>NC_141694.1:262280712-264680712 GCF_964263255.1 Lissotriton vulgaris
TTCCAGGAAAGATTGTAGGAATTTCCAGTTATGTTCATGCGGGTGGTGTCCCATTTGCATATTGGTAAATAGTGTTCAACTGTACATACAAAATAATTTATATTAATGCAATTGCATTCATTTCTTATTCGACGGAAAAATATTCACCCCATATTGAAACCACTTTTTCTGCACCATCACTCAGTTGTGGGAGTGTTTCCCTTCCTGCCCCGACCTGGAAAAAGATTTACTCCTGCTGTTGAACTTGCAACAGTTTCCAGGGAGTGAATGGGTTGGGAAGAAGTCTGAAGGTTGGCAAGAGCCTATTTATGGTAGTCAAGTCCGTGTGTAGATTTTTTTTTTTTTTAAATCGCATGATAAAACATGACTGCTATACCTAGATGGACATTTTTTCAAATTTCCGAAAGCGTTTTCAGTTGCTTTGGATATAATTACAATGCAAGCATTTACTCTGAATTTATGTGTTTAACTTTCTCAGCAGAATTCGGTTTTAACGATTCTTGGATTAAAACACTGCTTGAATCCAAATTATAAATCAATGTAAAGTAGTTTACTAACACATAGCAATATAATAACATCTTGCACTGATGAATATTTGGCCGTTGGTATCCCTACTCTTTGATTTGAAGCATCGCCATACTCTTTGGCTGTATGATATCCCTTATGTAGGCGCTTTGAGTGCATGGAGATAATAAAACCAAGCGAGTCATTAAAAGCTATTTGAGCAAACAGAGGAACCTGATCCCATAATGCACTCCGCGTTTGCCTACACCAGTTGCTTTCTATCGCTTTCATCTTACTGAGCACATTCTGCATGTCTGAGCATAATAAACTGTGATTAATAAATTATCCAACATAAATCCTATGATAACTATTATGGTCTTTGGAGTATCATTGATCCACATCTGGAATAGAGATTTTATATGCTACTGCCTGAAAACAGTATTTCCTACATCTTATAAATACAAATTAGCAATTTCATATGTCATAACATTGCCTTTATGTGTATACTAAGCACATGATATTGACATTTGTATTCAAACGTAAAGTTAAGCATAGTTGTGGCATAAATTGTTTTTTAAGTTTATTAAATGCAATTTCCACCATCTACAAAAAACACTGCAATGCTACAACATTTGTTGTGAATGTGGAGTATACTGAAATCACAAACAATAAAATAAGGAACACTATAAATATAGCAGACATAGTTTGATGTTATTGCATCAGGAGTGAAAAACGTTGCCCAAGAAACGTGAGGCCCATAACAGTAGGAATCAAAAGCAGAATCTGAATTCATTTTGTACTGCATAATATAAATCAAGCTGACCTCAAGTTAGTCCATTATATTTAAAAAAAATGTTGCCCATCATTCTAAGGTAGGCGCTAACCCTGGTTCTGGTGCAATCTCCCCTTTGCTATGGAATATAGGTAGAGATTTTACTAACATGTTGCACAAGGTTTATGTGTAAAGTGCTGCGCTAGCCTTCCTTGCTTAACGTTGCAATCCTCTACATCAGAAACGCAGGGCTTCACCATATTTACAACAATATGGTACAGCTCAGCGTTTCTCCCTGCGCTGACACTAAACTGAGCAGCCTAGCACCAACACAGGCACCCTTGCACAGGTGCAAGGGTGTCTGGGTTGAGGGGAAGATTGTTTTATGTGCAGGAAGGTCTTCCATCCAGCACAAAAACAATCTTTAAATGACATTTTGTAATTTTCATGTGTGCTGCTTAATGCAGCACACATAGAACTTCCAAAACGCCTTTTTTGTATTGTTTATGTGCAGGAAGGCTTACCTTCCTGGACATAAACAATCAATGGCAATTTGCTGTTTCTATGTGTGCTGCACAACGCAGCACACGTGGAAACAGTAAAAACGAGGAGAAATAAAGCATTTCTCTTCGTTTTGCATGTTTAAAACTAGGTTTTCCCTGGTCTGAGTGTTGGTGCTGCCTCCCATTTACGGCTCCCTTGTAAATAGGGGGCAGCATCAAAATCAATAGGTAATTTGTGTGGGCCCCATGGGCTTGTAAATATGCCCTATAGAGTCCTGCTAATATTTAATATAATATTAATAATAATACTTTCCAACACAAATCAAGATTTTCATTGGAAAGTTGGTCCAAGTAACTCAGAGTAGCATTATGCACTACTTTGCCATCAATGTAAAAGTGTGGGACTTGTAAAGCACACTTTTACAGCGTCCTGGTGCTGAAGACCGCTGGGTCTTCAGCACCAGGACCGCTGGGGAACCCGTCCTGGCTTTCCCTGTGAGATGGTCCCTACTGGGTATCTCCAAGGTGAAACCACGCATCCCCGGCGTCTGTGGGGGGGGGGCGTTGTAGAGATGAGGCAAGCTTAATGCCCAGAGTTGCCAAGTGTGAGGAGGCATCGCCATCATCCATAAGAACACCATCCGAATCACGAACAGCTCCGACGATAACCTCGCTACCGCCGAACAACTCCACTTCCAGATCCATACCGACCCCAGGACCACACTTAGAGGCACCCTCATCTATAGACCACCAGGAACCCGCACACAATTCAACAAAGACATCACTGACTTCATCAGCCCACATGCCCTCAACTCTGAGAACTATATCCTACTGGGAGACCTCAACTTCCACCTGGAAAAGAAAAACGACAGCAACACCACCCCCCTTCTGGACAACCTGGCCAATCTCGGACTCAAACAACTTGTTGGCACCCTCATCCACCTTGCCGGACACACGCTCGACCCCATCTTCACCTCCAGCAAGCACATCTCCTTCGACCACAACACAGCTCTCCATTGGACGGACCACAGCTGCGTTCACTTTAACTACAAAAAGACCTTGACCCACAACCCCCCACAACCTGTCCCTCGAAGAAACTGGAACAAAATCACCACCGAACAACTCTTCACATTGCTTAACCAAAACCCTCCTGCCATATCATCGGATCCAAACCAAGCTGCCTCCAAACTCACACAATAGATCACCCACAGCGCTGACGAACTAGCACCCTTGAAAAATCACCAAATCAAACTAGGTAGCAAAAAGGCCCCCTGGTTCAACGATGAACTTAAGAAATCCAAGAAGTTATGTCGTACTCTCGAGAAAACCTGGAGAAAAAACCCAACCACTAACAACCTGACCACCTTCAAGGCCGCCACCCGCAAACACCACCAATTGATCCGATCCACCAAGAAATCAGCATTCAAGGACCGACTCGACAACAACGCCCTCAACAGCAAGGAACTATTCAACATCGTCAAAGAATTTACCAACCCCACCGCCGGCACGAACAACATCACTCACTCCCAAGACCTCTGCGACTCCTTATCCTCTTTCTTCCACAACAAAATCGCCGACATACATAACAGCTTTGAAAACCGGTCCAAAGAACAGTCCTCTCCACCCACCCCCGTACCAAAACAGAACTCTCACAACCTTCGCGCCTTGAACCCAATCACTTCTGAAGACACCATCCGCCTGATGAACTCCATCCACTCAGGATCGCCAACCGACCCATGACCCCACTACATTTTCAACAAAGCAGACTCCATCATCGCACCCCATCTCCGCGATGTCATCCACTGCTACTTCAACTCCGCTACCTTCCCAGAAAGCTGGAAACATGCCGAACTCAGCGCCCTCCTGAAGAAACCCACAGCAGACCCCTCTGAACTTAAGAACTACCGCCCCATCTCACTCCTCCCATTCCCTGCCAAAGTCATTGAGAAAGCCGTCAACAGTCATCCCGCCACCTTCCTTGAATTCAACAATTCCCTCGACACCTCACAGTCCCGCGTCCGAGCCAAACACAGCACCGAAACCGCCCTCATCGCAGTTACAGATGACATCCGAACACTACTGGACAACAGAGAAACAGTTGCCCTCATCCTACTTGACCTCTCCGCCGCATTCGACACAGTCTGTCACAGCACCCTCATACAACACCTCAGCAACATCGGAATACATGGAAAAGCATTGGACTGGATCATCTCGTTCCTCGCCGGGAGAACCCAGAGAGTCCGCCTCCCTTCATTCAAATCAGAGGCCACCAAAGTCATCTGCGGAGTACCACAAGGATCATCACTCAGTCCCACCCTCTTCAACGTTTACATGAGTCCCCTCGCATCCATCGCGCGACAACACAACCTCAACATCATCTCCTACGCAGACGACACCCAGCTGATCCTCTCCCTCACCAAAGACCCTAACACCGCCAAAACCAATCTACACGAAGGAATGAAAGAAGTAGCCGAATGGATGAAGAACAGCCGCTTAAAACTAAACTCAGACAAAAAAGAAGTCCTCATCTTAGGATCATCCCCCGCTGCCTGGGACGACTCATGGTGGCCACCGGCCCTGGGTACAGCACCCATACCTACAGACCATGCACGTAACCTGGGCTTCATCCTAGATTCCTCCCTCTCGATGAACAAACAAGTCAACGCTGTCTCATCCTCATGCTTCAACGTACTTCGCATGCTCAAAAAAATCTTCTGTTGGATCCCCACCGAAACAAGAAAGACTGTCACCCACGCACTGGTCACTAGCCGACTGGACTATGGAAACACCCTCTACGCCGGAACCACAGCCAAACTACAGAAAAAACTCAAACGCATCCAAAACGCCTCAGCCAGACTCATATTGGACATCCCCCATCAAGCTCACATTGTTATTGTTATTGTTATTTTAGATTTATAGCGCGCCCAATCACCTGCAGGTCTCTAAGCGCTCATCATGCAAGACCTCCACTGGCTCCCCGTCAACAAGAGAATAACGATCTGTCTCCTCACCCACGCACACAAGGCCCTCTACGACCTAGGACCCGAATGCCTCAACACACGTCTGTCCTTCTACACACCCACCCGCCAACTACGATCATCCAATCAAGCCCTCGCCTCAATTCCGCGCATCCACAGATCCACCATGGGAGGAAGATCCTTCTCCTACCTAGCGGCCAAAACCTGGAATTCTCTCCCCACTCACCTCCGCCTTACACAGAACCACCTTTCCTTCAGAAAGCAGCTTAAAACCTGGCTATTTGATAAGTAATGCACAACCCTCCCCCAAGAGCCTTGAGACCCTCTGGGTGAGAAGTGCGCTATACAAATTACTGAACTTGAACTTGAAATTGGTTAGAGTAGGCACCAAGGCGAGAATTATCGAGTCCGTTGACCCTGGGCCACGACCCTGCCGCGTCGGGAATTGAACCCTGGTCCCGGGCCGTTCTCTGCTTCAGGGTCTGCTGCCTCTAACCAGTGAGCCACACCACTCCACAAAAGAGGGAGTTCTGAAATAGGTGTTCCCTGCTGACCACCCACAGGTTTTGACGCAAACCCTGTCCACTAACTGTAGACTGAGATTTGAGCCAAAGTGTTATGCACCCTCTAGGCAGGCATAAGGAAAGAGCTTTTTTTAACTTTGTATGCATTCTGCATTGTACAGTACATATAAAAAGTTCCTTCCAGCACAAATCCGATGCTTGACAGAAAAGACACATCCTTGCACTTTGGTGCTAACATGTGCGCGTGGGCGCATGGCAGCCTAAAGGCTTGGGGAGAGAACAACAGCACAGTATGTTAGGAGATGTGGTGCTGCTTTTCACTTTCCCCTCCATGCATTGCAACTTTGGTTGCTGTGCTGTAATGTGTGACATTATAGTAAATTTCCTCCCGTTCCACAATCCAGGTGCAAAAGCACAAACTGAAGCAAATTATGCAGGCAAATGGTGCACATTCAGAGTTTGAGAACCTCAAAATGGTGAATAAAGCACAATATTAGCTGGCAAAGCCATATTCTAAGAAATAAACATCTGTGTAATCTACAGTCACTGCAGAATTATTTTTGGGGGGATTTTCAGTTCACACCTGAGTATGTCGCTTAATTTCAGGGCCATGTAAGAAGAGGATCTTAGCCCAAACCCATATACATGGCAGAGGTGCAGCAACCAATGCAAACCAACGGTACCCTTCCTAGTGAAGTTGGGAATAATGTCTGGCAGGCATAGGAAAGTAAAGCTAGGGTATAATTTAGTGCCATGCCAGTAACATAACATTGTTGTAGTCCAAGAGACCAGGATGTGGGTTGTACCTGGCGGAACTTTTGGCAAATGTTATCAGTAGCAGTGTGCAAAAGTTCAAAGCAGTTATGTTCAGCTCAAACATTGCAAATACATTCTCAAAAGACAGGCCTAAAGACATTCAGCCTTCTTGTTACTGGGAAGAGTGCCTGCCTCCATGGCCAGCCTTTAGTTTCATCACTCAGGCACCCTTTGCAAGTTATTTATTATGGATGGATGTTCTATTCTTGAATTTAAAACAACTGGATTAAACCAAGGTATTTCATGATATCAGCAAGCCAAAGTTGAAGCTAAAACCCTTTCTCATTTTCAAGCATACATAAGCAATCAGCAATTTATGATGAAACAAAGGCACACTCACGGTTAGGTTTGGAAAAGCAAACTATTTTTTATGGCTGTAATGTTGGTATTTGGTTCCTTTGAAAGTACTCCCCAGAGTCCAGGGGCCTCATTTATGAAAAGTGACGTATCGCTGCGTGAAAACAGTGATGCGTCCCTTTTCACTGCGCACTCCTTGCGACACTAATGATGCGTCATATTTAATGTATGACGCATCATGTCGCAAGGACTTACAGATACGTCAGTATTTCTGACGCATCTGTAAGCGCAAAAGTGACGCATTGCTGGAGTGTGTCACAAAAGTGACGCAACTCCAGCAATGCATCCTTTCACATGGGGAAAGCCCCATGTGTAAGGGCTTGCGTCAGTCTTACGCCTGCTGTGAGGCAGGCACAAGATTTTGACGCGACAGCATCCTAAAAGTGACGCAGTGAAATCTCATAGATTTCACTGCGTCACTATTACGAGGCTTTTTGCGGGGGAACGCTCCCTCTGCATACATTATACCTGACGCAGGTATAATGTGGCACAGGGGTTTAAAAAGTGACGCATCTACCTAGATGCGTCACTTTTTAAATATGGCACAACAAGGCACATTTTGGACGCCGCTGGTGCGTCACAAAAAGTGACGCACCGGCGGCGCAAAACTGACGCAAGGCCTCATAAATAAGGGCCCAGGATTTTAATGAGTATCAAATGTGGTTCTTCCCACATGGAATTCTGTTACTATTTACATTTGAAGGTGTGTAGAGGTGACACCCACAACTGCTAGGTGCTACATTACATATATCATTTTATTATTTGAAGAGTCTTTTCCTCAGCATATAAATGCTTGGGACGGTACTTAAAGCATACGTCAACTAGATGCAATACTCAAAGTCAGGTAGGATTTTCTCACTCACTCATAAATGTCATAATTAATATCATAAAGCCACAAAAGTAAAATACTTTTAGCAGCACTAATGATAATTTCCAAACCAAAATCCAAAGCAAACACTTTGTGTGGAGGGTACAGCTGGCCTGAGATATGATCCAAGTGGTCAGTAACTTCTACTACCTTTTCTTCCAAGAAGAAATCGAGCCTTGGAAATGGCTGGGTGTTTTGTAATCAAATGCATATCTTTCGACTATCTGCACATTCTCTACGAACAACACGAAGGCACATGCCACAAATCATATTGAATATCATGCTACATTTTGGGGATGTAATTGAGTGATGTGTATCTGGCACGCTGTCCAGTAAGATGTTACAATCTCCTCCAACTAATACTGGGGCTGAGGAGTCCTGTAAGTTGTTGGCGAGGCTAATTAAAGGGCTTGGACAGAATGGGAAATCTTTATTTTCAAGAGGTTTAACTTTCAATACAATATGTGTTCTCCCAGTTCATAAGACATAAAATTTACTAGGATTGTTCTTGTCTTGGCTTCTATGTACTAGCCTTCATCCTGAAAAGGTCCCTGTGAATAGGCTGGAATTTAATTCTAGGTCTCTGCAAGGCACATTTTGTAGCACTATCTCTTAGGGTACATTTATTATGAACTAAGTAATATCCTTCCACCCCTTCCTGGACATTAGAATCATTCATTGCTCCATTTTACATGAATCTCCACCCTCTCTCCATTATCTATGATGGTCTTTTCCTGCAATGTTGGGTTTGTTAAAGCCTGGAAGTTCTTTTAGTGCACTGAGCTATTTAATTAACCATGATTGTCAGCCAGTCTTCCCCACCTGTACATTTCTAATCTTAGATGTAATCCGAACTACAGAGTGATTAGAGATGGGGACTTTTGTTTATTCGTGCATTCTAATCACCAAGGAGTATCCCTTCTGGAAGGCTGAAGCTTCTGCAGGGAAAAAGAGCAGTATTATTGAGTTATGTGCAATGTTATGCACTACTCCAACTCGAGTAGGGAAGGGAAAAAACCAAACCTTTTCTTATAATACCCTCACCCACTCTAATAGTGGCATGCTTTATCTATCATCAGGATAACCTTGTCTCATAAAGGAGAGGGTGCGCTCAGCCATGTTGTAGGGAGCTCTTATGAAGATTGTTAGTAAGGTTACATAACTTTTAAGATAACATTTCCTCATCCACTCCCTAGGAATCCCTTTATTAGTGAAATGGATTGGAAAGTTAAAAACAAAGACTATGGGGGTCATTAGGATGGCAGGCGGACTTAAGAGCGGGGGTCCCGAGGGGGGTATTAGGATGCGCCCGCCACTGTGGCGGGCGCATCCTGCATGTTTAGCATTGTGGCGAGCGGGTCTCTCAGCACCGCCCGCCACAATGTTAAACATGAAACCACTGATACATCTGCAAAGTACTTCAAAAAGGCACTTCCATGGAGATTACAGCAGTGTATCTATGCACTACTGGCCTTAAAGCATACCCTGAGCATTGTGCATGCACATGATTACCAAGGACAGGGTCATTTCATGAGAGTAATTATATTGTTTGTTTACAGTACTGCTCAGGTTCAATGGGCCACCCTGTTCATATCAGCTCGGTACCAAGACATGACACTTTGAAACCACTGATACGTGCACTGATATTTGCAATTTTCTGCTCACAAGGGGACTACACATAAGACAGAGACAAAAATGTCCTCTGAGGTATGGGCATTTGGGAAAATCAATTTTGGCAAAGCTAAAATCGAAAGATGTCAGAAATTTTGATTGTGCTGCATGCAGGATTGTTTTTATTCAGGAACGACCACCTTCCTGCACAAAAACAATCCATCCTGGAAGACATGTTCTCCTTTCTATGTGTGCTACAGACTGCAGCACACATAGAAAGAGGGAGTAACGAGGAGAAATAGAGATATTTTTCCTTTTTACTTCTCCCCCGGGAAGGTGTAAGATTTTGGTAAATCCCCAGGTTTACAAGTTCTGGGGATGCATCAAAATCCATAGAAAATGCTTGGGAACACTTACTGACGCCCATGAAATGCCTTCTCAGGGATGAATAAAGCAATGCAGCGATTTGAGCTGTGCTGTGTTACTCCAGATATTTCAAGCCACTCAGAGCCACTCAAAGTAGTTTTGCATGGCTTCAAAAATATGACTTAGAGGTTTGCGTCACACATGTACCATGCTGCGTGGGGCAAACGTGATGGAACCCTCTCATAAATAAGCCCCTTAGTGCTTTCAGCCTGTCTCTGGGTTACAGGACTAGATGTAGTTGACAGCTGGACTTTGTGTATTCCTCCTAGACAGCAACACACAATTGAAAGTTTAGGTGTGCCTGCATGGGCCATCACTGACAGGATGGGAGGGCAGAGTAAGGCACAGTCTCAATTACACATGAGTAGGCTGTGTCCTGCCTTCACACAAATGAATGCCTCCGCCCTGTAGTTTTTTAAAATGCTTTTTTAATTGACATTTACACACATGTACACATATATATTTAGCCCCAAATAAGGTTGACAACATGCACCGATAATTACTTAATACAACTGTAACAATACCTAAGTAGAGAATAATATTATTACAATAAAAAAGAATACTGAAAAACAACATAAAACAATGGTAAATTAAGTGTAGATACATACCATTCTAAACCACTAGCGAGAAGGGATTCCAACCATAGTACCTTCAATACATAGTGAACCATCAGGCTTAGATTCTGGAACTTGATTAATTTGCTCTGGGTTGACTATCCACCCATCCCCCTGACTCCAGTATAGATGGCCCTGCTTTATGTGGTACTGGGTCCTGTGTATGCAATCCCTGTGGCAACCCCTGTCCCTTACCACCAGTGCATTCCCTACAGCAGTGCAGCCCAAACCTCCAAATCCTCCTGTAGTTTGTCATACCATTGGTTAAGTTTCATATGTACCTTCTATGCTAGCCCCCATTGAGCAACATCTTTACTCGAGGGTCATGTGTGCTCAACCACCCTAAAGCTACTCTCCTCTTTGCTAACATGAACATGAGCTGCAGGAATTTCCAATGCATTTTCCCACCCCTGGGCTGCCTCACAACCCCAAGAAGGCACACATGAGGGGATTCCTCGATCGCCAACCTCATCTCCTCCCTTGCCCATGCAATCACTGCCACCCAGCACACTCTCACTTTAAGACATTCCTATTTCCAGGCCATGTGCAGAAAGGAGGCACCCCCACATATAGGGCTGTCAGTGCTCCTGCCTGCATACGTGTGACTGAGTTTTATAGGTGTAAGATATATGCAGTGCACAAAGTTGAAGTGTGTCAGTTTAAATCTGGCATTGCACGAGACTCTCTTCACCAGCCCATTCCCATTCAGTTTCTGACAAGTCTATTCCCATTCAGTTTCTGACAAGGACATGTCCAGCCCCTCCCCCACCCTTGTCAGAATGCCGGCTCTACCGCAACTCTATCCGCCTTGAGTGCTTTGCATAGATGCGTCACCATGTGTCTCGCTGACCAAGCTGAAAATGGTAATTGGAGGGTTTAGGTCTGCTTGGGTATGTGTTAGAAGTCAGTCCATATCTCCTGTGCCGTGATTGACAGTTTGGCATACTGCAAGAATTTTCCGCCTCCCACCGCTAATGCACCCGTGCTTCTATCAATGTGAAAAAGCGCTCATTCAGGTAGAGGTCACCAAGATTCTCAAACCCACTCTCTCCATCGAGCCAATGACATGGATTTGTTAATTCAGCTAAAAGGTAACAATGTCCATATAACAAGAAGGACGCCTCTTCAAAACCCTAGTAGATGCTCACTCCCACAGCTCTGCAACTTGTTGGATTAATTAGGGCAGATCCTGTGGTGTGCATTAGTCATGCATCAACAGAGCCATTAGGGATTTGTTGTTGTGAATTCCACACAGCAATCTCTTCTCCCAGTTATCGTCATTCCGCACAGCAATCTCTTCTTCCAGTTATCGCCCCAATCCGCTGACAGCGCTGCGTGCTGCAGTTTAGATGCATAATAATAAAGCTCCAAGCCGGGAAGCCCATACCTCCTTCTAAGAAGTCTTGCTTCAGGAGTAGTAGTGCCACCTGACTCCTCCTACGGGCCCACACCAGTGATATCAGGAGTCTGTTGAGGGTCTTAAAAAAACTGCACAGTAATGTAAAAATGGCATTGTGGACTACGTAGTGACATCGAGGAAGAAAAAAACATCTTTGCCATTGCTAATTGCCTTGCCATTGACAGTGGTAGTGTATTCCAAAACTGTACAGAACTAATAAACCTGCTAATTAGCTGGTTAGCAGAGTATTGTTGCTGGTTATATAGCATGTGACTGACAATAACACTAAGGTAGAAAAAGACTCGGTCTCCCAGTTTTGTCACAGCAGGGCCAGCTCCCCCTCAGGTGGCCAGTGCTCCGCATGGCCCCCAGTGGGAACAGCCGGGACTTCCTTTCATTGATGCATAGTCCCACCACCCATCTGAATTCCTCCAGATGTGTCAGTAATGTTGCCACCACTTCCACAGGCCTTTGGAGGTAGAATAGTATGTCATGGGCGTACAGAGAGATAATGTGAGTGCAGTCCCCCACCACCATGCCAAAGCCGTCCATTACATTAGGCAGCTTAGCTGCCAGGGGCTCCAGCAACAGGACAATGAGGAGAGGCAAAAGCAGGTAGCCCTGTCGAGTGCACTGCCTCACCTTCCACTCATCTTAAACCAGGGCACCACTCTGCACTCTATCTCGGGGACCTGTGTAGACGAGTCCACCCACCTACAGAACCGAGGGCTAACCCATCTTCCGGAGCATCATTGGAGATTATTTCAGCGTATCAAATGCTTTGGTGATATCCACCAACGCTATTGTTAGGTCTTCCACCCTCTTGTCCACTGTGTGTAACATGTGCACAAGCTGACGTGGGTTAAGGGCTGTGCTGTGCCTGGGCATAAAGCAGCACTGGTCCTTGGGTACTAACCCAGACACCGCACCCAGTCATCAATCTCTCGAGAACCTTACACAGCAACTTCGTGTCCATGTTGAGCATGGTGAGGGGTCTGCAAGTGGAATCTCCTCCCGGCTTCAGAACCATACAGATTACTCCCTTCCTGAGGGTGGCAACATACCTTGAGTAGTGGCTCCACTAGCTGCACAGTGAATACCTGATAGAATTCTGCCAAGAACCCATTGCCTTCTGGTGCCTTCCCCCCTGTTCATTTTGGACATTACCTCCTGTATATTCTCCAATGTAATATCTACTTTGAGGTCCTCTCTCAGGGCAGGAGGAATAACTGTTAGTTAAGACCATCCAAGTATCTGCCATCACTGTAATCTCTGCCTCAGCCCCCATATACAGGTCATGCAAATGACCCCTTAGTGTGTTGTTGAGAACATTTTGAGTTGTAGCTAGCTTGCCTTTGAAGAGCCACAATAGGAGCCTCTCCATCTCACGAAGCAGTGCTAGTAACTGAATGGGATTATCCCCTCCATGTGCAGTCACTGTTTATATTCCTGAAGCATGAGTTTGTCAAGCCTAACCCACATGTGCCCCAACATTCTCCTAAGCGCGGAAACAGTTTCCCTCATGTTTGGATCATCAGTCTCCTAACTTTCTGTCAGCTTTTTTTCTATGTCTCCCTGCTCTCCCTATATCTGTCTCCTCATCCCACACACTTTGCCAGACATTCCCTTCTGAGGACCACCTTAAGGGCCTCACATTCATAACCCTAACAGTGGAGAACCAGTTACCCAACAAATATTCTGTGATCTTTTCACCCAGCTCCTGGTGGAATGGCGTATCCTGTTGGGCTTCCAACGGCAGCCATCAGCAAACCCCCCTGTAGTTAGTCTGGAGCCAGGGCAGGGGAGCCAGGAAACCTGTGCACCTCAAGGGAAACCTACAGAAGCTTCTCCTACTTCAAAGGAGGCCCCATGTATAAATATTGGACCTCAAACACCTACATTTCAGTACTCTCCTGGACCTGGTGGCACTAGCGAGGAAAGACTGCTGTGCTGCTGTGCTGTCAAAAGGACTGCCACTCTGCTGCCTTGCTATTCTGCTGCTCTGCTGCCATGCTTGCTAAGAAGGAATATTGGACCTGCACCCCTTATCCCCATCTGAAGTGACTCCAAGGGTCAGTCAGATGGCTTCCTGGTCTGGGCTACAGGGACATACCAAGCTCCAGAGACTCCCTGCAACTGCCCAGCTGACCTGCTGCATGGACCTGCAATGGGTCCTGCAACTGGGCCTGACTGAGCCCTGCTGGCCTCTGCTGAAGTGAGTTTCTGACCCCTAAATAGTGCCCCTCATGTTTGGACCCTTGGGGGGACTCAGTTGAGCTTCCCTGAAGTTTATGGGCTCTTTGTGAACACGAACAAGCTCATTGGCAGCAAAATCTTGTTGCCCATGCCCTTCACCACAGCGAAGTTCTGGATAAATAAGTCATCACAGTATAGCATCACAAGTGACTGCCAACGAAAACCTCTAGCCCTGACAGTCTGCAACAGGATCTTTGCCCTGCACAAATGGCCGTTTGCAATTCCCGTCCAGCAGTTTGCGCACTTCGATGGATGCCTGCATCACTCTCCCTGCTCCTTGCTACACCTTTCACCACGAATGGAACCCTTGGCGCTGGATTGAGACGATAATATTTTTAGCGGGACTAACCTGGTCATTGTATCCGACCCACGCTCCATTGCAGTCAACCTGAACTTGTGACTTCTCCTGGGCTTGCATGACCATCCGCAATTGCCACTTTGGGATTTTTAGTGCTATTTTCAATTAAATCTTTGAAAAATCATAACTTCAGCTCTAATGATTGGGTTTTTGGCATTTTGGTATTAAATTGTGTATTAGATTTTCAAATTGTTGTGGGAATTTTCTTGTGATGTGTTTCCACTTAGTTACTGTTTGAATTGCTGTATACATATTTCACACATTTACTTTAAGTTAAGCCTGACTGCTCTGTGGCAAGCTACCAGAGGGTTAAGCACAGTTTAAATTGGGGTTTCCTTGTGACTCCACTCTGACAAGCATTGTAGTTCCAGATTAAGTAAGGTTTCACCCCCCTCAGCAGCAACCCAATTTCTAACAAGTTGAATAATGTTTTAGCTGTGCTGAATGGGATATTTAAGTATTATTGTATTGTAATTGCATTTATATAGCACTTACTACCTCTGATGAGACTGCTAAAAACAGAAAAGACAGTGGAGCCTTCTTGATGTTAGCACCTAACCTGTAGTAGCTCTAATCGTAAAGTTCCCCCTCTATCAGCATAGGGAAATGTGTGCACACTGATTAGCACCCACCATCACCGTGCTAGTTCCAACAGGAACTCGACAATATACACAAAAGCACACACAGGTGCACCACGTAGTATCAACAATATAGCAAATTCCAATTCTAATGATAACAAGAGAAAAGCTCCTCAATTTTGATTTCTTTATTCCATGTGTAGTAGAAAAGACAGTACAGCCGACGCGTTTCGCCCCAACATGGGACTTCTTCAGGGCGGTTTATAAAAGTTATGTCACATCTATAGACGGTACAGACTGCAGTGACGGCGCGCTATCCCTCGATCTTGACTCTTCCAAATAAATATGAGAGGAAAAGGTCCAGTTTCCTCAAGAGAGGCGTATATACTGGTTGCAAATTATGAGCAGGTAGACATTTTGAGGATAATTGCTGAACTGTTGCTTCACAAGAGAACTGTGGTGTGTAGAAGTCCCAATGTTCCAAATCAAGAATCGAGAGGCAAGTGCCAAGTGGACTGGGAGGTCGATCCAGTAGCAGTATAACCGGAACCCCAAAACCAGGACAGCGTATAATAATTCTAAAGACAATTATATCCTTATGTCACCTTATCCATTTCAGGGAAAATTCCTCATCCGGCATAACCACCAATGTAGTAGTCACGGCCCAACAACGCGGTTAACCGTGGACGCCAAAAGTAGCGAGATCCGTCCAGCAACCTCAGATGAGACGTTGAAGTGCTTTTTCGGTGAGTAGCATGATACTCCGGAACCCATAAAGTATTAGTGGTGAATTAGTATAGTGAAATATGAAATTAATTTGAGTGGTAGACATGGTAGTCTGTTATTTGGATTAAAACGGATAATTGAGGAATAGAAGAGGAAAGGATTTAGAATTTGGTTTTTCTTGGAGCTCATAGCAGTAGGAGGAAGTTTAGGATGAGTAAAAAGGGAGGTGGAGTGGGAAGAGTCAGAGGAAAGGGTTTAGAAAGGCTTGTTTGTGAGATCTGAATAGTAAAAGAGGTATGAGATGATGCAAGGAGGGGTAGAGTATGGAAGAGTGCAGAAAAGGCTATTTTGGGGGTCCTAGTAGTGGTAGGGGGTTTGGGATGATTCATAGAGTGGAGGTAGAGGATATATTGATAGAGGTATAGGGTGAGAAATGGGGTAGTGCATTGGATATGCTGAATTAGAAGAAAAGTAGTAAATACATAGATACATAAGAACAAGGAAGGTAGTATCTGTAGATTGTTGATGCATTTAATAAACTCTGGCTTTCAAGAGTTGTTTTTCCTCAAATGAATATATATTTTTTATGTAATTCAATAGTGAAGCAATTGTAGATAAATAGTTTTGATAAATATTTACTTATTGATGCAGTCACTTATATACATGTTAAAAATATAGAATAATGTAACTATCAGTTATATGCCCTTCTGTTAAGCAGAACTAATGAATATCTATATTTTTAAAAACAATTAATATACACGTTTATACAAAGAAATACACATATATAGGTACGTATCTATAGTTCAATTAAATGCTTATATACACAGGGATATGGTGTATATTTCTGTATGCGTATGGTGGTTATGTGGGGAAGAGCTCATTCTTGCGTAGCTTTCTGAAGATAAGGTGGTTATCCCTGGACCTTATGTTGGGGGGGTAAAGAGTTCCATAGTTTGGCACCATGAACTGAGAAGGATGTTTTTTTCTTGTACTTTGGCATTTTAAGGCATGGTGACACTCTACAGCGGAGGTTCCTTTGTTGAATGTCTTTGGTGATTTTATTCCTGATGAAGAGCGGTCCTGTTCCATGCATTGCTTTGTGGGTGATACCAATATATCTAGGGTATATTCAATAAACGGGATAGTGCAGCAGTAACTGGTTAAGAAATATAGGCTTTCATGTTCAAAGAACGACCAAAAAGGACCTTCGATATTTTTTAATTATGGAGGCGAGTTTCCTGATTCATGGGGAACGTGGAGCAATTCAATAAGAATGGGTGGATGAGGGAAAGGCCTTAGTTTAATAGACGTTTATCATTGATTGACCATATTGCCATTCAATGTCCATTGGCAGTAAGGCTGCGATCAGACACTAAATTGTGTTTCGGCTGAACGTGGAATTTAAAGTAATACCAAAATTCCTGAAATTCCTACTGGATTTTTCACTAGCTGATATTTCGTGGAATTGCCAAGTTCTAATGAGTCAAAATATTGGGAATTAGCCAGGGAATCAAGTATGGTATTTGTATGGTAATTTGAAAATTTTCAGGAAAACCTTGTGGACTGGAATACCGCTGTGATACAGTATTTTTGGATAGGGGCGTAATTGTGCTATTGTTTTGACAAAACTTCAAACCACTTTCACTCTATCAGGCACTCCTAGCGAGTCTATAGTTTCAATTACACAAACGAAAGACATTTCATAAACTTGCACAACTACAGGCCCATAGTTTGACTAGTTAAGTAAATTGTGCTTTAAATTTACATGCAAATATTAAGTGAGTGGAGCCTGTCAAAAACAGGGTTTTAGAAAGCCATCCCGTTTCCCCAGAATGTTATGACGTGCATAATGTGGAAACGCGTTCTGTTACAGAGCATGTTCTAAGTGTAAATAAAACATTTCAAGCTCACCTAATCAATCTGCAGTTATTTTACAGATAGAATGCAATACGAAGTCATTTGCTGTAAGTTTCTTTCTACTTCGAGTGTTTGGACAGTAACAGCTGGAGCTGGCCTAACAAGACGCTATCACTCATGCCATCGATATGGAACCAAGATACATTGTCACATAGGATTAAACAATACATGCTGCTGTAATGCTGGAGTAATGCCTTTTCAAAGTCCTTTCCCATGCCCATATGTCGGATTTATGGACTTGAAAGGAAACATGCATTTCATGCCTTGGATGGAAATGATGTTTCCATGAAGCGCGCACATCTGTACATTGGCTGTATTCAACTCTTCTCACTGCATTAAACCGAGGTCACATTTGGCAACTGGGCTGGTTAAAATGTTGGTGGAAAAAATGTGACAGCTTGGGATGAGGGGAGATGTTAATAGAGAGATTTCCAGAGCTGTGCGTTTGTAGTTACTTAATTATGCGTGGTATAATTAAATTAAACATTTGTATGGCATACTGTAGAAATACAGGGATTATTTTGTCAGAATTCTGAGGGCATGAGTCATGATTCTCGAAATGTTTGAACAATTACATTCAAATTAAGTGAACAAAAACTTGAATTTAAAGTCAGAATTTTCTATTCCTACTCTGCACAATTAGCACTTTAGAGTTTTTACCAACTGCAAGCTCACACTTACTACATGGATAATGTGATAGTGAGGCAGATTGTTCACTTGTGAGCTTCCGTAAGACATATGTTAGGGCCATTCTCACCCTAAAAACACAAGTAAACGTACTCGTAATAGTTGAGGAAAGGTAGATAGTCAAGAACCTGCTCACAGATTTGAAGACCAGGATCAGTAGAGTTCTCTCAGCACACCCAAAGCCTGGTTGGTGACAGTACTTGTAGGTAGGAATGTTTCTCGGAATTTTAATATCTTGCCTGTTGGGATAAAATAACAGTGGCACCGGGCATGTCCCGAGGGTGTTAGGGCGGGTCAGACGATAAAACAAAATTAAAACAACTTACCTGCAAGCACGACTGAACATCCTCCGCCTCAATGGTCTTCTCTCCTGGAGGCAGGCAGGCAGACTCCAAACTCCCTTCACCAATCCTCATCAGCATAAGAGCAGTATTAGGATTGGTGGAGCAACCTCACTCGGCGCTCTGGAGGCTTTGGCTTTCTCTAACCTAGCTGCCTGGGTTAGAGAGGTTTAAAGTATGCATGTGTGGCTGGCCATTGCAAGACGTCCAGCCAAAAGACTTGCACACTTTGAACTGAAAGTGCCCTGCTCTCTCTGCTTCTGTCACTCACTATGAAGTGAGAGGAATGTAGATTATTTCTATTTTGAATGAGCTCAAAGTAGGAGATTTGACTGTAAGCCAAATGGGATCTCTGTTTGTAGGTCACTCTATATTTTGGAGGAAGAGGCACTTCTGTGGTTTACATTAAGGATATATTTGAATCAGGGCTTCTTTAGGGCAGTGCGACCAGTGCAGCTGCACCTGGTGTTGACCTTGGGGCCCTGTGTTTCGAAATATCGTATGGGTTTAAAAGCACATGCTGCAGAATTGCTTGTATGTCCTTCGGTTTTCAGGCAACAATAAAAAAATGTCAAGATAAATGTAGTGATTAATGTTTCTACAGGAGAGAAAGAGTGAAGTTTTATCAATAGGCAGTTCTGACATCATAAAGCAGTGGAGAAAGAACGTGTATCATGCAAATCAAAGAACTGTGGGGCATATTATCAAGGGGTTTATCTCCGCTTTTTTGGCTTTAAAAGCCAAGAAAGCGGAGATAAAATTATCTCCCTATTACCTAGCTGTTGCTAACACCAGTTAGCGACAGCTAGTAGGAGATAGCGACCATCTTGGGCCCCACTTTGCATGTCAGTGATATTTATCACTAATGACAAGCAAAGTGGGCGTGCCAAGATGTTAGCGACTGAAAACAGTCGCTAACATCGCTATCTCCTATTACCAACTTTTGGAGATATTCGCGCTAAGCGCGAATATCTCCAAAAGCTAACACCTGCCCTGAGCAGTTCTTAGCCATGTTATCCAATGGGAGGTGGATAACATGGCTAAGAGCATTAGCTCGGTAATGCATGAATATCGCTGACTTTTCAGCGATATTCGTTCATTTGCGGCGATTTTTATCGCATTTGCGATAAACCTTGGTAATACCAAGGTTTATTTGCGGTAAAAATCGCCGCAGCTCAGCGGTAAATTTTTGTCTCTAACCAAGCAATAGCGATAATCGCTATTGCTTGGTAATATGCCCCTGTATTTTATGTAGTTAGCGCAGCGGGTTACTGCTTTTGTCACAGATTTTTTTTTTTTTTTTTTTTTTTTCTTCTTTGTTCCTCATCTCCACCATGGTACTAATCTGTCAAGATATTCGGACAGGGTAATCTGGCTCATAGTATGACTGACACGCTGCCTCAGCCAAAGGCTGGAAGGGGCCATGTTCGATGTGCAATTCCGTCTGCACCCCTCAGCAATGTCATTTGAACTATTCACCTTAAAACCCCATTATGTTTGCGTTAGACAGATATTTACCAATAGCCAGTTACCACCATTGCTTTTGCCACCTGATCGCTAAATAAAGAGCGAAGATGTGTTAGCAGAAGAAGTGTATCATGGCTTCGTAATCATTGGAACTGGGGGAAAAAAAAAACAAAAAAAAAACCCCAGCTCAAACTCATAGGACTAATATCTGCCAAAATGCTCTTTTATTTGTTATTCCAGACCTGAACATGTCCATCTTTGATGTTTGCAACATTGAGGAGCACCAGTCATAGAAAGTCGGGGGAGAAGCCTCTTTCCACCGCTTGCATATTTCTCGTCGGGCCAACAACATGGAATAAAACAATAGGTTATTATTAGGGCTGCGTTTCTGCTCCATAACTCCAAATATTACCAACCGGAGATCTATTACAACGGTGGAGCCTGTAAGAGATGTTAATTTGTTACCTATTGATCGCCAATATGATGTTAACTGTGGGCATTCATAGAACATATGTGTGTCTGAAGCCCCCACTAGGCCACATCGAGCACACGCAACCGGCTCCGCTCTTGTAAATTTAGACAATCTTTGTGGGGAATAATATGCCCTATGCATAGTGAAAAGATGATTTCTACGAAGCCAAGCCGGTTTCACTAAGTCCCAGAGAACATTGCAAGATGTTATCCATAGTTCATGTAAATTAACAGATGGCAACAGGGAACCCCAAAGTTGATCCGGGAGATGGAATTCACCGTCTATTTCCTCCAAGATTAAATTATAGAAGAAAGAAACCTCCTTTGGTCCTGATGTCTTATCTAACAGAGAAGATTCCAAATGACTGAGGTTGCGACCTCTAGGGGAACATGGCGGCAGCAGGCTGAGCTGCCGTGGTACTCTGTCCTAGCTTCTGCGGGGCGTTTGGTTTTCTTCGCCGAAAATGCGTTCTTTCGGTGATTCTGGGTGGCTCTTCAAAAATGATTAACTACAGCATTTCCTCACTGCTACGGAGTTTAATCTTTCAAGAGAAAAGGAAAATAAATCGGCAAAATACCTTTGGGTTTTCTTTCTCGCATGTGAGCAGCCTCCTACCGCGGTCCGATGTGTCTGCAGAGGGGCGTTTCCACAGTGATCACCACCGGATCCCTATTGCCGAGCTCTGAACCGGCTCGGCTGACACAGCAAAAATCTCCCTGGAAGTGGAGTCGTGCCGTCCTGGAGCTCCGTCGAGGTAGGCGGTTATGGTATCTACGCAGAGACCTCAGCCCTGCAGCCACGGGGAAAATCGAGAGTGAAAATCTACTGCCACTGAGTATTACTGCGGTGGTAACAGGAACGGCAAATACAGCAGTGGCGGAGGCGGAAGCAGAGGTTGAGACAACTGAAACGGTGGTTGCAGAGAAAATCAGATCTCTGAACCCAGGGGGCCCAGTGGATCCAGCTCCATTGAGGAAGGTGAAGGGGGGGGCAAAGTGGGGACATAGTGGAGGAGGCAGAGGGTGTGAAAGAGAGCAATTAGGGTCGGAGAGGTAAAAGTCAGAAGCTCTTTACAAGGAAAGTGACCAGAACATACAAGGCTAAAAGCAAACAGGAGGGAGGTTGTGCTTCACAGGTTCAGGCTCAAGTTCGGGTGGATAGACTGGAGTCTGGGGGGGGGCCCAAGCAGAGGGGGGGTCCGTAAGGTCAGATTTGAGCTGTACCAGCGAAAACAGAAGTACTAGGACAGGTAATAATTTCAGCAATATATTGTTAAAAACCTCCTCATATCTCTCTTCAGAGGTAAAACCCAAACGGGCAAAGATAGGAAAGAAGGTTAAAACTATTCTTGATCCAAGCTCGAAGATAACGCCTTCATTAAGATCCTATTTTAAGGTCATTCCACAAGTTCTGAACTTAACACAGAATAACCCCTCTGAAATTCACATGCCCCAAGTCACGGCTCCAGATATAGTCATATCAGGAGATCAGCCTTCGTCGGGGTGTAATCAATTAAGTATGGAGACAGAGACAGGGGTGCAAAATGAGACAGGCAATGTAACAACTGATGTTGATGCTGTCGCGATTGACCTTAACTTAGCTTCCCCCGCTATAGATATATTGTTAGAGCCGGGGGTAGGTAATGGCAGTACTCAAAAGGACCTGAATAAACCCTCAGCTATCAGCAAAAATATTGCTATACCTATGACATCAATAGGGTTGGTAGGAGTTGTAGTCAGCAGCCTTCCGGTCGAAAATGGGCATCAGCAAACTGGGCACCAGAAAACTGACATAAATTCTGAGACAGCAGTAGCAGAGTCAACAGAGGAGACAGTAATTGCAGAAGAGAGAGAAGAGCTTGAAGGGTCAGATCATATACACTTCGAATGTCCTTTAAACTCAGATCAAAATATCCAGCCACAATTTACCTGCAATTTACCTGTATGCTCGGATAATACCGCAGGTTCACCTCCCTTACACACTAATATTCCCCCAGGTCTCTCACTCTCTTCAATTGCATCCATGTTCTCAAATCTATCGACTGATATTAAACGTGGATTCGAAGAGTCCTCAAAAATACAGAGAGAGATCAGGTCTTACTGTGAGTCGCTCGACACCAAAATAGACGGGCTTTTTGTTAGAACTGGGGTCTTGGAGGAGACAACAGCTGTAATGTCAGTGGAACTGGAAAACGCTAGGGAAGAGATAATTAAACTAAAAAGCGTGGATATCGCGCTAAAGGACAGAATGGAGGTCCTTGAGAACAATGCACGTCGCTGTAATATTCGCGTATTACAAGTACCGGAAGGAAATGAGGGATCAGACATCAAATCATATATCATCCAACTTATCAAAAGTTCTCTCAATTTAACTCAAACTGAAGAAGAATTGAAAGCGGACATTCAACGGGTCCATAGAGATCCTTATAGACGTAATCCTCAGCGCACGAAGCCCCGGAAGATACTAGTTAACTTTCATACCTTTGTATTGAAGGACCAAATTCTCAACTTAGCCCTCAAACAAAAATCTCTGTCTGGTGGAGACTTTACGTTTCAAATAAGATCTGATCTATCAAGAGCAACTTTAGATAGACAGTGGGAACTGGGCAGAAGAATGGAGGCCTTTAAGAATCTGGGTGCATCAGTTCAGTTGATTTTTCCCGCAGCCCTGAAGATTATGCTTAACAACAAAATGCACCATATCAGCACAGTTCAGGCCGCAGATGACCTGCTGATAAGCTTAGGCACTCCTAAAAGATGAGGCTTATCGCTTACAAGCTCATAATATCGCCTAATAGCTCTGAATTAAACATACTATCTAATTGTTAAACTTGGGTGGAAAAAAAAAAATATATATATATATAAAAACATATATATATTCACATGTATATAAAATAAATAAATAAAAATAAATCAAAAAAAGGGGAAGAAAGGAGAAAAAAAAAGGAAAATAAATAAATAAATAAATAAATAAACTTAATTACCCCATTTCTCGTAAGTCAATCTAGCACATCCAGCAAATCGATGTAGCCTTCTAAACTCTAATTGAACACCTCTGGCGAGTTCTTATTTTCCAGAATAAATACAGCTCCGTAGAGCTAGGATTGGGTTAGGGGTACCAAACCCGGACGTGTTCCGGTGGATAATCAAGGGTTCCTCAAGGGAGGGTGGGTGAGATGGGTGAGGGGCACGGGGGGGTGGGGTGGGGTAAAAGGACACAAAATGTTTCTCATCTCTGAGTTCTTAATCATCTCTATCATTGTTAAAAGATGGACGGCATGCAAATCTCGGACCTATATCACTGGCAGTAAGTTTGTAAGATTCTGCCTCAATAGATACACTAAATATGAGCGCAGTTAGGATACTCTCCTGGAATGTTAATGGCCTGCGCACCAAACCTAGATCTAATACAATACAACAATATCTTCGAGATTTTGATGCGCAGGTCATTATACTTCAGGAGACTCATTTGGTTGAGGCTGAGGTTCATGATTTGGTTAAGAAAAACAACTGGATAGATTTAGCCGTTACTACAACGCAGACACTTAACATCAGAGGGGTTACTATTCTTTTTAAAAAAACAATAAACACTAGACTTTGAGAGCAGAAAACAGATCCTGCAGGCAGGTGGGCTATTGCAACAGTAGTGATAGGAGGCTCACGCCTTACGATAGTGGGATACTATGGGCCTAATAGAGATGACCCATCTGCCCTAGAATCACTATTTTCTGAACTCCTACACTTTACAGAACCAGTTATAATAGCAGGAGATTTTAATATTGTACTCGATCCTTTACTAGATAAGACCAGTTCTAGTCGACAATATATTTTGTCGAAATCCAGAGACTTTTTACTTAAAACCATGTCACAATATGGCATTATAGACATATGGAGGGTCAGGTCTGGGCAGAAAAAAAGTTTTTCTTTTCGGAATTATAAATATCGTCATAGATCAAGGATAGACTTTTTCCTTATGAGTAGAGAGCTACTAAACTCAACAAAGAATGTTAGCTACTTGCCATCTCATCTTTCGGATCACTCGGCGGTACTTTTAGATCTTGAAGTACTTACTCATCCTCCAACCAGGTTATGGTCTATTGATAAGTCTTTTCTTACATCACCTGAAGATCTAGAGTATATAAGGGCAGAATCAAAAGAATTCTTCGTAAGAAATATAGGTTCTGCTAGCCCAAGTACTGTATGGGACACCTTTAAATGTTTCCTAAGGGGGATCATTAAAAATAAGACTACGTTCCGTAGGAGGCAATATACCAAGGAAGTAGCATCTATAGAGGCGAATTTATTAATGGCCCAAAATGAGCTAGATACTTCTGAATCGGAATCTGTAACATCAGTAAAACTAGAAGAAGTGTTGAAACTTAAGGGGCAATTAGCCTCAACACTCAATCAACGTGTACTACAAAGGTGGGAAGCAAGTAAACTTGCCCACTTTGAATTTGGAGAAGGGGCAAGCAAATTGCTTGCGTGGAAGTCCAGGACCGACCGAACCCGTAATAATATAGGGGAGATAAAAATTAGTTCGGGTATTAAAACATCAGACGTAGAAATAAGGTCTGCCTTCAAAAACCTCTTTCAAAACATATATCAGGAAGATAATAATATCACTTCCGATAGTATAAAGGAGTGGCTGAGTAAGATCTCCTTGCCATCCTTCTCCTTAGAGCAAACGGCCTTTTTAGATCAGCCTATAACGGAAGAAGAAGTAGTGATGGCTATACATAACAGCAAAAATGGCAAGGCGGCCGGGCCAGATGGCTTGCCCGCAGAGATTTATAAACGTATTACGGAAGATATTTCTCCTTTCCTAACAATATTATTTAATCAAATTTTGTTGGAAGAAGATTTACCACCCATATCTTGGAATAATGCAACTATCACACTTATCCTGAAACCAGGCAAGCCCTCCACCGATTGCGGCTCTTATCGCCCCATTTCAATACTTAATACTGATTACAAGGTTTTTACTTCCCTCTTGGCTAAGAGGTTAGGTCAGGTTGCTCCTTCAGTTCTGCATTCAAATCAAAAAGGCTTTGTCAGGGGTCGCCAGCTCTATGAGCTGACATACGATTTGATTGGAGTAATAGATATGGCTTCTAGCTCTTCATTACCCCTGGCAGTTCTCACGTTGGACGCGACCAAGGCCTTCGACAGGGTCAACTGGTTGTACTTGTCGGAGGCCTTGGGAAAGTTCGGAGTGGGTCGGTCCTTTCGCAGAGCAGTAGAGCTGTTATACCATAGACCATCAGCTTCTGTTATGGTAAATGGTGGTTTATCAGAACCTATTATAATAACTAGGGGAACTAGACAGGGTTGCCCCCTGTCACCCCTCCTTTTCGATCTCTACATTGAGCCGTTTGCTCAAAAAATTCGAGATGAGAGTAGCATTATACCATTTAAATATAGAGATTGGGAAAATAAGGTGTCCCTATATGCGGACGATATCATGATAATTACAAAAGACATCAGCTCTGCATTTCCATCTGCCATAAAACTAGCACTGGAATTTGGTAAGATCTCCGGGTATGAAGTAAATGCCTCCAAGACCGAGGTCATGGAATGGAACAGTATAACAACAGGGCTTCCAGTGCAACTCTGTAGCAGTATGAGGTACTTGGGTATAAGAATTGTTAAAGACATAAACCTAATTGCTTCTACAAACTTTAACTTAGTTGCCAAGGAATGTAGGAAGTTAATGGGCTCTTGGAGTCATCTCCCTTTAACGCTTTTGGGTCGCTCAAATCTAGTGAAAATGACTATTTTACCTAAGTTAACTTTTATTTTTAATAGTATCCCCCTATTTTTTGAAACCTCACTAATAGCGAAGATGCAATCTGATATATCTTCTTTTATATGGAAGAAGAAAAGTGTAAGAATAGCATGGAAGAAATTAAGGCGGCGCAGGGAGAAGGGGGGATTGGCAGGCCCGGACCTTCAGATCTATGCCTGGGCTTTTCAGATGTCGCATGCCCGAATGCTCTTAAACACTCTATCAGATTATGGCATAGGATTAATGTTTAAAGCATTACTACAGTACGAAGGGATAGGGCAGAAGGGGTTTCTTTTTAAGTTTGGAGACCCCAAATTTTTCAAAAAAATCAAATTGAAGGTGTTGTCAGGCCTAGCAAAAACCTGGTATAATCTCAGAGTTGCTACCAAAATAGGATATTACTCAAACCGTTCTCCCATATGGGACCTTCCTGCTTCTCTTGGTTGGGCTAACAATGTATTAACATATCCACTAAAAGATGCTAACATCTCAACCTGGGGTGACCTGTTTGTAGAAGGGGTTATGCTATCCTGGGAACATTTAGTAAGTAAAGTGGGCCCCAATCTTTCTAGACTGAAGTACTTACAAATTTCAAGCTGGGCACAAGCACTATCCTCTCGGACATCTCGCCGCGTCCATTTGCCCATAGGTGGCTGCTTTTGTCACAGATATCCTTTTGTTACTTGCAGTCCATAAGTTACAATCCTAATAAAGGACAGTGACAAATGAACTGTCATGAAAGAGCTGCATGCAAACTGCATAGTATAGGTTAGGATGTTATATGTTTCCCCCAGTATTTCATTATCTATTCCTCAAGTTGCTGAAAAGGGTTAGTTTGGGTAGAAATGCATTCTTATTAGTTTAGCCAACCACAACAGAGCTTTGAAAGAAAGTAAATCCATGTGAGAAAGGGGCTTTGGAGTAATGAGGGGCACTTGTGGGGAGTGGTAGTGCGGGAATCCATGAGGAAGGAGGTCATGGGAGGGGCATCAAAAACAGCTGTTGCACTGGCTGACACCAGTGCAAAAACTGGCCTGATTTGAATATCGGAGAGTGTGATCCAAGAAGATGGTGTTGCTCAGGTGTGGCACTGGTAAATATTTTGTGGGCTTTTTTAGTTCATCCCTTATTATCTGGAAGTTAAGATCATTTGGTCACTTTCCCTGCCTGAATTAAATGACGCAATTCTGGACATTGTACGTTTGAGCAGCAACAGTTTCTGCAGTTGGGCAGGGGAGCATTACCCCCCAAACACCCGCCCACAATGAGCCGCACAGGCAAAAATAAAATGGCAATGAAAAGATTTCATTGCATTTTATGTTTCCGATGTGCGTACTCATAGCCCGAGCTCAGAGACATGGGGATGTGTCCTCTGCTGCCGATTGGCAGCAGAGGACAGCAGCAGTGGCTGGCTGGATGCTCCAAAGTGTGCATGTCACTTTGGAAGGTTTTGAAGTTCTCCAACTAACTGTCTTAAGACAGCTAGGTAGAGACCAAGCGCAGGCCTATAAGGCCTGAAGGAGGGCCCAGCCAGCCCCTTTGACAATACTGGTGCTGTTTAGGATTGGTTAAGGGAGGAGCGAGGACGTGTTAGCCAGATAAGGGATTTTTTTCTTTTCCTCCTGCCCTCTTCTTCCATCCCTCCCCCTCTCCACTCGGTGGTTTGCTCGACCCAACAGCCCTCATAGCTGACAACTGCCACTGAATCTTAGGGAATCTTAGCTACGTTTGGTGCTCTGAACACTGAACTACCCGCATTTTCAATACATTCATTAGTTTAGGCTTCAAAAAAGCACTGTTTCTGTTGACTCTGGTTCTTAGCTGCCTAGTAGAAGCTTCAAGGAAGAAGAGGGTTCCTGTCATTTTGTGTAATTGTGGTTACTGAAGAAGCTAAGTGGGTTATTTCGTCACACAACATTTTAGAAAGTACTTTGCAACTGGCCTTTACTTCCTTTATCTATTTTCTTTACAAAATATTTTCTTTCATCTACATTTTACAGACCTTAAGGCTGCTGTGCTTGACGAGTGGTGGTGATTATCTTCAAAACAATTTAAGCTTTCAAGTTTACCTCCTTTTGTGTTTTTCGATATCAATTAAAGTTTCTACAAATTTGATTGGATTTAATTGATGTTTGGGCATTTTACACTTTGTGGAACAGAAGGAATGAATTAGCAGGTTGTTAAGAGTGTGACAGACAACCGTCTGCATCTTCATGTTTGCACCCACATCCACCTCATCTCACTCCTGATTTTGTAGAGAATGGGAATATATTGCTGAAGACATTACGAATATGACAGCATTCAATGTTTCTTTTGCATTTATGTGCTAAGCTGTATAACTAGCACCCCAACTGTTTCTGCCAACCTGTTCGCTCCTTACATCCAATTTCCATGACCTCTCGTGATGGATCACAAAACATTTTTGAAAACGCTATTACATATCTTTGGTGGTAAACTATGGCAGTGCGTGGTGCAAATACTTTTTTGCCAAACTATTATTTAAACAGGTTTTTGTAGATCATAATAAATTGCTGCGATATTTGTGCATCCTTTATGTGGTGCATTTTATTGTGGCAGTGAATGTGTTTGTTGTTTTTCGTTCTATTTGGTATTTGTAATGATTTATCAAATTGTGTTTTTGTGTTGTTAAGTGGGTATTGTGTTACATTCTGTTGTAACTGTTTTCTTGTCTTGTGTCATTATTATTTTGCTGTGTGCCAACTTTTTCTGTTGTGTTTTGTTGTACTTTGCAATTACTTTAGAGATGTCAACAGGTGTTGCTACATTTCCAGGCAAAATCATCACATTCCCTTAAAGATCCATTGACAAATAATCGTTTACCACTGTTTAAGGTGGTAAACATATTATTGCTCCAGTTGGCTAACAATATAAAAGGCCAGTCTGATCACAATTGAGACTGTGACTTAAATGAGCACTTCCTATGATCAATTTTGTGATACAGTCCTTAACCCCTGAATTAGTGGAATAATCAACATGTTCCCAATAGCAACACATGAATGGGGCAGTGGAGGATGTGAAACACTGTCTTTATTTTTTTCTAAAATTAAACTGATATCACTTAATTGTTTATTGTCCGCCGGACACATGAATTGAGAATGCTAATTTAGAGGCATCCAAAAACTGTATGTTTAAGTTTATAATATGCGCTCCTGTGGCCCCTGTTGCATAGGGGGAACCCTGAAAATATGTTTTCTCATGGTGGTTCGGAAAGATATAGAAACAGCAATGCAATGGAGGTGAATTTAATGGCTGTTAAATTACCATTTTTGTAAGAATGTTATCAGATTCAGGAACTTTTTTTCCCATTAACAGGTGTCAATGAATGCACAAATTCACCTTGGGGAACTTATGGGTTGAGCCTATTGCATATTGTGGCAAGAGTATTGATTTTTTGGGCAAATTTAATGCCACATTAGTGTTTAAAGGCAATACTGCTATGGGCACCGCATATGTGGCAATAGATGGGCATGTCTACTGGGCTGGCTTGAGCAAAGGAGTGTGGACCTTGTGTTGGATCCCAAAAATCTAGAGCAAGTTCGGTTGAAGAAGAAATGCTTGTGTGTTTGTTCTACAGAGGCCCCGCATTGGATAAATGCATGTTTGCTAACTAATATTTAAATTGGGTAATGTTGAATTATTTGCTCATCAAATACAATTAAAGAGTGATGCCCAACTTGTGGTACACAAGGCGCAAAGGGTACCAATTGGTATGAGGGATGAGCTGAAGGCGTTGAACAAATTATGTGAACAAAGTATAATTAAATTGATTGAATGTTCTTAGTGGTTTTCATCAGTCACATTGGCCCAAAAGGCTATTGAGTGTCTGAGAATGTGCTATAATTTGAGAGATTTTAATGCCAGGATCTGGGTAGATAAACACTCACTATCCAATATAGCCAAATGGGGACCACTATCAAAGATACAAAATCTTTGTCCACCCTGGACATGACTTCTGCATATTGTCAGATTGTATTACATCTTTATTCACATTATGTAACTTAGTTTATCACACCTGATGGGACCTGATAGCTAAAACGTATGCCATTTAGGGTGTCTTCAGCCTCATCAGTTTGCCAGCAAATTGTACAATCTCTTTTCAACTATCACCTTGGTGTGAAATATTTTCAAGATGTTGTCTGAGTGTAGAGACAGGATATGGAGTCACATGACCATAATTTGGCTAAGGCTCTGTGTAATGTAAGAGATAGAGGTGTCAAACTGAACGGACAAAAGGGTAAATTTGCTGTTGACAGTGTGGATTATCCGAGTTATTGGTTATCTGCTCAAGGGGCTGAAGGCGAAGAAAGTTTGGTCAAAGCCATACCTGAATTCTTTGCCCCAAAAATATGGATCAGTTACAATCCTTTTTGGGAATGTTGTAATTTTATGCCAGTTTTATCCATCTGTGTATGGGGAATACACATATTCTGAGCTCACTTCCCAACAACAATAAGACAAGTGTCTGCAATGATGTGAGAAAAAGAATATAGGTATTTGAGACCAGAAATTGCCACTGCTTTTCCCCTCAAGCCTTTTGATGCTCGTGGCCCTCTGTAGGTGTTACTCAAAGCAATCAAAGGAGTTTAGGACGTTTGTTCGGATCAGAAATGTAAAAGAAGAAGTGGTAGCAGTTGCCTTACGGAGTTTGATAGGTGCAATACCCAGTTATTTAGTAATTGAAAGGTGTGGCATGTTGGAGAATAGATCACTTTAGGAGTTATTTGTGGGGTTTCTAATTCAACATTCGGCTAGATAACAAAACTTTAATTGATTTTTGTACAACAAAACGTGGGGGTAATGGTACAACTACAATAGCCAAATGTCAGTATAGACTACAATAGTTTCAGTATCATGTGTAGTATATTTGTGGGGTAAAAAATATGTTTGAAGACTGTGGGGTAAAGAATATATTCGAAGACTATTTGTCACGATTACCATTAGATGCACAGGTAACCACAAATGAGTGTAAGGAAGAGCAATTGACAATGGTAGGATCCCTCTCTGTGTTCACAAGTGGTTTGATATTGGAGAGTGAGTGGAAAACTGCCCTTCCAGGGGTTATGGTTCTCATTAAGGTGATGGATTATATCAATAAATGCCTTTGTCTCGAAAATGGAGGAAGATGTGACTCTGTATAGGCAACTAGCTGTTGAGTTATCCGTCTGATATGGTTTCTTGAGGTGTTCTGACCATTTGGTCGTGCCTTTGAGATTCCTAATTGAGTTATTAAATTAGTTCATATAGGACATGCAATCATGAGGGAAACACGCCTCGGCCTGCCTTCTCTCCTCCGACACCTGGGCCCGCATTACCTCACTCGGCATTGCAGGCATTTCAACCCCTAAGCTTGCGCCAAACCCTTCATTTACCGTTCCGGCTCCCCCCGAGTCATCCATCCGGGTCCTATACCTGAACACCCGCTCAATGGTTAAGCACCAAACCGACATCCTGCATCTTCTCATGTCTGAAAGCCCCGATGTCTTATTGCTATCTGAGACTTGGCTTACCGACGACTCTCTCCCAGACATCTTGGCTACGTTACCCCCTGACTACTTCTTACTGAACAACAACCGATCAGGGGGCCGTACCGGGGGAGGGGTGGCGGCGGTAATACGCAAGGATCTTAAGATTATTGCTTCTGCGGCCATGACTTTACCGGATGTAGACACCCTGGTTCTTAGCCTGGGGACTGAGGTAGGTGCAGTTACTCTTGTGCTACTATACCGTCCTCCCCATTCCATGCCGTCCTTCCCCTCATCCTTTATCGATCAGCTAACCAGTATTGCTACCTGCTCCCCCCGTATTATCATCATTGGGGACTTTAACTACTGGTTTCAACATGTGGACGCTGGCCCACATGCTTCCGAACTGTTCGAGGGTCTCTCAAACCTGAACTTTATCCAACTAGTCAGGTCTGCCACCCATAAGGGTGGCCACATCCTCGACCATGTTTGGACCCACGGAGTCACGTCCTCTTGCCCACTAATAACACCTTGTGTGTGGTCGGACCATTGCCTGATTGATACCACCTTTTCAGCGGTCGGCCAGATTAAGGTCCCCCCACGGGAGAATGGCATGGCTCGCAAGTGGAAGGCTGTCGATTCCTCCAAACTTCTGGTTCACCTGTCCCAAACCTACCCTCTGCCACCTAACGACACTGGTACCGACGAGCTCCACGGCCTCGTGGCAGACTGGCTTACTACAGCCAGTGACATCTTTGCTCCCCTCACTAAGTTCCCCCAATCCCGGCACAGTAACTCGCACAAATGGTTTACCCCCCACCTAAAAGCCCTCCATCTGGAACTCCGCCAGTCTGAGCGCAAGTGGAGGAGAGACTACAGCCCTGTGAGCAGAGACGCCTACGTGGCCGCCCGCAATGGGTACAAACTTGCCATTCTGGCTGCCAAAAAAACCTATGCCTCTGGTAAAATTTTATCTGCCCCTGGCCAGCCTAAGGAAATTTTTAAAATCCTTAATGAATTCACTTCCGACCCCAGGACGCTTCCCACTCAGGCCCCTACACAGGAAGCATGTAATGCCCTCAGCACTTTCTTCGTTGAAAAAATCGTATTGATTAAGGACACCATCCCTGTTACGGTTCCTGGCGCTGGATCTGTTCCCCCCCCCACAACACCTCTTCTTTTACACAATTCCCTCTTCTAGACCCCACCTCTTTGGCCACTTCTGCCACCCGTATTAAGTCGGGATCCCCGGACGACTGCTGCCCCCCTCCATTCTTAGGGACATCTGTCATACTCTACCTGACTGTATTCTCCCCCTGCTAAATTCTTCCCTTTCTTCTGGGACGGTGCCGGGCTCCTTCAAGGAGGCCGTGTTGGTGCCTCTTTTGAAGAAGCCGGGGGCTGACCCCGCTGTTCCGGCAAACTACCGCCCCATCTCTCTCCTACCTTTCTTCTCAAAAATCCTGGAAGCCCACGTCACCACCTGTCTCTCACAGTTTATCGAGAGTTCCAACTTCCTTGAGGTCAACCAAGCTGGCTTCAGACCCGGCCACTCTACGGAGACAGTGATCTTGGCCGTGCTGGATGCCCTGAGAGACGGTGTTGACAGGGGTCCCCCCCAGGCCCTGGTATTGTTAGATCTGTCAGCCGCCTTCGACACGGTGGACCATAACATCCTTCTACACCGTGTCGAGCAGGCTGGTATCCAGGGCCTGGCTCTGGCCTGGGTCAGATCCTTCCTGACGGGCAGGTCTCAGACCCTAAGCCTGGGTGCTTTTAGGGCTCCTAGAGAGCATTCGCTCTGTGGGGTCCCCCAGGGTTCTTCTCTGTCCCCTCTCATTTTCAATCTTTATCTTCGCCCCCTTCTTTTTTCTCTAAGGCTGTGGGACGTTACCGTGTTTAATTACGCGGACGACCTGCAGCTCATCTTTTCTCTTAACTCCCCCTCTGCTATTTCTAACTTTCAGTCAGCTATGTCCCATATTCTCCAGTGGATGGGCCATAACCAGTTAAAGTTGAACCCCGGTAAGACGGAGCTCCTCCTCCCTGGTAGGAGCTCCACTTTCTGGGGGCCTCAATTCTGGCCGGTGGAATTGGGCCCTTCTCCCACCCCTGTGGCTTTGGTGAAGAGCCTAGGGGTCACTATTGACTCCGCTCTATCCCTAGGGCCGCAGGTGGGGACCGTGGTCTCGTCCTGCATCTACCAACTGCGCAGGATCAGGAAAGTGGCATATCTTCTGACACCTGATGCCCTCCTGCAGGTCATCATGGCCCTCGTCCTCTCCCGCCTAGATTTTTCCAACTCGATCTACCATGGTCTGCCTAAAACATCGATGGGCAGACTACAGGTGGTCCAAAATCAGGCGGCGAGATTGGCCTTAGGGATCCCGAAGTGGCAATCTGCCAGGCCCCTTCTCGTCAAACTCCACTGGCTTCCGGTTGCTTCTAGGGCAGCCTTCAAGATCGGCTGCCTTACTTTCAAATCTTTGGCTGGTTCCTGTCCCACCTTTGTAAAATCTCTCATCCGACCCTACTGCCCGTCCCGCAATTTGAGATCTTCCCATCTTCACTTCTTGACTGTTCCCTCTTATAAGCTCTGCAGATCTGGAGGCCGGAGATTTGCATACCTGGCCCCCAAGCTCTGGAACTCTTTCCCTCTCTCCCTTAAAATTTCCAACTCTCTGACTCTTTTTCGTAAATCTTTAAAAACTTGGCTTTTCCCACAATCTGGCTAATCTCTCTGTCCCCTCTATTTCCAACCAGCGCCAGGAAACCCATGGTGTCAGTGCGCTTTACAAGCACCCCTTACGATACGATACGAAAAAGAAGAATTAGTGATAATACTGGTTGCCTGGTTTGAATAGAAAGTTTGTTCATTGTGTGAGAGAATGTATCAGTTATGAATCCCAAGCCCCGGTGCCAGGAGCAGCAGTATTCGTAACAGTACCAGATCAACCTTGGGCGAAGTTGTGTTTGGATGTCAGTGGTCCTCTAAATGTGTTAAAGGGAAGAATCTACTGTTTGGTTGCATCTCAAGTTGAATATAATTGGTAATTGAGCTGGTTCTCTTGAAGCTGATGAAAGAACGACATGGCAGACAGGAATTTATACATACTGTTACGGTCTAAATGAGATTGGACTTAGTTATATTGGTCCATTGTGAGATATTGTAGTCAAGCATAAGATGCAATACCCCTGATGAAGGGAATTATCCCAAAATGCATTGGGTATTTTTCTTAAAAAGCATCTGGACACATGAACTCACTTGTGCTACTGTGTAAACCCTGAAAGGATACATTCTGAAAACAAATTGTAAAATGAGAAAATTAAAAGATGAAAAAATGTTGACAAAATGAAGATTAAAGTGGGTTAAACGGGCAAAAGATTTTGGACTTTGTTGATTCATGCATACATATGGCATGCAGCTGGTATGATGACCTCACATGGCTCCATTTTGTCTCATATTTTACTTATGCGCAAGGGCAGAGCGCATATCCAGCCTGCACGCCTTACACGCTGGTGAGTTTAAATAATATGGATGCACCGGAGTGCATTCTACCATTTCAGACTTTCTAAAATAGACACTTTCAGAATTGGAACTTAAAATCTGAATTCACAATTTCTTTTATTTATTTATGAGTTACAAGTAGCAAGGCCAGTACAGATAATATGGCAACATAGAAAGTATAGCACAACGACCCAATTACATAATCACACAAATCCTCCCTTCATGGTACACAGTAAGTATAGAAAAACATACCTGGGTTACAGAGGTCTCCAATAATTCCTACATTTAGTAAAAGCACATCGACTTTTCAAATGAACCCTAATACAAGATCCTAATACGTATTAGGTGAAAAATATAATACATCTATGGACCAGAGTCCGTTGAAAGGAGCACAACCGCTCTAATCCAAGCTTAATTTTGCCAAATAAGCTCCCAGAGGTCTTGCAGACAAGACAACGGTGATAAAGTTTCTGCATATGTCTCCGACCATTCCTTGCACAAAGACATATCTTTCAGCCAATTTTGAAATTTTGGGGAAAGATTACTACCCCATCTCATAGCCACCATGAGTTTTCCCAAAAGCAGACCCATGGCAGGGAACTATCAATATGTTTTTGAAATTTCCTTAATGTATCATAGCAAAACCATAATGGGAGTGAGACAAAAAGTATGGTTTGTCATTTCATAGAGTGCCGACATATGTGGCGACCAGAAAGAGGCCACCTTAGGGCAGGCCCATACAAAATGGAAGAAATCTGCACCCATAGCGCCACAATGCCTACAGCTTGTATTAATGTCTGAGTAAAACCGAGCAGGCGTCAGTAGGGAAATAACAAGGCTATGCTCTCGCAACTACATGTGTGGTAACAAACAAGGTACAATGACCAAATGGAAAAGAGGCACAGAAGCAGATTCTTTGGTGTGTTTCTCCTTGTCACAGCAAGATGTTGGTTTTATTTTCTCCAGACTTGAGAAATGTTACATTCGCCGACACGTGTTTCGTCGTGTGCGGTTGAGTCAACACGACTCTTCAGGGCTTAAACTCCAATTCCAAAAGGTAGGTTTGGAGTAAGTCTGGGTCTTGAGATCTATGTTCACTATGTAACTAGTTGGACTCGGAATAATCAATAAAATGGAAGCATTAAACCAGTGAGGTCATGCGTGTGCTGAGTAATTCATCTGTCTGTGATCCCGTCTCACTGGTAAGTGATGAATCTCGAGTTAGGCTCTGAGTACGTCTGCGTATCAGGCGGAAGCCGGGAGGGGATGCTTCGGTTGTGCCCACGAAGGAAACGGGTGCGTCTCCTCTACGGCGGTATACCGATGATGGCAATCCCTCCTCTGGTAGTTCCCGGCGGTCGTCTCTCGTGTACTCAACCGCACACGACGAAACACGTGTCGGCGAATGTAACATTTCTCAAGTCTGGAGAAAATAAAACCAACATCTTGCTGTGACAAGGAGAAACACACCAAAGAATCGTCTTCTGTGCCTCTTTTCCATTTGGTCATTGTACCTTGTTTGTTACCACACATGTAGTTGCGAGAGCATAGCCTTGTTATTTTGCCTTGTCTGTTGACTTTTTGGACGGTTAAGGGTGTTTGCCGTCTGCTCTACACGCACTACAGAGCGAAATTCCATGTATTTTCCACACACTGTAACGTACTAACTCAGGCAGTGCGCCCTCGGGGTCCGAATAGTCTAAAAACCCCCATTTACAGTCAGTAGGGAAATGTACACTCAATCTAAAAACTTATAGCGAATCAGTCGATATCTGCTGTAGCAGTATCGCCATAGTTCATCTGATATTTCCAGTCCCAGGTCACCCACCCATTCCCCGTGAGTTTTGGGAGTTTCTAGAGTTAAGCAGTCTATGACTGCATTATATAGTCGTGAGTATATGTGATTGTGGATTAGTCTGTAAAATTTGTAGCACAGGCCATTCTGGGGGATCCTTCGCGATTTGTCAAAGAGGCGTAAAGCTTCATATGAAAGCTTATGTTTATGTTTATGTTTGGGAAATTTGTTAAGCTCTCATATACCAAAAGGTCTCTTGGCGATGTAGGGGGTGGGAACGGCTTCCTGAAGAGCTCTTACAGTAAGCTAGGGTGAACAGCCAAGTTTTTTCCTGAAGCTGGTGTACCCCGATGATAGTCTGATGTCTATCGGCAGAGAATTCCAAAGTGTTGGGCCAAGTACAGAAAAGCAAGAGCCACCCATTCTCTTGCGCTTAACTCTAGGAATAGTCAGCATATTCATTGTGGCTGATCTGAGATTCAGTTTGGGTAAGTACCTTGAGATCTTTGGAGATATGAATTTGGGGACCGTCTCGTAAAGTGCGTTAAAAATCATACAGCCTGTCTTAAACATAGACCGCTGAATCACCGGAATCCAATGTAGCTGCTTTATAAGTGGCTTGGTGTGGCAATGTTTTGGTTGCTGAACGACTAACCTAGCCAGTTGATTTTGAATCAGCTTCAACCTATGGGTTTGATTGGCAGAGAACCCTAAATAGAGGGCATACGCATAGTCCAGCCGGGACATGATCAAGGTCTGCATGATTAGCATGCTTGCCTCCCTAGTGAAGAATGTCCTGATTTTCTTAAAGGTCCTCAGGTGATAGATACAAGATGCAGTAACCAGGTCGATCTGTCCATGCAGGGATAGATTGCCATTGAGTTTAATCCCCAGACTTTTGACCAAATTTTTAAGGATAGGTGGAGTACCTAATGCAGCTGGCCAATGCGCTGGCGTCCACTGATGGAGTCTGTTATTGGATATAACTATCTCTGTTTTATCATACCATAGGTGAGAACATCCAGCATAGTAGCCGGTGAGTCACCCACATATTCACGGAATTTTTTGAACCTATGTGTTAAAAATAAATCTCCTAGGGCCAGATGTAGGTAATTTTTATTTTCCGACCTCTTAAATACCGAGTCATACCGACTCGGTATTTCAGAGGTCGGAAAATAAAAATACCGAGATGTAGGTAATTGCAGATGTGCAATTACCGAATCGGAAACAGTCGGTAATTTCCGATGCGGTAAATACCGACCAGTTGATGCCCATGCATTCCTATGGGCTTTGAAGCCCATAGGAGTGAACGGGCATTTACCGGTCGGTATTTACCACATCGGTAAATACCGATAGCCACAAGGGTGCAGGGGGTGTCACTTTGACACCCTCTGGCACCCCCAAAAGAGGCTTGGGTGCCATGTGGCAGGCATACCTGCCCCAAGGGCAGGTCTGCCTGTCATATGGCATAGGTGTGCATGCACACATGTGCATGCACACCTGAAACGGTATTTTACCATCAAGTATTATTTGATGGTAAAATACCGATTTTGTACTGCTTGTGGGACTCAGAAGAGTCCCACCTACATACCAATTTACCGGTAGCCATAATGTTACCGACTCGGTATTTTACATACTCGGTAAATTTACCTATCGGTAAATTTACCGAGTCTGTAAATTACAGGGACCTACATGTCAAATTGCTTTTACCGGGTGGTAACGGCCGAATTCGGCCGTTACCACCCGGTAAAAGCCTACCTACATCTGGCCCCTAGTGTTGAGATGTGTCTCCTCTCCAACAACTGCACATCCCCAGGAGCACAGTTCAGTTAAAGCAGGCGATAGTGTTCAATAGGTATATGTGTAGAGTGTGGTATGAAACATTGCACGGAGTGGCCAATCAGTTCCAAGCCCAGATGGCACAGCGCACCATATGTATTCCTTGCATAGGCCGCGAGAAATGAGTGAAAGGAGCCTGCCGAGGGTGCACAGGGATAACAGGACCTGTTCAATCGCAACATACATGCCTGCCTGCTGGCATGGAACCAGTGATGAATAAATTGTACTTGTGCCACTAAATAATAAACTTCAAAGTTGGGGGCAGCAAGTCCGCCTTGGTGATATGGAAGCAGCTGTATATGCCAGCTAATCGTGGGCAGCTGGCCAGCCCACACCAGGCTGATCATAAGTGAACCCAATTGAGCCAAAAGTGCTTTGTGCAAAGGCACTGGGATATTTTGGAATAAACATACTAGCTTGGGCAGGACTCCCATTTTCATTAAAGCAATCCTACCCACCAGCGACAGCCAGAGAGTAATCCACCTGTCTACAGTTGACTCAAGAGTTACCATATAGTGCTCATAATTCTCCCTAATCAGGGTTGCAATGTAGGCATGATACAGAACACCCAGGTATCTAATTGGTTCAGTTGCCATTGCAACTGATAGGGCGTATCTGGCCTAAAAGTGGCTCCAGTCAGGGGACCATGATGGATTTGGTCCAATTAATTTTGAGTCCAGATTATTGACCAAACTTAATGATTTCACCTACCACGAGAGTCAAGTTAACTGGGGGTCTTTGACAATTACCATTGCAGCAACAGCATACATAGATAATAATGTGTAGTGGACCGCCATATTTTGTAATGGAATTTATGGTGGGCACACGCCATGGACTCTACCATGAGGGCAAAAAAGGATTGGCGACATGAGGCATCCCTGTTGCGTACCCAAACCTATCAAAAAAGGTTCCAACAAGCCACAGTTTAAACAGTCTAGCTGAAGGGGCAGTGTATAATCATTGAACCCACCTTATAAACATTCGACCCAGTGCAATTCTGGTTAACACCTTGAGCACCCACAGTGACTCAATGGTGTCAAAAGCCTTAGCGGCATCCAAAAACATTGCAACGACTTGAACAGCAGGATTTTATTGATGTGTAAGGGAACACAAAGAGTGGAGATTATCTGCCGTAGAATGGCCCAGGATGAAGCTGGAATGATCCGGAGCAATCAGCCGCTGCATTGAAGGAAGCAACCTATTTGCCAGTAATTTAGCTAAACTTTTACAATCAACATTGATGAGGGATAGGGGACAGGAGTCACATTTATTCTGAAGGTTATCTGGCTTGAGAAGCGTGATAATTATGGTTTCCACATAGTTACGGGTAAGGTGCCTGATTGAAATGCCTCTTCATGCACTTCTAATAATATAGGAGCCAACTCCTCGGTGGAGACTTTATAAAATTCAACTGGGAGGCTCCCTGGTGCTTTGCCATTCTTTAATTGCTTGATAACCTGCTTGATCTCAGCAAACATTGAGGTTTGACAGAAGAACTCTCTCTGCTTGATCTAACCATGCCAAGGTGAGATGACTTAAATAATTAGTCGCATCAGGGGAGGTAGCCTGAGTGTGGGAGGAGTATAGCCTGTGGCAAAAATTGACTAATTTGTGCATAATCTCACCAGGGTTGTGCAAAGATTGGCTGTCAGTGTCATCTACAATGTAGACATGGTTAGCAGTCCACCTAGGCTTAAGTAGCATAGCTAGTGTGTGCTCCTGTCTATCGCCCTCCCCATATTTCAGATTGGTAGTATTTACTCAAAAATGTCACTTCCCTATTGGCCTCATCCTGGAACTCCAGCAGGAGGGTATGCATGGGGTCCAAAAGGCTCTGATCTCTATTTTCCACATAACATAGCTCCAAAACATGAAGCTCTGTTTCAATTCGTGCAAGTCTGCTTCTGAGAGATTTAGGAATACCATGCCCATGGCTATGCATTCACCACAGATGACCACCACAGATGACCACCACAGATGACCTCCCGACATCCGTGACCGCCCGCCATCTATTTCCCCCCCCCCCCGCCAGATTAAAATGGCGGGGGGGACCGCCGGCGCTTTTCGGCCCTGGTCGCCTTCCGGCCAGGGCGGAAAAGGGTTCATATGGCTGGCGGTGTCTTCCAGACACCGCCAGCCATATTAGGATGGCCTCTTGCAGATGCCTTTCCGTTACGGCATTGCTGCCACGGAAAGGCATGTGGTCTTTACTTTGGGGGCCCCCTGCGGGCCCCCATGGTGAAGGCGAGAGGGGAGGTGCACATTTGCATACACAAAGCGGCAGGCACCGCGCAGTGCCTGTCGCTTTGTGTATGCAAATGCATGCCTGCATTTTTAACATTGCGGCGGGCGGTGCTTTCAGCACCGTCTGCCGCAATGTTAAAAATGCATGATGTGCCAGTGTGGCAGGCGCCTCATAATTGGCATGGCGGGACCTCCGCTCACGTCGCGGGCGGTCCCGTTTTCCACAGGGCTGGCGGGCAGGCAAAGTCCGCCCACCATCCTAATGGGGGCCTAAGTGTCTAACCTCAGGAGTCCAGCCCACCACATCTCTCGACCCCACCCAAAAGGAAACTAGCGATGAGGTATTATGAACTGAAGAGTGAACGGTGTATTTGTGAATTTTTTTATGGAATGTGCACCAGATATCTAGCATATCAAACTGTGTCATATATCCAAAAATGCATCATGGACCCAAGTGAGGCAGTGCTGATTGTGGCTCGAGCAGTCTAAGTCAATATCTAAAACTGGAGTGTGGCACCTCCACAAATTCTGGTACTGGGGTCAACGGTAATACACTTTTTTTAGCACTGTGCATAAAAAATCAGGGCTGTATGTATTAAGTAATGTGAGAGCTGTGTGTTAAATGAGGCCTTTTAATATTTAGTAGCGTCCATCTGTATCTGCCAGGGGGTCCATATGTTGAAAGGGGACGTTTATCCTGATAATATTGGCTACTCTTCTAGAATAGGATGAGTAGGAGTCAAAATATTGATTAGAAACCCATTAGGGACGTAAACTAGTCTGTCTCTGCTGGAATACGTTTATTTCGTGTTGATGCATGATATCCGCAATATATCAATTGAGGTAAGAAAGAACCTGGCAACATTTACGGGGATTATTCAAGCCTGTAATATTCCAGGTGATGAATGTTAATTACTGACCAATCTGGTGAAATCTGTGTATCATTAATACACAATAATATCAAACCATTAATAAAGTGTGTATGAATATCCAGTCGTATGCCACGCCATTTTACAGGTAATAAACATTAACAGCCAGTTCTCCCCTCGCCCCTCCCACCCACACCAGGAACCAGTCTCCTAGTGATACCCTCAAACAAAATTAACAAAGGACTCTGTAAGCAGAAAACAAATAATATTGAACATTAGACTATATAACACCGAACATAGGCGTAGGCAGGAGGTGACAGAGCACTGATATGATAGCAACAGCCAGCAGACTAAACATATGAACTAATGGACTGTTAGGTGGCTCTGTACGGTCATATAACTGGAGCTGTGAGAGCGAGCCAAGTTAATACAATCATCCAAATTTTAGAGAACAATCCAATAAGAACAGCATTATCTAAACAAATAGAATTTGGAGAGATCAGATTATAATACGCAAGTGAACAACCAGTCACATTTAAAATGACCTGTATGAAACGTGGGACTCAGAGGCACCGTCACTCGCCCTCATCCAAAGGATATGTGTTATCAGCTGTGTCATGAGGCGGAGAGGCCCCACGAGAGGAAAGATTTTTTTGCAGAAAAATCATTGCTGCATTTGATTCTGTCAAGATCCTCTGTTTACCTTTTCAAGAAAAGTGCAGCCTGGCCGGGTAGAGCAGGGATTACTTTATGCCCCTTTCCTGTAGCTTCTTTTTGACTAGAAATAATTTCCTGTGTTCATTTTGTACAGCCTTCGTGAAGTACGGGAAGAAAGCAAGGAGCATCCCTTCATGTTGGATCTCTTTTGCCTCCGGACTAAGTGATACAATTTCAGGCAAGGCATATTTAATTGAATGCCAGCAGGCATTGATTCAATTACACATCAAGATAATAGTTTCAATATTATTTAATCATATTGAGCAACAAAATTGGTGTTCAACATCCAGCAATATGTCTGAGATAACTAATTAATCCAAGTGCCCCACAAGGTGGAGGGAAAAAGGGGGAAGGGTATTGTGCACTTAGTGAGGGTAGGAGACAAAGATAGTGACAATGGATGCATCAAAACATTATTTACAGTTACAGCCAGCTTCGCTCGGCTGCATATTTATAAGATGACAACTGGAAGACCATTGTTTGAAACACACTGTCACAGTGAATAATCGATTTTTGGCAAATGGTTATTCGGTAAACACTACTACCAATGTACAAAAGTAATATCTATCCCATTAGTGTGTCACAAATAGATCTACCTCATGAATATTAATGAGGTAGATCGCAATTTGTAACCCACTAAGATTCATTGCCATTACAGGGATGGTGGCCTGCTGAGCTCCACCATGTCTGTGATTGCTTTTAAATAAAGCAATATATATATTTTTGAGGGAAATCAATGTGGGATCTCGCTGCTTCATCTCCCTGCAGGTTCGCCCCTAAGCATTATGGTGCATGCAGTTCGCCAAGCGTGTGTGCATGCAAGAGTCTTTCGAGTATTTCACCAGGTTGGTGCAGATAAGTACTGACCATCTCCATACATGTGTTTCTTGATTATTATCCATCATCAGTAGATTAGGCATTCAAATAATTGGGGTTGCTGAGCAGGCTGCCAAAGTATTCTCGGGTCATAGTACCTCTCAAGGTGCCTCTCCACAAGCTCGTCAGCTCAAATGGCTCGAGGGAGCCTTCTAAACAGAAAACCAATGTGGGATCACACCCCTCTTTAAAACTATTCCTGTGAGTCATTGAGCTTACGAGCTCATGGAAGAAGCACCCGCGCGTCAGTGACAGATACCTGACCTGATGTGATGTTTGGCAGCCTACTCATCAAACCCCAAATTTGAAGCCTGTAATCTCTACTGATGATGGTTAAAGAACCAGAAACACGTGTCTAGAGATCAGCACTATCTGCGCCAACTCTGGCGAAACACTCATAAATATTCTAGCAAAGCAAACAACATGAGACTGCATAAACCATAATGCCAGGGGCGAACCTTGCTGGGGGGTGAAGCGGTGTGCTCCCACCCCTGTTCCTATATTTTTTTTTTAATGCAGCCATTTTTCCTTAAAGGAAACAGGATTTGTTTAGGCAGTAACCGTTTTTGCTCTCGGTTTCATTTTAGATTATTTTAATTATTTAATTGTATTGTTTTATTTTGCATAAGGTCAAAGATGTGTTGGGTTTTCATCTCCTTATGATGGGAATTAATGGATCTAGATATGGAATTATGGAATTAAATAGATTGTATGTATTCAAAGGAACCTGGCATCTGTGGCGACATTTGCTCTAGGTGCTTCACCCCTATTAGTCACACATGCATAACTGAATAAAATTACATTGTGTACCTGAACCCTATTGGTCACACATGTTTGGAATGTCCTCAACACTTGTCAAGGGCAATGAAACTGCAGAGCAACCACTGCATACCAATAACGTAACACGGTACATGTTCTGAACTTCAGTTCAAGTGCTCGACAATAAACCTGTAAAAAAATCATACACTTTGCAATAACCTGCAGGAAGGGTCACTTAATGTGATCAAGGTGAGCTAGAACTGCATTGATGCAGTAACCACAGTAACACAAGCCTACCAGAGGGCATGAATTTCATCTACCGGGTCACATGAACTCAGATTCGCCAATATTTCACTTTGGCTTAAATAGTTCACAGCATTAGCACATACATGTAATTAATTTCTCCCTTTTAAATGGGTGACCAAAATTCAGCATAATCAATACTTAACTTTTCTTCGTGATCGAAATCATTAACAAGTACGCCGCTGAAAAATCATCGCACAATGGGCAACAACATGATGTGATATGAACTGTAATAGCCCTCAATTCCAAGATACATTACATAGATGCATTGTTTATTAATTATCAGACTAAGCACATTAGCAATTTGCACTTTCACTTAAATATTCCAGCTATGAGGAGCACAAAAGGATACTCTGCCAGATACTGTGCTAAATTGACAAATAGTCTGAATGGACTGATGCGCCATTTCTTCATCAAGTCCACACCCTGGCAAAGTGCATCGGGTGTTTGCTCACTGTTTGACCACTGAATTAACTGCTTTCTTTTCATGGCATCAACAACATTCATCCCTGTTCACAATAACGGTTTGGTTCTCACGTAACTCACACCCTCACAACTAAGGGCGCTTTGCCGCCAAGAAACGAGGAACCTGTACATTTATCTATATATATATATCTATATATGTATACATAGATATGTAGAGAGATATATGTATATACATATATATATATGTGTTTATATATATATGTGTTTATATATATATATATATATATATATATATATATATATATATATATATTACCTACTGGCGGTCGCCAGTAGGTATATAGTTAGGATTTTTTCCTATGGGATTTTTGAAAATTCTATGTCGAATAACTTTGGCGTTTGTGGACTGAATTGGCTGAATTTTTCTGGAAAATGGCACATTTCGTTTCTGAGCAGCCCCTGAAAATTTGGGGGGGTTTCGACAAGAAGGGGCCGAGAAAAAAGGGGGGTCCCAAAACTCGTTTTTAACATTGAGTTTTCCATAGGGCGGTTGGACTCACTTTTAGCTCGAACGGCTGAATGGATTTACACAAAACTTGGCAAAATTGTAGATATGGTTTGCCCGACGTGCCTTTGCTATGTCTCAATATAAGTGGTCCTGTGGATTTTGAGAAATTAACGTTTTTAAAAACAGATATATCTGTGACAGCGCTCCGGTTAGCGCCCTGGTTCGCGTACCAGACGCGTAACGGAACTTCGCGAAGCGAAGCTGATTGGTTGTCGGGTGTCTGTCAACATTCGAAACAGTCCGGAGTGGCCGCCATCTTGTGTCTCGGTAGGATCGAGACACAAGATGTGGCAAAAACAGAGGGGGAAATGAGCATAAGGGGGCAGAGTACATCCTCCCTGACCCCCTAGGTTTGATGAGGGGGCTTTAAAAGGGCCCCGTGGGGTAAAAAAAATTAATTATTATCGTTTTTTTTGCCGGGGGAGCGCTCGGTACGCGCACTGGGAAGCGGTCCGGGAAGCGGAATATTGGGAAAATAGGATGAAAGAATGTTCAAATATTGTATGTTTATTGATTGTTATTTTTTTTATTTTTATTTAAGTACCAACATGTAGGTACAAGTGCAGAGTCTAAAAATAAAAATACATTGCTTCCTTTGTAGATATCTTGCAGGTTGTTTCAGAAGTTATTGGGGTATATGGAATTCATAGCATAGTCTGTCAGGAAAGCAGAAACACCATGGAGGCAGGAGATGATAAAGAGATGTTAAATACACATTGGGGATGATGTGAGCAAAATTAAAGTTGCACAGTATATTTAAAGTCTAATTTAACATTATAATCAATTTGCTACTAGTTTAAAAAATACATATAAAAATGAATAATGTCTCAAACAATTTTTGAATTTTTAAATATACATTTATTTTTCTGATTTGTTTTCAAAATAAAAAAGAACTTCTAATAATTCTTGGTAAGATTGTGTCTCATTTTCAATTAAGAAATCCACAGCTTCAACACATTGCAGAAGTTCTATGTCCATTGATTCATCAAAGAATTCTGATTCATTATCTGTATCTTGGTTGCATTCTGCAACAATATCCACATTATTTTTTTGTTCTCCTTCCATTTCTGTGCTGTAAAATGAATTTTAAAAAAATATATCAGTACAGATAGGGCACTGTTGGGTTTAAGTACAGACAGGTAGTTTGGTTTTTTAAACAGTGATTTTTTCTTTGGGCAGTGTATGGTATCAGACTGGAAGTAGAAATATCAAAAAATGTATGTGAAAAAGTCTAAGTCAATTCTTAATTATACAAGCAAGCCTAACTCCATCCATAACTAAAACAGAGAAGTCTATTTTATTCTATAAGTATTACAGAGGGATAGTATATAACTATCAGAAAATGTTTTCCTAATTAACTTAAAGTACAGAACATACTTCAGTTTTTAAAATAACATCTTACCTTTCAAATAGAAGTTTAAGTTCTCAGTTGAAATGCCCTTGATATGTACTTCAAGAAGTAGTAGTCAAAATTGCTGTGTTTCTCTCTCTTTCTTTATATATATTCATGTACATAACCAATCAAATGTCATGAAATAATAGAAGATATTGAAAGTAGCATTTTGATTGGTTGTCAATTCTAATACTTCATAAGTGTTTTGGTTAGGTAATTTACCTCAGGATATTTAATCAGGCTTACAGCATAATTTTGGCATTGAAATACCATCAAATTTGGGGAAATGGTAGGGACTGCTATGTAGTAGGGGCTATTCTATATTTGATGAAAGTGTCTGTAGTGGTTTTTCTGTAAATTACTTTCCCACCTTTTTTTATCGAGCGCTTACCGGTGCGCTCCCCGGTACGCGAACAAGCAGTGTTACGGGAGTCCTCCATTTTGAGTATTGGTAGAATTGAGACACAAAATGGAGGACAAACAATGTTCGGAATGGGTAGAAGGGGGCATGGTAGACACTTTGTAACCCTCTAGGTTTTCGGAGGGGGGATTAGGATGCTGATACATGCAAAAATAAAAAAATTAAAAAATTAAAAATTTCGCAGGGGAGCGCCCGGTACGCGCACCAGTAAGCGAACCGGGGAGCGTACTTTGGTGAAAAAAAAAAAGAAAACATTTTATAGCTTTTGATATTTGCTATTAAAAAACCATTGAAATTCACTGAAAAAACCATAGGTTATAGACCATCCATAGTTAGGAATTAGCATTTACAAAACCTTGAAAATTCACTAAAAAAACATAGGTTATAGACCATATATAGTTAGGGATTAGCATTTACAAAACCTTATTTTACTCGCACAAAACCATTGAAATTCGCATATATAGTTAGTTCCACTAACTATATATCGCGCACCCGCAATCCACTGCTAATGATGTCACATATTACATCATTCATGACATGGTCAGTGACATCACTGATGACATCACTGATGACATCTCAAATGACATCACTGATGACATCACTGATGACAACATCCAGTGACTGTATGTTTCTGTAAAGTTAAAATATGTCTTACATATTGAAGAATGAGCGGATGTATAAGTGTCTGGATGAAGGATTTAGTAGGTGCATGACTGACTGTATGAGTGACTGATTAAATGTGTCTCACTGAGTGATGGGTTAGTGACTAAACTGTCTTAATTTGTGCATCATTATGTCTGTTGTTCTGTAAACTGCTGCATGTGTTGAACAGTAGCTATATGAGTAACTATATGGGTTATTGATTGGTTGCCCAAGTATTTGTATGGGAGACTGAGTGTGTGTGTGGGTGGCTGGGAGGTGTATGACTCTGTGCATAGATGTGTGAACAGTTGATTCACTAGATGTATGGGTTCAAAAGTACATGTGGAAACAGCTGTATGGGCGGTTGACTGTGTGCATGAGTGTATTGGTGAGTGAATGGATAGCTCAGTGCTACATGTCAAAGTAAGTACATATGTAAAACACAATACATGTGAGAGTTGACATATATAAATAACTGTGCATAAGAGCCAGTGAATGTGTGAGTGGCTGTATAGATCATTATGAACTTCAATCAAGGATTGTATAAAAGAGTAAATATGTGTTAGTATATGTTTGAATAAATAAGGTGTGTATAACTGTATAGTTGAGGAAATAGAGGTGTGATTGAATCTTTGCATGACTGACTAGGTGTGTCAGTAACTCCATGAATGAGTAACAGTCTGTGAGTGTCTGTTTACACTGATTGCATCTAAGGTTATATTCGAATCTGAAGAGGTTCATCGTATTATCACTTGAATGATATTATCAGTGATGTGATGAGTAATGTCAAATGAGATGTCATCAGTGATGTCATTTGAGATGTCATCAGTGATGTCACTGACCATGTCATGAATGATGTAATATGTGACATAATTAGCAGCGGATTGCGGATGCGCGATATATAGTTAGTGGAACTAACTATATATGCAAATTTCAATGGTTTTGTGTGAGTAAAATAAGGTTTTGTAAATGCTAATCCCTAACTATATATGGTCTATAACCTATGGTTTTTTCAGTGAATATATATATATATATGGATGTCACTGAAAAAGCATAGTTTTCAGGGACGTTATAGTTAGTTGGACATTTCACTCGTACAAAACCAGAGATGTCACATATTACATCAATCATGACATGGTCAGTGACATCACTGATGACATCTCAAATGACATCACTGATGACATCACTTATGACATCATCCAGTGACTGTGATTTTCCTTAAATTTTAAATATTTATTATATATATGAAAATATAGCCTGCGGGGGAAAAAGATAGGGTGTGGCCACGCATAAGGGATATCTTAAGAATTGTGTTTTTATTAAATACCCCTTTAGTATATATAGCTACACTTTCCTAAGTAAGTATATTTGTTATTGCTTAATAAAAACTGTTTCAAACCTGGACTGATATTTCTGCAGAGCAACCACACCTACTATTGTGCTGCAAGGAAGTAGCACTCCCCGCGACAGAAGTAAGCACCGCACTATAAGTATACATTATAAGTAAACATTGCTCCAGAGAAGTAGCCTACTCAGAACCTTATTTAAATGAAGATGGCAACAGCATGCTTTGTTTTTGCAACCCCCTCCTCCATATTATAATATTTGCTCCAAAGATGTAGCACTCCCGTCAGAATACTAAACACCACATTATAAGAAAATAGTGTATTTTTTACCTTCACAGTCCCTGTCCACCACCATGTGACCACTGAACAGACTTAATAGTGTTCCTACCCTCCCCTCTACCACTTTTTTTTCCGTACAGCACCTCAAATCGTGAAGTGCGTCAGAAAATGGCTGACAACAGGGAGCCATTCCCAGCAAATAAGGAGCAAACTTGTACACTTTAGCCAATACAATGTCCATTGTGTTCCACATATGGTAGGGAAGGGCTGCCAACACTTCTACTTGTAATACTTCACAGCCAATGAACATTAAGCTTGGGAAGGTCCTGCTTGGATCACGTTAGCCAATCTGATGTCCCTGCTACTCCATAGAGGTACTGGCTTGCAACACTTCTACTTTCAATGGTTCGCTGCCAATCAGCATTAAATTCGTTATTGGAAAACCTCAGCCAATTAAACTGTAAATTTGTTCCATGCAAAGATTCGTCAAACAACGCCAAAGTTATAAGCAAATCAAAAAGTGCTTTTCCTATGGAAACTTGGTCTTAACTATAACTACCTACTGGTGACCGCCAGTAGGTAATATATCTATGTATATATACAATAATATCTATATATCTATATATACCTATACATATATAGCTATAGATAAACATATAGGTTCATATATATATATGTATATATATATATATATATATATATATATATATATATATATATATATATATATATATATATATATATATATATATATATATATATATATATATATATATAATATATATATATATATATATATATATATATATATATATATATATATATATATATATATATATATATATATATATATTTATATATAGAGTGCATTCTTATTATATATTTCTCCTAATCCTTTCGTTTTGCCATGATTAGAAAGTTCTTAAAGTCTCTCATAGACAATACCGCATCTGGTCTTGAATAGAATAGAAACAAAGTGTTTGGTTTTTTGGCTATACCTTTCAAGCAGACTGTCTTTGTGTGCCATATTGACAGTCTTTTAGTCCCTAGCTGCTACTGTTGTTTTAAATAGCACACGTTCTCACAGATTGTAGTCTGTATATATATATATTCAAAATTCTACTGCCTTTAAAGGTGATTGAATTCATGAAAGAGCTGAAATTCATCAAATCAATTTTCATTAACTGTCCCCGATTGCACAAACCACCAATGAGTGCCAGCACGAGTGGAGAGATCAACAACGCCAAATCTTAGTAGATATGCAGCCGGTCGGGAGACTGCTGTGACGGATAGCGGGCTGCCAATGACCCTAAAACGGACGGACTTTCCTACATAGGCCGTCGGAACATGTCGGGACCTCCCGGCGGGTGTTTCCGAGGTTTGGAACTGCCTGAACAAGCAAAAACGGAGGTGGACGGAGCGGACCTCGGACGACCTCCCAAAATGGCGGTGACCGCGCTATGAAGTAACGGACCAAACGAGCATCCCATGGGCAAGATCTGCGCCCTCTGGTCATCAGGGAGAATACAAGAGGTGTCCGCCAATAATGTGGCGCGGAAAATCGTGTGCTGACCTAACAGGCAACGGACCGTGAGTAAATTGCGATATGCGTTCCACGGAGCGCAAGATGGCGGCCAGCGTGAAACGCACAAAAGTAAAGAGCTCCACGGCAATGTACGGTCATTAAATGTGTGGCGCTCTTGCACTAAACTAGCGACTACGATGATCTGCAACTGCCGGCAAGCCCAGCACCCGGGTCAAACCCTTCTCGGGGGCGCCTGCGACTATCGACTGCGTGTTTGCCTACAAGGAAACACGGAGTACGGCGGCGGCTTACTCAGGCACGCATGCTAGAGACACAAGAGACATTGCGGTGCTGCTGTGGAGCGAACTGAGGGTTAGCAGCCATTAGGGACGTGATCGAGCAATGTCAATGTGGCGATGTTGGACAATGCGCGGGGAAGGTCGGGACGTCAGTAACATCGGTCGTATCCCCCCTGTGCGTGGTAGCAATATGCGACCGTGGGCTGCCATAGGAGGTGAACCAATATTGGCATAGCAACCAACGCGCATCCAGCGGGCTGCCCACGCCATCCAACTGGGTTATGTATGTATCCTCACCTACCTGCTCCGGGGGGCCATGCATCCATTCTCCGCAACAGACGGGCCTGGGCCCGAGGTCAGAAATGTGCCCCCCCCCCACCCCCCTTCACTGACCACGCTGCTTCGCGCAAACGGTGCCTGACTCCAAGATGGCGCCCTGGGGACACGCTTCAGATGACCGGCGGACACAGGCTACAGGGACACGAACGCATGCCAGGGGAAACCTTTGCTGCAAACTTTGCTGCCTTCCATCTCTGCCTGGGCGCCGGGGGTCTTTTTCCCCTGACCCTCCTCTGGTCGCCGGATTGAACTCCCCTGCCCAGCTCCTCTTGAACGATGAGGCTGCGACTTTGCTGCGGACTGCCTGTCCCCCCCTGGACCTGCTGGCTATGCCAGCCTTCTTTTCTTAACCTTCGGACTCGGACCTTCGCGCTCCCCGCCATTATCTCTATATGACGTGCCTCTTCTACTAACTTTTTCTTCCGCCATTTTAGTGATCTCTCACTGTCCTTTTGACTTTCCTACTGTCTCTCTTATTGCCTTTGACCAGTATAGGCCCAGAGTATATCCATTTGTATCTCCTCCTCGTGTGATTCTATCTCTTGTACATTTGCAATTTTGTTTTCTCTTTTCTATTTGCACCTTTTTGTAACGCGTGTAATCCTAAGTCAGCTGAAATTCCAGGAGCCTAGTCCCGACAGCTCGATGACTTTCGGAGGGCTGGATGAGGTCCCCCGCTACACGGCGGAGGAGGGCACTGGACATCGAATGCTGGCTTATGTAAAGCGCTCTGATAACCTAAACGGTTCAAGATCCTGAAATGTGCAACGTAACTGATTCTATGTAAACTGTTGTGACAACATGTAACGGAACTGGTGCTATGTAAAGCGCTCTGATAACCTTATCGGTTCAAGTTCGCGCTATAGAAAACTCTAAAAATAAAATAAATAAAAATATGATGCTGTCCTACTCTCTCGCTTTTACACAACACGGTGTAGTAACTTTGGCTGCTGCACTCCATTGTGTGAACTCTTGTGTGAACTCTTAGTACATTTGCCCCTATGAATATGGGACATTCTGGTAAGCTGAGTTATAGACAGAGAACAAAATCTCTGACATAAAATTGCTTATCACACGTAGAAAGAATGCTTGAGGAAAGAAAGGGCATGACACCTAGGAGAGGACTCGCTGAGCCTGACCACCTAGAAATTAGGTGCATCTTAGGATAATGTGGTAGGGAGGGATGAAATGAGGGGTGGATAAACGAGGGAAGAATGTTCTTGATGTATCGCTTTTATTCACTGATGGTAGCACACTAACCATTAGGGGAATCATATGGAAAACTATTTGCCATTGAGTTGCCATTGAAAGAAGAAAGAAATATTGGCAACCACCTAAAATATGAGTACTCACAAACTTTTCCTCAGGGGCCACAAAGAACTGTCTTGGCATGCCTGGGGGAGGCTAGAGCCAGGGTTAATGAAAGGTGGGCGTAGAGGGATGTGAAGCAGATGCATGGTTTGGACAACTAACCAGGCCACGTGACTTCTGTCACCAGCGCTCTATCTCATTCGCCAATAATTAAATTCAAAACATTAACTTCTAATGTAAAATGTGAGAGGGAAAGAGTTACTCATCTGGTGGCTGAATAGCAAAATGTGAAACCAGAAAACCTTTATTTATTCATGTTTCACAGCTTTCTAAATGTTCCTAATCTGTCAAGTGAACAGCCGCCCAGAGCTGCTGGTCACCAGGGGGCTGCAATTAATGGCCAGGAGTGCCGCACTTTGAGTGTCCCTGACCTAAACTAATCCGCTTTGGGATCAACAAAACCGTAAATAAATAAGTTATATGAGATTTGAGATGCTGTAATAACTCAGAATTCAGCCCATCAGTCCGCATCAACTATTCAAAAGCACAGCCCAAACCTAATGTTATACAAGGTGGTGCGTGTCAAAGTTACCTTTCTAGAGTGCACCATCTGCTGTGTATCACTGTATGCATCGGCACCACATCCATCAGGGTTAGAGCTTTGATCTGGTCTTGTGATAATACAGGGTGCATTAATAAAATGAGTATGATTGTGGCAACGGTTTCTGCATTTTTTAAGCAGATGCTGTCAAACAGCACAATCTAACCGTGTTTCCGATTGGAAAGGGGTCCCTGCATTTTTGTGTGTTTTGTAAAACACACATCATTTGGCACAATAGCGTTTTATTGCAAACAGATGCAGCGGTAAACACAGCCAGCAATCATAATACATACATAAAGTTCCCTCGTCATCGTACAGCAGATCCTCCTTTTTCTTGTTTGACATAAAGAAAAACAGATGAACTGTTACAGAAGAGAAATAGCAGCTTTGGCTTTTTAAGAAGTTCTCCAGAAGCATAGCTGGGCATGACATTCCACTTTCTTCTTGACATTTCTGCAGAAAACAGATGTAGGTCTATATTAAGACTTTAAAAGAGATGTCTTTTTTTGACAGTAAAATATTTTGCATGTCAGTAAATCCTGTTCTACTGTGTAACTAGTCTTTTAGAGAATCGCTCCTCAAGGGTGTATACGTATACTTAACATATGGTCATTCATTTTCTTCATGCCCTACTTATGTACACAGCAATACCAAAAGTACTCTACAGTTATGAAAACATCCAAGAAACAAACTTAGGGTTCGATTTGCAGTTTGGAGAATGGAGTAATGTCCGTCACGGCAAAGGAGTAAATTAATAACTCACTCTGACGGACATTCTGTGCCTGTGATGCAGCGATGTCAGCCAGCACCGCATACATTTCCAAACATTGCCTGGAACGGCTGTGACATAGGTTTCTGTCAATGTTGTAAGTTTGATGGACAGCTCAGTCAAACATAATAGCTGGCTGTCAAACTTTTACAAAGTTTCACTTTTTTAAAAACAAACTCCCATAGCAGGAGTCTGTATTAGAAAAAAGATTGACCACCGGACCATGGGAGTTTTCTCCTAAGGTGTGTGGGTTATTTTTTTATTTTGGCTGTCCCTCACTGTTGGTGGACAACAAATAAAAAGCATCCAACTGCTCACTCTAAAGTAGGCACTCGGTTGGATGGCTAACATACGACAGTGTGCACTCCTTCAGGCCATCAGTGGAGTGTGTTGATGATGGAGCAACAGTAGGTTTTGTCAGTGCCATACTAAGAGGCCTATTAGGATGGAGGATTTTCCGCATCCTCCGGGCCGGCGGAAGCCACCGCCGGCCCGGAGGATTCGGAAAATCCTCTGCGGACCCACCAAAGACCCACCGCCACATTAGGATGGCTGGTGGATCCTGGTTTCCGTCCGCAGCTTTTCCGCCGCGGTTGGCTTACAACCGCGGCGGAAAAGCTCTAATATGATGACGGTGTCTCTCAGACACCGTCAGCCAGATTAGGATGGGCTGTGAAACATGCTTTACCGCGGCGGCTTTTCCGCCGTGGAAAAGCATGTGTAACTTCACTGCGGGGGCCCGTTGCGGGCCCCCTGGGTGAAGGGGGGTCGGGGTGCCCATGGGGGGTACCTATGGGACCCCCCTGCATTTGTATGCAGAAGTCGTCAGGCACCGCACAGTGCCTTCCGCTTTCTGCATACAAATGCAATGTATGCATTTTTACCATTGCGGCGGATGCAGCTTCAAGCCGCACCCGCCGCAATGGTAAAAATAGAGGATGTGACCGCCAGGGTGGCGGTCACATCCTAATTGCACAGGAGGGAACTCCGCAGGCCATGCAGAGGTTCCCTCCTACTCTATGGTGGCGGACGGACTCAGGTCCGTCCGCCATCATAATCAGCCCCTTAATGTCTGCCACCTCTAAACTGGGTGGGTGAAACATGCGTTTTGCGAATAAGGTACTCCATCGCGTTTGAGAAGGTGTACCATGTCTGCCAAACTCTAAAAATAACTCTTAGTTAAAAAGACAAGTTAATGGTTAAAATGGCACAACAAGAAAGTAATATCAATGTAGGACGCAGATGATATTCAAAAAACAAATTAGGTTGTTTTAGGAAGAAAAGACTCTCAGTGGTAGTAGAGTTAAAATACAACAATGGTCTAGTTATAGTTTTCAAAAACATTCAGTGCATGACTATTTCACACTGAATGAAAGGAATGCACTATAATGCATTGGTTTCTTGAAATATGTTGTCCTTTGTTTATGCTTGATCTGTCAGCCGCCTTTTACACGGTACCCCGCACCACCCTTCTGGCCCGTCTCCATGCCATTGGAATCAAGGGGCAGGTGTGGGAATGGTTGGCTTCTTTCCTGGAGGGAAGAGGTCAAGAGGTCTGGTGTCCACCTTTTGTCCACCTTTTGTGTCTGGGTTCTGTGATCTGCAAGTGGGAGTGCCACAGGGTTCAGCTTAGAGCCCTATGTTATTTAATATATATCTAACTCCCCATGCATTCTTGGCAGCGGCTTTGGGAGCAAAAATAATTTTGTATGCTGATGACACCCAGTTACTTTTTTTTTCTGGGACGGGGATGAAGAGTTCCCTGGCGTAAAAATCAGAACCTGTTTGATAGCAGCTTTTCAATGGCTGTCTCACCACCAGCTTAAGTATGATGCTGACGGGCCCTGGCAATCCTTTAGGTCAGAGGGTGCACCTCCTCCCCTAAGCCACAATAGCTATGTCAAAAATCTAAGCATCAAGTTTGATGGTTAGCTCTCTTTTTAAGTCTCAGGTTATTGCAATAGTAAGGACCTGTTTTGGTTTGTTACGTGTGCTTAGGAAGTTCCTCCATTTTCTGTCTTCTTTTGCTCGGAAACTGGTTGTACAGGTCTTAATAACATTTAGGTTTGATTACAGCAATGCACTGTATTTGGGCCTGCCTGATTACCTGATGAGTAAGCTGCAGGTGGTCCAAAATGCAGCAGCCTACACGCTTCTCTGCTTGCCAATGAGAATTCATATTTTCCCCTATCTTACGGAGCTGCATTGGCTTCCCATTAGGAAAAGAATCATTTTCAATACCTTTCTATTGTTTCACAGGGCTTTTCATCAGTTTATAGCCACGTACCGCAGAGAAGAGCTTTCGGGCCCAAATCTCTAGGATTCAGTGGTACCGAATGGGGGGCAGGTCCTTTTAATTTTTTATGACCTCCATTTTGGAACAAACTCTCTTTGGAGTTACGGTGCGTTTCAGCAACACACCAGTTTCAGAAGAAACTGAAAACATGACTTTTTAAGCAGGATTAATGTTACTTCTCTCAGTGACACATCACTGGAGGTACAGAGCACCAGGACACTCCTTGGAGTAATAGAGTGCTTAATAAATGTATTTTTCATTGCATTACATACATTACAACACATTAAAACACAGTGTCACTCACATACAGCAAATGTCCACCTAATGAATAAACTTCCAAATCATTAGGACTGTTACCTTTGCCCTGGGGCTCAAAAAGTCTCCAGAGGTTTATTAACTTTTCCTTGGAATCCAAGCTTCGAGGTAAAAATGGGAGAGAAAAAAATTCCCCACCATTGATCACTACCATAGCTAAAGTTCAGTTCTAACTGGTCTCATCTGTGCTTCAATGGCATGCCATACCGCTTTTCCACCAAGTCAAGTAATAGCAACTGGTTTGTTATGGAGCAGAATATTTCAAGATTCAACAATAAGGTGTCTTGTTGAGTCATTGGCTTTGAATCAAAATCCCTTGAAATACAAGAATAGGAGTTTGCCTTGTTCCATTTGATTCTTGGCCCATTGGTAACTGGTGTTTTTGTAATAGTTGTTTAAATGATTCTACTAACGGGGTTGTCTAGAAATTTAATCAAACCCAAAATATTAGTCAAACATTCGGACAGGCCAACCTTGGAATTTTAGTTAAGTCAATAATGTAAAGAGAATGAAAATTATCAGTATTCACTATTTTAAATTCAAGCAGCAGGCGAATATCTGACTAAAGAGATTAAATGCCTGATTTAGTGTTAGGCAGACAGGTAATCTGTCTCGAATGTTGTGAATATCTTGTCCACCTTCTTACAAGTGCTATCACGTAAACTGTCCTTGTTATAAGGCAGACAGATATCTGTCATGTTTGTGATGGAGTACCCTGTCTACCAAGCTTTAAATCAGTCCTCTAATTTTTGTACCAAGTCACGTGTCGCTTAAAGCCTCATACCTGTGATGGAATACCAATCGAACACAAAAAGGAACAATAGTGCCATCACACTTTAACTGTTTTTAAAGTATCTGGAAATCATGGGAGCATTCCTGTCAATGTTAGAAGGGAATAGACTTGCGTATGACAATTGCTTCTTTTGTATGGCATTCTTTCACTATGCCCAACCACTTAATCAAATTTGGAGCTTAATCAGCATCACCAAAAATTAAGGGTTGCCGGAGGGCTCTAGCAAGCTCTTTCATGGATTCAGAAGATGCCTGCCCTGTTGCTGGGAAATGCAGCTCACACTGAGGTCTGCCTACCCTTAGGTTTACTAGTCATGTTGGAGCCGGACCCAGGGGAAAGGGAATAACTGACCTGAACCAGTTTAGGTTTAAGCAAAGAATGTCTTCCCAAACTGCAAGCTGTCACTGGGCATAAAAGTGGCATCCTCAGAACCTCTCACCAGAACACCCCTGAACCTGTGACTGACTGTCCTGCTGCCTGAAGCCTGAAGGAAGACTGGACCTGGTTGCCTCAAGCCCAACACCCCAGAAAGGACTTCAAGGGTATGTATGTATGTATGTATGTATTTGTGTTCTTATATAGCGCTCGATTTTACCCTTGGGCATCTCGGCGCTTGCCTTGGGAACCCGTCCTGGTTTTTCCCTGTGAGATCACCCATGCTGGGCATCCCCAAGGTGAAAGCCAGGCATCCTACCGCAGGGGGGCCGTTGTGGCGATTAAGCAAGCTTGTTGCCCAGAGCTGCATAGTGTGAACTCGTGCTTAGAGTGGGCACCGAAGCGAGAATTATCGAGTCCGTGGACAATTGGGTTCAGGAGCCTGCCGCGTCGGGAATCGAACCCTGGTCCCGGGTCTGACCTCAGCTTCAGGGTATGCCTCCTCTAACCATAGAGCCACACTTCTCACTTTGCAGACCTTCTGTTTGAGTTACAGAGTCACAACAAACTTGCAGAGGCGTCTCCCTGCTACTATCCACCTGACCAGTACCAGCAGGACATGTCCGGAACCTGCTGCTTGCCTCTGTTGGACCGAGTCCTAGCAGCCAAAAAGTACCTCGAAGGTACTGAACCCTTGGCTGGTGTTAGTGTCAGTGGCGGCTAGTGACATTTGAAAGTTGTGGGGCATAAAAACAAATACAACACAAAGCTGGAGGTTCTGATTGCGCTTTGTTTGCAGACACAATGTTATTAACCAGAAAGCTTGTATTCAGTTGTCAAAATGATTTTGTCTACTTCCTCCTTCAAAACAGAAGTGATAACACTTCTGATTCACACATTTTTGCTTTAAGATCACTCCTTTTGTCCCTTGATCTTATCCATGATTATCTTCATTTGTTGATCATGACTATTATATTGCTTACTTACAATGAAGGTCTAGTTTATCATCTGATTAATTTTCTTCATTTGCACCCCTCTCGTATATGTGACTGTTTACTCTAGTCTCTTACTTCCCCGTGTTGTAAAGCGCTCTGATACTCACATGGGTCATGCTCGTGCTATATAAAACTTTATAAATAAAGCAGTAAGTACACTTCAAAAAGGAGCAGCTTTTGAAGTTGCTCATAGAACATGGGGGCATATTAGCAAGAACCTCGTTAAAATTATCGCCATTTTAGCGGCAGGAAACTACCGCTAAAACGGAGATAGTGGCCTTGCTAATATGCATTAGAGAATTCCAATAGAAGCCCAGGTCAGATGTGCAGGGCATCAAACCTGGGGTTCTATTGGAATTCTATAGCGCATATTAGCAAGCCCATTATCGCCGTTTCAGCTGCAGTTTCCTGCCGCTAAAAGGCCGATAATTTTAACAAGGTTCTTGCTAATATGCCCCATAGAGCGTTTCTGAAAAGGCAGTGCTGAGACATAAAAATAAGGAAAATAACAACTGCACGCAGTAGGCGAAATGTATGGGCTGATTCAGCTACTGTCAATGGCACGCTTTTTGAATGACATTTCCTGGTCACCGTAGTAAAACATGCCTTTACAAAGCCAATAAATCTGGCTACTTCCTAAGTGTAGGTGCTTCTTTAATGATTGATAGCATATCAAAGCCTGTTAGTATTATGTGCGTGGTTGTGTAGGTAAGTTAGAGGGTGAATGTGAGATTGAGACATTGGTTGGCTGGCGGAATGAGCTGGCAACTGAATGTATAGTATCTGGATGAATGAGTGAATGAATGAATGAGTGAATGAATGAATGGATGAACGACAGGGTGAGTGCATGAATGATAGTTGAATTCATGATGAATGGCTGGATCAGTGGATGAGTACATGCATGGCTGAGTGAGTGAGTGCAGGGATCGGTAAAGACAAGTTGTACAGTTGTACAAGCTGCAGCATTAGACAGCAATATTAAAAATGTAATAAAAATGCCAAGAATTACTAACATTGTGCCAGTTTGAGCATTACACGCAATCTGGGCACTATGGTTCCAGGTTGCCCACAAAATATTAAACAAAATTACCATTATTACAAAAGGTGGCAAATCTTCAACTTATGGCATATGTGGAGGAAGCCAACCTTCTCCATCCTACTCAGTTTGGCTTTCGCTCAAGCCACTCCACGGAGTCCGCGCTGTTCATGGCTACGGAGACTATCAGGCAAGGGGTAGATGAGGGGCATACTATGGCTCTCATCCTTCTTGACCTGAGTGCCGCCTTTAAAACTGTAGCACACTTCACCTTGCTACAGTGTCTTAACAAAGGCGGAGTAAGTGGGGCAGTGCTGAGATGGATCCAATCTTTCCTGACTGATAGGGGCTTTCAGGTCAGACAGGGAGAACATTACTCCCGCGTGTTCAATCTTAATCAGGGGGTCCCTCAGGGCTTTGCCCTGAGCCCTACCTTGTTCAACCTTTACGCCTCTCCTCTAGCCACCATTGTGGAAAGTCATGGTATCCAAATAGTGTCATATGCCGATGGCACACAGCTGGTCATCTCACTGTCACGGGCACCTGAAGTTGTGGTATCCAGCTTCAGTGCTTGCATACAGGAGCTTGCTTCCTGGATGTCTAACAACTGCCTGAAGCTGAATGGGTCCAAATCTGAAGTGCTCGTGGTAGGAGGTGGTCCGGCTGTGTGGTCCTCGGCATGGTGGCCAGACTGCCTGGGCTCTACTCCAGTGCTGTGTCAATAGGCCAAAAATCTCGGGGTATTATTTGACTCAGATTTGTCATTTGCTCCCCAGGTTAATCGGGTGGTCGGAATGTGCTTCGGTATACTCAAGAGCTTACGTAAGGTCCTGGACCTACTTCCCGTTGGTGCCAGGCAGACTCTTGTGCATGCCTTGGTCACATCTAGGCTCGATTATGCTAACCTTCTATATCTGGGCATAACTGCTAGAAGCCTCAACCGTCTCCAGGTACTTCAAAATGCCACAGCCCGGCTGGTGCTGAGGCTCCCTAGGAGAACACCCTCTAAAGCTGCTCTGAAGTCCCTTAACTGGCTTCCGATCAGAGAAAGGATTACCTTCAAAGCACTATGCATGTGCCATCGCATCATTGGAGGCAGGGCGCCTGCCCCCCTAAATAGCCTCATTACCCCTTACAGACCAGAGCGGATGCTCAGATCTTCTGGCACCGTCTGGCAGTTGTCCCCAAAATCCGTAAAGCTCGCATGGGGGGCAGATCTTTCCGGCTTCTCGCAGCCAAAAGCTGGAACTTGCTTCCAACTGAACTTCGCCTTGAACCTTCTGAGGCCAAGTTCCGCAGAGCCCTAAAAACCTACCTCTTCCGCCTAGCACTGCTGTAACCTCCTGATCTGATTACTCCACACTTCGCATTCAGCACGGGGACACGCCGGGGCGCGTAACCATGCGCTTTACAAAACTCTATAATAATAATGATTATTATTACAGTTCACGAATTACACCAGTGATGGAAACCATCAGGTCAAACATGCCTACAAATGATTGTAATATATGTGTAGCAGTATTTTTACAGATCAGGTGCTCAGCACAACAGACCTAAGCACAAAACCTGCCTGACATGGAGTATTTAAGAGCCTATGAACTGACACAGGGGTCACAGTGATGATACGTAAGACGCAGACTCACACATTTTGTTTCCCCTCACAGTTTACTGGCAGCCAAACTATTTAGTCCAGTCACAATGTTTAATGATAGGAGTTTGTGTTTCACAGGCAATCTCCTGAGCCACCACCATCAGCAACAGATCTACCATCATCAATGGCACCTTGAAGGTAATGTAATGTGCAAGGGTGGCAGTGGATACATGCCTCTATTGTACAACACAAACACTATTGTGGCCCACTATAAAACAACAATACCATTGCATTTCTCATGTAAAGCGCACAGTAAATTGATCTGCTGTTTGGTGCCTGTTGCTCCAACACAAAGTTCTCCCACCGACCTTCAAAGATGTTGGTGTTCACAAAATGTGTTCATGGATGAGACATAACAGACAAAATGATGCCTTAGAGTTCATATCACACATCAACTAAAATATAACCTTCAAACAATCAGAAATTGTACATCATCCTTCCATTAGTATAGAGCATATAGCACCTTCCGGCTCAACACCCACATAGTTCTGCTTGAGAAAAGGAATGTTGTGAGGTGGCTGCCAAATTATCACAATTATAGGGTCAGAAATTTCTGTTAGAAAATCCGGTTTTTGGAAGCACACGGCTTGCCATGCCTTTCTATTTCATAATTTTTAATTCCTCGAAAAAACGTAATTATTTGTAATAGATTACAGTTTTCAGCCCAAACTGGGTATTAGAGTGAGGCAGAAAGGCTGCAAGGCAGGATCTATATTGCGTCCGAGCTAGGCAGTGTCAACCAACAGTTGTGTTTTCATGCCGGCTTCCCCGCCACAGGTTTATAAATTAATTAAATAAATCTCAAGCAAAGAGGGGAGAAGCATTGGGACCAACCCATTGGGCAGCCCAGAGAGTGTACATAGTCTCCAAAGGAGTTCCACTGCTGGAGCTTTCATTGATCCCTTGCCTCAGAGCCCCTCGCCAGAATCAGGCAGCCCTTCATCAGCAGAACCTGCCTCCCCGCATCAACTTTGCCTTTCTCACTCTGTCTCCAACTCTCCTCTCTGCACCCATTCGCCTCTCTGTCCTTCACTGCCTCTTTCTGTCTCATTCTTGTTCTCTCTCTCTCTCTCTCTCACTCATGTCCCTTCCTTTCCCTGTAGCTTCTTTCTTGTCCTTTCTTTACCTCTACCTCACTTTACAATTCTCTCTTTCGCTCTCTCTCAGTTTCTATGCTCTTTTTCCCACTGTTTATATCATGGACAGTGGCGGCTCCTCCACTGTGGTCGCACCACTGTTTTCGAGAAGTGAAAAGAAAGGGAAAATAAAATGACAATAACTTTACGTAATTAACATTTTATGTTTCCTTTGAAGGCCACTGATTTGCTCACGGAGCAGGACAGGAGTGGTTTGCCCACTCCTAACTACGCAATGCTGTAATGCAACGTTGTGATTGGTCAGGGGAGCGAGGGTGCTTACCAATCACAACACTGCATTGCAGCGTTGTGCTTGGTCAGGGGAGCCTGGATGTTCCTGGCTGCCTGTCCCATGAGGAGAGCAGGATCCCAGAGCAGAGATGCAGGACCAGGCCCCATGGGTGAGGTAAGTTTGCAATTTGTTTTTTTTTATCCTCGCATTTCCCCCCACCCTACTCACCCGCCTTCACACCACCCCGTGTTTGCCCTGCCCCGACACCCGCAAGTCATGCTAGCCGCCACTGATCACGGATACATCTCTCTGCCCCATAAATCCGATCTTATTTACCCCTCTCTTTTTATCTGCCTCTCTGAATGGCTTTACCTCGCACACATCTTATTTCTGTTTTTCATGTATGTGTGTGCTGCGCTGTTTCAGTCTCCAGCAGTAGTCATTTATATTAAATTGCAACTTGTAAATGTGTGTAAGTAATATCTTTCAAATACCTTTCTCTTAGACTCTCTCTTTTTCTCGCTCACTGCCTCTCTACCTCAATATTTTATTCCACCTGTTTATCCTTCTGTGCGCCACATTCTGTCCCAGATTCAGTCTTCCTCGGTCACTCTTCTTCTGCTTTTCTCTTTGCCTCAGTTATTTTTATGCATGTGCCCTCTTCTGAACTGTGTAAGCCATGCTTTGTGCTCTTCTCTTTCTACCGTGATTGGCCACTGAGCATGCCACTATTGCAATCATGTTTGCACCATCTATGGCGTTCACAGATTTCAGTCTTTGACTGGCCAATGGGTGGCTAGGCCAATTGACTCTCACTGAATGCCATACCGTGAAAGGACAATGATGGTGTCTGCTACACTGGTGGGCGGTGTGCCAGCAGTTAACATCACTCAACTCCCTGAGGGCTTACCACGTAAAAAATGTGTCTCTATTATTGATTTTGTTTTTGATAATGGACAATACTTGCTGTGTGCACCTGGTCACAAGACTAGTTCACTTTTTTCTTGATACAACCACCCAAAAATATCAATCCTGTTCTCAGCAACATACACTATTCCTTCCATTCTCCTTTTTAGGTCCAGCCTGGACAGGCATGCTGTATTGAGGTAGGGACTTGAAGCTCCGCCCATGTCCTGCCCATCTTTTCAATTGACACTTGTTACCGTTCTTGCAAAATCGTTGCATTTTATTGCTGAATAGGCTTGTTAGTCCCTCCTTGGTACTGCCTTGTCTGCATTTGTAACCTCTCATAACCACTGGACCTTTTAATTGTCTTGTTGCACGGTTTGCTTTATCTTGGTTGTTAGTACTATTTTGTTTAATGATGTGTCCCTATTCTACCAACTAAGTCACAGTACTCCGCCTGCTTTTATTTTAATTACTAATGACTGTCCGCTTTAACTGTAGCAACCATGCTTCTTTATTTATTTATTTTAGCTGTACGGTCCGCTTTAAGTCTAGATGCTGTGCTTATTATTTTTTTTTGTTTACTAGCTCACATGCAGCACTTTCACTTTAATGGAGGCAGCGTTTCTTTCTTCAGAAAAGTGGTGCCTAAAGAAAGGTGCACTGCCGCTATTGAAGTGTAAGTGCGACATGGGGTGCTTTTGCAAAAAAACATTTGTTTGTCGACTCGACAAACAGATGCTTTTTTTTTCAAAGGACCCATGATGCTGTTTCACTTCAATGTCGACCACGCTGCTTTCTTTAGACGAGGCTTGTGTAATGAAAGGGCTGAGGCCTCCATTTACGTGAAAGCACAGCATAGGGCGCTTTGACATAAAAAATATTTGCAATGCAATAGGTCTCGCATTTGCAAGAGTTTAAGCTATTGGCATTGTAAATGCCAATAGCTCAATCTCTCATAAATGCAAGCCCTATTGCATTGAAAATGCTTGTTTGGAATTTATTTTCAGTGACAAAGAAATCCAGCATATTTAAGCAATAGGGTGACAACATAAGAAATGAAATTCACTCCTGCAGGTAAAGTCGCTCCTGCAGGCCAAATAAGGAACACAATAGCTTACATGCCTACAATACCTCTGACAGTAGGAGGTTCATGCCATAATATCCTCCATGAATTCCAAGAGACTGTCAAACACTTGGGAGGTCAATTCGACATCCAACCTAGTCAAGTGGTGCATGGACACCAATTATTTTCCAGGAAACAGCAATCTAAAGAAAGTGTTGACACACTAATTGATGCCCTTCAAATAGTCCTCAAAGAAAAACTGAACGTACAAGGTTATTCAACTAGATAGATTAGGATCACCCTTAAAAGAGTGCGGCTTAACCATAAGGAACATTTCTGAATCTCCAAAAGAAAAAAAGGAAAAATACTCCCCTTGAAATGAGTGTCTGAATACAGTCACATTGTTTATACTGTGAGAAAATTGACTAAAAAAATTGAATATACTTGAACACTGAATTTACCTGTTTTATTGTGACAAAGGTAAGAACGTTAGAGATTCTTTAGTCAGAATTTACAAATTGATACAACATAGCAAAACATAAATGGTGGTCCTACTTACATTTGTGTTTCACTAGCATTTCCATCTTTCTGCATAATAGTTTTTTTAAAGTCATGCTGAATACAATCATTGAATTGATAGGGGCTGATTAACATGTAAGGATCAAATAAGACATCCTTACAATACTTGGTAGCAAAGGATGCTTTGGGGTTTGTGACCTTAAAATATCTCATCTAGCTGCCCAAGCACACTGTGCCTCTGTGGGGCATGAACCCAGAGAGATGTCCACCTAAAAAGTAAAATCACCTTCAATTGTAGTTGTACCATAAATTATTAGTTGACTTGACTGTGCTTAGCATCCAATTGTCAAAGTGGCAGCCATCCATGTGTGTGCTACCTGCCGATTTGGGCGGACATCTTTCATACTCCCTGAACATATTATCTACTAGTCACATTCATTTTCGTCACATTATTAGACACTGGATTTCAGATATATATTCACATACTATGGTACAGGCAAATCCTTGAAAAAGTTATTGTCTGACCAAACATGTGTTGGCTGCCTATGACCTGTAATAAATTCTCAATCAAGTTTTATGGGAATTGGTGAAGTCAATGAAGGAATAAAAGACACTTGGAAATGTTTTGTCACTCTACAATCAATTGGACTTGTACTTTGGATTATGTGTACGGGTGTGATTTTATATTATTATTGAATTTAGGATCGAGAGTGGCTACTCTTGGGTCTTCACACACCCGATGTTAGCTGGGTGTACATATCATGTGAGCAGCAAGTTACTTCAACTGATTACCTGCTAATACTCAACCCCACATCTAATGTTCTGGATGTGCGATTTCTCAATGACAGTTACTATTCTATTGTTTTGTTTCATATTGTATAATGCAGCAGACACTTTAGTCAGTTGATTTCACCTGCATCTAGACCAAAGAATATATTGGACAAATGAAAGACTAATTTATTGAGATATATGCAAAAAAAGGTGCAAATGTTGTGACAGATATCAGTCAAGATGATGTTTTCTGAAGATCTATAATGTTTCAATCCATCTCAGTCGAGACAATATGTACTTTATGCATACTGAAGATAATACCTATGTTATAGTTGGAAAACAACTCTAAGAGATATTGTGTCATCATGAAAAGTGATGCTAAGACATCAATATTTACTAATGCCTTGAAAATGATATTCTTCATGTAATACGCACAATAATAAATAAAAAAAACAAATAGAATCATGGCTAGCGATAACAAGGCAGATGTTTAAAAGTTACTACGTATTTCCCAAAAAAAGCATAACTAACGACTCTGATACTTTATGCCTATTGTACTGCATGTTCTTTTAAACAACATCATTTTCTCTTTAATTCATTATATTTAAATCTGAAAGCTCTGAAAGCAGATAGACACTAAGGTCCATCTTTATGACCAGGTTTGCATTTCTCTTGCACCTTGCCACGTAACTCCCATGGTTTTTGATGCATTCCGAGATTTACAAGACCATGTAAACCTGAGAATGCACAAAAAAGTTATACCCTCCCAAGGAAAGGCATACTGAGGAGAAATATATATATTTTTCTTCCTCGTTACTTCCTCTTTCTAATTTCAGACCCCTGATATGCCTCTGTAAAAAAATTCTTGTCCAGAGATTTTCATATTTGATTCTGGATCATTAGAGATTTTTTCTGGACAACATTTTTTGACAATGGAGGATGTGTTGCAGTGATGATGTAATATTTTAGGAACTATGAGATCTATAACATAGGTTTTGGGGATCAAGTAGTTCTATAGAGACAGAAAATAACTACTGAGAGCAACCCTTCTGCCATTTTCCAAAATGACAGCTATAATAGAGGAAGAAGAGACATACATAGAAATGAAACTAAAAATAAGGGTTTTAATCCTTTTATCTATACACCAAAGAATGTTTATGATCTGAATGTGAATAAAATATTGGTTATTACACCTGTTTTAGACACATTTTTATGCTTCTCTTTATTTATTTGTTTCGTCAATCCCTGGTGGCACATTTGCAGAATGTTGAGCATTTGAAAAGAGCATATCGACAGTGACATCTTTTTGTAGTACCGGTTTTGCAAGTACATGTACGTGTAAGGTCTGTGGGCAAAGACTTTAGAAATATTGTAGGTTTTAGCACCCCATTAATATCTTTCCAACCAAATTCACAAGGGTCTTTCTCTACATATGTATGATCCAAAACATTTACATATGTTCTGATCAAGTAGAACACTCTTTGACTGTGTCCTCGCACAGATTATGACATCAATGGAAGGTCGCTTAGCAGGGCTGATCTCTTGAACTCACTGTACCGAAGATCGTCAAATGTGTGACAGTCAGAACTCATTTTCTACACATGCACAAGGTATTTTAGTATGTCTTTAAAGTCACATTCTTCTTCAGTCTCTGCAAATCCTTTTAGAAACTTCAATGGTTAAGCAGATAAAGCTCCAAGCTTTGTTCCAATTTTGCTCCTAGTTTTATCACCCGTAAGAATAGGTGCCTTGCTAAGAACACTGTGTATCTCTGGGTCAAGTTTCTTGTACAGAATATGTAGCGGGATCAAGTGTCTTTTCTCACCTGTTCAATTATGTATCCATAACTCTGACATTCCTTGACTTATGAACATTGCAACAAATCTATGTAGCACAATAATAACATCTGTGTCATTTGATAGTACAATAACTCGATTGGAACCATTTCGAACAGCCCACTCAACATGTGGCACAACACAAAGGTCAGCTTCCTCCAATTTGCTGTGAGGTTTTTGAACAATATGGTCCATACCTTTTGAAAGGTATCACTTCCTGCACAAAAACAATCTGCAATGCAGGTACCCACTCACCATGGTTTAAGGGAGCCTGCCTTGGTGCTAGGCAGCCAAAAGGGTGCCAGCACAGGGGGAAAAGTCAGGAATGCACTGTATGCCTTAAATACGGCACATACCTGCCCTTTCTCAGTGATGCAGTGTTGCGCAAAAAGGTGACGTGCTGCACTGCATTCTGCCACTTTTCCATACATATACCCCTAAGAGACTACGGAGTGTAGTCAACGTAAATTCATAGGCATCTGATCTGTAGCAACCAATTTCAAAATGTATGTACATTCTCATTTCGTTAGCTAAGAAGATGTATATTTGCAAGATGGACAATTGTTGCCTTTTTATTCTTGTTTATCTTCTTAACCTTATACATGATAGAACATCAAAATAAAGTTATAAGAAAAACAAATGGAAAGAACAAAAAACATTGATGGAAATGTGGGGACTTTCTGCAATCACCAGTCATTTCAGAAGCAGCCATTGTGGTATACGTTATGATATGCCCATGTGAAAAAGCGTTCACAGCCATATCTACCTATGAGTTCAGAGACCCTATAATCTGTCATGAATACTAATTAAACTGTGATTTACAAATAATGAGGCTGAGGCAAAAAGGAAGGTACCTATCATATTTGGTGAATCTAGTCAGGCTTTTGTGGTGCTCTGATATGGAAGAACAGCTTCCTAGTTTTCAGAACAGGAGTATGACTCCATACTATTATTCCTCAAAAAAGATCAGCACACACAATTTTTCCTTTGTGAACATGTAGTACACATCTTATTACAACATATTATTAAGACATGGGATGCATAAACCTCTGTAATTAAACTGTCTAGCAACAGAGGCACAAATTGTCCACTATGTGCGCAGTAATAAATTAAGGGATCACTGAAATAATATCGAGGGTCAAAATATCGACTTGCAAAAATATCGTGGACAAAATATCGACAGTCAAAATATCGAGTTTGTATCTACAAACAGGTAAGTGCAAAAATATCGAGTACAAAATATCGTTTACAATAATATAGTTGTAAAAAATATCGACTTTATTAAAAACAGTGTTAAATTAAATTATTATGAAAATTTAATTACTAAAATATACTTAAAAATACTAACATTAACTTATAATAATAAAATAATAAATGTAAATAATAAAAAAAAATTACAATCTTATTTGTTAAAACATAGATATATAGTAATATACTGTAATTATATAAGATACTATTATATTACCGTACGATACCAGAAGTGTAAAAAATACTATTCCCACTCCAGTGGGTGCAACAGTAGGGAAAACTGACCCTGAACCCTAAAAATACCCCTTTACCCAAAAACCCAAAACTGACCCTGAACCCTAAAAATACCCCTTTACCCAAAAACTGAAAACTGACCCTGAACCCTAAAAATACCCCTTTACCCAAAAACGGAAAACTGACCCAGAACCCTAAAAATACCCCTTTACCCAAAAACTGAAAACTGACCCTGAACCCTAAAAATACCCCTTTACCCAAAAACTGAAAACTGACCCTGAACCCTTAAAATACCCCTTTACCCAAAAACTGAAAACTGACCCTGAACCCTAAAAATACCCCTTTACCCAAAAACTGAAAACTGACCCTGAACCCTAAAATTAATTAATATTATTTAATTACCAATTAATTATTAATTAACAATAACAATAAAGTAAATATATTAGCACATTAGCTGTAATTAATTTAATTTAATAATTAATATTATTTTTTCCAAATAATTAATTTACAATGACTAAAAATTATATATATAAATAAATTACTCTAATTAATGTAATTAACTAATTAATATTATTTAATTACCAATTAATTACTAATTAAAAATATGTAAAAAATTATATTAATTAATAACTAATTAATATTAATTAATTACCAATTAATTATTAATTAAAAATATTTACAAACATATATTATTTAATTAATTATTATTAAATTACTCACCACCCTTATCCCCTATTAACCCAACATCCCGCTCCTAAACATTAACTACAATTTATATTACTATTAATAATTTTTTTTAATTTTTTTAACCTTTTTTCTACATATTATTGAAATTTTTTACTTTGACTATTTATATATATTTTGTCGATATTTTTGTACTCGATATTTTTTTAACATTATTTTAATCGATATTTTGACCAACGATATTTTTGTAATCGATATTTTATTATTATCGATATTTTTAACTCGATATTTTGTCCATTCGATATTTTGGAGTCGATATTTTGTCTGTGCACCAAATTAAGATGGACTGCACTGTCTTTGGCACATATTGAGAGGGTGAAACCTAACAGATTTTTTGCACGAAAGCAATGTACATCCATTTACTAGGAACAGCCAAAGAAAGGTTAAATGACGTTGATGGGATGTATAATTTGATGATTTAAGAGGATATTAAGGATATTTATGAATATTAGTAGGCATTAGCATGATATAAAATACATCTTTCCGGTAAAGCTTTTGTTTGCAAAAAGAAAGTTCTTGGTGAAATATAGGCTTTTTCATAATCTGTTGACATTTAGTGTACAGAATATTGATTTCTCTAAAATCGTTTGATATTTGAGCATCTGAGCTTGGATTACATGATATGTCATTATCGTACATATTGAATGCTATGTTAGTATGCTCTATATGGAAGGTAGTTAAATATATCAAAATCATATACACTGTTCCAATGTATTTAATTTAAGGCAACTAAAGGGCATCCGCATTTCCACAATATTTTCTTCACCACTGCCTTTTAGAGACTGCACATGGAATTAATAAGCGTTTCACCCACGATATGGACAACAAGCAAAAAAGGTATTTTTCTGTTTCATATATCCTTGCATTTTAGGCACCTCAGTAGGGATACTTGTTTTATCATATATCAGCGGCATTTATAAATGAAGGCATTGTTCTATGTGAATTGCATACTCACTCTTCCTATATGATATGTCATCAATTACTTCTTATTGCATAGGTCTAAATAGTAACAAAGTGACAGCCATTTCATTTGATGATTCAGCAACTTTGAAATGTTAACATACATGTGAATTTTGTGTCCCAAAAAATAAGCATAATATGCAGCGGAAATATAGCTATATCATTTGTAAACATGATACATTTCTAATAGCACTTACACAGGATTTACTTGCTATATGATGGAATGATAGGTCCTTGTTAGTATTGTTTTTAGGAGGGCTGTAAATTGTTTAAGCACCAAAATATGTCGGCACTCTAAGTGGAGGGTCTGCATTATTTAAAAGAACGTGTTTCTGTACATCAAGGGAATATCAATTAGTTTCTCTCCATTTTAAAAATACCTCAATTTAGCAATTATGACCATCTGAAAATGTTAAATATCTACCCTAAATGTAGGAGTACGAAAACATCCACTTGATACTACACTACATTGCGTTGTAAATTATGCCCCTCAACTTCACTTTTTTCTCACCTAAATTAAATGTAGCTATACAAAGGACCTCACTAAAAGGTCTCTGTATGCTGGGGTATTAAAAATTATGCATTGGGTTAATATGAGCTACTCGTAATGAGGGACTAGATATTTTGTTAATCAGACCAAGGCAACTTGTAAGTAGGTTCGTGTTCCTTATATCACAATTTGTCAGTGGCATTGCCAGTTCACATAAACAGATTCTTTCAGCGGTATTTCAGTTTTTTCGTGGTGTACTGCATAGTGTTTGATAATAGTGGCAAAACACACCAAATGCTGTCTATGTATATTTGTATTTTCCATTATTGCCAGTCTTATTTTAATAAATTACCTTCTTGACGGCCAATTCAAACACTGTCAACAATTTATAGTGTTGACCTCTGACCCTAAACTCTAGTCCTGGTAGTCGTTTCTTTCTGAATTCCCTTTGATCTCACAGGTGTTTTCTGTTGTATATTTTCATTCTTCTGTAAGCAAAAATATATAAAGTAATTGTTTTAAATGCCCCCAAAAACTAGTCGCATGCACGTTAAAGTAAACTTTACCAGAAGAATCGTTTTTAAAAAGAAGAGTTATACAGCAATATTCAGACACGTTTTCCTACTATTAAAGTTACAAGCAGTTGCAGACTTAGGACAGTATTTTGGTGACCCAAGTCAGAACGCCCAGATGTTTGGAACATTTATCTGCTGTATGTGAGGCTGAGGATCCTTTTAGGCAGTGGCTGTTGATTGATATCTGAGGCACTTAGATCAAATTCCGGTCAGTAATCCAAATTGAGCATTCTTAACATGGCAGCAGTAAATCCTGCCTGTGATCTTTTAAATACACTATTTATAGCGTTTTTGTTCTATCTACGTTTGGGCAGCTTCAGTCAGATGTGGTGATGGAACTTTCCTTACCGTGTTAAAACTCGGGAAACTTATTTTGAAGTTTTCTGTCCTGCCCTTTTCCTGTATTTTGCACAGACATCCTTTCCCAAATATTGAAGAGTGAGAACTGTCAGCAAATTTTGGCTTAGCATGCAGGTCCCATCATGTGGTAAGTCTGTTTCAGCAAGATATCCCGTTTCATACGAGGCCAGCGGGATGAAGCCGCAGTGAGTACTTGGGCTACTGAGAGACACAGTGGTTTGTTGAACTCCTGTAACACATGTCCACCTTTGTTGCCTTTGGAGCTCCTTACTGCCTTTTGTAAACATTAAGTTGGATCCAACGTTTGTGTTCACGAATCCGTGCGCATTCCCTTCTCAGCCACAGACCTTGCCACTGGCTCTCCTGCCCCTCAAAACTAATTGCAAATGTAAAATGTTGAACAGCTATGAAAGATCTGGGGTCATGAGAAGTTTATAATTCTGTTAAGGATATTCCCTGTGAGACCTGTGTTAAGGCTCAGCTGCAACCATCTTTTTGCACTAGAGCCTGTCTCAATGTTCTAGGAGGGCTTGCAAATACAGGTGCTCAGATGAGCAAACTCTAGTGAGATGATGATAATGTAAAAGACAAACACAGGGCCAGAACTACAGCAAAGGTTGCGCTGAGCATCTGTGATACTGTTGTGCGGATTGCAAGGTGAATGAGATGAACCAATACACTTTAGGACAGGCAATCTCATTTCCATCTGCGGCAGAGTCCCTCTCACCTCTGTTGTAATCTATGCCATTTTGTCTCCCTTTGTGCTTCTTTTACTCTGTTACCTTCTCCATTTTTAGCTTTGTTCTCCTCACCACCTCGTGCCCTCCAATGTTTTCCTTTCTGCATGCCATCTGCTTCTCCAGTCTTCTTTGCTACCTTTCATAAGGCTCTCATGCTTCTCTGCTTGAGTCCCCCTCTCTAATCCAGCTCTGCCATTACCTCCACTGTCCTGCACATTTCTCAGTGTCCCTGTCATTTTCCAATTCGTCTCCTACCAACCTACCTGGTCTATTCCTTCACCTAGCATAGAAATCCAATGTAACTTTTTAGGTCTCGCCTATGCAGGGCGCATGCGCTGTATAGGAGAGACCTAATTCCATCGGCACCGCTTTTTCAGCAAAGAAGTGCACGTGTTGCATTGCTTGCAATGCAAACAAGTGGATGTCTGGAGATTTCCTTGCGGGAGCGTGCTGTGCCATCTCGTGGCACCATATGGTCGCACGCTCCCGCAAGGACATCGCGCATGTCCCCTCCCCTGCTGCAGAGGTGTGCGCTTGTTCTCCACTGCAGTCAGGCAGACAGTGTCCCCAGGCACAAGCAGGCATCCACTTCTGTCTTTTTGCTGCGATCAGCTGCCCTGACATAAGTGGATGCCTGCTTGTGCACATAAGTGGATGCCTGCTTGTGCCCCGGGGGAACTGCAAGACTGCTCATTGGCACAGAGTCTCTTGTTTTTCTCTTACCAGCATCTGCTGCCGGTCTGGGTTGAATAACCATGCCTCTCTCCTGATAACCTCTCTGCAACTTTCTTTCCAGTTTTACCCCACTCCGCTAGTCTCTCTTCGGTCTCTTCTGTCCCTTCTCTAAACTCTCTGCAAATTTCTAACCCTTCTCACCCCCGTCATGCTGCACTTTCACTCTGATAATACACTGCATTTTTGCACTATGCTGTGATTTCACCTTATTTGGCAGTGGTGCTGATTGTTGCACGTGGTCTGGACTCAACCTATTAGAGTGCTTTTAGGAAGCAGCATCAAAACAAGCAGGCAAAGGAAGCCCACGTATCCTTCTGAAGAGCTGACATTTTGTGTTCATATTTCATGAACTGCAAACATTTCTAATTGTATTAAACAATTGTAATGTCATTTTCAAACCTTCTTCTGGTATGTCAGATCTGCTTCACCTCGAGCCGGCTGGAGGCAGGCTAAACAACAGAAAACGGCACACAGGGGCACTGACAGAACCACAAAGTAATCTTCAGTCTTTGGCGCTGGTCGGCGGAGACGGCTGGCCAGGAGAGAGGCAGGCCCATGCCCATTGTTAGCACAGGGCACCGAGGTGGCCATCATAGCCAGCCCTCCGGTGAGCAAAGGGAGGCACTGCCAGCTGCACCCGTCCCGGTACCCAGACACTGATCGGCTGGGATAGAGAAGCTGCTCCTCCACTGTTCGGGCTACTGTCACTAAATTCTGTGAGCATGGCGAGCTTCAACCACGGTGAGTGTGGGCTAGACTAATTTGTGTGTATGGGGAGCGCTAACCCCAGGCAACACAGGCCCTACACTGTGTTGCTACGGGGCGCAGGAGTGGGGCTTTTACTTTGGTACACATTGCTGCTGTGCAGGCGGGGGTATTGTCGCCTCAACTGAGAAATTGGGCCATGCGTATACTATACGATTCTGCTGATCCTGTGCCCTGTGGGAATAAAGATGTTGCCTTAGGTTCTTGTATGCATAGTGGGGACATTCATGACAAGTCTGAGGGACTTATGTGCATACCGGCAGCTAGTAGCCCATATCTATTTTTTCCCAGCAGTTTCCTTTGCCTTTCTTCGAGATTCTTATTTCATCCAAGCTCGCTCTTTCAGGTACAGACTGCAGAGAAGCTCACACACATCTAATGTCCTTGTTCTCCTTCTGCCGAGAGAGAGTGTTCCGTACCAGCTGTTGTTTACTTTTGAATACAATTATGGCTCCTCATTTGTGTGATCTTCCTGATGCTATCACATTGTTGTTCATAATACTCAATACAGAAGCTCTAGTGAGGTGGTAGACCGGAAAGGCTGTCCATGGAATGCAGCCCTTTCATGTGCATTAGAAGCAATCTCATTGCAGCAGTAAGGACTGAAGCCCCCCTGTCCCTCCATAAGACATTTGCATTCGGTTGGGTAAAATTACAGAAGGGCATTTGCTCCTCTGCCATTAAGGTTGACGTCTCTATGTGTATAGGAAATGACAATTGCATCCCATCATAACTTTGGTCTCTTTGACCATTTTTCACCAAATCAGGAGGTAAAGGCAATAAAAATTTTTTTAGAGCATGTCTGATAAGGTTAGTATTGGTTGAAGAGCTCTGAAGTTATAAAGAGGTACCCAAAATTTATAATTTTTTGAAGTAACGTGGGTTTCACTCACTGCAGTTTTCTTTCTCAACAAATAACAATGAAGGAAACTGCTCCGATATTCCTTTGCGGTATTCGGTGTTTCTTCTTGAGTGGCTGACTTTTCCTTCAGGGATTTTGGAGGTAAACAACAAAATGTGACTATGCAGTGCACATGCCCTAGTCCTATATATATTGCACATGTTATCACTTTATAAAAGATTGTCAAGCAGGGTGGCGCATGCACGTTAACAGCCAGAGCAAAAGTTTGCCATTAAGTTTGCGAACGTTGCAAGTTGGTGCAAACTTCCTGTACTTTCCTGCTGTACCCTCAGGTAAATGTTTCCCTCTGCCTCCCTTTCTATTTTTGCTTTCGGTTTTCTCTCTTTTGTTTTTGTCTTCTCTCTGTTTTCTCTATGCACTTCTCCTTCATCAGCCTGACCCACCCTCTCTCTCCCACCTTCTCTCACGTGCAGGGGCTCCTTACCTATCCCCTTCCGTTATATTTCCTTCTCCTACTGATTCATTCCCTGGCAGGTGGATCACCGAGACATCCCGCCCCATCTCTACTGGGTCCTAAACGGCGTGTGTCATGTTCTTTATGCCTTGTCGCCCGTGTTCTTATGACAAGTAGTTAGGTCTGGTTCTAGCACGTGGGCCAGGCCCTACCAAGAGATACTTCTGGATCGCCCACCCAACGGCAACAGCACATGCACAATCCTTTCTGGAGAACATCATCGCCACTTGACACCAGCAAGCTAAGTACTGGAAGGCTTCATAGTAACTCTCACTTCCTTGCTTCTCATTGGCCAGAGCATGCCAGTATAACGTTCTTCTTTGTGAGTTTGTACCTTCTATAGGCCATTGACAAAGTATTGATTAATTGTATGACGAGTGTCCGTCTGCTGCACACGCTTGGATTCAGGTATTTTTTTTCTTGTTTCCATTATCATTTTTGTTTGCACTCCATACCCTCCATCTCCTGTCAATGGTTGTCACCCCTCCCTGCTCCTGTCATTGTTGCATGCCTCCCCTCCCTCCTGTTGCACCCCATACCCCCATACCCCTGCACCCCTACCCATGTTGCTTGCCCCGTACCACTACCTCCTACCCTATTATTGCTTGCCATTTCCCCACCACCCACTCCGGTCAGAAAAAAAGGGTTATGACGTGGCTAGCACTGGCCTTGTCCTAGCACTTTTTCCCTAAACATTGGCAAAGCCCATAGATCTTGCCTGTGCAAGATCTTTCAGCTTTGTCAATGTATTTTTTTTTGCCATGTTGGACAGCAGTACGGTTGCTCTGCAGTATGGCTGAAATGTTTTTTAAAAAGCGCTAGGATGCAGCCAGCATTGACCATGTCACAGCACTTTGTTTTGTTTCTGCTTTCAGACATTCAGCACAGCAGGCGCGCTAATGTACAACATGGCTAAATAAAAATATAAACAAATCTCAAATAGGCAAGGTCAATTGGCTTTGTCAATGCAAAATTTGAAATTGAATTTTTTTTATTGTGTCAGTTAATTAAAACCATAACAATACATTTTGTAAAATCAGCTACTGCATTTAAAATTTCCTAATTTGTGGATACATTCTATGTCAATTTGTTCTAAAACATTCTGAGTCTAGTGCAAGTATTTGATATTTAAAAACGATCGAGCGATCCGTATAGCTTATAGTTCCAGGAGTTCTGGTATTATACTTTATTAAGTTCAAAAGAGCCCTCTTCCAAAACAACCGCAGTCCTGTTATCCTTTTGTGAACAGGGTACCAAGTTGTATTTCTGCGCTTGGGCATGAGCCACGAGGAACTTTAATAATAGGCAGTTCAAACGGGTGTCTGTTGGGTTCAAAGTTGCCATAATCGCCGATCTACACGTTCTTATGCCTCACTCGTTCATAGCCTTTTTTAGAAAGGTGGCTCGAGCTTGGGCTAGATTCGGGCAGATAGAAACAAGATGAATGCTTATTTTTCTTGCCTCCGCCGTTCTTTTTCTCTCCAGCAGTCTATTGACGCCCGTCCTCCTCTTCACATGCCTTCCTTCTCCGAAGCTTTTCTTCCCTCTTCTTTCCATCTCTCCTGCTCTTTCCCCGAGCTGCCTCTTCTCTCCCACTTTTAACCTCCCCCTTTCCAAGGGCTTAATTTTAACAGAACGCTTCTAATTAAAAAGTATGTAAACAAGCAATTTTACATCTAAAACATATATCATGCGATAGTGTTTCAAAGAGCAATAAAGCAGTAACATTCTGTAAACTGCATAGAATTAAAAATATTTCCTCCGAAATCATAAACATTTTCTAATTAAAGAAGTTCCTTTACAAAAGATGCAGCCTTTGCTTAAACTAGTATCCTGTTACTAATGAATTTACAGCTTCTGTTGCTAATTTACCGCTGTCCTCCCTTGGGATGTCTTTACAGCCACCTTTATTTATTCCTGAACACATGTCCCTAGTCTGCAGACTTGTTACAACAGATAAGGCTGTGGAATGGCTCCAGGGTGGACTCTGCTTAGTTTTACCACAGACCCCCCTTCCTCCCCCCCTTCATCCCCACTCGCCTTTGGCTATTTCTAGGCAGTCAGACATGGTGTTTGTAACCAAGCCCTCGTCTCCTATGGTGCGTTTAAAATGCATATGTGTTGCTTGGGTTCACGTTGCATAGCGCTGCAGTCATTGACTCTTCCCCCCGGCCCTAGCCTCCACTGGTTTTTATTGTGCACTGTTAAATTATGGTTATGGTGGGCTAAAATACAGACCCCTTCACCAAAACTAAACACACGTTTCTTGTAATCCGTCTGTTTCAAAGTGCCAAAAATAGTAAACCTCATGGGATTTCAAATATTTCCTTAAAATTTGTAAAGATTCTACGAGCAAATACTTGCCTTTAAAAACGCTTCCGTTGTTTATTATTGGCTTATGTTACTTTTTGCAAAAATATTCACCTTACTAAAGCAAACTAAAGTCCCAGCACAGTCCTAGCACTCCTGGCTGCGCAACTAGACCCATACAGGACTTAATTTAAACTGGAGTTTACCAGAAAGCTGTGCAGCAAAATGTATTTACACATGACATGTACCATGGGATAGGGCGGTTTAAACAACCACACACACCCATACACACAACCACTACCACACTCACAACCACACACACACACAACACTACCACACACACCACCACACACATAAACACACACAACCACACACAACCCCCACACACACCACAAGCACACACACAACCAAAAACACAACACAAACCGCACACACAAAACCACACACACACAACCACACACACAACCACCAGCCATCCGTTCACGCTTCCACCAGGCACAAACCACCAGCCGTCAGTGCACGCTTTCACCAGGCACACATACACCACCAGCCGTCAGTGCACACTTCCACCAGGCACACATCACCAGCCGTCAGTGCATGCTTCCACCAGGCACACACGCCACCAGCCGGCAGTACACACTTCCACCAGGCACACACACCACCAGCCATCAGTGCACAATTTCTACAGGCACACACACCACCAGCCATCAGTGCACACATCAATTGGTAACGCATCCACAATTAACTATTATAGCAATTGCAGTATGGTGCACTTTACTTTTAAACATATTCATCTAAAGAGTAGCATCCCACCATTGCTACAAAAATAAAAACAAATAATTTTGGCCTACGATTTATAGACTTTTGTGCAAATGGCGTTGCAATATTTAGCAATGCCAATAGCTCATACTTAATTAATGTGAGATCTATTGCATTGCAAATGCTTGTTTCATTTTGTCACCCACTTCCTCCCAATTTTCACTTTTTTTGACTCTCCGGTGGCGTAGCTCCATTTCTTATATTTACAAGGTGGCGCTAAGTTACTTAACGTAACTTGTAAATTGCCCTTCTGCTGCAGTACACAGCGGCAAAGGGGCGTGCAATGGGTGTTTCTGTGGATGTTCTGCCACAACACCCATTGCTTTAGACAATGCCCCAGATTTACATGGCTGAGGCAGTGTCAAAAACTGCCCATTTCTAACGGCATGGATTACCAGGCTTTAGAAAGACGATATTTTTCATGTTGATTAATTTTAAAGGCACCTTCATCTCTAACTCTCTCATACTTTCACCTCTTTCACCCAGGTCCTCCATCACTTATTATCATTTTCATGTTCTTTTCTACCTTTTAAATTTCTCTTCGCTATTTCTTCATGTTTCTCACCTGCATCCACCATTGTTTGTTGTGTTATATTTTGATATTTTAAGTTAATTTGTTATACAAAAACAGCACGCTGAAAGATGGAATGCTTGAATTTATCTTAGTCACTGTCAATCCATTGTTTTCTTGCCCACCATGCCACCTCAGTTTGGATGCAGCCATATGCAAAAAGCCACACTGATAGAAATATCCATGTAAGTAGGACACTAGGGGACTCATTTATGAGGCCTTGCGTCAGTTTTGCGCTGCTGATGCGTCACTTTTTGTGACGCATCAGCGGCGTAAAACATGCGCCTTGTTGCGCCATATTTAAAAAGTGACGCATCTAGGTAGATGCGTCATTTTTTAAACCCCTGCGCCACATTATACCTGCGTCAGGTATAATGTATGCAGAGGGGGCGTTCCCCCGCAAAAAGCCTCGTAATAGTGACGCAGTGCAATCTATGAGATTTCACTGCGTCACTTTTAGGATGCTGTTGCGTCAAAATCTTGCGCCTGCCTCACAGCAGGCGTAAGACTGACGCAAGCCCTTTCACATGGGGCTTTCCCCATGTGAAAGGACGCATTGCTGGAGTTGCGTCACTTTTGTGACACACTCCAGCAATGCGTCACTTTTGCGCTTACAGATACGTCAGAAATACTGACGTATCTGTAACTCCTTGTGACATGATGCGTCATACATTAAATATGACGCATCATTGGTGTCGCAAGGAGTGCGCAGTGAAAAGTGACGCATCGCTGTTTTCACGCAGCGATGCGTCACTTTTCATAAATAAGGCCCCAGGTTCTTTTTTTATCAAACTACATACATTCCAATCCATATATGAGAAGAACAAATACTCTATTTCTTTCTCTCCTAATTACTTGCTAAGGCAATCAATGGGAAATAAAAATCCTCCAACTTTCAAGGTGATACCTACTTTTTGTACAGGAAATCCTCTAAATACTACCCACCTTCTTGCACACGGCCAAAGTATTAATTAGAGGCAGACGGGAGAGAGTATGACAGTCTCTCATGCTGCACAAGCAATCCAGTAAATGGTAGGTAGAACATCATTTTGGCATTTAGATCCTTACCATCTTTGATACCCCTGGATAACTAAGAATAAACGTGTATGTAAATTCATAATGAGAGAGAGCCCACAACCTTTCATGAAACTGCGCCTATCTACACATGCAGTTTAGATGGTAGATCCTTGACTCTGGCCCTCTGTAGGAAATGGTGGAATATAGAAAAACACGGTGGATGCTGTACATGTATCCTAGATTTAGTGAAGTAAGGATCACTGATGTAGTTGAAGCAATACATTGCCCACAATGTATTAGTTTTATGATGTATGGGTCGCAATGCAGTCGGGGTGCACCCTGTCCAAGACTACCCTACAGTAGTAATGGTTTGAGCATATTGAGAGGACTAGGATTTGAACATTTCACTTTTTCAAGCACGTTGATAGTTGGGATAAAAAAAAATCAAACCAAACTTCAGTAACCCCAGGATTTTAGTACAAATTAACTTTTGCTAGAGCACACGCAGAGGCTTATTTAGAAGCCCATGGCGCCACCTTTGATAGGTAGACTTAAAATGAGAGCGAGCAATCTGTTTAAAGTTATATTAAATGATCAACTGATCAATATGGTGCAGTTAATGTATTAGGCATCAACAGTTATATCAAACATAATAAGGGGTTTCACGCCATGGCCATCAAACTAAAAAATAAACACAACATTTGGTAGTTGCCAGATACAACAACACAAAATATATAGTTCCGATTGTTCCATGTCTTCATGGAAGGGCATACATAAAAATCAGGAGAGCCACTTGCAGCGCCTCGGAACTTTTGTCAACAGGTGTATAAATCTTATATAATGTATCACTACTGTTTTTTTGTTTAAACAAAAGGGAAGCTGCTATGTCGTGTTGGCAAATATTGAATATGTGTTCTCTTCATCTTACAACACATCACAAGAAATCTCCTGATTAATCCTTATTCCACCTTTATTTGTTGTATCATAAAGAGATTTCATAATTGCCTCATGTGAAGAAAACCATTAGTTTCTAACAGATTTTTCCATTAGCTCTCAAAATTGCAGGTTTACCGGTTTTAACGGAGTGTTTGTAATTTTTTCTCATCCTAAATATGGTAACAGGAATCAATCAAATTTCAGTGAGATAAATCAGAGGGAGGACCCACCAAACTGGTGATAATGTAAGGGAAGGTATTTTCCTTGGATAAAAAAACATAACAGAAGAAAATGCACTTAACCTACCATTTAACAGTTCATAAATATACATTTGCCAAATTTCTGAATGCATAAATGGCAATTTTAATTTTAAAAGTGCTCCTGAAGTTAATTCTTCAAAGTAAAAATTGTGGTCCAAACCCAGGAGTAACTCTATGGATCAATTTCATAATTGATTTTTGAAATGACACATACATATTAAACTATAAATCAAAGAAGTCTTCTTCTTCCAAAAGGGTTACAGATTTTTTTACATATTTCAGACATAGAACTAGCACTGACCCAGCGCCCCTCCAGCACAATCATCATTATCCATTATATGGCAACAGTGCTCCCCAATAATCTGTCAGTGTTTCTGTTCTGGAAAGACCATCAGTGGTCTCTTGCAAAGACCATTAGTACTGTCCCTTCTTTTTTACCATTAACATGGCTGCACATCTCCACTGGCTCCATCAGTTATTCAGTACCCCTCAAAGGTAATGGGGACCCTGACTTACCATGTAGTGAGTGCCGAAGAAGCCTTCCACAGGTTTCCTCTTCTCAATGTCTCGATCCCACAAGAGGTAGTCCAGCAGAATCACCACATACAGAATGTTGCCTCACCTCCTCAGGATCATCAGCTTCCCTATACCCAGCTCAGCTACAAAATAACCTCCTAATGCACTTTGCATTGCAACCACTCTAGGTTATAAACCACCTGTCATTAAACGCCCTCCTCCATTACTGTCCCTGACCACTCTTCCTGCCACATGTCTGCTCCACACCTGCCTACTCTATTCATGCTCACTAGATCTGGAGAATCAGACTGTGCAGACCTTCATGATGGAACCTGGAACTGAATGTAGAAGGGATTGCATCTGTACAACATGTGCTGTCTGGAACTAAGAAGAGTAGAGGGGATACAAAGGTGTACAGATACTCACATAACCCACCCCAAGACCATCAGCTGAATGCATCTTCTAGTGAGAGTCTGGTATGTTGTGGCAATCCCATCTAAATGTATCCTCTCTTTGTGGGATAGGCAGCATGTCATCAATATTGGTTTAGTACATGATTGACCCTGAAATAAAATAGTAACCATCCACTGATCTAACCTCTCCTTTTTGAATAAGGGCTGCCCAAATTATCTAAAAATTCATAAACACAATTTGTGAAATTACCTTCATCGCCTGAGATAATTACACGATAAATGAATAGGCCTTGGTGAGCTTTTAAATATGCCTGAGTAATCAAAGTAGTTTCAGTAATTTTATGTTACTCTCGTGATGCAGAATTACAAAATATTACTCGTTTACATGTCTACTCAAAAGTGCAGCAACAAAAAGCAATCTGCTGCAGATGTTCCTGTTATGTGGCAATTAGTGTGGTTTTTGTAGCGCAAAATGCATCCTTAGAGACTTTTTCGACTCAAAGGTGCATTTTGTACTAATAAAATTGCTTTAAAAACAGGGTTTTGCTGCAATTTTGTATAAATAAACCAAAGCAGATTATGCATTTTACGCCCACCCCAATAAATGACTAACAGGTAGATTCATCAAAGACCCGTTTTGCGAGTCTTTAATAGCGATTCATAAGGAATCGCTATTACAGACTCGCAAAACGGGATTCATGTAGGAATCGCAAAATAAATTGCGATTACTACACATTCCTTATTTGCGATTAGCAAATTGCTAAACGCAAATAAGGAATAACTCCCCATTCATTCCTATGGGCCTAAAGGCCTAAAGGCCCATAGTAATGAATGGGGAGTATTCCTTATTTGCGATTAGCAATTAGCTAATCGCAAATAAGATAGCGATTTCAAGGGTGCCAGGGGTGTCCAAAAAACACCCTGTATCACCCCTGAAATCCAAAGTTAAACAGATGTTGCGCACACACATGTCTAAAGGACATGTTTGTGTGTAACATGCAACTGAAAAAAATGCACTAAAGTGCTTTTGACTATTTTTTCGCTATTTACCACAAAGTCAGACTTCGTGGTAAATAGCGACCAAATATTGAGAATTCGCAATTTCCAATTGGTTAATAAATTGCATTTAAGGAATCTCTAATAGAGATTCCTTATATCCAATTCCTCGCAAATATGCGATTTCGCAAATAGCGATTTTTGCATTTGGGATGATGAATCCCAAATGCAAAAATTGCACTCGCAAAGGGCCAGATTCTCAGAATCTGGCCCTTTGCGAGCACAATTTAGCTTCATGATTCGGGCTGTACGAACCTTATCCATGTCCTGCAGGGATACACCTAAAAAACATGAGCTGCTTTGGACTGAATTTGCTTAATTATAACCCTTTCTTCTGAGCTTCCTCCAGTTACTCTTTGGAGTCTTTGGGCTTCATTTTTCAAAGTATCAGTCATAACAGTCACGCATAGACAAGTCCATCGTGTGCCTATCTTCTCTTTCTTACTTACAAAAGGAAAGTTCCATTGTGCATGGAAGGAGGTTTCATCATTTCTGATGGTGATTCGAAACATGACCTTTTCCATGTGCCATAACGAAATTCTCTTCACCTTTTCTCTCAGTCATTTAATGATCCATTTGCAAATACAAATCAATTAACTTTTCACAACAAGTTGGTTACTCAGAAACCTCTGCCAACATATTTTTCTGCTTTTAATTTAGGCCCCTATGAAAATGTGCTGCTCTTTCCTACATAGACCATCCACTTTCTAGAACGAAGCACTGAAACGAAGTTAAATGGAATACACAGGAAGTGCAAACCATTTTGATCAGTTATCTAATATTCTCCTTTACAATTTTACTCTGATTTGTATGCTTCTGTATTTTGCAAGCTAACTCATACTGGATGATAAGGATTGAGTTTAATTTGATGATACAAACAATATCTTATTTTAAGGCCTTAAATTGCACACCACAGTTATACAGATGATACATAGCTGTACATTGATGTACAAGGTCCACCTGACCACTTCTAGGTACTAGATAATTGTATTTTCTCTTAATTCATGGCTAGCATCAACTTACATCCTTTTCTATCAAATATTGCCAACATTGATGTCAGGCCATTCTTGAAGGTATTCCCAATCATATAGTTCCCTACTTTCTTTAAGGTCACTCTATAATCCTACTCTTCAACAATAAGCCATGTTTCCTTTTTTACATTAAATTCAAGTTAAATCTGAAGATTAAATCTGTGATATAATCACACACATTTAAGCATATGCTGGTGTGGCAGGTTCTGCCGTTCTGTAGACAGTGGAGCTTTGTTTTCTTTAAAACATTTTTTGCCTGTTTTCGTTTTAGTTCCAAATTAATACATCAAACATATGCCATTACAATTAAGTAATGTTATATATAAGTTATACATCTGAATGTGATATGGTACAGCGATAGATATGAGAACAGAGGCTTAGCAGACATCCTAGGAATACCACATCTATTACATTTAAACAATCACTTCAGGGAAAGGCTGATATAATTTAGAACATATGACCTAGCTATTACATTTGTCCTCCAAGACACTATGATCATACTATGAATCCTGAGGAGACAGGGATAGCAATCCATATGAAAAACCTATTGGAGCCCAGTAGCTCCTATCTGCCCTGTGGCACCCTGGACATAGTCTGGCAATTACAATACTTGAACCACCCTCATCCTATCCTAATCATAATACAGTCACAGTCTGTTAGACGTGGCATCTGTTGGCATGGTTTCCCCTCTCTTTTTGCTTTTTACCTTCTGTTTTTGACGGTGTGCTGAACTTCATTTTTGCTGATTGTAGGAGTCTGGGTACTTTACCAATGCTGACCAGTGCTAAAGTGCTTGTGCTCTGTGTCTAAAAAATAATGGCATTTGGTTTCTTCATGATTGGCATATTTGATTTACTATTAAGTCCTTAGTACAGTGCACTACATGTGCCCAGGGCCTGTCAATCAAATGTTACTTGTGTGTCTGCAGCAATGATTGTGCCACCCACATGAGACGACCTCCAATCATGTCTCACGTTGTCGCTGCAGAGACTGTGTGCAGTTGTAAACTGTTGTTTCGACCTAGCAATTCACCTAGTTGCCAGGCCCAAACCTTTCCTTTTATATCCTTATTAGACACACCTAATGTAGGCACTAAGCATACCCAAGGGCAGGGTGCAGCGTCTTTAAAATGTAGGACATGTGCTTTTAAGTTTTACATGTTCTGGTAGTGAAAAACTGCTAAATTCGTTTTTTACCACAGCAAGGCCTGTCCCTCCCATAGGTTAGCATTGGAACTGCCTTGTAACACTTTACAAGTGTAACTTCCAATTGGGAACATATAGTAAATTGTTGCTTGGTGTCTCCGGACTCATAATTTAAAAACACATCTTTTATTGAAATTGTTTTTCAAACTGCAGGTCTGAAAATGCTACTTTTAAAAATTTGGCATTTTCTTACTTAACTATTCTGTTACTTTGCCTCTAGAATTAGCTTCTGGGTTGGATGAAAGTTGGGCTTTGTGAATTCACTCTAGGTAGTCACACACAAAGGGAGCTGAGATGTGCCCTGCATATCCTCATGGCCAATCGACAGGGTGATGGGTCGTCCTAAGCTAGAGTGGTGGGAGGAGTTGACACTTTCACCTCAGTAGGACTGTGCCTGTCCCCTCATAAGGGCTGCATACCCCTGTAGAATGTCTGGATCCAGGACCAGGAAGGGCACGTTCTTGTGCACTATAAAGACCATTCTTTGAAGTCTCCCTACTTCAAAGGCGGAAATGGTCATAAGTACTGGACCTCTGACACTAGATACTCAGAGGACTTCTGGACTGAGGACAGTCTGCCAGGAAGAAGAGCATTTGTGATGCCAAGAGGACCTGGCACTTTGCTGTTTGCTTTGCTGTGTTGGCCTGCTGGCTACTGCTACTTTCCTGGAAGTGAGATGACTGGACTTTACACTCTGCATTTGCTTTCTAAGGTTCCACAAGGGTTTGACTGAGCTTGCCTCCTGCTGCTGAAGTCTCAGGGACATCAAAGACTTCAACTGCATCTTGCTACCAGTACTTGGGCTCCAGTGCTGTGAGTCCTGCTTGCTAAGTGGTGCCAAATCCAGTCCCTTGGAGGTGAATTTGGTGCTGCAGCCAAGAAATTGACACGTCAAATCCAAATTGTTCCCTTGGTACAGGCGCTTACCTGCGAAACTGATGCATCCCCACTGCCTTCACCAAAGCCGTGGACAGCGCTCGCCGATCGCATGATGCAACAACATCGACTTACAATGCAGCCCCGACTATGCCAACACAGTGTCTCAGAAGAATGCCTCTGTGGGAGTCCAGAAAGTGCTTAATTTGTAAAACATTAAGTGCCAGGTCCCTCATCAGGAGGTCACTGCAGCCTACACCACAAATTGCCCCTGCCAGCACTGCCAAGGACAGTACTAAACCAGCTTCTAACCATCACACTCCTACAAGTGTGACACTTAGAGTTCTCCAGGTCCCCAAAGCTATAAGACTAGCATGGGGGCAGGTAATAGTAATTTTGAATGTACATTGAATTAGTAAAAAAATGTTGTTGTGCTCACTCTAAATCAGACAAACAGTCCACCATGTGGCGGACTTTCTCGTGCTAATGCTGCCAATTAAGTGCTGGTGCTGAGTACCAGAAACCACTGGCTCAAATTAAGTACTGAGTCCCGAGCACCACTTCACTGAAGTTTGTGAGGCACCACTCCATCCCCAAAGCAGTTCCGGCCCTGCTTGGCTTTCGACCGACACATCGCCTTCAGCCCAGCAGTTCGACTTTGATGCCGAAGAATCAACACACCGTGTTCTTGCCATCAATGTATCATCAACACTGTGTCGTCTTAAGGAACCAAGGTCTCGCACCCACAACCAACGCATCACCTCATCTATGAAACGCATCAGACTGGAGCAGCAAAGCTTCAATGACCCTGCATCGGAACTGACGCTTCACCTGCATATGCGATGCCTCACCTCCTCTGCGCGACACATAGTCCTTGGTTTCTGAAGATTCCAAGGTGCTGTAAGGGAGTCTGCGTGATTACTGTATCTGTCTTGCACTACATCGTAGTCGGGCTGAACTTTTAGATTTGTCCCAGTCAAGTGTGACCAGACAGCCCCAGTTGGAGCTGTAAACCTCTCAACACTGCATTTTGATTTAATCTTTAAGAATTCATATCTTGACTTGTGTATGTTGTGATTTTGAAGTTTTGGTCTTGTTTTTACTCAGATAAATATTGGTTATTTTTCTAAATTGGTAAGGAGTACTTTTGTGGTGTTATCACTGTGTTACTGTGTGTGTGTGTGCACAAAATACTGTACACATTGGCTCTTCAGTTTAGCCTGACTGCTCTATGGCAAGCTACCAGATGGTGAGCATAGGTAAACTTTTAGTGTGTACTACACTTACCCTGACTAAAGTGTGGATCCCTACTTGGACAGGATGCATACCTTTGCCAATGAGACATTTCTAACATTGGTTATCAGCGGTGAGGATAGGACTGGAATTTGTGCATTACATACAGTGATTAGTGCACACTACTTCGATATTTCAGACCATTACGTATCAATAAACCATTTCCCACCCTCTTTGGTAACCCTTTGGGTTTTTGCAACAATCATGGCTTAGTCTGGAGAGCCATCAGCTGTACCTGCAGTAGTAGAGTTTGAGCAGGAGAAGTTGGAAACCCTACACTGTGTCCTAGCTCAAAGGTTTCTGTAGGGAGTCAAATGTTCTTTTAAAGGCCTCACTACAATGAAGGAGCGGCAAAAGGCTCCGAGGGCCTGGTTAGCAGCCAGGGATGCTGCTGGGCATTCAATAGATGAGAATGTTGTTGTGGAGGAGGAGCTACCAAGCTTGCATCTGGAATGGCTGAATGGTCCAGCATTGCCTGTAGAGCAGCCTGAAGGGTGGAAGAGCTCCCTCCAGAGCTGCCAGTTGTGTTTCATGTAAAGGCCTGTCTGCAGCAGAGTTGAAAGATAGGCAGTGAGAAAGGAAGCTCCAGTTGGAGCTGGCAAAACTCAAAGTGGATGTGAAGAAGCAAAAATTGGCAATGAAGGAAATGAAAATGCTTCTGTTGAAGGAGCTGAACTCGAGCTGGATTTAAAAGCAAAGAGGGCTGATTACAGCATAGATGGTGGCAGTAGTTCTTCAGTTCATTCAGAGAGAAATGTACACATATCCAAAAGTCTGGTGTCTGATTATAGAGTGGGAAATGACATAGATTGGTGGTTTCAGGCCTCTGAGATTGCTTCGCAGATGCTCAGGATTCCTGAGAGGGATTGGGGTGCAAGTTTATGGAAGCATTTCACAGTGGAGGGGAGGGACAACATATTGTCCCTAGAAGATGAGGGCAGGACAAGGTACCCTGCCATGAAGGAGTCCCTGATTGGGAAATATGGTTTGATCACAGTAAAGTACAGGCATTAGTGTAGAGCAAGTGAGAAACCTGATCCTCAGACATGGGTAGAGTGTGTTAATTCTTTCTGCAGAGCACTGGATGGTTGGGTGAAGGGCAGTGAGGTAACAGACTATTAGGGGCTGCACAATGTGATTGCACATGAACACATGTTTTAGTCTTTGTTTTCCATAGCTGCGCCAGCACTTGATTGATAGTAAGCTTTCTTAATCCAGGAAGCTTGCTAAGAAGGCAGACCTCTGGCTCAGCACAAGGGTCCAAAAGAAGTTGTATGTGGGAGACTCCACCAATGGTGGGCATGGTCCCCAACAGAAGAAGGGGGTGGGGGGGCAAAAATAAAAGTAAGGCATTCTGCAAAGGGTCCTAAACTAGTTACCAGGGTAAGGATTCCGAACCCCCTGTTGAGAAGAAGGGTTAGTTCCCTTCAGGAAAGCCTGTAGGGAAGTGAACCCTGAAGTGTTTTGTGTTTAATCAGGAAGGGCACTGCAAGGGGGATCCCAAGTGTCCCAAGCATGCACCGTTCTCCACCGGTGGGCAGTCATTGGTGATAGCTAGTGTAGCATGTGGGAATGAGTTGGTACCAGTTAGTAATTGGGGGTCAGCTGAGTTGACCCTGGTATCCCTTGATGACAGCGAGATGGGCAATAATCCCTCATGCCTGACAATACTAAGAAGTGCAGGTAATGGGTAAAATGAATGAAATGAAATGAAAATTATATATATATATATATATATATATATATAGCGCATAAACTACCCTGAGGCCTCGCAGCGCTGGTGACCATCAATGGTAGGAGGGTGGAGGCTCTGAGAGATGCAGGAGCCAGCATGACAACTGTCTTTTGTCAGCTGGTGTGCTCAGAACAGGTAGTCCTTAATGTGGTCCACCAAGTAGTTGCTGTATACAATAGTGAGCACCAATGTTTGGTGACTCAGGTTCTCTTTGAGTAGGGGCCTTCTCAGGTTCCTTAAGGGTAGCTGTGAGTCCATCCATGCCTGTGGATTTTATGCTTTGAAATGACATGGAGCACACCATCTTGAAGGAGGTGGAGCTCAGACCACACTTGGTCCCTGAGGAGGCATAACATAGAGGGGAACACCCCGGGACCTACAGGGGAAGACATGGTCAAACTGGGGAACCTGCTGAGATGACTATTGGAGGTCCCTTGAAGGAGGAGGTTTGTCCTGGAGGCAGGCCTAGGCCCAGGCAGCTGGTGAACCCTCTGAAACTCACCTGATCTATTGGGAGAATGATCTCCAGTATATCAAGCCTACAGTTGGTGAGCCTGAGGCAGCCCATGTCCTGGTGGTACCCCGGCACTTCAGAGCCTTCCTACTCGGTCTGGCTCATGGCATGCCTCTAGCAGGTCATTTGGGGCAAGAAAGGCTTTTGACAGGCTAATCACCCACTTCTATTGGCTTCAAATGAGGAAGACCTCAGATGCATTCTGCAGGTCCTGTCCTACCTGCCAAACGAGTGGCAAGACAGGGGGGATGTAAGGCTCCCCTGCAACCTTTTCATGTTGTGAGCATCCCCTTTGAGCGATTGGGCATTGACATGGGGCCTCTGGAACCCAAAACTGCCATGGGCAGCAGGTTAGTCTTGGTCTTTGTGGACCATGCCACCCGGTTCCCGGAAGCTATCTCTCTGAGGACGGTAACTGCACCCACCGGAGCCAGGGCGCTGATGGGGATCTTTACCCATGTGGGATTCTCTAAGTAGGTGGTATCTGACCTTGGTACCAACGTCATGTCCTTGTACATGAAGGTCATGTGGAAGGCATATTGAGTACCCTACAAGTTCTCCATTCCTTACCACACCCAAACAAAGTGGTTGGTTGGAAGGTTCAACCATATCCTCCAAGACATGATTATGGGTCTCTCAGAACCCATGAGGCGTATGTGGGATATCCTCTTGCCATGTTTTTTAGCAGAGAAACTGACGGCAGCAGCTGGGACAGTTTGCATCTCTGTTCACACTTGCCCCAGGAGTCACCCATTGGTGCATTCATGACATCGATCCTCTTAAACACAAAACTTACAGGTTGTCTGACAAAGTGAGGGCAATCATGTTGACACGCTGTTTCATTGTTTTAAAGTTCCTGTATAGTTTGCACATTTAGAACCAAAGTGTTGCCCATCTTGGAATGGTAAAACAATGACAAGCTAGGGACAGCACTTTTCTAAGAAGGTCACCTGGTTTAGAGGCAACTGTAGTACTGGGCGCACTGCACCAAAAAATATATGGGTGGCAAGCAAGGGGGTCTTCAGTAATGTCTGAGGAACTGCAGGTTGGTTTAAAAACATGAAAATAAAAAGAGGAGAAGGTACAAATAAAAGGGGACCTTTAAAAGGAGACATAGGAAAACTAAATAATTGACTCACCTGCCCCAGCACTGAAGCACATTCAGTTTCAGGCAGATATGCAGATTAGCAGACAAATGCTATCACTCACCCATTACCCCATTTTGTATACTGCCATGGATGGAAGTAGAATATAACTGACATACAAATCAATGGCATAAGTGACAGAAGAGGGCCGACCTTCATAGGTGTTTTGCAAGATTCTACATAGCAAGATACCTGTTTGCATGCTTTAACATGGTGTAGTAACAATCCACCCTTAAATCCCTAATTACTTTCTTAGAAATGGGATTCCTGGTTGTATGAGGTATGCACCCAGGTCAGGCAGGAGCCACCACTCTAGTCAGGGTAAGCTAAATATACACTAAAAGATAACATGTTTAGAAAAATAGATTATTATATACTGGAAAAAATTAGACCAAAACAACAAAAATCCAATGGATAGAAGTTCAGATATTGAATTTTAAAGAAATAAACACATTAAAGCGCTTAGAAGCAAGTAGCACTAAAAACATTACTTAAGGTCATGCTAGAGCGAGACAAAGTTAACTTTCGGGTCAGACCTCACCGACGTGCAGGCTGACTACAGGATTCATGCAGGCTCTGGGTAACAAACAGGCAGATTCATCAAGTGAAATTGCGCTCGAGCGCAATTTTTGCATTTGGGATTCATCATCCCAAATGCAAAAATCGCTATTTAAGAACTCGCAAATTTGCGAGGAATAGCATTTAAGGAATCTCTGTTAGAGATTCCTTAAATGCTTTTCTTGAAACATTTAAAAATTGCGAATTCGCAATTTTGGGCCTCTATTTACCGCGAGGTCAAACCACGTGGTAAATAGCGAAAACTTAGAAAAATGCATTTAAATGCATTTTTCTAAGTTGCATGTTACACACACACATGTCCTTTGGACATGTGTGTGTGTAACATCTGTGTAAATTTACATTTCAGGGGTGTTACATGGTGTCCTTTGGACACCCCTGCACCCTTGAAATCGCAATCTCATTTGCGATTATCTAATTGCTAATCCCAAATAAGGAATAACTCCCCATTCATTCCTATGGGCCTTAGGCCTTAGGCCCATAGTAATGAATGGGGAGTTATTCCATTCCATTAGCTAATCGCAAATAAGGAAGCTGTAGGAATCGTAAAAGATATTGCGATTTCTGCATGAATCCCGTTTTGCGAGTCTGGAATAGCGATTCCTTATTAATCGCTATTTCAGACTCGCAAAACTTCACAATGATAAATCGGGCTGATAGTGCCTTTCCTGGTTGCAAGCAACGAGATGCGTTGATCTTCTCCACGTAGTGAAGGTGATACATCAGTTCCGAAGACGGGTGCCGGAGTCAAGAGGTGTAGAGCGATGTGCCGGATTCTGCCATGCTGTTGAGTCGATTTGTCGATCTCACTAAGCAGAAGCTGTGTCAATACGTGGTCCAGTGTGTCGATCTCTAGAGGCAAAGCACTGGTTCCGATGCAATGCACCAATTTTACTCATGCAACTGTATTAATACTTCGATTCTGCTATACGCAGACAGGAGATGCTTTGAAATCCATGTTGCAAATATCTGGCCCACTTCCAGTGAGTCAGATACAGGAGCAGGGGTAGAGACTTTGGGACATATTTACAAGCCACTATCGCCACAGAAATGTCACTTTTGTTGACGTTCCTGAGGCGATATGGGCTTCACCTTATTTACAAGACAGCATTAAGCTACTTAACGTGGTTTAGGCTGCCTTGTAAATAAGGCCCCCTTTCACGCTATACTTAGCGTGAAAGGGGTGGGCAATGGGTGTTGCAGTGGGCGTTCCATCACAACGCCTACTGATTTTGCTGCTTAAAGATTGAAAACGAAATGTGTCTTTTGTCTCTGTCGTTCTAGCTGTACAATGACAAGCAGAAAGGAAATATTTATGGCAAAATGTTTATTTTTTGCGCTTCATGGGTAATTATAAAAAGGTTAGACTCTTTCTGCATGTTTCTACATATTCAAGGCAACTGCACTTTTTTTTAAACAAAAAAACTGACTTTATCATATTGATGCTAATATCGTTTTGCAAGAAAGGTCTAACAGCTTTTTTGATGTGTTTACTTTTGTATTAGAGATTATATTTTTATTCTTAATGTAACATTTTCTCTCTTTCATATGAAAGAGCTACACAACAAAGATTTAAGTGGTTTGTGGGAAAAGGTGATGGTGTGATCATGTATTGTAAGGAATAAAGAACTCCCCTGCCATACATGATAATGAGATAGCAAGTCACCTGGGAGTTCCATAACTTTATAAAGGACCTCTGTCTTTAGTCCAGTTGCTCTATATGTTAATGAGACTCCTTGCTTACTTGCAATATCCTTATACTGTATGGCAGTGTTCTTTATCCTATATATATTCGACAATGTGACACATGAGTATACTTGCAGTATTTAATCTAAATGTTGACTGCTTTATTTGACATTGTTTTATGTCTAGGAGTTTTAGACAGTTGACAATTATGTACTTTGCATAAAGTTGTTATTCAAAATTACATAGTCTCACACAATGAAAATAAGTGAAAAAGGCACCATGCCTCTTTCTGTTAACAGTTTATACTAAGCTTTAGCAGCAATATGCTCTTTATTTTCAATAAAAAAGTACTGAAATAAAAAAGAAAAAGGCTACAAAAATTGAGCACAAAGAGTGAAGATGAGAGGATATGTTTCACTCCAGACTACACTGAGACAGATTGGGCAGATTCATACTTCCGGTTCTAATTTAAGGCTGCAGGGATGGGAGACATCTAGCCTTTGCTAGATCAGTGCATCTGGCCTAGTGAGACATGAATAGCAGATCTTGCTATTCCACTGAACATAAGCTCTGTTGTTCAAACAAGCATATGGGCGTCTCCTATCTCTGAATCGTCAAATAGGTATTATTTTCAGCTGTGTTAGGATTAGATTAAACCATAAAAGTGCAAAATGAATGAGGCTTTGTTTGCTATAAAAATATAACAGCAATCATGTCAGAGTGGTTCCTTATATTCTTGCTATTAGTAAAAGTTGCTGCTGCCATTTTATTTAACTTCATTGAACCCGATCCAGAAAGGTAAACTTACCCTTTTGTGTAAGGTTACTACTTTTCAGTAGTCGCAAAGGTAAATTTAGAACAAAAGTCTAACTATAGTACTATTGGGTATTCACAAAGGTAAGTTTACCTTTGTGAATCGGGCCCATTGTGGTTACAATTCATATTGTGCATATTAGACTTGGGTTTTGAGTATAAAGTACATCTTCAAAATCTATCCCTTGCATTTTAGTTTTCTTGAGTGTATAATTATTTAATGAAATGGGGTTTAAGGTTCAATGACCTGTCCTTGTACTGTCTCATGGGATTGATTGCTACCTGTCACACATCTTGCTCAAATATTGCTCAGTGGGTTGTGGGCGGTTGTAGTACAGCTGGTTTTCTGATTTGGGTTGACACATTAACTGAGTCCTTGGTGCCAGTTAGTCTAGGAATCTGGCCTCTGCGTTTATAGGAAAAATTAGAAAACATGCCACTGGCTAATTACTAACTTGAGGCATATGAAGCAGAGCTAGAAAAAGTTGAAGAGATCCAAAGATGCAAGGAAATTATTTAAATAATTCAAGGTATGCAAGAGAATCCTTTGAAGTGATGCTGCAGAAGAAATGGCAAGATGCACCTCAAGCTAAACACCTTTGAGAAGATGAACTCAGCATCCATCTAGAAAATTGTCTCAGCTAAAGAGCCAGGAATATAGATGAAGAACAGAGGCTTTTCCTTCTCATCAATGGTAGGAAAGTCAAGCATATGTCCAGAATCTGCATGTTCTTTTTATAGACTGCAGGATCCTTGAATCCCATTAGTAGATTATCAATTTTGAGGATGCTTGAAACCTGCAGTAGATCCCCAAACAATGCGATCCTTAAATCATGTAATGGAACCTCTAATCCTGCTGTAGCCTGGCACTCAGATGGGGCATACTGTCACAGCTTTTGGAATGCTCACACAGTGATAGGATTGGTTGTGCTGGTGCTGGGGAAGTGGGGTCACAATTGTGCACACATGTGGCAGCCACAACCCTGAGCAGCATGAATCCTGTCATGTAGGGAAAACAGACAGTTTCTTGATAGGCAAAGCCCTGAGCAAGGGGTGTAAGGATCAGACAATAAAGCACAGGATCAGAGGTGGTTGAGAGTCGGAGCACACATCTGTAGACAACTACAACACCTACTATATTGTGCATTTGTTTTTCTACAAGACAACATATTAGGTAAACTGTAATAAAATTACAAATGTTTCCAAACTTCCAGTTGTCAAAATAATAAAAAGAAGTGTCTAATAAGAGTTTAATAAAAATTATCTTAGTGCAAATCTTCCGTCCCCACAGTTTGTTCATTGGAGGTCACCAGTACCATATCCGTTGCCTACTACTGCAGTCTTTTAAATTCTATATAATAAAATACCTGGCTACCATCTTTAGCACAATATAATACCTATCCACTCATAAAAACATATAACCTTTGCCACATGCTTTCACAATACGTAAGTCATGCCTATTGTCTTTATCATAACTTGTTGGAGAAAAATAGATCAAGAATATGGAATCTGACATAACATTTCCGAATTAACCAATAAGGCATATCACCTTCATCATTAGCTTTTCTCCTAGGCTTAATACCACAACCAACTCAGGTCTACTGAAGTACGCATAAACTGGTAACCATCATGCATAGAGTTGTAAAATTAGCAACATATACTTTGTCAAAACAATATACAACCCCTCTCCAAAGGGCCTAGCAAGAATTATCACTAACAAAATATTGTACTACAAGGTTTGTCAGAATGGGTGACCAGCATCAAAACCCTTGCCTAGTACGGTAGCCAGTCAGATTTCATGGAATTTTTACTTGTCTACAGCCTGTATCACAGTCCTTACTTTTCACACTGCACCAAACAAGCTGATATATAGTTTTATCATCAGCTTCTCACCATGGACAAATTATGCTTTCCTATATTGAGCGTAAGCTTTCCCACAAGGCAGTCATCAGGCCTACATTCATTACAATTACGAATGGATACAAAATTACAGTTGGCAAAGCAAATTACAATTTTTTCAATGGCCCAACCAGGATTACCTCTGTGCAAATTTGCTATCCCACAGTTTGTCATAAAGCATAACCAATACCACTGACTGGCAACTCATCTAAAACTGAAATAATGTACTGTTCAGCATCTTCTGCCCGCACATCCTTATGAACTCCTCTAGAATGCAATGAAACCTTTGCCGTCCCCCCATTATAGCTCCCAGGTTTCAATAAACCTTCTGACATAAAGACTGCTCTCTTAGAAAGTGCAATGCTCTCTAAGTATAAATGAGTACATCTAATCCAGAGTCTACTTAGTTAGAAAGCCTAAAGATAACTGGCTCATCTTCAAAATAAAGCAGCTTTTATAATGTTTCAGTACACAGAAGGCATGCACATTTCATTGTATTAAATGCCATAACAGGGCAATGTTGCAAACACATAAAAACAAATAACTAATTCAAGAAACAAACTTACAATTTATGTAACACAGCAATACAATGGCTTGTTCTACTAATGAACAACATAAAAAGACATGGGCAGGTCTTGGAAAATTAATATAAAGGAGAATCCTGAATAGTACTTATTTGAGAGAGCACAAATATTAAATGTCCTACTTGTACAGACGGATGTATGACGTTACAACGCATAGATTTACATTGCGGTACATTACATTGCTGTTTCCACAACGCAAGTTGTTACAACAACTTACTTTGGAGGGCGCTGGACTTAGGAGTAGTATAATTTACTAATTCAACTCCAGTATACGTACAGTAGGGAAAGTGTTAGATAGTAAATTATACTATTCCTTGTCTTAGAGCGCCATCCAGCGCAAGTCGTAACTACTTGCGTTGTGAAAACCGCAATGTATTAGCATTGCAATTTAATCCCCGTGTTGTAAACGATGTTTCCCGTGCAGACACCAAGGTTGAGGCTTCATTTTCAATGATCTTCTTGAAATGGAAAAAACACTCAAGCGTACAGAGTCAGTGAGAATGAGAAAGTCTAATTCACATAAAATAACATAAAATAAGCATGTACGATTATTCTGCAATTATGAACAGCTGTCACTGCAAACGGACTGTGGCCTCCTCATGCTTACTGAAACAAGTGTAAATTAACCATTATTTTCTAACATTTAAAACCTGGCCTACAATTAGTGGTACCCAAAAATCATATTACAACTGTTGCACCTAAGATTTAAATAGCAATCTTCTAAATATTCGCTATCTATCCAAATGCTTGCAGTGCGACATTTCCAGTACATCCCTTGATGAACATGAAGGGCAGCCCATTCATCGTGAATTATGATTTCTTCACTAAATTATATCTAAATTTGTAGTAAAGCAACTTTCAATGAAAAAATTATTTCATAGGAAGATAGTGCAATGGAATGGAATTTTTTTAGTAACACTTCATCAGGCCCTCTGCTTGGTACATTCGAGCCTTTCTCGCTTATGATCTTCCCAGGAAAACAACAATCATTGGAGACCATCTTTGGCACATAGAAATGGCAATAAATATTCATCGCTATGCTCAAAATCAAGACATAACAGTGCATCCAGGAAAGTGATTGTCTTTCGATTAGACGCTATTATACACTTAAGTATGACGGAACAATTATTAAATCTTAGTAATTTTTATGTCATATCCCGAGGTGATACACTGTCATACATTAATGTAATTATTATGCATTTATTTTGTTAACCTTTCAAAAGTCATGTTGTATATTCTAAGGAATTATAGTTTGAGTGGAAGCTTGCCAATTTCAGGTGTGGCCACGAAACTAAAGAAAAAACTGTATCTCGGATTTTTGGATTATTGCTTTGCTGAAAGGTTTTACCGCAATTGAATTCTAAATCATGGTAAATTTGGCAAGCAACATATTTCTGAAAAAAACGAATATTTCCCTTATACATTAGGACTCAACTCCATTTGTAGAGATGTAGGGATTCCACGAAGGAGACACAATTAACTTGATTCCAGGTTGAAACCTGCTACAGCAGATAATGAAAATATGCCACAGATTAAAATGATTCCAAATTAAGGAAAGAATATATGAAAGTGGAATACATATACTTACGTTTTTTGAAACACACCAATCCACCAATGAACTCTAGACAAGGCAGAGAACGTAAATTGAAACACTTCCATAACAAACCTGTTGGAACTGGCCCTTCTTGCAGGGTCATCCCCATACTTTTGGCTTCTTCCTCCCTTATTTTTCCTGACCCGTGGCTGTTCGCAATAGGACTCTGCGCACTTTACCACTGCTAATCAGTGCTAAAGTGCATATGCTCTCTGTGTAAATTGTTATTGGGATTGGATCTACATGATTGGCATATTTGTATCACCATGAAGTTCCTAGTAAAGTGCACTGGGTGTGCCAGGGCTGGTGATGACATATGCTACTAGTGGGCCTGCAGCACTGATTGTGCCACCCACATGAGTAGCCCGAAAATGGTGTCTCGGGCCTGCCACTGCAGTGCCTGTGTGCAGTCTAGGAAGTGCCGTGTCCTCCTGGCCAGTGTCCCCACTGATCAGGCCAAACCCTTCCCTTTTGTGCACATTAGTCACCCCTACGGAAGGCCCAAGGTACCCCCCTGCGCAAGGTGCAGTGTATGTGAAAGGTAGAGCATGTACTGGTGCAGGTGACATGCTCTGGTAGTGAACGGCAGCCATTTTCATTTTTCAATATTGCAAGGCTATCTTGCTCCATAGATTAACGTGGGGGAAGCTGGCTACAGTGGCTACCGGCGTTTCTTCTCATAGGAACAAGATAGGACATAAGAGTCTAGTATCCCTGAACTCAGAATTTAATAACACATCTTTTAGGAAAGGTTGTTCTTAAATCCTGTGTTTGAGAACAGCACTTTTAGAAAGTTGCTGTTCTCTTGTCTGACCCTTCTGTGTGCCTTGGCCTGTTTGTGTATTGACTGTCTGGTTTGAGAGTGACAGGGGCTGGGGATTCCCCAGGAGACTGGCTGAGTCCGCCCTAGGCTGAATGACTGCATTTGCAACCTAAGTGCTGGGAGGAGTTAGCACCTGGGCCGGAATAGGGCTGTGCCTGCCTTCCACAATGCTGGCTCCATCTCCTGCTGGGAGGCTGACGACCCTGCCCCTCACCCTGAAAGGAAAGAAGAAGCCAGGAAAACAGAGTGCTCAAGAAAGACCCAGAACTTGTTCAGACCGGGCTCAGGGCCCACATGCAGAAAGACAACAAAGACTTTTAGCGGTATAAGTACAGGACCCCTGACAACAGAAAATTAGATCATCCTGGAATCAAGAAGGAACCTCTGCCAAGGAGAAAGCTGAATCTGAAGAAGGAAGACTGTCCTGCTGTTGCTCTGCTGGACTGACCTGTTGATTTGCTGCCAAGGAGAGGGGAAGGACTTTGCTGTTGTGCTGTGTCCCCTGTCTTGAAGGAATCTCCAAGGGCCTGAGAAGAGCTGGCTCCCTGTTCTGAAGTCCCAGGAACAAAAGGACTTCACCCCCAACTTCCTTGAACTCTGCTGAGAGAGTTCTGTCCTTCCTAGAGGGATGTATGACATTACAACACATGCTTTTACCACGCATGCCGTTACAACGCAGTTTTTACAACGCATACCATTACAACTCATAGCACTTTGGGGTGCTGGATAGTGAATAGTTTAAGTTACTATTCCAACTCCAGTCCCCGTGGATAGTAGGTAAGGTGTTGCATAGTAAATTAAATCTATTCCCTATCCTAGAGCGCCCCCCAGCGCAATGCGTTGTAATGGTTTGCTTTGTAATGGTTGCGTCGTAATGGTAGTGCGTTGTAAAAGTTTCGTTGTAAAGGTTGTTCACCTTCCTAGAGTGCTTGATCCAGTTGTGGAGCCTCTGGAAGTTGTACCTGTGCTGGGAAGCTTGAAACTAAGCTTGAGAAACTTTTGCAATTGAAAAGTGTTGCATCGCTTGCTTGCGGAGCGCATCCCCGACAGGGCGAGAAGTTTCCAGCCGCTACGAAGGTCGAGATCATCGCAGCGTCTGTTGCCGCTGCCAGAGCCGTCACATCCTTCGTTTGCGGGACGCACTAGACCGGTGTGGGAAAGTCTAACATCGCTGCGAGTGCCGTCGCAGAGCCTGTCGTCGCTGGGTGAGATCACCGCACTGCTTGCTTGCGGACCACATCACGTCGCTGCGAGTGTCGTCGCAGAAACTATCGCGTCGAGGAGCTGTGAGAGAGAAGATCAACGCTGGTCCGCGCATCGTCGCCCTGGAGATCATCGTAACTCCAAAGATCGTCGCATCGTGCCTTTGCGAGAACAAACTTCCTACAGAACCTACGCACCGAAATCCATACAAGTGGCCTTCCTCCCCATACAGACCGGCTTCGTCACAAAACGCCCGCTGCTGCAGCGGGGCTGTCACAAACGCCTCCCCAGGGTCTCAGGAGCAATGCATCACTTGTTTTCCACCGCACCAGCTTCTGCTTTTGGAACTTTGTCGCAACTTAAAAGGTACTGTGCGTAAACGTGACACAACTGTGAACTTTTCACGCATCTGTGGATTATTTTATCGCAACCTTAAAAACTTACATTACAACCTTAAGAACTCTTTTGAAACCATATTCTTGAACTGTGTATGTTGGATTTTTGTTGTTTTGGTCTTGTGTAGTTTAGATTAAATACCTTTATTTTTTCTAAACTGTTGTGGAGTCAGTTTGTGGTGTTTTCACTGCGATACTGTGAGTGTTGGTACAAATACTTTACACATTGCCTTCTGATTAGCCCTGACTGGTCATGCCAAGCTACCTAGAGGGTGAGCAGGGGTTATCCCAGAGGGTTTTCTTCTTACCCTGACTAGAATCAAGGGTCCCTATTTGGACAGTGGTGCCTACCCCTGCCAACTGGAGACCCCCAGTTCTAACATTGGTGGCAGCGGTGGGATTTGAACTTGTATTTGTACCAGACCCACAGTGATTGGTGTACATCACTAGTGAGTGCAGACCACTATGCCACCGTATACTACATTTTTTATTTTTGGTTCTATTTTTTATCGTTACCCTGAAAGAATCCAAGCATCATGTCTCAGAATGGTAAACCAGCAAGTGATGTTGCAGAACTGGAGATTGATATTGAAATGTTAAGTGATTACAAAGTAGGTCAACTCAGTCTTGGCGTGTCAGGCAAGTGCACAACCGCAGGTTTTGGTCCCTGGGTTGGGAGACAAGGTTCAGGATCTGCCTGACCTGGAAGGAAGGGCATCTGTAACCAGTGCCCTGACCAATATGGTTCCCAGAGGTACCCCTCCAGTAGGGAGGGTGCAGCACCTTGGAAGGGGGTGCAGAGGGAGGGAGTCCTCGCCTCTGACCCCGGTACAACCTGAGGGGTTAAACCCTAGGTTGGGAGACCAGTTGCTGGAGGGAGGTCCTGAACTGGTAGGAAAGATGTGTTCTTGGTTGTCTTGGTGGACAGAGTTGCCCCTAGAAGGAGGGAAGGAATCTCACCCTGGGGGTGGACTAGGCCACACCCTTGTGTTGGCCAGGTGGGTACTGTCTACCAGTGTGGGCACATCAGTGAGTGAAGTCCTGGTGCGCCAGGCAAGTGTTCCACCGCAGGGGTCGATCCCTGGGTGGGGAAGCCAGGTTCAGGTGTTGTCCGACCTGGAGGCTTTGGAGCCTAGGTTTGAGGGCCGGGTCCGGGGTGTCCCCCCTGACCTGGAATACTAGTTGCAGGATAGAACCCCCGAACTGGTGGGTGAATGGTGCAGGACGCCTGCCACAGGTGCCCTGACTATTCTAGAAGGGGGTACCGCTCCAGGTTGGAGGGTACAGAGCCCCAAGGAAGAGGATGACCAGGTGTGGAGAAGCCCACCTCAGCCTCCTGTCCAGCCGCCAGATACAGGTCCGGGGCTGGTGGGTCAGTGCCAGAGTGACAGACCTGACCTGACAAGAGAGGGAGTGGACCAAGGGTGCCAAGCACCTGGGGCTACTGGCCCCCACCCTCTGGTGCCACAGGGGTTTGAGAGCCATGAGAGGCCTGAGGCCTGGGTCTCATCCCTGACCACTGTTGGTGGTCACTGTGGCTTGCTGTCGGTCTGTTGGGACACACCTGTGAGGAAATTAAGGTTAGGTGCTGCACAGGTGGTGTCCACAGGTGAGGAGAAGGGTTCCACATGGATTGGCATGGTAGACCCTGAGAGTATGGATGGAGTGATCCAACTAGGTTCAGGAAGGCGTAGAACAGGAATAGTGCCCTGCTGTTTGGGCCAGGTTCCGTGTTATATCGCCATAAGCAGGGAATCCCATCGAGATATCGTTTGGTCTACCCTGGCTTTGGTCTGGAAGGGGGTTGTGTTGGAACTGGCCCTTCTTGTGTGGTCATCCCCAAACTTTTTGCTTCTTCCTTCCATATTTTTCCTGACCCGTGGCTGTTGGCAATAGGACTCTCCGCACTTTACCACTGCTGATCAGTGCTAAAGTGCATATGCTCTCTGTGTAAATTGTTATTGTGATTGGATCTACATGATTGGCATATTTGTATCACCATGAAGTTCCTAGTAAAGTGCACTTGGTGTGCCAGGGCTGGTGATGACAAATGCTACTAGTGGGCCTGCCCATCAAAACAATGGGGTAACCCCAAAAGTCGGTAGGCCGGGGGATACTCGTTATACAAAAACAATGGTCTCAGACTAATATTTTACTAAAAACAGAATAAATCAGTTAACTGTTCAAAGTTTCTCCTATTAAATGGGCATATACGACCAATTTGCCACAATTCAATCAATGTACTTATTTTACAAAATACAAACAGAGCAGCAACAGCAATAATTCAAAAAGAAAAGCAACAGCAATAATTCAAAAAAGGTTTAGGGCAATTTTAATTCAAATTCATTGCACTAAAGGCTATCTCATTATAAAGGCATTTAAAGTTGCCAAAGAAGAATGTACAATTAGATAGAGATATAGGGTGCTTGATAGAAAAGATTAAGAAAGAGAACATAGAGTATTACAATATTTACAAATTTATATATACAACATATGAATTTGTACAAGTCAATTCCACAGAATCCTGGTGTGTATTACAAAAATCTAAACATAATTCATCTCAAATGGAGACAATACTTCCAAAATTTGTATTGCACTAAGTAGTGTATAACACCATCCAGGATAAACTAAAGCATCGATGTTTTGACTCGTCTTGTGGCCATAAAGGTGATTTTAGACCGTGGCCATGCGAGTCTTCATCAGGACTGCGAATTTGGGCAACCAAGGGAGTAGCACAAGCCCTGAAATATAATGGATATATAAATCATGCTGTTGCTTTGTGAGGGTGCGAACATACATGTTTCGCAGGTCCCCATAGTAAGACATTAGACTTACCCAATACTGATTGAGAGAGCCTTTTTGTTCGTGGCTCTTACTGTCCTGGCAGATTAATTACCTAGAGACATAACGGAGCGGTCATTAGACCTATCCTCTAACAGTTTGCCAGTCACTGCAAACACCAAGGATAATATATATCTCAATTACCTTTAGGGTAAGGTGGGGCTGAAGTAACAAATCCTCCAATACTAATGCTTGACTTCGGGTTTGCAATAGTCCCTGTTATGTTAAAACATGGGCAGAAAAAAGGAAAACAGGACGTTTTAATTATAACAGACCATGCATGGTTTCTCAAACTTAAATGCACCATGTCAAGAATAGATCTTTCCCGAAATATGAAGGATGTAGTTGCCTACATACTCGGTCGGGTTGTGTAGGTTTCAATCCTGACAAGTCCGAGAGTTTGGGGTTTCCTATGAGTTAATTGGGAATCCATCAATACCCATAGCATAGTTAATATGCAAAAGCAGAATTAATTTACAAAAATGAAGAAGAAAAAGGAAAACGAAGTAGGACTCACCGAATCAATCGGTGTGGTTTTCACCCACTTCGTGTCAACCGTGTGTAACTGCCTGTAATATAAAAAGGGGGATAAGGGTCACAAGTCCCCGTGTTTTAGGCAGAGGGTGCTAGAAGGAATATATCGGCCGTTCCACCTACCTCGTGTGTCAATAACAAAACCCGAGTCATCGGCGTTTGCTCTGCCTGGCGTCCGAAAGCTCGATCCACCAAAGCAATTGATAGAGAGAAGGGACTGCCGGCAGCTAAAACACCCAATCTCCATTGCTAGAAATAAAAGACGGCTAGCATCGTGATGCTGTTGGGGATAAACAGCTGTCGGACATTTTGAGTTGGGGATGTATTCAACGTATTGATATGGACTACTGATGCCGGTTTTGACAATCCTTTAGAAATATCGCTAATATTCAATATTTAAACAACTGGTGATGCAGAGAAATCGATTACATGGCATCTAAAACATTATCAAGCTGTAACATGTGAAAAAATATAATCAAGGCACGTGGTTACCAACACAAAAAAGGGAAAAATTCATTGTTATAACATCCGGCCAGTGCATAACTGCAATGGTTATATTTGTGTATACATGGCAAGGATCATATTTGTGAATACATAGCCAAATGTTCCCAGTATGACATATATACCCAAACATCCTACGACATCCATTAACAGACATCAGTTTGGTAGCCTCATTGTTAGTGGACGCAGGGCATCATTCGAAACAATTTACATGTATGACAGTGTAAACGAGAATATATATGTTGTGTGGAATCACAGAATTGCACCTGTATAGTAACATCACCCATATATTGTTAAGCTCTCAGGAGGGACACCTGTCTGTTGATTTCCTCCTGCTCGTTCAATCCTTGATTGACCGTGTTCAGAGAATATATCCACTTACACTCTCTTAGGTTCAGTACATTTCCAAAATCTCCCCCAGGGGGTTTAAGGCCACTTTCTCTATCACCCACCATCGAAGACTGTCACAGTCATGCCTGAGGGTGGTAAAATGTTCAACTAAGGGAGCGCCTGGTGTTTTACATCTAATGCGGCTACAATGCTGTAGAATTCTGCATTTGACTCTCTGTGTCGTTTGACCCACATACATAAGCCCGCAGGGGCAAAGGATGGCATATATGACCCCTGCGGTGTTGCAATTACTGTGCTGTGACAGAGTGTAAGTTTGGTTGTTGTGGTGAAATGTAGTGCACTCATTAGTTAGGGGGCAAGCGCGGCATGTACCACACTTCATGTGTCCTTTAATAGGGGGAAGATCCCACAGTGTTGTCTGACAACTGGTACGATTTATCGGTAGCAAAGCTCGTACAAGGTGGTCCCTCACACTCATTCCCTTACGGAATGCATGTAACGGTGGAGGGAGGTGACCCAATTCCTCACTCACCAGATGCCAACGTTGATTGATGGATTTCTTAATGGCACTACTCTTGGTGTTAAAAGTGGTGACACACACAAGTCGATCTTCACCTTGCTTTTTCGGGTTAGGGATTAATAGGTGTTCGCAATGGTTATACCAAGCCCTCTTGCGTGCTTTCTTTAGAAGGCGAGTGGGATAACCACGTTCTTGTAATCTCACCACGAGTAAGGATGACTCATCAAAGTAATCCTCTTTCTTGGTGCAATTCCTCCGCAACCTCAGAAATTGGCCAAAGGGCAAGTTATCTCTGAGGTTGCGGGGATGATGACTCGTGTACCTTAGTAAGGTATTTCGCTCACTGCTCTTGCGATTAAGGGTGGTGTACAGGTGCCCATCCTCCGATTTAATCTGGATGGCCAAAAAATTAATAGAAGCCCTGTCATATTCCAAGGTGAACTGTCATCCAAGCAGGTATTAAGCCCCTTATGAAATTCCAACAATTGTTTGTCACTTCCTTGCCAAATTAAGAGCACATCATCAATGTACCAAGCCCATAGGGCAATATGATTATAGTACTGATTCTGCTGGTTAAGGACATGTCTGTGTTCAAACTCATTCATGTAAATTATGGCCGGATTCGGGGCAAAACTTGCCCCCATCGCTACCCCTTTGATCTGGAGGTAGAATTGGCCCAAGAACATGAAAAAGTTTTTTGTCATTTCTATTGTCAACAGTTTTATGATGAAATCTGTTGGTACTCGGTGAGGCCTAGGTCTCTCATCCAACACCTTTTCCATACACATCAGCGCATCCTGCTGCGGAATGTTTGTGTAGAGGGCCGTGATGTCCATGGTGGCGAGCAGACTCGTCATAGGGTCATAAGTGCGGCCATCCACTAATTGGATGACATTCATTGTATCCCTCAAATATGTCGGGGTTAATGCAGCGATAGGTTTTAAAAATATGTCTATAAATTTGCAGAGAGGCTCCAATAATGAGCCACACCCTGAGATGATCGGTCTGCCAGGGGGATTTTCCATCCGTTTGTGGACTTTGGGTAGAGTGTAAATTGTGGGCATGCGTGGATATTTGTTGTTTAAGAAATCAAATTCTTGTTTTGTAATTATACCATCTTCAAGAGCCCTCACCATGATTCGATTAATTGATAAACCAATCTTTTTAGTGGGGTCAGACTTTAAAAGAGTGTAATTGCCCACCACAGACAATTGGGACAGTATTTCACCCTTGTATTTTTCAACACTCTGAACAACGATTGCACCACCCTTATCCGCGGGTTTTATCACAATACTACCATTGTTCTTCAAGGTACCCAACGCCTCTCTCTCTGATTTTGTGATATTGTAAGCAACATAGCGTCTTTCTGCTAAGATTTTATCCACGTCACCTAGTACCACTTGTTCATACGTTCTAATCTTGTGGTCAATATGATATGATGGCGGGTTAAATTTAGAAGGTGGTCTCAGGCCACTCCCTGAAAATTCAGGTTTAAAGGGCGTCTTCAGGAAGTAATGTTTAAGTCTCACTTTTCTGAAGAACTGTTGTAATTCCATTCTTACGGTGAAGTTATCAGGCATGGAGGTTGGCACAAAGGATAGACCCTTGCACAGGATTTGCTGTTCATTTATGTTTAATTCATGGCCAGATATGTTAATGATGGGGTTTTCAGGGGCAGATCTTACCACCTGTAGACCTGGCGTCTTGTTTGAATCTCGCCATGGGAGTTCTGTTGGAACTGTACTTGTTTGCTCCCCCTGCCTGAGCCTCGATTCCAACGGGCAGAGCGTTGCCCCCTGGGTCTGCCCCGGGGGCGTCCCCTCCCTCGTGGTCCCCACCATTGGTCCTCCTCTAAAACAGCCTTTGGTCTGAGGGGTTGTGCTCCACGTTACTTGTGGCACCACCCGTGCTAGTTCCCGGGCGTTCAGAATCACTATCTGAGCTGCTGGTATACGAGGAGCCCGAAAAAGTGTTGAATCTCTTGTAGCCTCCCCTGCCTCTACTGGTTTTACCACCACATTGGTCTCTTGTGTAATAACCTTCTTGTAAATAAGGGTATGTGGCTTTTTTATCAAAGGTTTTAATATCCTTCGCAACTTTGTCTAATTTGGTCCCTTGCGTGTAGAGATCAAATTTGCGTATGGTCTTTTCCAGTCTCTCTAGTGCCTCTTTGGCGTTGGATAAGACTTTGTCCTCAATGATCTCTTTCCTGAGTTCGGCGATCGACCTGGTCAACCGCTCAACCTCTTCCACTGCAGTCTCGATACCCAACACCATCCAGTGTCTGGAACAGGTGTTGGATATGAAGCTGAAGTTGTCCTTGAATTTAGGGTTCTCAAGAAAGATCGCAGGCTCGTTCCTAACCTGTAAACCCACTGGTATTACGTTAGACCTTAGGTATGGCCATGAAGCCTCATTCTTATGAGCTTCTTCTCCAAACGTTCTAGTTTGGTGACTTTTTCATTCAACGTCAAATTACCAATGGAGATTTGGTCAACCAGAAATGTACCCCCTCCTTCCTCTTGTAATAGTTTTTCAATATAATCCTCACTATAAGAGAGGGTCTCTTTGTCAGACATTCCCAATATTCAGATCCTTACATATAAGATTTACAAGTACAACACTGATCAACATTTACAGGACATTCAACAAACAAAACTAGTGGGCCTGCAGCACTGATTGTGCCACCCACATGAGTAGCCCTAAAATGGTGTCTCTAGCCTGCCACTGCAGTGCCTGTGTGCAGTCTAGGAATTACTGTGTCCTCCTGGCCAGTGTCCCCACTGATCATGCCAAACCCTTCCCTTTTTGTGCACATTAGTCACCCCTACGGAAGGCCCAAGGTACCCCCCTGGGCAGGGTGCAGTGTATGTGAAAGGTAGAGCATGTACTGGTGCAGGTGACATGCTCTGATAGTGAAAGGCAGCCATTTTCGTTTTTCACTATTGTAAGGCTATCTTGCTCCATAGATTAACATGGGGGATGCTGGCTACAGTGGCTACCAGCATTTCATCTCATAAGAACAAGATAGGACATAGGAGTCTAGTATCCCTGAACTCAGAATTTAATAATACATCTTTTAGGAAAGTTTGTTCTTAAATCCTGTGTTTGAGAACAGCACTTTTAGAAAGTTGCTGTTCTCTTGTCTGACCCTTCTGTGTGCCTTGGCCTGTTTGTGTATTGACTGTCTGGTTTGAGAGTGACAGGGGCTGGGGATTCCCCAGCTGGTTGGCTGAGTCAGCCCTAGGCTGAATGACTGAATTTGCAACCTGAGTGGTGGGAGGAGTTAGCCCCTGGGCCTGAATAGGGCTGTGCCTGCCTTCCACAATGCTGGCTCCACCTCATGCTGGGTGGCTGACGACCCTGCACTCACCCTGAAAGGAAAGGAGAAGCCAGGAAAACAGAGTACTCAAGAAAGACCCAGAACTGGTTCAGACCGAGCTCATGGCCCACATGCACAAAGAGAACAAAGACTTTTAGGGGTATAAGTACAGGATTCCCTGAGAACAGAAAATTAGATCATCCTGGAATCAAGAAGGAACCTCTGCCAAGGAGAAAGCTGAATCTGAAGAAGAAAGACTGTCCTGCTGTTGCTCTGCTGGACTGACCTGTTGCTTTGCTGCCAAGGAGAGGGGAAGGACTTTGCTGTTGTGCTGTGTCCCCTGTCTTGAAGGAATCTCCAATGGCCTGAGAAGAGCTGGCTCCCTGTTCTGAAGTCCCAGGAACAAAAGGACTTCAGCCCCAACTTCCCTGAACTCTGCTGAGAGAGTTCTGTCCTTCTAGAGTGCTTGATCCAGTTGTGGGGACTCTGGAAGTTGTACCTGTGCTGGGAAGCTTGAAACTAAGCTTGAGAGACGTTTGCAATTGAAAAGTGTTGCATCGCTCGCTTGCGGAGCGCATCCCCGACAGGGCGAGAAGTTTCCAGCCGCTACGAAGGTCGAGATCGTCGCAGCGTCTGTTGCCGCTGCCAGAGCCGTCGCATCCTTCGTTTGCGGGAAGCACCAGACCGGTGCGGGAAAGTCTAACATCGCTGCGAGTGTCGTCGCAGAGCCTGTTGTCGCTGGGTGAGATCACCGCACTGCTTGATTGCGGACCGCATCACGTCGCTGCGAATGTCGTCGCAGAAACCATCGCATCGAGGAGCTGCGAGAGAGAAGATCACCGCTGATCCGCTCATCGTCGCCCCGGAGATCGTCGCAACTCCAAAGATCGTCGCATCGTGCCTTTGCGAGAACAAACTTCCTACGGAACCTACGCACCGGAATCCATACAAGTGGCCTTCCTCCCCATACAGACCGGATTCATCGCAACACGCCCGCTGTTGCATCGGGGCTATCGCAAACGCCTCCCCAGGGTCTCAGGAGCAACGCATCACTTGTTTTCCACCGCACCAGCTTCTGCTTTTGGACCTTTGTCGCAACTAAAAGGTACTGTGAGTAAACGTGGCGCAACTGTGAACTTTTCACGCATCTGTGGATTATTTTATCGCAACCTAAAGAACTTACATTACAACCTTAAGAACTCTTTTGAAACCATATTCTTGAACTGTGTATATTGGATTTTTGTCGTTTTGGTCTTGTGTAGTTTAGATTAAATACCTTTATTTTTTTGCTAAACTGTTGTGGAGTCAGTTTGTGGTGTTTTCACTGTGTTACTGTGAGTACAAATACTTTATACATTGCCTTCTGATTAGCCCTGACTGCTCGTGCCAAGCTACCTAGAGGGTGAGCAGGGGTTATCCCATAGGGTTTCCTCCTTACCCTGACTAGAATCAAGGGTCCCTATTTGGACAGTGGTACCTACCCCTGCCAACTGGAGACCCCCAGTTCTAACAAAACCTTAATATTTTGGTTTTACTGGTATGTATAGGAACAAAACGGCTACATTGGAAATCGTAGCTCAGATTTGGAGGAGTAATTTTCTTTCTGCAGCAAGAAATACTTTTCTTACTGCAATGTTGCTTGTAAATACTAATAGAAAATCAGCCTCTTGCTGCTCAGTTGATAGATGAAAATTTGGTTTGCAATGCCAGCACTCCCTAGATGAGTCAGAGTTCACCTACCCCCAGCAGAGGGCAATTTTGGAAATCTAACTTACATCCAAGGCCTGGGTGTGGGCAACAATGCCCTGCAACCACCCATTAAATTAAAGATAATGCCAGGACTTAAGTGGAAGGGGAGGGACACAGATATATATGCAGTCCTGCTCCTTCTACCACAATTATATTCTACATTATAATTATTTAGCTCAAACAGAAACATTCAACATTCAAGAGAAAGACATCGCCAAAACAGAACAAAACAGAAAAGAAGGCAAAGAAACTGTGGGCAACTTTTGTGTAAGTTTACGATTGCTATTCACAAAGTGATTTACAAGTAGCATCTTTATGAGTGCAGGTTCTCCACACATGAAAAGATAGGGCAGGTCTGAAATATTTTTCCAGCTATGACCCGATGATACATTCCTGATTCTATAATGACTCTCAAAGACCACTTGGGAAGAGTGATTGCAGACACAGCAGATGGTTATCTAAGAGGCAATCTATTTGGATCTAGAGCTTGTTATTTATGTATCACTTGCCATAAGCTGTCAGTATTGACTATTCTTATCATCTACTACAAATCCCACACGTCAGAACCTACAACAAGGAGGAAGTTACGCTAATCCAATTCACCACAGAATCATACCCTCTAATGACTTTTTTCTAATCCTTTCATAGGCAGGCCAGTCCAGGTAGACCTTGTACCATACTATGAATGAAGGAAGATCTGTTGGATTATCTTTAGATTTTACAAACACAAGCCTGGTTTGATACTTTCTGCCTATGTCGCAAGTACCAGAGATAAGCTATATTTCTGACAAGCGGTTGTTCTATTTCCTGGCTGAGCATCTGTAGAAAGGTTATTTTAAGTAAATAGAAGTTTTGTTAAGCAAAAAACATCTGGTGCCAATTCGACTAAGCAAAAATATTTGCTGCTCACATTAGCAGGCAATAGGTTTATGTAACATTTACTCCTGCTACTCTGTGACATGATTGTCATACAAAGGATACTCTGGTTGAAAACCCATTAATTCAAGAGCTGCTCAGATAGATAATCACGCAATGGTATTATAGCATGCTTTGCCTTATGTATGCCAGTTCATAAAATGTAATCTGCCTCCTTTGGTTTACTTTGCCAACCCCTTTAAATGTTGAGGCCTGGTGAGATACACCTTTAGCTGTCTTGCAAAGCATAAATCATCCACACATATAGATAGAGGGAGAGGTGCAGATAGATAGTCCTCTAAGTCATTGTTTGTTGTAAGGGCTAATCTTATTTTCGCTTGGTCCACATTATAGCCATTGGATATTGATGGGTTGGAAAAGGTCCCTTGAATGGATCCAGAGAGCATGCACACACCAGTGCTGAGTTCTCTATTGAGACTTCCTAGAGATTCCTAGATTTTGCTAGATTCTGGTCTTAGTGCACAAGCTAATTATATGTGTGGGGTAGGAGCCTGCATGGAAATTAGTTGAAAAGTAGACATTGATTTTGTGGTTTGGATGGGCACAGTTCATGCTCATCCGTTCCCCTAGTGTGAACACTGTGACTTCCTTCAACTCACCAGGCTGTGGAGGACTGACAGTTGTGGCAGTGACTCATTATGCCTGTTAGACAAGCCGGTTTACTTGTTTGCTGCCTACATGGCTCTCCCGGGTAAATATGAGTCTGACTGCCAGTCCCTTGCAACAGAGATTTTCATCGTAGCCACCTGGACATTAATGACATACGAATGCCTAACTGGATATGTGTAGTAGGATGAGAATCAAATTCTTTTGATGTGTTTGTACATGTTGGAATTCCTGTGTGTATGAATGTACACTCAACTCTCCCACAGCCTTCCTGAGGTATTTTGAAATAGACCAGGCTCCAGGTTGTGGAGGAAAGTAGACAGATCTCCCATTTGGAGAATAAGGCCAGACCTAGAACCACTCCTCATCCAATCTTCCTTTGAGTTGTCAACACTAGCAGTTACGAGGTAGATAAGTATGGAAGCTATTGTCTCTTTTGTCACTTTGCCTGAATCACCTTTACATGGAGCTTCCATTTCCACCCCTCATTCCTGTCTGCTGACACTAGAGGACAAAGACTGTGGCTTGGCCAGTATGGGAACAATTCAAAGAAAGGCAGAACCCACCTGATAACAGTCCTAAAGATAAATCAGTGGAAACTGTGTGCAAATTAAGTATACGTATGGGCAGATTCTCCAAGTCAATGTCCTAAGATTTGTCATCAACCACTGCCAGGGCTCCTATATCAATGGCGATCGAGAAAGTGGTGGGGTCGTTGATTGTCAACTTAACTTGTCAAGTACCCTCTTTTGGAACTGGGTACCTCAGATGTATTCAAATATGTCTCTTTAAATCATCTTGAGAGAAGGAGACCACTGACTTATGATGAGGAAGGCTGTTGGAGGTACCCAATCATGAATGATAGGCTACTTAGAAATGGGTAAACATGAGGGGGTATGGAAGAAGAACTTAATTTTGGTGTTGTAACCAATTAAAGTATTTGCACTGCCTGGATGTGGGGTGAGGCCCTATGATCCTGAAAGCCAACAACTGTGACCTGGAGCACAGTTATGTTACACTATTGCAACTTATTAAGTGCACAAATACCCTGGGGTGAAGCTCAAAGAGAACATAACTAGAACAAGGAAAAATAGTTTTGAAAAAGCCACGTTTTTAGCGTCTTCCTAAAGGAGATCAATGAAGGCAAAGATCTAATGTGCAGGGGGTGTTCCACAGCTTAGCCGTTCCATAAGTCAGGCTTCATCCCCCCAGTTAGTTTTTTTAAACCTGGTAATGATCATATATTTAGCTCCAGTGCAACGTAGGGGTCTACTAGGTTGGTATCAGTTAAGAAGCTTTCTGAGAAATAAAGGACCTGCGTTATTTAAGGCTTTATAAGTCAGGTATAAAGCCTTGAACTTAATACAGCTCCCCACTGGAAGCCAATGCAATATTCGTATTTCTTTAGCAACCGACTGAAATGTGGGCAAACCTAGCAAGAGTCTAGTGGCTGCATTTTGTGTCATCTGCAACTTTTGAATGTTCATATACAAACCATCGCAGTAATCTAATTTAGATACAACCAATACAGACATGACAGTCTTCCTAGTATTGGCTGGCAGATAAAGTAGAATTTTCTCTATTTTCTTAATTATATAATAAGAAGAGGAGATCGTTGCATTTATTTGATTTACATATGTCAATTTTTCTATCAATCTGCACCCCTAGATTCTTAGCCTTAGCTACTGGTTTAGGAAGATCGCCGAGCTCAACGGGCAACCAAGAGTCATCCCAGTTTGGCGAGAGGCTGACGAATATTATTACCTCTGTTTTATCAGAATTGATCTTTAGGCAGTGCTTACTCATCTAATTTCCTGCATACAGACCTGGAAGATTTAAAATGATCCATAGCTGCTGACTGTTCTGTCCGCCAAAAAAGGAGGTGAGCAGTGGAAGGACTGATCCATTAATACTAGCATTTTTAGATGTTATCTCAGAAATCTATGATCCACTGTATCAAAAGCCACTGACAAGTATAGGAGAATCAGGGATGCTGCCCCGCCATTACCCATCACAGCCCTTATCTCCTCTGTGGCTTTAATCAGCGAAGTGTTAGTGATGTGATCAGAGCAGAATCGAAATTGAGTGAGATCGAGCAAGCCGTTATCATGAATATATTGTTCCAACTGTTGGTTCATGGATTTCTCCACTAATTTTGCAGGCAGAGGCAAGCGAGATATCAGGCGATAAATGTTAGTATTAGTTAAATCCAGATTCTTTTTTTTAGGAGTGGCAAAATGAAGGCATTTTTCCACTGAGTGGGAAAACTCCAGAAATAAGCGGCATTAAAAATATTTTCAAGATTAGTACCTGTCCTCCTGGCAATAGTTTTAAGAGCGGATGGAGGACAAAGGTTCAAGGGGGAACCCAATTTTGTCGCTAAAATCAATTTTTCTAGCTGTTCACTAGTAACAGGAGAAAATTGGAAAACATATTTTGCCTGATTACGATGGCAGGGAGACCGCCAACTACAGGCTGTCAGGGTTGGTCTCCCCGCCATCGTAAGCAAGTTTACTGCCCACCTTATAACAATGGCGGGTGGATGCATGGCGGTTGAATTGACCAACTGCCAGGGGTCCGACAGTCGGAATGAATCTGTTTTCCTGTCGGACCACCAGCTATGCCTAGAATGGCGGCAGTGCCTGCCAGGCACCGCCATAGGGATTACGATGTCCTTTACCCGCCAGCCTTTCAAAAAGCTTGCGGATATGGACAATGGGGGCCCGTAGTGGGACCCCCTTCCCCGTGGCCCACAGACAGGGGACTGTGGGTTACATATTCCTGCACCTGCGGTGCCTGCCACGTAGTGTAGGGATATATGTGGGGTCTTTGTTTTGTATTGCGGCAGGTGCTACCGAGCGCAGCACCCGCTGCAATACAAAACATGGTCAATGTGACTGCCACGCTGGTGGTCGCATTATAATTGGCCCTGTGGGACTGCCATCGGGTAGTCCCACTCCCCGATATGATGGCGGACGGATTGAAGTCCCATTGTTCCTTAAATTGATTACAGGGTTTTCATCACTGCAATCACTGGATGTTGCAGCTTCAAATTGTTTATAGATTTTATTTACTTTATCTCCAAAGGTGATTGCAATACTATCGCAGAAGGATTGTCTGCGCATGTTCAATGAATTTCTAGATAGTGTAGTGAGTTTATTTACTACCTGAAGTAATTCTTTAGAAGAGTTTTGAACCATTTAAATTTGTTTTATGAACAAAGCTCTTTTTTCATTGATTGATATGATTTTGTATTTGGATAATGCCTGTTTGTAGTTTCCCTTTTCTAGTTTATCATACTGTGAGCTCCATCTTCTTTCTAGTCTGCTGCAATTATTTTTTCTAGCCTCAGTGCTTCCGAGAACCAGGAACAGGAAGGGGTCAGCCTGTTTCCCGATACCTGTATGATTGGTGCTGCCTTAAAAAAAGGCCAAATTAAGCCAATATGTGTATTCCTTGGCAGCTTTCTCAGGATTCGAGTTAAAGATAGGCTGTGAGTAGTTCAAGTGTTGCAATAAGTGGTCAGTGTCAATTCTGTTTCACACCCTGTAATCTACAGGCCGAGTACTGTTATGATTATCTGATGTGGTCGCACAAGTCTCAATTTCAAACAGGATGGCTGAATTAGCTGTCCAAGGTAGCGGTATTGCACAATGATAGCGGAATTAGATGACACCAGTCCATCGAAGGTATGCCCAGTCCTGTGAGTAGCTTTGTTAACAGATTTTAATAATCCTACTGTACCCATTATATCAAGTTGGGATACTGTCACTTTATGTGTGCTAGATGAAAATAATATCACCCAAGATGGTGAGATCGTTTGAGCAAAATTCTAATTCTAAAAGTAAGTGGATGTTGTTAATAAGCATGCTCCTGGACCCTGACGGAGGATATTAAAAAATGCCATTGAAAGATTTTTGGGGATTTAGTGCTAGTGAAAAGTAAAGTGCTTCACATTCCGAATTAAAAACAGGAGAACAATTTGGCTGCAAACATTTCTCGATAGATTACGGCCATCCCTCCACCTCTTTTAACCCCTTCGGTGCTCATGACGGCCCCCAGCCGTCATGAGTCACGGTGGGCGTGTGCTGAGGATGGCTGGGAGCCATCATGACCACGCCCGTGATCGGAATGTTCAGCACCGGCGCGGAATTCCAGCCGCAGACAAGGTGTTACCTCAAAACCAGCAGGAACAGCAGTAACAAAATTGGGTTCAGAGGCAGAATCTGCACAAGTCTCAGTAAGATCCAGTTTTTGATTCATAATAATATCTGCCAATTCATATTTAGTCAAAGATCGAACATTAATAAGAGCACAGCGAATAGCAGATGTCGATATAGCCACCAGCCGTATATCAGCAGGCCCTACGTCAGAGACCTGGCCTGGCTTGTGATCATAAGCCTCTCTAGCAAATGAAAACTACTGTTGCAACTGTATAGACATTGCAGGCAGGGTTGACTCGCATGGTTGTATTGGCTACAATTAGTATTATAACCGGTACAATTTTAATTCCTTACTTGTATAGTATCTAAGCTCGATATTCTCTCGACCAGGGGTCCTGGCGCTTGGTGCGTTCCCTTCATGAAGGGGCGCAGACAGGCTTGCCTTTGTCGCGCACAGCATGGACACGCCATTTGCTGCCTTAAATGACCCTCCATATGAGGGGGCATGTCCGAATTAGCTCTGTGAGCGCAAATCTTAAAATCAGGGGGTGGCAAACTAAAAGTGCAAAACAGGGGTCCAGCAACCCCACAGACCCTCACAGTCTGCTCTGCGAAGGAGATTCTACTGGTAAAGTAATACTAACACAATAAAATGTGCAGAAGAAACACAAAAAGTTATTAAAATAGGGAATCAGTCGCTTCTAAGATGGTGCGCGAAAGTGACTTGCTCCCCTTAATTGTGCTTGCACTAGGTACTTTGGTTTTGCCCATCCCAGTACAGAGGGCATTGCGAAAGGTCACCTGAGACGACGAAAGTTTCTACAGAAAAACAGTTTTGATAAGGAAGTTCCTGTGACAGCCTGGTGCAAAGAAGAAAACCACCAGAAGGGGGAGCGCATGTGATGGCATGGAATTAGAAGAAGTTGTGATTAACTATCAGTGGTGCAAGTGGTGATCATCAAGCTCACTGTTACAATCTGAAGTGAGCTCTTCCTATGTTTGAGTGGCAGGAAGACCCAGCAAAGGATAACGGTGTTTCCACGACCAAACAAGCAAGTGTTTCTCCCCACCGGTTCCTTGGCAGTCCAGTCTATCACGTCTCTGAACAACCTACATCTGTGTATATCAGTTGTTTTTTGGCATTTGAGAACAGCGCATCTACAAAGCATTCAGAAACAAGCACCAGTCTACAGTATACCAATGACATCAATAATATAAACCAGGTTTTAATTGTGTGATTTTGCCAATTGGGCCTACCTCAAAACAAAGTTAGTAGGCACATTGATTCATAAGTATTAAAACAGCCAACAATGACACTTGTATACCAGCAGGAGACAAGGAAAAACAGTAAACTGGGACATAAGGCAAAATAAAAGGAAAAAAGTTAAAGAAAAAGACAGGTAAGGCAGATGAGGAGAGAACCATACCAACCCAAGTATTAACAAGCCATTCACCCCACCATTTCACCAACAATGATCGTTCTGGGTGTTTCAAGCCCCCAAATACAATTCTCACTCTGGTCCACATAGCCATCAATCCCCAGTCCACATCCAACTAGCAAGAAAGGGTCCGCAGATTTCTTCGGAGTTCTTTATTCCATAATTTAATTGATAGAAAATTCTCTCATATGTGACATGTTACATATGACCTATAGCTATGTTTTGCAGTTCATGACTCTGTTTGTCTTCTGCAAACATAGTAGTTGAGCTTAGCTATTGCCAGAGCTGTTGCAAACCAACACTGGTGACAATGGGTAATTTCCGGAAGCATGCTGTATCATGAAGCAACATTGTCTGTTCCTGCTGAGGGCCCTCCTTCTCATTGATTAAAGATATTTGAACAATATTGTTGTATTCATAGATATTCCCAAAACACTTGCACAATATAGCATTTGGGGTGATTACATCTCCAGCAACCTGCAGTACGGCATATGTAGACTGATCCGGTACCAGTGACACTTTTCGAGAATTTGATAGACACTACATTTTAGTTAGGCTTCCATGAGACATTTGTCATGAGTGTTTAATAACTCAGGGGAATACTACCAACAAGTAGCGATATTTATCGCCAAATAGGCTTAGCAACGTTTTTTTTTATCGCTGTCGATCATTGGATATGTTAGCGGAGAATACATGCTATTAGCAACATTTTTCTCCATTGTGCTAAAATATCCAGCAATAGCGTCGAAATGCGTGAATATCGCTGAGAATACAGCGATATTCACGCATTAGCAACAAAATGCTCTTAGCCATGTTATCCACCTCCCATTGCATAACATGGCTAAGAACTGGTCTGGGCAGGTGTTTGGAGATATTCGCGCTTAGCGCAAATATTTCCCACGCTACACCTGCCTTGCTAATAGGCGATAGCGACGTTAGCGACTGCTTTGAGTCGCATAACTGGTTGGTTACGCCCACTTTGCATGTCATTAGCGATAAACATCGCTGACATGCAAAGCGAGCCCCAAACTGCTTGCTATTGCCCAAACACTGACGCTAACATCAGTTAGCGACAGCTTGCTAATAGGGCGATAGAATTATCACCGCTTAGTGGCCGAAAACGGCGGCTAAATCAGCGATAATTGCCTATCGCCCCCCTTGGTAATATGCCCCTCATTCTATATTCCCATGAGTTGTATACATGTAGTATATTTAACCACTTTTCCTTTAACTCATTAACAACTGTAATGTAGAAAAATGGGTTTGTTAAGATACTATATAGACCAGACACTACATATTTGGCAAATATATATTGCCAGTGGCTTTAAGGCCGTTATAAAGAGCATGGGAGAAAGCAGACACCCTTGTCTTGCCCACTGTGATATCCTTATGGATGAGGAAGTGTGTCCGTTAAAAGTCACTGTCTCTCTAGGGATTTGATATTATTCAGGACATTTTTAGCTATGACAATCTATTTTGACACTCTGAATCAACAGCCCGTTTCCACCCTATCAAGCACTTTTTCCAGACCCAGTGAGATCGCCACATGTTCATCTGTGCTGTTTTGCACTTAGTATATGTTATAGCATTCTTATATTTGCTGCTGAAGAGCGACGTGGAAAAAACTCAACTTAACCGGGTCTATCAAATGTGGTATCACCAGTTTAAGTCTGCTTTCGAATACTTTGGCAAGTATTTTAGGTAAACATTTATCAACAAGCTTACAAAGTTGAAAGGGTCTTTGTATGGTTTCAATATTAGGGAAATCCTGGCCATAGTGTTTTCTCAAAAGGCAACCTATGCATGAGACTATCATTTGTCGATTCATTTGATAGACTTTGGGGGAGAACACAATTATACCTAAGGATTTGCTTGATGGTAACTTGTACATCACTTTGATAAGATCTCCTCATATGTGATATCCTTCTCGAGCATCTGGGCTTAAACTGGGAATAGTTTCGGAGGCCTTAGTAGTGCCATAAATGTCTCCTTCACTTGCATGTTGTCTGTTATACCTGAGGAATAAAAGTCTTCATGAAATCACCTAAAGCCTCTGCAATTTCTAAAGAGTAAGCAGTTACATTGTTAGTACTATCACAAATTCCTGATGATACTTTGTGTCTTGCTGTTTAAATTGTAAGGCCATCAGTCTTCCCCTTTTTCTCCTTTCTTAATGCCGTTGTTTGATTAAAAAAATGGTGTTTTGCTTTAGAGCTATATAGTGTTTTTAGGTCAGATTTCACCTTAATTAGTCTATGTTGTGTATCAGCATTGAGAGAGATTGCATGCTATTTCATTTGGTGCACAAGCTCAAGTTCTAGACCTTGCTTTACTATGTATGCTGTTTTGCCTAATTGCTGTGTCTCTCATGGTTTGGCCCCTCAAGTATGACTTCATGGCAGCCCATAACAGATCTGATAATATTACTAAGCCCTCATTGTCCTGTAAGTATAAAGTCAGCATCACACATAGGAAGTACTTATCTCTAGGGAGTTTGTAAAGGAATGCATTCATGCACCATTGGTTTCTCTCAGGTGACTTTATGTGCTCAGATCTAACTGTATGTGGACAGCATTGTGATCAAAGACACTTTTGGGAATTATTGTCAAGTATGAGATGCATCTCAGCATTGGGTATTTTGCAAGAAAGTAATCAATTTGGGTGCATGGTCTGTGCGCAGAGGAACTAAAAGTATAATCCTTATCTGTCTGGTGCATCAAACTCCAGGGACCTAGCACTTAATGTAAAGAGCGGGATTTTTTAAATATCTAAATAAAAAGTACATTTTTCCCTACAGGAAAATATATTTATCCTACAACTATTGACTGATCCTAGAAATTGATCTTGATCATGAATCTTGATAAAGTACCCATTAGGATCGGACCAGGTTTTAAGGACGCGGGTGGGCAGACCCTTCCTGATCAGAATACCAATCCCTCCTTCCCATTAGGAGGAACCAGTAGAGTGAGGGTGGATCGCCTGTGGCTGTTTACATGCGAGGCAGACTCTGCCCAGCCAGTCTTGTTTGTGTTTATCACTCTCTGAAGGGTAGAGGTGTGTTGCTTGTATAATAGTATTATGCCAGGGCATTGGACATTAAGAAAACTCAAAACATTTTTCCTCTTAATGAATTTGGTCAGACCACTTACAATCAGTGATGTGATACTGAGTTCAGTAAATCTGGATAACATGGGGGTCATGGTAACATTACAGATGTTGTTTTGATTCAGTTTTTCCTGGTTGAGTGTGGGTCTCACAATGATGCTTCTAGGCAGCAGAACACTTATTGATGAGAGCAGTTATATTGATGTTAAAGGCCTGGTACAAATGAAGGGATGCAAAAAAAACCCTCAACACATGTTCCTGGCTACACTTGAATCCGGTCACAGTGGGTCCCTAAGTGTCCTTGATGCTATTCATATATTCTGCTGCAAGTTAGGATCCGGGTGAAACCTATGGGCACTACTCCTTGGCCTATTGCACCCCATTATCCTTCGTAACTATCCCTAGGGATAAGCAACTGTGAACCACGGGCACAGCCAAACTGTTGTATATAGAACCCAAGGTGCATTTCCTATTAATGAAGTGCAATATTTTATATCCAGCAGGCATATGTGTTGCCAATCTTAATACTCATGATGCATTATTCATGTACTACATCTTCTCCAACTGTGCAATAACCCTAAATATGCATTTCTCTGCTGATAGAACCAGGTATAGTCTAAACTAAACATAACCCCTAGAGAGGCTTGATAGGGACTGCTAAGGTCTTAGAGGTATGCCAAAACTTTAACTGAGGCGACCAAGTCCTTGTCACCGGCAGCAGGTCTGCCATTTTCGAGCTGAGTTCTTGTGGGGTGAGTGGTATTTATCTCTAGGTACCATGTGTTTATGTGGTTCAGTTTTGCCCCTGATGCCCACTGATGTGTAACATCAGCAGTGCGTTCTCTCTCATCAAAGTAGGATAAAATCAATGGATCCTCTGGTATATTGTTAAGGTGTTGTGAAGCGTCATCTACCTGCAATGTGTACATCAAGGAGTCCATGTCATCTAAAACGCATTCCAATTACTCAGTATCATCTTATTCCATGGTTTTACCATCAATGGTTATCAACATAACTGCCGCATCTAAAAGAAATTATTTAATTATAATGTCCTTTTTCTTTAGAACTAGAAAAAATGGTTAGGGGTTCTACCCACCTCACCCTCCCGTACCTGAGAAGGAGACATCCAAGGATGAAAAAGTAGAAACAAATGGTACTGAAGGGATCAATCCACTTTTAATTATCGAACAAGAAACAATTAATTGTCTTGTGATTTGCGAATTATACGCAGTGTAAGTATATATTAATTCATATATGCATATATGAGCGAACAGCCAGAGAGGCACAATATAAACAAATAACACAGTCTATATTTAAACAACACATCACATGTACATTATATACAAATACACAAAACATTTACAATATCAAAAACACTTCTCTGTACCCTTTTTCTTTAGAACAACATGTAGGGCAAGAAATGTTTTCCTCATTGTCTTAGTTTCAGCCTAAATGTCCTGGCAGGCGAAGATTTTGAGGTTGTTATACACCTCAGGTTTTTCCCTTTTAATCGTGGGGTAATCTAGATATGATTAAAACAATATAACACAGATGTTAGATGAATTATAATGAATCATCCATTCACTTTCACCAAGCCAGCATGTTACGGTCCATACAGGCCATCAACCTTTGTCAAAGCAGAATTTAGATTCATATTTACAAGGGCTTATCGCCACCAGAACTGCACTTTTTATGAGATTCTGGTGGAGATAAGCCCTTCTCCTTATTTACAAGGTGGTGTTAAGTCACTTAATGTGGCTTAACGCTGCCTTGTAAATAAGGCCCCCTTTCACTCAGCACTTAGAGTGAAAGAGATAGGCAATGGGTGTTGCGGTGGGCGGTCTGTCACAATTCCATTTATATTGATGCCTCCTATTTACAAGGGTGCAATCCATTCATCAATTGTGTGTCTTTTGCTTTCTCGCACTAAGGGGCAGATTTACAAGCCCCTTGTGCCAGTTTCATGCCGCCGCTGCGTCACTTTTGTGACGCAGCGGCGGCGCAAAGCCAGTGCCATGCTGCGGGGTATTTACAACGTGTCGCATCTAGGAGATACGTCACGTTGTAAAGCCCTGCACCACATGTAGGCGTCCCGGTGCAGGGAGGACGTTCCGGCACAGGAACGCCTCCTAAAAGTGGCTGAGTGAAATCTACATGATTTCACTCAGTCACTTTTAATGCCATGCTGCGTCAAAACCCTGTGCCTGCTTGAAGCAGGCATAAGGATTGACGCAGCATGTTAGAGATAGGGCGCCCCGAGCCTTGCTGGAGCTGCGTTGAGTTTGTGACGCAACTCCAGCAATGCGCCACCTTTCCGATGGGGGAAGCAACGCGCATCTTCACATCCATGCAGCGCATCAGTGGTGGCGCACAGGTGGGCAGATGCACCGCAACTCTTCAGGCACATCCCTGCTGATTAGCAGAGATGCACCAGAAGTAGTAAATCTGCCCCTCAGTGCGCTGGGCATGCCCAGGAGTGTGTCCCGGGATCGCTGTGCCACTGGATTCAAGCTATCCTGGCTGATGAGGGGTGAAACCCCGAAACTGGTCCTGAGATGCTTGATTCCGGTCCAGGGAGGACCTGGCTTGGCAGTTCGGGCTGACTGACTGGTTTGCACATGGCCAGGTCTAAACTTGGGTGGCATGGTGAGCAAAAGAATGATGGATACAACCCAGATCCCTTGACTGGGGGTGAATGTTTTGATTTGTGCTGCATTCCATCCACCAATTGTGTCTCTTTTGCTTTCTCGTCCTAAGTGCGTCGGGTATGCCCAGACGTGGCCGGGCTCACTGTGCCACTGGATTCAAGCTATCCTGGCTGTTGAGTAGTGAAACCCCGAAACCGATCTAAGATGCTTGTTTCTGGTCCAGGGAGGATCTGGCTTGGCAGTTCGGACTGGACTGTTCCCATGAGGCAGAGGGTCAAGACTGATTTGCATATGGCCAGGTCTAAACTGGTGTGTCATGGGGAGCAAAAATATGATGGATTGAACTCAGATCTCTTGACTGGGGGTGAATGTTTTGATCTGTTCTACATTCCATCCATCAATTGTGTGTCTTTTGCTCTCTTGCCCTAAGTGCATCGGGTATGCGCAGACGTTGGTCCTGAGCTCACTGTGCCACTGGATTCAAGCTATCCTGGCTGATGAGGGGTGAAACCCAAAAACCGGTCCTAGGATGCTTGTTTCCGGTCCAGGGAGGCCTGGCTTGGCAGTTTGGGCTGGACTGTTCGAATGAGGCACAGGGTCAAGATTTATTTGCATATGGCCAGGTCTAAACTGGGGCGGCATGGTGAGCAAAAGAAGGGTTTATTTAACCCCGATCTTTTGACTGGGGGTGAATGTTTGGATTTGTTCTGCGTTCCATCCGTCAATTGTGTGTCTTTTGAAAATATTGGGCAGTGCCAAAAATAAGACCATAGAAAACCTAGTCTTAACCTTGAGAAACGAGGAGAAATGGTTAATTTCTCCTATTTTCTGCTGTTTCTATGTGTTCTGCATTTTGCCGCATGCATAGTTACAGCAAATCTCCAGAAGTGTATGTTCACATGCAGGAAGGTTTCCTTTCCTGCACATAAACAATCATTTAAAAATGATGAGTTGCAACTTCTTTTTGTGCTGCACAAAGAAGCACACATAGAAGTTACAAATCGCCATTATGGATTGTTTTATGTGCAGGACACCCTTGCACTCTGCACAGACACCTTTGCACTATGGTCCAAGGGTGCCTGCATTGGCGCTAGCACCTAGATTTGGCGCCAGTGCAGAGGAAAGCACAGGGTTACGGCATATTCTTGTGCATATGATGTATCCCTGCGTTTTTAAACTGACGGAGTGTAGCATTAGCAATTTTGAAGCTACACCGCGTTTCGCCAGTTTATTGTAAATATGCCCGTTACTTTAGTATCTGCCTATTTTACATTCCTTCCATGCACCACACTAAGGAATGTAAAATCATTATGCAACCTACTTAGTTCAACTTGACATCTGCAGAATGTTCAGACAAATTTACTAAGTTGAAGACAGTACCCCAACTTCACTGCAAAACCACAGTTATGAACACGTTTTCCAAGTGTTCAGTGGTAGCTCTGTTACTGCAACACAGCAAACTTGTGTTCATGCATGTGTACTTCTGTTCATTCATTGTTCTCACTTAATCTTGCGTTTCTTTACTTTTGTGACCAGGGCATGATGAGGGCGTACTACCCTGTAGCCACTTACTAGTGACCTTCATGTGAAAGAAACAAACTGATTGAGTCAGATGATCTCAGCAAACTTTAAAAACTGATAATCATTATTAATCCAACAAGACATGACATGATGACTAAAAACAAAAAAACAAATGGGCACACTATGGCAGAGTATACATACAGTACTATACAGACATTGATAATCATCCTAGATCTTTATATGGGTTGACTGTTTTGCCATATATCTGGTTTCATCATATGGTCTTAGGACGGGTCATTGCTGTTAAGACAAACCAACATAAATTCCAGACATGCAGACATATATGTCACAGGGTATTTCCTTGGTTCATATATTGTTTGTTTGATTCTATCCACACTTAAACCTAGTATATTGTCTGTGTGCTTAATTCACCACGCCATAAGGCATTCTTAAGGTGGCTATGTTCGATAGCATTGATACTCATATAATACCATGATGTCAATACAATAGGTCTCAATCCTGATATCCCTTTTGTTAGACTTAGCCTTCTCTGCAGGGTCACCCCCAACCTTTCTGTCTTCAACCTCTTTTTTCTGTATTCATTTTTGTTGGCCTTAGGGCTCTGATCACTATACCACTGTTAACCAGTACTAAAGTGCACATACTCACTCCCTTAAACATGGTAAAATTGTCTTTCACCTGATTGGCAAATTTAGTTTTCATATAAGTCCCTAGTAAAGTGGTATACCATATATCCAAATCCAGTAAATTAAATGCTTATCATGCCACCCACTTAAGTATCCCTTAAACACATACTCCAAGGAATGCCATTCAAGCCTGAATGAAAAAACAACAATTGAAATGAAATGAAATGAATGAAACTTATATAGCGCACGACTTACCCTGGGGCATCTCAGCGCTTGCTTAGGGAACCCGTCCTGGTATTCCCCTGTGAGATAACCCTGGCAGGGTATCCACAAGGTGAAAGCCAGGCATCCCACCGCGAGGGGCCGTTGTGGAGATTAAGCAAGCTATTGCCCAGAGTCGCAGAGTGTGAACCCGTGAGTCGAGAAGGCACCGGAGCGAGAATTAACGAGTCCGTGGAATTTTGAGCCCAAGACCTGCCGAGGCGGGGAATTGAACCCTGGTCCAGGGCCGAACTCAAGCTCCAGGTCTGCCGCCTCTAACCCCTGAGCCACACTTCTCCAATTGATGGACAGAATGCAGAATGCAGAACAATGTCATACATTCACCCCAGTACAGAGATCTGGGCCTAAATCTGTCGTTTTTTTGCACTCCACACTACCCCAATTCAGACATGGCCATATGCAAATCAGCCTTGACCCTGTGCCTCATGGGAACAGTCCAGCCCGAACTGCCAAGCCATGTCTTTCCTGGACCGGAATCAAGCATCCTAGGACCGGTTTTTGGCGATCAACCGTCTTCAGCCAGGATAGCTTGTCTCCAGTTGGGTTGGACAGGCACTCTGTCACTGGCCACACCACTATGGTTTACTCCACAACCGGGCTGCTGGGCTACCAACCTGGTTGTGATAAATGGGATCTGGTTGGGATATCCACAGTCAAAGATTTAGTTAAAAAGGGGGCAATAATGACCTTTAATGAGCTCCAGAACCAGTATCAATTAACAAAGGGGGAGACGTACAGATACATGCAAATTAAACACACGCTACAGACAGCGTTCCCTTCTCCAAAAGACCTTCCAGTGTCATCGCCCCTAGAAGACCGCCTGCTCGATGGACCGCTCAACTCAAAGGCTATATCTTTGACATACAAGAAATTGAGTAACAATCTACCAGCCGACTTGACGAAGCTTAGGGAGAGGTGGCAAAGCGACATTGGACCCATAGACGACGAAGACAGGCAGGGGCGCTAATGTTCCCACGTGCAGCGGCAATTACCCAAGAATTCAAACTTATTCAGCTTAGGAAACTCCACCGATCATACATGACAGGGACTGTTCTAGAAAGGATAGGGTCTAGACCCGACGATCGCTGTAAAGAGGTTGTGACCAAAAAGCATTTTATCGCACACTGTGGTCCTGCCCCATGGTACGCCCCTTGTGGGAGGGAGCCACAATCCGTATGTGCACAGCCCTGGGGAAAACTATTGAGCTGACACCAAAGCTGGGACATTTGAATATTTGGGAGGCCTCTGACCTGACCGAAGTTGAGCAACAATTCACTACATTGGCTTGCACGCTAGCAAAAAGAGAACTGACGAAGGGATTGGGGAGTGTAATCCTGCCTCGTACTACGCTGTGGGTTACAGAAATGGACAGATGTATGCTGCTGGAGACAGAGGTATATAATGCTCGGGGATGCCCCAAGAATTGGGACATGAAATGGTCAAAGTGGAACAAATACAGGGGAGACCTTTGTGTGTCACCAACTGTTGAAATGGAGATGCGTCAACAGGGGAGATATGAGGGAGAAATGTAGGGGGCACTTGTGATTAATGGTTTTGTATAGGATCTTGTGTCTAAGAGATTGTACTATGTCATCCAAATGTATACTGTATGTCTGTGATTTAAATCAATAAACAAATAAAAAAATTAAAAAAAAGATAAAATGGTAACTCCTGTTCGAATCTCTTTCAAAATATACTGGTGTAGTCCAGTAGCGGTCGGCAGTAGGTGTTTCTATAGGGCGGTGACGTGGGCAGGAGGAGGGGCAGGGTGGGGGGAAATAATGTATGGATTACGGAGTTTTACAGGTAAGTAAACATTTAAATACATAAAACGAATTTCGTTGCGCACACTGCATCACCAAATGTGATGCAGTGCGCGCAACGAAATTCGTTTTATGTATTTAAATGTTTACTTACCTGTAAAACTCCGTAATCCATACATTATTTCCCCCCACCCTGCCCCTCCTCCTGCCCACGTCACCGCCCTATAGAAACACCTACTGCCGACCGCTACTGGTGTAGTCCATTAAAACATGCACGCATGGATGAGTGTCATGCAACATCATTTCACAACAAAATGCTTTAGTTTATTAATACCAAATAATGTATTAGTTTCAGATTCAAAGACAGCGAATACAGCCAAACACTGGTCGACATGAAGGGAGACGAATTGAGGAATAGCTGATACCTCCATTCACAAAAACAAGCCTCATCCACTCAACAGTGAAAATGGTTTACAAAATAGAATGTTAAACTATTTAAGGTAGTCAGCGTACAACATGAGTTACCCATTAAGGTCCGTATGTTGCCACTATTACTAACCAAACTTGTTAACAAAGAATGCATAATCTCAGGAATGGACTAGTTTGCCTACATGTCTTATAGTGATTGCCGCATGTAGTATAGATCGGAATAGAGGTAGGCCAGCCACTGCAAGCTCGAGACAGACTTTAGCTTGAAGATTGACTCTGGCTCAGCTCGAGGTCTTGTTGGAACCTTGGAATTTCATGTGACTTCTGCAAGACTTTCACCCTTCTTGTACCCTGGATGTGCCATAGCACCAAGGCTGTTGACTTTGGACCTGGGGAACCTGGAGGAGGGGAGTAATGCTGAGGCACGTGGAGCCGAGCAAGAGGGGGTGAGGCCAGGAGTGTAGCTTTAGCATAACTCGGGAACAAGACAAAGAGTAGCTCCTGCAACCAAATAAGGAATTGAAGCAGCAGTACTTCAGAATATAATTATTTAGGGATGTCTTGAGAGTTCGGGAGGCATCGGTGCTGAGCAACACTGCATGTTTTTGGAACAAAGAAAACTACAGTAAAAGATATTGTTATAAGCACTGAAAATACAAGCAGGACGTGGTGGTGGGAGGACGGCACAGCACGGGGAGATTAAGTGAACTCGACAGGTGCCAAAGCACTGAAAAAAGCAAGCAGTCATGGGTGGGAGGTGGGGGGGGATGGCATGGCCCGGTGAAATTAAATGAAATGCAAGGAGCGGCGGGAGCCGAATTTGAACACGCACCAAAAAGCGAGCTGGAAACACATAAAGAAAGAGATCCACAAAACGAGCCCATAAACAGAAAAGCACAATGAGACCCCCTTGTTGGGGGGTGCTGTGTGAGACTACACAACAGACAAAAAGGGAGGACGAGGATGGGGGATTACCAGTAGCAAGCAGGCATTTGTAAAAGACAATTGAAATAACAAATAAAAAGGAAATGGTCGGGCTGCAATCCCAGAGTGTAGATACAGCATGGCTTGAAGATACATTGCATGCACTGCCTAGGCACGACCTAAAAAAAAAAAAAGATATTTGAATGGGTACTTATCACTTCCACATTTATTTTCTAGTTAGCAACACAAAAGTTGTAAATTAAACTGATTCTAGCAAAAAAGGCAAATGAAGGAATTGGGAACACCAAATTCAAACATCCTGATGCAGCTGGCATAAAGCAAAATGGAGAAGAAGTTACACGGCATACAACATGATGATGAAGCACGCCACATGCAATGATACGCCCTAACAATGTATTATCGCTGTTACAAAATGAAACCACTGTGCATTGCAGGGCGGTATGAGCGGACTGACGAGGGACCAGTAGGTAAATTGGGATTGCAAACCCTTGACAAGATGAAGGGCATTTGAGGTGTGAGAAATTAGGTTGCTGGTTGAGAGGGGTCCTAACCCTTCAAAGCAAGAGCCAAAATCGCTGTCATGATCAACAACAAAAGTCACTAAATCAATCTGTGCTTAACCTTTCGGTAGCTTGCTACAAAATCAGTCAATCAACTTGGAGGCAATGTGTGAATTATTTATGCAGCACACAAACAGTAATATAATGAAAATACAACACAAGAAAAATCTCAAACAATTTAGAAAAATAGAGTACAATTATTGAACACCAAATTGACAGTAATCCAATCAGTAGAATCAGAGTTATGAATTCTTAAGGTTTAAGGTTCAAACTAGCACCTACTGATCAAAGCACCAACTGTGAACATCTAGATGTGCAAGAACGTGTCAAAGTAAAAAAAAATAACCCACCTCAATGGAGCACGGGTTAGATACAAGAAGTGGATTGGGCCAGTCGGCAATTACCTCTAGACTTTCAGAAATTTTTCTGAAAGTTCAGCAAAACTTTTCTGAGAAGGCACAGTTTGGTGGGTCAAGGCTGTGAGCGGTGTCCAAGGAGGAGGCGTGATTGTCGGGAAGCCGCTGGATGAACTTGTGGTTAAGATTTTCACGTCCGGACTTAGTCTATTTTGTTGAAGTCAAAAACCTCCAGCAGGACGGAGCTGTACCTTGTAGCCAACGAAGGCTCCATAAAGCCAGATACCCTTTCTATGAAGTACCACTGACCAGCATTTGCTGCTACAGAGAAAAACATAGCAGGACCTGCCTCGAAGTCGCTGCCTTGTAAATAAGGTGAAAACCCTATAGCCATCACAACATCACTGAAAGTGACATTGTGGTGGTGATATGGGTTTGTAAATATGCCCCAAAAAAATGTCTTCTCTATTGTTATTATGATAATATGCTGATTCACTGAGTCATCTGGGCACTAGACCAGACAAGATGAGTAATTAGTGTAATTAATAGCACTCAGCACAAAAAGGAACTAACCAAAATAAAATCACAAATACATACCAATGCCTCATGCAAGCTCCTTGTCTGTCAAAATCCATCCCCCCCACCCCCCTGACCCAACCGCCCCATCACTCTTACCTGCATGGCCATCGGCTGGCCTCATGCAAGTTCCTCCCAAAAAAGAGCCAAGTGAGTGTAAAATAGTGGCCTGTCAAACTAAGAACTCAGTGAGAGATAGGACTGGACTACTTCTTTATATCTAAAGTTTGAATTCCACAGATATTCGGTGGAAGACTGTTTCAGATCCTCAGGGGCCTCTGACCAGACTTCATTCCTGCCATGAGGGCAACGGCTGATGACCTTGCTGGGAGAAGCGCCTTGAGGGGAACGGCCGAATAGCGCTACGCCACTGACACCGGGGAGACAGAACCACAACCCCCAGGTGCCCCGGCGGCCGAGTCTCGTCCCTGACGCCACCTTCGCGCCCGGAGGCGCCTGTTAAGCGAGGAGCGCCGAGCGCTCAGAGGGGGGCCTCTGACCTGACTTCATTCCTGCCGTGAGGGCAACGGCTGATGACCTTGCTGGGAGAAGCGCCGTGAGGGGAACGGCCGAATAGCGCTACGCCACTGACACCGGGGAGACAGAACCACAACCCCCAGGTGCCCCGGCGGCCGAGTCGCGTCCCTGACGCCACCTTCGCGCCCGGAGGCGCCTGTTAAGCGAGGAGCGCCGAGCGCTCAGAGGGGGGCCTCTGACCTGACTTCATTCCTGCCGTGAGGGCAACGGCTGATGACCTTGCTGGGAGAAGCGCCGTGAGGGGAACGGCCGAATAGCGCTACGCCACTGACACCGGGGAGACAGAACCACAACCCCCAGGTGCCCCGGCGGCCGAGTCGCGTCCCTGACGCCACCTTCGCGCCCGGAGGCGCCTGTTAAGCGAGGAGCGCCGAGCGCTCAGAGGGGGGCCTCTGACCTGACTTCATTCCTGCCGTGAGGGCAACGGCTGATGACCTTGCTGGGAGAAGCGCCGTGAGGGGAACGGCAGAATAGCGCTACGCCACTGACACCGGGGAGACAGAACCACAACCCCCAGGTGCCCCGGCGGCCGAGTCGCGTCCCTGACGCCACCTTCGCGCCCGGAGGCTCCTGTTAAGCGAGGAACGCCTCTCGCCACGCGAGTCGCGCGCGGGAGTGCCCGGGGCTAAGCCCGGGCAAAGGGCGGGCCCTCTGTGGCCCTCAGAGGCCTAAGGAGGACGGGACGGGCCACCCATCTGACATTTCCTTTGAAGAGGTACTAAAATTTCTATTTTCCTATTTTGACTATCCTTGGCATACTGCATTTTCATTATGTCCTTCTGGGAGGATCTGAACGCACTATGTGGAACCAATTATATACCGGACATACTGCCCACTATAAGCATGGACACTAGTCCAGATGATGTAAACGCCACCCTGCAGGATCCACCGCTTCATTTGATTAAACACAAAACCCTAGCCAATACACCTCTGGGGGGGCTCAACATTCACGATGGCGATACTATAAAAGAGAAGCAAGCCAAAAATCATAATGTACGTACTTGTCCCTCTCATCTCCCCTCCAACCCAATTACACCGATGGGGGATACGGTGTATGGAAAAATAGAAAACCACGCATCACCCCTCCAACCATCTTTGTTGGCCGAGCTTGAACATTTGCTAATATCTCTCATATCACCACTGGTGACCAAAATTAATGATTTGGGGGACAGGTTATCCAGCATTGAACAAACAATGAAAACGCACATTTCACCAAGTATAAAACCGGTATTATCCAACTGTCCTATCCCCCTCACTATTCCGGAAAAACCTAAACCAAATTTCCGTAAGAACGCCTCCTCGCAAACATTGTCGTCTGCTATAGGCCTCAAACCGGCCAAAATTCATCCGCTAATAAAACATACTGAGGCCAAACCCGAATTGTTAAAATGCCACGAATTGACTTGCCCCCTGAAGCCGCCCCTTATGTGTCAGTCGTCTCTGGGGTCCCACCATCAAACCAGGAAAAATATGAAACACGTCAAGACCTGTTAAATAAGGTCATGCCCTGGCTACAGACCAACAGACCTTTGCCACCTAACTTAGATGGTGGAATTTTAAGTGTCAGGAGGGTGGGGTGGCTGGGCGCGCTGCCAAAAACCATCCCTGGGGATTTGGTGCTAATTAAATTCAAGCACATGAACATAGTCCAATTTTTACAATCCTGCAAGCACAAAGAGGGGGATGGCCCAATTCGCATCTGGGATTTACATGACTTCTATCCGAGCATCCCACCTATTCCGTCATCAAGAACAGCAGTAAAGAATTATAACGTCTGGGGTGGGGGACCCTGTGCACCTAGTGCCCCTAGCTTCCTAGCTCCTAACAGATTCGAACCTTTGTTCAAAAAACGCACTTTCTGAGTACTCCTTATAAGACCCACTCCTATCCCACCTAATAGCACTGTGTGTACGATCCCCCCTATTTCCTAGAGGTGTTCCATCTGACAGGGTATTGTTTTACATTGTTTTTCTATTGATTAGCTTTTCTCTTTTATTAATTTAATCGTGTTTTAGAAATTGATATATAATGAAATATTGTTGTATTTATCTATGTTTTGTTGTTGCTTTTATGATTTTAAATTCAAAAATCGAATAAAGCTAATCTGAATCTGACTGTTTCAGATCTTTGTGCCAAAAAGTCAAAAGGACCTTCCACAAGCCTGAACTTTAGTAATATTGGACACCTTGGTCTATAGAGCAGTGCTAGGTCACAGTGTTTTTACTGGGCAATATGAAACAATCATTTCTGGGAGAAAGAATGTCCAGTCTCATAGAAAGGCAAGGCAAGCAATTTTACCTCAACTGTTTTATTAGGGAGTGAGCTACTTTTTTCTCTGGCACATGAGACATGTCCGAATTTGTTTCAGCACCAGACACTTCTTACAGCCATGTTCTGATGGTGCTTGCATTTTGCTAGGGCAGATCGAGGCAGGTTCATATAGATAATATTACAATAATCTATATGTGACAGTATGCAGGCACCAACGTTTTTCGGCAAATTTATATCTGGGAAGTAAAGATCTTACTTTCCTTAGAGCTTTTGGTATGCCAAGTCCTGCGGCCCATATAGCACATCATTACCAAGTGGTACCTGGGCACTTCACTTATTATTCAGCTTCTAAATAAATAGAACATATACTTGTGGAAACAAATTCAACCTCACTAAAGATGTCATAAATTGGAAAACATAAAGTTACATAGAAGATAGAGCGCCCATCAAGAAATAAAGCATATAGAGAACATTGAAGACGTTTTTCATCGACTGGTCTTGCTAGCATTCGTGGGCTTATACTGGGTTAGATGACAATCACTTTAGGAGTAAATTATTGGCATACATGGAACAGCAAACATGCATCATGATGCTTTACTGGAATTGATCTACGATGCCTGCACCATTGCCAGCTTTCATACAGACAGTAGTGATCACAATGATGCTGCTGAACTGAGCTTAAAAGCCTCGAACAAATGCATGGACATATTTACAGGAGAATGGAGGAGCGTAGCTTAAAGCCAAAGGGACAGATTTATGTCGGACTTGCGCCACGTTTAAGCCGCCGTTGCGTCACGCAACGGTGGCGTAAACGTGGCGCATCCCTGCGACCGATTTACAACGTGACGCATCTAGGCAGATGCGTCACGTTGTAAAGCCCTGCGCCACATGTGGGCGTTCCGGCGCAGGGTGGGCGTTCCGGGGGCAGGTGCGCCTCGCAAAAGTGCCTGCGGGAAATCTACAAGATTTCACGCAGGCACTTTTAGGCCAATGCTGCGTCAAAACCCTGCGCCTGCTTGACGCAGCATTGAACAGATAGGGCCCCCCAGAGCATTGCTGGAGCTGCGTCACGCTTGCGACGCAACTCCAGCAATGCGCCGCCTTTACAGCACAGATGCGTCACGCTGTGCCGTTTTTGCCCCATGGTGCGCCACATTGTAAATGCCAATACTGTAACTTCTATTTATCGAACAACATTAATTTCTACACACCAAGAATTAAACTAGGTAGACCGCCTATCCACACCATAAGAGCGCAATTTAATAGAGAGTTAATTTGATATGGTTTAAAATCATTAATTCAATCAAACAAGTTTCTTTGGTGTAATCCAAATTCTTTTTGTGACATTCAAATTGTAAATATTGATATGTGTATGTATGGTATGTGTGAGAGTGTGAGATTGGAGTGCTGATGTTGATCAACCACGTATGAAAGATTTCCTTATCAGTGTGTATTTTATGAAAATGTCATTTTTATGAAATTGTTCTTTGTATGTTTTGTGCTTTATATATTTTGTGTACTTTGGTGAATCATAACCAACAAAAACTTTTGAAAAAAATATATGAAAAATAAAAAGTGATTTATTCTGACAGACAGTCCAAACTCACACCTAGTTTAATTCTTTGTGTGTAGAAATTCATGTTGTTCGATAAATAGAAGTTACAGTAATGGCTTTTGTGTTGTTGCTTTGGTATTGAGAGGATTGGCCTTACTGTGGGAAGCCCACACCCAGTGTTGTTTTTGCATTGTAAATGCGGCGCACCATGGGTGGCGGAGCTGTGGCGCACAATAACTGGGGATGCGCCAGTTATTGTAAATCTGCCCAAAAATTGCTAACGCCACGCTCCGCCATTCTGAAAATGCAGGGATACGCCGTTTTTACAATGACGGGGCACATCCCTGCATTTTCCCGAGCACTTGGGCTAAATTCAGCTGCCTAGTGCCAACGCAGGTACCCTTGAACCATAGTAAGCATCAAAAAGCAATGGCGTTGTGGCGGAATGCCCACCCCAACACCCGTTTCCTGTCCCTTTCATGCTAAGTGCTGCATGAAAGGGGGCCTTATTCCAAGGCGGCTTTAAGCCACGTTAAGTGGCTTACCTCCACCTTGTAAATAAGGCGAAGGGTTTAATGCCACATGAACGTCATAAAAAGTGACGGTCCTTTGGCGATAAACTCTTGTAAATAAGTCTGGCAGTGTCTCAATGCTGAAGCTTGTGCAGTTGTGATACAACTTCCTGATTAGCCTTGGCTGCTTTCACTGGTAATATTGCCATCAATCCGGTAAACCACATTCACACAACAACTTTTTAACATTGAATCAGAAACAGTAGTAAACACTAAGGGTGGGCGTAGTGGGCGTAGTGGGGCTTTGCGAAGCTACGCGAAGTGGGCAAAAAACTACGCCCACCCACGCACTTCACGTAGCCCCTCTACGAGCCACCCGCCTCCCTCCCGCCCTCCCTAAATGCTTAAATTACCTTAAAAATGAATTATAAAACCACTTACCTTGTCCGCTGCGTCCCCGGGGCTCCCTCTCGCCATCGCGCCGCCGGCGCCGCCGTCTTAGATACTAATGAGCATGCAAGGAAAAGAGAGAAATAAGAAACAGATCATATCTCTAAAACCCCATATTCCAAAATCAAACCTAATAATTCTAGAAGTGCACTCTATGATTGCTACATTTGGAGAATGTGAGTTACTCTGAGCAGATATCTTTTAATGTTCTTGGAAAATACATCTGTATCAGTACAGTAAAAGATGAATAAATGGTCAGAGTGCACACGGATGATTTAGCCTTTTTACGCGGCAACTCCAATGGGAATGACGTCTATAATACCTATTGTTATTTGTATGAAGGACAACAAATAGATCTTTTGAGACTATTTCAGTACTTTAACAATTTCAGTATCACTAACGCTACGCAAGCATGGGTAATGCTTGCTCAGCAGAAGCTCAGTAGGGCTCGGTAGCTTTCTATTGGTTGTATAATTTTTATGTGCGGTCGAGACATTTTGTTGATTTTAATTTATGATTGTTAGCTTTAGCTGAGAAAGTCCTGCATTGGAGTTAACCATATTAATATTTCATATTTTACCTGCAATGTTTGGTTTAATACTTCCCTTCACATTAAAGCAGGCACTTGCGATTGGAGGTTTTCTGTTTGCTTTGCTGCTTGAACCGAGGAGGTTCTGGTTTGATCTCAGAGGCTCATGCTATGCCTTCCTTCTGCATTGTCAGTGTCGTGCCCTGAGCTCCCTCTGTGCCACTGCGGTCGGACTGCAGCTTCGGGGAAGGCATGCATTTGATGTCATCTGTCTCTGTCAGGTGTGCAGGGCCCCTTCAGTGACTGGCTCACGGCTGACGAGATGAAACCCTAAGATTAACAAAGCCCTGGAGAAGCTGTGCTGACACAGGTGGTGTCAGCCCGTGACGGAGGTGTTAACTTAAGGGCGACACCTGCACATAGCTTGCAGCTTCTGTACACCTTGAACTTGTGGTGAGCTTAGGGAAAGCTCAATGCATGAATAGATTTCCAAGGAAGGATTGTGTGCGATAAAGTCCTTCGAGAGACTTTCGAGAGACTGACGCCCCCTGCACTCGGGGTAAATAGCTCCTCATATTGCCATATATGATGTAATGCTCTCATTAATTATCTGTGACTTTTATTCATCTTAGTTCTACTCATCCTCGTCTCACTCAGTAATCGAGAGGTGATTGTGGAATTTGCAATATTGATATGTATTTCTGTATCATCAGCCGTGGTCCGTGCAGGTAACAGCGGTGGGGCATGGGGCCGGGTAAGGGGAGATTTCGAGGGACGATGCAGAGAGAAAATGAAATAAATAATGACATCGTCCTGTGAAATCTGGCCCTACCGCCCCACCGCTGTTACCTACACGGACCCCGGCTGTGTATCCTGTATTAATCTGTCGTTACTTGCATTATGTCATTGTATACTGCTGCACGAAGCCATGCTCCAAGACTGCATCTTCTCAGGGTAGTTCTATGTTCAGTGCCTTCGGCTAGTATTCTGTCTCTGCAGAGCAGGCGGTGGCTGTGGTACCACAGAACTGGAAGGACACTCGCGGATGAGCTCCACTGTTCACACTTATTGCATTAAACCTCCTTTAATCTACTCACCGGAGTTGTGTGGACTCTTGGAACTATGCCTTTCCCATCACTGTGATCCCGACCTCGAGATAGGAGAAATTGGAAGCAACCTGCAAATGCAAGCCCTAAGGAGCCTGCTAGAAACTAGCTCTGGCTACCAGTCCCAGTATGCCTTTGCGTCCGCTGGGTCTTTCTGCACTAAGCACAAGGGGTCTGGCTGTAACTTGTAGGAGATAGCTTAGGAGATGTGGAAATGGTCCCTGCCTGTGGAGCACTGGACCTCTTACCCAGGGCAAACCGATGGGTGACCTGCTTGTGGCAGGCCCTCTGGAGGGTCTGGTAGGCCTGCAGACTGAGCTCACACCTGTGGTGTGGTCGGGTGGTCCTGCACAGGTTGGCTGCAGGCTCCCATGAGCTCTGCTTGGGTTGCTAGATGTTCTTGTTGTAAGTATTTATTTATTTATTTTTGATATTTAATAAAGCGCGAACAATTGCCCGCAGGCGTCTCGGCGCTGTACTGTTGCAGACATCTCCTATGCTCGGCTTCATGCTCTCAAAGGTAAAACAACCAGGTTTTCAGTTGCTTTTTAAATGAAAGGAGGTTTGGGCTAGATCTAATGGATTGGGGGAGAGTATTCCATAATTTCGGGGCAGCAACCAGGAAACGTCGATCTCCCCAAGTGACCAATTTAGTACGAGGTACCACCAGATCGTTCAATTTGGCTGAACGGAGAGGTCGGGAAGGATTGTATGGAATGAGGTGGTCTCTCAGGAATTGAGGGGCTTGTTGGTGCAGTGATTTATAAACTATGCACAAGGTCTTGAATGTAATTCTATTCCTGATGGGGAGCCAGTGATAGCTTCTTAAGGTGTCAGCTATGGGTTTGAATCTAGGGATTTCCGAGAGAAGTCTGGCCGCTGCGTTCTGTACTGTCTGCATTTTCTTGATGACCCTGATTTGAGCATTGGCTAGCAAGCCGTTGCAGTAATCTAATGCAGACAGGACTAGCGCGCTTACCAGTGTCTTGCCTGCGCTCTTTGGGAGAAATGGAAGGACCTTTTTTACCAGTCGTAGTTTGTGGAACGACGTAGAGGCCGTCTGGTTAGCATGTGCCATGAAATTCAGGTGGTCATCGAAGATAACGCCTAAGTTCCTCACCTTGGGGGTTGGTTTAGGCAGAGCTCCAAAGGTTGGTGGCCACCAAACTGAGGACCAGATGGGACTAAGATGGCCGAAAGTTACCACCTCAGTTTTTTCGGAGTTCAATTTTAAACAGTTTGCTGACATCCGTTGTCCAATGGCCAGCATACCTGTTTTAAAACTCTCCGCTACAGTTTCCCCGTCATTTTTGACGGTTAGAATCAGCTGAGTGTCGTCCGCATATGAGGTAAGGTTCATCCCGTGGTCTTTGATGGTTTTAGCAAGGTCCGACACATAGATGTTAAATAGTTTGGACTTAGGGATGAACCTTGAGGTACCCCACATGGCAAGGACAACTTTGCTAATTCGAATGGTCCTAAGGTCACTGCTTGTGATCTATCCATCAAGAATGATGCCAGTAGATCCTTGGCTAGGCCCAGCATGCCAGATTAACTCACGCCTGTGATTAACTCACAGGGGTGCACGCACACTGGGCCTGACACCAGTTTCTGTCTTTTCTCATGTGTAGCCTTTTATTTTTACTCCCGAATTGTGCAAGAGTGGGGAGCGGCTGATGAGGGCCACAGCCAACGAAGGTAGGTGCTGATGTTTTGTTGCCAGATTACCCTCCTTGTTGCGACTGAGGTAAACCCAATGAAAGGGAAACATTTGCAGTACAGACTACATGAGGAGGAGATGACATTGTCTAGATCCCATTCACCTCCCTCTTTTTTATTGAAAACCATTCAATGAGCTGCCCCAATGTGTCATCCTGCCTTTAATTCTTAACACATCAACCCCATTTGCTGCCCAGTGAACAGGACTGGTCTTTAGCATGTACGTGCCGGGTCTATACCCAAGGTGCTGATCTCCAGAAGGCCGTAGGAGCTACCTGCAACAGTCTTCCTCTGAAAAGTTTGTTTAAGCACTTATTTTGAACGTGTCTGGCACCTATGTCTGCATTTGTTTTTTTATGGTCTGGCTTGACAGTACAGCTGTCGCCAGACAACTATGTGAAAATCACCAGCAGAGGGACTATTGGGGGGGGGTGTTATATTTGTTTTTTTTCCTATCTGAACAAAGGGCAGCTCAGCTGGTGAAGCTCCTATTCTACTGAAGTTTGCCTATGAATACTTCAAGGCATCCATTTACATTACTGTCTTTTCTGGCCACCAAGTTACAAACCTCTGGTGGCCCATGTGCAAATCTCAGCATGCATTCGGTGCGACTTAACCTTTCTCACATCAAATAATCTTGTATTTCATATCAGGCTTTCTTTGTCATTGCCTCCAGAGTGTAACTCCTTTCCACAGTCCTTGAAATTCATTCATTTTCCTAATAAATTAAAAAGCTATCTTGTCAATTAATAATTTCATATTTGCCATTATATTTTCAAGCAGATTTTCAATTGTGTCTTGGATTTTTATTATGTTCCCATAGTTGGTGTTACTGTGCAATGCTTCATTAGAGACCCAGACATGTTTTACTTGGTTGTATGATAGAACAACGCATACCTCAACAATGCATGTCTAAACAACGTTGTCTCAACCATGACCACATCTTTACCATGCATGCCTTTACTGCGCATACCTTTACAACGAATGTCAATGTAAAGGCATGATTTTAAAGGCATACATGGTAAAGATCACACTTCAGCCTCCCAACCCTGAGCCCAAACCAACGGCTCCAAGCACTACAATTCTCCCTCAGCACTAAACACTATTTTTACCCCCTTTCCTGAGCCCTAAAACTGGCCCCCAACCCTGCAATGCACCCCGCCCCAGCCCTAAAATCTATCCTGAGACTCCATCCTAAACTCTAAAACCTGGCCTCATCCCAAAAAATGACCCAGACCCGCACCCTGAGCACTAAAACAACACCCAGCCCAGAAAACCACCCCAACTCCAGCCCGCTGCCCTGAGCCCTAAAGGAGCCCCATCCCAAAAAACGACGCCAACCCCAGCCTCCCGCCCTAAAATGGCCCTCAGCCCAAAAAAACCCGCCCTGAGCCCTAAAACTGCCCCCACTGAAAACTGCCCCACACCTGAAAGCTACCCTCTCACCCCCAAGCCCAACTTACCAAACTGCATCCCAGGCCTTCGCTCCGGATTCTTCCTGTTCCTCTCCCCGCCGATCCTGTCTCTGCAACTAGACTTCTGACTGCCTTAACCATGCATATGATTATGCAAGCGGTGTTCCACTAGCGTGGAAACTGCACGCGTGGTTTGACTACGTGGTCAATGCTGTTTCCCGTTTCACTTCATTAAAGTAAATGAAATAAAATGCAAGGCTTAATTGGTTAGTAAAACAAAACATAAACAAGTACCTGCTGAGATTATTTACTCACTAGTTACATTTAAAAGATCAGTCAAATATTAATTAAATCACAGGTTGGCAATTCAGGAAATAAATAGTAAACATAATTATGTGTGTTGTATGTATGTGTGTTATATGTGTTGCAACTTCAAGCCTATCTATCCTAACTTGGCTCTCCTAGGTCCCATTTGCATTTACAAAATGTCATTAAATACTGAAAAAAACATTTCACATTTCATAGAAGTAAGAAAACAATTATTGGAAAAACTTCAAATTTTGGTTTTAGAAAAACATTGTTAGGATGTCATACTGGCAAGCTGACTTTTTGCAGACTTTTTCCACACGTCATACTATTTTAAGACAAAAATAAATTCAAGAAGTTGGAAACTTACTTCCCTTTCAACATTTGCTTGAAAATCATTACTCTCGAGGCAACTTATGTTGTAATGCAGAGAAAATTAGCTTGCAATGCTCAGAAAAAATAAATATGGTTAAAGGTGGACTTAAAATGCAAAATACAGTAAACTTTGTAATGTGTGTACATAGCAATATTCTTAAAACTTTGCTGTGCAAAACCAAAAATGTGCAGACTTCTACTAAGTTCAACCAGTGAGGGAGCTTGTAACCCAGGTAGTATTCATTGATATTCCTCACCACTCATACATAAACTTGATTGAAGATGAGTAAATAGCAAGCAACCTTAAATTATCAAATTATTTACTACCTGTGATGCTGACTGGCAGGCAGGGCAGCAACGAAAGACCTTACTTCTGCCTGTCTAGGGAAAGTTTCTGTGCGTTGCCCCAGCATGGTCTTCAATTCTGTTTCCACAGTTCACAAAATCAACTTTTCATTTTAAATCATATCACAGAGTTCTGGTCTCCCCTTTGGTAAGTTTTTACTCTCTTTTCACCCATTCTGGCATGTAGGGTAGCTACGAAGGACCTCACTTCTCTCTGTCTAGGGACAATTTCTGTGCGGTGCGGTAATATAGTTTTTATTCTCTTTGCACCTATTCTGGGCCATGAGTTATGTTATAGTCAAGTAATGAAACAACGTTTTTGCTTATTCTGTTTTAAAAAGCAAAACATGCAATAATCAGTGCTTTAAATGTAAATTAAAAAGGGTTGTTACTCACTATCCAGCGTGAATGCTTTCTCCTTAGAAGTGCAAGGAATCTCCCTTTCAAATTAAAGTGCAAGCACTCAGCACACGTGAGTACCTGCCCATTTAGACCACTGGAAATACGCAAAAAGTCGGAAACGAGGTGCACAGTTTAACATTTGCTAGCGAAGACAAGACAGCGAGGCTTCGTGGCGAACTTATCGTATTTTTTTAACCTGGGCTGTCTCCCTATGGTGCACAATTGATTCACAAGAAATGCGGTTAAAGCAGTTCTTTGTTACCTTCCGGCTGAACAGTGGCTGGGGCTTGTATATACAAGACTCATCTGAGGCCTTTTGATAAAAAGAAAAGCCTCACACATCATCACGTCGAAAGCACTACAGTATGTCCGAGTTCTAAATCCATCTTTCACTGGTGTGTCAGAAGAGCTCACTTAAATAACCCCACACACATATTATGTTGACGCGATTGCACATACCATCCTTTCATTTACTCAACCAACTGGAGCTGTTCAAACAAAGTTACAATCAGCTATTGTGAATGAAGTAGCTTCCTTTTAAAAACACGCCTTATTGACGTGTAGAAATAATGTTTTCTTTTAAAAGGCAAAAGGCTATCGTTTAACACCATGGAACCCGTTGTCTCATTTTAACTATTTTCAGACATGAACGTGCCAGGAGCGGTATTGTAAAACTAATGGAAATATAAAACAATCGTATTTATTTAAACGCAAGCGCATCCCCGAGGTTTGAACTTTAGCCCTTCACGCACCCTCATAAGCCCACACCCGCGCTAAAACATGAATGGTTTTTACCTTTAGACACCATTGAAAGATCCGTCCCCACCACCAGCAAGGGATGGTACCCCACAATTGCGAATTTCACCCGCCAAGAGAGAACTCCTCGTTACCGTCGCTAGATCTGCACCCTGGTTAGAAAATTGACTCTGTTATGAACATGAATAGTATCACCCCCTCCCTGACCTATTACAAAAAACGAGTTTATCCCTGTCACGTGACCCTTGATCTCGCATACTGGCTTCCTATTGACCTTGAGCTCTGTTGATTTTGAAGCAAATGGCAGGGGGCTTAACTAGGCCGGTCTCTGCCTCGTCCAGTTTTTGAATGGCCAATCTTTGAAACTTCCAGGGTGGGCTGTGCACTTCAGACTTAGGCCCTTACTATGAGTCAAGGAAATCAGAATTCCCACAGGGACTTCTGCTCTGGCTTGTTCCGAGTTGGCTGGAGTTCCTGCACCTGGTTGTGTGGCTAGTGACCAGGCGTCCCCGTTTTGCCAGGATGGAGGTCCCTGTTTTTAACCTGCTGTCCCAGCAAATTTCCAGAAATTTAGCTCATGTCCCCGTTTTTGGAGAGGGTCGACTGAAAACGGTGGGAGGTGTTTTTTTTATGTTTTACAAAGCAGGGATAGTTAGCAGTTGTTTCAAGAAAGCAATTTAATTAACAGTCAAGCTACTGGGCTTAAAAATTGCATTTTATGTATGTTCTTACTGCCTGTTCTGTAATTCTTTGCTGAGGAGCGCTTGAAGTAAACTTGTAGTCCTTCTTCTATTTTTGTGAAATGTCCCGGTTTTTGGCTTTAAATTTCTGGTCACCCTACAGTATTGGAACACTGGATACATTTGTAGCAGGTTCCTTTTCTGTCCAGAACAAAAGGCTTTGACTGTAGCAGCCAAACCTTATTAACCCATTTTTCCTTTCTGGCAGTGGGGAGCACACAATGCTTGAGAGGATGAAAGTCTGAACTGTCCTTGTGTGGTAAATAAAAAGCTAGTTATTTACGCCGTTCGGAATTTCTATAATTACCCAAGAAAATGGTAATGCATAAAATGAGGAGCAGAGTCCGTGGTCTTCGAGTTGAAAGGGTTTTATTCCAGAACTCGAGTTAAGGGAGAGCTCCTTCACCAAGCGGGTTCAGGAATAGTCTACTTTGCTTGAAACATAACAGCACTTATATACAGTACGAGTACAATCAAAAAGAAGGAGTTTCCCTTAGACTTGATTCAATCATTCATGATGTAATCATACAGAAGACATAGCATACTTGTTCTCGTTTAAAGAATAACCTGAATAGCATTTACACATAGACAAACATATTGCATCGGGACGATTGTGGTGGCAAGTTACAGAGTTGCTGGTATCTGAGGACAGAGAATCGAGGCATTGTTACAGGGTCATTTCTGTCGGAAAGGTAAAGAGGACGAGGCATTGTGCGTTCTTTACTTCGTACACAAGGGTGGTGATGTCTCACAATGGTATGTGTGTGCAGTGGGGAAGAAGGAGAATGGGCTGTGGTAAACTATTCTTCTTCGTGGCAGTCTCGTGTGTTTGGTTATGTCTCCCCTTGGTTGTTTAACCCAACCCGTGGCTGTCCTCGCAAACTAGGAAATCATTGACGAGCGAGAGCTGCTCGTTCGGTGACAGAGTTAGGGAAAAAGGGGGGGGTTCTCCGAGTCAACCATCCGACTGACTCCGTTCTTGTCTAAGGGACATGGTAGCTGGACATTATTCTTGGCATGTGTCAGCTTTACGAAAAAGAGAGCAGGCAAGAGGGGGTACAATGGGGTTTGTGCTTGAAATAGGAGGATCGGCTTGCCTGGCCGATGTCAGGGTGGATAGGGTGCATGATGGGACACCAGTGAAAAAGGGAGCTTTTTAGTCAAATTCCACACTTGTCTGAATTCACACTTATAACCTGGAGATCACAGTAGGGGTCAGCAGAAAGAGTTCAGCTTATGGAGTCATCTTGCTGGCCTCCTCTGTATCCTTTTCCAGTGGTCGTGGCATCATGGACTTCAAATCACCAAAATGCCTGGGGTAGCGGAAGTGACATCGCACACCATTTGACCTTTACTTTGTCTCAACCACACATGCTTACACATACTAACACATTCACACACAAAAACACACTCTCACCTGCAAGCATTCATACAACAAACATTTAACAGCATTTTTTACTTACATTAGCTTCCGGATAGGGTCATATTCCAGCTAATGTACTCCATGTTTATCACACTAATAGTGAATAATATGACTCACTATTTGTATAGTAACAAATTTGGCAGAAACCATGCAAGTGTCCGTTTGGAAGAATTGCCCCTGTGTTCCAGGCACTGATTTTGCCAGAGCAACACAAGGCCAGGGGTCGCAAATGCAGTGCCATGGGCAGCAAGGGGCAAGCCAGGGGTCGCAACTGCGACCCCTGGTGACCCCTAAATGACATCCATGTTTAGCACCTCCCTGTCAAAGGCATCACTGAATAAATCTCCTACTGGATATTGGCCAAAATTGTCAAGAATAAAAGCAGCACAAGGTCTCCATCGAACAGCTGTAGCACAATACTTGCAAATGGAACTAAACAGAATATCTCTTGCTCACTCCTTTGCCACCGGGTGAGAAAGAATATCTAGGTTGGTCGCAAGATTGATTAACCAAGACTTAGGGCCTGATTTATATCTCGTGGATAGTTTACTCCATCACCATGGTCACGGATATCCCGTCTGCCGAAATATGAACGCCATTATATCCTATTGCATTTATATTTCGGTGGACAGTTTATCTATCACCATTGTGGAGGAGTAACCAGCCAGCCGAGGTCTAAATCAGGCCCTTAGTCTTGAAGTTGGATGTGGGGTGGAACATCTAGATGAGATTAAACATGCATCATATGAAAAATATAATAAGCACGATTATTTTTTGGGTAAACGATATGACTTGTATTGTATTATAAAAATATTCCAAGTAACCTTAATATATTTTAGGACATTTATGTGTAAACTGCAATTCTCAAGTTACTCTTTATCCAGACTGTGTCTTCAGCTCAAACAAGAGTTAGACGATGAGACTAAACTCTTCTTTGTAGCCAAGGGATGTGTTTGATTGATTTCTGACAATCTTTGCGTTGTTTCTTACGTTGACACTAGTGCCATACAAAGGCGACCACGCTGTTGATTGGTGGTAGTCTGGGCCATGAAGGGGACAAGCATTTATGTGAGTGGACACATGAGCAGCTGACAGAGCTAGCTATCCAAGGATCCAAGGAAATTGAAGAAGAAGGAGGAGAGTGACAATTATCGGGGAACGGCACACAGCACCTCACACAGTTTGCGATTTGTTACGAAAAATCTGCAAATGCACAGAAGTGTTGCAACTTCAGGGTGTCGCATGCGTGTCTTAAACCATCATCGATTTTTGAGGAAGTGTGGCAAATGTAGAGTGCAGGCACACAAGCCTCATAAGAGCAAGATCACTAAAGAAGTTCATCAAATGGTGGGTTAGCTACATTGAACTGGCTGAACAGTCAGACTCTCTCTCTACACTGGGGAGTCTACTTCCTGAATTGCTCAGCAGCAGGGTTTCATTTCAGTCTTCAAGTTATAGGTCACAGCTCAGAATGCAGGCAGACCAGGATTTTGCCTCTGGTCCTTGTCTCTCTCAACTTGACTATGCAGAGCTCCAGGAAGTGGTAGGTTTTGGATGGACCCTTGAACATTGGGGACAGTGGGCTCTAACCAACCTTCCAGTCAAATTCAAAATTAGCCCCAAACATTTAAGGGGAACAAGTTAAAGCAGAGTGCATTTTCTTTTAAATGGGCATTAGCTCTAGGGCAACGACCTTGAGGTGAAAGTGTCACTCCCATGATGTGAATTTCATTCAGTCCACGCTTCTCAATACAAACAGCACAGGATGTGGAGGTGAACAGGTAGCCCCTATCCTTCTATGAAGGGACTTCAGCTTGTCCTTACTTCGTGGCTACTAGGGATGTCAGAGGTTTTAGCCGGCCCGAGGTCAGCAAACTGAAGCGGATCCTTACAGAGAATGAATACTGACTTAAAAGTACAAAACAATGCCCTCAAATACAATAGAAAACAAAGCATATGCAGCGTCTGGCACAATCTAGTGACCATAATATAAATAAATAGATGTTGCAGAAAGAGTACAGTGCCATGAAAAAGTGTGTTGTATGGGGAATATTGAGTTCTATACCGCTCACTGTGTCAGGCTTGCAAAAACTAACAATATTTATGAGTTGCTCTGGCCAGTTTGATTTGTTTTTATCTCAGTGCAGCAAAAGGTCCTTACTCCCATATGTTGGTTGAACTAAGACGGTGCAATAGTATTTGCAAAGACTTCTCAAGGATAAAGGGATCTTAGGAGCAGTGCAAGGGGCATGCAGGGAGAATGGAGTGGGCTCACCCTGACTACCATTAATCCTATGGAGAAATAATCCGATTACTTTTGGTGATGCAAACAGAACCTCAACTGACCTGGGTACTGCACCTCACAATTACCTAAGCATTCTCATGCACACTTTGTTTACAATCACAAGTACTTATACGAGTAGATTTACAAGGGGCCCCTGTGCTTAGACTCTTTGAAGAGGTGCAAACAAAATCGCCTGTACTCCTCTACTTTAATACCACCAACCATTATTAGTGTCATAGCCTGGTGTAGTGTAATGTACTAGCTGTTATGTTATTATCTCGTGCTCTTTGTATTCTTCGTATCGCATGCGTGTGCGCATGCAGAGAATGTACACATGTGTTCTTTTGAATGTAGGGAGCCTTCAGAAGTCGGGTGTCCGTTGAGTATGTTCAGTTGCTGCTCGGACTCCTGACTGATGAGGCGCTCCTCTTGTGATTTGGAAACCCTTTGAATCATCCTCTTCCTTCCTCTAATGCTTCCTCTTCTTCTCCTGGTGCTGTGGTCGACCCTGCTGTTCCTTCTTGTAGTCGCAGTGGTCGTATCAGAAAACCTCCCGCAAGATATAATGAATTTATTTCTTTTTGATTTTACTGTTTTGGTTGTGTTTTTGCATAAGGGGGAAGGTGATGTAGTGAAATGTACTAGCTGTTATGTTATTATCTCGTGCTCTTTGTATTCTTCGTATCGCATGCGTGGGCACATGCAGAGAATGTACACATGTGTTCTTTTGAATGTAGGGAGCCTTCAGAAGTCGGGTGTCCGTTGAGTTTGTTCAGTTGCTGCTCGGACTCCTGACTGATGAGGCGCTCCTCTTGTGATTTGGAAACCCTTTGAATAAAGCTTCCTTTCAAGACATCCTTTGTCCTGGATTTAATTGGACAACTAGTCTTCTACTCCTGGTCATGGGACAGAAGTCACCCATGTTAAAAAAAAAGAGCACCTTCTTACGTCAATCCTAACCACATAGCAGTGCTTAGTATTCTTAGGGCAAGTAAAATGCATATTTCACATAGAGCACTTGTTAAGGCCTCCTACGTAACAAATACCAGTTCTGCAGGAACAAAAACACATAGCAAAAAATGTCACATGGGCACAGTGCCAGCACCCCACACACATCTAGAAAGAGCAGGTGGCAGTGAGATCAGAGGAGGAAGAACAGCATTCTGCTCACTGTAACAGATAGATTGGAGTTGATAGGACTAGTGCCAGGAAATTTGACAGATGATATCCAACCTCCTTCTGCTCTGTAAATACGTCTTGAAAAGCCCATTGGTAATTGTATTGAATTCTGCCTAGTGATAGTTGTGGAGGAATACAGTTTCTGTTGATTTCGGAAATGTCTGAACATAATGATCATTTGCCAACCCATCCGTTATACAGAGCCAACCCCTTGGAGTTCCTTCCATATTGACCTTTCCTCTGTAGTCTGTCATTGATAGTGGGTCCATAGTAATTCTCATTTGGCATCAGACCAAGGTCAGTTTTAATGTTCATGCTAAGCCTACAGTGACTCTTTGACCGATCTTCACAGTTTTTGTCACCTAAATAGTATTTTTTTGCTACAATATGGTATGACTTGCCAGAGCTTCCTGCTCAGGTCAAAGACTCTTGCACAGTGAAAAATTGTATGATGAATTTTTATTGTAGATGATGTGCAAATATCAAGAGAAACACACCGGACGGTGGACTACCGTTCCTGCACCTCTATACCAGTTTCCTATTTTATAAAAAGGCCCGCGTAACAGACCCAGACACCAACCGCCCTATGGTGCCACTGTTTTCCAGATCATAAGCAATGCTTGAATGGTGTGCGCAGGACTACAAGAAATGTCCAGGGATTTGCTCTGAGAATTTCCAATGTTTCTTTATTGATGAAATATAAACGGTTCACAGAAAAACAGGGAATTTCAGCCAACGCGTTTCGTTCTCATGGAGAACTTCATCAGGGCATCCCAGGAAAATACCCTTCTCGAAGGAGAAAACATGTAAGTTCTCATAGGTTGCCAGAACAGAAATATATTGCACAACGAACCGGAAATGACTTGGAAACATACCTTTTCAAGATAAGGTTTAACCTGGGTACCTGCCTCTCCACAATTTCTGATGGAGGACTGTGTAAATAAAATTGCATTACACAGGCTCATGCGCAGTCAAATTATTGATTTTTTTATTTTGTTGGGACATATTATCGATGTCAAGAATATTGGTGACCAGATTATCGATGTCAAGAATATCGGTGACCAGAATATCGACCTTGAGGTAAGTAATATCGATTTTTATAACTCGAAGTAAGTAATATCAAAGTAAGTATTATCACTAGCAAAAATATTGTTGTTAATAATATCGATATTTATATTAGTGTTATGTATTTTAGTATGTATTTATAGGAACGTTTAACATTTTTTGTAATGTATTTATATTATTTTTAAATATATGTATTAAATGTTTGGAAATTAGTAATTTATTTATGTAAGATTTGCCTTTTAGTATCAGAGTGGGTTATGGGTTTATTGGGGAATAGGGTGGGAAGTAATTTAATCATAATTATTGAATTAATATGGTTTTATTTATTGTTATTGATAATTAATTTATTGGTAATTAATTATTAATTGATAATAATTGTTTATTAATTGGTTCATTTATCATTATATTATAATAAATGTATTATTATTTTTACTTATAAGTATTGTTAATTAATTTATTGTTACTTATGAATTGGTAAATAATTTTGATAAATTGATTAATTCATACTTAAATTAATAATGCTATTTTTTTATGTGTAGTGGGTTTTGGGTTTATAGGGGAAAAGGGTGGGAAGTAATTTCATTATAATTAATTAATAGGTTTTAATTTATTGTTACTGAATATTAACGTATTGTTAATTAACTAATAATTGTCAATGAATTTTTACTACTTGATTAATTTATTATTATATTAATTACAATATTTTCTTATTATTTTTTATTGTAAATTAATTTATTGTAAATTAATAAATAATTGGTAATTAATTGTTATTGATTGATTAATTGATAATTACATTAATTGTGTTCTTTTTCATGTGTAGTGGGTTGTGTGTTTATGGAGGAATATGGTGGGAAGTAATTTAATGTTATTTAAGTAAATATTAATTCAATTTTATTTGTCTTTATTAATAATTATTTTGCTATTTAATTATTAATTTGTTAATTATTTGACAAAAAATAGGTAAATTATAAGTATGTTAATTTAACCCCTTTGCTTTCCTACATTTTCCACGCTGTTACACTCACTGGAGTTGGATTGGTAATTTTTACCCCTACCCTGTCCAACACTTTCCCTACTGTTCACTCACTGGAGTGGGAATAGTAATTTGTACCCCTATGCTGTCCAACACTTTCCCTACTGTTGCACTCACTGGAGAGGGGAATAGTAAGTTTAACCCCTACGCCATCCAACACTTTCCCTACTGTTGCACTCACTGGAGTGGGAATAATAATTTTTACCCCTACGCTATCCAACACTTTCCCTAATGTTGCATTGTTTGGAATTGGAATAGTAATTTTATTCCCTCTGCTATCTAATATTTTTGTGTATTATTTTAGTTCATGTAGTATATAATTAATTTTAAAAATATTAAAAATAATTCAAATGTTTGTAATTTGTTATATATTGTTACTTAGTTATTAATTGGTAAATAATCGTTATTAATTGATAATTAAAATAGTTATGTTATTTTTCATATGAAGTGGGATGTAGGTTTATAGGGGAATAGGGTGGGAAGTAATTTAATTATATTTAATTAATACATATGATGTAATTTATTGTTATTGATTATTAATGTATTGTTAATTAGTTATTAATTGGTATTTTTTTAATTAACTGATTAATGTATCACTATATTAAATATAATTAATTCATTATTAATATTTGTATTGTTATTGTCAATTAGTTTATTGTAAATGTATTATTAATACATTTTATTAATTGATTAATTGATAATTACATTAATTGTGTTATTGTGTATGTGTAGCAGGTTGTGTGTTTATGGGGTGTAGGGTGGACAGTAATTTAATGTTATTTAAGTAAATATTAATTTAATTTTATTTGTCTTTTATATAAAGTTTTTTGTTATTTAATTAATAATATGTTAATTATTTTACAAAAAATATTTAATTAATAAGTATGTTAATTTAACCCCTTTGCTATCCTACATTTTCCACACTGTTACACTCACTGGAGTTGAAATAGTAATTTAAACATTTTGAAATATTATTAACTATGTTCATTTAATTATATGTATTTTTTTTTTTTTTTACTTAACACTACAATATTTGTAACAACGATATTTTGGACATCAATATTTTTTTTCTCGATATTTTAGTAATTACCATGATGTAGATAGGTTGTCAATATTCTTTACTTTGATATTCTTCTTCGATATTATTGTAGGTCGATATTCTGACCTTCGATATTCTGTCAGTGTTTTACTGAGGCTGCCACGATCATAGCTCTCACCGGTTCCAATGTTCAATGTTTTGTACTAATAACTGTATCATTGACAATATGGGCTTCCAGAAATAAATACTCTTGAGCAATTAGTTTGGGGGGAAAAGTGAAGATGACACAGTTACTCAGATATGTACATGGTGAACATCTGCAGCCTCCATTAGTGAGTGAGTCATATTGCTTTGGTCAAGCACTGACATAGTTGAAGCCCACCAAAGGGAGAGCTCTGCTATCTGAGAAAAAGTTCTAAAAAAATGCACTTGCTTATAAATCTGTTCCATCCTTTTGGAGGAAATTGGCTGATCATGTGGCAGTTCTGAGTGTCATTATCTTACTACAGTATTGCCCACTCTCACATGTCCAGCTTTATAACCGTTGCCCAACAAAGACATCTCTCTTCCATTCTTATGGTCTGTGATGTCTGCAGAGTTTGATACTGTCAGTCATGCCGCTCTATTATGCACCCATACCATCTCATAATTACAGACTCAACAGGCAACTGGTTCTCACTGTACCTTTCAGCTGGTTCTTAAGCAGTCTCAAAGTGCTCCATGCTCTACATTACCACACCTCAACAGGTAGATGTCCAAGAGGTCTGCTTCTTCCATGTCTAATACACCTCTCAATAATTAACTCTTTGGCAATATTAGCACTTTTTGTGGTTTTTCCTATTATCTCTCTACAAATAATACCCAAGTCTTTCTTGCATTCCCTACCTTTACTTGTTATCTACAAACACGGATCTCGTAGAACAGCACAACCATTCATTTTCATTAAATTCCTCCACAATTGACATAGTCTATTTACCTGCTGCACTGGTATCTGCCTCCCTCTCGTCTCCACCCCTCTCCTACCCTTCCCTCTCCTACCCTTCCCTTCCTTCTGCTTAGTTTCTCCTGGTAAGGGCACACCTAAACTTCAATAACAATTCTTTGTCTTATTGGGCCTACTACCCCATAACTCTCTTCAGACTGAACTGACAATTAGCCCCAGGTCCCTTACCTCCTTGTCCCATTCATTACAAAGTGGAGATGACTATCTCCCGACAGAAAAACACAAGAGGAATGCTGGGACCCTAATACTGCCCCTCCCACCGGGAGTACATAAGCAGTACTTACCCAGCATCCCTCCTGTTCTTTTTTCTGTCTGTTGACAGAATGGACTTGACTGTGCTGGTGCTGCTCCTGCTGGGCTGGAGCGCGGTGCTTCTCTTCTCTTCCCGCCCGGCTGCCTGGCGGTGGGAGCGCGGGGTTCCCTGGACTGTCTCCTGGCCTGCCGGGCTTGCTGGGCGTCAGTCTCTGTTGGAGCTGGTGTTGTGCTTGCACTGCATGAACCTCCCAGTCCTTTGCGGCTGGGGCTGGAGTTCCCGGTTTGTTCTGGGTCACAGTCTCATCTTCCCGAGCTTGGCCGGGTGAGACGTGCCGCACTAAATGGGCTCCTGCCGGTCTCCTGAGTGTGATGTTGGTGGTGTGGGGGCCTTGTTCCTGGGGTTGGCCCCCAAGCTGGGTGAGTCTCGCTTGCAGGGTTTTTATTTCCTTCTTGCATGTGTCCCATACAGCGTTTCTGTGTGTACTGGACTTTACACGCTCTGCCGGATGAGAATCGAGGGGTGTGAGGCCCTAGGATGCCTTGTATTTCTGGTGTGCTTCTTTGGTGATGAGCGCTGGGGTAGCGTGTTCGTTTACAATCTTCTCGGGTGTGCATGTTATGTTTTTTCCCAGTGACGGTGGGGGTCTTGTTGTGCTGTTGGCCCCCACTCTGACTGTTTTTGCTCCTTTTTCTTCTAGGAGCCTCCGTTTGCCTGGTGGTGCCAGCCCTGGAGTGGTCATTAAAGAAAATGGGGTAGCCCACAAGGTATGGACCTGGGTATATTACGGTATAAATAAACAGTGGTCCTAGACCTATTGATCACAATAGTTGACCCAATCAATATTATTCAATCATTTAAACATTACAGAGCACTTCAACCGACTCGGCTCCAGTTATAATAAATAATCTTCAGCGAAAGAACACAACAAGCCACTACAGCCCAAGATAGAGATACAATGTATTCATCGTCTCATATTTTGAATTCCTTTTATACAATAATGAAATATTTCAATAAGTAAAAACAAATAGGTTGCCCAAATGGAGCGTGCAAAAAAGAGAGTGATCAGAGTGTTGAGTGAATAAAGAAGGAAAGGAAATTCACAGCAATAATTGTCACAAATTCATATTGTTTATCAATCAACAACGGTATTCTGATTTTACCGTATTGAGTACCTGGCCAAATAGAAATTACTGTAAAACTATTACAGTCAAGATTTAACAAGGACACTTATGTCATTAATGAGCACATAATAGATCAAAAGTGTGGTCCAAGGTAAGGAGGGGAGGGCGTCGACGTTTCGACTCAGCTTAAGGCCAACCGGTCATTTGAACCTGGGGCATGCGAGTCTTCATCAGGACAAGGGAGATGGGCAACCGAGGGGCGTCGAAAACCCTACAGGAATGTAATGATAAAGGGAATGTATTACCCATAGGTAGTGGCAATGATAATTCAATCAAGAAACAATAAAAAGGAAGGGGGGCAAAGCCTTATGCTTACCCTAAGTTGGAAAAGTAGCGAGGTAGTATCCTTTTACAGTAGTGCGTGCTCCTGTAAGACAAAATTATACAGTGCGTCTAGACTAAATCCATTTTATTGATATGTCAACCATCCAACCCATATACTTGAGTCATGATGGATGGAGATTTTACCTTAAGTGTAGACGAATCAATGATCCAAATAAGGGGTGGGCACAAAGTTCCATATTTGTTTTTACTTATTGAAATATTTCATTATTGTATAAAAGGAATTCAAAATATGGGACAATGAATTAAATACATTGTATCTCTATCTTGGGCTGTAGTGGCTTGTTGTGTTCTTTCACTGAAGATTATTTATTATAACTGGAGCAGATTCGATTGAAGTGCTCTGTAATGTTTAAATGATTGAATAATATTGATTGGGTCAACTATTGTGATCAATAGGTCTAAGCCCTGGAGTGGTGGCAGGCTAGCCTTCTCGAAAGTGCAGTGTTTCAAGCATCAGTAACTCCTGGGGATGCCGGGGTTTGTACCCAGGGCCTCCTACTTGGGGAGCATGCGTTCGGCGCTGTGCTACATCCTCTCTTCTGTCCTCACTTTTTTGGGGTGTCCTGCTGCTGCCACTGGAGCCCGCGCTGCTTGCTTCCTGTGTGTGCTTGGTGGTGGGTGCTTCTGTGTGCCTGTGTTTGATCTGAAAAACTGGTGCTTTCTGGGGCTCTCTGACCACCGCCCCCCCACCTACGATGCATGGGTGTCTAGCTGGTGATTGACGGTCGGGCGCTGTGGTTGCTCCTCTTCCTTGGTCTGCGTGGTTGGGGTATGTATGTATGTATGTATATAAAATTTATTAGGTGCAACAAGCACCCCCCGGGTACCCTGGTTTCTGTTCCTGCCCTGTGGCCCTGCAGCCTGCCCGCCCCTGCTCTTGTCTGGTAGGGCGTACCGCGGGTCTTCTCCCTATGGATCGCTTCTTCGGGTGGTGCCCCTGCTCCTGGTAACTCGTGCTTCTGAGTTTTCTTTTCGGACACTGTTAGGTTGTTCTCCTCTCCGATGAGTTGTTTGATGATTCTCTGTGCTATTGGCTTTCACTCTTTCTGTTTGATGGCTTACCTCGGGTTGGCGTGGGTTCCTGTCGCCTCTGTGGTGGCTGGATCCTTTTTTCGCTTGCTCTGCCTGTGCTTGCTCCTGGGGTTCCTGTGTTGTTGGGGTATCTCCCTGCCTGCTTGCTTACATCTTGCTTTCTGCTGCTCTTGTGTCGGAGTCACCTTTCTCTTCTTCGGTGGCAGCCTGTTGGGGGTGCAATTCTGTTCACCCTCTACTTCTGGCTCCTCCGCTGCTCCTTGCCCCGACTGGTGGTGAGTCGGTTTCCTGCTCCGTGGGACACTGCAGGGGGGGTCCTGTTGGCTCCCCAGGGTTCCTGTTGGGCTGCCATGGTTTTCTCTGCTTTTCTTTGCTGCCCCTCTGCATCCATGCTTCTCGGGGTGTCGCAGGTGTCATGGACTGGCCTTGGGTGTGCTGCGTCCGCCCTTTTTTTCTGGTGGCCTTGCCTCCGCTGCAGGCTGGCTGTTGTATTGTTGCCTCTTCTTCCTGGCTTCGGCGTGGTTGGTTGGCATTTGGGGCTCCTGGTTCCTGGCCCTGTTCCTCCAATCCCTTGGGCTTTGCCTAGTTCCTCTCGCTTTTTCAAGGTGTGGTGCCAGGTGCTCTCTGGGGTGCTCTGCCCCCTCTGCCTGCGCATGGATGGCTCGTGCTGCCTTGGGCGTGGCTGTTCTGTTCTTTTCCGCCCTGAAAGCACCTGACCTCCTCTGATCTCTGGGGTTGAGCTGGGTTGGGCCTGGTTCGTGCCTGGATGGGAGATCGCCTGGGAATACCTGGTGCTGTAGGCTTACCTTTGCTCCGGCCTGGGGCTTCAGGTGTTTGTCCCGGGGCCTTCTGTGTGCTTGGTTTGCTTCTGGGATCGGTCTGCTTCTGCCCTGGCTCTCCCTGTGCTTGCCTTTGGCTTGCTTCTGGTGTTTCCTGGCCGCCCCTCCTGGTTCTAGCATAGTTCCTGCCTAGTTTGTTCCTGGCTGGGGCCTCCTGGGGGTGCCTGTTGGAGGTTTTTCTGGCTGGTGTAGTTGGGCGCCTGCTCTTATTTTCCTTGGTGCCCCTCCCCCCCGGATTGTGTTTCCGGTGGCGCTTCGTCTTTGGTGCCTTGTCCTGTAGTGCCGCCTGTTCTCCGGGTTGGTGACACGTGGACGTGCTCCCATGTCTGCGTCTGCTTTTGTCTGCTCTCGGTGGTTGTGCTTGGTCGGGCCGGGTTGGTGACTGCCTGGCCTCCTGGGGCTGCCGGGTGCTGTTGGCTTCTTGGTCCGTCTGCACTCGGGTGTGTTTGCTCCCTGGGTTGTTCTGGTCTCGTCTGGTTCCCATGGTGAGTGCCTGGCTGGGTGTCTGCTGGGGCTTTTCTGATCCTGCGTGTTGGGCTCCTTTTTGGGCTATGCTTCCTTGCCTGGGCTCTCTTTTGTATCCTGGTGGGGTGCTCTGCAGTTGTGGCCGCGTCCTGGTGGGTCCTTCGTGGCCTTCTCCTGCTGGCGCTTCTCTTCCCGGGCTTGTTTCTCCTGTGTTGACGGCCTGTATGGGGTCCTATGGCTTCGGGTCTGCCGGCTTCTTGCTGGTTCGTGGTGGTCTCAGGCTATGCCTCCTGGGTTTTTTGGCTGTGCTGTCGCTTTTCGGCCTGCTCAAGGGAGTGTTTGGCTGGGCATTTCCAGGTTCTTTCCTGGTTCTGGTGTCCTGGCTCGCTTCTTTCTACCTTGCTTCCCCGGGCTTTGTTCCCGGTGTGGGTCTGTTTGGGTGCCCCCCCTCCCTCTGGTTGAGGTACGGTTCTGTGGTGCTCTTGCCTCTGTGGGGTCCTCCCTCTGGTTGCGGGTTGTCTAGAATTTCCTGCTGCTTGCCCCTCTGACTTCTCTACTTCCTCTGGCTTTGGCGGTTTCCTCTGTATCCCTTGGGTTGCTGCTTTTGTTGTGGTTTCCTGGGTGTGCTTTTGGGTGCGGAAGGCTGGTTTTCTGCTTTGGTATTCTCCACTTTGTAATGAATGGGACGAGGACATAAGGGACATGGGGGGTAATGCTCTGTTAATTACCGGTAATATTCATTACTCTGGGTCCCGTTGTCCTCGTCCCATTCATACGCCCCTCCCACCCTCCTGGACGGCCGGCCTTCTTGTCTGGGCTTGGTTGTACAGGAGGGATGCTGGGTAAGTACTGCTTAGGTACTCCCAGTGGGAGGGGCAGTATTAGGGGCCCAGCATTCCTCTTGTTTTTTCTGTCGGGAGATAGTAATCCCCACTTTGTAATGAATGGGACGAGGACAACGTGACCAGGAGTAATGAAGATTACCGGGAAGTAATTGAGCATTAAATCTTTACTCAATGATTCAAAACTGCTCTTTCTAGCATTTCTTCCTACAAGATTTCATTTAACTAATGTAAGTCCATACTAGCTCTCTTCCTGTATGTATGTATGTATGGTAAATGTACTTATTAATTGTGTTACAACTCTTCCTTACCACATATCCTGTTCTCTATACAGCTAGCAGAAATCTTTAAAAGTCTTTTGCTCAGTGAGTGCATTTCTTGCTGAAATGCTCTGTGGCTGAGAAGTGAATAAATTAATAGGTAAATAGATAAATATATAAATAATAATGGAATGAATCTACTGCAGATATGTTTGCACAACCTGCCGATGGCAGGATAAATGTACACATTTACCATGCGACAGAGCTGGAGGACTATGACAACAGGTACATCTTTCCGTGAATCTGGGAGGGTCTTCTGCGCACAGAGGCACCGACACTAGCAGCGACCAAGCATTTCTAAAAAGCTTTCTCCTGTTCCTCTCCTGTAGCCTACTGGTAGGCATTAACCAGGCAGCTATTTGGTCTGTCACACATGTGGGTCAAATAGAAAGAAATTGTCAGTAAGTAAAAAGTGTCAATGAAACATGTAGGCTGTTCTGTGGTGGAGAGGTGTGGTGCAGCAGCCAGGTCAGCTGACGTCGGAGCACAGGGCTCACAGTTCAATCCCCAGCTCTGGCAGGCAGCTCAGCTCAGCACCATGTTACTCTGGGTAAGGGTGAGTAGTTTGCGCTTTACAAATACGGATTTACATTTTTTTCTGTTTAAATTGGTCTAAACATGATATGCTGTTTTGAATCATGAGTGTGGGCATTCATAACTAAAGACGTTTGTGAATTGGCACACACGACTCATTTTTTTTCCGCACTTGTTTTCTGGTAAGGAAGAAGTTTCTCCTTCCTTTATGGGGACCCAAGGGGGGATTTTGAGATGTGTGTCACGCATAATGGAGTTACATAGGAAACACACACATACAACATTCTTCTGAACTTGTTCGGGTGTTGGCTCCTCCGTACAGATAGGAAAGCTGCCAATGATGTCAAAGTGAACAAATTGATGAGAATCTACCAATTGCTTCCTGGTGGTTGCTTACCTGAGGCACTTCCTATATTGTTTATCTTTATCAGGGCACAAGTCCTAAATAAAGAAGTGGGGGAACGCTCAGAGACAGGATGTGACGTCACGGCAGGAAGTGACGTCACAAAAGGTAAAAAACTGAAATACAGTAATAATAACGTTTTAGTGGGCCCGGCCCCGGTGCCACTGCACCAGTAGCAGCTCGCCCCTGGGTGAATGGGGGGGGTGAATGAAGTCACGGGAAGAGAGGAGTGAGGGGACGGGGAAAGGATGCACGCCTCGTAGTTAAGAAAGTGTGAAGGCTCAAAGGGGGTGGGGTCGTGAGCAGGTCACGAACAGAGCGCGGGGGAGCATCTGTGAGAGGGGAGAGCGGGGCACAGACTTCAGGAGAGGGAGCATGAGACGGGTAGCGAGTGAGTGGGCAGGGGAGGGTGATGGGAGGGGTGGAGAGAGGAGGAAGCAGGATGCGAGGAGTTTGTCAAGGTTCGGAGATCGGCGGTGCGCCGGTCCGGTAAGTAACACCATCATTGTCCAGTCCAGCTTTTGGTCAGGGGGGGACGGCGTCCACCCTGTAAAATACGTTAAAATAAGTGGGGGGACACCGTCCACCCGCGTGGTACCCCGACTCGAGCCCTGATCTTTATATATATTTTCATGTCCACTTTGTTTCACTTTTGTTTTATCCTTAGGCACATGCCTTGTCTTTTGAAACATAACACATACTGGGGATGTTCCTAGATAAATACTAGAACGGTTCCCGCCAAAAATATAGAATAAGGGGGCCCAAAGTACTGAGTATCAGGTGTGTAAGACATATCAAGGACTTCAGTTTTGATTGAAGTGTTGAATGGAGGGCTCCCTTGATGTTGTTCCCTTTAGAGCTCCTTCTTGTTTTTAGATATCTTTACTGGGAGACAATTATCATTCCAGCTACATTTCCAAAATGCTCTTGTTAGGAATAAAGATTTACAGGAGGCAGATCAGAGAATATTAGGAGGCTGAAGTAAGTGTGTTTCTGGGGAGGGTGAAATGTAAGTCTCTTTTAGCTTGTAATAGATACCCTTGTTGATAATAAGGTATAGTTGCTGTATTTTGTTAATTCATTTACAGGCTTGTGGTAAACCTTAAAGGGCCCTATCATTTTATTCCCCACTGAAATAAACGATATAAACAGTGCTAATTCACAACACGTATATGCAGTTATTTGTGTTTCATTACATTACAGATGTGTGATACTTATTTACATAGATAGATTGTGGAGAATGAGACACTTTACTGTCCTTAACATGCACTATGTTGTCTGTCCACAGCTCAGCAGAGGAACAAAGGAGATGCAGAGGGAAGGCTAAATAGCCGTATAAGTCAAGCGATGACTCGCTGTGCTGGGAATGTCCTTTCTAAAACTGTCTGTCTGCTCCCATGACAGTGGAAAATCACTTGAAAACAACTCCAGTTCACCTGGATAACACTACAATGTAGAAAATACTACTACTACTTTAAGTAATAATAATAATATCAATACTAATAAGAAGTAATATTGCTATTATTTAATAATAATTATTACTATTAATAATAATAATACTATAACAACAACAACAATAATAATGGTAAAAGTTCAGCTGAAGAACAAAAGGGACTGCGGGTAGAGGCAGCTATGACTCCTTCTGCCCCTTTCAGCAATAGGGGACGAGCAAACAATACCACACCACAGCCTGCCCTCTCCCTGCAGTAGCGTTCAAGCTACAGTCCCTGACCCCTCAACCTGCATCGGCCCACCCACTAACTTTTGTTACCTATTCCAAGCAGGTGGTAAATGTCAGTCAGCTGGTAAACAATTTCAGATTTGTCCCTGCAAATGGGGACAACTAGCAGAAAAGGACATGGAAATGTCAGGGTTCACATGGTTATTTACCATTCTGGAGAAAAACAGTCCTAAGGGGGAGATTTATAGGCACTGGAATGACCATAAGCTCAGGACCAAGGAGGAACTGGTGAAGAACCTGAGGGCAGCCGTGCGGACCAGAAGAGGAGTGCCTGAGAAGAAGGACATATTGGACCTCTTGGTGGACCAGGTGGCATCAGCCATGTAAGCAGAGTTGGTAGTAAGGGGTGATGGACAGGACAATGCTGGGTTTGGGGACCAGGAAGATATACAGGGTAAATGGCAACAAGGGACAATATGGTTAAAAATGGAATGCCCAGCAGAAAACTACGATCCTGCGCTGCCCTGCACTGTATGCAAGGGAAAGGGCAGGAATCTCTAACAGGTTCATTCATACATCACATAAATGTAAGTCGTTCTGCTCAGTTACATTTTGTAAAGCCCAGTCCAGCTTTGTGAAGTTTGTCAGGTCCATGCATGATATGCTGCCACAGTCCAGGTTCTCCTTGTGTACTGGTACTGTAGTGGAATGTATATCATGAGTGGCAGGACAACAAGTCCCACATACAAGGCAAAAAACCTGGACTGGAGCAACACATCATCCATGGACATTTGAACCCTGCCCAACCTGACTGTAACAATGCATTCCCCCTTGCACCATGAGGCTAGTGTGTCTGTCTCTTTGGTCAATGCAGCAACAATTGGAGTGTAAAGTAATGGAATGGGATTGCCAGAGGATTAACTCCTCACCTGAGAGGGGATCCAAGTGAGGAGTATGTGAAGCATTTCCAAGTAGGAATATATGAAGAACACATGTACAGTCACTAGCATGAAACCACATTGTACGCAGCTGTGCTGATATGCAGGGTAAGATCACACAAGTGTCTGATGCCATATTAGAGACCACCCTTAATGCTCTTTGCACAAAGGAATACTGGGGGTGGGCATGAATGCAAGTGATGCACCTCAGAGAACCATGATTGTTTGTTTAAAGCATAGATGGTGTGTGAGCTTGGTGGGCCTCTGTTAGTCTAGTGCAATGTAGGTGTGGCTGAGCACATTGAATTAGCAGTGAGTCTGAATGGGGAACCTTTGGATAGCAAGAAGGTGTGTTGTGATGAGTGTGCACTGCAAGGTAGCCTGAGTGATAGTCACACACTGTTGTCTCTGGATGTGTCAAACTTGTGTAACAGCTTTGAAGGGATGGTGTAGAAGAGAGCACTGGAGTAATGCATCCTACATGTAATGTGGGCCTGGGGGAAGGTGTAGCAGGTGTCAGGACGAATCTGTCAGAGGAAATGTCTGATTATACCACATATGACAAAGCAGAAATATGTGAAACAGGGAATAATGAAGTAACAGGATGAGACAGGTGTCTGGGCCTAGTTCTGGGGCCAGCCAGGGAGGGTAGATGTGACAGAAAGTTCATTACTACTAACTTGTGGGGAACATCAGAAGCCATAGCTCCCACATACAGGTAGGCAGGATGGTCAATTGCAAATGGTAACATATTTTGGTGGCGTTGGTGTCACATGAGAGTCAATGTATGATCCGAGTGCCATCAGTGTATGACAGGTATTTGACTCCCTTGGTCTAAATGATGATTACCAGAGGAGTCATGTACAGGCACAAATGGGCGGGGCTGAGTAAAGAGATGTGTGGTACTCTACAGATCACCAACTTTGGTAAAGAGGACATGGGGTGAGTGTCAGTGGTAGCAATTTGCAAAGTTTGAGGGGTATATCCAACTCAGAGATGCTTCACAGTGCCTACTGTTCTGAACTATGGAGATGACTGTGTGTTATGAAATCACATGATTAGAAGAAACAAGGACCCCCTGAACCATGAATGAAATGATTCCTAGGACAGGGAAATAAATGTATGAAAAGTAACAATCCTAGGCAGTCAACATTATTAAAAAAACAAATATTGTACAATAGAAGAAAGAATATGCAAAATATGGAGAGAACACAACAATCAAATACCCAAATGTGCAAATGTATCCAAAATATTTAATAAAAATAATTTAAATACAATTCATTACAACACAATACTCAATGTATGTATAATCATATAATAGAACCATAAAAAGAAGTGGCAGATAAATTGCAATTCTTTATCCGACGCGCGTTTCGGCGTATAACAAACACCTTCTTCAGGATTAGCCACAGTATTCTACAAAATTTTAAAAAGTATAATATTAAAATCATTACAGCAATTTTCAGTATAAAATCTACTATATAAAACCATTTACATAATTAATTACCATTTTGGAAAACAAAGGCACCTATCAGTTTATACACATTATTATATATATTCTCAAATATGCATATTAAGTTAATCTCAAACATGTCTGAGTACTTATCTTCATGGCATAAAGCTAAAGGAATCTGAACATTACAATGAAATGATGGAAAGAGACTACAACCCTTATTAATGATAAAACAGGCCACTATATTCTGTGAGAAGAAAATCAATATAGGATCTCACTAAAAGGTAACCTAGAATGATGTATATAATCAAGTTACCTAGTATAACAATAGATATCGTGGAAAATAGAGGGCCTGGTTCTATTGAAGAAACCGAACAATAGAGATTCATCCATATAGTGGCCTGTTTTATCATTAATAAGGTTTGTAGTCTCTTTTCATCATTTCATTGTAATGTTCAGATTCCTTTAGCTTTATGTAATGAAGATAAGTACTCAGACATGTTTGAGATGAACTTAATATGCATATGTGAGAATATACATAATGATGTGTATAAACCGATATGTATCATGAGTACAATGCAAGAACAAGCCCTACAAATGTGACACCAGTGAGGTTGCCACCCTGGTGGTGGCCATCTGTACCATCTTGCAATCTATGGTGTGCAAGCTGGGATCCTACATAGCAACTATGGGTGTCTCCCATTGTGATGTTGTTGCCTTGTTGACAAGCCATCAGGCCGTTTTCAGTGCTGTGCTGCCTCCCTTACCAGCACAGAAAAACAATGGTCCCAACCAAATAATTCCTTTCAGAGAACAAAATCTGTACTAAGTTAATTACTTAAATGAGCTTCTTAAATCCAATTGCTCCGTTGAGTCAATCAATATTGCCAAAAAGACAATTTTTTCAAAACATTAATTATTGTCAAATACCTGACGCAAACCAAAGGATTATTTGAAGAAGGTAGGAGTTTAATGATTTACTCCATTGAAACTCGATAATTAAATATATACATTTTTACAATTATATACAAATTTGGACTAACGGTAAAAAGAAGAGCAGTCAGCTTCTAAAGAAGTGCAGGAAAAAAGAGAGAAGGTGATTGTGATAGGAAGGGTGTAAGCCTTAAAAGAAAAATAGTGACAAGTGAATAAGGATTGTAACAATTCAGATCTGTTGTAGCTGTACAATCCAGCTACTTTCACAAAAGGCCACAGTTAGTTATTATTATTTTCATTCATTTATACAGTCACAAGTGACATGTATAATGATTTTCCAGGGTGGTCCTATTTGTATATCTCAAAGAAGGGCGTCGACGTTTCGACCCGTCTTTCGGTGCATGGGCAAGTTGGAGCCTCGACCTGCGGGTCTTCCTCAGGACGGATGTTGCACATACGTTTTTTACCGTAGACTTCTCCCAAAAGTAACCTAATGTAAAAATTATTAAAATGGTGGTCAGGATTTTAATGTAATATATATGGATATAAACTTTCCATAATGTATGCAATTCTTACCCACAGATTATTTATGGGCTGCCTCCATCCTCCTATTCCAAGATGGACGGATGGTATGATTGATCGTGGAGACTCACCTGTAATTAATACGGCATGGGCGGTCTATTACTAAACTTGTATACAGATCAATCTGTTGTTACATATTTCACCTAATGCTGCCTAGTGTAAAACTCAAACAAGGAGCTTACCCTGAGCTAGGTGGTGCGGCGTCTATGATGGTTATTCAGACCTTGATTGATAAAACTCGAGCAGAACGTCCCCGGACACTGCATAGGAGACAGCAATTAAGGGGTACATTAAATTCTAAATTCCCCAGTTCAAAAATTATCGTGTGAACGCTAGACACTAGTGGTTTTAATTGGAATGCATACCTTCTGTGTCAGGCGTTGAACATATCAAGTGTCAACCAGTTGGAATCAGCAAGTGTTCAGATCCGTGTCCCCGTTTTGTTAAAAATAACACCAGGCGCTGAAAAAAGATTATGCGCAAAATGGTCAGTGGGATAAAGAGGACGGCTGAATCGTGTGCGGTAAGGAATAGCAGGTTTTTGATCAGCCTACCTCTACGCCTCGCGTCTGTTGCCGCTGAAAGCCGAACTGCTGTGTCAGGTCCAGGCGTGACGCGATGGCGTCACACGTGCGTCTTAAAACCTTTCAATGGAAAGGGGCAAAAGACTACCAAATTGTGACTAAGTGAAGCATACTCGGCAATTCATGTTTTAATGAATGAATACATTTTTAATGAGTTCATGTGGTAAAAGGGAGATCAGCCATTATTCAGGATGGACACTTGTTTATTTATCTCCTCATACTCATTGAGTCCCCGCTTGATTGTGTCGAAAAGATGTATAAAGCGACACTCCCGAATACTCAGAGTTTGGCTAAAGTCTCCCCCCCCTAGGGTTCGGTGACACTTTTTCCAGAATACACCATGTCAGGCTGTCTGGGGCATGGTCAAATCTCGTAAAGTGTTCAACTAGAGGTGCTCCTTGGGTTTTGCATTTTATCCGGCTAATATGTTGTAATATCCGGCATTTGGCTTTTTGGATAGTTTGTCCGATATACACAAAACCACATGGGCACGTGATGGCGTAAATGACGCCAGAGGAATTGCAGTTACTATGATCACGTATCACATGTGTGTGGTTATTGTGTTTAAACTCTTTGATTTCCTGAGTAAGCGGGCATACCTTACAACTGCCGCATTTTACATGTCCTCTTATTGGTGGAATTCCCCACAATACTGTTTGACTAGGTTGACTTGCTGTAGTTAGGAAAGCCCTTACCACATAATCCTTTATGTTTTTAGCCTTTTTAAAGGCGTGCAAGGGCGGAGGGGCATTCCCTATCTCGTCTGAGATCATGTGCCAGTGCTGATTTATTATCTTTTTTATTTTGTTACTCTTGGTTGAGTACGTGGTTACGCACACAAGTTTTTCATCATTTACCTTTTTCTTTGAGGTACCTAAGAGGTGCTCTCTGTGGTTATGCCACGCTCGTTTTCGTGCCTGCTTAAGGAGCCTGATAGGGTATCCTCTGTCGTGGAGTCTTTCTAGAAGGCATGACGATTCATTGAAGAAATCCTCTTTCTTAGAACAATTCCTCCGCAACCTTAGGAATTGACCAAATGGGAGGTTGTCCCTAAGGTTGCGGGGATGGTGCCTCGTATAGCGGAGTAAGGTATTTCTCTCACTGCTTTTACGATAAAGACCAGTGTATAGTGTTCCTGATTCTGCATTAATCGTTATATCCAAAAAACTGATTTTCAGTTTATCGAATTCTAAAGTGAATTTAATGTCTTCAGAGACTGTGTTAAGCCACTGATGGAAAGAAGTTAGTTGCTCTGTGTTGCCATTCCAGATAATCAAGACGTCATCTATATATCGACGCCATAACCCTATATGGTTGTAATAGGGGTTACTTGCGTTGAGGATATGTTTTTGTTCGAAGGCATCCATAAAGATTATGGCTAGATTGGGGGCAAAACTAGCCCCCATCGCCACCCCCTTCGTCTGGACATAAAATTTGCCCAGGAAGGAAAAATAATTCTTCGTCATGGCCAAGGTAAGAAGTTCAATGATGAACTCAGTTGGTACGAAAGAGGGTGCAGGACGTGAGTTCAGCACTGTTTCAATTACAGTCAGAGCTAAGTTTTGTGGGATATTTGTGTACAATGATTGGATATCCATTGTAGCCAGAAGATTTTCACTGGGGTCATGGGCACGGCCATCCAACAATTGTATCGTTTGCAATGTGTCCTTTAAGTATGTGGCAGTATTTTCAGCCAAAGGTTTTAAAAAGGTGTCGATATATTTACACAGAGGCTCAAGCAGAGAGCCACATCCAGAGATTATTGGCCTACCTGGCGGGTTCTGCATTCTTTTATGGACTTTCGGGAGGGGATAAATGGTCGGCATTCTAGGGTTTCGGTTATTCAGATACTCAAACTCATGCTTGTTTAGAAAACCTAACTCTAGCCCTCTTGTTGTTATGGAATTAATTCTCTTAGAGAGTTCCTTAGTAGGATCACTCCTAAGTTTTTCATAATTCCCTTCCACATTCAATTGGTCCAGTATCTCTTTTGTGTAGTCGTCATAGTTCTGTACTACGATCGCCCCACCCTTGTCGGCTGGTTTATGACAATATTTACATTCTCTTTTAGGGTATAAAGAGCCTTTCGTTCTGCCTTTGTGATATTATATTTCACATATTGTCTCTCAGATAGTGTTTTTTCTACATCTCGTAGAACCACTTGTTCGTACGCCAGAATTTTTGATGGCATTTGGTGAGCAGGGGGGTTGAATTTGGATGGTGGCCTCAGGCCACTGCCTGTAAAAATGGGATTGTGTGGAACCTTTAGAAAGAAATGCTTGAGTCTGATCTTTCTAAAAAATTGATGTAGCTCGACTTTGAGATTAAAAGAGTTTGGCATAGCTGTAGGGACAAAGGAAAGACCTTTTTCCAAGACACTTTGTTCGTCCAAATCTAGTTGGTATGTGGAGAGATTGATTACTGGATTTTCAGGTTTATGACTCACCACCTGTAGTGCTGTCTTCTGGTTTGTATCTCTCCATGGGACGTCTGCTGGAATTGTGTCGGTCGTTTGCTTTTCCCTCTCCCTCTGTTCCAAGACTGTGTTCGTGACCCCCTGGGTCTCCCCCAGGGGCGCCCCCTTCCTCGTGGTTCCCACCATTGATCCTGTTCTAAAAAATCTATTTGATCTGAGAAATTATTACCAGGATTTGTAGTGTTACTGCTGGTGCCTGCTTGTTCTGAGTCACTATCTGTGTTACTACCAAAGGATGAACCAGAGAAAGTAGTGTATTTTCTATACCCTCGTCTTCCTCTGCTAGAGTATGAACCTGACTGTTCCTTTGTGTAATACCCTTCCTGCAAATAGGGATAAGTTCGTTTTTTGTCATAGAATTTGATATCTTTAGCCACTTTATCCAATTTGGTGGCTTGGGTGTATAACTCAAACTCGTGTATGGTCTTCTCTACTCTTTCCAAAGCCTCTTTGGCGTTAGTGAGGGCTTTGTCTTCAATAATCTCCTTTTTGAGCTCTGCTATCTCTTTTATTAGCTTCTCGGCTTCTACTACTGCGGTCTCTACCCCTAACACCATCCAGTGGCGTGAGCATGTATTGGAGACAAAGCTGAAACTCTCCTTAAATTTGGGGTTGTCGATAAAGATTGCTGGCTCGTTTCTGACTCTAAGTCCCACCGGGATCACATTTGATTTAAGATATTTCGCTAAAGTGTGCCCGTGGAGTTTAGTTCTTATTAGTTTCTTTTCCAATCTCTCTAACTTTGCAACCTTCTCATTAAGAGTGATGTCAATATTTCTGGTATCGTTCCCCAGGAGAACACTTGCTCCTTCGTCACTTAACAATTTATCAATGTAATCTTCGCTGTATGACAGTGTTTCTTTTTCGGACATATTACAGTACGTCACATAGAATTATACAATACACAAAACTTTTTAACATTCAACACTCAGTCAATCAACACAAAACCCTCGCAGGAATCCCTGCACAAGGTAACCATTACTGGAATGGGGTAACCTAATGAGGTTCAAGGACCTGGGTAGAAACGTTATACAGAAAAACAATGGTCCCAACCAAATAATTCCTTTCAGAGAACAAAATCTGTACTAAGTTAATTACTTAAATGAGCTTCTTAAATCCAATTGCTCCGTTGAGTCAATCAATATTGCCAAAAAGACAATTTTTTCAAAACATTAATTATTGTCAAATACCTGACGCAAAACAAAGGATTATTTGAAGAAGTTAGGAGTTTAATGATTTACTCCATTGAAACTCGATAATTAAATATATACATTTTTACAATTATATACAAATTTGGACTAACGGTAAAAAGAAGAGCAGTCAGCTTCTAAAGAAGTGCAGGAAAAAAGAGAGAAGGTGATTGTGATAGGAAGGGTGTAAGCCTTAAAAGAAAAATAGTGACAAGTGAATAAGGATTGTAACAATTCAGATCTGTTGTAGCTGTACTGAAAATCCAGCTACTTTCACAAAAGGCCACAGTTAGTTATTATTATTTTCATTCATTTATACAGTCACAAGTGGCATGTATAATGATTTTCCAGGGTGGTCCTATTTGTATATCTCAAAGAAGGGCGTCGACGTTTCGACCCGTCTTTCGGTGCATGGGCAAGTTGGAGCCTCGACCTGCGGGTCTTCCTCAGGACGGATGTTGCACATACGTTTTTTACCGTAGACTTCTCCCAAAAGTAACCTAATGTAAAAATAATTAAAATGGTGGTCAGGATTTTAATGTAATATTTATGGATATAAACTTTCCATAATGTATGCAATTCTTACCCACGGATTATTTATGGGCTGCCTCCATCCTCCTATTCCAAGATGGACGGATGGTATGATTGATCGTGGAGACCCACCTGTAATTAATAAGGCATGGGCGGTCTATTACTAAACTTGTATACAGATCAATCTGTTGTTACATATTTCACCTAATGCTGCCTAGTGTAAAACTCAAACAAGGAGCTTACCCTGAGCTAGGTGGTGCGGCGTCTATGATGGTTATTCAGACCTTGATTGATAAAATTCGAGCAGAACGTCCCCGGACACTGCATAGGAGACCGCAATTAAGGGGTACATTAAATTCTAAATTCCCCAGTTCAAAAATTATCGTGTGAACGCTAGACACTAGTGGTTTTAATTGGAATGCATACCTTCCATGTCAGGCGTTGAACATATCAAGTGTCAACCAGTTGGAATCAGCAAGTGTTCAGGTTCAGTCCCCGTTTTGTTAAAAATAACACCAGGCGCTGAAAAAAGATTATGCGCAAAATGGTCAGTGGGATAAAGAGGACGGCTGAATCGTGTGCGGTAAGGAATAGCAGGTTTTTGATCAGCCTACCTCTACACCTCGCGTCTGTTGCCGCTGAAAGCCGAACTGCTGTGTCAGGTCCAGGCGTGACGCGATGGCGTCACACGTGCGTCTTAAAACCTTTCAATGGAAAGGGGCAAAAGACTACCAAATTGTGACTAAGTGAAGCATACTCGGCAATTCATGTTTTAATGAATGAATACATTTTTAATGAGTTCATGTGGTAAAAGGGAGATCAGCCATTATTCAGGATGGACACTTGTTTATTTATCTCCTCATACTCATTGAGTCCCCGCTTGATTGTGTCGAAAAGATGTATAAAGCGACACTCCCGAATAATCAGAGTTTGGCTAACGTCTCCCCCCCTAGGGTTCGGTGACACTTTTTCCAGAATACACCATGTCAGGCTGTCTGGGGCATGGTCAAATCCCGTAAAGTGTTCATCTAGAGGTGCTCCTTGGGTTTTGCATTTTATCCGGCTAATATGTTGTAATATCCGGCATTTGGCTTTTTGGATAGTTTGTCCGATATACACAAAACCATATGGGCACGTGATGGCGTAAATGACGCCAGAGGAATTGCAGTTACTATGATCACGTATCACATGTGTGTGGTTATTGTGTTTAAACTCTTTGATTTCCTGAGTAAGCGGGCATACCTTACAACTGCCGCATTTTACATGTCCTCTTATTGGTGGAATTCCCCACAATACTGTTTGACTAGGTTGACTTGCTGTAGTTAGGAAAGCCCTTACCACATAATCCTTTATGTTTTTAGCCTTTTTAAAGGCGTGCAAGGGCGGAGGGGCCTTCCCTATCTCGTCTGAGATCATGTGCCAGTGCTGATTTATTATCTTTTTTATTTTGTTACTCTTGGTTGAGTACGTGGTTACGCACACAAGTTTTTCATCATTTACCTTTTTCTTTGAGGTACCTAAGAGGTGCTCTCTGTGGTTATGCCACGCTCGTTTTCGTGCCTGCTTAAGGAGCCTGATAGGGTATCCTCTGTCGTGGAGTCTTTCTAGAAGGCATGACGATTCATTGAAGAAATCCTCTTTCTTAGAACAATTCCTCCGCAACCTTAGGAATTGACCAAATGGGAGGTTGTCCCTAAGGTTGCGGGGATGGTGGCTCGTATAGCGGAGTAAGGTGTTTCTCTCACTGCTTTTACGATAAAGACCAGTGTATAGTGTTCCTGATTCTGCATTAATCGTTATATCCAAAAAACTGATTTTCAGTTAATCGAATTCTAAAGTGAATTTAATGTCTTCAGAGACTGTGTTAAGCCACTGATGGAAAGAAGTTAGTTGCTCTGTGTTGCCATTCCAGATAATCAAGACGTCATCTATATATCGACGCCATAACCCTATATGGTTGTAATAGGGGTTACTTGCGTTGAGGATATGTTTTTGTTCGAAGGCATCCATAAAGATTATGGCTAGATTGGGGGCAAAACTAGCCCCCATCGCCACCCCCTTCGTCTGGACATAAAATTTGCCCAGGAAGAAAAAATAATTCTTCGTCATGGCCAAGGTAAGAAGTTCAATGATGAACTCAGTTGGTACGAAAGAGGGTGCAGGACGTGAGTTCAGCACTGTTTCAATTACAGTCAGAGCTAAGTTTTGTGGGATATTTGTGTACAATGATTGGATATCCATTGTAGCCAGAAGATTTTCACTGGGGTCATGGGCACGGCCATCCAACAATTGTATCGTTTGCAATGTGTCCTTTAAGTATGTGGCAGTATTTTCAGCCAAAGGTTTTAAAAAGGTGTCGATATATTTACACAGAGGCTCAAGCAGAGAGCCACATCCAGAGATTATTGGCCTACCTGGCGGGTTCTGCATTCTTTTATGGACTTTCGGGAGGGTATAAATGGTCGGCATTCTAGGGTTTCGGTTATTCAGATACTCAAACTCATGCTTGTTTAGAAAACCTAACTCTAGCCCTCTTGTTGTTATGGAATTAATTCTCTTAGAGAGTTCCTTAGTAGGATCACTCCTAAGTTTTTCATAATTCCCTTCCACATTCAATTGGTCCAGTATCTCTTTTGTGTAGTCCTCATAGTTCTGTACTACGATCGCCCCACCCTTGTCGGCTGGTTTTATGACAATATTTACATTCTCTTTTAGGGTATAAAGAGCCTTTCGTTCTGCCTTTGTGATATTATATTTCACATATTGTCTCTCAGATAGTGTTTTTTCTACATCTCGTAGAACCACTTGTTCGTACGCCAGAATTTTTGATGGCATTTGGTGAGCTGGGGGGTTGAATTTGGATGGTGGCCTCAGGCCACTGCCTGTAAAAATGGGATTGTGTGGAACCTTTAGAAAGAAATGCTTGAGTCTGATCTTTCTAAAAAATTGATGTAGCTCGACTTTGAGATTAAAAGAGTTTGGCATAGCTGTAGGGACAAAGGAAAGACCTTTTTCCAAGACACTTTGTTCGTCCAAATCTAGTTGGTATGTGGAGAGATTGATTACTGGGTTTTCAGGTTTATGACTCACCACCTGTAGTGCTGTCTCCTGGTTTGTATCTCTCCATGGGACGTCTGCTGGAATTGTGTCGGTCGTTTGCTTTTCCCTCTCCCTCTGTTCCAAGACTGTGTTCGTGACCCCCTGGGTCTCCCCCAGGGGCGCCCCCTTCCTCGTGGTTCCCACCATTGATCCTGTTCTAAAAAATCTATTTGATCTGAGAAATTATTACCAGGATTTGTAGTGTTACTGCTGGTGCCTGCTTGTTCTGAGTCACTATCTGTGTTACTACCAAAGGATGAACCAGAGAAAGTAGTGTATTTTCTATACCCTCGTCTTCCTCTGCTAGAGTATGAACCTGACTGTTCCTTTGTGTAATACCCTTCCTGCAAATAGGGATAAGTTAGTTTTTTGTCATAGAATTTGATATCTTTAGCCACTTTATCCAATTTGGTGGCTTGGGTGTATAACTCAAACTCGTGTATGGTCTTCTCTACTCTTTCCAAAGCCTCTTTGGCGTTAGTGAGGGCTTTGTCTTCAATAATCTCCTTTTTGAGCTCTGCTATCTCTTTTATTAGCTTCTCGGCTTCTACTACTGCGGTCTCTGCCCCTAACACCATCCAGTGGCGTGAGCATGTATTGGAGACAAAGCTGAAACTCTCCTTAAATTTGGGGTTGTCGATAAAGATTGCTGGCTCGTTTCTGACTCTAAGTCCCACCGGGATCACATTTGATTTAAGATATTTCGCTAAAGTGTGCCCGTGGAGTCTAGTTCTTATTAGTTTCTTTTCCAATCTCTCTAACTTTGCAACCTTCTCATTAAGAGTGATGTCAATATTTCTGGTATCGTTCCCCAGGAGCACACTTGCTCCTTCGTCACTTAACAATTTATCAATGTAATCTTCGCTGTATGACAGTGTTTCTTTTTCGGACATATTACAGTACGTCACATAGAATTATACAATACACAAAACTTTTTAACATTCAACACTCAGTCAATCAACACAAATCCCTCGCAGGAATCCCTGCACAAGGTAACCATTACTGGAATGGGGTAACCCAATTAGGTTCAAGGACCTGGGTAGAAACGTTATACAGAAAAACAATGGTCCCAACCAAATAATTCCTTTCAGAGAACAAAATCTGTACTAAGTTAATTACTTAAATGAGCTTCTTAAATCCAATTGCTCCGTTGAGTCAATCAATATTGCCAAAAAGACAATTTTTTCAAAACATTAATTATTGTCAAATACCTGACGCAAACCAAAGGATTATTTGAAGAAGTTAGGAGTTTAATGATTTACTCCATTGAAACTCGATAATTAAATATATATATTTTTACAATTATATACAAATTTGGACTAACGGTAAAAAGAAGAGCAGTCAGCTTCTAAAGAAGTGCAGGAAAAAAGAGAGAAGGTGATTGTGATAGGAAGGGTGTAAGCCTTAAAAGAAAAATAGTGACAAGTGAATAAGGATTGTAACAATTCAGATCTGTTGTAGCTGTACTGAAAATCCAGCTACTTTCACAAAAGGCCAGAGTTAGTTATTATTATTTTCATTCATTTATACAGTCACAAGTGACATGTATAATGATTTTCCAGGGTGGTCCTATTTGTATATCTCAAAGAAGGGCGTCGACGTTTCGACCCGTCTTTCGGTGCATGGGCAAGTTGGAGCCTCTACCTGCGGGTCTTCCTCAGGACGGATGTTGCACATACGTTTTTTACCGTAGACTTCTCCCAAAAGTAACCTAATGTAAAAATTATTAAAATGGTGGTCAGGATTTTAATGTAATATATATGGATATAAACATTCCATAATGTATGCAATTCTTACCCACAGATTATTTATGGGCTGCCTCCATCCTCCTATTCCAAGATGGACGGATGGTATGATTGATCGTGGAGACCCACCTGTAATTAATAAGGCATGGGCGGTCTAATGCCTTATTAATTACAGGTGGGTCTCCACGATCAATCATACCATCCGTCCATCTTGGAATAGGAGGATGGAGGCAGCCCATAAATAATCCGTGGGTAAGAATTGCATACATTATGGAAAGTTTATATCCATATATATTACATTAAAATCCTGACCACCATTTTAATAATTTTTACATTAGGTTACTTTTGGGAGAAGTCTACGGTAAAAAACGTATGTGCAACATCCGTCCTGAGGAAGACCCGCAGGTCGAGGCTCCAACTTGCCCATGCACCGAAAGACGGGTCGAAACGTCGACGCCCTTCTTTGAGATATACAAATAGGACCACCCTGGAAAATCATTATACATGTCACTTGTGACTGTATAAATGAATGAAAATAATAATAACTAACTGTGGCCTTTTGTGAAAGTAGCTGGATTTTCAGTACAGCTACAACAGATCTGAATTGTTACAATCCTTATTCACTTGTCACTATTTTTCTTTTAAGGCTTACACCCTTCCTATCACAATCACCTTCTCTCTTTTTTCCTGCACTTCTTTAGAAGCTGACTGCTCTTCTTTTTACCGTTTGTCCAAATTTGTATATAATTGTAAAAATGTATATATTTAATTATCGAGTTTCAATGGAGTAAATCATTAAACTCCTAACTTCTTCAAATAATCCTTTGGTTTGCGTCAGGTATTTGACAATAATTAATGTTTTGAAAAAATTGTCTTTTTGGCAATATTGATTGACTCAACGGAGCAATTGGATTTAAGAAGCTCATTTAAGTAATTAACTTAGTACAGATTTTGTTCTCTGAAAGGAATTCTTTGGTTGGGACCATTGTTTTTCTGTATAACGTTTCTACCCAGGTCCTTGAACCTCATTGGGTTACCCCATTCCAGTAATGGTTACCTTGTGCAGGGATTCCTGCGAGGGTTTTGTGTTGATTGACTGAGTGTTGAATGTTAAAAAGTTTTGTGTATTGTATAATTCTATGTGACGTACTGTAATATGTCCGAAAAAGAAACACTGTCATACAACGAAGATTACATTGATAAATTGTTAAGTGACGAAGGAGCAAGTGTGCTCCTGGGGAACGATACCAGAAATATTGACATCACTCTTAATGAGAAAGTTGCAAAGTTAGAGAGATTGGAAAAGAAACTAATAAGAACTAGACTCCACGGGCACACTTTAGCGAAATATCTTAAATCAAATGTGATCCCGGTGGGACTTAGAGTCAGAAACGAGACAGCAATCTTTATCGACAACCCCAAATTTAAGGAGAGTTTCAGCTTTGTCTCCAATACATGCTCACGCCACTGGATGGTGTTAGGGGTAGAGACCGCAGTATTAGAAGCCGAGAAGCTAATAAAAGAGATAGCAGAGCTCAAAAAGGAGATTATTGAAGACAAAGCCCTCACTAACGCCAAAGAGGCTTTGGAAAGAGTAGAGAAGACCATACACGAGTTTGAGTTATACACCCAAGCCACCAAATTGGATAAAGTGGCTAAAGATATCAAATTCTATGACAAAAAACTAACTTATCCCTATTTGCAGGAAGGGTATTACACAAAGGAACAGTCAGGTTCATACCTAGCAGAGGAAGACGAGGGTATAGAAAATACACTACTTTCTCTGGTTCATCCTTTGGTAGTAACACAGATAGTGACTCAGAACAAGCAGGCACCAGCAGTAAAACTACAAATCCTGGTAATAATTTCTCAGATCAAATAGATTTTTTAGAACAGGATCAATGGTGGGAACCACGAGGAAGGGGGCGCCCCTGGGGGAGACCCAGGGGGTCACGAACACAGTCTTGGAACAGAGGGAGAGGGAAAAGCAAACGACCGACACAATTCCAGCAGACGTCCCATGGAGAGATACAAACCAGGAGACAGCACTACAGGTGGTGAGTCATAAACCTGAAAACCCAGTAATCAATCTCTCCACATACCAACTAGATTTGGACGAACAAAGTGTCTTGGAAAAAGGTCTTTCCTTTGTCCCTACAGCTATGCCAAACTCTTTTAATCTCAAAGTCGAGCTACATCAATTTTTAAGAAAGATCAGACTCAAGCATTTCTTTCTAAAGGTTCCACACAATCCCATTTTTACAGGCAGTGGCCTGAGGCCACCATCCAAATTCAACCCCCCTGCTCACCAAATGCCATCAAAAATTCTGGCGTACGAACAAGTGGTTCTACGAGATGTAGAAAAAACACTATCTGAGAGACAATATGTGAAATATAATATCACAAAGGCAGAACGAAAGGCTCTTTATACCCTAAAAGAGAATGTAAATATTGTCATAAAACCAGCCGACAAGGGTGGGGCGATCGTAGTACAGAACTATGATGACTACACAAAAGAGATACTGGACCAATTGAATGTGGAAGGGAATTATGAAAAACGTAGGAGTGATCCTACTAAGGAACTCTCTAAGAGAATTAATTCCATAACAACAAGAGGGCTAGAGTTAGGTTTTCTAAACAAGCATGAGTTTGAGTATCTGAATAACCGAAACCCTAGAATGCCGACCATTTATACCCTCCCGAAAGTCCATAAAAGAATGCAGAACCCGCCAGGTAGGCCAATAATCTCTGGATGTGGCTCTCTGCTTGAGCCTCTGTGTAAATATATCGACACCTTTTTAAAACCTTTGGCTGAAAATACTGCCACATACTTAAAGGACACATTGCAAACGATACAATTGTTGGATGGCCGTGCCCATGACCCCAGTGAAAATCTTCTGGCTACAATGGATATCCAATCATTGTACACAAATATCCCACAAAACTTAGCTCTGACTGTAATTGAAACAGTGCTAAACTCACGTCCTGCACCCTCTTTCGTACCAACTGAGTTCATCATTGAACTTCTTACCTTGGCCATGACGAAGAATTATTTTTCCTTCCTGGGCAAATTTTATGTCCAGACGAAGGGGGTGGCGATGGGGGCTAGTTTTGCCCCCAATCTAGCCATAATCTTTATGGATGCCTTCGAACAAAAACATATCCTCAACGCAAGTAACCCCTATTACAACCATATAGGGTTATGGCGTCGATATATAGATGACGTCTTGATTAACTGGAATGGCAACACAGAGCAACTAACTTCTTTCCATCAGTGGCTTAACACAGTCTCTGAAGACATTAAATTCACTTTAGAATTCGATAAACTGAAAATCAGTTTTTTGGATATAACGATTAATGCAGAATCAGGAACACTATACACTGGTCTTTATCGTAAAAGCAGTGAGAGAAACACCTTACTCCGCTATACGAGCCACCATCCCCGCAACCTTAGGGACAACCTCCCATTTGGTCAATTCCTAAGGTTGCGGAGGAATTGTTCTAAGAAAGAGGATTTCTTCAATGAATCGTCATGCCTTCTAGAAAGACTCCACGACAGAGGATACCCTATCAGGCTCCTTAAGCAGGCACGAAAACGAGCGTGGCATAACCACAGAGAGCACCTCTTAGGTACCTCAAAGAAAAAGGTAAATGATGAAAAACTTGTGTGCGTAACCACGTACATCAACCAAGAGTAACAAAATAAAAAAGATAATAAATCAGCACTGGCACATGATCTCAGACGAGATAGGGAATGCCCCTCCGCCCTTGCACGCCTTTAAAAAGGCTAAAAACATAAAGTATTAATTGGTAAGGGCTTTCCTAACTACAGCAAGTCAACCTAGTCAAACAGTATTGTGGGGAATTCCACCAATAAGAGGACATGTAAAATGCAGCAGTTGTAAGGTATGCCCGCTTACTCAGGAAATCAAAGAGTTTAAACACAATAACCACACACATGTGATACGTGATCATAGTAACTGCAATTCCTCTGGCGTCATTTACGCCATCACGTGCCCATGTGGTTTTGTGTATATCGGACAAACTATCCAAAAAGCCAAATGCCGGATATTACAACATATTAGCCGGATAAAATGCAAAACCCAAGGAGCACCTCTAGTTGAACACTTTACGAGATTTGACCATGCCCCAGACAGCCTGACATGGTGTATTCTGGAAAAAGTGTCACCGAACCCTAGGGGGGGAGACTTTAGCCAAACTCTGAGTATTCGGGAGTGTCGCTTTATACATCTTTTCGACACAATCAAGAGGGGACTCAATGAGTATGAGGAGATAAATAAACAAGTATCCATCCTGAATAATGGCTGATCTCCCTTTTACCACATGAACTCATTAAAAATTTATTCATTCATTAAAACATGAATTGCCGAGTATGCTTCACTTAGTCACAATTTGGTAGTCTTTTGCCCCTTTCCATTGAAAGGTTTTAAGACGCACGTGTGACGCCATCGCGTCACGCCTGGACCTGACACGGCAGTTCGGCTTTCAGCGGCAACAGACGCGAGGCGTAGAGGTAGGCTGATCAAAACCTGCTATTCCTTACTGCACACGATTCAGCCGTCCTCTTTATCCCACTGACCATTTTGCGCATAATCTTTTTTCAGCGCCTGGTGTTATTTTTAACAAAACGGGGACTGAACCTGAACACTTGCTGATTCCAACTGGTTGACACTTGATATGTTCAACGCCTGACACGGAAGGTATGCATTCCAATTAAAACCACTAGTGTCTAGCGTTCACACGATAATTTTTGAACTGGGGAATTTAGAATTTAATGTACCCCTTAATTGCTGTCTCCTATGCAGTGTCCGGGGACGTTCTGCTCGAATTTTATCAATCAAGGTCTGAATAACCATCATAGACGCCGCACCACCTAGCTCAGGGTAAGCTCCTTGTTTGAGTTTTACACTAGGCAGCATTAGGTGAAATATGTAACAACAGATTGATCTGTATACAAGTTTAGTAATAGACCGCCCATGCCTTATTAATTACAGGTGGGTCTCCACGATCAATCATACCATCCGTCCATCTTGGAATAGGAGGATGGAGGCAGCCCATAAATAATCCGTGGGTAAGAATTGCATACATTATGGAAAGTTTATATCCATATATATTACATTAAAATCCTGACCACCATTTTAATAATTTTTACATTAGGTTACTTTTGGGAGAAGTCTACAGTAAAAAACGTATGTGCAACATCCGTCCTGAGGAAGACCCGCAGGTCGAGGCTCCAACTGGCCCATGCACCGAAAGACGGGTCGAAACGTCGACGCCCTTCTTTGAGATATACAAATAGGACCACCCTGGAAAATCATTATACATGTCACTTGTGACTGTATAAATGAATGAAAATAATAATAACTAACTGTGGCCTTTTGTGAAAGTAGCTGGATTTTCAGTACAGCTACAACAGATCTGAATTGTTACAATCCTTATTCACTTGTCACTATTTTTCTTTTAAGGCTTACACCCTTCCTATCACAATCACCTTCTCTCTTTTTTCCTGCACTTCTTTAGAAGCTGACTGCTCTTCTTTTTACCGTTAGTCCAAATTTGTATATAATTGTAAAAATGTATATATTTAATTATCGAGTTTCAATGGAATAACTCATTAAACTCCTAACTTCTTCAAATAATCCTTTGGTTTGCGTCAGGTATTTGACAATAATTAATGTTTTGAAAAAATTGTCTTTTTGGCAATATTGATTGACACAACGGAGCAATTGGATTTAAGAAGCTCATTTAAGTAATTAACTTAGTACAGATTTTGTTCTCTGAAAGGAATTATTTGGTTGGGACCATTGTTTTTCTGTATAACGTTTCTACCCAGGTCCTTGAACCTCATTGGGTTACCCCATTCCAGTAATGGTTACCTTGTGCAGGGATTCCTGCGAGGGTTTTGTGTTGATTGACTGAGTGTTGAATGTTAAAAAGTTTTGTGTATTGTATAATTCTATGTGACGTACTGTAATATGTCCGAAAAAGAAACACTGTCATACAGCGAAGATTACATTGATAAATTGTTAAGTGACGAAGGAGCAAGTGTGCTCCTGGGGAACGATACCAGAAATATTGACATCACTCTTAATGAGAAGGTTGCAAAGTTAGAGAGATTGGAAAAGAAACTAATAAGAACTAGACTCCACGGGCACACTTTAGCGAAATATCTTAAATCAAATGTGATCCCGGTGGGACTTAGAGTCAGAAACGAGCCAGCAATCTTTATCGACAACCCCAAATTTAAGGAGAGTTTCAGCTTTGTCTCCAATACATGCTCACGCCACTGGATGGTGTTAGGGGTAGAGACCGCAGTATTAGAAGCCGAGAAGCTAATAAAAGAGATAGCAGAGCTCAAAAAGGAGATTATTGAAGACAAAGCCCTCACTAACGCCAAAGAGGCTTTGGAAAGAGTAGAGAAGACCATACACGAGTTTGAGTTATACACCCAAGCCACCAAATTGGATAAAGTGGCTAAAGATATCAAATTCTATGACAAAAAACGAACTTATCCCTATTTGCAGGAAGGGTATTACACAAAGGAACAGTCAGGTTCATACCTAGCAGAGGAAGACGAGGGTATAGAAAATACACTACTTTCTCTGGTTCATCCTTTGGTAGTAACACAGATAGTGACTCAGAACAAGCAGGCACCAGCAGTAACACTACAAATCCTGGTAATAATTTCTCAGATCAAATAGATTTTTTAGAACAGGATCAATGGTGGGAACCACGAGGAAGGGGGCGCCCCTGGGGGAGACCCAGGGGGTCACGAACACAGTCTTGGAAGAGAGGGAGAGGGAAAAGCAAACGACCGACAAAATTCCAGCAGACGTCCCATGGAGAGATACAAACCAGGAGACAGCACTACAGGTGGTGAGTCATAAACCTGAAAACCCAGTAATCAATCTCTCCACATACCAACTAGATTTGGACGAACAAAGTATCTTGGAAAAAGGTCTTTCCTTTGTCCCTACAGCTATGCCAAACTCTTTTAATCTCAAAGTCGAGCTACATCAATTTTTTAGAAAGATCAGACTCAAGCATTTCTTTCTAAAGGTTCCACACAATCCCATTTTTACAGGCAGTGGCCTGAGGCCACCATCCAAATTCAACCCCCCTGCTCACCAAATGCCATCAAAAATTCTGGCGTACGAACAAGTGGTTCTACGAGATGTAGAAAAAACACTATCTGAGAGACAATATGTGAAATATAATATCACAAAGGCAGAACGAAAGGCTCTTTATACCCTAAAAGAGAATGTAAATATTGTCATAAAACCAGCCGACAAGGGTGGGGCGATCGTAGTACAGAACTATGACGACTACACAAAAGAGATACTGGACCAATTGAATGTGGAAGGGAATTATGAAAAACTTAGGAGTGATCCTACTAAGGAACTCTCTAAGAGAATTAATTCCATAACAACAAGAGGGCTAGAGTTAGGTTTTCTAAACAAGCATGAGTTTGAGTATCTGAATAACCGAAACCCTAGAATGCCGACCATTTATACCCTCCCGAAAGTCCATAAAAGAATGCAGAACCCGCCAGGTAGGCCAATAATCTCTGGATGTGGCTCTCTGCTTGAGCCTCTGTGTAAATATATCGACACCTTTTTAAAACCTTTGGCTGAAAATACTGCCACATACTTAAAGGACACATTGCAAACGATACAATTGTTGGATGGCCGTGCCCATGACCCCAGTGAAAATCTTCTGGCTACAATGGATATCCAATCATTGTACACAAATATCCCACAAAACTTAGCTCTGACTGTAATTGAAACAGTGCTGAACTCACGTCCTGCACCCTCTTTCGTACCAACTGAGTTCATCATTGAACTTCTTACCTTGGCCATGACGAAGAATTATTTTTCCTTCCTGGGCAAATTTTATGTCCAGACGAAGGGGGTGGCGATGGGGGCTAGTTTTGCCCCCAATCTAGCCATAATCTTTATGGATGCCTTCGAACAAAAACATATCCTCAACGCAAGTAACCCCTATTACAACCATATAGGGTTATGGCGTCGATATATAGATGACGTCTTGATTTTCTGGAATGGCAACACAGAGCAACTAACTTCTTTCCATCAGTGGCTTAACACAGTCTCTGAAGACATTAAATTCACTTTAGAATTCGATAAACTGAAAATCAGTTTTTTGGATATAACGATTAATGCAGAATCAGGAACACTATACACTGGTCTTTATCGTAAAAGCAGTGAGAGAAACACCTTACTCCGCTATACGAGCCACCGTCCCCGCAACCTTAGGGACAACCTCCCATTTGGTCAATTCCTAAGGTTGCGGAGGAATTGTTCTAAGAAAGAGGATTTCTTCAATGAATCGTCATGCCTTCTAGAAAGACTCCACGACAGAGGATACCCTATCAGGCTCCTTAAGCAGGCACGAAAACGAGCGTGGCATAACCACAGAGAGCACCTCTTAGGTACCTCAAAGAAAAAGGTAAATGATGAAAAACTTGTGTGCGTAACCACGTACATCAACCAAGAGTAACAAAATAAAAAAGATAATAAATCAGCACTGGCACATGATCTCAGACGAGATAGGGAATGCCCCTCCGCCCTTGCACGCCTTTAAAAAGGCTAAAAACATAAAGTATTAATTGGTAAGGGCTTTCCTAACTACAGCAAGTCAACCTAGTCAAACAGTATTGTGGGGAATTCCACCAATAAGAGGACATGTAAAATGCGGCAGTTGTATGGTATGCCCGCTTACTCAGGAAATCAAAGAGTTTAAACACAATAACCACACACATGTGATACGTGATCATAGTAACTGCAATTCCTCTGGCGTCATTTACGCCATCACGTGCCCATGTGGTTTTGTGTATATCGGACAAACTATCCAAAAAGCCAAATGCCGGATATTACAACATATTAGCCGGATAAAATGCAAAACCCAAGGAGCACCTCTAGTTGAACACTTTACGAGATTTGACCATGCCCCAGACAGCCTGACATGGTGTATTCTGGAAAAAGTGTCACCGAACCCTAGGGGGGGAGACTTTAGCCAAACTCTGAGTATTCGGGAGTGTCGCTTTATACATCTTTTCGACACAATCAAGCGGGGACTCAATGAGTATGAGGAGATAAATAAACAAGTGTCCATCCTGAATAATGGCTGATCTCCCTTTTACCACATGAACTCATTAAAAATTTATTCATTCATTAAAACATGAATTGCCAAGTATGCTTCACTTAGTCACAATTTGGTGGTCTTTTGCCCCTTTCCATTGAAAGGTTTTAAGACGCACGTGTGACGCCATCGCGTCACGCCTGGACCTGACACGGCAGTTCGGCTTTCAGCGGCAACAGACGCGAGGCGTAGAGGTAGGCTGATCAAAAACCTGCTATTCCTTACCGCACACGATTCAGCCGTCCTCTTTATCCCACTGACCATTTTGCGCATAATCTTTTTTCAGCGCCTGGTGTTATTTTTAACAAAACGGGGACTGAACCTGAACACTTGCTGATTCCAACTGGTTGACACTTGATATGTTCAACGCCTGACACGGAAGGTATGCATTCCAATTAAAACCACTAGTGTCTAGCGTTCACACGATAATTTTTGAACTGGGGAATTTAGAATTTAATGTACCCCTTAATTGCTGTCTCCTATGCAGTGTCCGGGGACGTTCTGCTCGAATTTTATCAATCAAGGTCTGAATAACCATCATAGACGCCGCACCACCTAGCTCAGGGTAAGCTCCTTGTTTGAGTTTTACACTAGGCAGCATTAGGTGAAATATGTAACAACAGATTGATCTGTATACAAGTTTAGTAATAGACCGCCCATGCCTTATTAATTACAGGTGGGTCTCCACGATCAATCATACCATCCGTCCATCTTGGAATAGGAGGATGAGGGCAGCCCATAAATAATCCGTGGGTAAGAATTGCATACATTATGGAAAGTTTATATCCATATATATTACATTAAAATCCTGACCACCATTTTAATAATTTTTACATTAGGTTACTTTTGGGAGAAGTCTACAGTAAAAAACGTATGTGCAACATCCGTCCTGAGGAAGACCCGCAGGTCGAGGCTCCAACTTGCCCATGCACCGAAAGACGGGTCGAAACGTCGACGCCCTTCTTTGAGATATACAAATAGGACCACCCTGGAAAATCATTATACATGTCACTTGTGACTGTATAAATGAATGAAAATAATAATAACTAACTGTGGCCTTTTGTGAAAGTAGCTGGATTTTCAGTACAGCTACAACAGATCTGAATTGTTTCAATCCTTATTCACTTGTCACTATTTTTCTTTTAAGGCTTACACCCTTCCTATCACAATCACCTTCTCTCTTTTTTCCTGCACTTCTTTAGAAGCTGACTGCTCTTCTTTTTACCGTTAGTCCAAATTTGTATATAATTTTAAAAATGTATATATTTAATTATCGAGTTTCAATGGAGTAAATCATTAAACTCCTAACTTCTTCAAATAATCCTTTGGTTTGCGTCAGGTATTTGACAATAATTAATGTTTTGAAAAAATTGTCTTTTTGGCAATATTGATTGACTCAACGGAGCAATTGGATTTAAGAAGCTCATTTAAGTAATTAACTTAGTACAGATTTTGTTCTCTGAAAGGAATTATTTGGTTGGGACCATTGTTTTTCTGTATAACGTTTCTACCCAGGTCCTTGAACCTCATTGGGTTACCCCATTCCAGTAATGGTTACCTTGTGCAGGGATTCCTGCAAGGGTTTTGTGTTGATTGACTGAGTGTTGAATGCTAAAAAGTTTTGTGTATTGTATAATTCTATGTGACGTACTGTAATATGTCCGAAAAAGAAACACTGTCATACAGCGAAGATTACATTGATAAATTGTTAAGTGACGAAGGAGCAAGTGTGCTCCTGGGGAACGATACCAGAAATATTGACATCACTCTTAATGAGAAGGTTGCAAAGTTAGAGAGATTGGAAAAGAAACTAATAAGAACTAGACTCCACGGGCACACTTTAGCGAAATATCTTAAATCAAATGTGATCCCGGTGGGACTTAGAGTCAGAAACGAGCCAGCAATCTTTATCGACAACCCCAAATTTAAGGAGAGTTTCAGCTTTGTCTCCAATACATGCTCACGCCACTGGATGGTGTTAGGGGTAGAGACCGCAGTAGTAGAAGCCGAGAAGCTAATAAAAGAGATAGCAGAGCTCAAAAAGGAGATTATTGAAGACAAAGCCCTCACTAACGCCAAAGAGGCTTTGGAAAGAGTAGAGAAGACCATACACGAGTTTGAGTTATACACCCAAGCCACCAAATTGGATAAAGTGGCTAAAGATATCAAATTCTATGACAAAAAACGAACTTATCCCTATTTGCAGGAAGGGTATTACACAAAGGAACAGTCAGGTTCATACTCTAGCAGAGGAAGACGAGGGTATAGAAAATACACTACTTTCTCTGGTTCATCCTTTGGTAGTAACACAGATAGTGACTCAGAACAAGCAGGCACCAGCAGTAACACTACAAATCCTGGTAATAATTTCTCAGCTCAAATAGATTTTTTAGAACAGGATCAATGGTGGGAACCACGAGGAAGGGGGCGCCCCTGGGGGAGACCCAGGGGGTCACGAACACAGTCTTGGAACAGAGGGAGAGGGAAAAGCAAACGACCCACACAATTCCAGCAGACGTCCCATGGAGAGATACAAACCAGGAGACAGCACTACAGGTGGTGAGTCATAAACCTGAAAACCCAGTAATCAATCTCTCCACATACCAACTAGATTTGGACGAACAAAGTGTCTTGGAAAAAGGTCTTTCCTTTGTCCCTACAGCTATGCCAAACTCTTTTAATCTCAAAGTCGAGCTACATCAATTTTTTAGAAAGATCAGACTCAAGCATTTCTTTCTAAAGGTTCCACACAATCCCATTTTTACAGGCAGTGGCCTGAGGCCACAATCCAAATTCAACCCCCCTGCTCACCAAATGCCATCAAAAAATCTGGCGTACGAACAAGTGGTTCTACGAGATGTAGAAAAAACACTATCTGAGAGACAATATGTGAAATATAATATCACAAAGGCAGAACGAAAGGCTCTTTATACCCTAAAAGAGAATGTAAATATTGTCATAAAACCAGCCGACAAGGGTGGGGCGATCGTAGTACAGAACTATGAGGACTACACAAAAGAGATACTGGACCAATTGAATGTGGAAGGGAATTATGAAAAACTTAGGAGTGATCCTACTAAGGAACTCTCTAAGAGAATTAATTCCATAACAACAAGAGGGCTAGAGTTAGGTTTTCTAAACAAGCATGAGTTTGAGTATCTGAATAACCGAAACCCTAGAATGCCGACCATTTATACCCTCCCGAAAGTCCATAAAAGAATGCAGAACCCGCCAGGTAGGCCAATAATCTCTGGATGTGGCTCTCTGCTTGAGCCTCTGTGTAAATATATCGACACCTTTTTAAAACCTTTGGCTGAAAATACTGCCACATACTTAAAGGACACATTGCAAACGATACAATTGTTGGATGGCCGTGCCCATGACCCCAGTGAAAATCTTCTGGCTACAATGGATATCCAATCATTGTACACAAATATCCCACAAAACTTAGCTCTGACTGTAATTGAAACAGTGCTGAACTCACGTCCTGCACCCTCTTTCGTACCAACTGAGTTCATCATTGAACTTCTTACCTTGGCCATGACGAAGAATTATTTTTCCTTCCTGGGCATATTTTATGTCCAGACGAAGGGGGTGGCGATGGGGGCTAGTTTTGCCCCCAATCTAGCCATAATCTTTATGGATGCCTTCGAACAAAAACATATCCTCAACGCAAGTAACCCCTATTACAACCATATAGGGTTATGGCGTCGATATATAGATGACGTCTTGATTATCTGGAATGGCAACACAGAGCAACTAACTTCTTTCCATCAGTGGCTTAACACAGTCTCTGAAGACATTAAATTCACTTTAGAATTCGATAAACTGAAAATCAGTTTTTTGGATATAACGATTAATGCAGAATCAGGAACACTATACACTGGTCTTTATCGTAAAAGCAGTGAGAGAAACATCTTACTCCGCTATACGAGCCACCATCCCCGCAACCTTAGGGACAACCTCCCATTTGGTCAATTCCTAAGGTTGCGGAGGAATTGTTCTAAGAAAGAGGATTTCTTCAATGAATCGTCATGCCTTCTAGAAAGACTCCACAACAGAGGATACCCTATCAGGCTCCTTATGCAGGCACGAAAACGAGCGTGGCATAACCACAGAGAGCACCTCTTAGGTACCTCAAAGAAAAAGGTAAATGATGAAAAACTTGTGTGCGTAACCACGTACTCAACCAAGAGTAACAAAATAAAAAAGATAATAAATCAGCACTGGCACATGATCTCAGACGAGATAGGGAATGCCCCTCCGCCCTTGCACGCCTTTAAAAAGGCTAAAAACATAAAGGATTATGTGGTAAGGGCTTTCCTAACTACAGCAAGTCAACCTAGTCAAACAGTATTGTGGGGAATTCCACCAATAAGAGGACATGTAAAATGCGGCATTTGTAAGGTATGCCCGCTTACTCTGGAAATCAAAGAGTTTAAACACAATAACCACACACATGTGATACATGATCATAGTAACTGCAATTCCTCTGGCGTCATTTACGCCATCACGTGCCCATGTGGTTTTGTGTATATCGGACAAACTATCCAAAAAGCCAAATGCCGGATATTACAACATATTAGCCGGATAAAATGCAAAACCCAAGGAGCACCTCTAGTTGAACACTTTACGAGATTTGACAATGCCCCAGACAGCCTGACATGGTGTATTCTGGAAAAAGTGTCACCGAACCCTAGGGGGGGAGACTTTAGCCAAACTCTGAGTATTCGGGAGTGTCGCTTTATACATCTTTTCGACACAATCAAGCGGGGACTCAATGAGTATGAGGAGATAAATAAACAAGTGTCCATCCTGAATAATGGCTGATCTCCCTTTTACCACATGAACTCATTAAAATGTATTCATTCATTAAAACATGAATTGCCGAGTATGCTTCACTTAGTCACAATTTGGTAGTCTTTTGCCCCTTTCCATTGAAAGGTTTTAAGACGCACGTGTGACGCCATCGCGTCACGCCTGGACCTGACACGGCAGTTCGGCTTTCAGCGGCAACAGACGCGAGGCGTAGAGGTAGGCTGATCAAAAAGCTGCTATTCCTTACCGCACACGATCCAGCCGTCCTCTTTATCCCACTGACCATTTTGCGCATAATCTTTTTTCAGCGCCTGGTGTTATTTTTAACAAAACGGGGACTGAACCTGAACACTTGCTGATTCCAACTGGTTGACACTTGATATGTTCAACGCCTGACACGGAAGGTATGCATTCCAATTAAAACCACTAGTGTCTAGCGTTCACACGATAATTTTTGAACTGGGGAATTTAGAATTTAATGTACCCCTTAATTGCTGTCTCCTATGCAGTGTCCGGGGACGTTCTGCTCGAATTTTATCAATCAAGGTCTGAATAACCATCATAGACGCCGCACCACCTAGCTCAGGGTAAGCTCCTTGTTTGAGTTTTACACTAGGCAGCATTAGGTGAAATATGTAACAACAGATTGATCTGTATACAAGTTTAGTAATAGACCGCCCATGCCTTATTAATTACAGGTGGGTCTCCACGATCAATCATACCATCCGTCCATCTTGGAATAGGAGGATGGAGGCAGCCCATAAATAATCCGTGGGTAAGAATTGCATACATTATGGAAAGTTTATATCCATATATATTACATTAAAATCCTGACCACCATTTTAATAATTTTTACATTAGGTTACTTTTGGGAGAAGTCTACAGTAAAAAACGTATGTGCAACATCCGTCCTGAGGAAGACCCGCAGGTCGAGGCTCCAACTTGCCCATGCACCGAAAGACGGGTCGAAACGTCGACGCCCTTCTTTGAGATATACAAATAGGACCACCCTGGAAAATCATTATACATGTCACTTGTGACTGTATAAATGAATGAAAATAATAATAACTAACTGTGGCCTTTTGTGAAAGTAGCTGGATTTTCAGTACAGCTACAACAGATCTGAATTGTTACAATCCTTATTCACTTGTCACTATTTTTCTTCTAAGGCTTACACCCTTCCTATCACAATCACCTTCTCTCTTTTTTCCTGCACTTCTTTAGAAGCTGACTGCTCTTCTTTTTACCGTTAGTCCAAATTTGTATATAATTGTAAAAATGTATATATTTAATTATCGAGTTTCAATGGAGTAAATCATTAAACTCCTAACTTCTTCAAATAATCCTTTGGTTTGCGTCAGGTATTTGACAATAATTAATGTTTTGAAAAAATTGTCTTTTTGGCAATATTGATTGACTCAACGGAGCAATTGGATTTAAGAAGCTCATTTAAGTAATTAACTTAGTACAGATTTTGTTCTCTGAAAGGAATTATTTGGTTGGGACCATTGTTTTTCTGTATAACGTTTCTACCCAGGTCCTTGAACCTCATTGGGTTACCCCATTCCAGTAATGGTTCCCTTACCAGCACAGACAAATGCTGGCGGGGACCGGGAAACCACATCTTCTGCTCCTGATGTCTATGTGCCTCATATGCCTCCCACACAAACACCACCAACTGCAGAGGAGGCCCAACACCCATCAGAGGAGAACAATGTGGACTTTCCTAGTTTCCATTGGCAAACTGGCAAGTAACATTTGTCTGCACCTCCTGGCCAGTTTCTTAGTGGGCCTGTGTTCATCATCATGGCACCTCCTTTGTCACCTGGTACTGTCCCTTTTTGTTTGTGCACCTGTTTATCTAATCCACTTGTGGACTGTTGATGAGGCCTAACTTCCCTAATGTAAATTTGGACCTCCCCAGTGGAATTGCGCCAAGATGCCCTTTGGGTGATAGGTCTGCGCTCTACAAATACACTAAATAAATTCTCCCCACCTCTACATGTCACATGAAATGTATCCTATATGGAATCTCTGGACATCCTTTGGTCACTATCGCTGTAGATGATGTTGCTCCAAAAATTGCAAATATGCTCATACTGACCTCCGCACCACTGACAGACAACGCACTCTGAATGCCAACTGGTTCACCACCGGTCTACAAGAAGCCAGACACTCCTGCAGATGTCTCAAAAAACAATAGACAAACAGAAAAACCACGGAAGACCTGACCACCTACAAGAACGCTATGACAGACTACCACCAAAGCATAAGAACCACAAAGAAAACCATCATTTCAAACAAAATCCTCACCAACTACTCCAGCAACTTAAAGGAACTCGTCAACAACATTCAGCAATTCACCAAGGCCCACAGCGAAGCCACAGACGTTACTTCCTCCCAAGACCTCTGCAACAAGCTGGGCTCCTACTTCCACTTGAAAATCAAAGCCCTCTATGACAACTTCAGCAAACAGACTCTAGAAACCACCCTTCCCTCCACCAAAGACAGCCGGTCCACCATCACCACCTGGACCCTGGTCACCACAGAAGATACCACCACTACCAGGAATAGCACCCACTCAGGAGATCCCATGGACATCTGCCCTTCATACATCTTCCGCAGAGTCGCCACCTCCATTGCCCCCCAGCTACGGCGCACCATCAATGCCACTTTTGAATTCAGCACTTTCCCAGGCGACTCATCTCTCTCCTTCCCTTCGCAGCCAAAGTCACAGAGAAGATTATGAACCCCCAGCTGACTAACTTCATCAAAGAGAACTCTATCCTCGACCCCTCCTAATCCGAATTCTGCAGCAACCACATCACCCTCTTTGTTGCCACAGACGACATCCGCACACTCCTCGGTCAAGGCCACATCACAGCTGTCATGCTACTCAACCTCTCTGCAGCCTTCAACACTGTCACCCAGCGCACCCTCGCTGCCAGCCTCAGAACGCCGGATTACAGGGAACCACCCTTGACTGGCTCCACTTCTTCCTTGCTTACAGAACCCAAAGGGTCGGACTTCCGCCTTTTCTCTCCAAACCCACAGAGATCAACTGTGGAGTACCACAAGAATCTTCTCTCAGTCCCAGGCTCTTCAACATGTACATTGTCCCCCTCGCCTCCATCGTCAGACAGCATGGTCTCAGCATTGTATCCTACGCCGACGTCACCAAGCTCCTCCTCTCCCTCATGAAGGACCCGAAAACCACCAGATTCAGCTTCAGAAGCAATGAAAGACATCGCAGGTTGGATGAGCAGCATCTGTCTGAAACTCAACTCAGAGAAGACAGAATTCCTAGTCTTCGAACCTTCTCCCTTCACGTGGGACAACTCTTGGTGGCCCTCAGCAACCCCTCCACCCCCGTGGACCATGCCCGAAACCTCAGTATTATACTCGACTCCTCCCTCACCATGACCCGACAGATAAACACCGTCACCCCCACCTGTACACCCATGCCCCCTGAGGCTAGGAAGACCGTCACCCACACAATCATAACAAGAAAAGTGGACTACGGAAACGCCCTCTACTCTGGAATCAACAAATCCCTACTACGCAAACTCCAGACCATCCAGAACACCGCGGCCAGACTCGCCCTCGGCATCCGACGACATGAGCCCAACACCTGCAAGACCTCCACTGGCACCCCGTCAAGAAAAGAGTAGCCTTCAAGCTGCACACCCACGCCTACAAATCCCTCCACAACAGCAGACCCAAATACCTCAATGAAAGAGTCTCCTTCAACGTACCCAAAAGAAACCTCCGCTCCGCCAACCTCACCCTAGCAGAAACCCTGCGCATCCACAGAACCTTGGTGGGTGGAAGAGGCTTCTCCTACATCGCAGCTAAAGCCTGAAAAGAGCTCCCATTCAACATTAGACACCCCGCACTTTGCACACTTTCAGGAGGAGCCTCAAGACCTGGCTCTTCAGCAGAACCCGAGATGCAACCCCGCTGCGTCTTGTGACCCTCACAGGTTAGTATCATGCTTTAATCCAATTGAGTGATTGATTAATTGATATTGATGCATAGGTGCAAGACCACAGAACCAGGAACAACGCAACACCCTCCCACGGGAAGAGGACATGGGAGACTTATGTGCTTGAAACATAGCAAGTGCTCAAACAAAGTGACATGCATGAAGTGCCACACTTAAAAAGTAGTCAAATTCAATGATGATGGGAGGCGCTAGAGGGCGCCAAGCAATATGGCCGCACCTGTGTGAGGCTCCTGCTGCCCGGGATCCCATCTGGCGATTATCCTGTCCATCTCCTGATCATCACCCCTGAACGGTCCCTTATCAAGCCCTTACCTCGGAGCACCTCGTGTGACCAGTTGTGATTCGAAAAATGGCCCGATCTCGAGCTGCTCGCCCCTTGATCCCCTCTGCAGAATCTCACAACATGGTGGCTGCAGCACCCAGATAGACAGCTGGAGCTGCTGACGTGTCGACGGATGCGGCGCTAGCACTCTGAAGAGGCAGTGAGCTGCTGGCTGACTAAAGACCCCCAGGGCGTGGAGTGACGCCTGCGGTGAAGGGAAATTTCCCTCTGCTGCTGCCGAAGACTTTGTTGCCCACTTACAGGGCGCTGTGGAGGTGCCTCAACCCACAGTCACTGTTAGACCCTGTCTTCAAAGACGAACTGGAGCAGGAAGTATCAGACTTCTTTCTCCGCAACAGCGAATCAGTTTTGCATTGCCAGAAGCGGGGGAAAATTAAAGGATATCCGCAATAAACTCCGTAAGCTAGAATCAGACAATAAACAAACTGAATCGGCAATACAGTCCCCACACCCTCCCCAACATTACAAACGCACCTGCGGACCTTGCTTTCAGAATACCAAGAAACTGCCATTTTTAATCCAGACAGACAAATACTCATCTCTTTATATGCCGATGATCTCACCCTTTATTTACGACATCCAGAGGAAAGTCTGAACCCCATCCTCCGTCTCTTCGGGCAGCTCTCCAGAGTCAACGTTAACTGGGGAAAATCCCAGATATTCCCCCTCACCGACTCCACTCTAAAATTCAAACCAGACTATCCCCTTAAATGGTGCGACGATACGCTCACATATCTCACGTAATCACGAGGAGTTGATGAGAGTCAATTACGGGCGCGTGCTAGATTCAATAACTGTCAAAATCACAAGATGGATCTCGATGCCGCTGTCAATGGCTGGCAGAGCTGCCATCAAAAAGATGATCATATTGCCCAAGCTTTTATATCTGTTTGTTAATTTTCCCTATGCCCCCAGTCATCACTTCTTCTCGGCACTTAAAACTCAGCTCATACGACTCACCTGGGGAGAGAAGCAGGCCAGGCTACGATGGGACACACTCACTCGCCCATTCTGTGCAGGTGGGTTCGGAGTACCAGACATGGAGCTATACTTCAACTGCGCACAAGCCCACTTTGCTGCATACTGTATGAAGCCTCCCCCTTACGTGCCTCACCTTGTGGTTGAAGATGGTTACATGGCCCCTACCCCCTGTATCCCGTATCTCAGTGCCCCAACAGTCCTGCGGCGCCTCACCTCCACTACTGTCCAATGCACCACCAGTGCCTGGCACGCCCTAGCTAAGTCTACACAATGCACACTGATGTACTCCCCACTCCTGCCCCTCCCCTGACGTCAAGATATCCTGGTCACACAGGAACACAAGCAAAACATTTTTTAGCGAATCAAATCCCACTCCCCTAGAGCGATTTTATTATATCAGATTGCACCAGAATGTGAAGGCTGTCACACCGGAATTCCTACAAGAGCCCCTCTTCATGCCCCGACTGCACGGACTTCTGCAGCAAACTGCACCCGCACATGTGCTCTTACTGTTGTACCGCATGGTGCAATCCAACAGAGAGTATGACCCCCCTTTGACCCGGCGGAGATGGGAGGAGGAATTGGGACACCCCCTTATCAAGGAACAGTGGACATTCTGCTGCAAGCACACAGGAGATATATCCGCCAGCAGCATATTTAAAATTATATACTATGAATACGTACATCGACTCTATTATATGCCAGTGCGGCTACATCGCCTACGACTTCGAGATAACTATAAATGTGACCGCTGCGGAGGAGAGGGTGCTGATTTTAAACACATAGCCTGGGACTGCCCGCCCATCCAATGTTTTTGGTTGGAGATACAAACGGCACTGGACCACATGACTGGGTTACAGATTCCTAAAACCCCCTGAGCGCACTACTAGGATACACTGAACGCCTCGCGGCCAAGGTGCCGAAATACACCTCTCTTGCGCTCCATCTCGCTAACAGATGGATTGACTGTAGGTGGGGAAGAGGGAGGGCGCCGAAATTCAAAGACTGGATACAAGACCTTGTCTACTGCCAGGAGCAACTATATACATACGCTGATCTCTAACCCCCCCTCATCCCATCCAAAGGACATTTGGCACCATTATAAACATATCTATTGGAGTACACTACGGACACAAATGCTGCAACACCCTAGCGGTCATATGACGTGATACAGAGGTAACCCCCACCCTTCCCCACACACATCACTTACTGGAGAACATGGGGTACCATGGGACACCGCCCTACACCCTATGGATAGGTGTACACCAGCGCATCAGATATACCTACTTTAAGTGCAGTGCATTAGAGGAAACATACATTTCTCCTTTTTCTTTTACAGTTAATGTTTGTTGTTATATGATTACTGATATTTGCTTGTCCTCACAGCTCACTACTCCAAATAACGCGGCCAGCCCGGTGTGGTTGTAGGCGGTTTGCTGTGTTTTCTCCTGCCCTACAGATATTTTATCTCCACATGTGATGCAACGCAATGCCGGCCCTAATGGGAATGTAGGCAATATGCTGGGATTCATACCTTTTTCACCCTAAATAAAGGTTTTTCAAACTTAAAAAAATTCAATGATGATGGAAGTTTGTCAGGCATGTGTGGAGGCATCCATGAATTGTAAGCAGCCAACAACATTAAGACACTTGCACAGTGGTGCAATGCTGTGTGGGTAGTGGCAGACACCAGTGTGTGTCCATGCACAGCCAGGAATGTGCAATTTGCAGTGACAAAACTATCGCTACTATACATTCTGCATCTCTTACAGATACAGTTCTACAGTAGGTGATTATCTGTGTTGGGCTGTGCATCAATTCACACAGAGAGGACCACTTACAGTGATTCAATTGTGAGGCAGACTAACTTTTGTCCATATGCCTCTCACAAAGTAGCATATATCTTCAGAGACTGCAGGGATTAGCTGCATCCTTTACTCAACTCAACCCAATCTATGATGACAGCTCTTAAGTCTGAAATGATTACGATATTGTGAAAGTTAAAAATAATGTAATACTAAAACATGTCATTCTAACTATCTATAACTACCTATCCTACACTAACTAATCTTGGCACTACCTTACACTATGTAATCTAAGGTTAAACTACCTTGACCTACACTAACTAACTGCAACACTAACTTACACTAAGTTAAAATATCTTAAGCTATCCTAAACATTCAACACAAATGACATCAACCCCCCACTCCTAAACACAAATAGATTGGCACAATATAAATAACAACTATACCTACACATATATAAACTACACATGTAATGCTAAACAAATATATGTGCTTTTAGTGGTTTTCCTATTTTTTACTTTTATACATACACTATACATCAACGCCCCACCCACTAAAAACAATAAAATCCTAAAACCATTTCTTATACAAATACTTATAAAAATATCTAAACGTTAAAACCTAACTACGATAAAACCTATTGTAATCACTAACTTAATCTTTGCCTACCAACTATGAATGTTAAAAACAAAGTTAAAAGAAGGGAACTGTAACATCCAGAGGAAGAGTTCATAACAGTTGGGCAACCTGTCCAGAATTCAAATTTGACACTTGGCCTATTAGAACTTTAGGTTTTGGGATTGCATAATGCAGTGAGTTCGAACTTGCTAAACAACAAGCAACAGGAAAGTGGTTAAGGTGATACTGTCCAGGTAGTGTGTCTCTGTGTTGCATACCTCATCTGAAGCCATTCAAGGTAGAACACCTATCTGACTTTACCTACCGAGTGTCAGGTATCCAATAGATGGATGGGTATTGTCATTTATCTCCTGCAAAACACGATTGTGGTACATTTCAACAATTAGCCCACAGACAAATTGATACTTGTATGTAAATTGATACTTGTATAGCGCACTACTCAACCACAAGGGTCTCAAGGCGCTTGTACAAATACCGCTGTGGAACCCATCCTGGCTTTCCCTGTGAGGCGTCCCCTCCTGGGTACCCCCAAGGTGGAGGCCAGGCATCCTTAGCGTTGTGGGGGCCGTTGTGGAGATTAAGCAAGCTATTACCCAGAGTTGCAGAGTGGGACTCCATGATTGGAATAGGCAACGAGGCGAGAATTATCAGGTCCGTGGAATTTTTTAGCCCAAGACCCACCGAGGCAGGGAATTGAACCCTGGTCCCGAGCTAGACCTCTGCATCGGGGTCTGCCGCTCTAACCATTGAGCCACACTTCTCCACAGACAAACGTACTGCAGTGTAACATATTGCTATGGGTCACACCTGTTGCAACAACTCATGTTGATTCTCAATCAAACATGTTCCTGTACACACATAGTACCTAGACTGCAGTCAGTTGCACACATCTAAGATTACACAATGCATCTCAGTAGTGTCTGTATGAATCCTGGAGTGGTCATCTGAACAAGAACATTGTGGCATCCCTGCACCAAAATACAGGTTGACCACGTTGTTTACACCCAGTCTCACTCAGTCAACCAGTATATGCATTCCTGCACGTCAACGTCTACACAGTGCTGCAACAATACAAACTACCTTGCAGTGTATGAATGCCTTGCAGAAATGAGACATAAGGGATTTACAAGGTGTGGGATTTGCATTTAAAGGTCAATCCATGTGCAGACTAGTATGTTTGTCGAGCTGGTCACCGCATTCCAATTAGACTGAATCTATGCAATGAGGCCAACGGGTACTCCATAGCCTTCACAGCAATTGCATTTACACAATGAGCCTTCAAAATGGCCCACTGCACAAAGATCACAGGGATGGCATCCAGTTAAGACCTAAAAAGCAACAGGACCACAACATTGCCATGTGGACATCCACATTAACATCAGTCAGTAAGTCAGGCAATGATCTAGACAACACAATGGTAGCCTAAAGCAGCATGCCTGCATACCTTCAGCCTACAGGCCATCAGTGTGAATGTTCCTGTGTCACAACATTTCACATAGTGATGACATGTCCTACTCTGAGGAAGGATCAAGTAGTTCTGCTGCTGGCTCACGACAGCCATGCTTCGGGTGGGATAAGAAACTTGATATGGAAGTACGTATGATAATATACAAACACATGTACAGACACACATACACATGTCTTTTGTTAATGTAATTGGTCAAATCCATTGATAAAGACAATTTGGGCACATCACAACAACAAATGCAGCTTCAATCTTATTCAAATTGGTTTGATTCTGATGGCTACCGTACTGACACTGTCATAAATGTTCCTACTATGTTAATTTTGGTTTGACATAGTGCTACAGTGACCAGGCTAACTTAGAGCTTGCTTTGAAGTTAAGCCGCCCGATAAGGAATAATCTTGATGAGGCATGGAAGGAATATGAGAGCTGGCTGACTGGGGCCCTTGATAGGACGGCGCTGTGGACGGTCAAAGCCTGGCGAGGTGCTCTAAGTCGGCACAGTGGTTCAACGCTGAGTTAAGAGCAGCCAAATCTGTTTGCAAGGACTTAGAGCGTACTTGGCGTAAAAAATATGAGGAGACAGCCAAGATAGTATATAAGAATAGTATAAAAGAGTACCATCGCAGGATAAGGGGAACTAAAAGAGAATTCTTGAATAAAAGAATTGAGGCAGCAGAGAGCTCAACTAAGGAGCTCTTCTCTATATAAAAGGAGCTGACATCACTTGATAGGACCCGAGCTTTGGATGTTTACTCCAAAGAGATCTGCGAATCAATTGCGGACTTCTTTGTCCAAAAGGTCAAAACTATGAAGCCCTAGGAGTAATAACTGCCTCAACCAGTTTGTAGTCCCTGAGAACCCCGAGCTGATGAAGATAGTTCTCAGCATCCGGTCTGGCTCTCCTAAAGAGGCGGCTCAATCGAAGATCTTTAAGAATCTGATAGAACTCCTCATAAATCACATAAGTAATCTGGCTGAGCTGTCCTTCCAAGCTAGCTATGTGCCTCAGGATTGGAAAACAGCGCAGGTCATTCCTATTAAAAAGAAAGCCAATCTTAGTCTGGACCATTTGGACAATTTCCGCCCCATTTCGCTTTTACCTTTCTGCGCTAAAATGGTGGAGAAAATTGTGAATGCTCAGATGGTAAAATATATGGAGGAATGCCAACTCTTTCACCCTTCGCAGTCAGGATTTAGGACAAACCACTCAACTGAAATGGCTCTGCTTTTCTCCACTGAACTGTTGCGCGGGAGAGTAGATGAAGGGGCGAACGGCCGCGCTGCTACTATTAGATCTCAGCGCGGCATTTGACACCGTTTCACATCCCCCTCTGCTCTGCAGCCTCAGGGAGGCAGAGATTGGAGGGCCGGCTCATGAGTGGCTGCGCTCGTTTCTCGCTGACAGAAGATTCCAAGTCAACTGCCCACCCTTTAAATCGGAAGTACGATCTTTAAGGTAAGGGGTCCCGCAAGGCTCTATTTTGAGCCCTACACTGTTCAATCTGTATATGGAACCCATTGCAAGGGTAGTGGAGGCCTATGGGGTGGAGATAGTGTCCTATGCTGATGACACGCAATTGGTGGTGACGCTATCCCAGCCCCCAGAAGAGGCTGCGGCGAACTTCTCTGCCCGTCTTGGGGAACTGGCAGGTTGGATGAATAACAACTGCCTGCACCTCAATTCGAGTAAAACCGAGCTCTTATTGATAGGGAAGGCCCCCTCCATTTGGTCCTCGGCGTGGTGGCCACTGGAACTGGGGCCTACCCCCTGCCCCTCGGAGCAGGTGAAAAACCTGGGGGTGAGACTGGACGTTAATCTGTCCTTCGAACACCACACTAGAGGGGTAGCTGGTAAATGCTACGGCATCCTAAAAAGCCGAAGCAAAACCTTGGACTTACTTCCCGCAACCGGCAGGAAAACGTTGAGACACACCCTTGTTACTCCTCATTTAGACTATGGGAATTCACTGTATATTGGCCTGAGCAAGAAAGGATTACATCGACTGCAATGCGTACAGAACGCTGCTGCCAGGCTTGCATTGAATCTCTCAAGGAAGTCTTGGGGGAGACAAGCTTTAGGCACTCTGCACTGGCTCCCCATCCGTGAGCGTATTGTATTTAAAACTTTGTGCATGGCTCAGTGCATTGCGCAGGGAAAAGGTCCTATCTACCTTCAAAAATTACTGACCGTACACCAACCCAAGCGACTTCTGAGATCCCTAGGAAGTATGCTCTTCAAGGTACCGAGAATTTATCGTGCACGGATGGGTGGACGATCGTTCAGGTATCTGGCCAGTAAACAATGGAATGCTCTACCGATTGAGCTCCGGATGGAACCATCGGAAATGAGGTTCCGTCAAAAACTGAAAACTTACCTCTTCCTGAAGGAGTGTTAAGCTCTCTGTCTGCTCTTCCTGCCTGGCTGCTGAGGAGAATATCTGGTTCTGTCTTCACAGTGCAGGGACACACTGTTTTTAGTGTAACCAGGCGCTTTATAAACTTTGTTATTATTATAATTATTACTTAGGTATGTGTCTACAAACAAATTAAGTGTAACACAGCAGGTATATTTGCCCAAACCTATGGTCACTCACACTGAAATGGTGTTGCAGGAGATCTCAACATTATGCTGCATGTATGAGCATGTTATGCTGCATGTTGATGAATATGTGGCATGTTGGCTAACTGTGTGTGACTTCGATTTTATGATACATACCTGTTCATCTATCATAATAATGTTTGCGTATTGAAGTTGCATATCAACAGCACCTCTGTCATAAACAATTTTGGACATATACAACAGAAACCTGCCCAGACAATCTCAGCAACAGACATTTGACTGTGCTGCTTCATAAGTAGAAACAAGAATCATTTGGCTCATGCTATTTGTTGTCCAATCTAATGTGTTTGTGTTGAACACCTACAGATTATGCAGCAGATGGTGGTCATAGTGCCAAATGAAGCATGACAATAAATGTGCTAAGATAAATACAAATGTAAAGATGCTTAGATTCGGGCGGCCAGCTTACATACACCCTACATTCACAATTAAATTCCTCCTTCTTCATCACAAATGAATCTGTGGGCAGGTTCAGTCATGTAACTACACAGAGTGCAAAATGGTAGTAGGTGATCATCACCTCTCAGAACACCATCACATTGTTACAATTCAAATGCATCATTCACTGATGTTACAATACTACGACATGTGCTTATGACACTTACTGGTAGTTTTGGGGGTACTGAAAGCTGTCCGCCTCACCATGGGTGAATGGGAGATGTCCTCCTACAAGACAATAAATTGGACATTGCATTGCAAATAGTGCAGTTACATATGCTTATTTTAATATCTTACAAACTATATCATGACAGTATTTTAGTTCTACAAAAGGGGGTGGTGATGGACGGAGCATCTGAATCAATCAAACACTCACACCCAGTCATTCGATCTGGGTTTAATCCATCACCGTTCTTTAGCCCACTCTGCCACCCCAGTTCAGACATGGCTATATGCAAATCAGTCGGACCCTGTGCCTCATGGGAACAGTCCAGCCCGAACTGCCAAGCCATGTCTTCCCTGGACCGGAAACAAGCTTCCGAGGACCGGTTTCTGGCATTCCAGCCATCTTCAGCCCGGCTTGCTTGAATCCAGTGGCACAGTGAGCAAGGGACTCACGTTTGAGCATACCCTGCCACACTTATGGCGGCCAAAAGCGGTACAAAAGGGGGTGGTGATGGACGGAGCATCTGAATCAATCAAACACTCACACCCAGTCAAACGATCTGGGTTTAATCCATCACCGTTCTTTAGCCCACTCTGCCACCCCAGTTCAGACATGGCTATATGCAAATCAGTCTGACCCTGTGCCTCATGGGAACAGTCCAGCCCAAACTGCCAAGCCATGTCTTCCCTGGACCGTAAACAAGCTTCCGAGGACCGGTTTCTGGCATTCCAGCCGTCTTCAGCCAGGCTTGCTTGAATCCAGTGGCACAGTGAGCAAGGGACTCACGTCTGAGCATACCCTGCCACACTTATGGCGGCCAAAAGCAGTACAAAAGGGGGTGGTGATGGACGGAGCATCTGAATCAATCAAACACTCACACCCAGTCAAACGATCCGGGTTTAATCCGTCACCGTTCTTTAGCCAACTCTGCCACCCCAGTTCAGACATGGCTATATGCAAATCAGTCTGACCCTGTGCCTCATGGGAACAGTCCAACATGAACCGCCAAGCCTTGTCTACCCTGGACCGGAAACAAGCTTCCGAGGACCGGTTTCAGGCATTCCAGCCGTCTTCAGCTGGGCTTGCTTGAATCCAGTGGCACAGTGAGCAAGGGACTCACGTCTGAGCATACCCTGCCACACTTATGGCGGCCAAAAGTGGTACAAAAAGAAGTGGTGCTAGACGGAGCATCTGAATCAATCAAACACTCACACCCAGTCAAACGATCTGGGTTTAATCCATCACCGTTCTTTAGCCCACTCTGCCACCCCAGTTCAGACATGGCTATATGCAAATAAGTCTGACCCTGTGCCTCATGGGAACAGTCCAGCCCGAACTGCCAAGCCATGTCTTCCCTGGACCGGAAACAAGCTTCAGAGGACCGGTTTCTGGCATTCCAGCCGTCTTCAGCCCGGCTTGCTTGAATCCAGTGGCACAGTGAGCATGGGACTCACGTCTGAGCATACCCTGCCACACTCAGACCCAGATCTTTTGACTGGGTGTGAGTGTTTGATTGATTCAGATGCTCCTTCCATCACCACCCCCATTTGTACCGCTTTTGGCCACCATAAGTGTGGCAGGGTATGCTCAGACGTGAGTCCCTTGCTCACTTTGCCACAGGATTCAAGCAAGGCTTGCTGAAAACGGCTGGAATGCCAGAAACCGGTCATTGGAAGCTTGTTTCCGGTCCAGGGAAGACATGGCTTGGCAGTTCGGGCTGGACTGTTCCCATGAGGCACAGGGTAAGACTGATTAGCATATAGCCATGTCTGAACTGGGGTGGCAGAGTGGGCTAAAGAATGGTGATGGATTAAACCCATATCTTTTGACTAGGTATGAGTGTTTGATTGATTCAGATGCTCCCTCCATCACCACCCCCTTTTGTACCGCTTTTGGCCGCCATAAGTGTGGCAGGGTATGCTCAGACGTGAGTCCCTTGCTCACTTTGCCACTGGATTCAAGCAAGCTGGGCTGAAGACGGCTGGAATGCCAGAAATGGGTCCTCGGAAGCTTGTTTCCGGTCCAGGGAAGACATGGTTTGGCAGTTCGGGCTGGACTGTTCCCATGAGGCACAGGGTCAGACTGATTTGCATATAGCCATGTCTGAATGGGGTGGCAGAGTGGGCTAAAGAACGGTGATGGATTAAACCCAGATCTTTTGACTGGGTGTGAGTGTTTGATTGATTCAGATGCTCCCTCCATCACCACCCCCTTTTGTACCAGTATTTCAGTTCTAAACAACAGTTTTGACACACATTCCTAAATAGTACATTCATTTGTGACACCTCTATTCAGGTTCGAGGGCTGAACTGTGTGGGTGCTGAATGTCTGAGGTATCCATACTCACATACCTGGCGCAGGTCTCAAAACAAAACACACACTGATGATGGATGGAATGCAAAACAAATCAAACATTCACCCCCAGTCAAGAGATCTGGGAAAAACCATTGTTCTTTGCTCACCGTGCCACCCCAGTTTAGACCCAGCCATATGCAAATCAGTTTTGACCCTGCTCCTCATGGGAACAGACCAGCCCAAACTGCGAAACCAGGTCCTCCCTGGACCGGAAACAAGCATCCTGGGGCTGGTTTTGCAGTATCACCCCATATAAGCCAGGCTAGCTTGATTCCAGTGGCACCGTGAGCCCGGGACTCAGATCTGGGCATCATGATGAACTTAGGGCGAGAAAGCAAACGAAACACAGATGATGGACGGAATGCTGAATAAATCAAACATTCACTCCCAGTCAAGTGATCTGTGTTAAATTCATGTTCTTTTGCTCACCATGCCACCCCAGTTTAGACCCAGCCATGTGCAAATCTGTCTTGACCCTGCTGCTCATGGGACCAGTCCAGCCTCAACTGCCAAGCCAGGTCCTCCGTGGGCTGGAAACAAGCATCATGGAGCTGGTTTCGGAGTATCACCCCTCATCAGCCAGGTGAGCTTGAATCCAGTGGCACAGTGAGCCCAGGACTACTGTCTGGGCATCACCGGCGCACTTAAGGTGAGAAAGCAAAAGACACACAGATGGTGGATGGAATACGGAACAAATCAAACATTCACCCCCAGTCAAGAGATCTGGGTAAATCCCATTGTTCTTTTGCTCACCACGCCACCCCAGTTTAGACCCAGCCATATGCAAATTAGTCTTGACCATGCTCCTATGGAAACATAGGAGCCCAAAATATCAATTTAATCTCTGTGATTAAAAACATAGATTGAGACGAGAGATGGATATAATGGTCCACTCTAGCACGTTATAGGTAAGGAAATAATAGGTCATGTTTCATGCCTCTTTTTGTCTAAGCGATCATGCCATTTCTTCAGAACCAGTTATCCAGATCTACTTAAGTAGGGGAGGTCAGTGCAAGTGTCTAGCACCATACCCTAAAATAGTCACACGGATATATATACAACATGTTGATCTTTTATTTCCTTACCTATGACGTGCCAGAGTGGACCATTATGTCCATCTCTCGCCTGAATCTATGTTTTTAATAATAACATAGCAGCCTAGCGAATAAATTGGCATTTTGGACTCCTATAATTCTTTAAACTGCACATTTCCTCCAATCTACTCAATTCATTCCCACACCTTTTCCATCACACCTCTGCTCCACTTCGGAGCTCCCTTAGTCCCTTCCGACTTTGGTTTAATTGGTTGGAAGAACATCTCCATTGTCTTACTTCTCTGTTTAATGCCACACAGTGCAAGGTCCTCTCTTCATAGTGTTGTGTTACAAGCCTTTCACCCTCATGGCACTGCTGTGCAATGCATGGCAAATTTGTGATTTGTCTGCTGTGTAATGATGTGGTATATCAGACAATGTTGCCAGGAACTGAGTCACATGCATTGTGTTTTGTGGTTGGCCACACATGCATGTATGCGTTCTTTACAAATGACAGTTTTACATGTTCTCTTGACACTGGGCTTTTATCCATGCTTACTGTCACCGCTTATCTGTGATGGTATCTGCAATGACATTAGTTATTGGAAAGTGCTGTCATTTTGCATTCTACCACATTGGTGAGACACCCTACAATAGGAGGTTTGTCCCAGGTATGGATATAATTGGTGGTTTGTGTTCCAGCACTCACTGAGTGCAATCTGAAACACACTTTTCTGCTGCAGAACACACAAGACTGCTAGCTGTGCAGCACTGCTCAAGTGTGTGAGGACAGGAATGATAATTTTGGATGAGAATATGTGGCATGCCGGACCTGTTCCATTAACACAATACACTGCATCACATTGCATTTCTGTATAGGTGGATTAATTAATGAGAGCCATGAACCTGTGTTGCTTAGGGGGTCTGACAACATGATTTGTGCATGTCCAGGCCTACTACTAGTTAAGAAGATGTGAGTGACTTGATGTTTATGGTGACTGTGACATAAAATCCAACACAAAGAATAAGTTAAAACATTTATTTTCATGTTGCACATTTAAGTTCTTTTCTAACATTTTGTCAATTGAGTAATTTAAGAAAAGAAATTCTGCACAATGAAGAAATTCCGCCCAATGTGGTCGCGTCGCTGCCTACCAGCCATTGTGTGTTGGATCTCTCATCCATCCTCCTCCTCCTCCATTGGTTGCTGCTCCTCATGGTCCACGTCCCATGGGACATTTGTATGTACACAGATGTTGTGGAGAATGATGCATACCAAAAAAATCTTTCACACCTTAGGGGGCAAGAATAGCAATGTTCCCCTGACATGGAACCGGGATTTCAGCACACCAAAAGTATGTTCCACGGTGTTCAGGGTCCTGACCAGTCCCTGGTTTTACTGTCATTCCTGCTCAGTCTGGGGAGCAGCATTTTGGGTCATGAGCCATGGCTGCAGACCATATCCTTGGTCAGCTGAAAGTCGAAGAAAAATACTACTGTCAATGATTATGCTCATTGTTACAGTGACATTACTTTGCATGTGTGTTATAACTCATACATATTTCTTGCAGGAGATGTATGTGTTTTGTACTGTTGGTATCACATTTTTATCTAATATTGACATTTACAAATCGAGGACCTACACTTACTTTGCATGCCACACATGGACTTTCCAACTAGTTCTTCCAGTGTTTCTCCTGCAACAGTGGTCATAATACAAGTATACTGCTATGTGTGACACACTTACTCACTTCCACAGTATTTGTTATCACACCATTGAGTTTGTGAACCTTTGACTGATACCGAAAGCGGGTATGCCATTGAGGAAACACTCATCTCATACTTATCAATTGTGTATCCTTTGTACTCATATTGACTTGTCTGGCAGACCACAGGGTTTTGTCATGATTTGTTGACCAGTGCAGATAATGTGGTTCTGTCCACAAGATTGGAATGACACATTAGTACTCACAGATGTTCTATAGCTATTGCCATTGACAGAGTAGTGAGGGTTTGTCAGTATGGGAAATCCTTAGTTACATGTTGCAGTACATGTGCACATGATACTAGGGGCCAGATATTTGTTGAAGTGGCACAGTGCTTTGCAGCAAGTCACCTATCTATGCTGCACTGCGTCACTGGGAAAACACAGTATTATGACCCTACAGCACATTCCTATCCTTTCCCCCTGCACTGGTAAACTATGTACTGCTTGGCACAAACACAGGCATCTTTGCACCATAGTGCAAGGGTTCCTGTGTTGCCTGTGGGATTGTCTTTGTGTAGAGAGGGGCACCTTTCTGCACATAATGAACACTTAGAGGCAAAGTTGTCTATGTATATGTGCATGGAACGCAGTGCACATAGGAAGTGGGAGTGGCTTGGATGACTTAAGGTATTTTATCCGTGTTACACATCACCTGGGGAGACATTTACTTGACGCATTCTCAGGTGTGCTTGAAGTAGTGTACATGACATGCATCATGAACCATGGGAGTGGCATAAAAACACCCACACAACTCCCATGGAACCCCTTCCTTGCACACAGTGATGCAACACAGCATTGTGCGCAGCATTGCATTACTCCACATTTTTACACCATTCATAGTCATGCAAAGTAGCTTTGCATGTCGTAACATATCTGACTTAGGGGTCTGCATTATGCATGTACCACGATGCATGGTAAAAGTATGAGGCACACCTCTCAAACATATGCCCCTAACTTTGTCAACGGACACAGAAATGGCTATTCTCTCATACATGTCCTAATTTTAGTTGGTCTGTTGTGTAATTCAGATTTCCTTAGCAACAAGTAGGCCATTCTCATATCACCCATACTCAATGATAATGCTTTGCCTGAAGATGTATTCATCATGTGAGCTTTCCAGGTATTTTGCTAGCACATTGATTAAAATTCCCAGATGGTCCACAAAGGTCTGGACATTGATTGAATAAGTGTGCTTCCGATTCCTGTAAAGGTGGGATGTTTCTGCAGGGGGAACCAGTTGCATGTGTGTGCAATCCATGGCATATTAACACATGGGAAAATCCCGCTATGACACAGAAACTGTGCTTGGTCTTCTGCTGTTGTTGGTGGGTGCTGGGGAAGACGAGGTACTGGGGAATGAGGCGGATGATGGCATCCAGGAAGGCAGGAAATTATGGCTACGATATTCCTGCCAATCTGGCTGTTGTGATCTGGAAGGAACCAGATGCCAGAATGTGGAGGACTCCCAGTAAATAAAGAACACATTTCTCCTGGGAAAATAATTTCACTGCGCTAGGATCAGTGATATTAATTGATTTTGACCATCCATACTAGTTCACTCAACCTCATTTATCCACGACAGCTATAATATCACAGATCGCAAACAAGAGGAATCAGCCAGGGCCCCAACAATCAATTATGTAGAACAATACTCAAAAATAGCTGATATGCAAAAGTAAACACATTTTAGTATAATATATAGAATTCATACAATGGTTAAAAATATTTACATAAACAAATACATATAATACATAAAGAATAAAAGACACCAATATATTGACAAAAAAAGAAAAAAAAGTTAAGAGAATAACAATCCCCAATGTGTAATCATAAATACATCATAAATTTGTTACTCCACATAGAATTCCTTGTCGTAATATTCCATGGGTGTCCATAAATCATTTCATCTATTCACCACCCAATTAGATCCTTGGATGTAACACCATATAATACGTTGACGAGTTTCGATGGCCCTTGTTATTAAAAGCCACCTTCTTCAGGACAAGTTTATAGACTGTTCTCTTTCAGTTAAAAACACCAGTGAATCCTCTCGATATTTCTGGGATGGTTCAGGAGATATTTTCACAATGTGGGTATAATAGCGGGGCTCCTTAGGGCTCCAAACGCTTCTTGATAATGACACAATCACTACAAGGAGGCCTATCCTCCACTGGAGAAATATTAAAATTAAGCAGGGCTCCTTAGGGCTCCAAGCGCTTCTTAAAACAGGTACGGTAACTTGGGGATTATTTATCCTCCCATGTAATGTATCCGATAATGAGAGAAACCCACGTCTATTATTTTGATGATGATAAAGGTAAAAATGTTTTTAGTCGGGGTGCAGTGACTCTAAGCGCATGTACAACGCAATTCGCATGTGTCAGTCCCCAATCTTCATCCACTCATTGCTGAATATACGATGATCAGAGGGGTGGATCTGTAAGCAGAGTCACAACGCTCTCCCGACCGTCTTCTCACAAGGTGGAGGACTCCCACCAGCTTGACCTGAGGAGGGATGTTATTTGGGCCTGACAGTAGGTGGCTGGAGAATTTTCCCAATCTTGTATACACATTATATGATGGAGTTCTTCCTTAGTCAGTAAAATCTGATGACCTCCATCTCCCTGGGGTTAATGAGGGAAACAATCTGACGCAAACACACTCACTTCTCCTGTGGTGACTACGTGGTGGTCTCCTGATAACTTCAAGCTGCAGAATGACCACTTCCATTGTGTAGTTGAGCATGCCGAAATATTTTGCTGGAGAGTGGTTGGACCAACAATTGTTTTGTGTGAGCTATTTTTATCTATATCCACTCCTCTTGCGAGTATCTAGACTGATGTTTGATCAAGAAGTATGCCACTGGGTTCAGTTTTCATGTGAGATGCCACTAAAATTAATTTTATAAAATTAAATGGAATTTAAATGATTTTCACAATCCACAAAACCACTTCAATTTGGAAAACCTCTACATTTACTGACTTTGATACTCATTAAATCTTTTTGTGACATGAGGTTTTGACTTAAGAACTAGGTCCTTATTCGGAGTGTCCCGGTAAGGCCAATAAGGCTAGTAGAAGGAGTCAGCTTCCCCATCAAAAGAAGGTGGGGCGTATCACATAGATTTTGCTACTAAAAGCAGCCAAAAGCACAGAATGCAATGCCAGGGAAAAACATGCAAGAATTGGCATGGAAACACTGATTCCACATATTAATCCCCCAAAACTTGTGATCCCCATTATTTGCCCACAAGGAGCAGTTATTTCAGGGGTGGCAAAAAGAGTAGGGGTGGAGATAACTTGTAAAATTAGCTGTAGCACAATTACACAAAATCACAGCAAAATTTCATGAGATTATGCACAAGGACCGTAACTCAACATTTAGCAATATTTTCTTCACGCAAAATGAACCTTTGCATCCAATATGGAGCTTAGGATGCACTTTGCACTAAGAAAATAGTGCTAAATGCAACAGAACATGAACAGCAGCATCCGATCGTGTTAGCAAAGTTCATTGTTCCTTTGCTTCTGAAATCGCATAATTTTGGGTAATTTTGTGCCAAATGAGTAACGCAAAATTACTTCAATTACTCTGATCTAATTCAAGTTTTGACCAGGCAGAAAAATAATGATTATTCTGGGGCACTTGTAATAAGGTCTTATATGTGCCTCAGCCACATGGCCTTTTTAAAAGGACAAATTATTTTAAATTCTTGTAGATGTCACTTTGGTAAATCAACTGTTTGTCTGCAGAATCCTGTGCAGGTATTTGGTGGAGAAGTATGTATGTATGTATGTATTGTACACTTATATAGCGCGAATCTGCCACCCAGAGGGTATCCTGGCGCTTTTGACTCTACTGAACCAGCTACACAGTCGCGTTATTATGCTGTTCTAGGGAAAAGATAGGTTTTCAGACTTTTCTTGAAGGATGGAAGGTCCTTCAAGCTCCTCAAGGAAAGAGGGAGGGAGTTCCAAAGCTTGGCAGCCGCGTGTCCAAAGGACTGGCACCCCATCCGTAGCCTATGGATCCTCGGAACAACAAGATATGCTGAAGAGGAGCGCAAAGGTCTCGCTGCGTGGTACCAGGAAAAGAGGTTATGTAGCATGGCTGGACCTTGGTCATGTAGGGCATTAAAGACCAGGCAGGATGATTTAAAGAGGATTCGCTGCTGGACTGGCAGCCAATGAAGGTCTTTAAGCGCAAGAGGAGGCAGCGCGCGGCCTAGAGAGAGCCAACTTCGCAGCCATATTTTGAATGCGCTGCAGCTTGTTGATCAGAGTGCCAGGTGCCCCTAGAAGCAGTGCATTACAATAATCTATCCTGCTAAGGATAATGCCACGCACCACCTCTGGCCTAGCCTGGGTCGGAAGCAGGGGAAGGATTTTCTGCAAAGTACGGAGTAGCAGCATACATGTGGAGATGGTTTTGTTAACAAAGCCGTACAACTGAAGGTTAGAGTCAAACATGACTCTGAGGTTGCGGGCGGAGTCCGCCGCCACCACATTGCCCAAGGAGGAAGAAGGCCAAAGGTCAGTCGGTAAAGGACGCGGAACGCGGTGCGAAGAGCAGTGGAGTACCGCGGTCATAGAGCTATTGAACTGGAGAGAGTTGTTTTTCAACCAGTCGGCAGTGGTAGTCATACAGTGGTGGAAGGTCTCTGTAGACACGGCATCTTCTCCTTCAAGGGAGAAAATGAGCTGGGTGTCGTCAGCATAGTTAATCACTGAGATGCTGAAGGAATTGATCAGACTGATCAGGGGGCAGAGGTACAGGTTGAACAGGATGGGGCTGATCGCTGACCCCTGGGGGACACCCTGTCCCACTCTCCTAATGCCTGATCGAAAAGGTGGTAAAGCCACCACCTGATGTCTGTTCTGAAGATAGGAGATCAGCCAATCTCGTGCCAATCCTGCTACCCCGGCCTCCTCCAGCCTGTTGATAAGAATGGAGTGGCTGACCGTGTCGAACGCGGCCGACATGTTGAGCAGCACTAAAAAGGCTGCTCGACCATTGTCGACCCGTGATCGAAGGGTGTCCAGCACGACCACCAGAGCCGACTCCGTACCGTGAGCCGGCCGAAAGCCGAACTGGGCCACATCCAGACAGATGTTTCTTTCCAAGAAGCTGGATAGGGACCGGGTCACAAGCTTTTCCATGACCTTGACTGGAAAAGGAAGCAAGGAGATTGGCCGATAGTTTGACAGACAGGTGGGGTCAAGAGTGGGGTTTTTTAGGAGAGGGGAGACCACTGCTAGCTTCCAGCAATCTGGGACCGTGGCAGTGGTAAAAGACTGGTGGCAGATGGAATGTAGAGGCTGGAAGAGTTCCTCCTGGAAAGATTTCCAAAGTTTGTGGGGGAGTGGATCAAGAGGGGAGCCGGAAGACACCCCATTTGCTAATGCGCAGAACTCATCGAACGGGGGAGAGTAAAACTCTCCAGGCGCCGGTGAGCTGCCTGTTCTTCAAACTCGGCTAAAGTGGAGGATAATACAGGGACAGCCAAGGACTGAGGACAAGGAGTGTCTGGAGTAGAAAGACCACTCAGGATATTAGCAATTTTGTCCTCGAATGCTTTTGCTAGGGAGTCGCAAAAAGATTGTGAGGCCGGGATGTTGTTAGCCGCGCAGGCCGGCCTAGAGAGGTCGTTTACTATTTTAAACAAAGTCTGCGATTTATTAGTTGTCTGCGTCAGTGTGACCTCAAAGTATTTAGCTTTGGCGCATTTAATCTGGGCTTTATAGTCCAGCAGTCCTAGTTTGTATAGAGATTTAGCAGCCTCAGAATAGGACTTCCTCCAAACCCTTTCTGCCTGTTTGCACCGGTGTTTCAATTGGAGAAGGTTGTTCGAGTACCATGGCATGGCAGGCCTACGCCTGGCTCTAGATTTTCGTAAAGGAGCTAGCGTATCCAGCGAGTTGGTAATTTGCTGACACAGGCTAGAATAGCTTGCCTCAACACTCTCCTTCAAATTAAAGCCTCCCGGGAGCAAAGATGGAAGGTCAGGGTTGTTCAGAAGTTTGGACCACTGCCTATTAGCTTTGGTGGAGTCCAAACCATTCCTTCTGAAAGATTCAGCGGGAAGGTAGAGGGAGAAATGAACTAATGCATGGTCCGTCCAGCATTGGAAGGCTATTTCCCTGATCACCACCTGAAAGGCTTCAGCGAAAACCAAGTCCAGGGCATGACCCTTCGTATGGGTCTGGGATAGTGCCAGCTGTTGTAACTGAAGGTTGCTGCAGGCCTGGCACAATTCTCTGTAGGCTGTATCTAAAGGCCCATTAGGCCACAGATTGAAGTCCCCCAAAATAAGTAATCTGGCATGTGAGTTAGAAAGATCGTAAATTAAATCTACCAGATCTGGTAGATTCTTTGGAGAAGTAAAGAAAATAATGTTCTTGCTGGCACCTTGAGATGTAAAATGTATTTTTTAAAGTGCATTTTTTCTGCAGTCCAGTTACTGAGCCCAGCTAGCTGGTCTCCCCCCCCCCCCCCAAATTGCAACATGGATTATCAAGTTAATTTGGTTACATTTGATAGAAACATACTTATGTAAGAAACTGGGTTATTTACTACCCACCTCAAGTAATAATCACAGTACATGTCAGGGTAAACCCTTAAAGTAATTAAATTAAAAAAAGCTCAACCCCCTGGTAATTTTGGCACAGAACAGATAGGCTTAGTTTAGGGCAATGTGTGAAGTATGTATGTGGTAACACAACAATAAGAAAGTCAAAACACAGCTAAATAAAAATCTCAAAACTATTTAGAAAAATTAAGTATATTTTAATGATTAAAAAGACACCAAAATGACAAAATATGATTTTTAATAGTTAAAGTCAAAATAGCATCAAAAAGAGTTAAGCTCCATGCACAACCAATTGGTCGCAGTAGGCTGGGTCTGAGGCACAAGTTGAGGCTGACCGCGATGAAGCGTAGGTCTGATACAGAAACCAAGTTTGACCCAGTCAGACTCTCTAAGGGGAATATTTATAAGCCCTTATCACTACCACAATGTCACTTTCAGTAACAGTGTGGTGTAGATAGGGGCTTTGCCTTATTTACAAGGCAGAGTTAAGCCATACGCTGCCTTGTAAGTTAGTCATTCGGTCACTCTGTACTTAGCGTGAAAGGGGAGGGTAATGGGTGTTGCGGTGGGCGTTCCACCTTGACATCCATTGATTTTGACACTGCCCTTATTTACAAGGGTGGCGTAAAAAGGAGGCAGCGCCAAAATTAAGACCAGGGAAAACCTGGTCTTAAACAGGCAAAACGAGGAGAAATGCTTTATTTCTCCTCGTCTTTACTGTTTCCATGTGAGCTGCGTTGTGAGGCACAGATAGAAACGCCTTCCTGCACATAAACGATTAAAACATTTTTATCTTTTGCAACTCCTATGTGTGCTGCTTAATGCATCACATATAGAAGTTACAAAACGCTATTTAAAGATCGATAAATAGAAGGAAGACCTTCCTGCACATAAACATTCTTCCGCTCAATGCAGACACCCTTGCACTATTGTGCAAGGGTGTCGGAGTTGGCGCGGGGCTGCTAAATTTAGAGCCAGTGTAAGGGGAAAACCAGGGCTGCACCATATTGTTGTAAATATAGTGCAGCCCTGCATTTCTGAAGTGGCGGAGCGCATCGTTAAGCCAAGAAGACTAACCACGCGCTCTGCCACTTCATTGTAAATATGCCCCTGAGTATCAAAAATAGCAATCAAATATCTTCAGTGGCAGTAGACTTTAGCCGAAGAGGCTCCACAAGGTCAGATAACCATTGGATGCCATTCTGGTAAAGCCAGTGTTGCTTTGCGGGAAAATCTCAAAGTGGGAAGCACCCTGGCCAGATAGTTTTGGTGACTTCACTCAGTGAAGATTTCTATGTTCACAATTAGTCACATTTTCTGAGCTAAATCAGATTTGCGAACCTCAGAGCGCGAGAACCTGAATCTTCAGCCCAGTGTCAACACAACTTGGACGGATCGGCTTGGCAGGTTTATCACAGTCCACCAGAGGTCTTGATGTTGAAAGAGCTTTTAGATTTTCAGGGGTGGTAGGAGAAGTAGAGCCAGACATAGCCATGGTTTTTCAGGACGTAGGGGTATGGACTCAATCCATTAGAGGCCAACAGCAGGGTCCATGAAAGGTCCAATTGGATATGACCAGCTGGATAGCTGCAGGAATTCTGGAGAGTGTGCCATGGGATGCCACATTTATGACTGGCACGAGTTTGTGGGTGGGGTAAATCCTGGTCCCTAGGGGTAAACCTTGCCATTTTTGCAGCAGTGTTTAGGTGGTGTCGGTGAGTCCACTATTGGCAAACTCAAGATGGGCTCAGTCTTTAGATGGTTTGAGGAACACGCTGGCACCATTGGCCCACATAATCTCGGCCAGGAGGCAGGGGTGCAGTGATGCTTTCCTGCATTGGGTTTTTAGCGGTTTTAAGTCCTCACAGTTCTTATAGGGTGCCTGCAGGATGCAGGGTAACAGCTGAGCTACTCCACCGGAGTTCCTGGGTCTTGGGTGAAGGCTGGTAGTCCTCATAGGCTTTTGGAGGCACAACAGCGGTATGACGAGTTGTCTTTGGTGCAATTGTCAAGGACAGCAGGCAGACCACCAGGCTGGAAAGATTGGCACCAAGTCAGTTGCTGCTCTTCTGTTCTTGCAGCTCTTCAGTGTCCATATTCTTCTTTCAGGTCAGCAGGATCTAATTTCCTGGTGCCAGGGTTTCCCCTAAATACTAGGTTTAGGGGCATTAGAATTCTGTAAGTTAGTAGGAATGGGTTACTTACCCATGGGTTCACTATGCCTCCTACATGACCACTTCCTGCGTTAAGGGAGCATAACCATGCCCCAGAGTTTCTAATTCTGCCATCACCAAGATGGCAAACTTTTAATTTTTTTGTCCACATCAAAACCCCCACCTTAGAGGTGAAACTAACCTGAGTGTGAACCCGCCTCTCTGACTACTAATTTTCTCACCTGTCCAGGTGCCAAATGGGCCCTGGCTCGGGGGCTGGCATGCCCTCACCTTTGAGGAAAGCCAGATTTACATACCAAAGGTGGTGGGCTCTTTGAAACTCTGCACCTTGGTATGCTGATTCACAGGTCATACTGCTGGAGGTGTGTAAAACACTCTCTACCTGAGAGCATTAACTCTCACCCCTGGAAGTTAGTAACACATCTGTGATGGCAGGATGATCAGAACCAGGCAACCAGTGCACTAGAAGTTGGTAGGTTTTCAAGGGGCATCTCTAAGGTGCCCTCTGGGTTTATGCATTAAAAAATACATCACTGGAATCACTGTGAGTTTATTAATTTAAGATGTTTGATACCAAACATATTTGGTTTCAGTGAAGCCATCATGTAACTGGGACACTCAAGTGTGACCAGTGTCCAGTACATGTACTTAAAATAGCTTCCTTGGTCACTTGTACTGCCAGTAAATGAATTGGCAAGTACAGGGGCATATCTGCTGACGCACACATGAGCACACAAGTCCACACATGTAGTATAGTGCCCCCCTGTCTTAGGGCTGCAACGCCTGCTGTAGGGGTGACTTACCTATACTGCATGGAGTGTCTGCAGGCATGGCACACAGGGCTGTGTGCCATGTCATGTTTCACCTTGGAATGCACCAAGACATTCAGCCTGCAATAGCTTAGTTAGGAGAGGGCTCCCCTAGGATGGCAGAATCCATGCTGCAGCCCTTAGGGACCCTCTTTAGCCTCCTTGCCCTGGGTACCAGGGGTACCACTTACTAGGGGCTTACAGGGAGAGCCAAAGGTATTGCAAATTGGGGAAACCATTCTACAGTTTAGGAAAAGAGATTTGGCCATGGGTCCTGGTTAGTAAGAACCCAGTGCACTTTCTGAAAAAATTGCATTGAATACCAGAAAAAAGTGGAGGTCCCCCTGTCAACAAGTAGAATTTTTCTACAGTACCTTTGTCTGCAAAGTAAGCACTTTCAATTGAAACTTCAAAACTATTTTTATAAGTTACGTTAAATACTCCCACTCCAAGCCTAATCTCTTTCTTTAACATATTGGACTTTGTGAGGGTTAGATTTGCTTTTTCCATACCACACTTAATCACATGGGAGAAAATGTTGGACTTTTGGACTCCAAATCTATCTACATTGTGGAATGTGTTGGGCTTTGAGGTGAATATTTACTATTCCCACTCTAAAACTAATTACATTTGGGGAAATGTTGGTCTTTGGAGGGTTTAATGTATTATTCCCACATGCAGAAAATTCTGGACTTTGGATTGGAAGGGGTTTGATGTATTATTCTCTCCTCAAACCTAACCACATTAGAGAAAATATTGGACTTTGGTGCGGTAGATTTACATTTCCCAATGCAAAATTAACTACCTTCAGAAAAATCATGTATTTGTTTCAACAAATCTACTACTAAAACTTAAAATAACATCTATTATCATTAAGAATTTCTGACAGACATATATTAAAAATTACATAAATTACATAAAACATAAATTACATAAAACACTAAGTAAAAACAAATCATGAAAGTAAATCAATTTCTTAAAAATGTTTATACATTTAAAAAGTTTAAAAACAAAAACAAACCAGCAAGAATTTAAATGTATTAGACACGAAAAGGTAAATGATTAAATCATTTCCCAGTAAATCAATAAAAGTTACATTCACAAATTTTTTTTCCTTTTTAGGCCGAGAATTCGATATCTCTGCATATAATTTACTTTTCTGTGTATGTACTTTGTGGGCTTTGGAGATCAGCCCTAGGACTTGTCTGCTTCTGCCTATGGACCTTTTTTCTGTTCAATTGCCTCTATTTAATTGTCTTGATAGAAAACGACCAGTAGAGGTCAGTAAAATACCAGAATTTTTTTTCTGCTGGCGGACATTATTTTTTACATTTTTTACCATTTCCTGCTGAAAGGCAATATTTCTCTGCATGTGGTCCCATACCTGGTGTGTCATGCAGTTTGGTGCTTACTCTCCCTCCATGTTAAAGTACAGGAGGTGTTTCAGCACCCAGGCCAATGTGCTGCATAGCTAAATACATATAAGGTCCCAAAGGCGAGACCGATTACAACAAATACAGAAAAAAAATTATAGCAAAACATTTAAAATCTTTATCATAAATTATTGTTATTATATTGACTAAAACCAAATTGAATTCAACATGCATATTTTATATAAAAATTATGATACAAAGAAAAAAACGACACAACTATTTTTCATAAAAACCCTGGGGCAGCTCCTCCATTAGGGCAGAGGAGCGCTGCCCCATTGTTTTCTTGCAGTGCGAGTAGCAGAAACATAAAATTGTATTTTTAATATCATTTTATGTTTCTGCTACTCGCGCTGCAAGAAAGCAGAAGAAAGGGGTATGCATGCAGCCTACATAGAGGAAATGACTTCCCTACAGGTGCCCGGCTGGGCGCTGTCCGGGACTCTGTACCAATCACAACGCTGCCATTGCAGTGTTTTGATTGTTTACAGGAGAGGAGGGAGCATGCCTGTTCCTGTCCCTGTTTCTGTTCAGGAAAACGAAAAACGCGGGACCCGGCCCAGAGCAGAGGCGGCGCGGGACCCAGTCAGGTAGGTTTTCTTCCTTTATTTTTAATTTTAACCCTCTACACCTCCCCGCGGTAACGCCCGCATGAACCCCCACGCAACACCGCCCCTTACGCGAGTATTGCAAGCCGCGACTGCAAAAACCCTTCATTTTAATTTCCCACCAAACCTACAGCGACTGCTGATAAATGTACAACTAATTTAACACACATAAAATAAACTGAATAAAAGATGTACACTGTAAATACCTTAAAATAACAAACACATCAATAGCAACATTATATACAATATTAAAAATTAAGTACATCATACTAAAATAGGGAAAATTAATCAATATTCTTCTCGGTGATATAACTCAATATCAATGAAATAACGATATTACGGCAATAGTATTAAATACTCACAAAATTAAGGCCGAAAATGCCCTTCAAATTCATTGGATTATTGCAAGACTGGACATAACTAACTTCTATAAACTAGGACTTTGATTATGAACTTCTCTAAAACACACTTTTCAAAAGTATTTATTTTCTGAAATTCCGGTAATCGTGAGTATTTATAACAGTGTTGCCCACTGGAAGAGATGTGTGTATATGTTGGAAGGCAAAGCTAGAAAGATATTTATCACAAAATAAAGTAAACATTACATCTTCAAACTAATGGAAGCTCACAATAAGCATTGGAAGAAGTTAGTTTCTTTAAAGAAAAGTGTAAAAGTTTGAATAAATGTCTTATCTAAGGCTCACCTTTTGTTGACTTTTTTATTTGACTGTATCATGCAGCAAATAACTTGCATTCCTTGGTGCAGGGTTATAACCCGGTGAACTTGCAGATGTTTGCACATTTCAGATCTGTAAACATATTAACATCATGATTGCCATATGTCTAATCTCGGGCTAATACTAGTTTCCTGGGAAACGCATCTTTTTTATGTTTCCGGTATGTGCATTCGGGTTCCAGATCATTAAAAGTTTGCTTCCCTTTTGTACAGTATGCCAAAAAAATATATTAATTGAACCAAACCTTTTTAAAGGTAAATATGTACATACTCCCATGGCAACAAAAGTAAAATATGTTTCTAATTTAGAAAAGCTACAATTAATTGGGGTTAGCATTACACCATGAAATACCGAAGAGGTGAAAAAGTGAAGAACCCGCTGGAAAGGGCTTAAGTTACAGCAGTATTGTCGAAAAGCCATGTTACAAAATGTTCATATTGTAACTACTTATGTGAAGAAGTCAATTGGTTTTGCTAATACCAAAACATTTCTTAGGCTTCTCATCAAATCATCTGTAACATAGGTATTGCCTACATATGAAACGGATGTACACCTTATTCTATTTTCTGGTTCCATTTTTTCAGCAGTCAAACATTATGTCCCTGCCTACGGCCCTGCTTCCAAACATCTAATGAGTTTTCAAATGAATGGTGCTGTTCATCACAATTTATACTCCAGACTTATGTCAAGTATATTAGATGTTCCTAAAACTGATACAAGTGCCCTTGAACCCTCTTATGAATTCCATTTCTCTAACATTGGTGCTGTCATGTATGGTGGCACTGCAAATGGAGATATGTGTGCTAGCCAAAACACAAACATTCTGTTAGAATTTGGGGGGCTTACTTATCAGCCCCTTGCGCCTTAGGTGCATCACTTTTTGTGACGCTCTGTGCTCCATATTACCAAGCAGCCCTAAGCCACTTTTTTTTGGCCTAATTATGCCTTGTAAATATTATTCCCTTAAATGCAGTTTTCTGCGTTAAAGGGTCATGCGATGGGTGTTGCTGGTGGAGGGGGAGGTCGGGTTCCCAGCAACATCCATGGCTTTTTTGCACTGCCCCGGATTTCCGAGAAATTGTAACTCTGAGGTAGTGCCAAAAACGTATGCCTCCCCTGGAGAGGCGTAAGGGAGGCACATAGAGGAGAAATGGAGAAAAAAGTCTCTTGAGATTATCTTTGTGCCAAAAGGTTTCCCTTCATGCAGAAAAATAACCATCCTGCAAAGCAGACACCCTTACACTATGATGCATAGGTGCCTGTGTTGGCACACGTCAGCCCATTGTGCACCAGTGTTGGTTAAATGGTAAAGAATGTGCCATATCTGATAGATATGGCACATTCTTGCCCTTTTCTTTTGCCATAGGGCATCGCCATAGGAAGGCCTGGGGCGCTGCCCTAAGACAGAAACTCATAAATGAGGCCCTCGATGTTGGTTTACTGGGGTGCAAGCCGTTGTCAAGCAACACTCACAAAAACACAAAATTCAGGATTGACTTTTTCACGCAAATTATGTCATGAAACTAAATTCTATTTATTGCGAATGCCTTTTCATAATTATCAAATCATTTACGTGTGAGAAATCATGCTCAAACCTATTTAACATGAAATATACTTAATAACAACAAAGTTGATTTTGTGTGCATGCAATTAACAATGATCCCAAAAATCTTGATAGTTGATTTCCCAATGCATTTTGGGATTGTAAAATCCCTTCGTCAGGGAAGTGTTTCCAACTTTATCAGGTGCCCAAGGTAAGAAAATGGAAAACGGAATCTGGCGCTTCAACGGAAATACGCGAGGGGCTGAGGTGGCTGAGGGTGGCTCCGTCGGATCGGAGATTAAAACAGCAATTCCGAGAGATATACGTGAGAGAGAAATGCTCGAAAGGCATTAAGACCAGAGGCGCTTTTCCCCGTTGTGACTATATTAAAGATAAATGGGAATGATCGCAATGTAGTACCGCCTTCAATAGAAAGAAGTACAGATGTGCAGCAAGTAGAAGGCGAGGATGATAATTCGGAAATGGAGATGGAAATGGCCCAACCCAGGCCTGAGGTAGTGGTTTCTCCTGAGAGTAAGGGCAGCGAAAGAAAGGAAGTCATGCCAAACTCTCCACTAGCAGACTTGATTACCCTTATTGAAAATGTAAAAGACAATGTAAACGTGTCTCAGAGGTATATGCTGGACTGCTCATTAATAAAAGTAAATGACTTTACACCCAAAATAGAACAGCAGAAAGAACGGAGCCCACTAAATGGGCAGGCGAAAATAGAGGACTTTACTCTCCCGGACATAGCCATCCCATCAGAGAAGAATGCTGAACGAGTGAAGCAGCTAGAAAAAATGGGTTTGCAGGGTTTGGATTCAGAGTCTCATCCGAACAAAGAAGTATCGTCATCTCGAACAGGAATTCAATAAAATATGCCTATCATGTATACTAGTACCACAACTAAATTATCTTTGACTTCGGACTTACATGATTTATTGGGCGTAGAATTATCAATGACATGTGATAACAGGGCAGGGAATCCCCAGTATTCACTGCCTGCAAATGAGACTGCAGGGGCAGAGGGGTTAATGACCACGTTTTTTAAATTGGAAAAAATCCTATCCGCAATTTTGTCTCTGATGGAGAAAAGCACTTCTAACTATGATCATATTCTTAAAGTCCTCACACCCATTCCAGGAGGGGTTTTAGATCTTAAACATCATAGACAAGTATGCGCGAAATGTGCTACTTCCACATTTAGTAATGCATGTGAAACGCCTAACGCAATACATAACGCTGATAAAGTCTCTGGGGCAGCGGGGCCAAAAGAACTGCTGGTAGACTTTGAAAGTTCACCTCCTGTAAGAAATTCAAATTCAAGCCCGTCTAAAGTTAACTTTAATGATTCCGTAAAGTTCCACACTTTGGGGGAAAAGTTAATTGTAAAGGTTTCCCCAGAATTAGACACAGTGCGAGTTTTCCCAATCTTTAACATGAGTAAGCCAAAAAAATCTATACTTCAATAACCAGATGAAATAATTAATATCTTAGACATGCATAGTAGCACAGGAAATAAAGAGGCCAATTTTAATAGCCCTGAAACATTCCCGAGAGTTGAATTAGGTGGAGCCGCACACGATTCTGCTGGTCCTGCCTTGTCATCAGTGAATCCCGAGCTAAGTAATAGTGGGGGTGTTAGTCGGAGAATGATTATAACTGTTAATAATAACAAAGGGGGGATTTTAAATGATGATCTCCTCAGAAGTGTGCAGGATGTTAATTTAACTAAGCTTCCTGAGACACGTACTGGGCAAGTGAATAAGGCTTTAGTTTTCATCCCTCTCTTCGATGCTGAGTTATTAACCTTGAATAGAAGCACCCTCCTAAGAATTATCTCTGAAATAGATAATGTTATGTTATGTTATGTTATGTTATCCGGATTTATTGAGCGCTCAATCTAAAGCTAATTGCTAGTAAAGATATCAAACTAGTCCATTTAGATGGGAGGCATAAACCATATGTAACTAAAGCCATTTTTTCATCAGGGGTAGTATCTTCACTCGTCTTAGCAAATGTAGACGGCTTTAGGAAAAGAGGACTAGATGTCCTTATTAGTTCAGTACCGCTTGGTGCCCTGCTCAATAACCTAGAAGTACCTTGCCACCGGCAAGGGAGAGGGTTCGTTGAGCATGATGGAGAGAGTATACCCAAAAAATTTGAGGACTTGGAAATAACAGTAGGAAGGGTACCAGGTGTAAGAGAAATTAAGTTTTCAGCACCTGAGGTCCAAGAGGTCCTTAGCATAGACAGAGTAGAGGAGGTGTCAAAATGGAGTTGGATTGCAAGTACGTTGAATGGAGCAAAAACAACTTTTACAAAACCAATAGTGCGGGGGTAGCCTACTGGGGACAAATGTCTCATGGAATATGGTGGGGCTAAGAAAAGAAAATCAGAAGCTTAAATCCTTAGCATACCTAGACCCCAAGATAATTTGCCTCCAGGAGACGTGGGCTAGGGAAGAGTTCCAGTTAGAGAACTATTATGTGTACTGTAGTGCAGCAAAATAATCCATAAAGGGGCGTTCAAGTGGGGGTTTAGCCATTCTGCTAAGTTGTGAGTTAGCATGGGACTCTGTAATATATATACACCCATCAAATTGTTGTATATGCGCCAAGTTAAAAATGGAAATAGATTACAGGGGTCACACTACGTTTCTGTTTCAGGCAAACGTTTACATTCCTCCTGGGAAGGCGTCTACCCCATTGATTGATTCCATTTGCTCTTTTGTGCATAACTTATGTAGTAATGAAGAAAGAGTATGAATAATGATGGTAGGGAACTGTAATGCTAAAATAGGTAACAGCTCCATCTTGTCTTTTTCCAATGAGGATTTGGAGGAGGTTTGGTGTATACCAGAGCCAGTAGTCCCGACCAATTTAAAAGCTGACAAACGTCGCCTTTCACTCTTGCAAAATCTTAGGGATTTTGACCTTGTATTATTAAATGGCAGATTCCCAGAGGATTCACCCGCAGCCCTTACCTTTCATGGGACATATGGCCATTCCCTACTTGATTATATGGCAGTGTCTTTTCAATTGTTTGGGGCATGTTCACAGTTCAAGGGGGTTCCCACTAAGTTGAGTGACCATAACATCTTGGCGCTAAACTTAGTTATACATATCGAGAAACCTAAACTCTGGAATCAGAGGAATGACAACGTAACTTATTCTCGAAATAATGGTCGCACTTATTGGTCATATAAGAACCTCCTGAACTTTCAGTGGGTATTCAAAAATATTGCATTTAGTTTAATCCGGGAAAGCCCGATTGTGAGATATGAAAGAGTCATGACTGCGATAAAAGCTTTGGGAACAAAGAAGCAAGGTGAAAGAGCCGCCCCCATAGTAAACTGCCCAGTGATATTAAAAAACTTAATAAGAAGATAAATGGGCTGATTAGATCCCAATTTAAAGACCCTATGGCCTTAAGACAAAAAGAGATATATAGATTAAAACAGGTCCGGAAAAGAAAAATAGCAGATGACCTTAGGGCTGCCAAAGATGAAAAATGGGTTAACCTTCGGGAAGTGGGAAGTGGTGCTTTCGGGGGACACTAGAAAGTACTGGGCGCTAATAGCCAAATTTTGCGACAGTAGAGAAAAATCTCAGCCCATGCTGATCCCTGAAGCAGAATGATGGTATATTTATATATCCTTATTGTATACCCCCAATCCACTAGTTGATGAGGTTGAGGGGTTTAGTAAAATCTCAGCATTGGCCGGTGATGTTGAAGCACCATCAGTGAGGGAAATTGAAGGATACATTAAGGGGGCGAGATACTCCGGGGCAATGGGGCCGGATGATGTCCCCGTAGCCATTATAAAAAACGACTGTGGCGATTGGGCAAAAGTATTACAACCTCTGTTTGTCCATTGTTACAATCTCGGGGACATCCCTTATTCCTGGAAGGGAAGCATAATAGTCCCACTATATAAAAAGGGCCCTAAAAACTCCCCGGCAAGATTTAGGCAAATTTCCCTTTTAGACGCAACTAGAAAATTGTTCGCAAAAAGTATCCTTGTTCACTTGCAAGAATGGGTATTTGGAAATATTTTAATTCCCCTTGAACAATCAGGGTTCCGGAAGAATAGTGGTACTTTAAACAACCTCTCTGTTCTGCAAACCCTAACTGATGAATATCCCGTGGGTCGGAGGACTCCGTTGTATACAGCATTTATCGATTTCTCCACAGCGTTCGATAGGGTGGATCGAGGGACGCTGTGGAGGAAATTGATTGCTATGGGGATCCCAGGGAACCTGTTCAGAGTAATAATTGCCCTTCACTCTTCCACATGGACTCAAGTCTTGTTAGGAGGGACTCAAGGCCTCTCAAAGAAAATTCCCACTAACAATGGGTTGAAGCAAGGGTGCCTATTAGCCCCTTTACTCTTCTCAATAATAAACAATCTACTGAGTCGGTTAGGGGAGAGTAAAGGGGATCCTCCACAAGTGGGTGATCTAAAAATAAGTTGTCTGTTGTAAGCGGATGACACAATAATAATGGATCTAACCCCAATTGGGTTACAGAGCCGACTGACGGAATTGGTTAGGTACACTGAGGAATACTTTTTAAAAATAACCATTTCAAAGAGTAAAGTGATGATTTTTAGTCATAGCGGTTGTAAGGTTAGATCAAATTTGAAATGGTTTTTAGGAGATGAAAAAATGGAAATAGTAAAATTTTACCCCTACTTAGGAATTTCTTTTACAAATAGGTGCTCTGCTATGAGACATATGGACCATTGTAAAAGTGAAGCTATCTCACAAGCCTCTGCAATTAATCGCTTGTACTTGCAATTCGGGAAAAGACATTTTTCGCACACTATTGCAGTGTATAAAATAAAGATCCCCCTGACCTTGAATTATGCAAGTGAAACAATAGATGAATGTGAGTGGGCAAAGTTTGAGAAAGTGGAAAGAAATATCTGGGGCCAAATATGTAATCTAAGTTATGCTGCGTCTATGTTATGTTATGTTATGTTAACTGTTTTTGTACTGCGCACAGCTGCCCCAGCAAAGGGGCGTCCTGGCGCCATAAGAAGGTATACACAACACAGCATAAAAGATACTCAATCAGAGATTTTTATTAAAAAGGAAGGTTTTAATGGCCCGTCTAAACTGGAGTAAGTCATCCAATGCCCGAATTTCAGCAGGAAGAGAGTTCCACAGCTTTGCGGCCACTACTCGAAAGGAGCGGCCACCTGTCCTACTCAACAAGAAACGTGGGACAACAGACAGGTTCTGGCCCATCGATCTCAAGGATCGAGAGGGGACGTAAGGGGTCAGTAGGTTCATCAGTATTTGGGGGGCCGTGCCTTTTAAGATTTTAAAAGCCAGACAAAGCACCTTAAACTCGATCCTCCGACCAACAGGCAGCCAGTTGAGCGCTTGCAGTGTTCTCGAAACCGGACAACGCCTGGGCAATCCCACCACCGCTCTGGCTGCAGCGTTCTGCACGCGCTGCAGCCGCGTGAGTTTGGCCTGGTTTGTTCCTGCTAGCAACGCACTGGCATAATCTATCCTAGATAGTACTGAGGCTTGGACCACTGACTGTCTGGTAGGGGCATCGAAGAATTTAAGTACAGGTCTAAGGCCCCTGATAATGCCAAAGCAAGAGGCTGCCACCCTCTTAGTATGGCAGGTGAAACTAAGAGTAGGGTCCAGCCAGACCCCAAGGTTTTTTATCTCCATTTCAGGAGAAGGGGTCATTCCTAATTCGGGAGGCCACCAGTTATCATTCCACCATCCTGTCTGCTTTCCCACAACCATGACCTCTGTCTTCTTAGTGTTCAATTGGAGGCAGTTCTGATTCATCCAATTGGCCACCGCACGTAGACCCTTGCAAAACCTGAGGGCCTCCACATCTGAGTCCCCACTCAACGTGACCGCCAGCTGTGTGTCATCCGCGTAGGATACCATTGTCAGGCCCCAGCGCTTGACTACCGCAGCCAGCGGTCTAACGTACAGGTTGAACAAAGTGGGGCTCAGAGATGATCCCTGTGGGACCCCCAGTGTCAGCGGGTAAGAGGTAGATTTACCGGGTGGGATAGCGACCTGGAAAGATCTGTCAGAGAGGAAGGACCGGAACCAACACAAGGCGGACCCCCTAACGCCTGCTTCCTCTAGCCGCTGCAAAAGGATCTTGTGAGAAACCGTGTCGAACGCGGCACTCAGATCTAATAACAGGAGTGCCGCTGTTCGACCGGTATCCAGCAGGGAGCACAGATGTTCAACCATAAACAGCAAGGCAGTCTCCGTGCTGTGGCCCGCACGAAACCCATTTTGAGTGGGGTCCAAGATGTTAGCTTTGGCGAGATGGTCAGCCAGGATCCCATTCACGTGGGCCTCGGTGACTTTGGCGGCCCACGGCAGCAGTGAAATGGGGCGTTAAATTCTCAGGTTTTACCGGATCTAGGGAGGGCTTTTTTAGGATAGGTGTCACTACCGCTTGCTTCCACCTGGTGGGCACGATCCCTGAGGCCAGCGACAGGTTGATGAGAGCTAGCACTGGTGTACGACATGTCGCCTGCATGTTCTTAAACTGGGCCGGTTTAAGTGGATCCGCAGGGGAGCCAGATTTAATTTTGTGGCTAAATAAATCAAACCCCTCCTCGGAGACGGGGGCCAGCAGGTCCAAGATCACATCAGCATCCGTAGGGCAGCCAGCTGGGTCCGAATATTGCAGATGGGTTGGAAAGGTGCGGTAAATTGCTTGCACCTTTTCGATGAAAAAGGATGCCAGACTTTCACAGTGGGAGTCTGTGCATATTTCAGCTGCGGTGGCCCTCTTGGTCATGAGGTCCTTTAGGACCTTAAAAATCAATTTAGAGGGGTTGGGGCTATTCCGAAACTCCTGCGCATAGTAGGCGGCGCGGGCTCTACAGACCGCTCTATGGTATACCTTAGTTTGAGTTAGATAGCAGGATTTAAGCGCAGGGTCAAAAGATTTTCTCCACCGTCTTTCTGCTTGCCTACAGTCTCTCTTAAGAGACGCTAAGGTCTCATCGTACCAAGGACTGTGGACTTTAGTCCGGCAGTTAGATCGCACCAGAGGAATTAAAGAGTCAAGGGCCGTAACGATCCAGTTACAGAATGATTCGTAGCCACAATTGACATCGGAGAAGGGAGGCAAGGGTACCTTCTCCAGTAGAAGATAAAAGTCTTCTAACTTTCATTTATTCCACTGTCGTATGAGGGTGAATTTATTCTGCAGCAAAAAGAGGGGTTCAGACATAGGAATAGATGCTTTCACCAACATATGGTCAGTCCATATCAGCTGGATAGGTGAGCATATATTTATTTCCTCTAAATTAGTGAAAAACGGGTCCAGTATATGCCCGCACTGATGGGTGGGGGAAGTCACCTTCTGTAAAAGCTGTAAGGCTTCTAAATCGGCCAGACAGCTCCGAATGGAGGGCTGAGATGCGCAGTCAAAGTGCAGGTTAAGGTCACCTAGCACATTAAAATTCGCACATCCAAGAGCCTCTGAGCTAACAGCATCCGGGAGAGCGGCCCTAAAGGCGGCATCGCAACCCGGAGGTCGATATATTAAAAGACCAGTAAAGCTATAGCAGTGAGTGAAGGAGATTTTGAACCGGGCACATTCACATCCCGGAAGTTTTAATTCTTTCCATTCGCAAGGGTAACGGCGCTTCACTGACATAGCAATTCCACCCCCTCTCGAGCCGCGATTAAGGGTAGCCACGGCATAGTCAGGGGGGAAGGCTAAGTTTAGTATCGACGTATCTGCATCCTGTAGCCAGGTCTTGGTCATAAAAAACACATCCGGAGAATAATGAGTAAGGATGTTAAAGATCTCCGCATGATGTTTGACCAGAGATCTGACATTTAAGCTATATATACTAATAGCGCTCATCCCAGACACGCAAATCTGCCGGGATGGTATTTCTAAGGAGCAAATACGGGAGGGGGAAGGCAATCGACAGCAGCAGCAAGTGCAGCGGTAAGGGCCACTTAGCGGTGCTACTAGCGGTAAGGAGCAGGTAGGGAGACGCTTTCGAATAGCCAACAAATCTTCTCTGTAATACCTGATAGTAGATGAGGCCATGTTGTAAGACGTAGAAGATAGAGTCCTGCCGCGCCCAGCGCTTCCTTAGCACTGACGGGCGCAGACGGGCAGGACTCTGGCGCGACTCAGGCGCCGAGAAGGCGCGCCCGCAGCGCTGATCCGCTACGCGGTTGAGGGAGCTATAAGTAGGCATCCCTCACCTCAGCCAGAGCGCTAGAGCGCTCGACGAACTACCCTGATCCTGATAGCACCACTACAATATGGCGCCCAAATTCAAATCCCACCCGAGGAGCCTGGCCCGCCAAACAGCGGTGGGGGATCCAATTTAGAGTGCAAGTGAGGGCGTTTAAAGTACCCGTTTAAGAACAGGGAATAATAGAATGCAATTAACCAAGATGCAAAAACGGGAAGTTTTAAAAATAGTAGCGCTGTACAAAAGGCGCTTAGCACTATGCTATGCAGCAGCTCTTAGGCTCGAATTTGGCCTCCTTTCAACATATGTGCTATCAACGGCAGCTTGTTTACGGTGGTGTAACGCTTTGTTAAATGGTCAAGAGAATCTGTTATGGTTAGCATTGCATAGGGAAATTTTTGTTAATATGTTGCGGAAAAGTGTAATTTTTAGAAATTTTTTAAAGGCTTTAAACATTTTTGGTTTAGATTTTGAAGAAGTAGCAGGTTTAGATAAAATAGCTTTAAAGCATTTAATTAAAAAACTATATATGTGATTTCACGTGAAAGAGATTTGAAAATATGCCACGCGAATGGAAGGTTGGACTGTATTGCGGAGAGCTCTACTGTTAAAAATCCTCAGCCGTATGTACTTTGGAACCTGAATCATGGAGTTCGCAGAGTGATCTTATTATTGAGAATGAACTTGCTGCCTTTGAGGATTGTAACAGGTGCCTGGGAGGGTATCCCAAAAAATGAAAGACGCTGTGATTTATGCAATGGCGGTATACAAGATCTTAATCATGTCTTGATTGTGTGTCCAGCACTTCACTTAATACGTCGCAAATTCCTAAGGCATGGATTTTTACAGTATAAAATCACAACAGCAGAACAGGCCCGCAACTTTCCTTTGCTCCCCCCATCAGAACTGATGTGTTTTAAAATTTTCCGCTTTTTTAAAGAATTTTTAAATGTTTATTAAAAAAATTAATGGGCTTGAGCCGTAGGTCTTCTATTGTGTGAAATTATCCCATGTATTAGCACTTTCTTAAACACTTTAGGCACATTAATCTGTTGCTAAAGATGATAATCAACATTTAACCCTTATTGCGTTGTAGCATATTTGCAGGATAGTCAATTTATCACGTACATCTCCTTATAAACAAGCTGCTAGTTAGTCACTTGTAAAAAGGTCCTGGAATAGGGTATCTAATGCACTTGCACTTTATTTAATACATTAGCACTTTAGTTAGTACTTTGTAAAATATTTGCTGCTATTACTATTCCATGTTCATCTCCTTAAAAAAGTTTTTAACTGTATTTATGAATCGATATGTGTATATTTGATGATAACTGTAAATTTTTTTAACTATTAGCCGCCCAAAAGTAGAGTAATTTATTAAACTAGGGTGATAGCCAAAAGTGTTTCCTATTGGATAATAAGTGTTATTGCCCGCAAGCGTACTCTAAGAGGTTTCTGTTGTCTACCGAAGTGACGTATATATTGAGGTAAATAGATTACTTACCTCTGGAAGATGTAATTTAGTAAAATTGAAGTTTTAACTTTCGTGTTTTAGAAACAGATTTTTTCCGTCCACCGTAGTGAAGAGTTTAATGAAGAAAAAGTGATTATGTGCCATTGGGTGTAATTTAGGAAAATTGAAGTTGTGACTTGTTGTGTTTTTTTTCATTGACTTGTATGAAATGCTGTTTTATTTTGTATTTTATGTGGGATTCCATGGAATTCCAAATCATAAAATAAAATTGAAGTTGCTCTTGTTTCGGCTGTTCGGAACTATGACAACTGCTGAGGGCACTGAAATATAGCGCCAGCAACCAAGCAATGGCCCTAAATCGGCATAATACGAAGTGATGAATTAAAGTCGGGAAGAATAGTAAGATGGCGGACCGAGACGCACAGAACCGAAACTAAACACCCTCTGCATCGATAAGGAAGCTGGACTGCTCGCTTGCAAGTATTGGGAAAGCGCCTGCAGCAGTTAACCAAACAAGTAAGCTAAGACAGCAGACGAGTCAGCGAAATGTACTCCGGTGTAAATGAGCGATTTACGTGGGGTGGAGAGAGGCTGGAGTGAAGCATAAGTGTCAGCATCCCTGGATCGGGCTATGTTAAAGTCCCAAACAGACTCGCAAGAAAACAGGACTGTGACGAAGAGACCCCATGCAAAATATCCAACCAAACAGAGTGCCCGTGAGGTCCATCATTCTGCTGGTCACACCGACACCACCGATACCGGACGCAAGCGATGAGAAGCACGCGCGGGGACAGACAGCATTGGCGGCGATAGGAGACAGCCCGCCATTTTCGCTGACATCGCTCCACAGCCTTGTGATCCCACCGTGAGGGATCGCAGGGCCAACCTTTATTCAACGGCGAGCGGGGAAACGGAGAACTGTTTGATGCCCCCCCACCACCGCAGTGCAGCACGAGAGAGCCCCGATCAGCAACGGGTGCCTGACTTCAAAATGGCGCCTAGAGTCGAAAACGGACAACGGATCTCAATCTCTAGAGACCCATGAGGGCGCATAGCACCGTCTGAAAAGAGGTGAGCAGTGGGCGCACGCACCTAGTGACAAATTCAAAGAGAATTCCCCCCTCAGTGGCAAAGGCTTAAAGCACACGTGATGGCGGCTGACTGACCTCAAAATGGTGGCCCTACAATCCTGGCTCATCTCATTGTTGGAGCACAGGTAAGACAAGCAACCCAGCAATTAGACCACCAGGGGCCCCCGCAAGGACGTTTGCTCCGTGACAACTCACAAATCACACCACACCTTTCTCTGCTGCACCCTCTCTTCTCCCACAATGACAAGGAGGTGTGCGGAACACTGAAATACCCACAGCGCAAGTCCCCCCACACTTCCAGTTGTCCACCGACCTGCTGAAAGCTCCCTTCTTCGCCAGGTGGGCATAATGTTTCAAGAGGGACCACACAACTCAGCATCGGATCATCCACGACGGGCATATCAACATGCGTAACTTCCTCAACCACCGCAATGGGGAAACCGAGAGCAACACAGCACTCCACGGTCCCCTTATCCTCACTTTCCCTCCTCCCCTCCCCCCCACTACTTTCTCGGTCCTCTCTCTCCTCCCCTACTGTATTGCTGATTGTTTGATATAATGTTTACTTGTTGGATCTTTTCCTGATATATTGTTGAACCACATTGTTGCACTTCCTTTCGTCACTCCTGCCGTCTCCTACCGCATCTATTTATGTCTCTCCTTCCCTCCTCTCTCAATGTATTGAGACTGAACTATTTTGTCTGATGCCCAATGGAGCTACTTAGTTTAGCTATAGGGGAGATGGGCCGTGGATTCCCTCCTTGGTTGTCACCTACCCAGTCGGTCGTTAGACAGACTTCTTCTCGTCTATCCTCATTGTCTTGTCCCTAGTTCCTATCCCCTCTCCCCCGAATTCTCTCCCCTTGCCTGCTACTCTGCCTACCCCCTGTCCTTTGTGCCCTTTGACTAAGCACTCCTTCTCCCCTTGTTGGGGAAAGATCCAATATTTATACTCAGCGAACCCGCTGAGTGAGTCCACTGCGCCAAGGGAGCCACTCACACTTGAGGTATGGTATGGCACCCCTTGCCAAAGCACTCCCTCTCCCATTTATGGGGAAGGATCCAGTATGTATGCCTTGGAGTCTCAGAGACCTCTCTGAGAGAGTCCACTGTGCAAAGGGAGCCTCTTGCAACAGAGATAGGGAAGTGTTACCACTTCCCCTGGGATAACAGCTTACTGGGCTTTGGACGTTTGCCTTGACTTGTCTCCCGGTTTGTGTACCCGTCACCCTTCCCCTCCTCTTCCCATGCTGTGTCTCTCACCCTACCCTCCTCTTTCCCGCCTTCATTATCTGTCTACTTCCCCTGCTCCAACCCCCCCTCCCCTGTATCTCTCACTTTGCCTGCTTTTCCCCCTACGTATTTGTGCTTATTGTTTATCTCGACCTTACAAGTAACTATATGGCCATGCTCTAAGAACTATGTAACCTTTGTTATGATGTAACCTGTAATTATGATCTGATGCACATGTAAAGCGCTCTGATACCTCCGGGTCTAGCCAGCGCTATATAAAACTTTTGAAAATAAAAAATAAAAATAAAAAAACAATGGTTCTCCAATGAAATACCACATGAACCTTTATAATTGCATACTGCCTGCTCTCGTGTACACCAAAAACCGCAAAAAGAAGATTGTTAACCCCTACTCCAAAAAAAGACTGGTATGATGTCAAAGCACCAGCATTGTTGAATATCTGCAATATTGGGAAGACTTTAGTCATCTGAAACTAGGGAACCGAAATTGCATCTGACGGTCTTAAAGGTCGTGTTTTTGAGGTGAGTCTTGATAATCTCTAAAATGAGGAAGTAGCATTCAGAAATTAAAACTCATTACAGAAGATGTCAAAGGCAAGAACTGCCTCACCAACTTCATGGAATGGACCTCACCCTGGACAAATTGTGCTCCATGGTTAAAAAATGGCTGACTACATTTGAGGCTCATATTGATGTGAAGACCTCTGATGGCTAGCTGCTCTTCTGTGTTGGTTTCACTAAGATCCGCTTTACATTCTATGCCCAACATCAGCAGATCCATCAGATTTGCAAGAAAATTATGGAAATTATGACACTTGAGATGCAAACAATTGACCTGAAAGAAGTGGTCAACGAACTGATCCCAGACAGCGTTGGCAAAGACATTGAGAAGGCTTGTCAGTCGATCTACGCTCTTAATGAGGTACATACAGGCAAAATCAAAATGTTGAAAAAGCCGAAGTTTGAAATGGGAATATTGATGGAGCTGCATGGTGAAGGTAGAGACACAGGAAAACCTGCTGTTGATGAAACTGGTGCAAAAGTGGAAGAGGCTGAGACCTTAGTGCAAGAATCAGTCTAAAGATTTCAAATATCTGTAAATAAAATACTGTTGAATGGGTGTCTTAGGTTCTACATTTATATCTTACAACCAAGATGGATCGCACACAACTAGCCTCTCCTCCGGGTCGCCCCTTAGCACTCTGGTACATGTAGTGCATGTAGATGGACGAGGAAAAAGTAGTTCACCACAGTTGGTGCGAGTAGTTACTCATTATCCCCAAGTTCTCTGGACCCGAGACATGGCCCGGGTTTCGGGACAGTTTCCCTCGTCAGCAGAGCAGTGTTTGGGGTGGATGAGAAGGCCGCCAAGTAACCGTCACAGGCCCTGATGCCTCTCCGGCGCGCAGGTGCGTCTCCAAGAGCTCGTCAGCTCAGGGCTCACTGGAGCCGTTTAAGTACAACCAAGATGGATCGCACACCACTAGCCTCTCCTCCGGGTCGCCCCTTAGCACTCTGGTACATGTAGTGCATGCAGATGGACGAGTAAAAAGTAGTTCACCACAGTTGGTGCGATTAGTTACTCATTATCCCCAAGTTCTCTGGACCCGAGACATGGCCCGGGTTTCGGGACAGTTTCCCTCGTCAGCAGAGCAGTGTTTGGGGTGGATGAGAAGGCCGCCAAGTAACCGTCACAGGCCCTGATGCCTCTCCGGTGTGCAGGTGCGTCTCCAAGAGCTCGTCAGCTCAGGGCTCACGGGAGCCGTTTAAGTACAACCAAGATGGATCGCACACCACTAGCCTCTCCTCCGGGTCGCCCCTTAGCACTCTGGTACATGTAGTGCATGTAGATGGACGAGTAAAAAGTAGTTCGCCACAGTTGGTGCGAGTAGTTACTCATTATCCCCAAGTTCTCTGGACCCGAGACATGGCCCGGGTTTCGGGACAGTTTCCCTCGTCAGCAGAGCAGTGTTTGGGGTGGATGAGAAGGCCGCCAAGTAACCGTCACAGGCCCTGATGCCTCTCCGGCGCACAGGTGCGTCTCCAAGAGCTCGTCAGCTCAGGGCTCACGGGAGCCGTTTAAGTACAACCAAGATGGATCGCACACCACTAGCCTCTCCTCCGGGTCGCCCCTTAGCACTCTGGTACATGTAGTGCATGTAGATGAACGAGTAAAAAGTAGTTCGCCACAGTTGGTGCGAGTAGTTACTCATTATCCCCAAGTTCTCTGGACCCGAGACATGGCCCGGGTTTCGGGACAGTTTCCCTCGTCAGCAGAGCAGTGTTTGGGGTGGATGAGAAGGCCACCAAGTAACCGTCACAGGCCCTGATGCCTCTCCGGCGCGCAGGTGCGTCTCCAAGAGCTCATCAGCTCAGGGCTCACGGGAGCCGTTTAAGTACAACCAAGATGGATCGCACACCACCAGACTCTCCTCCGGATCGCCCATTAGCACTCTGGTACATGTAGTGCATGTAGATGGACGAGTAAAAAGTAGTTCACCACAATTGGTGCGAGTAGTTACTCATTATCCCCAAGTTCTCTGGACCCGAGACATGGCCCGGGTTTCGGGACAGTTTCCCTCGTCAGCAGAGCAGTGTTTGGGGTGGATGAGAAGGGCGCCAAGTAACCGTCACAGGCCCTGATGCCTCTCCGGCGCGCAGGTGCGTCTCCAAGAGCTCGTCAGCTCAGGGCTCACGGGAGCCGTTTAAGTACAACCAAGATGGATCGCACACCACTAGCCTCTCCTCCGGGTCGCCCCTTAGCACTCTGGTACATGTAGTGCATGTAGATGGACGAGTAAAAAGTAGTTCACCACAGTTGGTGCGAGTAGTTACTCATTATCCCCAAGTTCTCTGGACCCGAGACATGGCCCGGGTTTCGGGACAGTTTCCCTCGTCAGCAGAGCAGTGTTTGGGGTGGATGAGAAGGCCGCCAAGTAACCGTCACAGGCCCTGATGCCTCTCCGGCACGCAGGTGCGTCTCCAAGAGCTCGTCAGGTCAGGGCTCACGGGAGCCGTTTAAGTACAACCAAGATGGATCGCACACCACTAGCCTCTCCTCCGGGTCGCCCCTTAGCACTCTGGTACATGTAGTGCATGTAGATGGATGAGTAAAAAGTAGTTCACCACAGTTGGTGCGAGTACTTACTCATTATCCCCAAGTTCTCTGGACCCGAGACATGGCCCGGGTTTCGGAACAGTTTCCCTCGTCAGCAGAGCAGTGTTTGGAGTGGATGAGAGGGCCGCCAAGTAACCATCACAGGCCCTGATGCCTCTCCAGCGCGCAGGTGCGTCTCCAAGAGCTCGTCAGCTCAGGGCTTACGGAAGCCGTTTAAGTACAACCAAGATGGATCGCACACCACTAGCCTCTCCTCCGGGTCGCCCCTTAGCACTCTGGTACATGTAGTGCATGTAGATGGACGAGTAAAAAGTAGTTCACCACAGTTGGTGCGAGTAGTTACTCATTATCCTCAAGTTCTCTGGACCCGAGACATGGCCCGGGTTTCGGGACAGTTTCCCTCGTCAGCAGAGCAGTGTTTGGGGTGGATGAGAAGGCCGCCAAGTAACCGTCACAGGCCCTGATGCCTGTCCGGCGCGCAGGTGCGTCTCCAAGAGCTCGTCCGCTCAGGGCTCACGGGAGCCGTTTAAGTACAACCAAGATGGATCGCACACCACTAGCCTCTCCTCCGGGTCGCCCTTTAGCACTCTGGATCATGTAGTGCATGTAGATGGACTAGTAAAAAGTAGTTCACCACAGTTGGTGCGAGTAGTTACTCATTATCCCCAAGTTCTCTGGACCCGAGACATGGCCCGGGTTTCGGGACAGTTTCCCTCGTCAGCAGAGCAGTGTTTGGGGTGGATGAGAAGGCCGCCAAGTAACCGTCACAGGCCCTGATGCCTCTCCGGCGCGCAGGTGCGTCTCCAAGACCTCGTCAGCTCAGGGCTCACGGGAGTCGTTTAAGTACAACCAAGATGGATCACACACCACTAGCCTCTCCTCTGGGTCGCCCCTTAGCACTCTGGTACATGTAGTGCATGTAGATGGACGAGTAAAAAGTAGTTCACCACAGTTGGTGCGAGTAGTTACTCATTATCCCCAAGTTCTCTGGACCCGAGACATGGCCCGGGTTTCGGGACAGTTTCCCTCGTCAGCAGAGCGGTGTTTGGGGTGGATGAGAAGGCCGCTAAGTAACCGTCACAGGCCCTGATGCCTCTCCGGCGCGCAGGTGCGTCTCCAAGAGCTCGTCAGCCCAGGGCTCACGGGAGCCGTTTAAGTACAACCAAGATGGATCGCACACCACTAGCCTCTCCTCCGGGTCGCCCCTTAGCACTCTGGTACATGTAGTGCATGTAGATGGACGAGTAAAAAGTAGTTCACCACAGTTGGTGCGAGTAGTTACTCATTATCCCCAAGTTCTCTGGACCCGAGACATGGCCCGGGTTTCGGGACAGTTTCCCTCATCAGCAGAGCAGTGTTTGGGGTGGATGAGAAGGCCGCCAAGTAACTGTCACAGGCCCTGATGCCTCTCCGGCGCGCAGGTGCGTCTCCAAGAGCTCGTCAGCTCAGGGCTCACGGGAGCCGTTTAAGTACAACCAAGATGGATCGCACACCACTAGCCTCTCCTCCGGGTCGCCCCTTAGCACTCTGGTACATGTAGTGTATGTAGATGGACGAATAAAAAGTAGTTCACCACAGTTGGTGCGAGTAGTTACTCATTATCCCCAAGTTCTCTAGCCCCGCGACATGGCCCGGGTTTCGGGACAGTTTCCCTCGTCAGCAGAGCAGTGTTTGGGGTGGATGAGAGGGCCGCCAAGTAACCGTCACAGGCCCTGATGCCTGTCCGGCGCGCAGGTGCATCTCCAAGAGCTCGTCCGCTCAGGGCTCACGGGAGCCGTTTAAGTACAACCAAGATGGATCGCACACCACTAGCCTCTCCTCCGGGTCGCCCCTTAGCACTCTGGATCATGTAGTGCATGTAGATGGACGAGTAAAAAGTAGTTCACCACAGTTGGTGCGAGTAGTTACTCATTATCCCCAAGTTCTCTGGACCCGAGACATGGCCCAGGTTTCGGGACAGTTTCCCTCGTTAGCAGAGCAGTGTTTGGGGTGGATGAGAAGGCCGCCAAGTAACCGTCACAGGCCCTGATGCCTCTCCGGCGCGCAGGTGCGTCTCCAAGACCTCGTCAGCTCAGGGCTCACGGGAGTCGTTTAAGTACAACCAAGATGGATCGCACACCACTAGCCTCTCCTCTGGGTCGCCCCTTAGCACTCTGGTACATGTAGTGCATGTAGATGGACGAGTAAAAAGTAGTTCACCACAGTTGGTGCGAGTAGTTACTCATTATCCCCAAGTTCTCTGGACCCGAGACATGGCCCGGGTTTCGGGACAGTTTCCCTCGTCAGCAGAGCGGTGTTTGGGGTGGATGAGAAGGCCGCTAAGTAACCGTCACAGGCCCTGATGCCTCTCCGGCACGCAGGTGCGTCTCCAAGAGCTCGTCAGCTCAGGGCTCACGGGAGCCGTTTAAGTACAACCAAGATGGATCGCACACCACTAGCCTCTCCTCCGGGTCGCCCCTTAGCACTCTGGTACATGTAGTGCATGTAGATGGACGAGTAAAAAGTAGTTCACCACAGTTGGTGCGAGTAGTTACTCATTATCCCCAAGTTCTCTGGACCCGAGACATGGCCCGGGTTTCGGGACAGTTTCCCTCGTCAGCAGAGCAGTGTTTGGGGTGGATGAGAAGGCCGCCAAGTAACCATCACAGGCCCTGATGCCTCTGCGGCGCGCAGGTGCGTCTCCAAGAGCTCGTCAGCTCAGGGCTCACGGGAGCCGTTTAAGTACAACCAAGATGGATCGCACACCACTAGCCTCTCCTCCGGGTCGCCCCTTAGCACTCTGGTACATGTAGTGCATGTAGATGGACGAGTAAAAAGTAGATCACCACAGTTGGTGCGAGTAGTTACTCATTATCCCCAAGTTCTCTGGACCCGAGACATGGCCCGGGTTTCGGGACAGTTTCCCTCGTCAGCAGAGCAGTGTTTGGGGTGGATGAGAGGGCTGCCAAGTAATCGTCACAGGCCCTGATGCCTCTCCAGCGCGCAGGTGCGTCTCCAAGAGCTCGTCAGCTCAGGGCTCACGGGAGCCGTTTAAGTACAACCAAGATGGATCGCACACCACTAGCATCTCCTCCGGGTCGCCCCTTAGCACTCTGGTACATGTAGTGCATGTAGATGGACGAGTAAAAAGTAGTTCACCACAGTTGGTGCGAGTAGTTACTCATTATCCCCAAGTTCTCTGGACTCAAAACATGGCCCGGGTTTCGGGACAGTTTCCCTTGTCAGCAGAGCAGTGTTTGGGGTGGATGAGAAGGCCGCCAAGTAACTGTCACAGGCCCTGATGCCTCTCCGGCGCGCAGGTGCGTCTCCAAGAGCTCATCAGCTCAGGGCTCACGGGAGCCGTTTAAGTACAACCAAGATGGATCGCACACAACTAGCCTCTCCTCCGGGTCGCCCCTTAGCACTCTGGTACATGTAGTGCATGTAGATGGACGAGTAAAAAGTAGTTCACCACAGTTGGTGCGAGTAGTTACTCATTATCCCCAAGTTCTCTAGCCCCGCGACATGGCCCGGGTTTCGGGACAGTTTCCCTCGTCAGCAGAGCAGTGTTTGGGGTGGATGAGAGGGCCGCCAAGTAACCGTCACAGGCCCTGATGCCTGTCCGGCGCGCAGGTGCGTCTCCAAGAGCTCGTCCGCTCAGGGCTCACGGGAGCCGTTTAAGTACAACCAAGATGGATCGCACACCACTAGCCTCTCCTCCAGGTCGCCCCTCAGCACTCTGGATCATGTAGTGCATGTAGATGGACGAGTAAAAAGTAGTTCACCACAGTTGGTGCGAGTAGTTACTCATTATCCCCAAGTTCTCTGGGCCCGAGACATGGCCCGGGTTTCGGGACAGTTTCCCTCGTCAGCAGAGCAGTGTTTGGGGTGGATGAGAAGGCCGCCAAGTAACCGTCACAGGCCCTGATGCCTCTCCGGCGCGCAGGTGCGTCTCCAAGACCTCGTCAGCTCAGGGCTCACGGGAGTCGTTTAAGTACAACCAAGATGGATCGCACACCACTAGCCTCTCCTCTGGGTCACCCCTTAGCACTCTGGTACATGTAGTGCATGTAGATGGACGAGTAAAAAGTAGTTCACCACAGTTGGTGCGAGTAGTTACTCATTATCCCCAAGTTCTCTGGACCCGAGACATGGCCTGGGTTTCGGGACAGTTTCCCTCGTCAGCAGAGCGGTGTTTGGGGTGGATGAGAAGGCGGCTAAGTAACCGTCACAGGCCCTGATGCCTCTCCGGCGCGCAGGTGCATCTCCAAGAGCTCGTCAGCTCAGGGCTCACGGGAGCCGTTTAAGTACAACCAAGATGGATCGCACACCACTAGCCTCTCCTCCGGGTCGCCCCTTAGCACTCTGGTACATGTAGTGCATGTAGATGGACGAGTAAAAAGTAGTTCACCACAGTTGGTGCGAGTAGTTACTCATTATCCCCAAGTTCTCTGGACCCGAGACATGGCCCGGGTTTCGGGACAGTTTCCCTCGTCAGCAGAACAGTGTTTGGGGTGGATGAGAAGGCCGCCAAGTAACCGTCACAGGCCCTGATGCCTCTCCGGCTCGCAGGTGCGTCTCCAAGAGCTCGTAAGCTCAGGGCTCACGGGAGCCGTTTAAGTACAACCAAGATGGATCGCACACCACTAGCCTCTCCTCCGGGTCGCCCCTTAGCACTCTGGTACATGTAGTGCATGTAGATGGACGAGTAAAAAGTAGTTCACCACAGTTGGTGCGAGTAGTTACTCATTATCCCCAAGTTCTCTGGACCCGAGACATGGCCCGGGTTTCGGGGCAGTTTCCCTCATCAGCAGAGCAGTGTTTGGGGTGGATGAGAGGGCCGCCAAGTAACCGTCACAGGCCCTGATGCCTCTCCAGCGCGCAGGTGCGTCTCCAAGAGCTCGTCAGCTCAGGGCTCACGGGAGCCGTTTAAGTACAACCAAGATGGATCGCACACCACTAGCATCTCCTCCGGGTCGCCCCTTAGCACTTTGGTACATGTAGTGCATGTAGATGGACGAGTAAAAAGTAGTTCACCACAGTTGGTGTGAGTAGTTACTCATTATCCCCAAGTTCTCTGGACCCGAGACATGGCCCGGGTTTCGGGACAGTTTCCCTCGTCAGCAGAGCAGTGTTTGGGGTGGTTGAGAAGGCCGCCAAGTAACCGTCACAGGCCCTGATGCCTCTCCGGGGCGCAGGTGCGTCTCTAAGAGCTCGTCAGCTCAGGGCTCACGGGAGCCGTTTAAGTACAACCAAGATGGATCGCACACCACTAGCCTCTCCTCCGGGTCGCCCCTTAGCACTCTGGTACATGTAGTGCATGTAGATGGATGAGTAAAAAGTAGTTCACCACAGTTGGTGCGAGTAGTTACTCATTATCCCCAAGTTCTCTGGACCCGAGACATGGCCCGGGTTTCGGGATAGTTTCCCTCGTCAGCAGAGCAGTGTTTGGGGTGGATGAGAAGGCCGCCAAGTAACCGTCACAGGCCCAGATGCCTCTCCGGCGCTCAGAGCCCTGAGCTGACGAGCTCTTGGAGACACACCTGCCCGCCGGAGAGGCATCAGGGCCTGTGACGGTTACTTGGCGGCTTTCTCATCCACCCCAAACACTGCTCTGCTGACGAGGGAAACTGTCCCGAAACCCGGGCCATGTCTCGGGTCCAGAGAACTTGGGGATAATGAGTAACTACTCGCACCTACTGTGGTGAACTACTTTTTACTCGTCCATCTACATGCACTACAAGTACCAGAGTGCCAAGGGGCGACCCGGAGGAGAGGCTAGTGGTGTGCGATCCATCTTGGTTGTACTACATTTATATCTTGGTGCCCTGGTTCTGGGAGGTGGGAGAAGCCTCTAGAAAGTTGCTTTGAAGAGCATGGAATTTCTTGCTTCCCCTGCCCTGGGTGCAAGCTGCTAGCAGTAACAATGTGGGGTTGTTCGGCCCTTTGTGTGAAGGCAGAGCCCTGGCTATGCAGTTGTAAGTGGGGCTGTGCACAGCTCTACCCCACCATGCCAGAAGATGGCTCATTCAGGCACACCTAATCCCTCTATTCTGTAAATGTCTGGGAGGAATTTGCAAAGTCTGTCGCTTACACTCAGGCATGCAACCCAGTCCAAGCTGCAGGTACAAAATGGGTAAGGGAAGAAAAATGCCAACTTTCTAAATATGGAATTTTTACAAATATTACCAAAAACCTGACTTTACCAATAAATAGGACTCTTCACCACAACTTCATAGACACCAATCATGAAATAGCTACCAGCTCCTAATTGTAAATTACTGCTTACTAAATGTAATAAGGAATCCCCACTGGTATTCTATGGAAGGGGTAGGCCTCACAGTATTAACAAACACATTTAGGAGTTTTTTACTTTCAGGACATGTAAAACTTAAAAGTAGGGGCCAAACCTTTTATAAACCACCAGGCCCTATGGGTTTCCCAAGGCCTACCTTAGGGGGGACATATGTAATAAAAGAAGAGTGTAAGGCTTGGCAAGGGGGGTTGAATGCCAGGTCAACATGGCAGGTTAACATTGCCTTCAGGCTGCATTGGCAGATCTGGAACATGTTTTAAGGTGCTACTTAAGTGAGTGGCACACTAAGTGTTGCAGGTTCACTAGTATCATTTAATTTACAGACCCTGGGTTTATGGTATACCACCCTACAAGGGACTTACATGTAAATTAAATATGGCGCTTAGGTAAAGGCCAATTTGACCACATTTTAGGGAGAAATCACTTTAGCACTGGTTAACAGTGGTAAAGGGCACAGCGTCCAAAGGCCAACAACACTAATTCAACAACAAGTGGATTGTAAAATGCTAAGCATTTAGTGGTGAGCCTGCAGATAGGGCCAGGTCAAGATATTCCTACTGCTTCTGCGTTATTGAATAGGTTTAACAGTTACACAAGCAAAATGATTTACCTATCCAAAATCTGATGGTAATCACTTGAAAGCCCAAAATCCCCCCATTAGGAAAGACTCAATCCAAAAACAAGTACACCATGTCAACAACTCCTACTAGTTTAGGCCTGCAGCTATGAATGATATCAAGTATTACCCTAAAGTGGAATGCATATCCCTCCCTATGACCTCCCTATGTGTGTTACTTTATGAGTGTCATCCTAAGTGTTAAACTTTGCTGTATTCTCGAAGTAAGGCAGCTATTGCCCAGTTGGTGATCTCTAAGAATTGTGGCATTACTGCTGATTCTACTTACATTAACAATAATGTCTCTATGCAGTATTCATCACAACATTACTTGTCAGATCTAAATGATAGTGTTTTGGGTATTCACAAAATGTGCTTTGCATTTAGTGCAACACCCCTCTCAGACTAGTATTTGCTGATAAGTACCCACTGTCACACTTAACAGGCTCATGAATAGGTGATGCAATGCCTCCATACAATTGCCTGTTAAATATAGACAATTCTAGCTTTCAGAAACTAATTTAAGTCATGCATTAATTAATTACGAATTTCCCTAGATTATATTTAATAACAAACTTCACTCAACGAGTGTAAGAATCTTTGGCTGACCAATATGAGGGCGTGTGGTTAATGGTATCTTCATAAGAATGACTTGCAATAACCACATGGATCATCATCAACACCAGCAAACAACTGCGGTCTGATCAGATTATGGATGTTGGTGCCATGCAGTATTAAAGATGAAGAACCTGTGTGCATGAATGTTCCAGCCTTGTTTCTTTCCCCGGGGGCTTATGATGCAAAGATGTTTACACGTGAAAATGTCATGCCACTAATATACAATACTGTTTGTAGATGTTAAAAATATTGATTTTATATGTAAAAATATGTAAAAGAAAGTACAACAATATTTTTAATAAAACTTAGAAAATTAATAAATAATGTGAATATTTATTTATATGATCACGTTTTGGGGTTTTTGTTGTTGTTTAGTTCTATTTCAGCCCATGTTGAATTTATTTTCAGTTAGATAAAAGAAATATAGGTCACAATGGAGCGTTTTTAGATTGTATCTATGAGAGTTTAGCAAATAGCTCCATGCAGACTGTAAGGCATAGATTTAGAACCTTATGTGCTTTTTACAGTCTTTCATTGCAAAAAAAAAGTTTATTTTATATAGAAATACATTCTAATTAGTGAATCCAAACCCAAAAATGTGTTACGTTTTAAATCCTGAGGGGCATATTACCAACAACTAGCGATAATTATCGCTATGTTGGCGTAGCGGCAATATTTTTATCGCCGAGCTGCGGCGATTTTTATCGCTTAGGAACCTTGCTATTATCAAGGTTTATCTCCTAAGCGATAAAAATCGGCCGAAATGCATGAATTTCGCTGAAAATTCTGCGATATTCATGCATTACCGAGCTAATGCTCTTAGCCATGTTATCCACCTACCATTGGATAACATGGCTAAGAACTGCTCAGGGCAGGTGCTAGCTTTTGGAGATATTTGCGCATAGCGCGAATATCTCCAGAAGTTGGTAATAGGAGATAGCGATGTTAGCGACTGTTTCCAGTCGCTAACATCTTGGCACGCCCACTTTGCATGTCATTAGTGATAAATTTCACTGACATGCAAAGCGGGGCCCAAGATGGTCGCTATCTCCTACTAGCTGTCGCTAACTGGTGTTAGCGACAGCTAGGTAATAGGGAAATGATTTTATCTCTGCTTTCTTGGCTTTTAAAGCCAAAAAAGCAGAGATAAACCCCCTTGATAATATGCCCCTGAGTTTGTGCTTCTCCTTATCACGATTAAAAGATACTGCCTAACAATATGGATGACACATGGCTAGGACACATTGTAGTCCTCCTTATCTGATGGAACGTTTCCTATATACCGATTTACACACTTGTATGGTTCATTCTCGTCTGTATAATATGTGTGTGATATAAAGTGCTCTGATAATGAAATCCATGCGAGAGAGGGGCTAGGGAGAGATGAGGGGCACTCTTGGAGGGTGGGAGTGTGAATATCCGTGAAAAAAGTGGTCACTGGGGGGTTTCAACAAAGATTCTGCACTCGGCACCGATAGTCCTAAAGCTGGCCCTGAAAGGACATATTCTTACTGGAACTCAGCGAACAATTTTGCGGCTAAGCATTACTAAAACTAGCACATAATGGAATAATATTTCTCCACATCACTGGTAAAGATAGCCAAAGAGTAGAATAGGACAAAAACATAAAATCACCAGAACGTTCCTCCTTCTTATCAAGAAATGAATTAGTGTGTGCATTAATGCAATAAATATAGGCGCTTCAAAGCGTGGCAGCATTGTAAATTATTATAGTGAATACTTTTCATTAGTGTTATACTGCTTTTATAAAGGGCAAATCATTGCCAAAAGTGAAATGCACTGCAGCACTTTGAGGACACCCAAACAGAAAATACAATTTTCACCTATAGACAAAAATAGAACACACTTGAAAATCGTAACGTATTCCGATTTGTTTGCAAGTCAAAACACTAAAGCAAATAATTTGAAATATATACGGGCAAATTAAAAACAACAAGCGACAGTTAACGGTTTCAGCACGCTTCTCAGAATCTCTATACGACGTTTAACTAAACGGTATGAAAAAGTCACAATATAACACCAACAAAAAAGTGCAGGTGGAAACACTAACCTTCAGGTACAAAGAGTGCACAAGCAGCATCCCAGCACTCAACATAGGTGTTAGTGCCAACAAGTAAGACAGGCCAGCACTAAGACAAGATAGGAAGACTACATAAGCATGGGCGTCCGCAGGGGGGGGCAAGGAGGGGCGCTTGCCCCCCCCCTGGAGCGACCCTCCTTGCCCCCTCTCCAGAAGCCCATGAAAGCCATGACTTCAAGACAGGGTTCTCACTCTCTTTCCTCTCCTTTCTTTTATTTGCTTCCCTGTGAAATGGATCCAAAAAGAAAGATGCTTTTGCTGGAACTGTAGTATTTTTCTGTCATTTTAAATCCAAAATGCAGCATTGGGAATAAAAGGCTAAAAATATGAAAAATAGATAAATAACTAAATAAAGTAAGACAGAGTGGTAGCAAACTGGCCAAACTGATTTTATTCACACCCAAACACATTAGCGCCACTTTTACAGAGTTTGCCAGTGAAGCGCTATTTTTGTTTTCTTGTCTTTGTTTTCCCTGGACTTGGAACTAGTGCACCAATCCTGGAGGTACTAAAATGTGTGGATTGGAAAACAAAATGTGTGCTGCGGCTTTGCGTCCAGGGATGTGGTCTTTTTACCATACTGCTTACGTTTTGTAAGGATATAAGCAATGGCCATTGAAATGGGTCCATTCAGGGCCCTGTAGTTGTGTCCTTAACTTTTCAGGCAAAAGCACTCACTGATTTTCTGAATAGTGAGTGTAAAAGCACTAAGGTAACCATGTTGTTTCTGCTTACATTTCCCATGGTTTGCTAAATTTTGCATTCCCTTAAGTGTTTTCTTCTTCCAGGATGTTGATCCTTTTTTTTGTAGGCCGCATATTGCTCTTGTCTAGTGTGTAATTTAAATTGCGCATCCAGGTGTTTATAGCTGACAACTATTGGGTTTTAGTTGAAAATAGTGAGAGTTTTTCTCAGTGGGGCAGTACGGTGTTCAGTGGGGGAGAGGATGTGGCACTATGTTCAGAGCTGCTGAATTTGGATCTGGTAACCAGGTTCAGCCTTAATAACCAGCCCACCAGACCACTCTCCTGTGAGAGCGCAATCACATGCTAGACCTTAGAAGGCTTCGCAACACCTTAGAAGTCCTGGTGTCTTCGTACCAGCAGGTGGACCCTAGCATGACAAGTGTAGGTTAACCTTCAAGGCTTGTCCACCACTATCCATACTGAAGTTCACCTCCAGTCTTGCGGGCAGGCCTATGAAACAGCACACCCTAGAACAACAGTCACTGAGGTCACAGGACCCTTGAGAAGGGCCAGCTCTAGGGCGGTGCAACCAGTGTGACCACACCGGGTGCTGGCTTTAATTGAAGGCATCATGTTTGTAAGTATATTATGGTCTTAAAAACGCTTGATGCCTCCTTCCTGGCTTCCAGCAATTTTCAGCAACAATAAAAATGTCATGATGACTCTGGTGATTAATGTTCTTCCTAGAGAGAGATCAGAATTTTGTCTAGTGGAAGTTTTTACTCATGGAAAGGTAGCTCAGATGGTTAATGTACCCGCTGCAAAGAACATGCGCCATGCAGATCACAAAGTGCACATAATGTAAATAGGTCAGTGGGCTACTGCTTTTGTCAGAGATCCTTTTGTTACTTGCAGTTTATAAGTTAAAATCCTAACTTAGAACAGTGAGCTATTAACTGTCATCTAAGAGCTGCATACAAACTGCAAGGTATAAATTCGAATCTCCACAACGGCCCCCACAACGCTAAGGATGCCTGGCCTCCACCTTGGGGGTGCCCAGGAGTGGACGCCTCACAGGGAAAGCCAGGATGGGTTCCACAGCGGTATTCGTACAAGCGCCTTGAGACCCTTGCGGGTGAATAGTGCGCTATACAAGTATCAATTTACATTTTATCACATTTACAGTTAAAGGGTGGTAGTGAGGGAATCCATGGGCATAGGTGGTCATTGGGGGGCACTAACAAACATTAATGCACAGGACACCACCAGTGCTATGGCTGGCCCTGCCCTTGAGGCCAGTCTGCCTCACCCAAAGGTACCTCCATTGGCCTTGTTTCAGCAGCAGTAGCTGCAATTCACCAGGGATTGGCAATGCAGGATTTTCACACACCAAACTAAGTTTGCAAACTTCACAGTCTTCCTGCTTCATTCACAAGCACTTTTAACATGTGCTGCCTGCTGTGGGGCCACTGGAATTAATTATGCAGCAAAGGATGACAACATTATGCCATAGTGGTGACTAAATTATGCATTAAAAAAAGGCTGCAGCGTAATGCTAACAGTCTCTGGAAAGATTTTGCCTTATTAGTACCAGTGTAACATACAAATGAAGCAGTGCGAAAGGTGACTAGTCAACCTTTACAATAGGCCATCCACTTCGCAGCAACACAAGTAACATTTTATATTAACTTTTGATATGTTTGAGCTACAAACAATTTATTAGTTTAAATGGTCAGATCATGCAGCAGATCTTGCATTATGAGGCAAATATGGCAGAGCCATAATTTTAGAGAAAACATTTACAAACTAGGATATTTTGCCATTCATGTTTGAACTGTTGTTGTTGAAAAAGGGTGAAGTGCTGTTGACAGAAACTCCATGTCTCGGAGACAAAGTGCTTGTGTTTCCACATTTTATCATATTTGGTACAGTCTGTGATTAGAAGCATATCCCACATTGTGAATATATTTTAATGTCAATAACTCATTATAACCTTAAATAATTATGTGTATCCATTGGTTGATTAAACTGGGCAGTGAAATGCCAAACAAATACTAAAAATTGGGATGTCTGCGCATTCTAGCCACACCTCTGGCTCCACCCACAGATCCAATCCTTGAGTTATTCCACTCCTCTGATTCTCGGCCCACTGTTCCCCTACTTTTTTTCCCCCACTCTGACCACTGTGTAAGACTCAGCATCCCTGAACGTGTGATGAGGCGCAGCTGCGGGCACCGCATGTGCCACACATTTACGGTGCCGGCCTTCCGCATAAGGGAGCTGGCCATTATTGTATCCTTAAACGTGCGCAAGATGCCACTTTGACAATGACTACACGTAGAGGGACACTAAGGACCCGATTCACAGTATGAACTTAAGACTCAATCCTAAACATACTACTATTTTGGTATTCACAGAATGCACTTACTACTTTTGGCATTCACAGAATGAACTTACTACTTTTCGTATTCACAGAAGTTAGGATTTTGTCTTAAGTTTGTCTTAAGACAGACTTAAGACAGACTTAAGACAGTCTTAAGACAGACTTAAGACATACTTAAGACAGACTTAAGATAGACTTAAGACAAAATCCTAACTTCTGTGAATACCAAAAGTAGTAAGTTCATTCTGTGAATGCCAAAAGTAGTAAGTGCATTCTGTAAATACCAAAATAGTAGTAAGTTTAGGATTGAGTCTTAAGTTCATTCTGTGAATCGGGCCCTACGTTTCTTTTCAAAAATATAGCTAACATTTGGACCTATACATTTTATTTTGTATAAATTAACTGAATGTGTGTAAAATTTAGCAATGCCTGGGGAATTCTAGTAAAGGGAGCACCCACTGTCAAATCACTAGCGTGTGTGACTGCTCCATTATTTATTACTAACTTTGACGTTGTGCTTTAACTTTGGATAAAAGTTATTATGAATTCTAGCACCAAGAAGCCAATATTGGTAAATATGTGTGCTACAAATAATCCCTAACATACACTGTGCATACAGTATATTTAATCTGGTGCTTTAATCATAGGCTGTTTTAAAGTATTCTGATAAAAATCGAATCGTGCTGAAGACAGCCTTGATTGGTGTTGGATCGAGGACCTGGAAGTCTGCACACCTAGCAGACAGAGATAAAGCACCTTGTCAGACAGTTTAGCGTTTTCCCTACAGGTGGTGTTTGTTGGCCTGTGGCAGGGTCAGTCACATGTCCTGGATTCCTGGCATTTAATTGAGTCTGTCCCAGTTCTGCGCCCCAGTGTTTCTTGTGCCCCACCTGGCACACATCATGTTGGAGGATGGTGATGACGTTAACATTTTGCCCCCCCCTGGAAACATTTCTGCGGACGCCCATGTACATAAGTAGCCATAAAGAAAACACCTGCTTCCACAGTGAATGTATGGGCCCTTGAGGCTGATCAGTGTATGATTGCCAATAGAGATAACCAATGACACATAGGGCCTGATTACAAATTTGGCGGTGCGAGTGCGGGAATGCTGTGCCAGCGGCCTGCTCCCGCACTGCCAAACCCGCGTGCGCACCACCCACTAGATTACTACATTGTTTGTCACTGGTGGGCTGTTCTTTGGCGTTGCCAATGCACCGCAGTGGGAACATCAAAAACCATATCTGCACAGCATGGACTTATGCAATGCATACCGCGCAGGTACTAGGGTGCATCTACATCCCTGCGTGAACCCATGGCCCTGAGGGCCCCCTTTGTTTCCTCTCTGCCACGATTTTCATGGAGAAGAAACCACCATGAAAACTGTGGCAGAGAGGAAACTCGTAATAAGCTTGGCTGAACCGCACCGGACCTGCCAAGCACATTGCGGCCTCAAGACCGCCACTCTCTGGCAGTTGCGTCGGTGCAATGGCAGTCCGACCACCCTAATTGTAATAGGGTGGTTGTACCAAGGGTGTGGCAGTGACTGGACTGCCACCGCTCCACCCCCCTCGCCCCCCCCTCCCCAGTCTGGACAAAGCCACTTTTCAACATGAATGTATATACTTTTAATTTCGCTGGCAGACAGTTAAAGCTGTCTCTGGGCCAGACTTAAAACTAACTTTGTCTCCACGCGGTGGCCCTAATTCACTTAGGGACAATTGACATACCAAGTGATTATCATACTGCTAAATATTCCTAATAACGATCATCTTACATAACCCAACAATTGTAAACCGAGGGATGCTAGAGCACCTTGAAAGGATGCATTGCTTTAGTTTGACCCCAAGTTACTCCGAGCAGGCAGGCGTGGCGCTTGGGATTCCCTTCAGAACAGTATCTGAAGCACAGGCAGTCTGATGTTCTCTTGGAAGCACATCAGACATTGCATTCTGGTCTTTCCCCTTCCTTTCACTGATAACACACGAATTATATGTGTTGTGTTCTCCTCCCCTGTACTCTCGCTTATTTGTGTACTGTCTCGGTCTGCTATAGTGCTTGTGTGTTAGCGCACGAGAGCAGTGGCCAAATGCTGCTGAAGGGGACTAAATGACCTTAAGTTATTGTCTGGAATGTTGCTTCCACTTCCAAAGGATACAACAACTTTCCAACTCTCCCCACTGATCTCTTCCAACTTCCCCCATGTCACATTCTTTGTTAAATTAAAGCTCATCCTTTCTCTTGTGACTAGTTCTGTTTGAAATTGTGTTTTCAAAAAGCGATAGGAGCCAAAATCAAAGTTTGGCAAAGGCACTGACCAGTGTTTTAGCAAACTACCTGGCGAACATGCTTTCAGAAATACACAGAGGAGAGGGATTAGGAGTGATCTATACAGATCATTCCCCCGGGAGCCCAGCTGCTCCTTTTCTTTTTATGTCAGGGGCTGGAATGCACTGTCTGTAAGAGGATAATGTGCATAGCAGGACACACAAAAACAAGTCCTCAGCCCAAAGATGGGCTTTACTTACAGGCAGCTACAGATAACAGTTCTTGGGCAAAGTTACAGCTCTCACATTCTCTGACATGCGTTCCCGGGTCGTGAGCTAAAATTCCTCTCTGGTTTTCATGATGTGTTGTGCTTCACACATTCATAAAATAAAATAAAATGAAAAATAAACAGTATGTTTATAGGTGGAACCAGTTGCCTCTTGCATTAAGCTTGTTGACCTTTGCTATGCTTTCTTCAAATGACATTGTGTAAAAGCATACTTGAGGTTACATTTTTGTCATTCATAATTAGGCCTCGATAGCAGACCTCTGCTAAGTAACCAAAAATCTAAGCCACGTCACGCGAAGTTCTGCAAGCGGTGGAGTGTGTTAGGTTGCGCCGTTCGTGATGAATTTTAGCGCCTGGTGTTTGTCCAGTGTGAATGCAGCGCAACAGGGTGCCTCTTCTTTCTGTTGCTCGAGTAGGCTTTCTACTCGAGTGGCAGATTCCTCAACTCAAATGGATGGTTTCTGAACGCGAGCAGTGTGACTATCCACAACCGCCTGCGTTGTGAAATCTTACTTGGAGGTGGTCTAGCATTGGATTTTACTAGATGACACCGCTGACTTTCGGAACTCCGCATGCTCTGCGGAGTGCGGAAAACTCTGCATAACCCACAAACCGAGCGGAGTTCACCACCCAGGCCTATTAATAATGTGCTACTTGTGTGAATAGACAATGAAATGGGGTTTTGTACCTTCCCTGGTGCCACTTTGCAACATCATTTGCACTAGAACTGAAGAACAACTTCAATAGTTGGCCAGTGCAGCTGTAACATTTTACAAAAGATAAATAATTTGTTGCTGCCCAATTGGTGCAATTGATGGTGCAGAACTACTAACTCAACACTAGCTCTGCAGTGCAAGCAATCAGTCCCTAGAATATTCTTCTCGAAATGTAGGTCTTTGAGTTAACTGTAGCAAAACATGCCATTAGAACATCTGAATGGATACATTGTGAGGTAGCACAACTGGTGGGAAATTGAATGTGGAGCTGAAAGTTCAGTGACACAATGTCGAAATGACGACCAGTTCCTTGTTCTATTATTCTGTCAGTTTGTGTATTTTTTCTAGTTCATGTCAGCCGTGTTGCATCCCTCCTGACTTGTGCTCTGTATGAGTATGGCTTGTTGCTCACCAACAAAGTGGTAGGTGCTCTGTTGGGTGCAGGGATCCATCCAAAATGGTACTCATCATGTATCATATGTTTCCTACTGAGCTTGTGACCAGTCTGTGTTACAATTGCTGACTTAAGAAGAGGGGTACAAGTCTTGATCTGAACCTCACTGAGGAGGATGCCAACTGGGGGTCCCTGATGAAATAGAATGGTATGGCTGGACCCCCTCTTTTCTCCCTGAGTGCTCTCAGTGTGTGTTTCTTTGTATGTGATATCTTTATAGCGTGAACCCCAGCCAAAAGGCAGCACAGTGCTATATGTGTGTGTGTGTGTGTGCAATGGTGCTCTCGTGCAGAGTGAAAAGGAGGAATTGTGCCTGTATTGTGATGTCACCATTGGACGTCAGTTTTTACAACGGCATAGCTGGTGATTGCATCATCACCAACAGCATCTCTACTAAAGCACTTAAAGTGGGGTGATGACTGTAGAGGAGGGTGGGTGATTTGCCATTTATTGGCAAAAATCCTATTACCACCCTGCTCTAAATCAGACTGTCAACTGCTCAGTGAGTGACTATGCTGAGGAAGCATTAGGAAGAGGACAATACATCATTTTGCAGCAGGTAATGCTAAGAGGAAAAGTAGGATGTGTAGGCACTTACTGTATGGTGGTTGCTCTTTATAAGATATTTTTGATTCCAGAAAGTTTACAGAACAGCTCTGGCGGAGGAGTACAAATGGAGTCACAATGCTGTAATGTGAACTTAATGATATTCTCTTTCTTAGAGCTCATTAACCATCACATTTGGTGCATGTTAGTGCTGTAAATCTCTAGACACGTGTTTCAGGATATTATCCTTCATTAGTAAAGATAAAAAACGAATTTTATCAGTGGTTGCTGAGAAAGTTGCCACAATCTTCTCAGGCCTCAGTACATCTCACTGGCACACAGGTGAGTCGATAAAAGCTTGTCAGCTCAATGGCTCAAGGGAGCCTTTTCAAACAGAAGGCGTATGGGACCACACTGCCTCACCTCCCAGCACAGTTCGCCCCATAGCATTGTGCTAAATGCAGTTCACAGTAAATGCTTAGTTGAATATTCACTGCAGTGTTTCACCAACATTGGTGCAGTTTAGTGCTGTAAATCTCTAGACACATTTTTCTGGATATTATCCTTCATCCATAGAGATAAAAAACGAATCTCATCAGGGGTTGCTGAGAAAGCTGCCACAATCCTCTCAGGCCTCAGTACCTTTCACTGGCTAAGAACACTTTTGTAATAAAATGATTTGTTCATGTAACAAGTTTGAAGGGGGTGGGTTAACACCTTCATTGACATTAGCTATTTCTTTTTATTCAATCCAATTTTGTTGTTGGTCTCACATTTTCTAAACATTAGTCTTATATAGTGTAAATGTTAGGTTTCATACATTTTCCAGATGAGAATCAATGTGTTGCACTTGCATTTTTCAAATTTTCCAAAAATATTTAAGTAAAGCATACATGCATTTGCACTTGCATGTGTTTTTGTTCTACTGCTTAGAGTTATACATGTGGTTCCAAATTTCTGTTATTCATATTGATTTACATCTATATTAAGTTATCTTTAATACACCTCACAGGTGTGGGAGGAAGCTTAAGAGAGAGTTCAAATTATTTGTATGAAGTAAGACTCCCATTGTAATATCCTACCCATTTCCATACAGGTCCTACCTACTGTAGTAAAACATACATGTTTTAACTCATACATTTTGCCTTTCATGGCCAACATCAGGACAATGTAACATCACTAATCCAGCACATATGTACTTTCCTTTCTATTGCTGGTAAAGGCAATACGTTTGTCCTGGTATCTGCAGAGGCTGATCAAGAAGATTCAAAGAAAAAAAATTGCTGTCAAGAACCCTTAGTTTGTTTCATTAGAACTGTCACATGTGCAATGTGAAGCCCAATTGTACCTCGTCTAGCATGAAATGTAGGGCATCAGCCTCAACAATGTACAGCAACATGGGGTCCAAAAAGCATGATAGTGGAGCTGTGAAAAACACTCAGGACATATTAACAAGACTGTATCACCACAGGAGCATCACTTTTTGTGATGTTCCTGTTGCGATTGGGGCTTCACCTTATTTACACGGTGGCATTAAGCTACTTAGCGTGGCTTTATGCCACCTTGTAAATAAGGGCCCCTTTCACGCTACACTTAGCGTGAAAGGGATGGGTAATGGGTGTTGTAGAGGGTGTTCCGCCACAACACCCATTGATTTTGATTCTGTCCCCATTCACAAGCGAGGCGTGAATAGGAGGCAGTGCCAAAATTAACAGAAACAATCATTAAAAGAATGACGATTTGAAACTTCTATGTGTGCTGCACAATGCAGCACACAAATCACCATTCAGGATTGTTTATGTGCGGGAAGATACAGCTTCCTGCCCATAAATATACATTTCCTCAACGCAGGCACCCTTGCACTATGGCTCAAACAGTGGTGTAGTGAGGTGGGTTCGGTGGGTGCAGGCCGCCCAGGGTGTCATCGCTGAGAGGGGGTCACAAAATGGCAATAATATGTGTTTTAAACATATTGTTGCCATTTTGTCAAGCCTGGGGTGACAAGTGTCATCACTGAGGGGGATGATAAAATGGCAAAAATATGTGTTTTAAACACATAATTTTGCCATTTTGACCAGAAATTTTCCGCATTGGATACCACCTGACCTTGCTACACCACTGGGTGCAAGGATTAAGCATGGGCTGAAAATTCGTTCCGCTCGCGGAATTTGCAGATTTTCCGCGATTTCGCGATCCGCGAATCTCGTGAATCGCGGTAAAGTCCACGAATCATCGGGGACGAATTTTCAGCCAAGCACTTACAGGGTTACAGCAGCAGGTGCAAAAGTTGAAGCTAATTTTTTGTAACCTTTTACAAAAGGGTTACAAAGAAATTAACTTCAACTTGGGCACCTGCTGCTGTAAGCCTGAAAGTGCTTCCTGGCGCCTCGTTGCCTACTTGCAACTATTCTCTGACCCTGCTCTGACCCTTGAAGCAGGGTCAGAGAATAGTTACAAGTAGGCAATGAGGCGCCTGTCATGAAAATTAAACCTCAACAGGAAGCACTAACAGATATAAAAACAAGCATTTGCAATGCAATAGGTCTCGCATTAGGAAAGTTTGAGCTATTGGTCTTGTAAATGACAATTTTTTTTATTTATGTGTTGGTTTTGAAAATAGCAAAATTAATAGCTTTGTCATTTACTATGCCAATAGTTATAACTTTCGCAAATGTGACACCTATAGCATTTGTAATGCAACATGTTTTGTATTTATGTGACTTAGCTGTATTGATATTACAAATTACAATGGCTTTTAATTTTTTTAAATAATTAATACTTATATAAAAGTGATTTTAATTTATAATGGCAATAGCTTAAACTTTTGTAAATAACTTTTGTGAAGATTATGTTCAGTGTATTTTATTGTGACGAAAATCCAAGAACAGAAGTGAAATATTAACATCTTTTTGTGACATTTGTAATAAAGTTTGAAACATTGAGAGAACATATTTGAACCAGTTGTTGTTGAATGGTTGTGAAAATTGATGCTGGGGTGGCGCTGAGTGGTGCTGTGGAGGTGCTGAGTGGTGCTGTGGTGATGCTGAGTGGTGCTGTGGTGGTGCTGAGTGATACTGGGATGGTGCTGAGTGATGCTGGGGTGGTGCTGAGTGGTACTGAGGTGGTGCTGAGTGATGCTTTGGTGGTGCTGAGTGGTACTGTGGTGGTTCTGAGTGGTTCTGTGGTGGTGCTGAGTGATGCTGTGGTGACGCTGAGTGGTGCTGTGGTGGTGCTGAGTGGTGCTGTGGTGGTGCTGAGTGATGCTGTGGTGGTGCTGAGTGGTGCTGTGGTGGTGCTGAGTGATGCTGTGGTGGTGCTGAGTGATGCTGTGGTGTAATGAGTGGTGCTGTGGTGGTGCTGTGGTGGTGCTGAGTGGTGCTGTGGTGGTTCTGAGTGATCCTGTGGTGGTGCTGAGTGATGCTGTTTGGAGGAAAGGATGATATCTGGTCGGCAATTTGGTGGCCTGCTTCACTGGGAGCTTGCCCGGTACCTGCCACTTTAGCTAAAAACCTAGGAGTCCTGATTGACCCTATCCTCAGTATGCGTCGGCAGGTGAATAGAACAGTCTCCACATGCTGGGGCATAATTCACATTCTGAGGAAGATCAAACACTATCTTTCCCAGCAGGCGAGAAAGCAAGTTGTGGTTGCACTCATAGGCTCCCGACTTGATTATTGTAATGCGCTGTATGCAGGACTCAACAGGGGGTTGCTGCAGTGACTACAAAAGGTCCAGAACGCGGCGGCCAAGTTTGTGTTAGATTTACCCAAACGTGCGTCAGCCACTTCCTCTAGAAAGTTGTTACACTGGCTCCCCATTGAAGACAGGATTTCCTTTAAAATCATGTGTCCGACCTATGGCGCCTTAGCGAGAAATAGGTCAGCTGGGATTGGTGCTCTCCTGGCCCCCTACAGCCCTTCTAGAAATTTGCGTTCCGCCAACAAGTCTCTGCTATCAGTACCACGCATTTGTAGAGTCAAATGGGGAGGCAGAACTTTTTCTACCATAGCACCACAATTGTGGAACGCTCTTCCTGTAGAAACTAAGTCCCTTCCCACTATGCAGTCCTTTAGAAAGGCCCTGAAGACTCGGCTATTTGCTAAAGCATACCTGTGGTTCTGTTTTGCTTCTTTGTGACTTATTTTGATAGGCGCCTTGATGCCTTCGGGTTTTAGTTGTGCATTATAAATTTTCTTTCATTCATTCATTCATTCATGCTGTGGTAGTGCTGAGTGGTGCTGTGGTGGTGCTAAGTGATAATGTGGTGGTGCTGAGTGATGCTGGGGTAGCGCTGAGTGATGATGTGGTGATGCAGAGGGCAGAAAGGCACAAAAAGCAGTCTAACAAAGGGCAGAAGGGCAGAAGGGCAGAAAAACAAGGGAAAAACGAGTCTAACAGAGGGCAGAAGGGCACAAAAAATGAGTCTAACGGGGCAGAAAGGCACAAAAACGAGTCTAACAGAGGACAGAAGGGCACAAAATACGAGTCTAACAGGGGGCAGAAGGGCAGAAAAACAAGGGAAAAACGAGTCTAACAGAGGGCAGAAGGGCAGAAAAATGAGGGAAAAACGAGTCTAACAGAGGGCAGAAGGGCACAAAAATCGAGTCTAACAGGGGGCAGAATGAATCCCGCCCTGCGTGTTTGTCCACGAAGATGACACCTTTTTGTGCAATACCTCTACTCAACTGGAGTACTTTCTACTGTCTAATCAGTAAGTGCTCCCTCGTTGGCTAAATATATAGGGGAAGATTTACAATAACTGGTGCATCCACAGGGATGCTCCAGTTATTGTGCGCCGCAGCTCCGCCACCCATGGTGCGCCGCATTTACAATGCAAAGGCAATTTTAACAATGTATGCAGTTTGCATTACAGGAATAAGGAACAAGGAGTTGCTAGGATCTTGTGGAGCCATTATTGATGTATAACTTATGTTTATGCGCCGATCACGCTGTTCACTTTAGCACTTGCACCTTCACAATCACAAACTGTATATATATCACCACGCACCAAGTGCCACTGGGTTGTCACATGATCTGTTCTGTACAGTGCTGTTTAACTGTATTGCCATGTGAAAGACCTCTTCCTGTTTCTATTGGTGAACAATACCGCCTTTTTTCAAAAAACCCTAGCGACTCCTTGTTCCTTATTCCTGTAATGCAAACTGCATACATTGTTAAAATTGCCTTTGCATGATACCTGTTGGGAATTGTTCTTGTTTACACTACACACCCATCCCAACGTTGTCTATGGGTTCCCTCCTGTTGTTTTTTACGCATTTACAATGCGGCGCACCATGTGGCAAAAATGGCACAGATGCGTCACGCATCTGTGCCGTAAAAGCAGCGCATTGCTGGAGCTGCGTCGCGCTTGCAACGCAGCTCCAGCAGTGCTCTGGGGGGCCCTATCTCCCCAATGCTGCATCAAGCCTTGCGCCTGCTTCAAGCGGGCGCAGGGTTTTGACGCAGCATTGGCCTAAAAGTGACTGAGTGAAATCTACACTTTTAGGAGGCGTTCCTGCGCAGGAACGCCCTCCCTTGCCCCGAACGCTTCCTGATGGTGTTGTTAATACCCAGCACCATGGCGCATCTTTTGTGCTGTCGCTGCGTCACAAAAGGTCTCGGTAGAGGGTGGCAGTAGTGAACCAGAGGGTGGCAGTGATGAACCAGAGGGTGACTGTGATGAACCAGAGGGCGGCAGGGGTGAACCAGAGGGTGACAGTGCTGAACCAGAGGGTGGCAGTGCTGAACCAGAGGGTGGCAGGGGTGAACCAGAGGGTGGCAGGGGTGAACCAGAGGGTGGCAGTGATGAACCAGATGGTGGCAGGGGTGAACCAGAGGGTGGCAGTGGTGAACCAGAGGGTGGCATGGGTGAACCAAAGGGTGGCAGTGGTGAACCAGAGAGTGGCAGTGGTGAACCAGAGGGTGGCAGTGCTGAACCAGAGGGTGACAGTGGTTAACCAGAGGGTGGCAGTGGGGAACCAGAGGTGCTGTGATGAACCAGAGGATGGCAGTCGTGAACCAGAGGGCGCCAGTGGTGAACCAGAGGGTGACAGTGCTGAACCAGAGGGTGGCAGGGGTGAACCAGAGGGTGCTGTGATGAACTAGAGGGTGGCAGTGGTGAACCAGAGGGTAGCAGGGGTGAACCAGAGGGTGGCAGTGGTGAACCACAGGGTGGCAGTGCTGAACCAGAGGGTGATAGTGGTTAACCAGAGGGTGGCAGTGGTGAACCAGAGGTGCTGTCATGAACCAGAGGGTGGCAGTCGTGAAACAGAGGGTGGCAGTCGTGAACCAGAGGGTGGCAGTGGTGAACCAGAGGGTGACAGTGCAGAACCAGAGAGTGGCAGGGATGAACCAAAGAGTGGTAGTGCTGAACCAGAGGGTGGCAGTGGTGAACCACAGGGTGGCAGGGGTGAACCAGAGGGTGGCAGGGGTGAACCAGAGGGTGGCAGTTGTGAACCAGAGGGTGGCAGTGATGAACCAGAGGGTGGCAGTGGTGAACCACAGGGTGCTGTGCCCATACACGACCGCATGGGTAACTTCGCCATGCAAGCGGCGCGCGAACACGCAAAAAGCCCTGGGAACACGCAAAAAACCCTGCGAACACGCAAAAAAAAATCTGCAAATTTGCACGAATTCGCGGATTTTGCGGATTGCAAATTCGATTTCGCGCGAATTCGCGGAACGTGAATTCGCAAATTTCGCCCATACTTAGCAAGGATGCAATTTAGCGTCAGCGCAGGAAGACATGCAGGGAGGTGCTGTACGATTGTAAATACAGCGCATCCCTGCAGTTCTGAATTGACAGAGCGCAGCATAAGAAATTTTGAAGCTAACCCGCGCACTGCCACAATCTTGTAAATATGCCCCTTGATGTTTTTTTTAACACACCCTCAGCTTCTTTGGTCCTATGGAAATCCACTTGTCCACTGTCATGTTATAGCAAGGATGCTGTTTTAAAATCACAAAATATTGTGCCTGCAGAAGTTAGCAAACCGAAGAAATCTGTGCATGTCATTCAATTTGAGAGTTTAGCAATTCAGAAACATTTTTGACTGTCCAGCTGAACAACAGTTTTGCATAAAGGTGATTTTTTAAGTTGTTTCAATACCTCTTGCATATGCTGAACATCTTCTTCGTCTCACTAGGAATAGATCAGGATGTCATCAATTTGGACAACCATGCAGCTATCCAAAGAAGAAAAATCTTAGTTATGGAATTTCGAAAGCATCCATGTCATTACAGAATCCAAAAGGCGTGACATGTTACCTGTAGAAACCACATTTTGTATACAATTGATATGGTTCCACAGGAGCAATGCTAATTTCGTAATTTCCTGAACTCACTGTCAACTATTCAAAAGCCATTGTGCTGGTCATCAGTAGTCTTGGGGAAAGGGCCATATGACAAGAGAGAGGCTTATTACAGCTGGCATCACCCTGTGATGCAGAAGTGTTGATAAGTAAAATAAAAAACAGTATTTCATCAGCTGAATCACAATTAATCTTTCTAAAATGACATATGATACAGCTTGTAGCAATCTCTGTATTTCTGACTCTCTACAGTTGGTTGAGACTCTGTGACTTGCTATCACTAAATATACACATTAAACTCCTATAATAGAAATACCATGAACACAAATTCATATCTGTGTATGTGTGTGTGTGTGTATATATATATATATATATATATATATGTATATATATATATATATATATATATATATATATATATATACATCCACAAACAATCCAATGCGTAACAAACTTTTTAGGCAGAAAAAACACTGGAGCCGCGGCCACGGATTCAAGCGTGTTGCCTCACTCTTTTTTCACAGGCAAGGATTAGTAAATCGTCAGTTTCTTTTAAAGCAACTAGTGCTTGTGTTGTGCAATAGATATAGAAAACATACTTAACTCATCATCACAGTCAATAAAGTTTGAATTACATCGATCGTTTTGTAAGGATGCCAACTTCATAATTAATAAAATAATGTACAGCAAAAACAAATCATGCACTCTGTTGATACGCAAGTGTTTGCAACTCTGTGTTTCTGCATTCAGCTGTACACGGATTTAACACCACATCATAGACTCAATACATTGTGCAACAGACATGAACAGTGCCTTTCTAATAAATTCATAATGCGCTCACGGCCCGTCATGATCAAACAATGGATGTCAGGGTAAAGTCCCTGTGGGCAATCAATAACCATAGCCTTTCGTACATAGGAGATAAAGGTCATACTGGCATAACTCATCATGTTGCCTGACTACCGTCAAATAAAGCCCAAGTGGGCAAGTGTTGTTCCTGTCGAGTCTAGCAGTCTGGCTGACAGTTCACAATAGAGGTAAACATAGGGATCATGCTCCAGTGAGCATAAGTGTCAACAGCAATAAGTAAAGGAGTTTCAGTGCTTCAGGAGGGGGGCTGCATGGTCCCCCTCCCTTCATTATCTAAACCCCAGGGAGGTGGTGGTCCCCAGGGTTTGGGGGTCCATATTGGACCCCCCAATTTAAATATTTAGTGCCCCGGGGAGGTGGTGTTCCCCGGGCGTGTAAGGGGGCTCAAGCCCCCCACACAATTTTTTTTAAAGTTTTACAGAGCCCCGGGGACGTGGCGGTCCCCAGGGCAGCATGGGGGGGGGGGATCGGGAACCCCTACATGCATTTTTTTAATCCCCGGGGAGGTGCAGGTTCTCGGGGCTGCGGGGCCACAGTGGCCCCGCATACATTAAAAGTAGCCCCGGGGAGGTGGAGGTCCCCAGTGCTGCGGGGGAGCTGTGTCCTCCCGCACATAATCAATAAAGCCCCGGAGAGGTGGCGGTCCCCTGGGCTGCGGGGGACCCTGTGGGCCTCCGCTAATAAATTGGCAGTACCCCCAGGACTTTGCCCACCGGGGGGCTTCTTTTAAATGAAGTTCGGGAGTCCGTGCTTCGTTTTATATATAATTTCGCCGGGATTCGAGACCCCATTGCGCTTTCTGCCAAAATATGCTTTTTTTGGCCCTGGGGGTCCTTGTGGAAACCCCTGAGCAGGCCTAGGGGGTCCGGGTGTTTCTACCCTGCACCTGTTCTTGTTTTTTAATATGTTTTCTACTGTTTTCTTGTGACTCTTTTCTACCGAAACACAAGATGGCTGCCAACACTTCCTGGTTTGGAGTGATGGCAGCCAATTAGAATGAAGCTCGTGGTCGGGAGGGTTCGGGAACCCACCGCTGCCCCAGTTATTGAAACTTTTTCTTTTTCTAATTTCTCAGGAACTACTGAACAAATTTACACCATTTAACAGAAAGGGCTCTTTCTGAACTAAGACCTACATTTTTGCCAAATTTGGTGTAATTCCGTTCAGCAGTTCGGCCTGTAGCTTTGTCTAAAGTTTTCTATGGAAAATAACATGGGGAAAAAGCATTTTGGGGCCCCCCTTTTTCCTCGCCCACCTTGACGAATCACCCGGAAACTTTCAAGACAGGAGCTGACTGGAACGGATCACTAGTTTTGAAAATTTTGCGCAGATTCGTCAACCGCTGTTAAAGTTATTGGAAAAAGAAAAAACACTTTTCCTATGGAAACTAGGTCCTAACTATAACTACCTACTATATATATATATATATATATGATGCAGAATAAAGCTCACAAGGGAGCAGAAAGGGGCAGAATAAAGGTCAGGGGTGGGCAAAAAAAGGCAAAATAACAGGCAGAATGAACAGACACAGGTAAAATACAGGTGAGAAATGAGCAGCAAGAGGCAGAATAAATGTCAGGAGCAAGCAGAAAAAGGCAAACACCCACAGGAACAACCATGGAATGCCTCTTTTCCGCAGAGTACTGCGTGAAAGGGGACCATATTTACAAGGACAGGAAAAGTCGTGCAGAGTTGCTTTGTAAATATGGGATGGCACACTGCACAACCGGAGCATAAAAAAAAAGTGACGCTTCGGTGGCACAAGAGCCCCCATAAATGAGGCCCCCAATTCTTCTTAACAAAGTATTCTATTTACCTCAAGCATATAATTGTTTATCGACTTACTCCTTTATGACTGGAAGAGTGCAAGGAAGAAAGGAAGAAAGTACACCAGGAAAGCTACCATAATCCTCTTATAATAATAATAATAAGGGAAATTTATAAAGCGCCTGGTTACGCGCACCGGCATGTCCCCGTGCTACGGTGAGAGGTGAAGGCAGGAATACCCCAACTGGCGGTGGACACTTCCTACCGGGTGTACAGATATGTTTTGAGTTTCTTCCTGAATCTGGACTCAGAGGGCTCCAGGCGCAGTTCCAGAGGGAGAGCATTCCAGCTCTTTGGAGTCAAGTACCTGAAGGACCTACCCCCCATACGTGCTTTTCTTACTTTGGGGACCTTCAGTAGCCCTGAGCCAGAGGACCGCAGGCAGAGCTCAGGCTCATATCGACTAACCTGGTCTTTTAGCAGTGCAGGTGCCTTCTTGCACAAAATGCGGTGGCAAGTGCAAAGAGCCTTAAAGTCAACCCTGCTTTTAACTGGAAGCCAGTGGAGTGCTTGGAGAGCGGTCTTTGAGGGAGATCTCTTAGGGAGCCTCAAGACCAGACAGGCTGCTGCATTTTGCAGCACTTGAAGACGGCTGATGACCTTGCTTGTTGCTCCCAGATAGAGCAGGTTGCCGTGATCTAAACGCGATGTTACGAGGGCATGTACCAGCGTTTTCCGAGCTGCCGTGGGAAGTAGATCGAGAACTTTCCGAAGGCTTTTCAGGACACCGAAACAGGTCCCCACCACCCGGCCTACCTGAGGTCTGAATGCTAGGTCCGCATCAAGCCATACCTCAAGATTCCTGGCTTCCCGGCTCGGTGCGGGAGTTTCTCCCAGGCAGGATGGCCACCATGCCGATGACCACAGCGACGCGCCCCCCCCCCCACCACGAGCACCTCAGTCTTGCTGCCGTTCAACCTCAGGCAGTTGGAAGACATCCAGGTAGCCAGCTCCTGCATGCAGGCTTCAAAGTTGTCCGCAGCAAGGCCAGGCGCACACGAGAGGGAGATCACAATCTGCGTGTCATCGGCATATGACACTATTTGCAGCCCATAGCTTTGGACAATGGCTGCCACCGGGGAGACGTACAGATTGAATAAGGTTGGGCTCAGGGACGAGCCCAGCGGTACGCCCTGAGCCAAGCTAATCTCCCTTGAGTAGCAGTCCCCCTGTCTGACTTGAAATCCTCTGCCTGTTAGAAAGGACTGGATCCATTTTAGCGCAGCCCCTGAGATCCCACCATTGTTCAGACACTGTAGCAAGGTGGTATGAGCTACAGTGTTGAATGCTGCGCTAAGGTCCAGAAGGATCAGGGCCATGGTCTGGCCCTCATCCACTCCCTGGCGGATGGTCTCAACCTCCGTAAGTGGCGCCGACTCAGTAGAGTGGTGTGGCCTAAATCCAAACTGGGAGTCGTGTAGGAGGCAAGCTTTCTCCGCAAAATCCATCAGCTGGTTGTTCACGTTTTTTTTCTGCCACCGTAGCCATGTACGGTAGCAAGGAGATGGGCCGGAGGTTCTCTAATTTCTCGAAGCTGATGTTCGGCTTTTTTTGGAGAGGGAGAACCACCGCTTGTTTCCACTCTCTTGGTACCGTATTTGTCCTAAAGGAAACTTCCAGAACATGCCTAATATAGGGTTCCAGAACCGCCAGGCTACCAAATAGCCATTTAGGCGTTGTAGGATCCTTAGGAGATCCTCTAGGCGCCGGGAAACCCTTTTTGGGTAGCTGTTGCGCCCTATAAATTGATAAAATAAATAAATAAATATAAGCCTGATTTTACTAAGCCACAGATCTGTGTGAGCTCCTCAGGGGGTGGGATGACAAAATTAGTCAGCATATGTTGCTCTCAGCATCCCCTCAGATTCTCCCTAAACTCATGCCCCGTTATAGTTTGGCTAGGAAAGGAAGAGTAGATTTTTTCTACTTTTTCGACGAAGAAGTCCGCAATACGATTGCACAAGTGCAATGAGCAGTCATCTGGTACTGCAGAGGACTTCCCAACCGAAAGAGTTTTGTAGATCGAAAACAATTCCTTTGTGGAGTTCTCCGCCTCACTGATCCTATTGGCATAATAAACTGCCTTAGCCTTCCTAATTAGTCCATGGTAAATCCGTCTCCGTGCTACATATGCCTGTTTAGCCTGAGTGCTAAAAGTCAAGAGCCACTGTCTCTCTGACTTATGTTTGATAGGCATAGAGTTTAGGAAAATAGGTCAGAAGAAAACCAACATAGAAAGTTTATAGTATATTTGAAAGGAACAGGAGACTACTGAAGCTAAAAGGTTCAAAGGTTCAATAACAGTAATACTACAATAATAAGCGTGCTTATCTTGAGTAGCCTCAGCCAACATTCACAACAAACAATGTCTTAATCCGCCCGTTCTTTATTTTTGGGGGGGGGCTTACTAATGAAGAGGTTCCCACTCTTGTGGCAGAGAAATCCACATTACCAATTACCATTTATGTCTTTCTGTATTTCTTCTGTGAAATCGTGACTGGTCTAAATGGAGCCATTTTCTGCCAAATGCTTTTGTGAACCAGGTCCAGAGACGCAACAAAATGCTTACCTGTGGAGCACGGAAGCACACATTCACAGTCTCTTGCTGTACTGACATAAAACATGATTTCTGGTACTCAGTTCCATGGAACTCATTTTCCTTAGACTGGAAGAATGAATGTCTGAATTGACCCACTGATATTTGATAGGTGGGTTCTGGGGTTCATCACAGATTAATGAGGTCGATGTAGTAATCTACAGAGCTACCACCTCCGTTATAAAATAAATGGCATTAAGGTATATTTTATTCCCACTTTACAAATGCAAGGGTTAACTGAATTCCTGATGGATGATTTTTAAATCTCAAAGGAGTGTCTGCAGAGTAGTGAACTTACCCTTTACAAAAGAGGGGCAACGTTTCCTAAATATACTACCCCTGAGACCATGGTAAAGTGTGGCACATCCCTCAAACACCTATTCTTGTCATTTGTAGGTCTATGGTGTGACATGAAGCTGCTGGGAATGGGTTTCTCCATTCTGACAAAGGGGTAGCATTAGTCTTCTGAGTAACAGTGTGATAACACATTCACCAATACTGCCACTGAAAACTGAAATGTAGAAATGAGCATACATACACGTCTCCCAGGAATAGTCTTATTGAGCTAACATCCTTCTGACAAAAAATAAAATGAACATACAAAGAAACATTAGAAAAATAAGAATACAAAAATAAAAAAGTGAAAAAGTAAGTAAAGCGGGTTAGGAATGGTATTTGGGCCAATAGATTGATAATAAGGACAGGCTGCAGGTGAAAAAAAACTGAAAATTGCTTGCAGGCAGCGGTCAGACGCTAACAGCAGCACCTTACTATAGGAATGTGGCTGATTCAGGCGTCACATTCGGGCATTATGCATTGAATAACGTCGTGTCAATGCGTCGTGTGAATTATTCTTTAATTGTGCATGCGCAGGGGACATTGTTTCACCCATACGCACCACACGCACACTTCTACTACTCAGTACAATACTGGAGCAGTACGCCTTTTTCATTTGAAAACGATTAAGCAATAATGGGAGGCATGATCTAATTCACGAATTGGAGAAGAAGGGAAATAAAAAGCTTTGGCAAAATTCAAGGTTTTAGTGGTTTCAGATTTGTTTGTTTTTTTGATGATAGAGGTAGACGTGACTATATCAGGGTGTTCCCAAAACCCGCACTCCGTAATTCATGGATAGAGATAAGCTAAAAGCTCTCTAAGATAGCCTTGCCTTTCCGTTTTGGAACTTGAAATGCATAGTTGCAAGCATGACTATCATAACCTTTCTATTTAGTGTAATGGATTACCAAACGTTTTAAAAGGATTCTGCCTGAAAATGTTTCCTGGAATCAAAGAATCTGTCAAATAGTTTGGAATTACATGAGAGAAAACTTTCGTAATTTTATTTTTTTCTTTTACGTTGGCCTCCTTGCTTTTCCTAGAGCAGTTGTATATTAATGTACGCTCGGCAATTGAGAGTGGGGTTTGCTTATAGTGAAAATCTAAAGTGCCTCTGCATATAAAGTAACATTTTTGTACTTGAATCAGTCGGCATTTCAGCTAACGTAGGAACCGATTATGAGTTTGGCGCTGTGGGAGCGGGCTGCCAAGCCACCGCCTCACTCCCACACTGGCACACAGGGAAGCCGCCCGCCAGATCACTATCATTAGAGTGGTCTGACGGGAGGGCGGGTGGCATAGCGTTTCCCAGCTGGACAGTTTAAAGCAGGGGTCTCCAAACCGGTCCTGGAGGGCCGGATCCATGCCAGATTTTTTAAATTACTACATGTATCTCAATGGGGATATCCAAAAAATCTGGCATGGATCCGGCCCTCCAGGACCGGTTTGGAGACCCCTGGTTTAAAGGCTCATATGTGAGCCTTAAACTATACCACCGTGGTACCACCAGTGCAAGTTCCTGCACAGCAGGGACTGTGCAATCCATATAGTGCAGGGATGGGGTGCATGCAATCAGGGGTGCACAACATGTACCCCCTAAATACACCCCCATGAACAGGGCCAAGAGGGGCACCTGTAGGGCCCCCTTTCGTTCCTCAATGTCAACAGTTTCATGGAGTAAGAACCTCCATGAGACGACTGCTGGTTAGGAAAGCCGTTATAGGGCATTCCCAAGCATGCTGTGGCTCTCGGTCCGCCGCTCCACCACCAGGAATCTCTGATTCCTTGCGGCCTGTCTAATTCTTTTGGAAAACAATAATATACTGCAGGTGCAACCAAAAGTGGACCTTATTGGAGCCCTGGGGCTTCGTATGATATTGCTCAAAGATACTAACATTTCAAATATTCACAAAGAATCAATGGGTTAATGAACAACTCATTCATGGAGAAAATGCTGCTTCAGGAATAATAGCCTCAGTGTCACAAATATATGGCATGAATCTCTAATCATGTAGGTATATGCAGTAATGAAAATCAATTGGTGCTCAGGTAATCTTATGATGTGAAATAAAAAAGGATAAAAAGCAATGGATCAATAATAGTTGCATGCAAATGTCATATGGTTATACAAGTTCGAAAGCTAATGATGTTTAATCCTATTGTTTGTGGTGCTGATGATGTTTTGATCCTTCGAAATGAGTTATTGTGTCTTTATTAGGACAAATAGCTTAACCGACTAAGTATGTAATTCCAGCAGAAAAATTGTGAACATTTTCAAAAATTGTGATAAAGGGGAACAACAAAAGGATGCTGTACATTGAACCAACCCATGTCGAAGGAAATAAAATTGGCCATGGAGTGTATTAGTGCTTAGGGCGGGACTTAGAGCCAGATGAACATGGCACAAGGCTGAAACATGGTGGATTACCCTGCCCGTCAAACCCTCAGTCTACCCGCTCTATTATGAGTTGAGTGAACCATCCTCTTTCAGATAATAGTGCCCCCAATGACTTCACCATTGCAAAGCTTACTCTGATGGTCCAAAGGAATATGGGCTGTCAGATGAAGGTCTTCAGACCCTCAAACCTATTTAGAATAGACTATCTGACTCATGTTTTTTTTCCAGTCCGTTTATGTCAGGAAAAAAGAACTCCCACACCTGGGGACAACACTCATAGAGTGTGGGGGTCGTTAGTTTTTTTGTTTGTCAAGAAAACCTCTTGCTTTGCTAATTTGTTTTTCAAAAACAAAAAAGTTTGGTGCATAGCAGTACCTTCAGAGGCATTGTACCTCAGAAGGCAAAGAGATCACTGCTGTGCTAGCAGTGAACTCTACATGTGGCGGATGGTAGTCCATCGTGGTTGTTGATGCAATATTTGCTGCTACCCTGACGTATGTTTGGACACCAGCCAATCTTTAGATCAGACCCTTAGCCTCTCAACATCCTCCTCCTGATGAAGAGACAGATATGTATTTAGAATGCTCAAAATGTGGTCAACTCCATAAACAATAGGATGAATCCTCATTATTTGAAGAACGTACATAACTGTGTGACATTAGAATACAACTTTTATTGATCCAATAATTTGCATTGTGTTTGCACTTCTTTTATCAGTCGTGTGATCACCTTATCACTGACCACAAACTGATTTTCGTACATATTCTTATATCATTAAATGCTTGTGTGCTGCTGTGCCCATTTTCCCCATAGCAGCTTTCGCTCCATGAATGTTTTATTCATTAACCTATTAATTCTTCATAATTATCTGAAAATGACACTTCTTTGAGCCATTGTTATCATTAATAGTAAAGGTGCTTCACATTAAGTTGGCCTCTCACTCTTAAGCACAGTGCAGAACAAAACTGAGCTGTTGATACTATGCCTTTTTGAGGAGGCATCTGAATTACTCTGCAAATCAGAACTGTAAGCATTCGTGTTAAAAATGTAATCATTATTGTGGTTTTGTTAAAGCTGTTATTTCCATCTCATACTTTTTTTCCAAACTCAATTTTGTTTATCACTATTTGTTAAGCTGTGTAGCAAAATGGCCCTTTTTGCATTGTCACTCCTATTTCTTTTCTAGGATGTTGCTGCTGTTTTTGTTACCCGGTACACTGGGACACTGCTAGCCAGACCCCAGTGCATGTACTCTGACCCCTAAAACTTGTCAACATTGGCTTATCTCTTGATTGGCATTTTTAACTAACCTATGAGTCCCTAGTATAAAGTACAAACATGTACCCAGGGCCTGTAAGTTAAATGTCACTAGGGTCACCACTAAAGTGAGAATGCAAGGCATGTCTCCAGGCCTGCCACTGCAACCTGAGTAGGTAGTTTAAAAATTTGCCCTGTTAAAAATCACCTTTTTAACCAGTCTAAAATGTTTCTTCTAGATAACAGTACTTCGGAAATGTATACTTAATGGGCCCGATTCACAGAACTAACCTAAGGCAAAATCCTAAACTTACTACCATGTTAGTATTCACAGAAGGCACTTACTCATTTTGGTATTCACAGAAGGCACTTACTCATTTCGGTATTCACAGAAGGCATTTAGGAGTCCTAAAGTTAGTATATGATGTCAAAGTGGGTAGAGTTGCCCATGGGAACTTTTTCCCTATTGGTCAGGGAGTCTCACCTAAACTGAGAAAAATGCTAACTTTAAGACTTTTGGTATTCACAGAAGGCATTTAGGAGTCATAAATTTAGGACTCCTAACTTTACTACTCCTAAATTTATTTATTTATTTTTGGTATTTGTAAAGCGCGACACTCATCCCATGGGATATCATGGCACTGTAAGAAAGGAAGACTACTGAAACTGTGCTGGGGGGTTAGATTTTGGGAAAGAGGTGAGTTTTTAATTTTTGGCGGAATTGGAGGTAGTTAGTGGTGTGTCTGAGGTCCACAGGTAACTCATTCCATCTTTTAGCCGCCAAGTATGAAAAGGCGTGTCCACCAGTCCTTGCTTTGTAAATGCGCTTGGATTTCGCCAGGGCTAAGTTGTTGGATCTTAGATTCCTCTTGGGGATATAGAATTCAATTTTCCCTTCAAGGATAGTGGGGCCCGTTTTATGAAGGGCTCTGTGCGCATGGCAAAGTAGTTTGAAGGTGGCCCTCTGACGCATTGGTAGCCAGTGAAGTTTTTTTAGGCATGCAGAGGCCGAATCTCGCTTGCCTTTGTTACAGACCAGTTTAGCCACCAGGTTTTGTAGGACCTGTAGGCGGGAGAACAGTTGCTCGTTCATCCCTTCGAACAGGGCATTGCCGTAATCTAGGCGGCTGACCAGGAGGGCCTGGGTGATTGTGCGTCGACAGTCCAAAGGTATCCAGGAGAACATTTTTGCCAAGAGTTTGAGAATTGCAAAACCTTTGCCCCAGAGTATGCGGATGTGGTCTTTCATGGACAGGTCGTCGTCCATCGTGATGCCAAGGTTTCTGGCGTACTGTTTCGGGACGGGGGCTGATCCCAGAGACGGTGGCCACCACGTATCGTTCCATGAGAGTTTGGCTCCTCCGAATAGTAGTATCTCCGATTTTCCGGCATTTAGTTTTAGGCAGTGGTTGCGCATCCATTCTGCCATTTCGGAGAGACAGCTGTGTAGTTTTTTCTTAGTTGTTTCCGACCCTTCCATTGTCACCATACTGACACCATACCAAACTGAGAAAAATCATAGCTTTAAGACTTTCGATATTCACAAAAGGCATTTAGGAGTCCTAAAGTTAGTACATGATGTCAAAGTGGGTAGAGTTGCCCATGGGAACTTTTTTTCTATTGGTCAGGGAGTCTCATCTACCCACAAGCTTGTGCTTGGCATAAATGTGACACCCGTGTACCTTCTTTACAACACGTCTGGACTCGTGGATGGGAGAAGAATGACTGCACCTGGTGTTGAACCTGTTGAGAGAAACCCCATGGGCTGGACCTGCTACCCCTTGTATCTAGGGCCAAGAAGTGGACTTCAAGGGTTAGCAGACTGACCTCCTGTCAAACTACAGTGCCTCAAAAGCTGCCTGAATCCTAATTTCTAAGAGTCAAGCCGAGCCTTTCCAACCAGATTTGCCCTGGGCCCATGCGTGGCTTTCGAGAGAGTGAATCTCAACCTCCAAAAGGTACCCACAAGTTCCTGGGTCCTTGGCTGGTATTAGAGTGTACAGCTCTGACCCTACAACCTACAAAACTGCACACTTGGAAACTATTTTAGATATTTTCCTCTGGAGAAACAGAGGAGATGAGAAGAGGCATGAAAGATGAAGCCACTGGCACTGAATCAATCAGATAGCATTTGTAAAGTGCAACATTGTCACCTTTAGGGTTATCTTGGTACTATGTCTCAATTCAAAGAGCCAGGTCTTGAGTCACTTTCTGTTATCTGCCAGCAAGTGAGCTGTACCAAGCTGGAGGAAAAGGTTGTTCCAGGTCTTGGAAGTGATGTAGGAGAAGGAGAGGCCACCGATGCGGCTGCCACAGATGCGAGGTGTATGTGCGAGGACAAATCAAGAGGAGCACAGGTGTCTAATGGGTTGGTGGAAGTTCAGTCAGTGGCTGAGGTAGGCTGGTCCTAGGTCATGACGGGCTTTGTAGGCATATGTGAGGATCTTGAACTGGCATCTCTTCTGGATGGGGAGACAGTGGAGGTCTTTCAGGTGAGGGGCAATATGGGGTGATCTAGGATGAGTTTGGATGCTGCATTCTGTATGGTCTGGAGTCTTCTGAGGAGCTGGGTGGAAATGCCTGGGTAGAGGAAATTGCAGTTCAGACTCAGTTTGCAGGTTTTCCCTGCTGAAAGGCCAAAAGTAGAGAAGGTCGGTCAAGGCCGACGTTGAACAACGTCCGACTTCGACGAGACCTTTGTGGGCACAGATTCCAGACTTCTCCCACTCTGCACTTTCCTGCCACTAGTGTTAACTGCGCCAAGTATCCCTCTGAAGCTGAGGTTCGCACTAATGACCAGTGCTTCACCAGGAGACCATTGTTGAGACTTCCTTAGGATCCTTATTTATTTATTTATTTATTTGCTGGTTTTTATAGCGCTTGAATCAACTCCAGATGGAGTATCTCTGCGCTTATGGTGCCGACTAAACAGAAGATGTAAATTGGAGCAGATGCTAGATCTCATTTTTAAATAAGACGGTTTTCAGTTGCCTTCTGAATTTTAAGTGCTCAGTACACTGTCTTAGGGACAGAGGGAGTCTGTTCCATAATGTGGGTCCTGCAATTGACAACGCTTTATTCCCATGCCTCGCTTTCTTGGCGCGGGGCACCACTAGGAGCAGATTATTGCTTGATCTTAGTGTTCGAGATGGAATGTAGGGAAAAAATTTGTTTTCCAGATATGCAGGCCCTTGTCCATGGAGACATTTGTGTATCAGGCAGGCTATCTTGAATTTTGTTCTTTGCCGGATCGAGAGCCAATGTAATTGCTCAAGGAGGGGTTTAGATGGAGTTCTTGGCGGAGCATTCAGAACCAGGCGGGCCGCTGTGTTTTGAATGACCTGGAGCTTAGCCAACATGCCTTCATTGGCAGAAAGCAGCAGGCCATTACAGTAGTCGATCCGACTTAGCACGAGTGCCTGTACTAGCGTCCTCCTAAAGGAATCTGGCAGTAAAGGGAAGACCTTACGCAGCAGGCTGATGGTATGGAAACAAGAACCCGAGATGAAGTTGGAATGCTGTTTTAGTGATAGTTCTTGGTCCAGACGGACCCCCAGGTTTTTCACTATCTGCTTGGGTTCTGGGGCTGCTCCCAAGTCCTGTGGCCACCAGTCCGGGGCCCATAGCATCCTGGCTTCTCCAAACAGCATGACTTCCGTCTTGCTGACGTTGCACTTAAGGCAGTTGGAGGACATCCAGTGCGCCACTGCCTTCATGCCTAATGAGAAGGAGTTTCTTACTTCAGCGGAGAGGGTTTTAAAGGGGAAGAGGAGCTGGGTGTCATCAGCGTAGGATACTGGGATAAACCCGTACCTACGCATCACTCTAGCCAGGGGTGCCAGCATGCAGCTCAACCCACAGATGATCAGACAATGAAGAATTTTCTTCAGAAAATATAAACTTTCCACTGGTACAAACCTGGTTCCTCTATCAGACTGGCAGTAGCTCACAGTAGGCATTAAAATTTGACTTGGACATAGTCTCATGCGACCAGATAACCATGATTGCTGCTTTGCTGTTTCAGGTGCTATTTGACTTTAAATGTCTAAAAATCACATCTCAGGTTCCTTTCATCTGATTTTTGTCGTTTTAGTGTCTTTATGGACATTAGTTTTACTCTCTTTGTATAAATTGGAGTGAGATTTTTATTGTGTTGTCTTTTCTCATTTTTAACAGTTTTGATACTGATAAATGCTTTATGCATTTCTTTTAATTTAAGCCTGTCCACTCTGTGCTATAGCTACCAAGGTGTGAGATCAGGTTTAAGGTATTGAAACTGGTATGGAAATGTGACACTACTACTTGGTGAAGACCCACATTCCTTGCAAATATTAATCCACTTTCTCACAAAATGCAAGTTCACTTGAGATAAAAAGAAGTACACCCAAAGTGCAACTCCAGTCATACAGAAGATGGCTACTCCGCCTTGTGCAAGCCTATGAGGTGACAGTCAATGGTTGTTCAGGGTTACAGGCCTCAATATGTTCATCCCTGGTGGGAGAATTTCTACATGTCCTCCTTTGCAAAACGTTTAACGAGTCCCCTATACCTGGACACCTTTCTCTTTATGTGTGTGAGTATGCAAGTGAGTGTGTGTGTGTTTCATATTTATGTGTTAACAGATCTATTTATTGCACTGATGTATATTTAGGGCTCTGTGTACAAACTACTCAAGATGTTAGTTATCCTCCAGGCCTATTTTATCCAAGGGTGATATAGCATCTAGTTTGCTTCTTTAATCAAGACCCATTACCTTCACTATTATAGTGGGTGGTGGAGAATGCCTATCACGCCTCTTGTAATTCAGTTAAGTTCACATGTTCCTTGTTTTTTGCATTCCATTGCCTGGCAATAGCAATGTATCTAAACCAGATCTGCTCTAACACACCAACATTTATTATCCAAACTGGCCAGCATAAACTGTCTGGAAAGCCTACATGTCCAAGGCAATGATGAGGATACACTTTACCATGACTTTGGACAAATATACAAGTTATTTATTATACGATTAAATGATACAAAGTTCACTGTTTGCCAGAAAAACATGGATGGTTGCCAACCCTTCTTATATCTGGGGACACACCTTGCAACCTAGCGTGTTTTGCTGGTGAAATCTTAAAGAAGGAATTGAAGCAGAGGAGGCTAGCAATCTAAAGAGCTATTCTCCGACTACCAGGAAGACATGCACATGCCCCAGCTGATAAACATTTCCAAGGAGGATGCCAATACGGACGGACCCGCAGAGGAAGTGAAGAAAATTCAACTGTCCTCTTGAAGAGAATCAGCACTAGCATTTCCTCAATTGGATTTGCAGACTACACAATCCATGTGTGAGATGTGTGCAAGCAGGAGTCTGGATGAGCAGAGGTGTTTGGAAGTCCCAAAAGCAGGTGCAATTGTTGAGCAATGCTGGGTCTGTGTTATGTAGTGTCATGAAAGTGTGGGTGAGTTGTTCGGTTTGTTCATGTTTTTCTCTGGGGCGCTCCTTCAGGTGAGGTGTGATGTGACTGAAATGGGAGAAGTTTGAGAGTGAGTCTGACTGCTGAGTTCTGTTCTGAAAGGTTTGCAATGCAACATGTGGGCTAAAAGGTCAAATGCAAATAGTCTTTCATAGGAGATCATAAAACGACCTCCTAATAAATACTAATTAGCCAGGTCTCAATTTGTACCCGTGTGAATATTGGCTGCTATTGCAGGGATGGAGGCCCCCAATGCACAGCTGGCCTCCATCCTATTATTTGCTTTTCCCAAAACGAAAATGTTAAGTTTTCAAAAGCAACCCATTTTGGAAGACATCAGGGCAGCAGCCCTTGGTCTTTTGAACCACTGCCTTCTCTCCCAAAAGGTCACTGACAGGATTCCTAAAGTTATGGCATCCCAGGGTGACACCTTCGCTTTTTGCAAATCAGCTACCACCCAACTTGAAGGTTGATACCTCATCAGTGGTTTGTGACTGCCAATGTAGTCACAAAATATTGATCCATTTCTTTTGCAGACCCTCCCCCCCACAAGTGCCTTCAGGCCCTCAGGGGTGAGTAGCGTGCTTCACAATTCCCTGATTGAGATAGGACCCTCCTATTTTTCAGTCTGAAAGACATGAAAAAGCTCTCTTATAAGAAAGAAAGTTTTCCAACTCATGAAAGAGCTTTGGTACATTCTTACCATCTCCTACTGTAAGGCTTCAAAGCTTGACTTCTATAGCCCTGGAGATAGAAGTGGCCTTAAAGGGTCGCTTGGTTAGCCAACTAAAGTGCTCTAGTATTGGAGCACGGTACACCAGTGGTAAATTACAGTATTCATTTTATTGAGAGCTATGTATCTAATGACTTCACAATGAAAAGGCCTTACGTACACTAGCGAAAAGCATGCTTTAACAAATGGGGAAAAGTATATATAGGAAGCTGACTCTGTATATACTATACTAATTAAGGTATAATGTGCACAGAATCCAGTGGATTCCCAAAGGATTTACAGAGGCTAAAGTAGATAATTAATACTAACGCTCTCTTTTGTGGTAGTGTGGGTGAGCAGGTTTGCTTATCTGAGGGCTGTGTGAAACATTTGTTGTACAGATTCAGGCAAGAAATGATTTCACACACTCAATGACTACATTCGAGACCAATGGTTTGTAAAAATTTTACTTTGTTACTTTATTGCTAGAACCAAAGAAACTTGGTTGCAGGTAAGTACAGTTTTCAAACTGGCAATACTTTTCAAAGCAGTAAACAAACACAGATAGATACAGTTTTTGAAAGAGCAATACTTTGCAGATCAAAAAATATACAAAGAATATACAATTAGTGCAATATTTCAAATGAGCAATGTTATTCTATGGGAGAAAAACAAGCCCAGTCTTTGGAGTTTTAAATCAACACAGGAAAAAGTTCAAGAGAACACCAATACTGCACCACTAGCGGCACTGGGTCGGCCAGGTGCAGAGGTCAAGTTTGGAGTGGGGGCCCAATGTTAACAAATGGAGATGGGGTACTCAAGGTCATGCCAATTACAGGTAAGTAAAGCAGAGCTAGAGGTTGACCTCCATGGGTTAAGACAAGCACTGAAGGGCCACAAGGCATAAACAAACATACACCCTAATCTGTACGAAGCAGGCCGGGTGCAGAGTACCAACACAGCATCGGGCGGCTAATTTTAATCAATGGAGGACGATGGTTTTGAACAAAGGCTGCCGGCTTGAACCAGGAAGCTGGATGAGGGGAATCGGCAGCTGGGCAGATTAGTTCAGATGTAGAGGGGCACCTGGGCACTGTCGGTTGCGCTCCCTATGGCCTGGGGGATGCAGGTGCAGGGGTGTCCTGGGATGTCGGAAAAACCGGCGGGGAGGGGCCCTTCATGTTGAGGCTGCAGGCATTGTTGTGGAGTCTAGGAGGGGTCAGCCCACACTGGATTGGGCCTCTGGTTCACTGGGGAACCTTGCTGGGACCGTTGGGTCACTTGGACTCGGACCAGATGTGTTGGGTGCAGTGGTGGATCAGGAAGTGGGGTTTCGCTGTTTCACAGGTCACAGAGGCCTTTCTTGGCGATTCTTGTTGAACATGGTCATTGTTCTCAGCAGTTCTGGTCTTTATTGAAGGCAGCAATCCTTCCAGAGGTTTTTGAAGACTACTGGGCTGCAGGACGAGTCGTCGATTTTTGCAGGATCATTGATGGATGCAAACAGGCCTGTAGGGCTGGGGCCAAGTCAGTGGGTGTCTTCGGTCTTTCTTTGCTTCACGGATCTTCTTTGTGCTTTTTCTTCGTAGGTCATCAGGAACTAAGTATTAAGGTTCAGGGTTGCCCCATAATACTCACTCTAGTGGTAATATAGGGACTGGAAGGTAGTAGCCGATGGGCAACTTACCTTTAGGTTTACTACATCCTGTGTATGTGCACCCCCTTTGGGAAGAGTGCATACCCCTAATCTTATTGGCTAGAATCCTTTAAAACAATATGAATGAATCTCAAAGGAATTGGTCACTTCAGCTCAGGACACCTTAGTGGTGGTCCTGGCTTAGAGAGGACACACTTCTCCTGCTTCCTAATATTCCAACCAACCTTGCCACCAAAAAGTGGAGCATGATCAGGGGGGAGGGTATCTCCAGTAGTTGGGGAGACCCTGGTCAGCATACCAAAGGGCAGGATGCCTTTGAGGCTCACCACCCTTCAATGCTGTTCTTGCTTTGGAACAGGTGTGAAGCACTTCCAACCAATCTAGGCTTTGTTTCTGAACTACGAGATCAAAAGGCTCCCACCTCGGGGGTCAGAAACATGTCTAGAAGTGGCAGGCTGGTGCAGACCAGTCGGACACACACAAGTGGTTTGGTAGGTTTTTAGGGGGCACCTCTGAGTGCATTTATTAATTAATGTAACTCTGGCATATGTGTGGGCACATTTATCTGAGATGTTTGGTACCAAACATTCTGGGATCCGGTGAAGCCATCATGGAGCTGTCGAACTTGTATTGACAAGCTCACAGCCCATGTACTCAGTATGGCTTCACTATGCACTTATAATGTCTAAGAATAGGGCTTATTTACAAGCCCATTGTGCCACCGGTGCATCACCAACAGCAGCACAATGGGCTTCCCCATATTTACAAGACCATGTAAAGTCACCCTGCATGACTTTTCATGACCTTGTAAATATGTTTCCCTTTTAATGCATAACTCTGCATGAAAGGGTGTTCCTTCGGTCTTGTTGTGGCTGTTCCCATGCAACATCCATGGAACATGACGCATTCCCAGATTTACAACATTTTGTACACCTGGAAATGCATCAGAATCCTATGCCTCCCAAGGGGACGCGTAAGGACGCACAACGAAGAGAAATACTTTTCTATCTCACAGTTTTTTCCTCTTTGAATGCGTGCTGCATCCTGCAGCATGCATAGAAAGAGAAAAATGCCTTTAATGATTGTGTTTGTGCAGGAAGATAACCCTTCTTGCACAAACACAATCATCCCCTCATCACGGGCACCCTTGCAAAATGATACAAGGGTGTCTGCACTGGCACACGGCTGCTGTTTGTGGACTGACTCAGGGAAGAAGGACAGGAATGCGTTGTATCTTGTAGATAAGGCGCATTCCTGCCCTTTTATTGTGACGCACAGCAGCGCAGCAGCGAAACTTGCTGCATTATTGTGCTTCAAAACATTGTAAATTAGGCCCTATAGGGGTATATCTGCTCATGCAGTTTTGCTGTAAGGCCTGCTATAGGATGACTTACCTATGTCTATTACAGTGCTGGCAGGCCTGGCGCACAGGGATGTGTGCCAGTTCGACTCTTCACTTTTATATGCACTAAAACACGCAGGCTGCAGTGGCAGTGTGCATGTGTTTGGTGCTGTGTCTCTTAGAGTGGCAAGGGACCCCTTCCCCTTTGTGAATGGTAGTACAAACATTTTTTTAGAGCAGGCAGTTGTCCCACTGACCACTGCCCGCGCTTAAAAAATGAAAAGAAAACTTTTCATTTGCATTTTTTAAACGCTACCCGTTTTCATTTAAGGAAAACTGGCCGCATTTAAAATAAAATAATAATTGCATTATTTAAATCCAATCACTGACATAATGGTCTGCTCACTCCAGTAGGCCACTATCCTCGGGATTTTAGTGATTCCCAATGGGTAGAAAATTGCGACCTACCTCATTAACATTTATGAGGTAGGTTGATTTGCGACCACGAGTCGCTAAAGGAAACTCATGTAGTTTCATACATCAGGACTAGCAAATAAATAATTGTGATTCAGAGAAAATCGCAATTAAGTAATCGCTATTTCAAATATTGATAAATGTGGCCCTAACCGCGTAACCGCGTAACCGCGGCAGCAATTCTGTCGCGGTGCGGCGGTTTAGCAGAGTAGGCGGGGCCGCAACGGACAACGGACGTGCGCAGTACTAAGAAGGTAGTGCGCGTGATGGCCGTTGGCCGACAGAAGCACGCAAGGGGTTACATACCATCTGCAGTGTGCTCAGTTGCCAATGCAGAGAGTCATATGTCAGTACAACCTCATAATTAAACGTTATAGCTTCACAAGCCCAGGTAGAGCATATAAGTCCAGTGCATCTGCAAAATGCACCGTTATAAAATCATATGCTCAGATATCACCCTTATTATTCTGTACAGCTGTATGGACAGACAGATGTCCTCATTTGGAGATTGACCGATTCTACTCCATTCCACCAGAGCAGCAGAGAGATGTACTTCTCCGCCCTGGTGGACTACAGCCCACATTTATCAGCAGGCAAACAGAGATTTCTATGCCTACAGATGAACAGGTACTATGGCATGGCTGTACACCTGTCGTATTACGATGTTGGCAGTTTGCAAAATGAAAGACCACTGGAGCTCCACCACCACAGTAAGTCATTCGCTGACTGCCTCGATAGCGGCCTGTGGAAGGCAGCTACCAAAAGGAGGTACAGAGAGATTTCACTGCTCGAATTATGAAGTGCTTTCCATTGAGCCGACTTTGGCGAGGAGAACTTCAGCTTCAAGTCAGCGGAAACAAAGGAAATGGGGTTCAAACTCACCCATTTCCTTCTTTTTTCTTCAGTCTTTGAGATGAGATCCTTCGTCCACGTCCTTCCTTTTCAGAAGAAAATGACCCCTCCTTTACTGAAATGCAGGTAAGTTCTTGTCTCCCTTTATTCCGATTGACTGACGTGAGCACATATGGTCCGGACTCCAACAATGGAAAAAGCTAGTATCATATATTTTTCCACATGTATCATGCATATGTGTACATGTCACACACCATCATTGACACATATGGAACTATATATTGTGACTTGCTGACCGCGTCCTGCAGTGGCCCCATCATGGCAGGGACACCGCTGCAGAGAGACTGTCAGTCCATCGGCAACATCGCAATCTGCTCGGCGGGAAACCCCCAACACGCGGGCGGGGAATGCTGCCAGATGTTGCCAGCCTCAACATCATAATACACTGTCAGGAATGCCTTCAGAACGGCGGAGTTGTCAGTCCAGCCGGTGAGACGGCGGTAAAACCGCCAAAATTGTAATCGTGCCCTAAGTCACTAAATCTTGAAATTTTTTATTGCAAATTCTGTTCATATGTTAACACCTGGACACAGAATTGTCTAGCAGGGAATTACCATACACTATTAATGAGAAATAAGTATATGCTAAATTGATTGGTGAAATATATTTGACTACATCAATTTCAAACAGTGCAAAATAGTTTAAAGATTTTTTAATAATCAATCAATATATTTTTTACATTACTTGACTAAATCACATGCCAAAACGTGATGCAAAGAACATGTATTCATGTTTATTTTGGGAGGGGGCGAGTTACGTAAGTAAGTGAATTCCCAGATAGGCAGATCTTTCTGCATGGATCCAATCACCAATGGCTTTTCTTGTCTGCACTTGTCTCCTGTCCTGCACTGGTTTCACCACTCTCAAATATTCAGGGTTGCCTCTCCTTCACATCCAGCGTGGTTAAAAAGCACCACATATTTTATGATTTAGTCTACACGATGCTGCCAAGAAGGCTCTTTTGATCACAAGTACATAATTAATGCACATCATAGTTCAAAAGATGAATAATTATCTAGTTCTCTGCAGTTCAATGTGAGCGATCTTGTCAAAACACATAAAAATGTGTAACAATTAAAAAGATTAGAACACGCTGATTCATCTGTGTTTATGTGAGCACAGGAGTAATGCAGACTAATTGGAGATGCCTACTTCTCAATTTAAATATTTCCAAATGTTCTTGCTGAATCCAGCTATTACTCACCCAGCACAAACATTGCACATCACATGGGAACTGATTGTTAATGCGTACTAATATCAGTCGAACTTGGGTCCAATGTTCCTCCCTGCAAAATTACCTTCAAAACACACTTCCCCAGTGCAGTAACAAGGACACACTGCAACAGTAACATGATCATTATTCACAGGAGATGCGTCCCAAGGCTCCTATGCCATGGAAAGGTTTGAAGCACCCACAGACGCAATTCACAAACTTTTATTGACCCTTTCAAATGCAGAAATTCTTTAGAATATGTACTCCTATAAAGGAGAGGAATATATCTATATTTGCGCTGGGAATAGGACACCCCTAAAATTGTTGGGAACAGTGGAAGGAGTTTCACACAAAAAAGTAACTAGAGAAAAGAAATAAAAAATGAAAAAAAAAATACAAATGCACTTACGGAAAGGCATTTACCCTTTTCAATGTGTACACTAAGTGAAATTACGTATGTGGAAATCCTTCAGTGAGTTTACAAAAGATTTAGAAGTATGCCTGGAAATTTGTCACCATCACAGGTTTCCAGCTATACTCTGAGAATTCCTTAAACTGGAAAATCTGTACCCAAGCAAGACTATTAAGCTCTAGATGCAGATTTCTGTGTTTTTGTGAATCATTGTAATAAAGGATTGAGTGGAAATGCAAAAATCCCATCACTGACTTTCGGTCTCAAGAAATAAAGTTTCAACAACACAGTAGTTCTAGTAATTTAAGGTAATCAATGGGATAATGTACGCATGACATTCCAAAAGCTCCCCGAGATCTATAGGCAAGATCTTCTGCCTTTTCATTCATCGACTATTGTTGGGACAAAGGGTGCTAGTACATTGTTAATACAAGGCATGTCTATGCTGTTGTCGCTGTAATTGTGTGACTGAGAGATAAGACCCACAGATGCGGCCAAAAAATACTGGATTTCGAGATTGTTTAGGCTGACAATTGGTAGTATGTACATTAGAACATAGGTAACCAGAAGGCATATTCGGCCACTCTTCACCCTCTAATTTTTCCTTTTTTCTAATTTACACACTTCTAGTTGCCTCTAACGTTAACACCAGCGCAACATATCGTTACCAATCTACATCCGTAACTGATTTTCAATCAAATGTATACATGGCACTGCAAAATGCTCCTCACTTTCAGATCAGCTGGAATGTGCTGGGCTCCTCTTCGACATTCACACCCCATGGCTTACATCTCTTTGGAGGGTCACACTCTTGAGCATCACACATCTCTTTTCTCCTTGTTTCTGCCCCTTTTAGGCCTGGTTTACTTGTGCAGATGTCTCCAGATGTACTGTGACCAACTATTCAAGATATATTAAGAGGGGGCTTTGGCCCTGCATAGAGGAGTATTGGTCTCCTACCTCGTGCTATTGGCTATTTGGTGTATTCTTACGCCTTTCAGGAGGTCCACTGGAACACATGAGGGACTATTTTACATAAGAAAATTACACTCGTTCTTTAAGGTGTCACATTCAATCATTTCCCTCCTGTGTACATTGTGTACAGAAAGCAATCCTTTTTTGCTTGTTTTATCCAAGCCCAGCCAAGTTGATGGATTTAAAGAGACAAACATCATTTGGACGTACAGCACATGTAAAGAGCAATTGTGAACACTTGTGTTTGCATAGAATGGAACTATAAATCCAAACCTATTAGCTTGGCCAATGCTCTTTCTATCATGTTAACTGTGAATAATAAATTATTATTAACTGTGATTGTTTCAAGATACATACAGTGAATTATATTTGGACACTTATGAAGTCGGAGACATAACCCTGGTACTACGAAAAAGGTGTTTGCTAGAGGCATGAAGATTAATAAACTTTAAACAAATACAAGATTGGACTAATTTGCTGTGGACTGACAATTTGTGTGTGCTCAAAGGTGTTTTCTGTAACGGAGCTCTAACTTGTCTTGCTGGCGAAGATTCAGTTACCTATGCAATGAGATATTGAGCTACATCACATCACATCTTCAAATAAATAAAAATCTGAGCCACACGCACCCACAACAAGAAATTCCAAAAGACTATCTTTCTTTTTAAAAGTGTCTGTCAGTGTTATTGACAATGCAAATAAGAGCGGAAGCTTCTATTCATGGTCCCATGGAGGAGTTGTTAATATTCTCTGAATCAGATCCAGGTATGTGAAGGGTTTGTTTCTGGTACGTCATCAGCACTTCTCCCTGCTGTCTTACTTTCTTACGTGACTCTCTCCAGTGTTGACCATGACTATAGAGATGAGAATATTGCTGGGCTGGGAAACAAAATCACCCACAGGAAACATTATGACACCAGCTCCATGTTGCAACATAGTATCACAGACTGAGAATGTTCTGATGAAAAGTGAAGTCACAGGATGGCAGATGCTGAACATACCTAAAGCAACTCTGCTTTGAGATGCTTACAGTCAGGAGAACTGATAATCATATATTGTTTCAGATGCTTTTAGCAAATATTTTGATTTACATAATATAAAAAGATGGCAATCCACTCCGAGTTGACTGTTGTCTCAGGACGAATGGTAGAACCTGTGGTCACCTATAAACAACCCAAATTACACAGCACACATACAGAATATACACGAACAGAAAGAGCCGTTGGTCATAGCTCTTCAGACATTATAATGTCCACACTCACCACTACCATATCAGTTTTGCTCTTCAACATGCTTTTATGGCTCTAAATTCTGAGTCTGCATTGATGAGGTACATAATCACCATGCCATTGTGAACTTGCAGAAAACAATAAAATCCATCTTGCTCCAATTAAATCTGTCCTCAGCCTTGCTGCTAGACTCATCTCTGATTGTAGAAAATTTGATCACATCTCCCCCGTCCTCAAAAATCTCAAGTGGCTCCCAATAGAAGGTAGATCCACCTATAAGATTGCCTGCATCACTCACAAAGCTCTCTACCAAAACACCCCTTCCTACCTTGTAGCAAAACTACACAAAGCAGGTTGCTCTAGATCCCTGAGGATCACAAACTCCCTTGTCCTGATCCAACCTAGACTAAAATACTTCTTCTCAACAAATATTGGGGTATCTAATGTTACTGACACTGTACATGTTCCAAGTATTGGGGTATCTAATGTTAATGACACCTTACATGTTCACTCCTCTCTCCTCTATTATGCACTCCTCTTTACTCCCCCTCTCTATGCCCTCATACTCTTACTCCCCCTCTCTTCACCCCCCCTCTCTCTCCTAACTTTCATTATTCATTTCCATCTTAATTTCTATCTCTTTGCCCCATTAGACATGCTGATTACTCTATCATTTTGTAACTCGTTTCTTGCTAAATGTTTAGTTTATTTCATTGTTTGTTTTCACCTGCCATGTAAAGCGCTCTGATACTCTTGGGTCCAGTAGCTCTATATAAAACCTTTGAAATAAATAAATAAATACCAGTTGCAGAGTTTCTTCACATTTTCAGGTTGTGGATGTTTCTCTCCCATTGAAATTCTATTTGCTGTGGGCGTGTCCAAGAAGGGGAAAGGGTGAGATGCTTCCCACTGTCGCTCCTGTGGGCCCTGTCGAATCTCATGTGCCCCCTCCATCAACCGCAAATAAAGGGAGCATGGACATGGACCACTGTGTGGGAGCCCAGAGACTTCTTCCGAAGCAGGGATTGTGAGCTGGATCCCGGGGAAACTGCGGCTGCATGCAAAGGAAAATGGTGGTGTGTTTTTATGGGGTTAAGCCCAAATAAAAACTACCTGGCCTGGGTCACAATTACGGTACGTTTATGCAGATGGTCGAAGTAGTTAAATAAGCATTCAAATACACATCAAATTTGTGAACACAAAACGAAAAGACAGATCACCAAAAATTTGAAAAGGATTTTCACAATGGAATTTTAATTTACCAAGCCGCATTCAATGCAATTAACATTCAAAGCATTAAATGGGTACTTGTGTCTTTTCGAGATAAATAGTGCTCATGGGTGTGTGAAGTGGCAAAACGAGGAAATGGGGAAGTGGTAGTGAGGGACAGAGTAAAGGTGTTTGTGACATAGATACAATACACAAAATATACAAATGAACCTTTCCAGCCTGTCAAGGTCAAATTGTTCCAAAATGCATTGCTCATTGGTATATCCTCAATTAATACATTCGGATCAATGAGCATGTGAAGGTTGAGACAAGACGGTCTACGTTTAGGCCCCCATGGAGTGGTGGGTTAATGATGGCCTCACAGTGGGGTCTTCATCAGGACAGTAGGGCACTAGGCTGTAGGATGGACCAGAAAGGTTGAATCCTGTACGGGCTTCAGAAGGGCTCCTGGGTCTATATAGTCAAAAAGTGCGTGGTTATGAGGAATAAATCTCACAAAACCTGTGATTCAATCTGCGGCACAGCCGCAGATTAAACCAGATTTATTGATTCGGATTATTCATCGCAGGTTTTGTGAGATTTATTCCTCATAACCATGCACTTTTTGTATATTTTGTGTATTGTATCTATGTCACAAACACATTTACCCTGTCCCTCAATACCACTTCCCCATTTCCTCTCCAGACACATGCACTAGGCACACCACCTTTGGAGGCCGAGTTCTCCGGGAGACTTACAAGACCTTCTGGAACCCTGCAGTGTCTGTGGGGTGGAGGTGGAGTGATCCATATGCCCCCAAAGAAGAAGAACCCCTGCAGTGGCTTTCTCTTACCTTGAGATCCCCCAGTCTGGAATCCACTAATGCTGGCCCAACAATGGCACTCACTGAAATCGATCTGTTGAACAGCCTCCGCACCAAGGCTGAAGTATGTGAAGAATTAAGACAGGATCTTGCCAAAGGCCTCGCAGACCTTCGATCTGACCTAGAAATGAAAACAGCCAAACTCTGAACAGATGTGGACTCTATGGGGCAGCAGATCCTATAAACAATGAGGCAGCTAGAGGCCGTAACATTGACCCAAACAGGCACAGCAGAGAGGTGCTTCATGCTGGGAACAAACCTCAGCTGTCGATAGCTTGGAAGACCTAGAGAACTGCTCAAGGAAGCGAGAACCTGGGACTCTAAGGGCTTAGTTAAGAGATTCCAGATTCCAACCTTACGCCTTTCATGGTGGGAATGCTCTCATCTTTCCTGGGCAATGACTATCCAGAAGTACGTTTGAGTGAGCCCTAGATGACAGTCCCAGCAGAGACTGAAAGATGTGCTTATTAAAGTCCACTTTTTCTCTGAAAAGGAGAAGTCCTACAGCATGCCAGGAAAGCAGGGGATATGAGCTTTCAAGATTACTCTTGCGCAATCTACTAAGTCGTCTCCCAGCTAACACTCTAATGCCGGGTCGAGTTCCACCCCATAACTCAGAAACTCTACAAATGGACCTATCCCTTTGGACTCTACTTTGAAGTTGTGGCAAATGCCTACCATCACGGAGGTATGGCAGGTAGCGGTCCTACCATGGAGGACAGTCACTCAAGCACACAGCCACAGATTCGGGGAGGGGAATCCTGCAGAGAAAAATACAGCCTTGGGAACAGCAGCACCCACGCAGTTGGGGCATGAGCGTTGATCCGGAAGCGACCATGAGTAACTCTGAACTGACCTCTACAATGCACAACTGGACCGGGAGGCCTGGTGCTGCCCAGAGAGGTTGATCTGCAGCAGAAGATTAGTGGCCTAGCGGATCAAGAACAACTCTGTCACTGATATAACCTTTGGACCTGATGGTCACAGTGAAATCACATGGCACCGTCTGCGACCCAACCCTTCTTGATCTACTCCTGTGAGACAGAGGGGGGGGGTGACCCCTCTGGTGTCCATAAACTTACCAGCTTGCTCAACATCAAACTTCCAGTATGGACACAAAACACTCTTTTTTTAATCAATAGTATGGCTTGTTGGAAGCAGAGGAGAGACACTGGTATATCTCATTGGTTTGCTAGGTCTGATCATGGGGTGGCAGACCACACCAGAGGGGAGTCTCCCTGTCTGAGCTGTCACGGTGACGGACAATGTCCTCCACCACCAATTCTGAAAGGGGACTACCCCTCCCCATCTAATGTTAATGTTTATTGTATTTTCTGCTTTCAGTTTGTGTTTTTTTAAAGCTGGGGATGGTGGGGGGAGAACCTGTGTCTCCACCAGACTGTAACCTTACCACTGTGATTAAACCTCTTAACAAATATATGACCCCCTTTCTGGTACAACAATGCTTTAGATATTCTCACTTAATACGTGAGGGCTAAACCCACCCAATAAATGAGGCACCATATTAAGGACCCTCTCAGACATCATTTGCCTCCAGGACACCCATCTGGAAGTACCAGGAAAACTCAAACATGCCATGTACCTCATGTTGCCAAAACCTACCACTCATCAGCTACCACCAAACAAAGCAGAGTTTTAATTTTGCTAAGATGCAATTTATTCCTGTTGATCTCTCATCTGAAAGCTGATAGGGATGGCGGATACATTATATTGGTGGGGTCATTCAATGGACGACTCATCACTTTAGCAAAAGTATACACACCCAATGCAGCGCAAGATCCCTTTTAGGTTTTCGAGACCAATTGGCTGGGATAGCTAGATAGGAAATAATACTCACCTGGGTCTTTAACATGGTGTGGGACCCCGACAAGGAGAGTGTGGGTGGGGGAGGACCACATGCAGGCGCCTTCTCCAAACAATTGAAGAAGATGCTGGGGCACTTAGACCTCAGGGATGTGTGGCAGGAAATGCATACCACAGACACAGGTTTTTCTTTCTACTCACATGTGCACTGAACACCCTCCAGGATGCATTAATCTCATACTAGAACGCAATCCCCTGGTATGCCTGCTTCACTCGGCAGAGATTGGCCCCATTAAGGTCTCTGACCATGCCCCTGTCCTGATTAGACTTGCCCTAGGACTGAGGAAATGCCTCAGTACTTGGCAGCTCAACCCCTCTCTACTAAGAGACCAAGTAACCAGACAGGAAATTGGACAACAAATTGATAAATATTTCAAGCTTAACAAAGAAAGAGAGAATCCAATCACAGGGGTATGGGATGCCTTCAAAGTGGTCAGTAAGGCTGCTTCATTGTAGCAGCATCTGAACACTCAAGAGTCAATAAGCTCGTGGTCCAGAAGTTAGAAAGTAAGATTCAGAGATTTGAAGCATCATAGTGGCTAGAGGCCAACTATACATGTATGCATGTACTTTACAAACAAGGGTATACTTTCATTGCTCCACCTATTGCACCTCTGGGGCAAAAAGAATATATCAAAGTGATTATTGAAGGTACTGGGTTGGACATATTTTGCAGCTTTTATGAGGCCCTCTACCGATGCGATCACTCCCTGTCAGAACACAGAAGTTCTTCTTGAAGCATACCCAACTCCCAGAGCTTACGGATATCCAAAAGGATTTCCCAGAAGCCAAAATCATGTTTAAAGTAATTCAATTGGTTATGAAATCCATGAAACGTAATAAAACTCCACATCCAGGTCATCTAACAGCCCTCTTTTATAAAACCTACTCCTCCAAACTTGTTTCAAAACTTACAATTCTATTTAATTACTGTGCCACTGTGTCGTAATACGGACAATGGAGAAAGAAGTGGTAATGGCCATACTGATGGCTAACAAAGATCCATGTTGGCTAGACAAATGGCGCAGACCACCAAACACCTATATGGGTACTCCAGTATCTACTACCCTAAGACGTGGGATAGATGTGTAGGGTCGAGAGGCCTAGCATCTTCCCCGTTCCTCTATACCCCAATCCACTACAACTCAGCATTTCCACCAGCTCTGGAAGGTTGTAAAATGATCTTTGATATGTTCGATAATTCAGCTCTCAAATCCCTTTTTCAATGCAAAGCATCCTTCATGCTCCTGAAGACAGAGAGACTCCAATAATCTCTCCTCTGGCATTGGGTGATACAGCCCTCTATCTACGCTGAAGTCATCAGGGCCAAAGGCCCCTTTGAAACAGTATTTCTCAAACTCATAGGTACCAGGGGGACAATATCTGCCTTATATAAGCTCTTGCTAGCAAACACCACTCCACAGCCCTAGCGTAACAATAGAGAATGGGAGCAAATCCTTGGACTACAGGGGGCCAACAAATGATGGGACAGACGGGCAAAAAACATCTCTCTTCCTCAGCTTCTATTCTTGGGAGGGAAAAACATTGTGAAGTCTGGTATGGATAGCACTACATCCCTCACAAATTACATTGTATGTATCATAACGCCTCTTCTAGATGCTGGAGCGGGTGTGAAGATCTCAGTGAGGTACTACATATCTAATGGAACTGCCCTGCCATTCGCCTTTTCTAGGAGAAGATTCCAAAAATGCTACATAAAGTTCTGAGCTACCCGCTCACATCTGACCTGAGGAAATTGTTTGGGCCTCAAGCCAATGAACCTCAAAACAATGATAAACCATGAAGGGCATAGAGGCCTTCAGCACCTGGAAATGGTGGCACTAGCAATAGCTCTTAATGGGAAAAAAGCAGGCTGTCCAGTGATGACACAGTAGTATAATAGACTGTGATCCATACTTGCAACGGAACAGCCGACTAGCAACATGAATGATAAACACTTATTGTTTGATCTTAAATGGAAGTCACTCTATATACAGCTTACTGTGGGTCTCGGTGGAACTCAGTCCTTTTCCCATACGGGACGGGACTGTGACTCTTTCATTGATATACTAGGGTGAGAGATCACGTCTGTTCCCAGATTTCATTGTCAATATTAAAGGAACATTACGACGTCTTGGACTGATCTATCCAGTGGTGGGTAATGGTTGTGAACTATGCCAGGGGGACACTGTGTGGTGGATTGCCTTCTGGAGTTGGGATTGGGTTAAAGGGAGACATGGGAACCAAACCTAGATGACGTATGACAGGTACTCTTTTCTGCTGTGATTATATGATCTATGCAACCAACAATTGTATGCCAGCTGTGCTGGAACCCGTCCTCAAAATAGGATGGGCCGGATGAATATACCTTCATACCCAAAAAAGTTAATAAAAAGATTTATACAAAAAAAATATTTTCACTCTGGGTGTAGTGTTGTAACAGAGCTGTAAGAGTATACATCAATTTTTATTTCCAAAGACAGCTACAGTAGGAATACGTGTCTTACAAAATGAACCTCTAGCAATGGCTAATGGAAAATAGCAATATTGTTGTTTTGAAGGCTATGCAAATTTCAATGCCATTGCTTCTCTGAATAAAGTGAGACCTACAACACTTGTTACTTTTGCATTTGTACTATGTTCTTCATTAATACAAAAGCTTTTTAGGAAAAATAACTAATTTACAGTATGGATGTTTGCTCTGAGTCCTCTAAGCAATTGGAAAACTGACATACTTGAACATACCTGGTGTAGGAAATTGGGTTACTGGTTGAGTTAGGGAATGAAACCCTACTAAGGCAACAAAAACAATTCCTGTAAGAGTGATGTCACAAGCAACCAAAAATTACCCCGTGCTTCACCCTCTGGAAGCTTGGCCCAAAAGCAGTCAGGCTTAACTTAGAGGCAATGTGTAAATTATTTATGCAGCACTTCAAGCAGTAAGAAAGGGATAACACAATGTAAGAAAAATCCCAAACGAATACAGAGAAATAAAGCAGAATGTCAGAAATTATTTAATATCAAAATGACAAAAATCCAATCAGTAGAACGGGAGGTATGCAATTTGAAAGATACAAGCGAAAATAGTGCCTAAAAGCACAAAGTGCTAACTCTGCTTACCTGGTTGTGCTGAACCGGGACAAAGTCACAAGTTCAGGCCGACCGGGATGGAGCATGAGCCTGATACAGAAAACAGGTTAGGCCTGCTGAATAAAGGGCCTTACAACCTAGTTGCGGAGAGGTGCAAGATCTTGCATAGGGATGTGTTGCATGGGGATGTGTCGTCCAGCTGCTGGGTCAAGGTGGTTCGAGGCTTTTTTGTCCCTGAGACTCAGATCAGGAGGCCAGCTAACTAGACTTTAGAGTCACTCTGGAGGTCCTGGGTTCACTTAGGTACCAGGGCAGTAGGGCAGCAGAGCAGCAGAGTAGCAGGGCAGCAGAATAGCAGTCCTTCTTGCAACAGAGCAGCGCAGCATTCCTTCTGAGTCTTCCTCAGGTCCAGATGTGTACTGAAGAGTTGGGTCTGTCTGAGGATCCAATATTTATACCTGGTGCAAGCTTTGAAGTAGAGTCTTCTAGAGGTTTGCACCTCCATGCACGGGCCCCAGCTTGTCTGACTGACTAGTGACAAACTCTTTGTTATTTTGTTAAGGCAGTGTGGTATTTGACAGCTCCTCCCTCTCATCAAGCCAGAGATGGCCCTTCCTGTCAACGCCTACTCCCCCTTTGCCTCACTGTCTGGGAGAAATCTACAGTTAAAAACTGCCAGCTACACCAAGTCATGTGACCCCGGATACTGTATGAAGGCACCATATGGTTAGGACAAGAAAATGTCAATTTTCTGAAAGTGGCTTCTTTAGAATTGTGCCTTAAAATCCAACTTTAAACTTAAAGAGTATTTTAAATTACAATTTGTTGTACACCAAACATGATATTCCTACCTGCTCCCAATTGAAAGTAATCACTTGCTAAATAAAATAAGATAACCCAATGTCATCCTCTGGGAGAGGTCGGCCTTGCAATAGTGAAAAACAGATTTCAGAGGTTCTTTTACAAATGGGGTTTCTGGTTGGCAAGCCTATGCACCTAAGCCAGGTAGAACCCTCCACTCTAGTCAGGGCAAGTAAGGTACAAACTAAAGAGGACCCATGCTCACCCCCTTGGTAGCTTGGCAAGAGCAGTCAGGCTTATCCCAGAGGAAAGTGTAAAGTATTTGTACACACACAGTAGCACAATGAAAACACTACAAAATAGTAAATCTTTTTCAGAATCAAACAAGACCGAAATAACAAAAATCCAACATACCCAGATTGAGATATCACTTTTTAGAGTTAAAATCAACTATAGTGTTTAGAAATCAAAAGCAGCTACAAAATGTGGCCATGGTGACTGTGCCGACTCCACAAAGTCAGCCTGACCTCTATGGAGCGAGGTCCAGTGATGGAGTCGCCACAGGCGTTGGTGTTGGAGCAGTCGCCATGAACTTCGGTGGTGCAGTGTTCGGTACTCATGTAGTGGCGGCACTTCGGAGACACTGCTGCATCATTGGAGTCTGTAGTGCAAATCGCAGTTAGTGCTTAGTGCTTTGAGCGGGACCACAGCTCAGGTGCAGGGAGTGGCCTGGCATCAGAGTTGCAGACAGGCTCTGGTTTCAAAGTTCATCTGTGTTGATGCCTTGGTTTCTTCTTGTTGCACAAGAAATCACTTCTAAGGTACTGAATTTGACACCACTTGGCAAATCAGGACTCTCAGCAGAAGAGCCCTGGTGCTGGTAAGTGAAGTCTGTGATGGCCCTGAGACTTTTTAGAAGGAGGCAAGCTCAACTCAAGGTCTTAAAGATCCTCGGAAACAGGATACAGAAAGCAAAGTCCAGTCATTTTAACTCCCAGGACATATGCAACAAGCAGCAGGCAACACAGCAAAGCAAACAGCAAAGCGGCAGTCTTTCCCGACAGCTTTCCAACTATTTTTCCTGGGAGAATGTCCTAAAAAAAAGAAGTGTTCAGAGTATATTGTGACACAGGTCCAGTACTTATAACCATTTCAGCCTCTAAAGTAGGAAAACTTCAAAGGAAAGTATTTGTAGTGAACCTGGCTCCAGGCACTCTACATGGGATGGAGACTTCTTTGTGTGAGGACAGGCACAGCCCTATTCAGGTGTCGGTGTCAACTCCTCCCACCAATCCTTGTTCAGGAAAGCCAATCAGCCTGGTGATGGGCCATCAGGATATGCACGCACACCTCAGCTCCCTTTGTGTGACAGTCCAGAGTGAATGCACAAACAGCCCAACTATCATCCTAACCCAGATGTATATTCAGAGACACAGATCGGTTAAAGTAAAAAAATGCCAACTTTCTAAAAGTGCCATTTTCAGACCTGCAATTTAAAAACCAACTTCACTAAAAGATGTACTTTTAAATTGTTAGTCCAGAGCAAAACTCCCATTTTCAATCAGCTCCCAATTGGCAGATACACTTGTAAGATGTTACAAGGCAGCTCCAATGCTAACCTTTGGGAGAGAGAGGACTTACTGTAGTGAAGCAACAAATCAGCAGTATTTCACTACCAGAACATGTAGAATACAACAGTACATGTCCTACCTTTTAAATACACTGCAACCTGCCCATGGGGCTACCTTGGGCATTCCTTAGAGGTGCCTTATATGTAGTAAAAGAGAAGGTTTGGGCCTGGCAAGTGGGTGCCCTTGCCAGATTGAAATGGCAGTTTCACACTGCACCCATAGACATTGTAGTAGCAGGCATAATACAGATTTGTAAGTCTACTCAAGTGGGTGGCACAATCAGTGCTGGAAGCTCACTAGTAGCATTTAATTTACAGGCCCTAGGCACATACAGTGCACTCTTCTAGGGACATACTAGTAAATGAAATATGCCAATCCGGGACAAACCAAACATACCATGTTTTTAGAGAGGCCACATTCAATCAAAAAAACTTTATTCGGATACAGAAATTATATCCATAAAAGTACACAAATGTCAATAAAATGCACAGTTTTTCTTAAAAAGAAGAATTTTAAAATATTATAAAAATGCATAGTATACATCAAAGGAGGGAGTTTTTATACACTAATGCATACATGATAAAAAGAAAACAGATGATACAATATTGTTAAAAGCCTAGTGCAAAAAGTTTTCTGAACAATAGCAGCAAGAATAGATATAGGACAGTCAGAAACAATTTACTACCACCATAATATACAAATATTGTAGGGGCACACTCATAGGCAACAGCTTTAAGATAGACAACCAAACAGTTGTTAGTCTTTTTAGAATTTCAATCATAATTTTTACGATATTTAGTGCATGCTTTTAAAAAAAACAGACTATGGGGTTAACACTGGCGAGAAGTGCTGGGCGGCAGCGGTCGAGGCCCATGTGTTTTACCAAGGGGATCATCTACTGCCTCCGGGGGTATTCATAGAGACTGCAGAAAAATACTATGTGCAAAAGTGATTGCTCAGAGTGTCCATCACAAGGGCAAGGAATAAGATTAGAAGACCAGTCATTTTTCTTCGGAAATGTTAGTAACCGATGGTAGATGTTAAACCAAAACCGTGTCAGCAAATATTTTTCATAATCATTGGTGGTAAACAATAAGTAAGGCTGGATCCCGAATGAAACTTGCACTGTCAGGAGATGAAGATTTGAGGGCTTAGAGATCTCCTTAGTTAATCGAAGCTCACGCAAGTGTGATAAGCACAGAGTTTTCAGGTGTTTCCGGGGTACTTCGACAATGGTCTCAGGGATCTTAAAGAAAGACTCTAGATTTGCATCCATCAAAAAATTGTGAACATATGCCAACCAAGGAATGTTTTTCCAGTTTTCTAAGGCTAGACAGTCAGTGATTAAAGAGCGGGTCAATTTGCATTCACTTGTTTGCCAAATACGGTGCCATAGCAGTATTGGTTGGACGGCAATGATGTCAGATATGTGCTCCAAACCTAACTCCAAATGACAACCGTATATCGGGGAGCTTTTGGGAACAGCCAGGAGGTATCGTATGAACCCGAGGCCACATTCACTTTATCACTGGTTAACATTGGCAAAGTGCCCAGAGTCCTAAAGCCACTGAAAGCACAGTCAGAAAATTAAAGGAGGAAGGCAAAAGGTTTGGGTAGAACCCTCACAAAAGGGCCAGGTCCAACAATGTTGCACTACCAGCACACATAAAACTTAATAGTGCATGTCCAACTTTTTAAATATACTGTACCCTGCCCAATCGGCTGTGCAGGGCCTACCCTGGGGATGACATATGTATTAAAAAGGAATGGTTAGACCTGCCAAAAAGTTTATTTCGACAGGTCAAAATTGCACTTTAAATTGCACATGCAGGCTGAAATGGTGGCCTGAGAGAATGGCTGCTTAAGTGTGTTGCACAATCAGTGCTGTAGGATCACTAGTTTGCAAAAACAACAGGTGATGGACCGAATGAGGATCAATGTCACACATTCAACCCAGTCAAAAGATCTGGGTCCTAATCCATCGTTTTTTTGCACTCCACACCACCCTGGGTTAGACAATGGCGATATGCAAATCAGCTCTGACCCTGTGCCCCATGGGAACAGTCCAGTCCGAACTACAAAAGCCATGTCCTTCCCAGAACGGAATCAAGCATCCGAGGACCGGACCGGTTTCGAGGTAACACCTCTCATCAGCCCGGCTAGCTTGACTCCAGTGGTGTGGAGACCTGCCAAAAAGTTTATTTCGACAGGTCAAAATTGCACTTTAAATTGCACATGCAGGCTGAAATGGTGGCCTGAGAGAATGGCTGCTTAAGTGTGTTGCACAATCAGTGCTGTAGGATCACTAGTAGCATTTAATTAACCGGCCTTGGCCACATGTAGTACCATTTTACTAGGGTCCTAAAAGTAAATTACATGTGCCAACTGGGTGTAAGCCAATTTCACCATGTTTGAGAGAGTAAGCACACACACTTGTCAGCAGTATTAAAGTGCAGAGAGTCTTAAGGCCAAAAAAAAAAAAAAATCAGTAAAAATGAAAGACTAAGACAAAACGTTTGGGGGAAGGCCACCCTAAGGCTGACAAGTCTAACACCACCCTAGGGCTGAGAGGTCTAAGAGCTGGTCTTACAATTATGGGCCTCATTTGGAGTTTGGAGTCTGGCAGATATGGGGCCAGGTCCAACACAACCCCTTTCCAGCCTAAAGCCAAGGTAGACTAATCAATACATTGATGGACTTCCCTGCTTAGGGTGACAGAACATAGATCATGGCCTGCAACAGCAGGGGCATGTTTCAGTTCTACGCCTTTCTGAACCCAGTTCGATCCCTCTGTTCATACTCTCAGGGACAACCAAGCTAACCCATGGGGAATCCTTTTCCTCACTTGTGAATCCAATCTACACAGCACCAAGCCTTACTTTGCTCACAAATATAACCCAGTAGTAGGCGGACAGTACCACCATGGCCAACACAGTGGTGCAGTCCATCCCACCCTCTGGGTGTAACTCCTGTCTCCAACTCAAGGGCAACTCTGTGCACAAGGACAGCAACCCACAGTGGACACCGCGAGATGTCAGTGACAAGAGCCAGGCCCCAAGCCCCTCAGGGCTCTCTAACCTCTGTGGTTTCTCACAGTGGGGGGCGGTCACCCCAGGTGACTGGCACCCTTTTTGCACTCTCCCTCCCACCAGTTCAGTGGTGGTATTCTGAGACTGGTCCTTCAGCCCATGGTCTGTACTCTTGGGCTGGACAGGAGTGAGTCCTTCCTCTCTCAGCCCCCTTTCTGGGGCTCTGTACCCTCTTTTTGGAAGCAATATCCCGAGGCTTCAGAACTACCAGGGCACTTGTGGCAGCCCTCTGTCACTATTCTCTCACCTGTTCAAGAGTGCTAATCTGCAACTGGCCCCACAGCTTAGGGTCTATACCCTTGGGCTCAGCATGTGCCAGCCAAGCCAGAACATCCAGGGGAGTACAACCACCCCCCAAAGAAAACACACTCTTCATGTCTTGGGTCAGAGTCTGCCTGGAACTGGTCTGCCGACCCCTGTCCCTCTGACAGAGCATGAATCCTTCCCAGTCCTAAAGAGGAGTCACCAGGGTCATTCCTGGGGTGCTCCGACCTCAGAACTAGAAACCCCTGACCCACTTCCATCAACTGGGGACTGTCTCCCCTTTCATCCCTCAAGCTGGACTGCTGCACCCTCCTTTCCAAAGTGGTACTGCCAGACACCAGAACTGGTGGAACACTTGTGGCATCCACTCCCCTAAGATCTCCTGACACTATTGGACTCCCAGCAGTTGGTGGGCTCCTGGTACAGACCAAGTCTGCCTGACTGTGACCCCTCTGAGAGCAATCCAAGCACTATGGCTGAGGATAGGGCACTGTGGGCCTCTCCTACTCTTGGAAAGGACATGGGACCCTTCTTTCCCCCTACTACACTGGGCCACTGCAACCCTCACCCTCACTCTGATGGGGAAAACTTGAGTCATCATCCTTGGGATCAGCACCCCAGGGTCCGAAAATTCACAATCCACCAAGTGTTGGCGTAGCTCTGGAAAAAGGTAACTGAATATATGCTCTCCAGCAATCAAATTGTACAGCCCCTCATATGTGTTAACCATATTACCCTTCACCCCACCATCCAGTGCCTTTACAAGTAACCCACATCATCCCCACAAGACTGGTGAGACATTATCTGACTGTCCCTGAAACTCATCCCACACACTTCTGGGGAGATTCCATACTTCCTTAGCAGGGCTTCCTCCTTAGGGGTACACTTCTCACTGTCGCTCCCTTATAGAGTCAGTAGAGTGTCCCTCCCACCAATAGGAATATGACTCTCCGTGCCAGTTCCCCAATCCTCAGGGACCCTGTGCACGTCTGGAGCTGCCTCATATGTCTGAACCCTCTGGTGTATGTCATTCACCCCCTCAAAGTGAGGCACCAATTCGCTGAATATGTGAACCTTTTCTTCAGTACTGGACATAGTACTTTTGCTGCCAACATCTATGCAGGACTCAGCCCTCTTGGCTTCTAAGTCCAGCTCTCTTAACTTCAGCTCATGAGCTAAAATAATTTCCTTTTTCTCCATTTGCAGTTTCTTTCTCACTATATCCAAAGGTTTCTCTTGTTCATGCTTCAACATGTGCTTATCAAGCTCCAAATCAAGCTTTCTGGCTTTTTGCCTGTCATCCAGCTGCCCAGGGGACAAAGCTTTTGGATAAATCCTGCTGTCTGTCCTGAAGGGTGGTTCCCCCCAGGCAGATCTTGACTCATTGTAAAATCACCATGCAATCAAAGCATTTATATAGCGCACTACTCACCCAGAGGGTCTCAAGGCGCTAGGGGAGGGGGGTCCGCTACTGCTCGAACAGCCAGGTCTTGAGTTGCTTCCTGAAGGCGAGGTGGTCCTGGGTCAGGCGGAGGTGGGTCGGAAGGGAGTTCCATGTCTTGGCGGCGAGGTGGGAGAAGGACCGTCCCCCTGTGGTGGCTCTTCGGATGTGGGGGACGGTGGCGAGGGCGTGGCCGGTCGATCGAAGCTGGCGTTTGGGAGGGTAGAATTTGAGGCGGCTGTTGAGGTATCCTGGGCCTTGGTTGTGTAGGGCTTTGTGTGCGTGGGTGAGGAGTCGGAAGGTGATTCTCTTGTTGACCGGGAGCCAGTGCAGGTCTCTCAGGTGTCTGGAGATGTGGCTGCGACGGGAGATGTCCAGGATGAGTCATGCTGAGGCGATCTGGATCCGCTGGAGTCTCTTCTGGAGTTTGGCGGTGGTTCCGGCGTAGAGGGAGTTGCCGTAGTCCAGACGGCTGGTGACGAGGGCCTGGGTGACCGTCTTCCTGGTATCGGTGGGGATCCACCGGAAGATCTTACGTAGCATGCGCAGGATGTTGAAGCACGACGAGGAGACGGCGTTGGCTTGTCTGGTCATGGAGAGGGAGGAGTCCAGGATGAAGCCCAGGTTGCGTGCGTGGTCTGTTGGTTTGGGTGCGCTGCCTAGGGCGGGGGGCCACCAGGAGTCGTCCCAGGTGGAGGGTGAGGATCCCAGGATGAGGACTTCCGTCTTGTCCGAGTTCAGATTCAGGCAGCTGTTCTTCATCCATTCGGCTACCTCTTTCATCCCTTCGTGAGTGTTGGCTCTGGCGGTGGCGGGGTCGTTGGTGAGGGAGAGGATCAGCTGGGTGTCGTCGGCGTAGGAGATGATGTTGAGGTTGTGCTGGCGTGCGATGTCTGTGAGGGGGCTCATGTAGACGTTGAAGAGGGTTGGGCTGAGCGAGGAGCCTTGAGGAACGCCACAGATGACTTCGGTGGCTTCAGATCTGAACGGAGGGAGGCAGACTCTCTGTGTCCTTCCGGCGAGGAAGGAGATGATCCACTCCAGTGCCTTCTCCTGGACTCCGACGTTGCTGAGGTGCTGTACTAGGGTACGGTGGCAGACAGTGTTGAAGGCCGCGGAGAGGTCTAGGAGGATGAGGGCCGCTGTTTCTCCGTTGTCGAGCAGAGCTCGGATGTCATCGGTGACTGCGATCAGGGTGGTCTCGGTGCTGTGGTTGGCCCGGAAGCCAGACTGCGAGGGGTCGAGGGATCCGTTCGTTCGAGGAAGGCGGCCAGCTGCTTGTTGACGGTCTTCTCGATGACTTTTGCAGGAAACGGGAGCAGCGAGATGGGGCGGTAGTTCTTGAGGTCGGTGGGGTCGGCTGATGGCTTCTTGAGTAGGGCGCTGAGTTCGGCGTGCTTCCAGCTCTCCGGGAAGGTAGCGGTGTCGAAGGAGGTGTTGATGATGTCCCGCAGGTGGGGTGCGATGACAGCGTCGGCCTTGTTGAAGACGTGGTGGGGGCAGGGGTCGGTCGGAGATCCAGAGTGGATGGAGTTCATCGTGCGGACGGTGCCTTCGGTGCTGATCGGAGTCCAGGCGCGGAGGGTGGTGGTGGGGGGCGGTGGTTCTGTTGTGGCGTGCGTCGGTTGAGTGCTGAAGCTGTTGTGTATGTCCGCGATCTTGTTGTGGAAGTAGGAGGCGAGGGAGTTGCAAAGGTCTTGTGAAGGGGTGATGTCATTGTTTCCGGCGTTGGGGTTGGAGAGCTCTTTGACGATGTTGAAGAGTTCCTTGCTGTTGTGTGCGTTGTTGTCCAGTCGTTCCTTGAATGCGGTTTTCTTGGTGGCGTGGATAAGTTGGTGGTGCTTTCGGGTGGCGAGCTTGAGGGCAGCCATGTTGTCCGGAGTTGGGTCTCTGCGCCAGGTTCTCTCGATGGCTCAGCAGTTCTTCTTAGAGCTCTTGAGTTCGTCGGTGAACCATGGGGCTTTCTTGCTGCCGGGTCTGCTAGGCGGGGTCCTCAGTGGAGCGAGGTCGTCTGCAAAGTCGCTGACCCACTTCGTGAGGTTGGTGGCCGCCTGGCTTGGGTTTGTTCTGCTGGTGGGAGGGTTCATGCTCAGGGAGGTCGCGAGCTGGTCGGCTGTGATCTTGTTCCAGCTTCTGCGTGTAACCTGTTGCTGGTGGTGGTGGATCGTGTTCCTCCATATCCACAATATCCTCTTCTGTATGTGTATGCTCATCAGCCTCCCTGGCTGCCAGCCAGGCCCTTGGAGCCTTTTACAACTCATCCTCCCAAGTGAGGCCTTAAAAGGACAATTAGCTCCTTGCAGAACTTTTTGAGCTGAGGCACCGTAAAAAACTCTCCAACCTCTCCTGCTCAAACACCAAAAATGTAGCTACAATGGATGGTTCAACAGACATGATTGCTGCAGAAACTCAAGAGTTGCAAAAAAAACAGTAAGAAAAATACAGCATGCTGGGGTATAGTGGTCTGCGATATGGAAGTAGAGTAGTCCAATCACTGTATATAATTTACAAATACAAGTTCTATCCTCGCCACTGATCACCAATGTTACAAATTGCGTTTCTGGTTGTCTAGTGTGTGCTCCTAGGCCAGGCAGGACCCACCACTCTAGTCGGAGCAAGTATGTCACACACCAAAGATGACCCATGCTCACCCCCTTCGTAATTTGGCAAGAGCTGTCAGGCTTATCCCAGAGGCAATGTGTAAATTATTTGTACACACACCCACGCACACACACAAAACAACACAGTGAAAACACTAAGGTAAGATCTCTTTATTTAGATATAATACAAATATCTTTAAAAAAAAATTACAAAATTCACATTATATACAAACTATTAAAAATGAAAAAGAAAACAAGGCGATCAGTTAGACAACCATAATAATACTAGGCATGTACCACATCCTAAACCTCCTACTTCCATCACATATTAAAAAAAATTTAAATGCAATATGCAAAACTGTTCACCCCAATTTTCTTACACTGACAGTCAATAATATCATACATGTAAAAGGCAAACCAGTGTTCTGAGAGGAACCACTCGGTGTGTCGGCTAGTCGAAAGGGAATGTATTAAATGATTTAAACAATAAAATAAGGGAAAAGCATTAGCAGGACCTCTTTTGCATAAAATGACGGTATGCTTGCTGAATAAAAATTGGTAATCCTATATTTAAATCTGTATTTTCAGAGTTCAGAGCCGCAATGATGGCTTGCCTACAGGTCCGAACACCCAGCCTGTTCCATTCTGCTTTGAGTTTGCACCTACGTTGGAAATTAAGGGCTGGACAAAGGCAGACCAGGTGTAACAGAGTTTCAGCTGTCTTGCCGCACCCTCTACAGGTTAGGTTTTCCACCGTACGTCGCCAGGGGGGCAGATCTTGCAAAAATCGCCAATCACCCATTCTAATGGCCATAAGGCTGCATTTTAAATACAGTAAATATGTGCAAGACAGGTAGGTGGCGGGGGCTAACCGTCTGTAAAAATTTACAAGAGTCCAAGCATGGCTGCGTTTAGAAAAGAGTAAGCATGGGCGAATTTTGCAAATTCCCGATCCGCGGATTTGCGAATTCGCAATCCGCAAAATTCATGAATTCATGTGAATTTGCAGATTTTTATATTTTTGTGAGTTCGTGGGTGTTCGCGGGGCGCTTTGCGTGTCCGCTGGTGTTGGTGGGGCACTTTGCGTGTTTGCGGGTTTTTTTTTTTTTTGCCTGGTTAATCACTGCCACCCTCTTGTTTTTTATGCCCTTCTGCCCTCTGTATCACTCGTTTCTGTGCCCTTCTGCCCTCCTCATTATTTGTCCCCTTCTGCCCTCTGTCCCACTTTTGTGCCCTTCTGCCCTCAGCCCCACTTAGAATGGCGCCGGCAAGCTGCCGGCGCCATTCTAAAATAGCTACAAAGAGCTTCAACAGGAAGCACTAATAGATAATGTAAAGCAGGTGCTCGAGTTGAAGGTCAAATTAAGTTACACAATCATTAATCACCCCAAGTTTGGGGTGATTAATGATTGTGTAACTGAATTTGAGCTTCAACTCGAGCACCTGCTTTACTTTATCTATTAGAGCTTCCTGTTGAAGCTGACTTTTGTAAATATTTTAGAATGGCTCTGGCAGCTTGCCGGCGCCATTCTAAAAGAGTTACAAAAGTCAGCTTGAACTTTTGACTCAATCCGTTCCGCTCGCGGATTTTGCGGGATATTCGCGAATCTCGCGGATTGCGAATTTACCGAAAATCCGCAAAATCCGCGAGCGGATCCGATTTTCCGCCCATACTTAGAAAAGAGGGCTTTGTCCGTAATGAGTGAGCTCATTCTCATTTTTTAATACTGGTTTTGAACACTGTCTGGCTGGGGTTAAGGGCCCATAAGTCACTCGCTGACATTTGATGGATAGAGTCCTTGAAAAAGCGACCAAACGCACTTCCTGGGTTTTCCTGGGTGATTTCTAGCCAGACTAAGGATTCTAATGTACCTAAGTCTGCTTGTCTCAGTTTATGACAGAGGTTTAGGTATGCGCCGATGTTAGAGGCCTCATAATTTAATAGGCCCAGCTCTAGTCTTGTCTGGGCTGCAGATGCGGAATTTGGCAGATGGAGAACCTTCTTATAGATTTTAGTTGTATGTTGATTTAAAGCAGTGTTCAGTTTGCCCCTAAATATCTCTATGCCGTATGATAGGGTTGGGCCAATTTTTGCTCTCAGGACTTCCAAAAGTGGCGAGAGAGTTGGACCAGAGAGATTTTTTGTGAGCTTGGCTAGTGACACCCCAAGGGTCATAGCTTTAACAGTGATATCGTTGCGCTGTTTATTAAAATTACCCCTAGAGTCCAAGTGAACACCTAGATATTTGTAAGAGTGACCGATAACGAGGCTTGTGTTGTTATATGACAATCCACCACCGACATGTTGTTTCCTTCCAAAGGGGACAACTTGAGTTTTCTTTAAATTAACCTCTAGTTGGTTCGTGATCGTATAGCTAAGTAATTTGTCAAGGAGCCTTTGCAGCCCGACCCTTGTGAGGCTAAAAAAGAACCAGGTCATCGGCATATAAACGTTTACTTTGTGCCGTGCCTCCCACCTTTGGGGGATGACTGTTTGTTTCATCCAGTGTCATCGACAAATCCGGTTAAAAAAGGAGGGGGGCCAGCACGCATCCCTGTTTCACACCTCTAGTTGTCATGATTTTCCGTGAGAGATGCGTGTCGGACCCCAACTTCACCAGGACCCAGGTACGAGAGTAGAGTTGAATAATTGCCTCCAGTAATTTATCAGGGATCCCCCATTTTCTTAGCTTTCCCCATAGAGCCGCCCTTGGGACCCTATCAAATCCGCTTTGAAGTCGACAAAGCAACAAAGCACTGACCTAGATGTTGAGAGTGCTTTGTCGACAATAGTTGACAGTGCTAATAGGTTGGTCCTAGTCCCGGAGTTGGCAATAAATCCTGTTTGGTTCATCGGTATCAGTTTGTGTTCCTTTGCTTATATCCTCAACTCCTCCAAGAGGAGACATGCATAATGCTTAGCCTCAATTTCCAAAAGAGCAATAAGTCCGTAATTGTTGGAGGAGGCACGGGATCCTGTTTTATAGATAGGGTGGATTATTGCGCCCCGCCAGGAGTCCGGGATTGTTGCAGTTCTTAGAGCATGATTAAAAAGATTTGTTAGCGGCCCTGACCAGAGAGCTATGTCAGATTTAAACAGGCTCTGTAGCAAGCCATTTGGGCCCGGTGCTCGGTCTGATCTTGCTTTTAACACAGCTGAGGCAACCCTCTTTTGCGGCATCTGGAGAACATCGCTGACCCAGTGTAATCACTCAGCGAGTATGCTCCGTATGTTACTAAAATCAGTCTCTATCTCTCTTAAGGGACTGCTTCCTGTGGCTCCTATATTTTCTGGTGACCTAAAGTGGTCAGTGAGAAAAGTTACCCAGTCTGATTCTTGAATGTTTGCCGATCCGAAGCTCGATGTACTCGAGTTAGAGTTGTTAATTAGGGTCCAGAATTTTCTTGAATTTTGGCTCTTACTCTCCCACACTAATTTACACCAGAATTGATTTTCGTGCGTCTGTTTGTCTTTAGTAATCACCAACCTGAGTGACTTATGGGCCATTTGATAAAGTTTTAGGAGCTCACTGTTCCCCGGAGATTTTGCAAGTAGCCAGATGGCGTTGTTTCTGGCTTTCTTAAGTGACTTTGACTGTTTTGAAAGTGTGAACTGGCGAGGTGGGATTGTCCTTTGGACCTGCTGTTTTGCTGGGAAAAGATTGAACAGGTGTAAGCAAAGCATCGTCCATGCCACTGTCGGAGAGGCATCCTGATCGATTCCACCTCTTATAAAGTCTGTGCTTACATGTAGAATAGTCGAACTAATGTCCTCGCTCCATCTGAGGCGCTTTAGATTTGCAGTGTATTTTTCCCTACAGGTTGGAGGTGCAGGTTTGTGGGTCACTGGATTTGAGTTAAGGGATATGACCTGGGGCCGATGGTCACTTTCAGTTCGTGAGCGAATACCAAAGCTGACAAGACAGTGGAGCAGGGCTGATTTACAGATGATATAATCCAAATAGGATTGTTTATTGCCATTTGTCCAGGACCAGTTTGGGGGGGGTATCGCCCACCGACCTACCGTTCATTACCAGATAGCCTGCACTATAAAACCGCATCACACAAAGTTCGCCCAGACCGCAATGGGCTTGGTTGCGGGATTTGGTTTGTGTCTTAGCCTCAGTCAAAGAAAATAAGAAAGGCCCTTCTGTTTCCGCTAGTTTTCCTTGGAATAAGTTGGTATTGACATCCCCCGTGACAATACAATCGGAGTTGGGTTGTTCCGCGGCTAAGTCACTCATAATTTCCGTTAGACGTACCAGGTGATCTTTTTTTGTACGTGTGCTTGGATTGATGTACACGTTTAGGAGGAAAAGTGAACGTTGTTTCCGCCATGAATTGATTTTGACCCCAAGTAGCCAGTCTTCATCAAAATTTAGTCGTGTAATTGGGCCTTTTAGGTTGTTTGATATGTATATTGACAGGCCACCTTTGGGATGACCAAAGCGGCTGTCCCCGAGTGCTGGTTTCCATAATTCAGTGCAACCGATAACAGGGCAGCCTTGTGTGGCCCATGTTTCCTACAGGGCTATAACTGCATGCTCGCATATAAAGGAATAGGTGTCTGGGTTCCTAATTTTATGCTGAAGGCCTCTGATGTTCCAAGAACACATTAAAAAGGTAGAATCTGCTTGTGAATTAAGCACAGAAGCTGATGAGGCTACTTGAGGGCTTATCGTTGCCAATGATTTGCTATTTTGGTCCGCACACTCTACTCTATGTAGTCATTCTGTTTTCTTGGATGACAGGATAGCTGGGAGCCAACCCCAGCCTTGACTAATGTCGGCATTGGAGACCACTATTGGAGAGATTGTATTCTGTTCTTCAGATCCTGACGCATTTTTTAAATTTGAGTACAGTCTAATGTAGGGCAGAGATCTGAGAGTTCCTGGTTTTGTGGGTGGTGTTGGCTGGTTTAGTAAAGCTGTGGGGTAACCTGGGGTGGAATATGGATAAACTTGAATGCCCCAATCCTGCAAAGTAGCCTTGTGATCCAGAAATACTCCTGCCCAATAGGCCGTCTTGAATGACACCAGGGTTACCTCAGACGGTTGTGTGCCTCTTGGTGGGAGGAATACGATAGATTCTATATCGTCCGATACCAGACCTGCAAACCCCGGAATACCGTCCACTAGTTTTATTATATTTGATCTGTTAAGGTTATTGTGCCGACCTTTAGATTTGTCAGGTGCTAGTAGAATGTCGGAGTATTGCATATCACTTTTGATCTCTTTGCTACATAAACTTGGAACAGGCTTATTGATTTTGTTGGATGATGCGCCTGCATCCAGTTCCTGCTCCTATTGTGGCGGATATTGGGGGGCCTTCCGCAAACACTGACTATTTTTATGTGAAGTTGTTTTATGATTATAAATTGTTTTTGTGAGGTTCGTTCTTGTTATTGGGATGTCCAACCGAGATAAAGTTGAGACTAAGGCTGGTTCGGGTTTTACTGAAGTCGCTGTGGGCCATAGTAAGCCTTGACTTTTCTATGACAGTGCTGGGCTCTTCTGTTGCTATTCCCGCAACTGGCTCAGTAAGATCTTATTTACAACCCTGGGTCAGTTGGATAACGGTTGCGGTTGAGTCCCTATTTGGTTGAATAGCACTGGCGTTTGCAAAGGGCGATGGTGCATCAGTCTCACTTAACACTTTTTTATTGGTTGCCATTGCAAAAAGGGGAAAGAATTTCGAGGGGACAGCTGTTCCTTTTGCTCTTGTGTTATTTCTCTGTTTGCGCTGATGTTTGCGTTCTCTCTTACTACAAAGTGGTAGAGGAACTGACAGCACTTCCAGATTAGAGGGTGCCAGGGCCACTGAACTGTCCACCGGCCCTGCCTCGATGTGGTTGGTACAAATTGTGCACCCGCTTGGAGACCGGGCAACTTTGATCGTTGCCTCAGTCGGCTCCAAAACCGTTGGTGCAGATTGAGGTTGGCCAGGTTTTAACTACTCGCTTGACTGATTTGGATGGGGGACAAATTCCCCACTCAACTTAGTGAATTTTTTTGTGGTAGTCCAGGGATTAGTTGGATCTTGGGTCAAGGTTGGAGATTTTTGTGGTTGCGGACGGAAAGTTGTAATTGAATTGCCTCCCTTTAGCAACTTGACTTAATTTATAACGTCGGATAGAAAAGCTGGAAGCGAAGAAAGTGAGTCGATGATAGGGGAGCAGCAACAAACCAACTGTATGAGCTTTGTATGAGTTTTGCGGAGGATTGCGCTCCTAGTATTAAATTGTTCAGTTTGTCCAGTTTGTTGTCGATCCCTGATGTAAACAACGCTAAGGTGTTCAAAAGGTCAACCTGTGCATCCAGTTTGTCCGAATGGTAATTTAAAGGGTTAACTGTTTGTTGGAAGGTTTGAAGGAGTTGAGGCCAAACGCCAGTTGCTACAGGCTCTTCTTGATTAGACTTTGCGTTTGACAGATGATTAGTGGAGTTGAGTGTTTTTGAAGAAAAACGACAAGTCTGCTAAAAGCTGGTCATTTGGATCTAGTTTTATGGGCGATTTTTGTGATTATGTCGTTATTGCTGCTGGAGGTGAAGATGCGATATGCTGTGGACTTCACGTGTCCAAATGATCCTTGGGTGTACTTATGGTTTGAGATGAAAGAGAAGTATGTAAAATATTATTACAAGAGTGAGTATTTTGCACGTGGATTTGTGGAAAAGTTAATTGACGATGGGGGACCATTGTAGACTCCTTTGGCGCAGCGAGGTCTTGTTGTAACAATATTGCTGGAGATTCTGATTTCTGAATTTGGTCTATGAGGGGACTTAAGTTATACGAAGGACTCATCGGAGGGTGCTGCATCAGACATGCTTCTTGCTTGTACGTCAGCTAATGATCTTTACGAACCAAGTTTTGTTGACCCAAAGGAACGGGTGGTGACTTACAATGCTAGGGGTAGTGAATCCATCATTGATTACATTTTCATGTCCCCAGGGCTCCTCCACTATGTCCATTTTTATAACGCCATTGAAAGTGGCTTTAGTGATCACAATCCGGTGTGTTTAACGCTGGACGGATCACTTGGATTGTTGAAGGAGGCCTTGTTGGCCACTTCTGTGAAGCACATTAAGAGTAAAGACAAAGGGCGGCGTTTAAAATGGTGCAAAGTTTGCCCTGAAGACTTTTTGAACCTGATTGAACACGATATGGTGGCGGAATTCCAGATTTGCAGGGACCCCGCTAGGGGGGACAAAGAGATTATTGCCGCCTTTGAGGCTATCTGCTCGAAGATGGAGAAAGAACTAACACTCAATCCTAAAAGGGGACCTGCTCCAGCCTCAGGCTGGTTCGACCATTCTTGCTCAAAAGCCCAATCTGCACTGATAGCAGCACTAAAACATTCCCCAAGAAACAGGCCAGTGATAGCTCAACTGAGGAAAAAATATGCAGAGGCGGTAAAAACACGCAAAAAAGCTGTCAAAGAAGAAGCCTGGGACGCTTTAATGGACTCCACCACCCTAAAACACAGCTCCAAATTTTGGTCCATTATCAATAACCCCATATTTGCTAAGACATGCAACACAGACCTTGAGGCCAACATACCTGAGTCAGATTGGCTTAACCATTTTTCAGTTATCTATGGGAGCAATTTATTTTATGAAAGTTTTTGTTTACCGTGTAATTCTAATCTGCAACCCGTGGTCGTTTTCACTGAAAATGAAGTCAAGGTCGCTATAATTGGGTCCGCTAAGAACAAAGCACCAGGACCCGATGGGGTTCCATTGGACTTATATAAATCAAACCCAGAGCTATGGGCAACTGTACTAACGAATGTTTATAATAATGTACTTAAGGGGGGTTTTCCGAATACCTGGACATGTTCAATCATTGTACCAATTTTTAAAAAAGGAGTAAGAAACGACCCAAAATGTTATCGCCCCATATCCCTGTTGGATTCCTCCATGAAGATCCTGGGAAAGGTATTACTGGTGAAAATTAACAAATGGTCTACAGAGAATAATATTTTGTCCAATGCCCAGTATGGTTTCAGGTCAGGCAGAGGGACAGAGGACCAATGCCTGAACTTGAACATGTTAATTGCTAAATATACAAAGGCTAAAAAAGGGACTATTTTTGTTGCTTACATGGATCTGTCCACAGCGTTCGATTTAGTGAATAGAGCCAAGTTGTGGGGCATGCTGTTACAGATGGGATTGGACCCCCCTTTGGTCCACTTCTTGGCTGAACTTCATAAGGACCTCAAGGCTTCCATTAGAATGGATCAAGAGGGGCATCGCACAGCGTGGTTTAAATCAGGTAGGGGTGTGCGACAAGGTTGCATCCTTGCCCCCATGCTGTTTACCATGTACATAAACTCTCTGGAAAAAATTCTTTTGGCTTCATCTGTGGACACTCCACGTGCAGGAGACACTCACATCCCAGTGCTCTTGTACGCGGATGATGCCGCCTTAATAGCTAGGACACACTTGGGCCTCCAGAGACTTCTTAATGCATTTAGTGACTTTATGTCCTCTCTTGACCTTGTAGTTAATAACGCGAAATCCCATGTCATGGTCTTTGGGGCAGCAAAAAATAATACTAAATCCTTTTACTGCAAAGGGGAAGTGATCAGTAATGTAAAAGTTTTCACTTACCTCGGAGTAATTTTTGACACCAAGGGCAGTTGGATCCCCCAGGTAGTAGCAAAGACTAAAGCAGTAAGGAGCTCTGTTAACGCCATCCTAAGCTTCTCGAGGAGACTGGGGGGGAAACCAAGTGGTGCACTTTTAGCCTTGTATAGGGCAAAATCATTGGCTATAGTGAGATACGGAGCTGGATTATGGGGTTATGTAAAAACTGAAACCATCCAAACGGAGGTTAGTAAGTTTTTATGTTCTATATTAGGAATCCCCTTATCAACAGCCACTTTTTCTGTCCATCAGGAGCTTGGAGTGTGTTATATCACTGATATCCTCTCCATGGCACCTATCCCCCTGTGGATAAGAGTTTGGACCAATAACAACTTAGGTCTCAACCACAAAATTCTGCTGGACTGTTTAAAATTGGATAAGCATAAAGATATCGCTTGGCTGGCATATATTAATAAGTGCTCGGAAGAACTTGGACGCCCGGAGATTTTCTCCTCCCCGCTTGATTTAAAAAAAGCTGACCTAGTCTGGGTCAAAGAGAATTTTTATAAACTCAAGTCCTTGGAGAGAGAACAACTCCAGTTAACAAAACCCACGGTCAGAGCACATTATATGACACTCACCTGTATTGCGATCCAACCGTATCTTGCTCTAGTCAACATCCCATTCCACAGATGGCTTCTGGTTAAGTTTAGATTCAACCAGATATACTTGGTACTCTGTGATAGACAGGGATGGTTCAAACTTGAGGATGCACCAGTATGTGAATGTGACAACTTTTCCATACAAGACAATATGCACCTTATGTTATTCTGCCCTTTTTATCAAGTTCCAAGGAAAAAGTATTTGTTACCCTTGTTGAAGGGGAAAGCGTTTCTGCAAGCAAAACCCGCTCTATTGTTCCTACAAATGCTTGAATCTCCCTTGGTAATGTTTAGTGTGGCAAATTATCTTGTGGCTGCTGTTCGAATTAGGAGGAGGAAAGTACAAGCCCAACTGCGGGGACTGGGATGAATTAGGTATTTCTGGCTTTTTTGCACATGAGTCTTTTTCATGAACTTTTAATGTTTAAAATTGAATTGCACCATATGAAAATTTTTAAATGTGTTTTTAATTGTATTGCATTATATGAAATTTTAAAATATGTATTTGGAATGATTTTTAATTGCTGTAGTATGCTTTTATGATTTTTAACAAAATCGAATAAAGTGGTTTTTGACTTGACTTGACTTGCTTTTACGCAGCAGTGGGTGAAAAATGCTGACCTAATTGCAGCTGTGGTTGGTAGTTAAATGAAGAGTTTTGTTGGAAGCTTACACCCCCGACCGGGCTGGGGTCGGGTCGTTAAGTGCAGATCCAAAAATATAAGCCAAGTTTTTGGTTTTCATTGACAACTGTTGTGGAAATAGCGGATGTAAAGGGGGAATACTTGTTTCGGCTGTTTGGTCCAAAGCGCCAAGCCTAATTGCCTCCAGGGACTGACAATGTGGGAGAGTGTTAGTCATAGTTGGGACTTTTTTTAAATAGTCCAACAGGTTCGAGGATTTTAGGGTATTCAAGGTATCCATGCTCTTGCCATTATGGGTGGGATTGCGATAACCATTTAGCGTCGGTTTTGCCGCATTCGCTGTGTCCTGGCAGGCCCGGGGACTCTTATGGCTACCCGGTTGGAGCTTCTCATCGCATGGCAGCTGTTTTGATTTCCTCCGTTTTGGTACTGCTATGGTTTTTCTTACTTTCCCAGATCTCATGGTTTCTATTAATTGGAATATTTGTTTGGGGTCAGCGGGTAAAGACACCCTCTTCAGAGACTACACTGGGGTAGCTCTACCAGATCCGTGGGAAGTCTGGAAAGGGTTACAGTAGGCCTTGGAACTCTGATGTTGCTGATGATTTAAATGATACTGATGTCTCAGGCTGGCTAGTATTGTGCTGGTTTTATGTTCTGCACTGTCTTGAGATTTTGATTTGTCTTCGCGGAGCTGCAAGGTCTGTTGATAGGTGGCGTTTTAAGAGGCGCTTTTTTAGCGCTTCGATAGCTTGTGTCGGTGCTTTGTCGGTGTCTTAAGTGATGGCACCCCCCCGCTCTTTTACTTTCCCAACCCCGATCCTCCTGCTTGCGCACACTCGCTCGCTGCACTGCTCAGGCCTGAGGTTGGGAGTCAAGATCTCACCTCCGTTTTACCCCCTAAGGTGTAGTGCCCCCGCCAGATGGGGGTCACACGAATGCTAGGATGGTAAGGTGGAGTCACCTGGAGTTGCCTCAACCAATCACCAGTCAGCAGCCCGAGCAGGCAGCGAGACCAGCGGACGGTAAGCGGATTCACTACAAAAAGGACTTTACACCAGTTTAGAAAAATAGTCAATATTTGAATAAAACAAAACCAAAATGCAAAAATACAATAAACACAGATTAAGATATTGCTTTTCAGGGATTAAATCAAGTATAGCCCGTAGACATCAAAAATAGCTCAGATTTGGGCTATTTGGTCGCTGTCGATGTCGACGACTCCACAAAGACAATCCAACCTTGATGGAGGGCTGGCCAGTTACAGAGTCATCGTGTATGGGTGGTTGCAAGCCTAAATCTCATTTAATTCCTCCATCGTTCCAAATTTTTCATGGCGTGCTCAATGGTAACGTACCCAGCCCCGGCGGCACGTGGTACATTAAATCGCATCATTCTTGGACCCTGGTTAGTGCCCCAAACTATGGCACAGTAGCTATTGCTTTTGCAATTGTCGTTATTCATTGTCATCCATTTTGATCCATTTTAATCCCTTTTACTACGTATTTTAACCTCGTCAAACATTTTTAATCCACATGCAAGGAAATGCCATTTCCTGTGTTTTCTCATATTCAAGACAGGCCATCCGAACCTCTTAATGCAAGAATACGTACTAGAGCAGAGGTCTTCAAACTTTTTTGCTCTGAGCCCCCCCTTAGCAAAATCTTTTGAAGTGAGGCACCCCTCCAAAACTAGATTGCAAAGATTTGGATAGTAGGAGGAGGGATGATCGTAGATGGCAGCGATCATGAGATCATTTTTGGGGTACTCGTCTGCAGTTTGTAATCCACACTAGATGCAAGCTTATAAAAAAGCAACAGCATCAAACAAGAACAGAATTGAGAAAAAAAAACTACTGCCCATAATTTCCGTGCTGTGGGGCCTAATGTACTCCACCTGCTGCACTAATGATGGTGGGGTACTGAGAAGCAGGCTATCTCCTCTTCTTTCACTCCTTCCCCACCATGTGTGACCATCATTTCAATCTTCAAACAAGGCTGGTTTGTTTCTGGACGAAAATGAGCTGCTGCACACTGCTCCTCCACCCATTTTTAGTGCCAAGGGCGCCATCTGCCCTAATGCTATGAAGGAAAATAAACCCCCATGCCCACTTAGTATTGCAAAACATTCATAATTGATTGAGTGGGCCCCTGTGTAAAAGTGTCACTGTGCCTATTTCACTAATTATAGGTACTGCCTTACTGATGCCTCTTATGTTTACTAACATGGGCTCCCATCTCACACCATCCCTCTCTCTCCCATGTCTCATCATCCATCTCCCTCTCTGATGCCCAAATCAAGGTGTATCCTCTGCTTAATTTTCCCCTCCCTTGGGCCATTATTTTACGGCTCAAAGAAACACTGGCCCAGCAAGTACTCCCTGCAACTGCAGCACCAATGATACCCACAGCTCTCTGAAGCAGGCCATCTTCTCTACCTAATAAACAGGGCTTTTGCTTTCAGGCCAGATGCCCAACGCAGGCTTTCTGCTTCCTCGTGCGATAAAAACAATGAAAAAAAGCACATTTGGCTCCCTTTGCCCCCCTGTTGCTTAGGCCCTGTTCCGTGCGTGCTCAACACTGGTGACTTGGGCCCTAATGCTAACAAGGAACATGCACCCATGTTCTTTTTCATAGGAAGACTGCCATGACTGGTGTCCGGTGCCCACTCAAAGAAGTAGGGCTCCCGTGCTAAGAAACATGTAATAGGGAACTAAAGAAGAAACATGCCTTCTCACCAAGGTGCCTGCTCCCTGAAAGAAATGTGTGCAACAGTTAACCACCACATTTAAAGGCTGCTTTGGAGTCAGTGTAGCTTTTAATGCAGTCACTCAGCTTAGTGGTGGCAAATATTTATTCTGAGATGTTATATATGTGTCTGTTAAAAGGAGTGCACTCTTTAAATGGACACTTATTAAAATATTTTCACTAGACATAATCTGAATGCTTATTGCTAAAAGGTGTATTCTTAAAGCACTTATTTTATATAGGGGTCACCCCTGCAAACTACAAGCAGCCCCCCCCCCCCACCGCTCCAGACCCAGTCCGGAGCTCTCAGGCCACGGGCCTGCCAAGAGCCAGTGGGGGACCTCGAAGCTCGGGCCCCCCGCACCGACATGGTTGCAGGGGCTTGTTTACGCCACTGGTACTCAAAGCTTTGCTAGTTCTTGACTGTCCTTGCATTTGATACGATTAAGTAAAAAGTTGACAGCCAGACACATATTTGTAATTAACCTTCTACATATACAGCACTCTTACACATACATGCATGCACACACACAAGCACCTCCTCTCGCACACAGTAAATAACACTTACAATTATGTAGCTTTCTCTGAGACAAGCATAAGCAGGCATAGATTTTAAATAACCCTGCTACATACATAGCTCTCTTTCATACACACCACCTGCAATCACAATTAAACTGAACCAGAATACATAACTTACAGTAAAGTGCAAGTAAAATTCGAAGAAAAAAAACACACTTCCTTCACTGGAATACAGAGGAGAACAATCCAACCCTTAAAAGAGTAATTAATAATTCCTTATCGCAGTTTAAAGATTTTATCAATGGGCAAGCACAAAGGAGGAGAAAACACTCTCATATGGGTGCCATCAGATTTTTAAATACTGGTCCTAGAACCTGTGAGAAAAGCAATCTTCCATCATGTAATGCAATTGCTTTCGATGTTTACCTTAGAGCGTTATGCAGTCAATTTAAAAATGCTGGCCAAAGCAACTAACGCTTTCCAGGCATATACTAAGCATGTCCTAATTGATGATGTGCTCCTCAAGTAAGATGAAAACTTTGCAATGCTCCATCTTTGTCTCTATTTTACACGAAACAGCCCTCTGCGTAAAACAGAAAACAACAATAACTCGTCACCATTGAAACAGACATCTATAAATGGCTGTATGAACACCACACTGCCCTCACTTTGCAGTGTAACTGCTTCATATAAGTGAAGACAGCCTGGAAACGCGCCTTTCCCGCTTCCAGGCTAGCTTCATTTACATGTAATTGTAGGCTCATTTGCGCCCCCCTGGGAACACATCCACGCCCCCCCAGGGGGGCGCGCCCCACAGTTTGAAGACCTCTGTACTAGAGCAAAGTTCATCAAAAGCAGTTTATTAAAAAACTCAATGCATTTTGGGCCTCCAGGGGCCCTTCGGCAGGGGTAACTGAAAAATCAATTAAACAAGCATTACTATGCAATACGCCACTATATATACAAAATAACATGATTATCAGTTGCAACTCATTTAAAACAACATACATGTAATTCAATAATGCGTCATAATCTAACTGAAAACGTACTGATGTCTCCCTCATGATGTAATCACATTTATAAATTCGGTTCAGTTTTAATCTTTTTAACATTCCAATGTGAACACCAAGTCGCTTAAAGACTCTTGTGTTCTCCCATCCATAGTGCTCACCCCTCCCTTCGTACCCATTACCAACATCCCACTTCAGCAACCTCCCTCTCTTTACAACTAACATTTCTATGCCTTCCTCACCTTGCAGAGGTCTTCAAACTGTGGGGCGCGCCCCCCTGGGGGGCGTGGATGTGTTCCCAGGGGGGCGCAAATGGGCCTACAATTACATGTAAATGAAGCTAGCCTGGAAGCGGGAAAGGCGCGTTTCCAGGCTGTCTTCACTTATATGAAGCAGTTACACTGCAAAGTGAGGGCAGTGTGGTGTTCATACAGCCATTTATAGATGTCTGTTTCAATGGTGACGAGTTATTGTTGTTTTCTGTTTTACGCAGAGGGCTGTTTCGTGTAAAATAGAGACAAAGATGGAGCATTGCAAAGTTTTCATCTTACTTGAGGAGCACATCATCAATTAGGACATGCTGAGTATATGCCTGGAAAGCGTTAGTTGCTTTGGCCAGCATTTTTAAATTGACTGCATAACGCTCTAAGGTAAACATCGAAAGCAATTGCATTACATGATGGAAGATTGCTTTTCTCACAGGTTCTAGGACCAGTATTTAAAAATCTGATGGCACCCATATGAGAGTGTTTTCTCCTCCTTTGTGCTTGCCCATTGATAAAATCTTTAAACTGCGATAAGGAATTATTAATTACTCTTTTAAGGGTTGGATTGTTCTCCTCTGTATTCCAGTGAAGGAAGTGTGTTTTTTTTCTTCGAATTTTACTTGCACTTTACTGTAAGTTATGTATTCTGGTTCGGTTTAATTGTGATTGCAGGTGGTGTGTATGAAAGAGAGCTATGTATGTAGCAGGGTTATTTAAAATCTATGCCTGCTTATGCTTGTCTCAGAGAAAGCTACATAATTGTAAGTGTTATTTACTGTGTGCGAGAGGAGGTGCTTGTGTGTGTGCATGCATGTATGTGTAAGAGAGTGCTGTATATGTAGAAGGTTAATTACAAATATGTGTCTGGCTGTCAACTTTTTACTTAATCGTATCAAATGCAAGGACAGTCAAGAACTAGCAAAGCTTTGAGTACCAGTGGCGTAAACAAGCCCCTGCAACCATGTCGGTGCGGGGGGCCCGAGCTTCGAGGTCCCCCACCGGCACTTGGCAGGCCCGTGGCCTGAGAGCTCCGGACTGGGTCTGGAGCGTTGGGGGGAGGGGCTGCTTGTAGTTTGCAGGGGTGACCCCTATATAAAATAAGTGCTTTAAGAATACACCTTTTAGCAATAAGCATTCAGATTATGTCTAGTGAAAATATTTTAATAAGTGTCCATTTAAAGAGTGCACTCCTTTTAACAGACACATATATAACATCTCAGAATAAATATTTGCCACCACTAAGCTGAGTGACTGCATTAAAAGCTACACTGACTCCAAAGCAGCCTTTAAATGTGGTGGTTAACTGTTGCACACATTTCTTTCAGGGAGCAGGCACCTTGGTGAGAAGGCATGTTTCTTCTTTAGTTCCCTATTACATGTTTCTTAGCACGGGAGCCCTACACACCATCTTTGAGTGGGCACCGGACACCAGTCATGGCAGTCTTCCTATGAAAAAGAACATGGGTGCATGTTCCTTGTTAGCATTAGGGCCCAAGTCACCAGTGTTGAGCACGCACGGAACAGGGCCTAAGCAACAGGGGGGCAGAGGGAGCCAAATGTGCTTTTTTTCATTGTTTTTATCGCACGAGGAAGCAGAAAGCCTGCGTTGGGCATCTGGCCTGAAAGCAAAAGCCCTGTTTATTAGGTAGAGAAGATGGCATGCTTCAGAGAGCTGTGGGTATCATTGGTGCTGCAGTTGCAGGGAGTACTTGCTGGGCCAGTGTTTCTTTGAGCCGTAAAATAATGGCCCAAGGGAGGGGAAAATGAAGCAGAGGATACACCTTGATTTGGGCATCAGAGAGGGAGATGGATGATGAGACATGGGAGAGAGAGGGATGGTGTGAGATGGGAGCCCATGTTAGTAAACCAAAGAGGCATCAGTAAGGCAGTACCTATAATTAGTGAAATAGGCACAGTGACACTTTCACACAGGGGCCCACTCAATCAATTATGAATGTTTTGCAATACTAAGTGGGCATGGGGGTTTATTTTCCTTCATAGCATTAGGGCAGATGGCGCCCTTGGCACTAAAAATGGGTGGGGGAGCAGTGTGCAGCAGCTCATTTTCGTCCAGAAACAAACCAGCCTTGTTTGAAGATTGAAATGATGGTCACACATGGTGGGGAAGGAGTGAAAGAAGAGGAGATAGCCTGCTTCTCAGTACCCCACCATCATTAGTGCAGCAGGTGGAGTACATTAGGCCCCACAGCACGGCAATTATGGGCAGTAGTTTTTTTTCTCAATTCTGTTCTTGTTTGATGCTGTTGCTTTTTTATAAGCTTGCATCTAGTGTGGATTACAAACTGCAGACGAGTACCCCAAAAATGATCTCATGATCGCTGCCATCTACGATCATCCCTCCTCCTACTATCCAAATCTTTGCAATCTAGTTTTGGAGGGGTGCCTCACTTCAAAAGATTTTGCTAAGGGGGGCTCAGAGCAAAAAAGTTTGAAGACCTCTGCCTTACGGCTATCAGAAACATGCTTTCCATCTTCTCTCTTCACATACCCACGCATACACCAAACATTCTTATTTACTGCTCAATCACTCCTTAACATCACACCCGTCTACTCGAACCTTCCGTATCTAAATTCCAATTGATCATGACATAACTAGTAACTACCCAAATATATACAGCACCCTGCTTACATTCTGCTCTCTCCCGCTTATCGACTTTCAAACCCCCACACGTACCTGTTCAAAAACATCCGTCCTCCTCACTTTGTAACAGAAAGAGTTTCCTTCGACATTCGAAACGCCTAACCTTTAAACACAACCTCCGCCCCTCCTCCCGAATTAAACTACCCATCCGTACGGCATGATCAGCACCTAAAGTGAATCCGGGCTGCCTAAAGCACTACAACTCCCATACTGCATCCTAACAGTAAATGACAACACCAAGTGTAAGGTATCATTATGCGCATATAGAAATTATCAGTACGTTTCTAAATATTTCAAAACCGAAAGCGACTGCATTAATTCCTCAATGGTCCCATGCTTAATAATCCAATTCCAGATTGTTTCTGACTCACCAAAGAAAATAAACTAGCTGCGTGAACTATGATGTTCTGCCTTGCACATGGATCATGACTTCTTTTGTCAAAGTTACAGAGTCAAGCAGAACCCAGTACAGTACCTTAGAGGTGTCGAGGAAAACAAAGATTATGCAAAATGACCGCGTAGTAAAGGTAGAGTACCGACCTAAGGAGCCACCTATGGGATCTCAATGTGTGAGGCCAGCCTTCTGCCAAGGGAATGCTACCATAGCTTCCACTGACCTAGAAAATTGGTAGGTCACCTTCCAATCTCGAATTCAGTGCCTTAGTCTGGTTGTTCCATCCTTTGCTTTTTACCATTTTCTCTCGATTGTAGATACCTGTCAAGTGAATGAACTGAATTAACAGATAAGGCACGTGGCATATATACATACAACTTTAAGTTACTGCTAACTAACATATTCAGCAAAGAAGGTTGGACAAGTGTCTTTTCTAGTACTTGGGGCCTCACATAGCTTTAAAGAGAACTGAAAAGCCCTCATTTTTGGAGGAAACTCAAAATATGAAGAGACCTGCTGTCTGAATTGCTGAATTTCCTTTCTAATAGCACCCATATGTTGGGGGAAACTCACTAAGTCACTTTTAATCCCTATTTAAGTGTTTCATTAAAAAATTGTAGCATTTCCTCCAAACTCTCAATGAGGCCTTTGCTTTTTAATATAGCACGCCCAAAATTCGACATCGTGTCCGAGTGCTTTACATAATAAAATTGTACTTTGAGTATTGGACTTCTCTGTTGAAAGCATATCTTATGGTCAATTTAAACATGTACATAAGAAAATTCGAAACCTAAAAAGATATTAATCATTTACATGTCTGCAAACAACAATCTCAGGTCAATGTACATTTAAATATTTGTTTGGACAAGATAGAGCAGTAGAAGCGCTAGGCTTGGGCAGAGTGGTATCACAGGCCCTAGGCGGGAAGAGAAAGATTGTTTAAGGCGGGCTGCCTTAGAAAACTCTTGAACGAAGAAATCGTGGGAGCCCTTAAAATGTGGCTTAGAAGATCATTGCAAACCTTGGGTAGGCTGCCCGAGAAGGAGCATTTTATTGTAGTAGTAGTAGTAGTAAATAGCTTTATTTCGATATATAATTCATATCATAAAAAGCAAAACATTTACATAAAAACTGTAGAAACAGTATTGATAAAAACATACACTTTAAAAAACAGTTTAGAAAAATTCTGGGCTTTGTGGCCAGGGATGCTCTCAGACAAGATGGGAAAGTCTATTCAATCTAATGCGCCAGGCCCAGCCTAGGAATTTAGCCATACCAATCGCAAACAATGGCCGGGGGTCAGTTTACAAAATACTTAACGCCTCCTTGTGGGATCTGGATTTAAAGTTCTCTACATAGAGGCTTCAGCCATGTTTTATGGGGGGCTACATAGGCCGGGCACTCAAACAGTAAGTGAGGAACTGTCTCCATCCTCTCCACACAACAGGGACAAAAAGGGGTTGTCTGCATCGGGACCCTCCAGCTGGCTGTCATAGTTCCTAGGGGGAGGACCCCTACCCTAAATTTGAAGTAGAGTGCCCTATCCCACGGGGTTCTAATACAGTCCAGATAAGGCTCACAGAAGTGAACCTCCTTTACCTGTAGGAATTCAGTCGTGGCCCTGCACAGTTTAGCATTAGCTTTTCTATCCTCAATCACCCATGCCCAGTAAAGTTGCTTCAAGGTTGACTTGGGCGGGGCCGATCGAGTGAGCCAGGCATCCTCAAGTCCCATGTCTAATAGGAGTCGCTTAACTCCCCTTAGCCACTGGATCTTAGCCCAGCCAGGGATGAGGAGGATCTCTTTTAGCCCCTCTGCATAGCTGGAGAGTTCTGGGACTCTCCAGATACGAGCCCATAAGAGGAGTGGGCGCAGTTTTGCCTGGTCACTGATAGGACGTGTGCCCATGTCAATTAGGAGGGGTAGGGTTGGGGTGCTGTAAGGAAGGGCCATTAGATCTTTGTGGAATTTATTTTCAGAATAGGTTAGATGATCCACATTTTGCACACCCCATAATTCGGCCCCATAAAGGGCTGCACTGACGGCTCGGGCTCTATAAATATCGAGGACCGGTGCGATGCGTTTTAGAGAAGAGCCCCGGTGTTCCTTTAGGAGAGCCCCCGTCACCCTCCTATGTGTCAGCAGCATCTTGTTATGGTGTGGTTTCCAACTCAGGGAGTCGCAGAGACGGATGCCAAGATAGTCAAACTCTTTGACCCTCTCGAGTTGGACTGAGTCAAGGGTAGGAGGGTAGACTGGTTTTTTAGGAGGATTTAGAACCAGAAACTTTGTCTTCCCCGTATTGATGACTAATCCCCTTGAATCACAAAAGTTCTTAAAGTTATCTAGAAGACACTGCAAGCCCACTGGTGACTTGGAGATGAGGAGGGTGTCATCGGCAAATAGGAGTGTGGGGATTTTCTTACCCGCCAGGGATGGTGCATCTGCTGGATGTTGTAGTAGGTGCTCAACCACTCCATTGACATATAATGAAAATAGAGTGGGAGCTAGCACACAGCCCTGGCGGACACCCCTATTTACCGGTATTCGAGCTGTTCTCGGACCCTGTTTTCCCCACCTAATCTGTGCAAAGTTATTGGCATGAAATCTTAATAGCATATCCAATAGGTAAGGGGGGATGCCTAGAGAATGGAGGACTCTCCAGAGGTGGTTACATGGGACCAGGTCAAAGGCAGTCCTTAGATCTATAAACGCAAGGTATAGACTGCCTTTGCCCAGTACGACCACTTTCCAAAACAACATCAACAGCCGGAGTGCTTGCTCGATCGTTCCCATACCCAATCTAAACCCGGCTTGGAAGTCGGATAAAATATTGTTCTCTTCAAGCCTACCTAGGACCACTTTACCTGCCACCTTTTGTGTGGAATCCAGGAGGCTTATGGGACGATAATTAGAGGGGTCGTCCCGACTTCCTCTCTTAAAAATTGGTACGACCTCTGCACCCCTCCATGAATCTGGGAGGTCTAGACCAGCCAGGCCACCGTTCAACACTGAGGCAATGAGTCTCCCCCATTCATCCACATTAACACGAAGCAAGTCCCCAGGGAGACCATCTGGGCCCGCTGCCTTATTGGGAACCAAGCACTTGATCACCCATTCTACTTCCTTGTGCGTGAATAAAACTACCTCTCTGAGCTCAGTGTTACTCGGGAAGTACTGCTCCACCTCAATAGGCCCTGGAGCCGCGGCCACAGAGTAGAGCTTTGAGAAATGGTCAAACCATACATCCTCCGTTATATTACATGTAATAAGAGAGTCTGTAGGTTTGTCCCTCATTCTTATTAGATCCCAAAAGCCCTTAGAATCTTTCCTCGAGCTGGCGGCCAGTAGGTCTTGCCAGAACCGTTTCTCATGCTCGGCCTTTGCCCTTGCTAGAGTCTTTCGATAAATACACCTAGCGGAGCTAATCTGGGGGCCATCCTTGGCTTTCACCGCCCTCACCAACTCCCTCTTGGCAACACTACAGGCCTTGGTAAACCAACCCATGTTGCGCGTGTGGTTACCATAAGTCTTACTCCTGGTGCCTGAGGAATGAACCACAAACAAATCGCCTAGTGCTTTTGTTGTTTCGGAGAACAACTTGGAGACTTCAGGGTGAGAGGCTTCAAGGGTGACTAGCCGCAAAACGGTATTAGACATAATTAATTTGGCGCCCTGAATCTTGTCTTCATTGGCCGCAAAGGTGTTCCATTTTAGTCGTCTGCCACAATTAGTAGGGATAACTTCATGCGTTGTTTTCCTAGCAGGATGGCATTGTGCCAAGGGAGAGTCCATCCATAAGGTGGACAGTGACAAGGATAGAGGATTATGGTCACTAACAGACGTCGATAGGACCTCCATATCTATTAAGTGGGGTCAAAGGGTGTAATTCAATAAAATAAAGTCGATACGTGAAGAGTATCCTACTCTATTATACGTATGACCACCTGCCTGGTCTGAGGCCGATCTACCATTGGTGGCCCTGAGGCCATGCTCCAGGCAGAGAGCATTAAGATCAATAGCAGTTTGGGACATTAAATATTTGTTTGGACAAGATAGAGCAGAAGAAGCGCTAGGCTTGGGCGGAGGGGTATCACAGGCCCTAGGCGGGAAGAGAAAGATTGTTTAAGGCGGGCTGCCTTAGAAAACTCTTGAACGAAGGAGCCCTTACAATGTGGCTTAGAAGATCATTCCAAACCTTGGGTATGCTGCCCGAGAAGGAGCATTTTATTGAGAACTTTAAATGTGGGTGTGCCAATCATGAGCATGACTTGGATCCATAAGGTACTTTACTGTCTGACGTTTATGAGACTGATATTCAGGGGTATTGTGCTGGACTCCCCAACATGTCATATAGGCTGTTTTGTAGGCGAAACTAGGTTACAGGGGAATATATGAAAGAGCTGTGAATGCAAGTGTGATGTGCTCAAAGACAATCTAAGCTGCTGTGCAGAGAGCCTCATTTAGAGGAGCGAGGCATGGCTTAGCGCGGCATGTAAGTAGCACATTTTGATAATGACCCGAGAGATCTGGGCAACTATAATAAACAACACAAAGAAGAATGCCTGGCTCTGCACCCTTAGTTCTTGTGCAAAACACACCACAACACCACAGGAGACTTTAAGTAATACATTTGTGTCATACCTAAAAGAGAAATTAGCCCATGAGCAGTTGTGGGTCCAAGATCTGAAAAATTGCTAGGTAGTGGGAATCCTCAAGTGAGATCCGAGCAATGTCTGCATTATTGTTGATTGCTAAAGAAGATTGTCAAATAATAAATCCAGGATTAAAATAGTTTTTGATAATTCCATATTCCCACCACCCCCCTCCCCCACCCCCCGGCCATCCAGACCTACATAGTGAGTTTAACTTTTTCAGTCCTATTTAGTCCTAGCCAGCAGCTATTAATGCTCCAACAGTGAAAGGTCTTACGATTATAACGATTATTGTTTGCATTTGTCACAAATAGATTTTTATTGGATTCAGCTATCTAAAATATGTTTTTATTTTCTTTTTAGTTTGTCGATTGGGTTGTCTGAAATTAGTCTAGTAAAAATTTACTCTTTTTCCATGATTTTAGTTGTTTTATATTATATATAGGCGGACTATGACTAGTTGTGGCTCAAGGTGCAATGCCTGCTGCTCTCACTGCAAATGTAACACTGTAAATATTTTTGGCATATGGTGCCATCGAAGCATTGCCATTAACATGAGGAGGCATGTGCTGGGCACCTGGACCACCTGTCTTCCTCCTCAAAACTCCTGCACCCAGGCACTCAAGCAGGAAAACATAAGGATTAGCCACTTAGTCAGCCACTTCCCTTGACTGATCTATTCTACCTAGGGCAGGCCAGCACCTTCCTACTTACATTTAGTTCATTTGCCCCACATTGAATGTCGTAGTGCCTCCTTTGAGTAGTGCACCTTAATCACATGTTATACCTCTGATATGATTGAGTAGGAAAGGATTCAGGTAAGTCTTCTCTATTGATAGATGGTGGCACCGTTTCAGACTGTTGCATACTTGAATCACCACTGGGAAATGGCAGTATGTGAAAGAATCCTGCACATATTATATCATAGCAAGAGCCAGGCCATTCCTGCGCGCATCTCTCGAACACTATTCTCCCTAGGCAACAACAGTGGCGCGAATGTGTCATCGAGCCCATCCATCACAAAAAACGGATCCAGCAATCTACCTAGTGTTCACGGTGGATCATTTGGAGCATTTGTTGGAAAATGTATGAGGTAATAAGGACTTATATAGTACAGTGGTGGTCTGCGAGGAATGAACAGATGGGATGCATGTTATGTTATGTTACAGTTATTTATATTGGGCATGCTGACCCTAATTGTCGCCTATGTGGATATCAAAATGAAACTTTAACCCACTATGTGCTTGCCCGGCACTTACGGATTTGAGGAGACGGCTTTTAAAGTCAATTTTTAACAAACTGAACATCCGAACACGCAGGCAAGCTGTAATTCGATGGTTAGATTGATCATCTCCCATATTGGCATGTAGGGGGGTTAAATACATGAAGTCAGTCCAATCACTCCTACAACAAGCGGAACAAGGAACTAAAATATCACACTGAAATATATGAGCTCAAATTTTCTGTATGGACTATTCATTTTAATTAATTATTTAAATGTTAATATTTGCTTAATATTTTAACAATGATCCAAATGTATTTTGTAATATTTTTTATTAATTTTATACAATAAAAATTGACTTGACTATATCGTGCACGACTCACCCCCGAAGGAGTATCTTGGCTCAGATTGCAGGACTGGTAGTGACATAGCCCACTCCCTGAACATGCAGTCACATTACATGTCCAGCAGCCCCTGGATTATTTACCCCCATGATCACCCTGGGGTGCAGAATGTGTGAGAATTACTCTCATTGTTACGGGTTCTGCAGAGTGCAACGTGCTGAGGCTTCTGGGACACTCATTTCTGCAGCATATGATGGTTCCTCTTTGAGCAGTGAGCCAATCTGATCACAGGATCTGATCATATTAAGGGCTGACATAGCCGCAGCTGACATGCACAGTACCAGAACTCGCACAATTATGTGGGTTCTCAGCCTTTGCATAGAAAATAGTTTTGCTTTTCTGATTTTGGCACACCTCAATGACGCAATTAAAATGTAAATATCTTTAATGCTAAATAAGTAAGAAATAGTAAAAGCTGTTTATGTTTAATGGTTGCTTCTGTAGGGTGAAACTAATTACACCCAAAAACATTATGTTGGACTTTTCTAAATCTAGCCCTTTCCACACACTCACAATAACTAAAATAAATATATAACAGGGGCATAACACAGGCCCGCGCAGCCCCCATGTTGCGGGGGCCCCTGCGCTCCAGGGGCCACCTCCACCAAGAAAACAAGACAATTTTGCTTATAGTAGGAAGCCCCAGAAAAGCCAATGAGCAGAAGTCACCTGATACAAAATCTGGGCACTAGACAACATCACATTGTTTCTCAGCCAGTGGCAGGTCACTGAGGACTAAGCACACACTTACAATTATATGCTATGCTACAAGAAAGTCATAAGACAACTAGACCCATAAATTGAGGTTTTATATTGTCCACCTAGTGATTGGGCACCCCGCTATCTCTCCACACAGTTAACGAGGAACCCAAAATAAAACCATGAGCATTCGTCTAGGAAGCATTTCTCTACACCAATGAAGCACCAATAGGTAGATAGATGCCTGGGAATGCTTGTGTTTGTGTCCAAATGGGTCTAGATGAGGCAATCTAGGCTATTTCTTTCAGACAGGATATAAACTAATGTGCATGTTGCTAGTCACATCTTGTAATGGCAGAGTAATGGAATATAAATTCTACCCAGTGGACTTTCCAGAGGCTAAATGTACCGCCTAAATAATTTCTATCCAACACTGTTAAGGATGGTCCATGGTGGGGGCAACCTAGAACCAGATGATGTAACCATACATGACACCATGTTGCCACGTATATTTAATCAACAAACACTGGCAGCTGTCACTATAGTATTGTGGGATCCTGTCATACCACACACATTCCCTTGATAACGTTTTTAGAACCTCCAGGGCACACAAGTTGAAATTCTGCAGCACACAGAGTAACTTATACCCTCAACATTTATACTCAACTGCATCCCCTGCCACTACATCCCCTCCACTGCACTGCCTGATATTACCTCATCTCATTTCAAACCTTTCACATCCTGCCCCTTTTAAATTTCTGTTTTTCTTACTCTAAATTAAATAACCCTTAACGTATGTGCATAACTTAATGTCTGCAGATGAAGCAGTAGTCAAGATATGTAGTGGAGTCAACGTAGCCAGTTACATGGAAGGCAGGCTATACTAACATGGAGAGTAGGCTAATGCTCCAAATATTTATTGGCAATCAATCCTGGAAAGCAGGGATGACAAGAAAGGTGAGTAAACCTAAGACAATCTTCACTAGATGCAGGGAACCAACCACATGCTCTCTACCAGCCAGTCAGATGCGTTAGGTCGGAAAACAATACACTCTATTGTTTAATCAAGTGGGAAATTATAATTTTGGGAAAAATAATTGTATCCACAGGGCTTCTGTCTCCTCTCTAACCTTCAACGCCTTGAGACCTTAATTCAGACTATGAATCCATGGGAGTAAAAAACCTCACAGCTTCTTCTTTTGAAACTGTGTTAAATTTCATAACAATTTCATATTAATACCAGTTCACAGCAAAATGTGGTTTGGCAGTATTTTGCGTGACCTATTTAGGTGAGTGTGCATCGCCCATAAAAATGTTTCATATAAAACGAGCAGGAGACTGCTTCGAGTAGAAAATGCCTCTTGGTGAGACATTTTCTGTGTGAACCAGCCTGCTGTTGGTATCTCGTGAGACTTGTTCTTGCAAGATGCGTGCTCACTTTAAATCATGTGCAGCAGAATTTCGAGAAACTTTGCAAATTTTGCACAATGCGAAATTCAGAGTAGACCAAAAATGTTGCCGGAATAATTAAAATTTCACCCAGGCCTAATGAACTGAAGGTCGCCATGTATCTGTATGACACCAGACTGAGAAGGGGCCATTATGACTACGTTTTAAGGGTACAAAGGATGGATGATGTAATACAGAGGAGTCTGCAGGGCGCATGGCGAAGAAATGGGGCTATTGAAATTGGTTGGGCAAAGTCACATCCACATTGACAACACAAAAACTGGATTATCGACCTGCTGCTGTCTTAAAGTAAAATGCGCTTGCATGACAGGATGTGGCCGAACCACATAAGTCATGCCGACAGAATGATAACCGCGTGTAGCAGTGGCGTAACCTAAAATGATGGGGCCACTCTGCAGAATATGAAGAGAGGTCCCTGAGTCTCTCATATCTCTCAGATATTCATTAGCCTTAGAGCTAAAATGGGCCCCATAAAGGATTTGGGGGACCCTGAAGTTGTTGGAGGCCCCTGCACTGCAGGTGCAGCAGGAACTTGTGTTACGCCCCTTGGGGTAGGAAGACAGCGCAAAGGCACTGCGTCATAAGTGGTTATATGTAGTGCTGCATGTGGTAGGTTGTCAGACGCCTTAGTATGCCTTCTTTCCTACTGATTTGAGAGAGCAGACACTCTCTGGTCGATTGTCCATGAAATAATAAAGTACGTGTTCCTGGTGCATTGAAGGTACATTCCTGCCTGCAGTGGTTCATTGTGCATCACCCTTCTATCTCAGGTATTTGTAGAGTTATTCAATTGTGGCAACACTTGCTGACTGACAGTTTTCCCCTATAGCTGAATTCGCAATTTACTTTGCAAGGCTCTTGTTGATATATTCATCTCCCTAAAAAACTGCCTGTAAGTCGCATAGTGCTGCTCATTTTTAAAACACCCATGACAGTAACTTGCACTAACACCTGGAAGCTTCAGCCTGACTTCAGTGTATGGCTTAAATATTCAGTCACTGGATAAGTGCACAAACTGCTCAATGGCTTCTACCAACACCACCGGTCTCTTGCGAGACGTGCCACAGAGCTCTTCAACTGTCTGCGGCTTATCTCCCATTAATGTGGTCATTACAGCTTACAGTTTTACAACACTACATAAGCATGTCTCTCATTGGATGCCCCATAGCCCAAGAGTAATTAATGCCAGTTCACCACCTATGCCACAGTGTCCCACTGATCCTTAGAGGAATACCCTGTCTATTACAAGAGAGAGGATGTGACGTTAGGGTCAGAGTTGCCGACTTGGGAACTGGAGAACCAGGTTCGAGTCCCGGCGCCGACTCAGCCTCCTGTGATTCTGAGCAAATCACTTAATCCCCCAGTGCTTAAAAATGAATCTGACTTTGTGTAATCCAACTGGTTCTCATGTAAAGTGCTCCAACGCCTTCTGCTCTAGTTTGTGCTGAATAAAAACTGCAAAAAAGAAATAAATACATAGGTGGCAGAACAAATGTCATATTTTTGCAGGTATGTCCATATCATCTACGCAAATGGATCATCCTTAAAAGCGATTGAGGATAAGGTGAACTGGTGCTTGGACTCCTTCCTGGTGATGTAGTGGCTCTGTGTACCTGCATGAATACACACTTTCATTATCAGAAGACTCAGGGGCTGATTCACAGAACTAATCTGAGACAAAAGCCTAAACTTTCTACTTTTAGGGGCATATTTACAATTATTGGCGCATCCCTGGAAATTAGCAGGGATGCGCCAGTAATTGTGCGCCATGTCTCCGCCACCCATGATGCACCGCATTTACAATGTGGCGCACCATGGGGCATAAACAGCACAGATGCGTCACGCATCTGTGCCGTAAAGGTATCGCATTGCTGGAATTGCGTCAAGCCTTATGCCTGCTTCAAGCAGGCGCAGGGTTGTGACGTTGCATTGGCCTAAAAGTGACTGAGTGAAATCTTGTAGATTTCACTCAGCCACTTTTAGGAGGCGTTCCTGCGCCGGAATGCCCCCCTCTGCACCAGAACGCCTCCTTATGGCGCAGGGCTTTACAACGTGACGCATCTCCCAGATGCGTCACATTGTAAATAGCCGCACCATGGCGCATCTTTTGCGCCGGCGCTGCGTCACAAAAGTGACGCAACGGTGGCACAAAAGAGGGCACAAGGGGCTTGTAAATCTGCCCCTCGGTATTCACGGAAGGCATTTAGTAGTAGTAAAGTTATGATTTTGTCTTAAGTTATGATTTTGTCTACTTAAGACAAACTTAAGTTTAATTTAAGACAAAATCCTAACAAGAGACAAAATCCTAACTTTACTACTATTAAATGTCTTCTGTGAATACCAAAAGTAGTAAGTTTAGGATTTTGTCTCAGATTAATTCTGTGAACCAGCCCCAATGTTCCCAGTGCCAATCATAGTGGTGGTTTTTGTGCATGACATTACCATTGACGCTGTACCAGCAGTTGGATACTAACTCGGGCATTAACAGTCCAGACAGTATTAACTTGCATGTGCCTTTTTCATTGAAAGAGTGCTGTTGGCCTCAGACTTACTGCTTCTGTTGCCATCATTTGTGGATGGGCCTGGAGCAATAGTGAATACGTTAGAAGCAGCTTACCACAAACTACTGGGAAATTCTCTGTACACCACAAGAGATGACTGTGTTTATAGGCTATAATTTTCCCTGTCAACTACGCAATAGGATCAGCTTATAAACGTGCATGCATTTTGCCATTTCACGTGCTGTTCTTTTAAAGTCCTCTCTTAAGGTGGATTACGGTCTTCGCTTCTAATATTTATTGCTATGAAGATAGAGGCATATGTTTGTTTGCGTGTGTGTGTGCAGATGTTTGTGTTGTTTATAATTATGTAGCTCATGAACTTGTACATCTATTGTAGTCTACATGATTGCACCTTGATTTCTGTTTTGCAGTTGTCCTTAAGAGTCTGCTCTGCTGGTAAGTGAGAGCCATGCGGGCTTCTGGCCACTTTCATCCTCAGCCTGGACTTAGCTTACAGTTTTGACTTCCATAAACCCACCCGACAACAAACAAGTAGATTGGTTTCAAGGAATATTGTAGGCCCCCCAACAAGAAGCCATAACCTAAATTATTTCAGAGCCTAACTTCAACCCAGGCAATGGCACATACTGGAATTTGTAAATAACCTTAACTTTAAAACACACATACAACCAAACATATATACTCAAGCACCATACCACTGATGACATAAATTAATTAAAAAAACAAATTTCAGTCTTAGGATCCTGGAGACCAAGATTCGAAGGTTCAGCGAGCCCCAACAGTGCAATGATATGATAATATCAGTATTGTAACATTGGAAATGATTCACTATTTTTTCACTCAGCATAGATTCAACTACGCCTAATGTGCACTTAAGCTTCTACGACTCATTAGGAAGGTTTAAAATATCGCAATCCAAAAATATCTGACCAAAAATATTGATGACAAAAATATTTAATTTACTTACTGCGAAAGGGACAATAATATCGACTACAAAAATAACATCAATGAAATAAAATATATAACTAATTATATATAGTTGAAATTACACAATATTAAAATGGGAAACAACCTTTACAATGCAACTTTTACAACGCACTACCATTACAACGAAACTTTTACAACGCAATATCCATTACAACGCATGCATTTACAATGCAACCATTACAACGCATGACACTACAACGCACACCACTACAACGCATGCCATTACAACGCAGTCATTACAACGCATACCATTACAATGCATAGCATTACGACACATAGTACTTACACTATCCAACACTTACCCTACTGTTGCACCCCCTGGAGTTAGAATAGTAATTTTTACTCCTACACTATCCAACACTTACCCTACTGTTGCACCCCCTGGAGTTAGAATAGTAATTTTAACCCCTACACTATCCAACACTTACCCTACTGTTGCACCCCCTGGAGTTAGAATAGTAATTTTTACCCCTACACTATCCAATAGTTACCTTACATGCAATGTAATGTTATGCGTTGTAATGGTATGCGTTGTAAATGTAGTATGCGTTGTAGTGGAATGCGTTGTAAAGGTAGTTTCAAAGAATTTGTTGTAATGGCATGCGTTGTAATGGTATGCGGTGTAATGGATGCTGCGGTGTAAAAAATGCGTTGTAAAGGTAGGCGTTGTAAAAGTATGCGTTGTAACGTCATACATCCTATTAAAATACATTTAAGAAATAAACTTTCCGAAAATATGTTAACTTTATATAATACAAACAATTAAACATATTTTTAATTCCTTGAAAAACTAAAATAAATATGTAACGTCAAATAAAATGTAGGCCACAAATGCTAAAATTAATAGATATATAATCAAATGATCTCTCCAATGCTACATCTGTTAATATTTAGATAACTGCTTCTGCCCCACTAATCCACATTGGCTAGCTGTTTTAAAAACAGGTCAAATCTCTCCACTTTCATTACCATCATTGAATCCCAATGACCTGAACAGCAACCACCCTAACTTTACCCTTCCCTTCTTCTGAAAGGTGATACAAAGCTGCAAAGCCTCCCAACTTTCATCTCATATCATTAACAACCTCCTTGATACATTTCAGTAGTGGTTTAGATGGGAATATAAGCCAGAGACCGCTTTCTACAAATTGTTGCTGACTTCCTCTGCATCTTCAACTTCTGCAAAACCTGTCTACTTGTGCTCCTTGAACTTTTGCTGCCTTTAATACAGTCATCCACCTTCCCCTGACAACACCCTAAAAGAACGAATCGAAATCAAGGCGATAGTCTTGACTTGTTCATTTCCTATCTGAATAGCTGGTCAATAGAAGTGAAAATTGGGAGCTCTTTCTCCAACAAAGTCAGCCTTCTACAATGGGTTCCACGAGACTCAATCCTCTCACTTCTCACCACTCCTGTTCAATTTACATCTAAAACCACTTTCTGAGATCCTTCTTAGCTCCGGGATTCATTACCACCTATTCACGGATGACACTCAGATCTACATGGAAAGCTCATTCCCAGACTATATTTTCAATTTCTGTAACACCAAGAATAAACAAGCACTGGCACAGCCAATAAGCTTCCCCTATGTAAGATGTATTGGCGTTGTCAATGGTTTATAGACATGTTGCACACAAGTGTAGGCTACTGTCCAACATGGATTCACGTAAAGAAAAATTGCTTTGACATGGCTCTAATTTTAGGCATGCAGCACAGCAGTGACCATAACCTGTGACCTTGGAACTGTGGAACCTGGTTGGAGTCTTGGTGTCAGATCGCTTCACTTAATTTCCCCGTATTTAAAAGCAAAAATATGAATGTGTCCGTGTGTAATGTAATTGGTACTCATGTTAAGTATGTTAAGTGCTTCAAAACCTTCAAGTCGAGTTCGTGCCATGCAAACCCACAAAAAAAGGAGCTGAATGGAAATAAAAAGGACATGAGGGAGGAAGGCGGTGAAAACAAGGGATGGTAGGAGAGGTGGCTGAAATGGAGGTGGGGCTGTGGAGGCGAAACCTAAAATATAGTTAACGCAGGGGATGTATTTCAAAATATGTTCATGCAAGATGCTGCCCCATTTCAAATCATGTTTGTCAACATTGTGACTAGGTACTATAGAGATTGAAAACAAAATATATAGTCAATATCCGCTAAGAATAATTGAAGATGTAAATAATGTAACTAGTGTCCCAGAAGGCAAATTATTGATAGACTGAACCATTTTAGTATGTTCGATACAAGAAACAGAAAAGCGAATGGCATTCAGAGAACGAGAGTTTGTAAAGAATAAGGGCCATATGTATCAAGGAACCAATTTGCGATTTTGTAATAGCGATTTTTAAGAAATCGCTATTTCAGAATCGCAAAACAGTATGTATCAAGAAAAACAATTTTTTTTAGCGATTTCTTGATATTCCTTAATTGCGAATTCGCAAATTGCGAATTCGCAATTAAGTAATACTTACCCATTCATTTCTATGGGCCAGGAGGCCCATAGGAAGGAATGGGAATATTTTCTCAATTTGTGATTCGCAATTTGCTAATCGCAAATTGAGAATAATTTCAAGGGTGCAGGGGTGCCCAAAGGACACCCTGTTGAACCACTGAAATAAGCATGGGTGCACATGTGGTGCACATACATGCCCTATGTATGTGCGTCACATGGCACTTAGAAAAATGCAATAATGGCATTTTTCAAGAAATTCGCAAATTACCACCAACTTGAACTTGGTGGTAATTTGCGATTCCTTAGGGACAATTTGCGTTTTTTTTAACTTCATACATTCTGCGAATTTCGGCCTTTGAGAATGTGAATTTGAATGAAACATATGGCCCTAAATGTATAAATTGAAGCCCAGCTTTTGCGTCTGGGCTGCAGCATTTTCTTTATACAACTCCAATGCAAAACATTATCGGTTAAATATAGTAATGAGCTCAAATGTACTCATGGTAGGCCCGCTAAACGTGTGTGGGGTCTTAAGATCTGATGTCACTCCCTGTGAGTTCATGGATTGTGATGTTGCTTCCTGGGCTATCACTTTGATGTCATGAGCCATGATGTCACTTAAATACTGCCTAACTTGGTTAGTCCCCCCCTTCTTTTTTTTAGGACTTGTGTCTGCATGCACCACACAAAACATAAACCAATATTCAGGTCCTGCCCACTATTCAGGGACCTACCTTCTGATATCTTTAAATCCTAGGCTCTGATTTGACTGGCTGTGTTTTCCTTGTACTGCGCTGCCCCCTCCCATACAGGGTGACGCCACTATCTATTAAAAGGTTCTACTGCTCTGTGTCACTGAGGGGTGTGGTGGGATTCGCAAGTCAGAGCAGAGGATGTTTTCTATCTTGGTGTCCCAGGGGAAGTCAAGGCACTAAGTAAGTGGCCGTGGGATAACCAGGGCCCGTTCTCTCTATTGCAGGTAGTGTTGCTGGTGTCTGAGCTGGTGGGTGCCGAGGACCAGTCACCTGCCACTGTGATATGTAGCACTGTGACTTGTAGGATCAGTCGACGCCATCAGGGGAGAGCCTCATCTGTGGCCTGCTGCCATCTCCAGATACAGTGCCACATTGCTCTACTAATAAAGTGAGGTTTTTGAGTTGCTGCAAGAATCAAGCTTTGTAGAATATGGAGCATATTTACCGACCTTCATCGACCGCCACATCGTTTTTTGTGCCTATTCCCCCCACTCTCTTTTCCCTTGACTTCCTTCCCCCCTTTGTGGGCAGAAATGGGAGTCTTGAGTGTAGAAGGCACAGGAAATGCATTTTATTAGTTATTAAGCACAATAATTGAATATGCAGGTAACTGGCAGCAGTGTCCTTCTCGCAGCCCCCAGGCTGAGGGCGACAGGGTTCAGGAGGCAGTGGTGCAAGCTCGAGAAATAAGGTGCATGCATCACAATTTGCAGTAGATGTTTTTATGGTTTAAATCTCTTTATAAGCATGTGAAACATAACAAAGGGAACAGGACCTCCCGCTCCTTCAAGACAGTGCGATACAGACTCTCAAGTCAGCGAATATAATCTTACTAAGTAATTGCTAGGAGCTGGTCAACAAAATAGTTCACATACAACACGGAAAGATAAGCAACCAACCCGCCCCCCCCCCGGTCCACAAATCATAGGAAAAACGGAAATATAAGGGATAAAAATTTAGTGTGGTTTGGGCTTCCGCAAGTGTTGGGAGCTGCACTGCTCAGGGAGTGGCGTATCTGCCAAGCGAAGAAGTTGCAGGTAGCGGGGGCAGCTCAACTCCCAAAATTACCCAGTAAGCAAAGTCAAAAAGGGTCTCCACAGCTCAGGAAACTCCTCTCCTCTGCCCACCAGGGTGAGAGATAACTTCTCCATGCCTAGCACTATCCACAATCTGTGTAACCAACCCGAGTGAGAGAGGCCCTGAGGGGATCTCAAGTGTGCTAGTATGTTTTGTGTGGCCGCCCCTTGGGCGATGCAATGAGGCGGCCCGCCGCGATTTCAGGGGGTATATCAGTGGGTTGGGCAGCCCTAGAAGTATATATGTGGGGAAGCGAGGTAGTTGGGTGTCCAGATGGGAGTAAATGTCATCAAGGATTGTAGTCCAGTATGAATGAAGCCGATCACAGCTCCAGAGTAGGTGTTCTAGTGTGCCTAGTTCCCCGCAACCCCTCCAGCAGCGGTCACTAATGGGGGAGTCGAATCGGTGGAGGCACTCTGGTGTATAGTACCAATAGGTGGCGATTTTGGTCAGTGTTTCAGTGAGGTCTGCATGATAGGCTGAGTGTCGGGCCCTATAGTATATGCCACTCCATTCCTTATGAGAGAGCCCTCCCCAGTTCCCGTTCCCACCGTGCCCTGCCGGCGTTTTAGATGTAAGTGTTCGCTGCAAGGAGGTGTTTATATAGGTCGGAGACTAGCTTTTTATCAGAAGAGCGAGTAACCAGCCACTTCTCATAAGGGGTGAGATATCGTTGCGGTTCCAGGTCGGACCTGTGGTTGAAGAGCCCAATGTCGTATCTGCATATAGGGCAGCCTGTCTGCCTCAGAAATGCCATATTCTTCTCTCATTTGCGGGAGTGGGCGAATACCATCTAGGTTGAAAAGGTGCCCCAGGGCAGGCAGAAAGAGCGACGCCAATTCACAAATGCTTTAGAGTCCAATCCTGGGGTGAAGTCAGGATTGTTAAACAGCGGGGTCAAAGGGGAGACAAGGACGTCAACTCATGCTTGGTGGCGGTGTGGTCCCAGGCCTCCAGAATAGTGCCTGTGATATAAGACGCATACAGATTAGGCGGCAGGTGATGCTTCGAAAGGAAGGGGATCTCTTGTAAAGGAATACCCTCCACTGCCTGGTCCTGAAACACCCAGTGCTTACCTGACTCCAGGCGGTGCCACTCCACCAAGTAGCGGAGCTGCGCCGCGTAGAAGTAAAGTTGCAGATCAGGCACTCCAACTCCTCCTTGCTCCGGCGTGAGGACTGCAATTGCCTGTTTGAAGCGTGGTTTGCGGCCCTGCCAGATAAAACGTGCCAAGTCGGACTGGGTCTGTTGGATCCAGCCTGCTGGTGGGCCTAAGGGAAGGGTCTGGAACAGATACAGAATCTGGGGGAGGAGTGACATTTTAACAGCTGAGTTCCTCTCCAGCCAAGTTAGGGAGTGGTGCTTCCATCTCCGGAATTCCCCACAGATTTGCGTGCAAAGCTTGGTGTAATTCGCATCGACGGTAGCAGGGATAGTGGGGCCCAGAAGCACACCCAAATATGGAACCGTAGTATCAGACCACTGAACGGGATGCTCCTCCTGGATGGAGGTAAGAGTCGAATCAGACAGGGAGATGTTAAGGGCGATCGATTTATCGGCATTGTTCTTGAACCCGGATGCCTGTGCGAAGCAGTGCAATTCAATAAAGAGTGCTCAAAGTGATTGGACGGGGTCGGTAAAGGAGAATAAAATATCATCTGCGTATAGACTAATCAAATGAACATCCCCCCCAAATTTAATCCCTGCGATAAGAGCGTGGTGTCTAATTCTCTGGGCTAGCGGCTCCATGTAAAGTGTGAATAAAGGACGTCCCCAAGGCCGAACAGATGTAGAATTGCTCCAGATAGGGCCAATGGACCCTATCAAAGGCCTTCTCTGCGTCTATTGCGAGCAGCATGCAATCCCGCCGCACACGCGATGCCGCTTCTATGGGGTGCAGGACCCGTTTGGTATTATCGCTGGTTTGACGCTGTGTGATGAAGCTGGCCTGATTCGGTTCCACCAGTTGTGTCATATAAGGAGCCAGCCGCCCCGCCAATATGCTTGTATACAGTTTGATGTCAATATTAAGAATAGAGATCGTCGGGTACACGCTACAACTGGTTGCATCTTTCCCGGGCTTTGGAATGACAGTTATCTAGGCTGCTAGCATCTCCTCTGGGATAGCCCCGGGTTGGGCGATGGAATTAAAAAGATCCCAAAGCATGGGGCCACCAGACGGCAAAAAGTTTTATAAAAGGCCACCGAGTAGCCATACGGGCCAGGAGATTTCCCCAATTTGAGGCGCGAAATGGCTGTGATGATCTCCTCAAGTCCGCTCTCACTGTCCAAGAGTGCCGCCTATGCGGGCTTTAATGAGGGGAGCTGTGCACCTTCCAGGTACTCCAGGCTATAATGCACATCAAGGGAATCGCCTGCATAGAGTGATGCATAGAAGGCCCGAAAGGCCTCTGCTATGGCCGCCTCGTCCGACACTAGATCACCCGTTGCAGAACGAATGGCTTGCACCCCATGTCTCTTACGTTGTTCACGAAGCTTATGCACTAGGAGGCTGCAGCATCTGTCCCCTTCGGTATTGTAAGCATGACGCAGGCGTAGAGCAGCATATTCTGCCTTATCTTGATCTAGAGCGGATAGCTGTTTCCGCTCCTTGCAGAGTTGGTACCATGTGCTGGTGCATCTGCTCCAGCTCGGCTACCTGCTGTGATAGCTCTGATCATTTCAGTACTCGCTCTTTATTGTTGGCGGCGGAAATGGCAATAAATTCTCCCCGCAGGACAGCTTTGAGGGCAGACCATTGCATCGCCAGGGAGTTCTCGGCATTGGCATTATGGGCTAGAAATTGCATGATGGCCGTTTTAATTTGGTCCACAGTCGTCTGTAGATATAAAAGGGAGTCCCGAAGGCACCAGTGTCGCTGGGGCGCAGGGGCAGATGGGAGCAGAAAGGTAGCCACGACCGGGGAATGATCCGATAACGACGCAGGGAGGATGTCGGCTTCCGTTGCCAGCACCACCAACGGTGAGGAGCATAGGAAGTAGTCCAGCCTGGCATAAGTCTTTTGGGCCCCTGAGTAGTAAGTGTAGGACCTGTTATGGGGGTGGAGGTGTCTCCACAAGTCAACGAGGCCTAAGTCCCGGAGGTGTGCTAAGCCTGACCTGGAGAGAGCCTCCACTTGACCCGTCCGTTGGCAGTAGCGGTCGGTCAGATTATGGAAAACAAGATTAAGGTCACCCCCCAGAAGTATGTGTCATTCAGAGTTGGCTGTGGTGGCTGTTAGTGCTTTATGGAGGAAGCTAGCCTGACATTCGTTGGGGGCGTACACTGAACCCACAACCAGGGACTGACCCGCCACCAGGAATCGATACGTAAGTAGGCGTCCCTTGATCTCCGCCTCCCTTTGGACCACCCTACCCCGGAACGATCTAAAAACCAGTATTGCCACCCCCTCCGACTTAGTAGAAGGGGAGGAAAATAGCTGGGTAGGAAAGGCTCGGACTTCATCGATACTGATCTTTATGTAACAGATGAGTCTCCTGCAGAAGGCAGATGTCTGCTGCAGAGTGCTCCAAAAGGGACAGAACCGCTCGCCGTTTAATGGGATTATTCAGCCCCCGAACATTGAACGTCAGTATCTTAAGTCTCATGTGAGTCATCTAGAGTCTGATATATGGCCCTTCAGATCTGGGTGCCATCCGCGGGATGGATGCCAAAAGGGGAGAGAAGACAGCGTCTCAATGTAGCGTGCTCTGACGGAAAAGAAAAGTGTGGACAGGGGAACCCACCCCACCAATTACCAACATAAGAAACCAAAACAGGGACCAGTAACCCACCCCAAACACCCCCAGACCACCCCCCTCCACCCAGCATAGAGAACAACAAATCCTGGAAACAAAGTCCTGGTGCTGAAGAGAATGGGGATCCCAAAACCCAATCCAAAATGCACCCCCCCACCCTAACCCCAATGACCCAGAACCAGAGAAAACCCCAAGGTAAAGTCTGTCGCCCCAGGGCATCCAGTAGAAGCAACCAGCTGAGGAACATGGTCAATCAGCAGAAGAAAAAGAACCCCCCCACACGACCACCGCCCACCGCCCACCCAGCCCAGCAAAGTCGCTTCAACAGAGGGCCAGAGGTGCCCCTCCACCAGTCTCTCAAGTGCCCTCTGGATTCTCGCCTGTGAGGGCCACAGTAGCAGTCGCCAGGGCGTCTTGTTGACTCTGTGCAATTTCGGAAGCGAGGGGTTTCCGGTGACGCCATCTCCTGGTTTGTCGCTGCCATCCCAAAGGGGATGTTGCGGGTTTTCGTGTCTTTAGCGGCCTCCTCGGCCTCCGGTGGTGTCAAGCCCAACAGACGACAGGCGTCTTCCAGCGAGCGAAGCTGATGAATCTTATTATTGAGCTGGAAGATGAGGCGAAAGGGGTGCCCCCAGGAATAGGAAATCCCTGCTGTCTCAAGTGATCAGTCACCGGCCGGAACTGCTTGCGCCTCTGCAGGGTGATTAACGCTAAATCCTGGTATAGTACCGGTGAGCGGCCCTGGAAGGAGATCTGATGCAAGGCTCTCGCTTTTGAGAGAATGAGTTCCTCTGTCTTGAAGTCCTGCATGCAGACCAAGATATCCGCAGGTGGAGCCTGGGGGCTGCGGGGCGGGCCCACCCTATGCGCCCTGTCTAAGACAACTTCTGCCATGTGAGAGTCACCCAAGATGTGCCGGAAGAGGCCAGTGGTGAAGGTAAATAGATCCTTGGTGTCATCAGATTTTCAATATCCTCCAAATGAAGCTGCATGTCCATGTTCTGATCTTGAAGACGGATGACTTCCTGCTGAAGGGTTGACAGGTCTGCCACCCTGGTATCACTGTTCTCCTCGAGCGTGGCTACCCGTTCACCAATGGCGTCAATTGTCGCGGCGCACTTCCATAAGCTCCAAGGCAAATTCGGTTTTCACCGACTGTATCTCTTCAAGCAAGGTGAAGAAAAGTGACTCCAAAAAGGCCTTCATTATAGGCGTGTCTCCAGAGGCCGCAGGAGGCTTGGGCGCCACTGCTTCAGAGCCTGTCGTAGCCATGTCTGGATTGGACTGAGCGCGACCAAAGATGTACTTCAAGGGCTTCACCTTCACACTCCGGGCCTTGTACATACTCCTGTATGGCTAACAATATCTGGGCAGGCGGACTGAGACAAAAGCTGGGCCCAGGAGCACCCGCGTGGCACCTGCCGGTTGAAGCGCTCCCACGGAGATGGTGGTGTGGAGAGAAGTGGTGGAGTGCGCGAAGGAGGGCCAGAAACCGGACCCAATGCTGTCGCCCCAAAGGCGGGCGTATGGGCGCCGGGACCGTCAATGCAAGTCCAAAAAGAAACCCTGCTAGGGCACCACTCCCGGCTAGTATGAGGCCTCAAGGATCCGGGCCCAGTACAGCGAAGAGTGGCACAGGAGCTCAGGCCCCAGGTGCACCGATCCCCGCCACACCGACTCCCACCAGGTCCAATCGTTCAAAGTGCCACTAAGCTGAGGATCTCAGTACCTTGCCAAGCCTGCAAGCTATGCGCGTTGCAGGTCGTCCCACCCCAAGCCGGGGATCTGCGAAACACACGGCCCGCTATCACCTAGGGCTGGCCGCAAGCAGCACTCAACCCGCGCTCAGAGGACTGCCATAAGGCCCCTCTCCAGGCCGTAAGCATCAGCAGGGGGACCCAAGCTGGACCCACTCACATCTGTTGCTGAGTGTGGCAAAACAACTCTGAAGCTGTCCCCCGTTAGCTGGTCACCCCCATTGTCCAGCAGAAAGAAAATATCAATGATATGGAACTCCCTTACCTCCCCCACCAGGCCGGGGATCTACACGCCTCGCGGCATCGGGCCGTCGCGCAGCACTCAACCCAGGCCCAGCGGGGGGCAGTCCGCAAAGTAAGCCAGCAGATCCTCTGGTGGGCCACCTCCGCGTGGAAGGGCCTCTACGCTCCAAAAGCCGCCCCCTCCCCCGGGGCTCAGGTGCAGTCCGTCCTCGGGTCGGGTTCTAGGTGTGGCCCGCGTGGAGCCCAGCCAGACCCCAAGGGCAAAGGAGGAACGCCCCCTGGGAAACAGAATCAGCCACAGCGGGCACCCCCCCCCAGTGCTCCCCCCTCGCAGCCACGAGCGCTCCTCAAGGGCCCCGGCACCACCGCAAGGTGCCACCACTAACGCCGCCTAAAGGGCCGGCCATGCCGCACGCAAGGCCGGTGCTTCAGGAAGCCTGGCGCACCGGGCAAGGCCACACTCCTCTCCGCGCAAGTTCACTCAGCACGGCAACAGCGACAGCCCGGGAACGCTTCTCTACCCATCTACTGCCCGGCCAGGTGAAAGTCCTCGGGCAGGAATGGGCAGGCAGCCAGGAAGGGGTCCGAAGGCCTCGGTGTCCACCGAGCGGAACCGCGTTATTCGAGCCGCGTGGCAATGGCCGCCGGGTGCACTCACCGTGTTCCGCAGTCCTAGCGCCGCCAAAAGTCCAGGTGAGGGCCGCAAATGAATCGCTGGGCTCCTCGGAGGCTCACCGCATCAAGCCTTACGCCAGGCAAGCCCCGGGGGAGCCGTGCTCTGCTGAGCTTGGCGAGCGGTTTGCAGGAGCTGAAGAACGAGCGTCCTACCGCGCCGCCATCTTGACCACACCCCTCACAGTAGCTGATTTTAAAGTTAGAATTTGTAGCCTGTAAAGCGTGTCTCCCTCAAAAAGGGGTACCACTGAAGCTGAAGGGCAAGTACTGTTACTGACCTTCCACAGGGCATCTGTATTTATTTCAATGCCTGCTCTAGACCTTCACAAGGCTCAAATTGGGGAGGGGTTAATTTCTTCTTTTTTTCTCCTAAAACAAACTTCATTGCTTCATTTTCCTGAGGTCAATGTGTCACTCAAACTATCACACATTTGGCAATAGAATGCCACTCATAAGCTGTCAAAAAACTTTGAAACTACATACCTGTGAAATGGTTAAGATAGTTTAGTGTTTGTGCACTGGTGCTACAAAGATTGTAGTCTTGGGTTCGCAGCTTCGAATTCTCCTGACATGCGTGAATACGTCTTTCAATGTTACGAGGCATTACCCGTGAATCTATGTTGATGCACCGCTATGCAAGTGGGTAATGGGGAAATCCCCATTTAAACTAGAGAACAGTCCATGATTAAACTAGTAAACTGCTAGTGTCAATGCCCCATCACTGGAGAGACACAAACGTTAAAACATGCAATGCATGATGAGCGTGCATGGGGGCTGGTGAATGCAACGACTTTGGGGAAGGGGCTCTAGTTAAAAGTAACTATGCTGATGGAATGCAAGGGAGGAGGGCAGACCACCAGAAAAGCGAACTCTGTGCCAGTGATGTTCATCAGTCTGTGTGTGCTCAGATACCTTAGTTGGGGATTCATGCACACTAGATCACAAATAGCAAAGAAGTTCAACAAAAGCGGATGAAATGAGGACTTGGGCCATGGGCCACTAATAAGAAAAACACAAGAAGAATAACAGGAAATAGCATGCTACAACCAATATAAATGGATTAAAAGTAAGTGGCAATCACACAAACAAATGAAAAATAAGGGCAGGGTGCAAGCCTCTTTTAAGATTTATATTAAATACAATAGATTTGAAAAGTACAGAACAAGCGCTGTGCAGACAAAATGTAAAAAATGGACATTCACCACTATCTTAAACTTTATCCTGATAAAACGTAACTCATATTAATCTCTCCAAAAAAGAACTCCACTATACACAATTGGATGAATTCTTTCTCTGCCGCGTATTGCAAACTAGTGATCATCAAGAATGTCAAGTTGCCTGGCTTTTTTGTTCGATAGTCAGTTTAACCATCAGATAAAAATCTCTGCTGTGGCCAAGAGAGCTCAAATTCAACTAAGGCTTCATTGGGACATTAGACAGTTCAGCTGGTAAAACAAGGCTTACAATCAATAGGTTAGGTAGTGGTTCTCTCCAGACTGGACTTCCCTTCTCTTAGGACTTCCAAAAGCTCATTGATCCCCAATTAGAGCAGTTTGTGGTGACTTGCTTCATTACATATCGCAAGAGCTTTGAGCATATCACTCACATACTTCTAACTCTCCAGTGGCTCCTCATTGAAGGTAGAACTCAATTCAAAATTGCTTGCATCACGTACAAAACCTTGCATGACACTTCTACCTACCTACCTACCTATCTAAAAAACTGAAATTGTCTGGCAGTCAACGAGGCATGAGAACATCTGAATCCTTTCTTTAAAGCATCTCACCTCCAAGCATGAATACTACAAGAATCCTTCTTTACCTGGAAACACAACAAGGAAAAATTAAATCTTCCTCCAGCCATCAGCATGACCCATTGACCCATGCCTCCCTAAAAAGGATATTGTAACCCTTGTATTTGAAAGGATTTTGATAAGATTATGATCAGCAAGTTACTTAAAAATCTTAATCCCCTATTTCCTTACTAGGTCTGTGTGGATGACTGTGCAAACCTCTTCATATTGTTAACCGTGCCAATGCCCTTTGGTCATTTAGCTTTACTTATATGTATGTTTTCGATAATTGGTTGACCTTTATCTGTTATAAAGGATTCTAATGGCCAAGCGGCAAGTTTCAACTTTATAAAACAACAATTAAATATCCTTCAGACGTATGTATGCATATGACGATGATCAAGGTCCATGTGCAACCATTGCTGGGCATTGTTTTTGCTTTGCTCATATTTGATGGTAGTGTGTTCGAGATTCATATGGGAGATTTCAGGTGTACCCTATGGAATTGAGCCAGCCAATATGATTTATTAGAAGCTTCAATTTAGGACACACTTCAAATGTTTTGCCTTAATTAACTTGCAGTGTCCGACAGAATGATGTAAAGATGAGTTGGCTATAGGAAGAAGAGGCGCCAAAGCCTCGAAACGCGCTAGCTTGCTCCATGAAACTGGGAACAGTTTATGCAAATTATACGAGGTTACAGCCCGGAAGGGAGGGGCGCTGTCAAGTGACCTTATGGAAATGCGAAGGTGGTTTGTGTGAACATATTCTGGAGGGCTGTTTGGTCCTGAGGAGGAGCACTATTCCCAGCGGAAGTGCATATATGGAAAGGCTGAGGAACTTGAACAATCCTTCCATGTCAGAACGACACCCTGCGAGTTTGAAAGTAAGCATGAACTATCTTCTCACCTACTATAGGTGTCAAATACAGCTAACCAAGGAAAGGACATTGAACTTACTATAAATATTTATGCGGTTCAACCGTTTGAATGACCTCAAGTCCTACAATGCAGTAGAAAGTGAAAGTACGCCGTGTTCAGCAAACTGCAAAATAAAAGGTGTGGCAACTACAATCAGGTGTTCATTCAATGTTGTTCTACAAGAGCCCAGGGAGAAGAGGCGCCAAAGCCTCAAAACGAGTTGGCTTGTTCCATGAAACTGGGGACAATTTATGCAAACTATTCAAGGTTACAGCCCAGATGGGAGGGGCACGGTCGAGTGACCTCATTGAAATGCGAAGGCCATTTGTGTGAAAATATTCTGGTGGGCTGTTTGGTCCTGAGAAGGCGCACTATGCCCAGCGGAAGCACATATATGGGAAGGCTGAGGAACTTGAACAATCCTTCCATGTCAGCATGTCACCCCGTGAGTTTGAAAGTAAGTATGAACTATCTCCCCACCAACTATAGGTGTCAAATACATCTAAACAAGGAAAGGACATTGAACTTACTATAAGAATTTATGCGGTTCACCTGTTTGAATGACTTCAAGTCCCAAAATGCGGGAGAAAGCGACGGTACGCCGTCTTCGGCAAACTGCAAAATAAAAGGTGTGGCAACTACAATCAGGTTATTCAATGCTGTTCCACAAGAGCCCAGGAAGAAGAGGGGCCAAAGCCTCGAAACGCGTTGGTTTGTTCCATGAAACTGGGAACAGTTTATGTAAACTATGCAAGGTTACAGCCCGGATAGGAGGGGCGCGGTTGAATGACCTTATCGAAATGCGAAGGCGATTTGTGTGGAAAATAAATATATATATACATATATACATTTAAACACACAGAAAGCACCCCTTTTGAAAGAGCCATATTTGCAGGCTGGTGAATATTCCGTGTTTATTCAGCAGGAAACAGCACAGTGAAAAAAAACAAAGTCCAAAGAAATCTGTAAGCCTGACACGTTTCATGCTGCTCTAGCATTTCCTCAGAGGCTTCTTTTGACAACTCTGCGTGAAGCACCAGTCTAATTTAAATCCCTTACACCTGCCCCAGTGGGCGTTGGCTCACCCAGAGCCTTCTGGTAAAGGTAGTGTAGTGATGTCACTCCAGTGAGCTGCTCCTTCGCATTGTTCAGTGTTCCACAATTAAAATACCCAAGTGGGTCTGGAAATTGTCTCACATACTCGGCGCTGTTATTTCAAACCTGCCACACGACCTTCCTGCCCTTTACACTGCTAGCCGAGTAACTGCAGCAAAGACCACCTTTCAGTAGCAGGGCTCCTCCACGACCGGGATCGGCCGTTTTTCCGAACATTCTATTGGGAATAACTTTGGCGCCGATTGAGGGATCTGCCTGTAATTTTCCTTAAATTTGCCTCGCTGCGCTCCGCTCCTTCCCTGAAAGATTCGGGGGGGATTCATCAAGCGGGGGCCGAGAAAAAACGGGTGTCTCAAAATGTGTTTTCCCCATGTTAATTTCCATAGGGACATTCTGACAAGGCTACAGCTCGAACGGCTGAAGGGAATTACACCAGATTTGGCAAAATGGTAGGGACTGCTGTGCAGCAGTGCCTTTTGTATGTTTGGTGTAAATCCCTCCATTAGTTTTTGAAAAAATTGAATGTGAAATGTAGCCCAATGCAATTTTCCATAGGACCTTTAGACACGGCTACAGCCCGAACGGCTGAATGGAATTACACCAAACTTGGCAAAATGGTAGGGACTGGTATGCAGTAGTGCCTTTTTTATATTTGGTGAAAATCGCTCCAGTAGTTGTTGAGAAAATTGAATTTTCCCAAATTATATATCTATAGGTGGGACACCGTGAGTGCACGTAAACTTACCGTACTCTGTACCTTCCCGAGTATGAGCTGCATGCTGATTGGCAGCCACTGTCTGTCAACACTCCAAAACAGAAATTGTTGGCAGCCATCTTGTGCCTCGGTAGACTGAGGCACAGGAAAGCAGAAAAACAAACGTGTAGAAATCAAAAAGGGGGCAGGGTAGAAGCTACCTGATGCCCTAGGTCTGCTCAGGATGTCCTACAAGGCCCCCCCCAGGCCCAAAAAATATTTCTTTTTTTCGGAAAATCTCGGGAGTATGCGCACCGTACAGAGTACAGTAAGCTTACAGTAAGCTTACTGGTAGCTTACTGTACTCTGTACGGTGCGCGTACCCCTGAGATTTACCCCCCCACATTTTTGGGGGAGCCTGGGGGGCCTTGTGGGACCCCCTGAGCAGGCCTCGGGGGTCAGGGGGCGTCTACCCTGCCCCCTTTGTGTGTTGTGCACCTTTGTTTCACTGCTTTCTTGTGCCTTGGTTCTACCGAGGCACAAGATGGCTGCCAACACTTCCTGGTTTGGAGTGTTGACAGACAGTGGCAGCCAATCAGCATGCCTTTCACAGGAAAGCAGCATGCTCATTGGCTTTCAACACTTCTAATAAGGAAGTGTTGGCATTCATCTTGTTCTAGGTAGACCGAGGCACAAAAGAAGCAGAAAAACAAACGCGTAAAATGCAAAAAGGGGGCAGGGTAAAAACACCCTGACCTCCTAGGGCTACTCAGGTGGTCCCACAAGGATATTAACATATTTAAACGTTATCCGCTAATAGAATTAGCATTTAAAAAACCTTGCAAATTCACTGAAAAAAACATAGGTTCCAGGCCTTATATAGTTAGGAATTAGCATTTAAAAAACCTTGCAAATTCACTGAAAAAACCATAGGTTTCAGGCCTTATACAGTTAGGAATTAGCATATAAAAAACCTTTGAAATTCACTGAAAAAAACATAGGTTTCAGGCCTTATATAGTTAGGAATTAGCATTTAAAAAACCATTGAAATTGCTCCTATATAGTTAGTTGTACTAACTATATTTCGTGCACCCGCAATCTACTGCCGATGATGTCACATATTACATCATTCATGACATGGTCAGTGACATCACTGATGACATCACTGATGACATAATTCATGTGATAATATAATGCACCTCCTTACACTCTAATATAACCTTTGATACACCCAGTGTCAAATCCAGACTACCATTCTTGAAACCATTGACACACCAATACCAGTTACTACATAAGCACTCACTGATTGCTATGTTTACACACATCCACTTATTTACCCATGGAATCACTCATACATACAGTCACTCATCAATACAACACTAACATATGCACTCATACCCCTATACAGACACTCACACACTGCCACTCATCCATGGAGTTACTCACACACCTAGTCAGTCGTGCAAAGAATCAATCACACTTCCTTTTCCTCAACTATACAGTTATACACAAAACACCTTACTTATTCAAACATATACTAACACATACTTACTCTCTTATACAATCACTGATACAAGTGAACAATGATCCATACAGCCACTCGCACAGTCACTGGCTCTCATGTATATTCATTTATATATGCCAACTCTCACATGCACTGTGTTATACATATGTATTTACTTGGACAAGTAGCACTGAAATATCCATGCACTCACCAATACACTCATGCACACAGTCAACCACCCATACAGCTGTTTCCACATGCAGTTTTGAACCCATACATCTAGTGAATCAACTGCTCACACATCTATGCACATAGTCACACACCTCCCAGACACCCACACACACACTCACTCTCCCATACAAATACTTGGACAACCAATCAATAACCCATATAGTAAATCATATATCTACTGATCAACACATGCAGCAGTTTACAGAGCAACAGATGTAATGATGCACAAATTAAGACAGTTTAGTCACTAACCCATGAACTCAGTGAGACACATTTAATCACTCTCTCATACAGTCAGTCATGCACCTACTAAATCCTTCATCCAGACACTTATACATCCACTCTTTCTTCAATATGTAAGACATATTTTAACTTTACAGAAACATACAGTCACTGGATGATGTCATCAGTGATGTCATTTGAGTTGTCATCAGTGATGTCATCAGTGATGTCACTGACCATGTCATGAATGATGTAATATGTGACATCATCAGCAGTGGATTGCTGGTGCGCGATATATAATTAGTGCAACTAACTATATATTTGAATTTCAATGGTTTTGTGTGAGTAAAATAAGGTTTTGTAAATGCTAATTCCTAACTATATATGGTCCATAACCTATGGTTTTTTCAGTGAATATATATTACACACTCTTCCCTTCGCGGAAAAAATTACGATGAGTGGACCCAGGTACTGGTAAATTTCTCAGTGCTTTATTTGTGCATAAAGTTAAGCCAGCAATCCACCATGACGCGTTTCGCCTCCACCAAGAGGCTTGATCAAATGACGTGTCAAAGACATAAAGGAGGGCATTTAAAGTGCAAAAAAGTGCGCGAACAGGCTGCTCAATCAATTACAAGCTCATAATGGAGAGTAAAAAAATACTTATGCGTTGTGTGACATACAGATGATATAAAAGACATGGTGTCTAAAAATCAATTCAATCACAATACAAAAATATATAAATACCTTATCCGTAAAAATTATACATATACATACATTATATACATGCTTATCTATACGATAATAAATAAATATTAGTATATTAAGAGAAGTCCATCCAACTTAACCCCTTCCATGCTGATGATGGCCCCAAGCCGTCATGCATCACGGAGCTCGTATGCTGATGACGGCTGGGGGCCATCATGAACCCGCCCACTCTTCAGAAGTGCGGCACAGGTGCAGAATCGTGGCCGCGCCCAAGGGGTTAATATTCTGATTTCAAAATTAGCCAACTCGTATTTTTCCTTTTTAAAGACTTATGCCAGCAAATTTTTTAACGCCGCACCAGCAAACAATTTTATCTCCATAATAATTAAGCCCCAGTGGGCCATTTCAAACTTTGAGCAACACCTAATAAACTTTTATATTTTAACCCTCATAAGCTGCCCTCCTCGGGTGCTGTAGATGACATGTAATAAATTAATTTGTGCAAGTGCATAAAAATCATAAAACCCTACAGTACTTGAACCGTGTTGACCTATAGCTAACCGTGCAAAATTTTCTAAAAAGGTTTTAGGAAATGAAGGTATCACAGTCTCCTAGTTGTTGTATAGTTACATCCTAACCTTCTTTCCAGGCATATCTTTATGGCATTATCACAACCCCTCAAAAGTAATGAATTTCAGAAAAAGCCTGTTTATTTTAAAGACAGGTGTATAAGTCTTCACTGGCATTCAGTCCCCCTGGGCTCTTGCTGTCTAGCTCCAATATATAACATGTCTCAAGGAGACGCAGTCTAGCTTCCCTGTCTCCTCCATGTTTTAATGGTAAGATAGTATCTATGAAAAAATATTGGAGATACTTAGGGTCACTGTTGTGCTTTAACTCAAAGTGATGCGCCACAGGGTAAGTCTGGTCTTTTCCTGAAATGGCTCTAATGTGCTGAAGGATCCGTTTGTGGGCGGGCAGACAGGTGCTGCCCACATATCTTAGCCCACATGGACACTGCAGCATGTAGACCACATATTCAGTTTTGCAAGTTAATCTCTTATTAATGGGTATTGGTTCGCTCTTAAAAGGACTGGAATAGTGGGTCTTGTTACAGCCAAACCGACAGGCCTTACATGAAGGACATTTCTTAAAGCCTTTTCTTAAAGCCATCCAAGTGCCCGAAATCGTGGTTTCAAGGCTGTTACTGACCAAAGCATTAGCCATAGAGGGAGATTTTCTAAAGGTCAGTTTGGGTTTGTTAGCCACCAAACTGCCTATCACGGGGTCCCCCCTCACCAAATTCCAATTTCTGTAAAAGATTTTCCTGATTTCGGAGTGTTGTTTATTGTAAGTTAAAATGACTCTTGATTGAATTTCTGCTGTAGCGACCTCAGACTTGGCAGTATTGTTCTTAGGGATTAAAGCCTGTTGTCTCGTAACCATTCTCGTACGGGCAATAGCTTTATTGATTGTCTCCTCAGAATATCCCCTCTCCAGAAACCATCTCTTGCTTGCCTCCTGGGCACTAATACAATCTGACTCAGAGCTGCAAATCCGTCTCAAACACAGCATCTCCCCATAGAGGATGCTGCGGATCAGATGGTGCGGATGTTGACTGGCCGCATGTAGCACCGTGTTTCCCGTGGTTGCTTTTCTGTGTAATCTTGTGGCTAAGCTGTTATTGTCCACAAACACCTTTACATCAAGAAAACATATTGATTTCATGTTAATTTCCGATGTAAATTACAGATTGAAGTTGTTGTTATTCAACTCTTTTACAAAGGTCTCAGCCCTACTATGAGAACCCTTCCAAACCATAAATAGGTCATCAATATATCTCAGGTATAACACTACATTATTTGATAAAGTATCTTCATGTTGATCCATGAGGACCCGCTCCTCCCACAGCCCCATGTGTAAACATGCAAAGCTGGGGGAGAAGCAGGCCCCCATAGCAACACCCCTCATTTGTTGGAATACCTGGTTATTGAATAAAAAGAAATTCAGCTCCAAACATAATCTTAACAGAGTCATGATCATCTTATTATGGTTAGAAAAATTAATTGGGCGTTTTTTTAAATAGTATTCCACAGCTTTCATACCATCACCATGCCTGATTGATATGTATAAAGAGGTGACGTCAAGAGTCTTTAACAAACAATCCGCACTCCAGGTCACTTCTTCCAATTTACAAATAAAATCCGTAATGTCCTTGATATAAGATTTCAAATTTTTTACCCAGTCTTGCAAAAAAGTCAATATATTTGGAGATATTTTCTGTCGAACTATTGATGGCTGAAATGAAAGGCCTGCCAGGTGGTATCTCAATGTTCTTGTGAATTTTTGGAATCAAATAAAAAGTCGGAATCACAGGATGTTCTTTTTTAGGAAAATGAAATTCATCATCAGAGATCAAATTACCACTCCTCCATGCCATCAACTTTGAGTTTTGTTCAGCCCATGCTGCCTTTATAGCCACAATGTTACTCCTCATATAGCAAAGTGAATCCCCCAGTTGAGTTTCTGCTTCTTTTATGTGCATACTGCGAGGCCATAGGACAATGTTCCCAACTTTTCCTGCTTGCCTCACAATCACATTCTGGTTCAATTATAGCTTCTTGATCATGTTTCTGTAGCATTGGTTCTGTTTGTTGATGGCAGATTGCTTTTTATTTTTGGTAATATATAATTTTTTTAAGTCCTACGTGATCAACTCCTGGTACACATCAAGATTATCATGTGTCATGATCAGTTGAAATGTTGATTTTGGTTTGAATTGAAGTAGTGAAGAGATGACAAAGCAATTGACACTTAAGACTGTGATAATACAACTGCCCATGAAATTCATTATAGATCGCCACTAAAAAAGAATTAGTTTTCAATTTTTTTGATAAAGTTTGAAACATTGTATAATTTGCAGTTAAAACAATGCTAATTAAGATGGAATCAGTTGAACATTAATTTGGAATTGAAATCAGAACAGATAAAATACATGTAAATAATCACTCATTTTATTTGAAAAATGGTAACAATTATGTGGAACTATGTATCCCATAATGCTTCCTAATTGGCATGTATGGGAGCCTTTAAAATAGGAAAGTAATGAAGGACTCTCATACCGTGAGCAAGACTGAGATTCAGTTGAAACGGGTTGGTGGTGATCTGTGGTGTTTACTTGCACGAAATAAATCTTTGAAAAAGCATACCTTGCTGGAGTGCGGTGTTTTCCTTGTTTAAGGGACCTTTGATGCGAAAATATATATATATATATATATATATATATATATATATATATATATATATATATATATATATATATATTCAATGAAAAAACCATAGGTTATAGACCATATATAGTTAGGGATTTGCATTTACAAAACCTTATTTTACTCGCACAAAACCATTGAAATTCCATATATAGTTAGTTGCGCTAACTATATATCGCGCACCCGCAATCCACTGCTGATGATGTCACATATTACATCATTCATGACATGGTCAGTGACATCACTGATGACATCACTGATGACATCTCAAATGACATCACTGATGACATCACTGATGACAACATCCAGTGACTGTATGTTTCTGTAAAGTTAAAATATGTCTTACATATTGAAGAATGAGTGGATGTATAAGTGTCTGGATGAAGGATTTAGTAGGTGCATGACTGACTGTATGAGTGAGTGATTAAATGTGTCTCACTGAGTGCATGGGTTAGTGACTAAACTGTCTTAATTTGTGCATTATTATGTCTGTTGTTCTGTAAACTGCTGCATGTGTTGATAAGTACCTATATGAGTAACTATATGGGATATTCATTGGTTGCCCAAGTATTTGTATAGGAGACTGAGTGTGTGTGTGGGTGGCTGGGAGATGTGTGAGTCTGTGCATAGATGTGTAAGCAGTTGATTCACTAGGTGTATGAGTTCAAGAGTGCATGTGGAAACAGCTATATGGGCGGTTGACTGTGCATGGGTGTGTTGGTGAGTGAATGGATATCTCAGTGCTACATGTGCAAGTAAATACGTATGTAAAACACAATACATGTGAGAGATGACATATATAAATAACTGTGGATAAGAGCCAGTGAATGTGTGAGTGGCTGTATGGATCACTGTGAGCTTGTATCAGGGATTGTATAAGAGAGTAAATATGTCTAAGAATATGTTTGAATAAGTAAGGTGTGTATAACTGTATAGTTGAGCAAATGGAGTGTGATTGATTCTTTCCATGACTGACTAGGTGTGTGAGTAACTCCATGGATGAGTGACAGTCTGTGAGTGTCTGTTTATACTGAGTGTATGTAAGGTTATATTAGAGTCTGAAGAGGTTCATTGTATTATCACATGAGTGATGTGATCAGTGATGACAAATGAGATGTCATCAGTGATGTCATTTGAGTTGTCATCAGTGATGTCATCAGTGATGTCATTTGAGATGTCATCATTGATATCATTTGAGTTGTCATCAGTGATGTCATTTGAGATGTCATCAGTGATGTCATCAGTGATGTCACTGACCATGTCATGAATGATGTAATATGTGACATCATCAGCAGTGGATTGCGGGTGCGCGATATATAGTTAGCGCAACTAACTATATATGGAATTTCAATGGTTTTGTGCGAGTAAAATAAGGTTTTGTAAATGCAAATCCCTAACTATATATGGTCTATAACCTATGGTTTTTTCATTGAATTTCAATGGTTTTTTAAATGCAAATTTCTAACTATATATAGTCTATAACCTATGGTTTTTTCTGTGAATTTCATTGGTTTTTTAAAAGCTAACATCTGTAGCTATAAAATGTATTCTTTTTTAAATCCCAAAATATTTTTAGATGTTTATTGATAATTTTTTTTTTAATATTTTTTTTTTCTTCGCTTCTAGTTCGCGAACCGGGAAGCTTTCCGTTAGCTCATCTTGATGCCGCGATCTAGTCGGCGAACCGGTCAACGTTACGTTAGCGGAACTGTGACGCGTCGCGGAAGCGCGACGTATCACGTTATCGCGTAATGCGTCTAATGACGCGCCGCGTTAGCGCTCCCGGAAGTGCTCCGGACCGCGAACCAGAAGCGATCTGGGACGCGGCGCGCGCCGCGTAACGTAAGCGGAACAGGTCATGTGACTTGTTTATCAAACTTTTCATTGGTTCATTTCACTTTTGGTTTCCAAATGATGTATGACTAGGTCATGTGACCTAAAAATAACACTTTTCATTGGTTCAGAACTTTTGCTTTCCCCAAATCATGTAAACCCCTCCTTATTTCCTCACTCTGACTTTCATCTTGGTGAGAGAAAGACCATTTAGCTAGAATTGAACAATGGCTTCTGTACTTGCTGCAGCTGGTGGACCCCCACCACCACCTCCACCTCCTCATAAGAAGAGAGGACCACCTAGTCAATTTATCACTACCAGAGAGGAGGAAGAGGAGGAAGAAGAAGAAGAGGACAGAGAGGAACCACAATTTGTCCAAGAGTTGCCCCGGTTTTCAAAACGAAAAACAAGTTTCATCTGGCAGTTTTTCTCCATCCCTCCTGGATCAAAGAAGGTGAATGCTAAATATGCCACCTGCCTCATCTGTGATGACAGATTGTCGAGAGGCAGAGAGAAGAAATACAGTATGGGCAACTATACGATGCATCGACACATGAACAGGTGGCATCCCTTAAACTACAGCCGGGCTGAGTTAAGGGATCTACAAGACAATCCCACGACAACTCCTGTGGCCAGATCTACATCCACAATGTCTTTGACGGGAAGAGAGGCACATGAAACTGTGCCAAACATTCAACCCAACTTCCAACATATGAAGTTAACTTGTATACACTGTGGTGCTATGCTGTCCTATGGCAACATGAGCATCAACCTGATGAATACGGCATTCGAAAATCATAAATGCCCTAATGCACCCAAGAAGTAATTTTTTTTTTGCTCCAGTTGAGCCGTTTTCAATGCCTGTTTTTTGTTGTTTCCCCTCCATAAAAAACACAAAAAAAACATAAAACAGTTCTAAAAATACAAAAAAATCAAAAAATGTTCAAAAAAAAAAAAAAAAAAAACAACAAAAACAAAAAAAACCAGTTCTTTTCAGAACTACCTCCCCTTTCAAACAAAATTGCTAGAATGTTTATCACTCTGGCAAGCACTATTTCTTTTGGTTCGCTTCAAGTTCGCTGACCGGTTCGCGAACTGGAAGCGAACCAAAAAAAATATTTTTAAAAAAAAAAGAAGAGTTAGTATAAGGGAAGTAAACAGAGAATAATGTAAAAAGAAAGACAGCTATAGAGAGTAAATGAGAGATACTGTCAGTGACATCATCAGCAGTGCATTGCGGGTAAAAAGAGTAGAAAACATTTACCTTATAATTCTTGTTACCTTTTTTAAATATTTTTTCATACTTTCAATCTGTAAAACAAAGAACAAACATTTTCAAAAATATTAAAACATGTATTTAAAAATTAGAAAAGACAAGGGAAAAGGTTCAAAAACAAACAGTTTTTCAACAACTTTGACATTTACAGAAGTCTCTGCTTCTCTACGTCCCCTACACAATCCTAAAGATATATATTTTAAAGAAACTGTATCTTGATGTTGATGAACTGAGGCCTATTTTGGAACATGGTGCTTTTTTTGCACTGCTAATGTCTCACAATAGTGATGCAATAGCAGCGCAAAAAAGATGTAAAGACATCATAAAACTGTGTCTAACATTTTAAATGCTTGATTTAGGATGCAAATAAGATGTGTGCTTTCAAGAGCTTTCTTTGAGGTGAGCCCTCTTTTCTTTTTTTTAAAAAAACACTACCCAGAAGTACAGCACTGAAAGCATTAAAATTGATATTTAAAAAACTCAGCTTACCCATATGTACCTCACATTTCTAAATGTATATCATAAGGACAAAAAGCATAACATTAATTATACATGTTAAATGGTTTCTTTTTGCTGTTCTCAGAATGTATCAAATTTCACTTAAATCAGTGACTTGAAGGTATTCATCATGTAACAGCGGGGAAAAAAAAACACAATCAAAATGACTGTGTTTAAAAAACCCATACAACCTAAGAAATCTGATTTCAAAACTCCTTAAAATTAACTTACTTTCAATGACGTCGAACGATCTCCTATAAACAGCATCCACTCTGTTGTGCTACAAATATTTTCAGCCCGCCACTTTCTGAAAGAAAACCTCCATCGATACGTAAAATATGTTACATAGAAAAAAAACTTCTCTCATTATATCACATGTTTCCACTAGGCCAAATCATGTTGCCGCGATTCGCAAGTCTTGTAATTCTTCCAATCAAATCCCGACATTTTCTATTTTCGCAACTTTCAAAAATAAAATATTTGAGATTATTTTCACAATCCTGGACTACTAATATCTTACTCTTCTTTGTCACTCATGTTCTCCTTTTCCTATGACACTGATACTGCTTACTATGAAGCAGACTTACTTGCATCAGATTTATATAGTTGGATTTTTAATCTAGACAGCATTGCAGACTTACATTCCCTCTACTTAAAATTTTGGTTTTAAAAACACCAGGTAAGAATTTTTAAGGTCAAACAGCAATTTTTTTTTGAAAGTTACAACGGAATCATTACAGAATGACCAGCCGTTTCCAGACTTTAAGTAAGCTGTATAATGTCCTGATGTTGTTGATGGACCATCGTGATAGATAATTGCTACAGTAACAAAAGTCCTCCCTGATATTGACAGCTGAGAAGCCACAAAATTTTTTATTAAAGTTGACAATTTTGATCCATCAGGCCTACAACGTTGAATCATTAAAATGACATACTGGCCATATCTACGTATAAATAATGTTGACATCATATGACATTTACATTGGCTACACTCCATGTTGTGATCCGCTGCTTTTACTAGCTTATTAAAGGACACTGATTTACTGTCTGGCAAAGTTAAATATATAAATCTTTCTGAGTCTACACTAGTAGTACTTGATACCATACAGTTCTCGCAGTCATGCTGCCATTGATAAGAAAGCCCAAACAGGTGATCTACATCTACACCCTCATCTTGCAATACATCAAGCATATACATTAAAAACTCCTGACAATCTTGCTGATTATTTTCAGAGAAGTCTGTTTGACCTGAACATTCATCTAACAGATAACGAACTTCAGACACACTTTCTACTTTTGTTCCATCAGTGCTACATTTCTCTAACACAGAATTCAACAAGCAGCATAAACTTTGTTCTGAATTGAACACAATCTGTTCTTTTAAACTCTCTAGTGAAAAGAGAACATTAACAACTACATTTGCATAGCAGTTGACACCAGAACTGTTTTCAAATTGAAAACCAACAATCTCTTCAACAGTATCCACTTTCTTTCTGCTAACAACTTTCGGTTCATTGACTTTTAGTCTTTTTGCAACAACCTCCCTACTGTTACTGATATTTCTACGTTTCCGGCCTACCACACGTTTCTCAAACAAAGGATATTGAGGCAAATGTGGCGCATACTCTCTTCTTAACCTATTGTATTCCTTAACACAATCTAGATCCGCACAAATGTTTGTGACATCACAGTCAATCAAGTACAATCCCGATAAAGTTCTAACTCGTGACAATGCCACATATGCCATACCCTCCTTGAACACAGAACTGCCAATATTCACCAATGCACAGTCTACACTTAAACCTTGCGATTTATGGATTGTCACCGCATATGCCAAGCAAACAGGAAACTGTTTACGGCGAACATATAAGTCTTTAACAAGCAAAAACCTAGCAGAACAACGACCAATTTGCTGTACTTCCTCAATCCCATCAAATTTAATTCTTAAAAATTCTATTTCATCTCTATTTTTGTATTTCTCAAAATCAACAACATTACCCATTGATCCATTTACCAGACCTCTTTCTACATGTAAATTCCTTCTCAAAATAATTCGGCAATTTAAACACACATTCAAAGTCTTTTCAAAACCCGCTGTCTTAGATATAGTCTTCTCTAATGAATCCAATTTTGATTTCAAATTGTCTGACAAAATAATTGTTGATCCCATATGCTCTAATTTGTCGATAGCTTCAAGTTTCACAATCTCTTGCTTTTCTAAATTCAACATTTTGTTGTTGAAGATGGCACATTCTGCAAGAGTTGGCATGAGACATATCCCAGATTTCTTCTCAGTAATTTTCTGAAAAATATTCTCAGGCTCAATCTCTTGTTTGGGATATAAATTTGACAGTAAACGTGCATTTAAAGCTTCTTTTCCATGCTCGGTCACTTTTCCAATTCTAATATCTTGTAGAATATTCTTGTAATCTTCATCCTTTGCCTGACGCATATTTTGATGCAGTTCAGCATAATTGAAGTTTAACCATATATTGACGTTGCCAATGCTCCCTAGGCACTTCCTGGTATCTTCATGCGTGAGTATTTTGAACACAGGTTGACCTTTTACTGGTGTCAGCTGCAGAAGATCTCCAAAAACAATGATGTGTTTCCCACCAAATAACACATCATATTCAGTTTTAACTACTTCTTGCATTCTCAAATGCACAAAGGCAAGCATGACATTGGAAACCATGCTTACTTCGTCAATGATAAGTAGTTTCATTTTCCTCAAGACTCTTGAAACTTCACAGCATGCATCTCCAGATAACTTGTTGTATTGTAATTTGTTGTCATGCTCCACCGGCAGCATCAGTAGACGATGCAAAGTAATACCTTTAATGTTATGTGCTGCCAGTCCAGTAGGAGCGGTGACAACACAAGACAGCGATGACTCAGTCCTTTCCTGCAAATAACAAGAGATTGCTTTAATGAGGAAACTTTTTCCAGTTCCCGCTTCTCCACTCACGTACAGTCGGACAGGCTTCAACGATGTACATGAGCACTTGTTCTTCTCATGACTTAATCCGAGCTCAATTTCCTTGGTAACTTCATCATATATTTTCCTCTGCTCAACGTTGAGTTGTTTTTCCAAGTCTTCTAAGTTAACTGAATCCTCCTGAGCATGTGCCATGGCTCTTTCTACTTCATTCATAGCAGTGGCAGCTTCATTTTCGATAATAGGTCCTCCAAGTGGATCTTGACTCAATGAAACAGAACTCTGACTGTCCTGAGAACTCTCTCTGGCAATCTCGGCTGCAATCGTTGCTTCCTGCTCAATTTCCAAAGTTAGCATTTCTTGATATTTAGAAAAAGCAGGACATTCTATGGACTCCTTGGCTGCATTGAAAGAGTCTTCGTAACAGAGGAAATCTCCAAGCAGTTCCTCTTCTGCACGCCAAGGCTTGAAAAGTTGCAAAAGTGCTAAATAGAAAAACTCCTTTTTTCCTGGAGATTCACCACTCAATTTTCGATGGTTTACTAATTGGCATTTTCTTTGCTTGACCAGGCATCCCTCACTTCCAATTACAGCATACACTCCTTTCTCAATATCTTCTTTGATGTTCCTCTTGAATATATAATTTTGGAGAACCTCATATAAACAAACATTCTCAAGGTGACTGCTTCGATTTGGATAATATGTATCCAACATGTTGGTCTTCAAAATGTCGGTACTGTTTGGTTCCTTTTCTGCCAAATACTCAATTTCCCGAACAGGTTTTAGAACTCGATTTCGCGTTGCAGCAAGACCAAGACTCGCCCAAACGAGACTCCTGGATTTGGCATAGAGACTTGCTGAAGACAATCGATCAGAACATTCGTAAGCTCCGATTTCTCGATGCGACAACATCTTCAGACTGAAACTGTACAACTTCTTGCTGAGGCTCTTTTCATGGGAAATGTCCTCCCACATATCCTTCAGTTCGGTCTTTTCTTTTTTGGTGATGTAAGATGTCACATACCGAGCCACAGCCATACAGTTGTCAGCCACAAACTGTATATCCATGTTGGCATTCCACATGGACAAAATCACTGGGTTGTAGTCATTGATGTACTTGGACTCTTCATTCCTTTTCAAATTGTATGTATTCTTGGGTGATTTCCTCGTCACATTATGTCGCAGAGAAGACATCAAACTGTTCACTCTTCCTTTAGAAATCACCGGTCGTGGAAAGTGGAAACGACATTTGGTGTAGAACTTGTCGTTGTTTCTGAATTTACGACGACAGTACTTTCCACAACGATGGCTTTGGAAACGTAGAACTTGTTCTCTTAGACTTTTCTTCTCCGTTGCGTTTGGAACAGCACACGTAGAATACTGTTCTATGAAATTCATCACTAAGTCATCCGGATCTGTTCCAAATTTAGGTGCATCCTTGATCCACAACAACATATGTATATGAGGGGCACCTCTTGCTTGGTACTCCTTTCTCCAGAAGAAATCCAACACCTCTCCAAGAGGTGGATTCTTTTTATTTGTGATGAAAGACATCATAGCTTCAAATCTATGATTGAAGTACCTGCATACATTCACTGGATCCAAAGAACACAGTTCTCCAGGTGTCTTGAATTCAATGTTTTCAATATTTCCATTTGCCTCTCGTAGAAATTCAAGTAAGTCTTCCCAGCCATACTCGGCACAGCTCAGAGTGAGGAACCATGTTGGAGTTCCTAAGTTCCTCAGCATACATTTTAAATCACCATGACGACGGTACCAGTACTCATTAGTACCACGCTGACACGCCATGAGATTAATTAAGTGAGAATCCAAAATACTGTCTTGGACATTGACTTTATGCATAAAGTCACTTGCCGAGATGTTTTGCATCTGTATACCACTTTTTAAGATGTGGTTCACTGCATATGACAGTCCAGACAGATCGCTTTCAAACAGGAGATGAAACAAATAGGGAATGCATTGCCGAAACCTAGCATCTTCTGCATACAATCGTAAAGTCCGGTATTCAGACGCAGGGATTTGATGAGGTCGCTCATCATATCTTCCTCCTTGACCTGTGGGAAATAGCTGTGGGAAACACCGAGCTTCCAAACTTTCCTCCCAAACACTAATGGGACTCCCTTTGGCTTGTTTCATTTGAAACAACTCAATAGCATTCCCCATGACTTCCTTGGAATGCAAAGGATGAACACTATAATGTTCATATATTTCTTCACTTTTAGAGGCCTCTACTTTCTCAATTTGGCCAGCACACAAATCGCTATCCTCTTCATCACTTACTTCCTCTTCTGCAACATATACATTCTTATAGTACTTATTATTTTTCTTCAAATACACTGTTGCCTTTTTGACTTTCCTAACATCCACTAAATCTTGCCATATTTTCTTATTCTTTGTCGGAACCCCGTTAACCAAGATAACCAGAGGTTCCTCTTCCACTTTTTCTATTCCAATTGTGTTAATGTTTTTCTTCAAATCTAGAGGCAAATAAACAACTCTTCCCTTTAATCCTCTCTGTAAATCTGCTGGAGGCAACTTCCCTGTCTTAGGCTCCATTCTTACAATAGCCTGAAAGGGATGGATACTTTGAATCAAAATAGATTCATAAGTATTTAAATCCTTCAATTCAGAAGGAATCTCAACCAATTCCAGATTATTATGAACTGCCCTAGCAGGCATCTGGTTTTGGTTTAATTTGTTACAACAATAAGTACACACACGTTGGTCCACTCCCAAATCAAAACAATTTTCTACCATCAAGTATGTGGCAAAATCCTTCCATTCACTATTATTTTCCCTTTCACTTTTTGCATATAAATCCACTACCTTAGTCTGATTCTTATAATAAGTGCGTCGACAACATACACAAGTGAAATTAGGCCTCTCACTTGATTTCATCTGAAACGTGGCAATTTCCTTCTGAAAATTATCTGTACTGGAAACCTGTACATTATCTTCAACATTACCTTCTACTTCTGGGTCAATTTGAACATTCTCATCTTTACTACCAAAGTAACAAAACTCAATTTCTTCACAAATATTCTTGACATCTATTTCAGAACCATGCAAAAGAGCAGCACATAATTGTTTAAGCATAATTGCTGGACTCTTAGCATAATACAACATTCTCACTAATTTTCTCACTTTATTATGATGCACTGCTAGCATCCTGAAATGATGAAAAACACTCTGGCATACTCTCCTGGAAAGACAAGCCAGTGAATGACCACGCAAACCTGTCATTTGTCTCACTCTGCAAGGATCTAAATCTTGCAACAACTTCATTTTCTGCTTCAAACTTTTCTTATTAAATGACCGTATAAAATCACAAAGCAAATTGATGGAAACCTGTCGCACACTGCAAATAGAACTACACTTCCAAATGTACACAGGACCCTTAGGACGTCTTCCTAAAACCTCATCACTTAGCGCCTCTTCTGTCTCTGTTGTCACAAGTTGTTCTTTTTCAACTGGACAACCATCCTTCACTTCATAAGCTCGACCACTGATGTCAACTGCATGCACCAAATCATTATCCTGAAAATAAGTCTCCTCATTAAAAAATGCCTCAGAACTTGAACTATGCATCCATTCTCCGGAAAAAACTTCACAAAAGTTAGTACGATTTACTACTCTCTTCCATCTACTTTTTGTTTTGAAATCAGAAATTACCTTGCTTAGTTTCCTAATTCTATTGATTACCAAAATAAACAACTTTCGCTTAATTTCAAAAGCATGATCAATAATTTTCTCTACATTTTTCTTCTTCTTATAAAATGCCGCTTTCTGTTGGCCTTTCTTTTTAATACTTTTCAATAAATTAACTAATATCCTATTACGGAACATTCGACTTCGAATGTCCCTAAACTGTTGTTTCCTTCTACTATCATGCACAGAGTTATCTCTTCCTCTACCAGTAACATTTGTGATGGGTCTCTCCTTTCCATTTAAATTACTTTTCTTTTTGTGAACTGAAACATTTTTTTGAGCAAAACTTTTTTTACTACAAATATTTCTTAAGAATGATTTCGTGCTCTTACCCGGACCTTTCTTGGTGTTTTGAGAAGTATTTGGGGAAGAGGACTGCTGCAATAAAACATCATCCTACTGTCTTTGACGTTTTCTAGCCTTTCGTATTCGACATTTGGAAGGCATTTTCCAAACTATGAAAGAATCTGCAGTTGAATCTGTGGAAAAATATAATATAAAATGTTATTAACCACTATTAGCAAACAGTAAATAAATAACAGTCATCTAAAACTTAATGCCGTACTAATTATTTAACATAGCAAATGTTTTCCACCAGCACTGCATCACAAAAATGACACTCAATGGTACAAAAAAGGCATACAACACTCATAAATCACTCCCTAATATTTTAAATCATTAAGTATGGATGACGATAAGATGTAGCCTATCTAAAGATTTGTTTAGGCCCTGATCTTTAGACTGGGGTAAATGTTTGTCATTCATCCACATTCAGTCCATCACCTGTTTTGTTTATTTGAGGTGAGGCCAACACATGGTTGCAGATAAGATTTTCACTGAAAAATACCAAAATAAAAAAACATGTGAAGGCCTACCAATGAAGTAAATCATTAAATGAAAACCAATACATTTCTGGAAATATGCACTACTAGTGCTTCATAAGATGTTTTGGGTCATATTTATAAGGCATTTGATTATCTAGTATGCTATTTTACGTTCTTCCTGGTGCAAATTTATTGTAAATATGCTCCCACCTGCGGTTGGCAAATTTAGATGTTGATTATGGGAGTTAGATAGGCATGTTAATAATTTCCCAAAAATGGTGTATAACCCCAAACAAACTTTGGCTCTTAGCCATGTTATCCACCTCCCATTGGATAACATGTCTAAGAAGTGCTTGCAAATGTGAAAAAAAACGGCCGCAATGCATGAATATCGCAGAAAAGTCAGCGATATTCATGCATTTTCCAGCACATGCTCTTAGCCATGTTATCCACTTCCTATTAAATAACATGGCTAAGAACTGCTCAGGGCCCCATGAGGAACGCTTTCCATTTAAAAAGGGAAAAATAACATCAAAGACACTAAAATGCCTTCTAAATATGACCCCAAACAACCTATGAAGCTCTAACAGTACATATCCTGAAATGTAATTGATTTCAAAATTCGTTTTTAAACACAGCATATAAATCAATTGTATACCTGCATTCATGGAGAAATGACTGAAAATGTCCTTGAGACACATGAAAGTGTTTTCTGGAATGCCCTAGCACCATTTTTGGGACACTATTAACATGGCTACGTAACTCCCATAATCAAAATCTTAATTTGCCAAGCGCAAGTGGGAGCGTATTTACAAGACACTTGCCCCAAGAGGAACACTTTCCATTTAAAAAGGGAAAAATAACATCGCAGAAAAGTCAGCAATATTCATGCACTTTCCAGCAAATGCTCTTAGCCATGTTATCCACTTCCTATTAAATAACATGGCTAAGAACTGCTAAGGGCCCCATGAGGAACGCTTTCCATTTAAAAAGGGAAAAATAACATCAAACACACTAAAATGCCTTCTAAATATGACCCTAAACAACCTATGAAGCTCTAACACTACATATCCTGAAATGTAATTGATTTCAAAATTCGTTTTTAAACACAGCATATAAATCAATTGTATACCTGCATTCATGAAGAAATGACTAAAAATGTCCTCGAGACACATGAAAGTGTTTTCTGCAATTCCCTAGCACCATTTTTGGGACACTATTAACATGGCTAGGTAACTCCCATAATCAAAATCTAAATTTGCCAAGCACAAGTGGGAGCATATTTACAAGACACTTGCCCCATGAGGAACACTTTACATTTTAAAAGGAAAACATAACATCTTAGACACTCAAATACCTTATAAATATGGCTCAAAACAACCTATGAAGCTCTAGCAGTACATATCCAGAAATGAAATTGATTTCTTAAATCGTTTTTAAAACACAGCTTTCTTCATCATTTTCTCCTTAAATCATACTATTCTGTATCTAAATTAAATAAATCTTTTCTCACCTTAGCAAATATTTTTTGAGTTTTGAAAACAGTCTAAGAAATACACCAAATTGTCTTCAGCAGAAGAAAAAGGATGCACTCCAAAGGCTGCAGCTATTGAAAGCACAGAAATACAGATATTCTTTTCACATATCTCTCATATTAGCCAATCATACCTCTTCCCTCACTTTTTTCAAATCTAAACCCTTCCCCCCTCTGCCCTGTCTGCCTTGTTTCCATAGCAACCACCTCCTGGAAGACCTCTCATGTTTGCAAATTCACACAACAATGTTTCAATTGAACTCTGAACTCTCAGTGCACCTGCGTATCCAGTTCAATCTTTCATTAAATGTTTCTTTCTTGACCATTCAAATTACATCTTTCAAAGAACACATCCATGCACCCTAACTTTCTGTTTTCAGAAATGGAAATGCACCAATCACTGCTAATGAATCATTAGCATTGGAAATCCACAGTTTTTTTTCTTTAGAAACTCCTACTCTTTCAACTGCCCTTTCATTACCACACTTCATCTGACTGCAGAACAACCTTCTCCCACCATGTTTAAGGTCTGGATTGTTGGACATAGTTACATCCACTGGGCTCAAAGGTATGCTGAGAGCAGAAATTTACCTAACCTCAATTTACAAGATGTGGAAATTAAGTGGTTGGGCCAAAGAGGATTAAAATGTCACCAATTGATACCATTGGTGAAAACCTTTATGCATTTGCCAAAACCTGACCTGTTAATAGTGCACTGTGGAGGTAATGATTTAGGCACTTTGACAGGGGTAGGTCTGGAAATGCTTTTAAAGGACACCTTTGAGCAATTAATGGCACTTTTTCCTCAAACTGCCTTGGTATATTCCAATATATGCCAAAGACAGAAATGGAGGTGGTCCAACCAATTTTGTCCACAAATTGAGAAAGCGAGGAAGCATGTAAACAAATCTGTTTCAGCTTACATGAGAGACCATGGAATGGGCTCTCTGTACAACAATAACTTGCGTTACTACATGCAAGATATCTACAGAGGAGATGGAGTTCACTTCTCAGATGAGGGCAACAGAATTTTCATTCTGAATTTAAGACTGTGCATTGGTACCTACTTATAAGTACCTAAATGTACCATAAACCCAAAAGCTCTTCTCAGAGCTACCCTACATCTGATCACTCACAATTATTATTTTTCTCTAACTTTTTTCACTAATTTTCCTCAAATTTCGCTCCCCGGAGCGCTACCCGGTTCGCTAACCGAAAGCTAACCTCGCGGAATTTTTTAAAAAAAAGTTTTTTTTTCCGCACATATAAGCCTCCTCAGCCACGCTCAGAAAACCTAGGGGGTCAAGATAAGTCTACCATGACCCCTCCTACCCATTCTAAACATTATTTGCCCTCCATCTTGTATCTTAATGCGACCGAAACACAAAATGGTGGACTCCCGTGACGCTTATGGTTCGCTAACCGGGCCGCTTCCCTGAAAGCGGTCCAAAAAAAAGGTGGGAAAGTAATTTACAGAAAAACGACTAGAGACACTCTCACCAAGTATAGATTAGCTCATACTACATAACAATCCCTTCCATTCTCACAAATTTCATTGAAATTTCATTTAGCCATTTAGCCTGTAGACCTCTCCAAGTACCGTGAGGTAAATTACTTCACAAAACACATCTGAATTGTTGGAATTGACAACCAATGAAAATGTTACTTTCATTTTCTACTTTTATTACCTGACATTTGATTGGTTATATACCTGTATATATATAAAGGGAGAGAAGGAAACACAGCCATTTTGACTACTACTTCTTGTTGTACCTCCTATTTCAATAGCTTCAAAAAACTTCAACTTCTTTGTGAAGGTAAGTTATAATTTAATATATTGTGCAGTATAACTTAATATAGTAGGCTTTTTCTGCTAAATATACACTATCCCTCTGTAGTAGTAATGTATTTAGATAGACTTCTCTGTTATAGTTATGAATGGAGTAAGGCTTGTCTTGGTTAAATCACATACACTTTTTTATAGTCCTATTTCCACTCTCATACTATACACTACCAAAAGATAAATTCACTGATAAAAACTGCCTATCTAAAATTAATCCCAACAGTGCCCTATCTCTACTAATATATATTTTTTTTAATCCAAATTTCAGGCAAAATGGAAGGCGAGCAGCAAGTTTCTTTTGAGATGGACCTGCAAGAGAGCAGCCAGGAATTAAATGAACAAATTGACCTGGAATTTATGGATGAAAGCTTGGATAATGAACTGCTGCAATGTGTCCAAGCAGTAGATGTCCTCATAGCAAATGAGGACATTTTGCAACCACCTCACCGATTGCAAACAATATTTCAAGAAAATAATGACATTTCAGACACTGAAATGTTAGAAAGTTTAATAAATTATGAAAAAGAATCAAAATAAAAAAAAAAACTTTAAAAAAAAGAAAACAAAAAAAAACAAGAAAAACAACAAACAATTAACATACAGTATTAGAAAAGTCTTTCATTCTTTTATCCATAAAGTTCGCTGCCCAGAACGCTTTCCGGTTCGCGAACTTGGCGCTTACCACGCAAAAAAAAAAATTTTTCATTTTTTTTTTTGGACCCTCCTAGGCCCTTTTAAAACCTCCACATAAAACCTAGGGGGTCAACGAGGATCTACTATGCCCCCTTATGGTAATTTCCCCCTTTGTTTTGGCCTCCTCTTGTCTCTCGATCCTACCGAGAGACAAGATGGCGGCCGCTCCGGACTGTTTAGAATGTTGACAGACACCGGAGGGCCAATCAGCTTCGCATCGCAAAGTTCCGATACGCGAAAGGTTCGCTAACCGGATCGCTGCCCGGAGCGCTGTTACAGATATATATCTTGATTTAAACGTTAATTTCTCAAAATCCACTGAAGCACATATATTAAGACCTAGCAAAGGCACATCGGGCTAACAGTCCCTACAATTTTGCCAAGTTTCGTGAAAATCCATTCAGCCGTTTGGGCTAAAAGTGAGTCCAACCGCCCTATGGAAATTAACATGGGAAAATCGCGTTTTGGGACCCCCCTTTTTTCTCGGCCCCCCCTCCACAAAACCCCCCCAAATTTTCAAGGGCTGCTCAGAAACAAAATGTGCCATTTTCCTGAAAATTTCAGCCAATTCCGTCCACAAACGCAAAAGTTATTAGGCATAGAATTTTCAGAAATCCCATAGGGAAAAAATCCTAACTATATATACCTACTGGCGACCGCCAGTAGGTAATATATATATATATATATATATATAGCCTACTGGTGGTCGCCAGTAGGTAGTTATAGTTAGGACCTAGTTTCCATAGAAAGAGCATTTTTTGTTTTGCTTTGGCGTTGTTTGATGAATCTTCATGAAATGTTCCAAACAAATTATTCGTTCATATCAGCTCCTATGTTAAAAGTTTGGGGGTGATTTGTCAAGGTGGGGCTGAGAAAAAAGGGGGGTCCCAAAACATATGTTCTCCATGTTAATTTCCTTAGGAAACTTTAGACAAGGCAACAGGTTGAACATGTGAATGGAATTACCCTAAATTTGGCAGGGAGAAGAGTCTTGGTCTAGGAAGCATGCTTTTGTTTATTTGGTGCAAATCCTTTCAGTAGTTTTTGAGAAATATCGAAATTTACAGATATCGATATTTGGGAATTCTGCCATCTGATTGGCTGAGGCATTACGAGCACGAGCTTGCTGCTTATTGGTTGCGAGCGTTGTGAGCGGTTGCAACTAGGAAGTGGTGGCCGCCATTTTGTGATTCCGTTGAAGTGAGTAAGGGGAAAAAAGGGCAAAAAAGTAGGAAAGGAGGGTAGGAGCACTGTAAGCTCTGTGGGGAGTGTGAAGCGAAGTAGTCACTCCTACCGGTCTGAAAGTGCGGTGTTGCTCAGAGTGACATGGTGCTGAGATGATATGCTGCTACACCTGAGTATGAAACCGAGAGCCTAAACCGGGAGCTCATTGTTGTAAAGTGATGTGCTCTGGTCTTTGTAGCATAGGTGTGCAACTAGTGTTAGTACACGTTTATACAATACAGGGTGTGGGAAGCGAACTACTGACCACTATCGTGGGTTTACACTATACCGGAAGCAGGAAGCGAAGTACTCACGGCTACCGGTGTGACAACTTGGGGATCAAACTGAGGTGATTGCTGTAAAGGGGTGGGCTCTGGGCGCTGTTGTATACATGTGCAAGTAGTGTTAGTAGGCGTTTATACTATACAGGGAGTGGGAAGCGAACTACTGACCGCTACCGTGCGTTTACACTATACCGGAAGCAAAGTACTCACGCCTACCGGTGTGAAGAGTCAGGGATCAAGCCAAGCTGATTGCTGTGAAGGGATGGGCTCCGGGGGCTGTAGTATACGTGTGCAAGTAGTTTTAGTTGGCGTTTATACTATACAGGGAGTGGAAAGCGAACTATTGACCGCTATCGTGCGTTTATACTGTACCGGAAGCAAAGATCACACGCCTACCGGTGTGAAGACTCGGGGATCAAACCGAGCTGATTGCTGTAAAGGGATGGGCTCTGGGCGCTGTTGGATACTAGCCGCTGTAGTATAAAGGATGTATGACGTTACTCCGCATACCGTTACAACTACCTACCATTACAACGCGACCATTACAACACATACCATTACAACGCATAGCGCTTTGGGGTGCTGGATAGTGGTAAGTATAATTTACTATTCTAACTCCAGTCCCCGTGGACCCTAGGGAAGGTGTTGGATAGTAAATTATACTTATTCCCTATCCTATAGCGCCCCCCAGCGCAATGCGTTGTAATGGTATGCGTTATAAAAGTCGCGTTGTAATGGTAGTGCGGAGTAACGAATGCGTTGTAACAGGTGCATACCGGTCTGAAGACTCCTGGATGAAACCATGAGGTCATTGCTGTAAAGTCATATGATCTGTGTAGTATTCCAATGTAAGACATAGTAGAATGTTAGTATGTAATTCTACTAGAATGTAAGTATGTAATGTTAGAATGTAGGGCTGTCATGAGGGGAACCTTGAGGAGTTTGTACACTGTGCTGGAAAAGACAGTTGCCTTGCTGTCTTCTCCTGTTGGTGGCTGTTTAAGGTGTCTTGTTTTCCTGCAATAAATAAAAACTATGTCATCGGACCTCTGGTAGGATTGATATTTTTAGTTTTTGCTCTTCCTTTGCCTCTACACTACACTCTGGTCGCTGTACTACACCTGTTTAAGTAGTGTTAGTATGCATTTACACTAACCAATACATCATGGTCCTAGGAAGCGGGACCTCCCAGGCGCAGCTCGTACAATATCCTTGTTTGACTAGTTGAAGCGAGAGGACAAAAACCTTGTATCGCTTTAAAAGAGCGGATCCGGATGGTAAAAATGGAGGGAAAAAAAAGTGGGGTCTCACTTGTTGATTTACATTATGTTACAGGTGGGTAATGTTCTGTGGCTAATCCTAACATTATATTGAGGGGTCTCTTTAGGACTAGGGATCTTAATGTCACATGTAAATTAGGCACAGAAGGGCACAGACACATTTTGTAGCATAGGGGATCGCCACCTTCTCGGGTATTGTTTATTGATTGATCGGGGGGCTTCGAGGCCAACTGAAGTCTGGGGATCACCACTCTCCGGGGCTTTACTTAAATATGCAGGGTGGGCCTCGGCAGTCCCTGAAGTCGCTGTGGTGCTAGGCAGTGCCTTATTGGTTGTGTAAACACACGGGCAATACTCATGGTGTTATGAAGTGATACACGCATAGAACCCTGGCAGTTGTAGAATTACGCATGCTTCCTTTATGTAATAGTCTATTGGTGTATATTTGGTAGGTGCACAGTAAAATTACAAATGTTTTCTCTCTAAACCTCCGATGAACAGACGATTTTCATAATTAAGAAGTGTTGTCAGAAAAAGAAGACCTATGCACTCACTTATTTATTGAAAAAAAAATCTTTATTAAAACAACACAAATAAATGGAAATGCAAATTTATTAGAACAAACAACAGTATAACATGAAATACGTGGGTGGGACTCCTCCGAAAGCAAGGTACAAAACCTGAAAGAAATGAAACATAAGTATGTGTGCCATGTGGAAGATAAAAAGAAAGGTAGTCCGAATGAAAGGAAGATAGTGAGAATGGGAGGGAGAGGGAGTGGATGGAAGGGAGAAGGGGAGGGGGAGTGGAAAGAACAGAGGAAGGAGGAGACAGAGCGTCGGCATATTGGACCCAACCCTCAGTGTTTACTTCCCGTCACCACTTTGTCTAGGATACTGGGGTCCGTGAGAAAGAGTGTGGTCTATCAAGTCCTTAAAATGAAACATGAATGAGGCCAGAGACTACATTATTAGCTACGGGACATTGTGCACCCAGGGTGCTGCACCCCAGTACCTTCCCCCGCACTGTGCTCAATTTTAGGTCCTGCGCACCGAGGCTTCACTGCTCACCTGTCACCATTGGTGTGTTCAACGACGTGTTGGTGCAAGCTCTGAGACCGGGGTACTTTTGAAGGATGGGAGAGAAGGTCTCCGGTCGAGGATGGTGTCTTGATACCACGATGGAAGGCGTCAGCATGCAAAGGGCATCATGACGGGGTGAGCACCCGCTCTATCTATTTTTGGTCAATTCAGTGTCAGAAAAGGGAGAAATAATTTAATGGTTGAAATGTCTGGAGGTAAATGAAGGTTTATTTCAAGCTTCATAGAAAACACCAGTTGAGTGCATCCTTCATTTTTGAAGTATAATCTACCAACTGTTTAGTAGTAATCATGGTTCAAAGAAGAGTTTTAATGAACAAGAATACAAAAGGTTAAATTATAATATGTTATGCTAATGTTTACATAGAAAGGAACAGAGCGCATGCTAGAAGCATAATGTGCGCATGTAATGCAGTGGCGGAAGCCTGTGTGCATGTACACTTAGTAATGAGGTCGTTTCAGTGCCCTAAAAGCCAACGCCATGTGTCTGTAGGGCAACGCTTACCGCTGGCTTAGGCCTAGAGTACGGTCCAGCAAGTGCTTAAAATAAGACAGAGATGAGACTGAATCAGGTCAGAAATCACATCATTACGCACGCCAACTTCGCTTGTTCGGACCTGCGCACCCGGGCTGATGCACCCTATCCCTCCTGCAGCACCGCGCTCTACACATGTCCAGGAGGTCTCTAAAATAAGACAGAGATGTGACTGAATGAGGTCAGATCATATCATTACGGACAGCCATTTTGCTAGTTCGCATTTGGGCACCCAGGCTGATGCACCCCAGCCCCTTCCCCCGCACTGTGCTCAAGAGTAGGTCCTACGCACCAAGGCTTCACTGCTCACCTGCCACCATCAGTGTGTCCAACAACGTGCCGGTGCAAGCTCCAAGTCTGTGGTACTTTTGTAGGGAGGGAGAGCAGGTCTCCGGTCGGGGACGGTGTCTTGATACCACGATGGAAGGCGTCAGAATGCCAAGGGCATCATCACGGGATGAGCACCCGCTCCAACCATTTTCGGTCAATTCAGTGTCTGAAAGGGGAGAAATAATTTAATGGTGGAAACGTCTGGAGGTAAATGAAGGTTTGTTTCAAGCTTAATAGAAAACACCAGTTGAGTGCATTCTTCGTTTTTGAAGTACGATCTACCAACTGTTAGTGGTAATCGTGGTTCAATGAGAAGAGTGCACGGCAATAGACAAGGTTAAATAATATTTTGGTATAACAAGGATTCACATACAAAGGAACAGAGCGCATGCTAGAAGCATAATGTGCGTGTGTAATGCAGTGGCAGAAGCCTGTGTGCATGTACACTTAGTAATGAGCTCACTACAGTGCCCTAAACGCCAACGTCACGTGTCTGTAGGGCAGCGCTGCCCGCTGTTTGAGGCCTACAGTACGGTCCAGCAGGTCCTTAAAATGAGACAGACATGCGACTGAATGAGGTCAGAGATCACATCATTATGCACGGCAACATCGCTTGTTCGCACCTGCACACTCCGGCTAATGAACCCCACCCACCAGCAGCACTGTGCTCAACATGTGTCTGTAGGGCAGCGCTGCCCACTGGCTAAGGCCTACAGTACGGTCCAGCAGGTCTTTAAAATGAGACAGAGATGTGACTGAATGAGGTCAGAGATCACATCATTACACAGGGCAACATCGCTTGTTCAGACCTGCACACACAGGCTGATGCACCCCACCTCTCCCGCATAGCCGCGCTCAATTGCAGCCCCTGTGCACCCAGGCCCCACTGCTCACCTGCTGTCATTGTTGTGTGTGCAAACACTATGGGCAGCAGTGTTCACAATTCAGTTGTAGTGTTGATTGCAAGGACGGTGTACACCTCATGAATGCCTTTGGAAACACGATGAGCAGTAGGGTTCACAATTTAGAATCAGTGTTGATTGTCAAGATGGTGTACACTTCATGGATCCCTTTTTTTCATTACGCATTGTGATATGGGAGCTGGATGCAGCCATATCACCTGAGGCAGTGCGGAAGAACTGGGACATGTGGCGTCGTCGTTATCCTATTTATATGTACGCAAAGTGGGCTGGGCTTGCGTACGCCAGGCCAGCGTAGGGGTGTGAATAATTGTTCTGGGGATCTGGGTGTTGTTCAGTTCCTGCCTGGCCAGGAAGTGTAGTTATGTGTGTTTATTTTGCAGTTTCGACGTCGCAGAATGAACAATTTATATTAATGTAGCATGTATCGGGAGGGGGGCAACTATCGCTAATGAGATGCTGTTCGAAAAGATTGAATGGCGAACATCAAATGTCGTTGTCAAGGTTGTGGATATGAGCAGAAATGTATGTCAATGGTGTGCGCTATTATTGAAAGTGTTGCTATCGCGAAGCGCACACATGTGAATGTGCTCGGATGGAGGGAGGATCAGCAGTGAGGCTACGTCATATATAGTGATAATGCTCATTACAGTCAAGCAATGCATTTCAAACGTGAATCTGAAAGTCTCACACATGACACACTACTATACTGGCAAAGCCTGACAACAGAGAGTACAGCAATACAAATCTACACATTACTGTTTGTGACATGTGATCTAGGATGTGCACTCTTCCCGTGGCTGATGATACTCCTTAGAGCCACCAATACCCAGGCCGAAAGACAGCACAATCATGTGCACACGCACACACACACCAGGGGCATCGGGTAACACACATTTGTTTTTTGATGTAACGTTTGAGATGCATGGCCATTAACATTGGAAGGCTTAATGTACAGACCATGAATATTGATCAAAATGATGGTCGCTTGTTGTGTGTAGTATAAGATATGTGTACACAGAAAAAAAACGTTTCAAAAAAGCTGTTTACGGTGAAGTGGTGTCTCTCATCAAACGCTGTAGAGAGAATGACTAAAATGGGTGGGGTCGTCCGACTGATAATATGGGAAATGTTATGAAGCAATCAAATGCTTTTTTTTAAGGTCACATGGCATTCGCGCACCGCGCGTGCAAGGAGGCCGCACCCAACGCAATTTGGAGAAAATATATTTATCATAATATAAGTTTATTACAGTTAGAAATATACAAATGTTTAAAATATTTTAGGTTATTGCTTGCTGTCATATACTGTTTCCAGTTATTTACATATACGTTTGAGACAAAAAAAAGAGGGAATGGCGTACCCGGCGTGACACCATACGTCTGTGATATAACACAGGGCCTGGCGGCGTGCACTCATCGCATACGCAAAGCGCAGCAGACGCGCCCCCATACGTACATGACGTAACGCGTGGCTTGGTACTGTGTAGCCATCGGATACCAAAGTAGAGGCTGGGGCGACTTCATGCGTTTATGATGTTCCGCGGAATGCCGTGTCACAAACCTGTTGCATACGAAATGCACATCATTTACGAGTTTAGCAATATAGTGGATCGGTTCGTGTGGTGTTGGAGCTTGATACGCTACCGGTATGGGAGTGCAGTTTTCTCCCCGAAAAAAAAAGAGATACATATTTTTGGGGAAGATAAAAAACATTACATCATTTTTACAAGTTAGAAAAAAGTATAATAGAGTTCCAAAATATTTAAAAATATGATACAAAAAATATATGTTTTGTCAACATTAAAATATGAAATTAACATTTAAAAAACCTTTGAAATTCACTGAAAAAATCATAGGTTTTACTGACGTTATAGTTAGGAATTAGCATTTAAAAACCTTAGAAATTCACAGAAAAAAACATAGGTTTCAAGGACGTTATAGTTAGTTGAACATTTGACTCATATAAAAGCAGAGAAATTTGCCTGTTATAGTTAGTTGAGCTAACTATAACATGCTCGCCCGCAATGCACATGACGTCACATATTACATCACTCATTACATGGTCAGTGACATCACTGATGACATCACTGATGACATCATCCATGTGAAAATCTGATGCATATGCTGATGCCCTAATATAAAGTTTGTTACACACACTCTAAAATACAGATTACAATTTTTGAAACTATACACACAACAATATCAGATACTATATACCACCCACTATTTGCTAGGTCTGTACACACATCCAGTCACTTATACATGCAGATACTCATTAATACAGTACTATATTATCCAACCATACACATATACATACAGTAACACTCCGCTACTCATCCATAGAGTTACTCACACACCTAGTCAGTCCCGCAAAGAATCAATCACATACCAATTTACTCATGTATACAGTTATACACACCAACTCTGTTATTTATAAACACACCACATCACTTATTTATGTAGATACTAACACATACTTACTGTCTTATACAATCACTGATACAAGCAGACACTCATTTATACACACAGTCTTCAAATATGTTACTCTCACGTATAGTCATTTATATATTCCAACACTCATATATACTGCCTTAAAACATATGTAGTTACTCACACATATACCACTGAGACACTCATTCACTCACCAACTCACCCACTCAGACATCTATGCACAGTCACACACCCTGCCACCCACCCACACAGACACTCAGGCACCCATACAGATACTCAGACAACAAATCAATAACCTATATAAACACTCATGTAGCTACTCACCAACCCATGCAGCTGCTTACACACCAACTGAGAGATTAATACAGACTTTCACACAGTTATCTACTGGAGGACGCCAGTAGATAGTTATAGTTAGGACCTAGTTTCCATAAGAAAGTGTTTTTTGTTTTCCCAATAACTTTGGCGCCCGTTGACAAATCCTGGCAAAATTTTCAAAACATGTGGCCCATTCCAGTCAGCTCGTATTCTGAAACTTTCGGGTGATTTACCAAGCGGGGGCCGAGAAAAAAGGGGGGTCCCAAAATGTTTTTTTTTTCCAAGTTATTTAGACACGACTACAGCCCTAACTGCTGAACAAAATTACACCAAATTTGGCAAAAAGGTAGCCCTTTTTTCAGAAAGAACTCTTTTTCTTAAATGGTGTAAATGCGTTAAGTAGTTCCTGAGAAATAAAAAAAAAAGAGGTCAAAAATATGCATTTTCCATAGGAAACTTTAGTCATGGCTACAGCTCGAAATGCTGAACGCAAATACACCAAATTAGGCATAAAGGTAGCTCTTGTTTCAGAAAGATCTCTTTTTCTTAAATAGTGTAAATCCATTCAGTAGTTGCTGAGAAAATAAAAATATAAAAGTTTCGATATATAGAGTCACGGAGGATCCGCGCACCCTCCTGACCACAAGTTTTTTTCTAATTGGCTGTCAACACTCCATACCAGGAAGTGTTAGCAGCCATCTTGTGAAGAAACAACAACAGAGGGGACTACCGGTCAACGATCGTTGAGACCCGAGACAATTGAATAGAGGATTATTGAACACAGAGCTTCTGAATTCAGCTTCATGAAACCCATCAGCCCACCACACTGGCGGAGCATCGTCATCTGGGAATGAACTTGGTTATATGAACTAGTGCAGCCCACACCTTTCCAGGGGGAACCAAGCTGCAGTTAATCCAAAGCCAGTGATCAATCCAGCCAACATGGAATCTCAAATAGTGGTGCTGATAATTTGCAGTGAAAGATGAAGTGAATGTGAAAATTAAAAATGACTACTGGGATACAAAAATGAATTTAATAGAAACTATCCTAGTGTCAAGATTAAAAAACAAGCTGATAGTTTGAAAAAATAACTATCTATAGCAGAGGTCTTCAAACCCCCCCCCCCAGGGGGGTCTTAAGTGATCCCAGGGGGGGCGCCAGGCTCTGGCCAGAAGAAGCATTATGCTTTGTTTTCAGCCTAAAAAAATGAGCAGCGGTAAGCACGTCTATAATGGGCCATCATTAACATCCTTTGTCATTTAAATCCCGGCTGGGAGAAGGTGTCAAACGGGAACGGACTTCACATTTTCTCCAAGACCCACACTACTATTTCGAATAACCACACTGTGGATCCTTTGCACATTAGCAAGGCCTGCCTCACCGGAATGGTAAGTTTGGAAATCCTGTATTTGTTTGCATTTTTAAAACAGCAACAGAACTTAGCTACAATGTTTAAATAGGTCTAGACATATTTAAAAATTGCCAGTAAAGAGAATAATTGTGAAGTATTTTGAGGGGGGGCGGCGAATTGTTTTTCTACACTGGGGGGGGGGCGCGGAATTAAAAAGTTTGAAGACCACTGATCTATAGCAATAGGACATAGGTAATCTTGTGCCTCGGTAGCATGCAAAATTGAAATTTCGGTAGGCCCATTGTAATTGTAGTTGTTATTGTAATTGTAATTTGCAAAGCGCGTTCTCACCATCCAGTCTCTAAGTGCAGCCCCGGGGATCGGCAGCCCCTGGGGCTTTGTTATTTTGATGTCCTAGCCCCAGGACTGCCACCTCCGGAGCTTGTCTTTAAAAAAAAAGAAATTAACGTGTGTGAGGGGGCTCGAGTCCCCGCCCACATGCCCCGGGACTGCCACCTCTCCAGGGCACCAAAATGCTAATTTGGGGGTCCGTTATAGATGCCCGAGCCCTGGGAACCACCACCTCCCCAGGGCTGTGCAGATGTTGGGAGGGGTGCCGTGCAGTCCCCCTCCTGGAGCCAGTGATGTCCCTGGGGACCACCACCTCCCAAGGCCAGCTTCCGCTTTGTCCCGGGGTTCTGACCCTGGGACACTGCTGTTTGCAATGACAGGGCGGGAACCGCGCAGCTTCCGCCCTGTAATTGGAAACTGCTTTGCTTCATTGAAGTGAGAGCAGGGAAACCTGCTCTCGCTTCAATGAAGTAAAGCAGATTGCTTTTGCTCAAGGGGAGCTACAAATCAGCAGCTCCCCATGTGGAAAAGCAATCTTGGCTCCCGCTGGTCGCGGGTAGCCGGTGGTACCGTGGAGGCATTGGGGCTCCGCTCACGGTCCCCAATGGATAGGGCCTGCCATGGGGGATAGGGTCCCTGGGGCTAGAAGTGGCCCAGGAGGAGGGCTCCCCAACCCAATTTTTTTATTTTTTTACAATAAATAAATAAAGGACGTCCCAGGGTATGGGGTCCTCAGGGCCAGTAGAGGCCTCATGAGGGGGGCTGGGCGTGCCCCAGACATGAAGTCCCCAGGGCCGGAATTGGCCAAGGAAGGGGGGCCCTCGTGGCCCCCTTCCTATTTATTTTTTTAAAGCATCAGGCCCTGGGGAATGGGGTCCCCAGGACCTAAAAAAAGGGAAAAGAAGGGGGGCCACACAGCCCCCCTTCTAAGAAATAAAGAAAAAGAAAAAAGCGTGATCGTGCCAGAGTCCCCGTCCCCGCCCAGCAAAACTCTGCAAATGCGCCCTGTGGCGAGTTTTAAATTGGGTAAATAATTCCCCTTCAAAACTGGGGGTCGCTGGGGGCCAAGTAGCCCACCAGGTACCTCCAGTAAGCACCACAGGGCTGTGTTGCAGAGAGGTGGTCCAGGCCATGCCCCTTTTTACACCTCTCTGCAATGCAGCTCTGTAGCGCTTACGGGAGGTATCTGGTGGGATAGTTGGACCCCAGGTACCCTCAGCATTCAATGGGACTTAATCCTACAACTTAAAGTTTGCCACAGGGTGCGTCTGCACAGTGGTAAAGGGAGGGGGCGGGGCCTGAGGTGACATGTGTGCAAACATGCCGTGTGACGCGTTTTAAGTTGGGGAATTAATTCCCCTTCAATACTGAGGGCCCCTGGGGGCCAACTAGCCCACAGGTACTTCCAAGAAGCACCAGAAGCCTGCGTTGAAGAGAGGTCGTCCAGGCATTTTTACACCTCTCTGGAATGCAGCTCTGTGGCACTTATTGCAGGTACCTGGTGGGCTAGTTGGACCCCATGGACCCTCAGGATTCAAGGGGACTTAATCCCCCAACTTACAACGCACCACGGGGTGCGTTTGCACAGTGGTGAAGGGAGGGGGAGGGGCCTGAGGTGACATGTGTGCAAACACGCCCTGTGGCGCGTTTTAAGTTAGGGAATTAATTCCCCTTCAATCCCGAGGGCCCCTGGGGGCCAACTAGCCCATCAGGTACGTCCAGTAAGCGCCAGAGGCCTCCTTTGCAGAGAGGTGGTCCAGGCCACGCCCCTTTTTACACCTCTCTGCAGTCAGATCTGTGGCACTTACTGGAGGTACCTGATGGGCTAATTGGACCCCAGGGACCCTCAGGATTCAAGGGGACTTAATCCGCAACTTAAAATGCGCCACAGGCGCATTTTCACAGTGGTGAAGGCAGGGGGCGGGGCCTGAGGTGACATGTGTGCAAACACGCCCTATGGCTTGTTTTAAGTTGGGGAATTAATTCCACTTCAATCTTGAGGGCACCTGGTGGTCAACTAGACCACCAGGTACCTCCAGTAAGTGCCACAGTCCAGCATTGCAGAGAGGTGGTCCATGCCACGCCCCTTTTAACACCTCTCTGCAACACAGCTCTGTGGCGTTTACTGGAGGTACCTGGTGGGCTAGTTGGCCCCGAGGGGCTCTCAGGATTCAAGGGGACTTAATCTCCCAACTTAAAACCCACCAGGGGGCGCGTTTGCAGAGAGGTGGAGAAAGGGGGCATGGCCTTTGTCTACCTTTCACCAATCCCACTGCGTGGGGCTTACTCGAGGTAAAAGGTAGGGTAGTTGGCCCCAAAAGGACCCCCAGCAGTGAAGGGGACTTCCCATCCAAGAGCGTGCCTGGGAGCGCGTTTGTAGAGTGGTGGGCGAAGAAGGTGTGGCCTGGTACGAGTACTTACCAATGCTGCTGTGTGGGACTGACAGGAGGTAATAGTTTGGGAAGGTGGCCCGCAAGGATGTCCTTGGAGGGCAACTATCCCTCTTGCTACTTCCAGTAAGTCACACACAGTGGGAATGCTAAGACGTCTTCGGAGGCCATGGCCCCCTTTCTCTACCACTCTACAAACGTGCCTTGTGGCAGACTACGGGATGGGGTGAAATCCAATTTGGTCCTGAGGGAGTTTGGCGGCCAAGAATCCCTCCTGGTACCTCATGTAAGTCCTACGCAGCGGAATTCCTGAGCGATGGTTAGAACCCCAGCACCCTTTCTCCACCACTCTGCAAACGCGACTACAGTTAAAGTAGCATATTTCTGCACCTCTGACTTAGAGGCAGTTTTAATCCCCCTGCCCTATTATTTACTAGGGCCTTACAGAGGAGGTCATGCCACTTACAGGGGTACCCCAACGCATAGTTTTTCCTAGTGTATGTAGGTGTTTTAACTGTATTCTAAGTGTCTTTTAGCATAGCACTGGCTCTAGGCCTGGTTAGTCAGAGTCAGTTACCACCAGTACCCTTCTGAAAAAGTTGTGGCCACGGGATGATTTTGCAACAAGGCCTCTTTCTGCTCCTCTGTTGGTTCTTTCTGCACATCTCTTCTTCTTCCTGCACTTTTCTTATTCTTTCTGGACTTCTGTTGCCTCTTTCTGCATTTGCCTTGCTTCTTTTTGAGCTTTTGTTCCTCTTTCTTGACATGTCCTACCCTTGTAGGCATAGCTAGAAATTAGCATTTAAAAAATCTTTGAAATTCACTGAAAAAAAACATAGGTTTCAGGCACATTAAAGTTAGAAATTAGCATTTAAAAACCTTAAAAATTCACTGAAAAAACCATAGGTTTTCAGGGACGTTATAGTTAGTTGGAGATTTCACTCTTTTAAAACCATAGAAATGTGACCGTTATAGTCAGTAGACATAACTATAACTCGCGCCCCCGCAATGCACTGCTGATGACGTCACATATTACATCACTCATGACATGCTCAGTGACATCACTCATGACATCTCACATGACATCAGTGATGACATCACTGATGACATCATCCACATGATCATCTGATGCACCTCCTCATACCCGAATAAAACCTTTCATACACTCACTCTAAAATACAGACCACCAATATCGACACTATAGACTGACCAATAGCAGTTAGTACATACCTGTTCAGTGATTCATATGTCTACCCACATATCCACCCACTAACCTATACAGTCACTCATACACAGTCTTTCATCTATACAGCCACTGATATATCCCCTCATAAACCCATATAGACACTCACACACTGCCACTCACCCAAAGAGTTACTCATACACCTGGTCAGTCATGCAAAGAAACTATCACACACCCATTTCATTGCTTATAATGTCATACACACACGCCCACAAAAACTAACACATAGTTACTCTCTTAAACAATCACTCATATAAACACACACTCATCCATGCAGAAAGTCTTGCAATCACTCACTCTCACATATAGTCATTTATATACTCCAACACTCACATATACTGCTTTAAAACAAATGTAGTTACTCACACATGCACCACCGAGACATCCATTTACTCACCAACACACCCGTACACACACACACCCACCCATACAGGTGTTTCCATTTGCACTCTTGAACCTATACACCTAGTGAAACAACCACTCACATATCTGTGCAGAGAGTCACACACACCCCCAACCACCCACAAAGACACTCAGACACCCCTACAGATACCAATAAATAACCCCTATAGACACTCATGTAGCTACTCACCAAGCCATGCAGCTGCTTACACACTAACAGACTAATAAAGACATTCACAGAGTTTAGTCTCTAACCCATTCATTCAGTAAGACACATTTAATCACTCACTTATACAGTCAGTCACACACCGACTAAATCATCCATTCAGACACTCATACACCCACTCATACTTCAATACACCTTGGTATATATATATGTATATATATATATCCACAAACACACACTCCGACAGGAAACAGGTAGAGGCCACTCGGGGGATAGCTTTGAAGAATCTTTAATAAAAATCAAACAGCGTTTGCATAATGCATTTCTGCCTTGAAGTCCGCTGACCAATGGTCAATTGAGTACAACCTTACTGTAGTTTTGCCACAACTACAATTGCCAAAATGCTGTAGGCTTGGGTGAGTATTGCTCGGCCGTGGCTTTATATACTGGTAAAGTGCAGGGTTTGATAATCTGGAGTTGTGGCACAAATTCTATCGCCGATTCTCCTCTGGTCCCCCTTGGCGTTCTAACCTCGTTGCACATGTGCCGGCTGGATCGTGAAAACGGAGTAGCAGTGAATCAGTTTAACCATATCAATGATATGCTGTATCCCGCAGCCGTCCAGGGTACAGGCGTGTGCTTCGGGTTGACCGGAGTCTATTCAATCCCTTGAATCAACGACAAGCTGCATGCAGCGAATGCCAGTGAAGTTCCGGCCTCTTTGCAGAACGGGACCTCTCACGCGTCTCTGGCCGACGCGAAAATATCCACAAACACCCACTCCGACAGGGAACAGGTAGAGGTCACTTAGGGATAGCTTTGAAGAATCTTTAATAAAAATCAAACAGCGTTTGCATAATGCATTTTTGCCTTGACGGCCTTCCTCAGATGCTACTGTGTAACCGAGAGTCAATCCTCCCCCGCCTTTGAATCACCAGAGTCACTGCCATTGGCGGAAGTCCGCTGACCAATGGTCAATTGAGTAAAACCTTACTGTAGTTCTGCCACAACTACAATTCCCAAAATGCTGTAGGCTTGGATGAGTATTGCTCGGCCGTGGCTTTACATACTGGTACAGTGCAGGGTTTGATAATCTGGAGTCTTGGCACAGATTCAATCGCCGATTCTCCTCTGGTCCCCCTTGATGTTCTAACCTCGTTGCACGTGTGCCGGCTGGATCGTGAAAACGGAGTTGCAGTGAATCCGTTTAACCATATCAATGATATGCTGCATCCCGGAGCCTTCCAGGATACAGGCGTGTGCTTCGGGGCGGACCGGATTCTATTCAATCCCTTGAACCAACGACAAGCTGCATGCAGCGAATGCAAGTGAAGCTCCGGCCTCTTTGCAGAACGGGACCTCTCACGCCTCTCTGGCAGACGCGAAAATGTCCACAAACACCCACTCCGACAGGAAACAGGTAGAGGCCACTCGGGGAAAGCTTTGAAGAATCTTTAATAAAAATCAAACAGCGTTTGCATAATGCATTTCTGCTTTGACGGCCTTCCTCAGATGCTACTGTGTAACTGAGAGTCACTCCTCCCGCGCCTTTGAATCACCAGAGTCACTGCCATTGGCAGAAGTCCGCTGACCAATGGTCAATTGAGAACAACCTTACTGTAGTTCTGCCACTACTACAATATATATATATTTCTCAAAAATATCCAATCCTCAGGTTGGAAAAATAAGTACGCACTCACTCGTGTAGTTTAGAAATTTCAGCAGCTTTAATTCAGATGATTGTCTCGCCCAACGTGTTTCGCCTTACCACAAAGCTTGATCACGGGATGCCGAGCAATGACAAACAGACTTCTTTCATTTTCAGCCTATGTTCACTTCCTGTTTTGAAACTTGTGAATATTGTGGTTCGTGACTGTTTTTTTCAATAAAATCTTTATCGCATGTGATTCTCTGTGTTGTAAGTGCTCAGTATGTTAGTAGTGAAAACCTAAAATTATACATACACATGCAAGTTTAAACATTACATGATATGTTTGCACCAATTACAATCTAGCAATTATCTTCTCTCTACTGAGCGATATTAAATTGCATAAAACTGCATGTTATTTTATTTACAGCTTTAACATTTTTGTCCATCTGCATTTCTAGTCCCTTCTTAATTTTATTTTGTTTCATTTTATTTCTTGGCTGCCTGGTGAACATATTTTCCGTTTCAAATGTGGGAATATTTTTATCTCCTTGATGTTCTCCTTTATTTACTCTTCAGTGAGTACCTGCATGATTCAGGGATTTAGACATTCTTCATGTTGATGGTTAAAGATGGGCATAAAGTTCTTCGTCCTGATTCAGTCCTCTCGGGTCCAGGGTTCTGAAAGTCAGGATATGCTTGGATTTATTTTGTTGTAAAATTGTAATCCGATCTCCTCTTCTTTCCGATACTGGTATTTGTTCTAATGCACAGTATCTCAGCATTTCCCAGTTGCCTTTGTGGTATTTCTCCATATGTTTCGCAACTGCATTTGTACGTCCTTATGGGTTGTGGCTCGAACATGTTCTAAGATCCGTGTCTTTACTTCGAATATGGTGCTCCCTATATATCTTTTGTGGCAAGTGCATTCTATCATGTAGATTACACATTCACTCTTCCAAGCCAAATGTTGATGAATTTTCCATTTTGTGCCCTTTTTGATTTTGATTTCTTTTGTTGGGCCGCAATCTTACAGACCTTGCAATGTTTGCATGGCCAAAAGCCTGCTCTTTGTAGCCACGTCTTGTTTGGATCCTCTGTGAAATGGCTATGGACAATCTGATCCCCTATGCACCTGGCTCTCCGGTATGTGATGTTTGGATGATCTCCTATGATTTCTGCCAGGGTTGGATCCAGTCTTAAGATGCCCCAATGGCTTCTGATTATGTTGTTGAGTTTCTTATTCTCTGCACTAAATGTAGTTATGAGTCTGATTTTATTACTAGTTTCTTCCTCTTTCTTTTTATGTTGTAAGATTTCCTTCCGATCTTCATTCATAAATCTTATTAGGCATTTTAAAAAAACATTTTTGGGGTAGTGTCGCTGTAGAAATCGCTTACTGGCATTTTCACTGTGTTTTAGAAATTCTTTCTCATTTGAGCAGTTCCTTTTGAGTCATGAGAACTCCCCATAGGGAATGTTCCACTTTAGATTCTCATCGTAGAAACTTTCCCCATGTAGCGTTGCATATGTCGCTGTGATCTTCCTGTGTAGAGTTGTTTGTAGGGAGTTCATCTTGACGTAGATTTCTATGTCCAAGAATATGATTCTCTCTGGACTGATTTCAAATGTGAACTTAAGTTTTACTGAGGTGTTGTTCAGTATTTCGAAATAGGCTTCAAACTCTTCTTTGGTACCTTTCCAGATAATCAGAAGATCATCTATGAATCTGAGCCATAGGATGATTTTCTCTCTCCATTCATAGTTATCTGTACTCCATGCCAAATTATGTTCGAACTAACCCATTGTCAGGTTAGCGTAAATGGGGTAAAACGAAAATCCCATTGCGCATCCTATTATTTGTTTATAGATCCATTTATTGAATAAGAAGCTGTTGTTATTTAGACAGAATGAGATCATCTTGTTTAACATGATGTTGTGTTCCTTATATTTTATGTTGCGTTTTCCCAGGTAGTATTTTCAGGCATTTGTACCTATGGAGTGTTCGTTACTTTTTCCAGTTTTTTTAGGAGGTCTGTGGTGTCTTTTAGAAAGGATGGAAGTTCCTTTACTAGTGATGTAATTTCCTGTTCATTCCAGGTGGCCCTTTGCATTGTCGTAATTGTAGTTACCAACACTTCTTTCCTTTTTTCCTTTTTCCAAGATTGTGTTGAGTCTCTTTACGCTTACGCTTACCATCACTCCACATCAGCGTGTGAGCATTCTGCGTCTTCTTGTTGTTTGTTGGCCAGCGTTCACTGCCTCGGGTAAAATATTTGTGCACTTCGGTTCCCTCCTCCCGGCACTCGCAGCGCTCACTGTGGGTGCAATCTCCTGCGGCTGAACCATGCCGCTTCGTATTTGCACACTATTCTTTCGGGGAAAGAATTTATTTTTTCCCGTTCCGTCAACAAAAAACTTTAGTAAAAATGAAAAGTGCAGAGAAAAAAATAAAGTTTTTTGTTGACGGAAAGGGAAAAGGGGAAAAAAAAGAAACTGTAACTAATTACACGTAAAGTATAATCAACATAATGTAAATAAATGGAAGATAAAGATTGACTCATTATTCAACCTAAAGAGACTCAACACAATGTTCGGAAAAGGAAAAAAGGAAAGAAGTGTTGGTACCTACAATTACCACAATGCAAAGGGCCACCTGGAATGAACAGGAAATTACATCATCGAAATTTGAAGATTTCAAGGGTGACTTGCTAAGGGGCCAGTTGATCGTGAACAAGGTGTTTCGCAACATCGAAACGCGTTGATCTGACATGCTTTAAGCCCTTTTTCTAAATGAAGACAAAGAAAATTAAAAAAAACAGTGTATCAGCGAAAAGTTAGCGCATCATCTCTCATGCGGTTATCTGGTTCGAATGGCTTCCGATAGGACGTGGAACATTTCTATCACACTACTCTACATGGTATCTTGACAATTGTCATTCCCCTCAATTAATAAAACTTGTTTCACACTCCCAGATGTGGTCATGTAGAAGTAAATCATTCCTCATTCATGACATAACAAAGTACTTTCATTTCATCTGCTGAAGTGACAAGTGCAATATTCCCTATGTAGTTATTCTTAAATACATTTCACAACCTCTGGTTGCATCATTTGAATAAGGAATATGTTATCTTGTGTCAATCATTGCCCCTGAGTGTACAGCCAGTTGTCTCTAGAACACGGTCAAACATTACTTGTTGATACACATACTATATCAAAGGCACTGTGGTCCACAATGTAGTATAGTTGGCATTCTGCTAGTTGAAACTCGTAGCAATCGGTCAAACACTTTCTCCAACCCTATTTAGATATGCAGACACTGATATTTAAGCATAAGAACACATGTTCAGGTGGGTTGAGGATAGGACACATGCTGACTTTGATTACGGGAACAAATCCCGTAATTCCAATTTAAAGTGGCATATGCTTAATGGGACCAGATGGTCAAATAAAAGTGTCATGTGCACTGTGCAATTTTATGTTGATTATACAGACACTGACACATGTGCATGAAGGACACATGTTCAAGTGGATTGAAGAAGGAAATAAAGTGAAATGTGCTGACTTTAAATATGGAAGCTTGTTCCGCATTCCTGATAAAAAAATAGCGTATGCTTTTGTGGAACATATGAACTAGTTAAAGTGTCAAGTGCTCTGAGCAACAATGTTATTAACAGACTTAAAGATAAAGTGGTATGTGCAAATGATAACTGCAAAAGGAATTCTGCACTCCCAGTACAGGATGGTATATACTTGATAAAACCATATGATCAGGATAATGTGTCACATGCTTTATGCAGTTTGTTAATATTGTTATCTGCTTCAATGCATATTTATAATACATGGTAAAACAGGGGCGTTACAGTTAGGTTGAATTGTCCTACAGGGATGACATGTTTTTAAAGCGAGTGTATAGGTCCTTAGTAGTGTTTAGCCCCTGTGGGATTTGCTGTCTAGCTCTAAGATATACCTGGTTTCTAATTTTCTTAGGAGTGCCTCTCTATCTCCTCCTCACCTCAGCAGGGGAATTGAATCAATGACATAAAACTTCAGATGTTCTAATTCATTGCCATGCATCTCCCTAAAATGGCGGGCCACCGGATATGTTATATCTGAATTAGTTATGGTCCTTAAGTGCTAGAAGATCCTCTTGTGGACATGCAGTTTTGTGTTTCCCACGTACCACAGTCCACAAGAGCACTCCAGCACATAGATGGGGAACTCCGTTTTACAGGTAATCAATTTGTCCATTTTAGTGGGCTTCTCTTTGAATGGCGGAAAAAGATCACAATATGGTGGCGGTGTCTGTGAGATACCGCAATCCATATTATGATGAGTGTGGTTGGGCATTGCCAAGAAGCATAGTCTCCGTCTTACCAGCATTCAGTTGGAGAACATTTTCTGTCATCTAAACAGAGATTGCTTTCCTGCCTTCTGAGAAATGGGATTTGGTGGACATAGTGCTATTGTTAAAAAATAAGACAAGTTGGATGTCAACGGCATATGAGAAGGAAGTGAAACCAAATTCTCTGATAATCTTAGCAAGGGGATCCACATAAACATTAATATATGGCTAAGACAAGATCCCTGCGGCCCTCTCTTAGTGAGCTCAATGGTACGGGAGAGAAAAGGTCCCAAATTAATGGTCTGCTTGTGTTGATTTAAGATTCTGGAAAACCAATGTAGAGCTCATCCACTAATCCCTGTCTCCTCCAATCTGTGGAGCAGTTTGCGATGTGACACCGTGTCGAAGACTGCAGATAAATCCAACAACACCAGCAGCATAGCCTGGCTGTTGTCAAGAGAATGTCTGATGTAATCTGTTACTGCTATCAGGAAAATATAGGAAGAATTATTAAAGACTATCCTTAACCCCTTCACTGTGGGGGTAATTCCCCTGCTGTGCTGGGGGGCGGGGGGCACGCACAGCGCCCCCATGCTTCGTCATGAGACACAGTGCTCCTGGGCTCATGCCAAGCTGAGCTCGTCACGGCTGCACCCGTTTTCGTGGAACGTTCAGCACAGCAGGGGAATTATCCCCACGTGTGAGCGTTCCACGGCTCATGACGCGCTCAGCACGTCATGAGCACAGGAGCACCGTGCCTCATGACAAGCTGAGGTCGTCATGAGCATGCAAGGTGTTAAAAAATGAACATTAATGCATTTTAATGTAAAATGTACATACATGTAAAGTAATTTCAAAGAATTAAAATTAAACTATCTTTACCTCCTCAATATTAATAAAAAAATTTAATTGTACATTTTTAATTAATTTTACACATTGTTAAAAATACATTAATAATTGTATTTGTCCAAATTAAGGGGCTGATTACAATGTAGGATGGCTCGCCACCACCCACATGGCAGTGGCGATCTGCCCTACATTTCCCTCTGCCCGCCACCCATTTCCACCCGCCATATTGGCATGGCGGGGGGGACCCCGGCGGATGGAAAGACCATCCGCCCATTTTCCGCCAGTCGATTTGCCGGCCGGGCCTAAAAAGATCTCAATATAGTGGCGGTGTCTGTGAGACCGCCATCCATATTATGATAAGTGCGGAAATGAGCCTTTTCATGGTGGCTTTGCTGCCATGGAAAAGCTTGCGGTCTTTGCTGTGGGGGGCCCCATGGTGTTGGGGGGTGGGGGGTGCGCATGGAGGGTACCTATGGTATACCCCCATGCATTTGCATGCACAATGCGGCAGGCACCACGTGGTGCCTGCCACTTTGTGCATGCAAATGCACAACATGCATTTTTAACATTGCCGTGCATGCTGCTGAAAGCACCGCCCGCTGCAATGTTTAAAATGCGTGATGCGCCCGGCAGTGTGGCAGGTGCATCCTAATCTCCTCCACAGGACTGCCGCACATATGGCGGGCAGTCCCGTTTTCCATCAGGATGGCGGGCGGACAAAGTCACATTTGTTATCATCAAATAGGAAACATATTTAATTTAAAAATAGAATAAAGTTCATTAATTTTTTTAATTCATAAATTGTTACTCCCCGCCTTCACTGTGTTCTAAGGCGGTGTTTTTTAGTCCTAGTAGTTGGTCATGTGTGGTTCTTGACTTAATCAAAGCTGGGTTGGAATACATTTACACTCATCTTCACACTATTAGGGCTGTAGTCCCTTATTTCATTTCTGTCATAATTATTCCCATTTTCCCACATTTAGTAAGAAAATGCATACCTATTTGTGAGGGAATCAATTCCATCACGGATAACCTAACATAATTATCACATATTCGTTGTGATAGTTGAACCACAAACATGTACATTTCAAAATATTGAAGCAATCCTTTTATGACAATAGTTACTACCGTATAGAAAATAGGTTGTGGTGATGAAAAAGTGGCATATTCTCAATGCATGGATAGCATGTGACAGCTATGGCTCATAATTGATTGCCTGTTCAGTAAGAATGGAGGTATGTGATTGGGCAACTGGAAAGAAACAACCAGTTCGTTCATGGAATGAGACAATAAGTTCAGAGCATACATCATCAGGAGCTAAGAAACAACTCTACAGTGCCTTGAAAATTAGAACTGTTTGTCAGGTGAGTCTAAAAGAGGTCACAGTACCTAGACTGACATGAAACGTGATTACCCCCAATTATAACCACTTGAATTAATATCAGAAAAAAGGATGGTGTCTAGGGCATGGGATTTAGGGAAGGGCTCGGGCTTCGAAAGGAATTCCTGGACTCAAACTACTGTTCACATCAAGGTGCCCATCAAGCCCACAGAGATGATTGCAGATCATCACAGCTCTCTGAAGAACTCCGAATAAGCATACAAAAAAATTACATCACACAAAGCCAAATTAGAGCACCCCTCACTTGTGTGGGACATCTCTGGTCAGAACTGTGTCAATCAGAACTTAAGAAGCACCCAGCGACTGCATGTTCTAACTCATCTCACTTTGAAGCAAAGATAAAAAGCTCTCTACAAGAGGATGCCACACTGTCAGATGATGTTAGGATTCTGCAGCAGATGAATTTGTCAGTCACTGGAGGAATTAAAGTGCATAAAGGGTTACAGGAGCATGGGTCATAGTTATGACAGCTTGGTGAGAGTTAAACCACCAGTAATTAGACAGCAATATTATTAGGTATGGCAAATGTAATAAAGCTGTAGTTTTTAAGGCTATATGTACCTGCTTCCTCTAGCACACCATCCATAAGATGCAGGAATGGAAGTTAGAGAAAAATGTTTTGTTGGAATGAAAACAAATAGATTATTTTATAATTTTAATATTTTCATAGCCCTACACGTGTGGAACCGATATAACGTGAAGACCCTGCTTCAGTAAAGCTAGGGAAATCAGAGAAGAGTAAATATAATTTGAACAAAAGGAGTCTTTGGAAATCTAGCACACTGATGTGAATCAAAGATTTGTCCATTCTTTTTGACCTAAAATCCCACAAATCATGGCACAATCTTTTTTAATTTTCCAAATGTACATTTAGCCCTAAACGTGTCCCAATTTAAGATGCTCCAATGGCCCCACAAGCGCTCGCTGTACAAAAAATGTTTATAAGAGTTGAAATCCCATTGAAGTTTAGACTCCCACTTTGAAAGTGAATTGGCGCATTTATAGCCAAGGTGTCTGACTTACATTCATATCCTTGGAAATTATCTTAACGAGAAAACCACATAAACAAATAGTTGTGATTTATATTAAAACTAATTTATTGCCAGAGTAAACATTATTACACATATTAAATAATCGGCGTTTAAAAGTTATTTATTGGGTTGGTAACATTTTCCTGCAATTCTTGCCACATAGTTGGAAGAAAGAGTTTTTATACATTTGCTAGCTAATTTTGCTTAGATATAATTGAAAAAAAACAGCTTTCTTTGAGAAGGGTGGTATGAAACTTTGTCAATATCTGTCTCGCAAACATTGCTATTTAACCATATAATGGTGAAAACATCAAATATTGTGCCATGCTGTGTTATTATGATCTCAACGTAATTAACACATATATTTGTATTTAACAATCTTTCAATTTTACATTAAAAAAAGACTGGTTAGAGCTATTTATTCCTCTTATTTAGTTAAAAAGTGCCTCTTGAAATTAACCAAACTTACTTTCCGGCATGCTTTATTTTGAAAAACTGTCAAAAATCACAGGAGCCCTCCCGTGGATTAAGTAAATCCTTCCACGCAGTAGAGAGGTTTTGTTCTGTACATTATTCTGCAAACTTGGCTTATTTTTTGGGGCTTTTCTGGTGGCGTCGTGACCTCGCATACGTTTGGATTCCTCATAGCTTGTACAGCTGCACATTGCTTTCGCATTCTCCATCTGGTGAATCACATGCGTTGCCGCAAATGTCAGAACATCAAACCTCAAATGTTCCTTTGTCTCTTTTCTTCTAATGTTTCACCCAGTAGCTTAGTTTATTTTTCAAAATGATGTCCCTTTGTTGGCCTTCCTCGGCAAAATCTTTTTTTTTTTTTTTTTTTTTTTTTTAATTCCCTTCTTCTTATGGTCTCTCTGCCAGCAATGTTACTCTACATTTGAATCAAATAATTTGTAGGGACGTTCGCATATTATTTCTACTTTCGTTTATGCTGAGGAAGTATGTCGAATTCTCACTGTCAATATATTTAACAAGAGTTTGCAATGCAATAGGTCTTGCGTTTGCGATAATGCCTTTTATTTATCTGTTTTGATAATTAACACATAAATAAAACGACTTTTCATATACAATGCTAATAGCTCAAACTCTTGTAAATGCGTGACCTATTGAATTTCAAAGAAGCAGCCGCCATTGTCCCAGGCTGCTTAGAACATGAACGTGCATGGCGTGTTGAATTTAGCAGGAAAGTATGTCGTGCCTGCAGTAGGTGAAACTCATTAAAGAAAATAGTGATTACAGACTAAACTCATTAAAGAAAATAGTGATTACAGACTAAATAACATGTACTGTGTAATAAATTAAGTAAAAGGTCCAGTTCTCATGTGAAGTTACAAACGAAGACAAGGCAGTACTAAGGAGGGACTAACAAGCATTTTATTGAATCATAAGCCAGCATTTAGGAAGGACAATGAAACAAGCCCATGGCAAATATGGGCAGAAAGTGGGCGAGGCTTCAAGTGCATACTCAAATACAGAATGCATCGCAGATCAGGGAACGCGCTGCCTAGCCTAGACCTAAAAAGGGTGCCATCACCAGAAACAAAGCTATTACATTCAATTAAAATGTATCATTTTGGTGCCTTGTGAAAAGGGCACCTACTCACAGGCAGCATGTACTGCTTCTTTCTATGTAGCCATTAAAATATTCAGGAAAAAAAATATTCTATAATAAAAAACGACCATGATAATATGTTAACTATATTTAGAAGCACTCTGAGGGATGACCACTCGAATCTTCTTTTGAGTAGTAGCGTAAATTTGATTCAATGGAGAACATCATTTTAATTAACATATTTTATAATGAGATTATTACAATGCAATTCAGGTCTTTTATTTTTCTAGATGTTTACTTACATACAACAAACATGGAAAAAACGCTACACAAAAAGGCGCCGTACTGTGAGCCAGCAAGTAAGCACCAATGGCAAAACCACCTCTCTCACTTTGCATTGGCAATACCCTCCACTTTCACTTTGCCAATTTTTTTGCTGATTCTCTTCTTCTATGGAATAAAGACAAACGTGCTATATTGCTGCTGCTTAACAGCATCAGCAAAAAACAAAAAAAAAAAAGCTGTAGCAGCATGTGACGCATACACATGCCTGCATTTCATTTACCCTTCCAATGTAGCAGGCGCCAATCCTGGAGCAGTAAATTAGGACAAAAGATGTTAAAAACACACATAAACTGAAGGAAGTCACCAGGGAGAAAAGTTCTGCTGGGCACTACAATTAAAAAAAATAAAAATACAATTTCTAAAATAAAAGAAATAACAAGACAGGGCTTCTGACAGAGGAAGGTTCCTCCCTGCACATTACATGCAGAGAAGGTAGAACCAAGAGTCTGTTTTAAACATTGATTCCTCCTGATGAAGAGGCAGAACACTCAAAATGTATAGGAGCCAATATGAAATAAAAAAATTCCATAGTTTAAATTACATTTATGAAGAAGTGATACATATCTACACACATATATTTTGATTAAAATATCTTTTATGAGGCATGAAAAGTGAAAATAATCATCACTCATTGTTGAAGTGAATGACATTCCACTAATCTGTTGTCCAACCATTCTGGCAGTTCATTTATATATAATGACTCAGGGCTGTCAATTAAATTGGGGGTGCAAATACAGCTGGAAACGTAGGTTGACAGGTCCAGCTGCTGAATTAGAATCAGGCACCATTATTCTTGCCCAAGGTGAGCTCTTTCACTCTGTATTCATTCTTTGTTAGGCAAGTGGTTAAAGTTGGCCTCAAAGTCTTACCGCAGCCTCACTTTAAAGGAACATTAAATCTCTGCTGCTAACTCGCCACCCACGCCAACTGCTTAGAGCTCTAAGTTGATCCTGCGATGGGAAATTGACCCTGGAGTTTTTGAGGACTCAGTGTAGCACCATAAAAGAATCTGGATATGGGCCGTGATAGGAACTAGTCCCAAAGCTGACATTCTTGGGATACAGTTGGTAGCAGGTCAAGTCTCCACGATCTCAAAACAGAGAGGCTTAATGATGGGCGGGGTTAATTTTATACTCACATGGTTAAATCAAGTCAAGAAAAGCTTTATTCGGCTGTTTTTCAATACAGTCATAAAAGCACATAGTTATGATAAAATACGGTTCAATTCATAATATTTACAACAGTATATACATATAAAAAAAGAAACACATATCATACTCAGTTAAAAACATAGTACAAGATTTACAAATTCATAATAATAGATTTCCTGATTTGTAGCGCCGTTTTTAAAAACGTTGTTATTCTCCACGTGCTCATTTTCCAGGAGCTGGAGTGAGAGCATGGCCTGACGACACTGACAACACTGCCTAAACCCTAAATCCTTTAAAAATGATATAATCCTTGGCTCCATATAAAATTTGCAGAATTAATGTACATACATGGTTGACTGGTCTGAGATCTCATCGCAAGGGAGCGGTATTAGTTTGCGTGACCAGTCGTTCATTTTCGGCAAAGATGTTAATCTATGGATATTTCCCAGTCTAAACCTACTCGCATGGTTGAAAATGGCTGACACATGGGTGATGCAGGAAACTGGTCTGTTTAGATGCTTTTTCATCAGGTTGACTTCATTCACCTCTTCATGTATGTTGATGCCCAGGCTACTGTAACACTGGCTCCTTCTAGTCCAGGAGCAGAACCACCAGCAGGAAGTTAGCATATGAGGGTGCCCACTAGCAATGGAGTTCTAATGCTTTCCCTACCAAAGTAGCGGCTGCGTAATAAAGAGTGGCCCATGTAATAGCAACAGCATCACACCGGGATGCTTCAGGGATTGCCTGGCAGTGGCCTGTTACAGTAGCCACTCTTCTAAGCCAATTGTGCAATGTGAAGAAGTAGTGATAAAATGCAGCCTAATGTAGGACATTAACTATGGTTGCAGGTCTCAAGGTCTCCATGATTCTTCGCAATAACCCTTCCAGAAAATGAGGAACCATAAATGGTCACAGTAACAAGGAAATTTCAGGATACCGTCCTCCTCAGATTCATGACTTGATAGCAGAAACACCAAATTCATGAAATCCAAAACCTCATAACAAGAATTAATGTGTGTAATTGACCATTTCCTGTGGGTTTCATTATGCTAGTGCCTCTTGTCATCAATGAGTAATGAATGAAAATATATTCCTTGGTGAAAATGTGTACTTTCTGTGTTGGTTGCCTCTGAATTGAACTGAGTTTATGCAATTGATAACAAGAGACACTGATTTGACACTCAATTTCAATCAGACTTAGAATGTCAGACCTCTACTGTGACCCACTCTCAAGCTGATTTATTCTTTGTTTTTATGTTTCAAAATTGGCTGTTTTGCTCCATAAAGGGGTAAGTTTAGCTGGCACACCTAAAGCTCCAACATGTGCATTTCACCCTATTCTTAACTACTAACCCTAACTAGACTGACTAGGCACAATTTGTGCGTGGACCAATCTATTTATTCAGAGACATTACTGTGAAATCACAAGATGCTTGATGCTTAAGAACCCATTTATTTTGCAGATCTGGGCAGACACATGGAGCCTTAGAAGAGGCAATTTAGTAGAATGTGGTTGTTCACTTCATTTACAAATATGTTTATATACCTTGCTAACATTTAGGTTCTTGGAATGTGTCTCACAGAGGCTGTAGGTTTAATATTCAATTACAGGAAATATTGCAAAGCTACAGAAAACTCCACTTAATGCAATCATTAAAAGCGTTGCAAGGAAAATTGTTCAATTTGAGCTGGCAGCAGCTAGAGCTGCTGAGGCAAAGAGGCAATTTTTTATAAACTTTACCATTTTGAAACATACAGTATAAAAAATACCGAGTACTGTCATATGTGTCAAACATTAGATATGAGGCCAAATAACATTATCCTGTATTTACGTCGACCCTAAAAGATGTCCAAGTCTACCACATAGGGCGTTCATGCCGATGCCCACTCCTCGCCGAACTTCCAAGCCGGTGGCGTCCCACCTAGATGGTGCGCTGGTGATCTGAACTTCAAGCCTGCCGCTGGAGGAGCAGGCTATTGTCTTATGGCCACTCAAGTAGTCCACGACCCTGCCCTGCTCTAGTTGTGCACCAGAGGCCAGGTGCTCAGCTGCCCCATCATTTTTATGTGGTCCCCAGATATCTTTTGGGCGTGAAGCACTTGGTAGTGTACTAGCATACAGATCATTATTTGTATTGCAGTATGTCAAGCTATTTAACTAATTTTGTAATGTGGGAGCCGATTTTCGTTCCCAGTGAAGGGCAATTTCTCTTTCGCGAATAACAGACTAAGGGCGACACATTTCCGTACCCCCTGCTTGATTTTGACCACATAACAGGGCCGCCTCAGGCATGGGGATAAGATCCAGGTCTACCATGTCCCCCAATTTCTTTTGAACTGTCTCTCCCAATAAGACTGTATTTTAATGCAATTCCAAGTAAGATGTGCAAAGTTTGCTTGCGGAGACCCACATTTTAGGCAGTTATGAGGTCTGTTTGGGTCAATTTTGTGTGACTTCGCTGGAGTAACGTACAGACTGTGCAGGAATTTATAATGAAGTAGTTTGTGGCGACTGTTCAGGGATACGTTTTTCATTACGGAACAGCACTTAGCCCACTGCTCATCAAGAATGGGGCGTCCCAGCTCCTCCTCCCAGGCTCTGCGAATCTTATCATCTTTGATAGGAATTGTACCAGAGCATGCACAATATAATTTAGAAATGAGATTTAGCAAACCCCCCCCCCCGAATTCTCTACAATCGTGGTAAGTGGTGCGAACGAATCAGGTTCATTGGGAAAACTGGGCAAAATGGCGCGCAAAGCAGAGCGTATTCTACCCATAACAAATCGGTCCAGCAAAGAGGAAAATTAACGACAGTCACTTGGGAATGCAGAAATTGTACATGGTACAATGTGACTAGCGATCCTAAAGGAATACTGACCACAGTCAAAAGCACATCAAGCACTTAAAAAAACAGATCTTGTCAGCTATTCCATTTAATGTTTTCAAGTGCCTGGTCACATAAAGGATCACTGCATTCAGGGCAATCCCCACCGCTTTTATGCACCCCTTCTAAGATCTGAGACCAGCAGAGGTGTAAATGTAACCATCATTCCATCTTGCAGCAGGTCATTCTAGTCCTGCAGAAGCCTGGTGCCATGAAAGGATCAGTAGCTGAACCAGCCGGAGATTTACATGAGGGTTTAGAGTTGCCAGAAGTCATTAAGCGCCAGAGTGAATTGTAAGTTTTGGAGAGTACAATGTCTCACTGTCAAGCAAGGGGGCTGCATTTTCACACATCTCAACACTGGAATATGCTTTTTAGGTCTCTGGCCTAGCGTACACTGCGCATGCAGTGTCGCGCTGTTCGAGCCTATTCTGGGGGAATTGAAAATGTACATTGTTTACAATGGTTATGGTGAGGACAAAGATGTAGGGGACCAGCCACTGTAGCATAGGTACTTTCCGTCTCTCTGAATCACTCTTAATGTTTCCAGGAGTAATATATTACTCTTTCAAGTCATTTGACACATTTATCTCCTGAAAATCTTTATAATTACAACCATGAATGTCAATTAGGATCTATCCTTGGCCTCAGAATTAAAGAGGGTGTCAGGGCCTTGGACAGCAGATATGGAGGACATGCATGACAACACAAATGCAGGCGTTTGCATGATACGAATTGCTTGCAGAGCAGAGATTGAAAAAGATGCAAGCTATAAACTTTCTAATCAGTGTGCAGATGGTGTATCATTTAGCCTTAGTTTCTCCGATGTAACCGTTTTAGATTCCAGAGAGTTGCATTTAGCATGTCCAGCTGTGAGGCAGGGGCCTTTAGGAGGCAACCTAAGGGAAACATCCTTTACCACGCGGATTTTACTCCACAAGGCTTTAACAACGCGTCCGTTACAACGCAAGTCGTAACCACGACTTGCGCTGGAGGGCGCTAGAGGATTAAGAATAGTATATTTACTATTCCAACACCTTCCCTAGTGTCCACGGGGACATGGTGTTAGAATAGTAAATAATACTATTCTCAATCCGCGCCCCCAACGCAAGTCGTGGTAATGACTTGCGTTGTAAGGGACGCGTTGTTAAAGCATGTGTTGTGACGGTACGCGTCGTACCGTCATACATCCGCACCCTAGTCATGTGAGGACTGCTCATTGTCTCTGAGATTAGAACAGCAAACTCAACGCAGCTGCACTACTGGTATATACATATTTGCAAAGTGCCAGTTATGAGCGAATGATGATGCACTGAAGGACTAGTACTACCAGCAGTTTGTGTGACCGCATCATTTGCTGTAACTGTAATCAATTGTCTAATTTGCCATTAGTCTGTGTGCAAATAGAAAATAATTTAGCACTGTTGCTAAGTTAGTTTCAGAACAACGATGAACCCTTTAGCATCTGATCACAGCAGCTTATGACAAACCACCCATGCTTGCCCAAATACTGCAGTAGGATACTCTGTGGATACATGCATCCAAAACAGAGGATCAGAGAAATGCTGTTTGGTCAGAAGAGTGGTACAGCGGATAAAAAAACCTTCAGTATTGCATAATAAAATGAACAGTATTAATGATAAGCCTGAACCTTGAAATCCTGAACTGCTGGTGAGCTTTAATATAGCCTTAGAGACCGACGTAGTGGGTTCTCTCACCCTTTAAAGGCCCACCCCAGCAATAAAGACCCACGCTGAAGGTGAGGGCCTTTAATAAGGAAGCAGGCTTTAATGGCCTATACTGCCCGCTAAAGAGGGCTCTAAGGCTATTAGAACATTCTGCCCCCAGAGGGCAGAATGTTCTAATTTGTCAAAACAAAGGCCTCTCGGAGCCCGGGGTGTTTAAATCCCCTTTTGCTCCAAGAGGCCTGTGTTCACAGCAACAGAGGTGAAATGAAAAAACGCATTACAGTGTTGCTCCCTGGGCTTCAACCAGCCATTAGAAGCCCGGAACACTCCATTGTCTACAATGGAGCACTCAACATTCCAATGGTCTAATATTAAGTCAAAACCCACCAGAGGGCATTCAGTATTTTCTCTTGGGTCTTCTGAGCCGCCCATCAAAGCATCTTAAAGGCACTTCAAACACACCTACTCCTACCTCCACAAGAGAGTATAGCATGCATTGATGTCTTCACAGCATCCCCTTAGGATATAGCCACATACAATCAGTCAATTGCAAAACATTGTCATCAGAAAGATTAGACGTTTGTTCATTTCTGAAATTTGTTAGTCTTCCCATTAGGCTATAGCCTACTCAGATTTAGTGTGAGAGAAGAGCAAGAGGAGAGTGAGACATTCATGTAATATGGAAAATCTGCATCAGCCTCTGAAAAGTAGTTCTTATGTGGTGGCATTTTCAAGATTATCCCAGAGGCCCTTGTAGAGTGAGGTGGATCTAGGTTCACGGAAAATAGCAATTTCTGTTTTACATCTTGAGCACAATTAAAGTCCTGGACTGTCAATGCTGGAGTACACAAAGCTAATTTGCTTTTGTTCGAAAGTGGTACACACACTAACAAACATAGGGGGCTGACTGGAGGTAGTATTATAGGAGTATTGATTACATATTCTTACATGCATTTGTGAATAAGCCTTGAAACGTCCAACTCCAAATTAGTTCAAGTACAAAGTGGACTCAGACATTCCTATTTGTATTAATAGTATACTACTATTCCCTGAATATTACCATTTAACTCTCATTTTAAAATGTTATGGGCCAATTCACAAAGGTATGTAACAGTACTTACAAGACTTCCCTGAGTTCTTAGGTTTCCTTATCCCTCTTTGTGTGAGTCTCCTTCCTAAAATGATTGTAAAATAGCTCACTGATATATCGCTTGCGGCTGTGGACCACAGCTTGTATCGGTTCATCCTAGCCCTCTTGCCACGGACATCTCTTTGACACTATCAACAGCATCGTGGCCATGGGCAATGATACTGGTCACGTCTCATGTGGGTATTTCCCTCGTCATAGTACACCTAGAAAAACAGGTCATGCACGATTTTTGAAAATATATTCAACCTGTATACCAAAATTGTCCAACACTTTTCGGATTTCTCAAACAGATACCAATCTATCCTAAAATGCTAATCAGGTAGGTGATGCCAATGTCTGAGCTGGAAAAGATGTTTGTAGAGAGTTGGTTTTTCTGCACATGTGGTAATGTAGAATCTAGAGATAAAGGTATTTTTTAAAAATGATGATTCAAGCAATACCTCATGTAATAAAAATAATAAAGACCCTGATCTCAGATATTAAATTGCAAAAGTCTAATTGCATGATGCATTGTAAAACTAATATGACTGGAAATAAACCTGTTCATGAAGAAATAATCAATATTTTAGCCTTTGCTGAAACCGTTTTTCTTCTTCTTCTTTATCATAATGTGGAGGTCAGTTGAATTCGCAGAACAAAGATGAATGTACCTTTAATTTATTTTCTCTGCACTTGTTTTGACCACCAGCCAGAACTGAAGGATCTATGTTTGCTTCTGTCCTCGTGGACAACTCTGTACATGGACAAATCTGTATACAACAGTTTAAGAATGAGTAGAAATAATTAGGGCTGGGCAGAACTCGCAGAGCTGTTACAAAAAAGCAGTAAGATTCTGCAGAGTTCCACCAATAATTTGGCGTAGTTAGAACGAGCGATACTGAAAAATCTGCATAAATGGCACTATGTTTTGTACATGAGCACGCAACCTTTCGAGTTGATTTTGCTGTCAACCCAGTAGAAAATCTACTCGAGTGGCACCAAATCTACTGGAGCGACAGCTTTCTGACCGCAACCGTTTGTGACTGCCCACGACCTCCCACATTAGAAAAACCCACTAGGGGACGCCACGTCACGCTCACCGGTTCATATTTTCTGGATTCTCATGCGAGAAAAAATCTGTCATGCGCCGAATGGCAGAATTTAGCCAGCGCTCCATGTTATAGAGTAACACGGAGTGACCAAAAGTCCACCAAATCCAGATGTGGATGAAACATTCAACCCACCCCTAGAAATGATAATTTCACTCCATTTGTCTCTCTGTTGTTTGATTGACTTTGGGCTGACCTTGTTGTTAGTAAACATTGTGCAGAAATTAAATGGGCAATGTGTCATTTAACTATAAGTAAGGTGTTAGCACTTTAAAGCACAATAAACACATTTATTTCTATAACGAAACTGCCCGCCCCTTTGGCACAGTCACCTCAATTTGTGCCGAATTTTATTGCTGGTTTTTACATTCTGCACACAGGAGCACTACTGCCCAGTGTAAGCCATCTGAAACCTAAAATGTGTAAAAATTGGCTAATCCCTGATTGGATTTTTAAATTCTCCTATAAGGTCATAGCATATGTTTTAAAAACTGCACACATGACATTAGAAGTTAAATGCCACCTGCTTACTGCAGCGCCTATAATGCAATCCTCTACAGTGGCAGTGAATACATAGCTTCAGGCCTACCATATGTAGCTTGACAGCAGCAGGTTGAACTCTGCTGCATAAACTTGTTTAAATATTTGAACTGATTTTTAATATTAAATAATTCCCCCTACACACGTTACAGCCCTCAAGTTGGGGTTAATAATATTTAACAGTGGAACATGTGTGACATTAGAAATTACATGTTACCTCAGTGACTAGGCCCACAACAACATTGACAGCGTTCAGGCTGTACCTGGCACACAGGAAACTTCAAAGTATGGATTATATACTTTTTCATCGATAAAGTTTAACCTGTGTCAGCACTAGACTCATTTATAGACTTGTTTTATATTTATTAAAAGTACTGTCTAATGGTGAAGTCAGATTTTTATTAAATATTCTCAAAATGCAACTTTAACTTTGAATAAACTTCACCCTGCCCGCTGCTGGCGAGACGAATTTCCATTATCTCTCAGCCTGTACTTGACCTGACTGAGGTGTGAAAAAGATATGACTACCACACCCAGAGCAGAGTCAAAGGCCTCGGTTTTGGGAGGTGTTTACCTTCTCCTTACTGGAAGGCCAGTTAAGGTGGACCCAGCAACTACATTAACATTGAAAGGGTATCTGCCCTCTCACAAGTAAATGTCTGGGGAGACCTGGAGGAAGCAACCCTTTGTCCCCATAGTCAGGATGGCATCAAACACAATGGCCAGAATGGTGCACACAGAGCTGGTTCCAAGTGGATACAATGGAGGGGACAGCTCATTGCCCTGGTCCCACCTCTGGTGGGCACACAAGCTCTGCACAAGAGGAATAAGAGTTCCACATCTTGAAGTTTGTGATTGAGGGTCACTGTGGGATTGTTTGCAGTAAGGCAGACAAGAACTATTGAAAAAAGAGTAAGGTTAGCACCATGGAAATTTACCCAATTGGTTAGGGATAGCCCAGGAGTCATCCCACCTGTGGCCTAAGAAGAGCCTTGAAGAACATGACCTGCTCCCTCTTGAACCCAGGACAAAGACAAAACAATGCACTCCAATGGTCAGTTGGCTGACCTCCTGTCAGGCTATAGGGACATGACAATGTAACTTCCCTACAAACCCTACTAAGAACACTTAATAAACCTGTTGGCTGGGCCTGCTGTTTGTTCTCTTCTGTACCCAATACAAAGAATTGGACTCCAGTGGTCAGTTGGCTGACCTCCTTTGTAGCACTGGGACACGCGACCTGCAAGAGCTATTATCCCTGGAGTTCCTAACTGAACAGTGGCAACTGGACCTGAACTAGAGCCTGCTGTTGGTCTCTGACTGAAACCCTAAGAATCTCTAAGTGCCTTCATGTGAGGTGATGAGGTACATAGAAGTATACTCCTGTGGTTGTTTGGGCACCAAAAGTGTGTTTAGACATTTTAATATACTTTTTGCTCTAGAAGGACCCATCTGAAAAAGTAGTTGACTGGAATTTTCGTGGTATCAAACTGAATTTAAGCTTTTTTACATTCAAGGCTTCCAGCATGCCCAAAATAGCAACTACGTCTCATTTAGCGAGAAATCTCCAAAGCTCCAGAGCTCCAGTGGGACCAACCAGCTATGTGCATTCAGCCTTCGGTCCACAGTGCCGTAACAATTTCAGCAGCTGCCAGTTTAGGAAGGGGTTTTCTACTCCAAACATGACAAAGTCCTATTTTGTGTTGGGAAATTTCATTGAAGGGGGACTTTTTGACACCCTGACTTTCAATGTGACTAATCCATTTGGTGTATCTGTCCCAGGCTCTATTATGGTCGCTATCCTCAAACGGGACAGTATAGACTTCATACTCCAATCCCTGAAGTTTCTAATATAGTTTAACATTTTATGAACTTCACTTTGAATGATACACTTTTTGAGTGCTGAGCTTGGACAATGCTACCAAGTTAGAACAAGGGCATTTTACGGAGGTCATTGGTTTTACTCTAGAATTTTTCTGGTAAGGGTACTGTTGAAGTTTCACAAAAGCACTTATCAGACTATAACTATTATAATTGTTTATCTTCTCTGGAAGACTTCTTATGCACTTCCCCTATTATTATAGTGTAAATTGTGAATGTGACGAGACATGTAGTGTGGATGTGAGTCAATTGAGCAAATGCATGTATTCTGTGAATGTTTTTGAATTCCTCATATGAAAACAACGTTTGAGATCACAGTATGTAGCAATAAGCATACATGGACTCTCTTTTGGGAGACAGGATATGGGAACTAATTTGTTTCTAAAACATTGTAAGAGAGTGGAGGATACAAGTAATTTATGTATGAAATGGTGATTTTAAAATATTCTCTTTGATAATCTTTATTCTTTGTATACTTAAATGTTTTGCGTAGTGCTGTCTTGTTGGCTTCCGGATACTTCATGGCACAAACAGGTTCTTGACAGTGGGCCACTTTTTAGAGACATGCATCATGCTCAGTGGAAGACAAAGGGCATTGACTGGAAGAAGCTCTCAAGCCATACTTCAATGGCGGATTAAGTGGGTTCCTTATTAAGCCGTGGGGGTCAGGGGTTGGTTTCCTTTGAACAGAGATAGACTCATTCAATTTACCCCATCGCAAATGTGACTGACATCTTGCCTGCCTTATTAGATGTGTCTAAGGATAAAATGAACTTGCACTAAGGCAGACTAGATATCTGCTACAGAGTAGCCCACCTTCCAAACTCTAATTTAGGCTCCTGGTGTGTGAGATACATTTTTTTAAGACAAACTCTCATACCAAGTTGTTCCAGAGTTGTGCCTCCTAAACTCTAATTTCTGTACGCCCATGCCTATTCTTGATAAACCTGTTATGGATGATCAGAATTTGGTTACTTGACCTAAGGTTAGGGTTGGGGATATCTAGTGGTGTGCGCTTCAGAAGGCATTTTGGCTCATTAAATAACTTTTCTTCAAAAGGTATATAGTTTCTGAATGGTTGTGCTTACAAAGTGGTTTATGTAAATTACATTAGTTCCATCATGAATTTGCATAACTATTTTGATTGCTCGTCAGGCAGTACAATCAATGCTTTTGTATTAAAAAAAGGTTTTAAAGGTTATAGCTCCAAGCAGTGAGTGCTGATGCTACACTAGCATGTTGACCTTTTTTCCATCCAAATCAAACTATGTAATGAGCATGTTCACATCTCCTCATTGTTCATTGGCTTCTATGAGCCAAATGGGCATGGTGGGAGAGCACTGCTGATACAAGCAGATTCCCACACCCCTCTACATGTGATGCATAGAAGCAGTTTTGAATATTGAAGGCCTTTATGTGTCAATGTATACTCTTAGATGTATTGCCCTAGATTAAGGGTGTTAATGTACTCCCCTACTCAGGCATGATTGTAGTAGGGAATATTGAGCCCCGAATCCTGATGGGACAGAATATCATTACAACTATATCAAGGGACATAGTTATAAATGTTAAGTGCTCAGAAGGAGGTAAGGATTTACTATTCTTAACTTCAAATCTACATACCTTGAAGATTTATAAATCATCAAAGCACTTACATATGGACTTAGGTATAGAAAACATATAGGGCCATATGTATGAAGATTCCGATTTTTGATTCGGAATCTGCGATTTTTACCGAATCGCAGATTCTGAATTGCAAATCGGAATGTATCAACATACTCGCAAATATTTAGCGTTTTGGATAAAATCGCTAAATATTTGCGAGAAAGACAATTGCGATTCCATAAATGTGAAAAATCGCATTATTGCGCTTCCTTAACCGGAAAAATCGCTAAATTGCGATTTTTCCAAAATCAGCCAATCGCAATCTTGATGCAGTTTGATGACGTCACCATCCAGGAAGTGACTGACTACCCATGCTGCAACAGTATTGTCTGTGAGAGAGTGGGAGAGTGAGGATTGCTACTGAGGAGCCATGGCTGAGAGTGGGAACAAGGAAATGCCTGCAACCCAGTAGGAGCAGCAGGAAGGAGAAACTTCTAGAAAGAGAAAGATGAAGTTCTCAGAAGCTGAACTGAAAACACTCATTACTGAGATGGTGCCAAACCACGATTTGTTGTTTGGAAAGAACTCACTCAAGGTGCCTGAGGCAAGGAAAAGACGCATCTGGGGCAGGCATACAGGCTAAAGTCAATGCCCTGGGAGTTACACACAGGAGTGTGGAGGTACTGCGCAAGCGCTGGTACGACCTGCGCCAGCGCTCAGAAGAAGGCCTGGAGCAGTCACAGCTCACCGGTGGAGGGACCTCCAATGTACCAGAATCTACACCGCTTGAGGAACTTGTAGAGGGAACACTGGCTCCTGAGAGTGTAGCGGGCGTGTCTATGCTAGACAGCTCCGACCAACCAGCTTCCAGACCAGGTAAGATGCATGCCATCACACCCCAAACCCCCTCCCCCACCCCCCTGCAGCAACCTAGGGATTAGAGGAACCACATGTCACACTAGAGCAAGTACACAGGCAGTCACAGACATGCATTGTGGGAGATGTAGTCACATGAAAAATAAATGTTCTGAGAAGCTGCCACGCCAGGCAATTTTCACATGTGCAGGTCAGGAAAGGGGAATAAAAAAGTAAAGTAAGGTTAAACTGTGAAAATATTTTATTTTCACATTGGAAATTAGTAAAGTAAATTAATGTGTGTTTTTCTATCCACAGCACCAGCAACTAATAAGCCCACAGGCAGTGGAAGAGAGACAGAACCTCCAGACGTTGGAGACACAGGGCAGGAGTAGGAAACAGATGGGGAGGACAGCCCTGTCATTCCACCAAAGAGAACCAGGAGGAAGATTGTGAGGCCATTGATAGTCATGGAGGGCGATGATGAGGACACCAATAACAATGTGCAGTCTGATGCCATAGGTTCACAGCAGGAGTTAAGGCCACAACACAGCCAATGTCCACAGGGCACAGGCAGGCGTAGACCCCACACGGCCAGCAGCTCCGTTGATCAGCAGGAAGACTCGGTTTTCGCAGGGCCGGAATTGAACATGCTCCAGGTGCAGCGCCTACAAGCCAAACACATGAAGGCGTTACAGCGTGAGATGAGGGCATGGCTCAGGGGCATACAGGAAGAAATGAGGGGTGCTGTGCAAGTGCTTCGTGAGGAGTTGCGTGCCGAACGCACTGCTAGGCGCAGAGAGCTGGCCCGCATGGAACGGTACACGCGCCCAATCAACCGCCTGGCCTCGTCAACCAATATTCTGTCCAGGCGCACCATTGCAACACAGCATGAGTTCTCACACGACATACAGGACATCGCCACTGTCGTTGTGCAGTCCACATCTGCTCTGCATGAACTGCGAGCCCTACGTACCACAGGCCCTGGAGTACTGACTCCAAGTGAGGAGGACTCCCAGTCAGTGCGAAGCTCCACCACCCCACCACCCACCGTAGAGAGGTGCCGTAGTGGCAGGAGCAACAGGCCTGCTACATACCATTAGAATGTGCAGCCAAATATCAATGATTAGCAGAGGCCACATATGGACAACTACAGTGTTGACATTGCAGACACTCCAGTTACTTAGTTGCACTGTGAATTAAACATGTGCATTAGATTGGGAGTGTATGTACTTGCCTATAAGGATGTGTGGCATTGTTGCTGTAGCTATTAAAACACAGTTGCACAGATTGAAGTTGTCATTGTCTCATTATTTCTCACCTAGAAGTAGTTGCGCGTAATCTCATCACGCCTCTGGCGCCCAGCTGCAGCACCAGCTACGCCAGCTGCCATACGTCCAGGTCCAGGCCCCTCCACGTCAGAGGATTCAGATTCGCTCAACTCCACTGGTGTGCCTTTCCTGGTAGCGATATTGTGCAGCATGGCACATGCTACAACAATTCTGCAGCAAGTTTCGGGGCTGTATTGGAGTGCTCCTCCACTTTTGTGAATGCACCGGAATCTGCTCTTCAATATGCCTAAGGTTCTCTCAATGGTGCATCTTGTTGAAATGTATGCCCAGTTGCAGCGCCGCTCCCCAGCATTAGCAGGCTTGAGGTAGGGTGTCATGATTAAATCCCGGACTGCATAAGCACTGTCACCTGTGGTTAGAAATGTAAACGGTTAGTCACTGGAATGCACATGCTAGTCAGTTGCAATGTGCCCTATGTATGTGAGCATTTACCTAGTAGGTTTCCCTCGCCAAAATCACCTCTTGAGAGTCTACGGTATAGCCCACTGTGACGGAGGATAAACGCGTCATGTGTGCTATCCGGATACTTTGCCACTATGTCAGTGATGATGTTTTTTGCATCACACACCACCTGTATATTTAGTGAGTGGTAGCATTTCCGGTTCCTGAATACGTACTCATTGTTTGAGGGGGGGGGATATTGCAACATGTGTCCCATCTATGCATCCTATGACGTGGGGGAACTGGGCGATGTTGTAAAAGTCCTGCTTGGTCTGTGCTAGTTCCTGTGGGGTGCTGGGGAAGTGTATGTGCTGTTGCATCCTCTGTGTCATGGCATCGAGGAACGCATGGAAAAAGCGCGACAGGGCACTTTGTGACACCCCTCCTGCTGTGGCTATCACCCCCTGAAAACTACCTGAGGCCAGCAGGTGTAGTGAACACAAGAACTGGATGTGTGTGGGTATGGCTTGTGTCCTGCGTGTGGGGTGTTCTAGATAGGGTCTGAGTTCTTCAACTAATTCTAGTATGCTCTCTTCCTCCAGTCTGTAGTGGGTATAGATGTCCTCCTCAGTGTGCTGGTAGATGGTGTTGCGCACACGGAATATTCTCTCCTCACGTCTCCTCCTCTGCTCCACAGCTCTCAATCTTCGCCTCCTCGCTATCACGTAGAGCCCAGACATTGTGGAAAAGAGTGTGTTGCATTGTGGGCTTCCTTAAATACTTTGCACCTGGTTACCACCTGCTCCCACTTGGTGGTAATTGCGATTTCTTGAAAAGCGAATTTCGTATATTCACAATTTGCGATTTTTTGATACATACCATTGCGAATCCTTATTTGCGATCTCCCGAATTGCGAATATGGAAAAATGGGATAATTGCAGATTTGGGAATCGCTATGGATTTCGCAAATTTCTGGCTCTCGCAAATTTTGGGAATCGCTATATTAGCGATTCCTTGAATTGCGAACAATTTTGGCTTCATACATTGGAAATTACTAATTTTCAGTCGCAAACGCTATTATTACCGATTTGCTGCGTTTGCGACTGAAAATTAGCTTCATGCATATGGCCCATAATCTTTTCTATCGATATTTTATCCCTTAATTTTTTTTAATGATACTCTGTCCCATCAAGATTCAGGACTTGCTATTCATAGCTTATACCCTCAAGCACTTCAAGAGTGGTGCAGTACGAATACTGTAATGCAGATGGGAATTTCTGTCTACTGTCTGCAATCCACTTTCCCCTGCAGCAGTACTGCATAAGGTCAGGACTACCATATTGAAACGGGCTATATACCTGGATCCGAGAACAGCAAATGTCTCTTTGAATGAAGATTGCACTGGAATCTGATGTTGTAAAGTAGCTGGCTAGCACTTAATCAAAAAAAATTTGTAGGGGAAATTTTGGGATTTGGAAGTTAATTATTAGCTTTGACAGTGCAAAAATCTTTTCGTTTTTGTGAGAAAAGAAGTATTTAGAACATCGCAAAACCCTAATGTCTTAAATAAAAAGAAAGTGTACCAAAAATATAATAGAACACTTTCAAATCTAACATCTCTTATCTGAGTAGTGTTACTTTTGGAAAATACCCCTGATTCCACAATAATAAACGTGATACCCCTGACCTTATTTTGCAGTGGGCTGTAGCCCATAATCTGATCTAGGCTGTGTCTTACTCAGCAATGATGTATATCCTCTCTAAGCTAAAAAATAAGAGGCTTCTTTGTTTTAAAAAGAGATTAGCCAAACAATAGCTCTTTGATATGTGCCAAACAAGGCTTCATTAAAAAATATCAAGTTGTTATCTGAGTGTAAAAGGACCTCAGTGGGATAAACTGGTCCCCTTATCGCTGTCACCGCGGGACGACGACCAAAACAAGGTTCCTTGATGTCTCAAGCTCCCCTTTGTGTTTTTACATAGAAAGTTAACCGTGGTTTTTAATTTCCGTATTGGTATTAGGTTTGGCCGCAGTCATGCCAGTGTGCAGCAGGCTTGTTTGATGAACATTACTTAAACAAAGAAAGCGGATAAGTAAAAACCCTTTTACAAATATCCTGTATCCCCTTTCAACGAGGTAGCAAGGCACATCTTCATGGGATCATCAACATTCCTGAAAGGCTTGTCCCGTGTTGTTTGCAGATGATGATCGAGCCTTTTTTGTGATTTTTACCAGTTGGCCTTAAGTTGTTGGCTTGTCAAAATCCCCCTTCAAAGAGCTGCACATCAGCACCCTCTGAGCTAACAATAAGACATGTTTTACTAGCAGCGCTGAGACGTCTTCTGTAAACACTCCCCGCCTTTCAAACCTTTCCTTTCCAGTATTGACTCATCACTGAAATATTTGTGTCACTTGAGTTCAAGTACATGAAACCCAATCCTTCAGAGCTGTAAATTGTTCGAGGGCCACAGGGCGCAGCGTGCACTTTCAGCGGTTAGTGAATTAAACAAGCAAAGCCACGCTAATGGCCTCTGTGGGGCCGGAACAGCTGATCTTTGAATTAAATTCATAATAATCGGACTAATATTAATGTGGAGTGGAACCTTGTGCGTCTCTGTTTCAAGCTTCCAAACTCTTCTGAATTTCCCTGCCACTTGGAAGTAGTCGTATTTCTATACTTCCATTGAAAATCAAAAATACACCCAAATATTCTAGGTGAAGATAATTTATTATTTTAACTCTACTGCAAGAATGTGAGGCAAAACTGTATTTTCGGGTGCCTTACAATGGCTTGGGAAAGGAGGAAGAGGGAAAATGCAGACCTGTCATGGCACACGAGTGGCTATATTTGTACAATCTTGTAATAAGTACAGTAATTCAGACAGAAGTGGACCTTGCGGGGCGTATGTTAAATAAAGCACGATTATATGTGCAACCTTAATGCAGAAATACATCAATGATTTGGGAATTATCTATTTTGTATTTCTTTAACAACCTAAATTAAAATAAATGTAACCTAGTTAAACATGCCATTCTAGTGACTTGCACCCGATGTTATTTATCAGCAATTTCACTTAACTGCTATGCAAATTACCCAGTGTACAGATTGCCTGACCCAGTCTAAAGGCACAAATGCTGTTAAGAGATTGGTCTCGAATTGCTCTCAAATAGTTAATACATTCGCGTCCTCTTAGGTCATTTCAACGTAGTGGATATTTGGAAGACAATATGCTCTTTTTTCTTCAAGATATGTAGGTGGCTGGCTGTTAGCCAACTCTTGGATGTATTGAAACTGTAATAATTGATACCCTTTGGCAATAGTAAATCCAAGAACTGGTGACAGCACCGGTTATGGTCCTTCTGTGGTGTCCAGACAAGAAAGGTAGTACTCTACCCAGGATTTTTTTTTATTTTTATAAGAACTTTTTATTTGTTTTTTTGCCCATAAAAAACAACTGCGAACAGTGCACAAACAGACACTGCACACTACTTTCGTTACATCACAAGACATTTCTGACAAGCCCATTCCCTTGACTTCATGTATGAACAGTGGGGTATGTTTGGATTGTGGGCGGATCACCCCCGCCGGGCCGGCGGTAGCCACTGTCGGCCCAGCGGGGGTGATCCGCCCGCCATCCATGCCTGAATGACCCCCCGCCATATTAGGATGGCTGGGGTTCTGCCCGTCGACGAGTCGACTGGGTGGTAAAGGGGCTTGATATGGTGCCTGTCTCTGCAAGACACTACCAGCCATATTAACATGCCGGCGGAGAAAGGAACGCAGTTTTTGATGTTGGGAGCCTGTAGCAGGCACCCAGGATGTTGGGGCGGTGGGGTTGCACATGGGGGGTACCTATGGTACCCCCCTGCATTGACATGGACAAGGTGGCAGGGCCCGCACAGTGCCTGTCACCTTGCGCATGCCAATGCACAATGTGCATTCCTAGCATTGTGGTGGGCGGTGCTGTGAGCACCGTCCACCACAATGCTGGGAATGGGGGATGCCACTGCCACAGTGGCATCCTAATTGCGGGTGCGGGACCGCCGCACCCCTGGCGGACGTTCCCGCATACTGTTACGTCTGCCCACCATCGTAATAGACCCCAGTATATTTAGCTTAGAGAGGCATCAGCTTTGTGAGTGAACCCGCCGGTCCTCCCATATCTTCTTATGTTTTTTGGGTGGCTCCTCGTGCCTTGTTCACAAGCTCTTCTACTTTAGCACAAAAGGCCATCTCCGGTGCTCATTTCAGGAGTGCAGGTGCCTCAGCGTCTCTCCAGTGTCTCGCTAGGTCTCTCTTTGCCACCAGAAACCAAGAAGCTATGAAGAGACCTGTGCAGTGAAGACCTCCCATTCCCCCATCAAATCTAGGGTCTAATTATGATATCCAGCAAACCTCCACAGGCCGTTGGTGGCGGTCCACCCCACACTCAGCACTAACGTCTGAACGCTGCATTATGAGGCAGGCGATCGGACCATTGTTGGATGGGGACAGACCGACCCCTCTGACATGATCTACTGATCCCGAGATCGGAGATAGACTTTAGGGTCCCAAACAGGGCCCTGTCCCTCGTGGGCCAATGCAAAGTGGCCCAGGGGGCACGTGTACTGCCCGCATGTACATCTTTGCACCGTTACTATGCACCATATGGTGCATGGCACACAGTGAATGGATGTGCACAAAGTGAAAAGGGCCACATCAAAAGCTGCCATGTTAAAGAGCAATTTTCCAACCACTGGCCCGGCGGTTGCACCATAATTGGGTAGTCGGACCGCCGCCTGCTTGTTGGTTGGTCTCCTGACCGACGTGATAGCGGGCAGTGGTCTGATCGCCAGTTATTGTAACAAGACCCCAAGTATCACCATTCAGGGGTAGACCGAAACTGAACGGCCAATGACTTCTTCCATTTCTGCACATGTCGATTCCAAATAATTCTGTATGACGGGATATCTAACCAGGATATTTAAGAGATAGTGGACCATTTAGCAACTGAGGAGACATGGCTAGTGGAGTGACAGAGAAAGAGAGCAAGAGAGAGTTCTCAATCAAAGATTACTTAACACTAGGCTATGATCAAGAGTTAAATCAGGCATTGTGGCCAGTGGTCTCTTAGTCACAGACTGGTGGTTTTCTCAACCAGAAGAATCTTGGGTTCATCTCCATTAGTTTACATTCACTGCTGTACTGTGATCCTGACATTTTTCAACTGGTTCACTTCCCCTGGTAACTAGCTCTAGCCAGGACAGAATTTGATTGTTTCTGCCACACTTTTCACTGATTAAGTGCACAATGTCAAGGAAAACTCTCTCCCATGTTTGGATCGAGTATGAAAAGTATTTATTGCAAGAATGAATAGTCTGTAGTCTGAAAGAGTGTTGAGACTGAATATCACAAACTTTTGATTCTAAAGTAGCAATGGTATTTAATATTGAAGTCAAAATATTGTTGATACAAAAATATCAAGTATGGGAAAATAACTTTTCCCATATTGATATTGAAATTTAAAATGCTGCTTACTTAATTATCAAGGTATTTAACATTTCTGTATAGCATTTCCCTATTTTGTTCTTAAAGTTATATTGTTAACAGTGATGTAAAATACGCTTTAATGTTTTAACTTTAAGATGTTTATTTTTCTTGTTGTTTGGATTTATTGGGGTATTGCATAGGTACTGTTTTTCTATAAATGTTGTTATTTTTTATGCTTTAATTTGATAGTTCAATTAACTATGTTATTCATATTTTAATTAATGTATTAGTTTCTTATTGTGGGGATTTTTTAATGGGGAGATGGGTGGGTAGTGTTATATAATAAATCATAAATAATGATAATTAGTTGGGATTCCTTAAATAATTTTTTATATACAATACTTCCATATTTGCTCAAATAATGTATTTTATCAATAAAACTTTATTTATATGTGGCACAATTGTAGAACTATTTATAAAATAATTCCAATTCCAATAATTATTTGAATATTTTATTTACATTTCATTTTCATGTAATTATATTATTTAGTCGAAAAAATAAAGTAATATTTTGACAATAAAAACATTATTAACAAAAATGTAATACATGTTTTACAAAAGTGGTATTAGTATTGAATACATTTGTAATTAACTTGGTTGTATTTTCAAATTATTAACATTTTTAAAAGAGGGTGGGCTTGGATTTAGGTTGCTTGGAGGACCAACTGGAAGTAAAATAGTAAATCTGACCCTATCGCCCCCAAAACTATGTATACACACCATCCCTGCTGTTAGTACTGGCATTAGAATATTAAATCTGACACCATTTAAATATATGCCCTTTGCCCAATGTTAGTTGGAGTGCTGTTAGAATAGTAAATCTGGACCCTCCCCATAAAAAATGCATTTTACCGATTACAAGCTGGATTGGAGTTGAATCAGTACATTTTACCCTGTAAACAGAGGCACTTTCCCCAGTTTTAGTTGTACTAGAGTAACTCCAATCTTACTTGCATCAGGATTAGAATAGTAAATCTGTTCCCCTAAACACATTCACATTCACATATTTTACTGGTATTGGGGTTAGAATAGAAGATCTGGCTCTCCAAAAACATGCACCTTCTCCTTCTTGTTACTTGAACTGGAGTTATAATGATAAATCTGACCCACTTAATGCAGGTAAGTTCTCCAATGTTAGTCGGACTGGAGTTAGAATAGTACATTGGACCAGTCTAAATATGTACACTTTAACTAATTTTTGTTGGACCATAGTTAGAATATTAAATCTGACCACTCACTTAATATATGCACTTATCCCCTTCAGCGCTCGTGACGAGACCAGCTCATCATGATTCATGGTGGAGCTGTGCTCATGATGAACTGGTCTTGTCATAACAGCGCCGCTCTGCCCACTCGCGATTAATTCCCCGCCTGTGCGGGCAAATAATCAGTGGCCAGGGTCGTGATAAGACCAGCTCATCATGAGCACAGCTCCACTGTGACTCATGACGAGCTGGTTTCGTCATGAGCACCGCAGTGCCGCACTTTCCCCCCGCACAGTGGGGGAATTCCCCCGTCAGCGAAGGGGTTAATATGTGTGTTATTTGGACTGGAGTTAGAATGGTTATTATATATGTTCTGGTTACTGAATGTTTGTTGAACTGGAGTTAGAATAGTGTCTGTAACACTCACAAGTGAAGCTTATTTTTTATTCTTCGGACTTATAATTTTTGCAAATGATGATGTATTATATACTGTATTATGTTGTTAGAACTATTTGTTATTGTTTGAATTGTATGTTTAGTTAACTTTGTTTATGTCATTCATTCAATATTAAATTCATTTGTAAAACAATTGTAAATATGTAATTATTGTTTGCTACTTTAGAGTATCCACTTACATATATATGTTAGTATCCTAAATTTAAAAAAATGATTGTTTAAAATTTCTGCAATAAAAAAATAAAATTATATGAAGTTGTGTACAATTCGATATAGCTGGCATCACAGACACAGCTAGTAGCCATGCATCCTGCACTAATAGCTCATTAAATTCTGGCCTCCAAATCATGTGTAAGTTCTTGTTTGCCATCACCACAAATGTAAGTGCGACCTTGCTATAGCAGACCATACATAAAGACTACATTTTCATAGCAATTATTCTATTCTTCAGCTGTACCTTTGTTGACCATAGTCACCCACTGTTAAAAGCAGCATGTTGGAACTATAACCTAGCATGAGAAAGGATATATTGTACATGACAATGTTACCTCCTTCTGTCCTTAAACTATCCCAGTATGTCTTGAACCACAGGAGATGTCTGATCTCATTCTGCAACCCAAAAATGTCTGGACCTGAGGAGGATATACAAGTGATCCTAATATCAGACCCTGAAGATGTCCAAGAACTTTTGCCTCCAACTCAGGAATAGCTGATCAGATACCCCATGTGAGTTGGGGAATGGACGTTAAATTTCTGTTAAACATTTCGATTGGATTAGAACTTTATTTTGGACTTTTGAACTTTGATTTAGTTTATATTTTTTCAGACAATTTGAATTCTGTGTTGTATTGTCACAATTGGACTATTGCCTGATGTTTTTTTCTGTTGCCCAACCTGCTCCAAGCTCACTCTTCCCTCTCTAGATTCAGGCACTATTTTTGTTCTTTCTCCCTTCCAAGGAAAGTTGAATTTCATCCCTAAATTGTTTCTCAATATCCTTTTTACCCAAAAAATATTGTGTTACCTCTGACTTTGATGTGTTGTTACTGATACTGCTAGAATATGTTATTAGAACAATTGGAGCCTGTTGTGTGAATATGTGTCAATGAATGGTGGTTAAATTGTTTGTGGCGGTTTTGGACCAAACCCATTGGGAGACTCATAGGCATGCCTTACTATCAATTACTGGACACACTGGATGAAGGATTTGGTTTTGATGTGGGAGAAGCTGGGCTTTTAAGGGTGCAGTTAGGTTTTGGTAGTGCCTTGCAGTTTAGTGTTAACCCCCAGTTGACTGGCTGGCATGACCTGGCACTGCAGCTTAAAATGGGCCCCTGTGCAAGAGGACCTCTCTGATTTGCATTGCCAAGGCATGGGGCCTTGCATCCTACCACAACATCTGAAAATGTTCCTGGTGCAACCTCGCCACATCCTGTAGACATGCTTCTTTTTTGTCCCATATGTGGATCTGTCTACCAACATTGGGAGCAGTTCCAGATGGGTAGACAGGTGGTTTAAGGTTTTGCCCATTTGACAAGTTTCCCCTTTCACAGAGGTTTGTAGGTAGAAAAATTGATCCTCCCGGAAGACAGTATTTTCTCATCAACTTCTGCATGCATTGCTGTCTGACAATGTCAGAAAGTTTCCCATTACAAAGGTAGACATTTTGGAAATTGTGTGGGGTCATTGATCGAATGGTGAAGAAGTCATCCATGCCCTGTAGCCAAGCCCCCACAGGGAGCCAACCCTATGCTACGCACAGCAGGTGCTTGGCAACAAGGCCTGGCCTGTGTCCAGGCCCTGTAGCCAACACACTTGAAGGAAGTCAAACCCCCCCACAGGCAGTCAACATGATGAACCCCGCCTTTCGTCATGTGTGGTGTGGGATTATTTGCAGGATCTGGCTTGTAGCCAGGTCATGCGTCTAGCTGTTCACAGACAGTCATCCAGTGCCCCTAATCAAGTGTGCCATGGGGGTAGCTGTCTTGCAGCCAGGCCATGCTTCCAACTCCCCGCATTGCACCCTTCGAGAACTGACAGATGCGGTTCTTTTGCTGCAGAATCGAGTAAAGAAGGAAATCTATACAACCCACGGTGACTGCATCCTGGGCCCGCGTGGACAAAAACACAAGCATCCGGTTATTGAACCTTCCAAGTACCAGCCAGAAAACCAAGAGGACAGCCATTGCCCATCCCAGAATTGCCAAAATTCACACGCTCACTAGAGAACCCGGCTGGATTTCTTAGTGAGCATTTTAATTCACCTGCACACGGTTTTCACACACACCACAAACATTCTAGTAATTCCTAAATCAGATGTCCCTCACATCATAGGTCCTGAAGAGACCCTATATCCATATTGGGGTTGAAACGCCATCGACAACTGAGAAAAGCGAACCATTATAACTGGCATTCTATTATTATATAGATGTTATGTATTTTGAAATAAGAAAGTGGTCGCTTTTGTAAAAACAACAAAGTTTATTTGAAACCTGTCACATATTGCTTCACAAATGTTATCTTTATGTTTTGGTTCATAATTTCACTTGGGACACAGTACACAACTGTAATTATTTTTTGTTATAAGTGTAAAACTTTTTCACTACAATATAAGTATTGAAGAACTGAATCAGTATGTCTGAGTCTCTTTCTATCTGGCATCTCAATTCAATTCCTACATACATATATGCGACTTTCACCCTTTCTCTAAAAATTATTATTAGGTATCTCTTCCACAGGAGCAACTGTTTTCCTTAAAATGTCCAACTCCCCATAGCCAGTCAACCCCATGCTGCATACAGCCTTTGGCTGTGTGCAGTGGAGCATTGACTACAGGTCTTGAGCTGACACCAGGCCCTGTGGCCAAGTGCCCAGCAGGTTGATAACCACACATAGTGCACCGCCGTGGGCACACGCAGCATAGGGTTGGCCTCCAGGCCCCCGGGACCCCATCCCCTGAGGCAAAACATACATAATAATGTGAGGGCTGTTTAGCCCCCTCCCTGACCCTTAATTGGCATGGGGGCTCTATCCCTGAGGCCGATCTAATAAAAAGGGGAGGGTGCCATGAGACCTCCCTCCACAAGCCTTAAAAAGGTCCCGGGACCATATCCCTTAGGGCCAAATACAATGAAATAGGGGAGGAGGGCGTGCAGCCCCCTCCCTGAGCCTTAATAGCCCTGGGGACCTCATGCCCCTGGGCTAAATACAATAAAAAAGAGGATGGCAAACATGTGGCACCCTTCTGCAAGCCTTTGTGGTACCACACCTGGGGCCAAAATCTAGGGGGAACTAATTAGGCCAGGGGACTCTATCCCCTGGGACCTAATACAGGGGCTGGTCCCTTCCCCAAGCCCTAATAGGCCCTAGGGACATAATTCCCTGGTACCTAATATGGCAAAAGAAATGGAGGAAGTCGCGCAGCACCCCTCCCAAAGCATTAATAGGACCCAGGAACTCTATCCCCCAAGGCTGTTCAGGGGAGGGAGCCAAGTGGCCTCACTTCCTCTAGCCTCTTTTGGGCCTAAGGAAACCTTCCCCTTGGTCATTCCATTTTTTAAAAGGGGAGGGCTGCCATAAGGCACCCCTCCACGTGCCTTATTATGACTTGGAGAACCCATCCCCCAGAGCTGAGCAAATAATAATTGGAAGGGTCATGCGGCCACCCTCCCTGAGCCTAACTAGGCCCCGGAGACCCCATCTCCTGGCCCATTTTTTAATTAATTTTTATTTTAAAGGGAAGGGGGCCATGGGCACCCCTCCCTGAGCCTCATTAGACCCTGGGGAGCCCCTCCCCATGGAAGTTTTTATTTTAAAAGGGAGGGGGGCCGCTCAGTCTCCCTCCCCTCACCTATTAAGTCCCTGGGGACCCCCCCTCCCCTAGGGCCTGATTTGACTGTAGGTGGGTGCCTTGGTGCCCACCTGGGGTGCCCACAAACAACACACTGGGGGCCGCAGGGGAAGCCACCAGGACACCTGTGACCCCAGCCTCCTCCTGCATGGTACAGGAGCCAGTTTTGCTCCTGACCGGAGGGAGCAGCTATTTATGCTACTCCCTCCAAGCGTGAGCAATCGATTGATCTGCTTCCCTGCCCACATCAGTGAGGAAAGGGAAACAGATCTCAAGTCTGCTCCCTGCCAGCTGGAGCATTTTTTAAAGTTGCCACCAGCTGGGAGCAGTATTTGTGTTTGATCCCCTTTGATGGGAGATTTAAAAATGCTCCTGCCTGGTGGGAGCAAAAACATGTTTTCCTGCCAATGCCGATGCTGGCAGGGAAACTATTATGTCCTGTGGGTGGGCTCCCTAGGACATGGTATAAGACCCAGCTCTTGGTAATAGGTCCCCGGGCCATCAAAGGCTCAGGCAGGGAGCCGTGTGGACCCCTCCCTTTTAATGCGTTTGATGGTCCTGGTGGATGGGGTCCGTAGGGCCTTTTTAAGGCTCATCAAGGGGCATTGCAAACCCCTCCCCTATTTAAATATATTGGACCCTAGGGGATGGGGTCCTCGCTCTGATACCCGCCTGGGTCTTGTTTGCGCTGTACAAAACTTTGTAAATAAATAAATATATGGCTCAGAGAGGTGAGCTGTGCGCCCCTACCCCTATTATTTAAATTGGGCCACAGGAGATGGGGTTTCCTTTTGGGCCCTAAATGGCCGGCGTGGTGGACCCTACTGAAACCGCCCTCCCCATATTCATATGTCAGTGGCCATCTTGTGTTTTATTTTTTTGCCATGATCCCACACAAGTCCTGCGTGATCCTGGCGAAATGTGTTGATTTTTTTATATTTTGACCCTGGGTGGGAGGGTACCTCAGGGTCCCCCACATGACGCCTAGGGGGACATTTATCCCAACCATTGATTTTTATATCTTTTTTCCTAAACTTCAGGATATGAGACTTTAGCCTTATTATAATGGAGGTCGATCGAACTGTCGACTGTATGGCATCGGGCAGGAGACTCCCTGAAAATGAGTCTGCGGTCCGACCCACCCTATGATGAGACCGTCAGCACAGTGGTTGGGAAGTGCTTTTTTCTATTGTGGCTTGTGGTGTAGCCCACCGAACAGGGCGGCAGCACAAGCCACAGTAGAAAAAAGCACTTTGTGGACATCCATGCACTGTGGGCCAAGCACCATGTGGTGTCTGATACAGAGTGTCTGGATTTGTGGGGGGTACTACATGTCCCCCTCTGGGCCACTTGGCAGTGGCCCTCGGGGTGATGGGGGCCCTGCTCAGGCCTCCCTAATTCCATTTCCGTCTGCCTTTTCATGATGGTGGGACTGCCATGAAAAGGCAGTCAGAAAGGGACATACTAATCCCTAAGGCGGTGCCTGTACAGGCACACCTCCACTGTAGGGATAGGATTCCAACCATCTCCTCAACTGGATCTTGGCTCCTGTCAGAGGCAGCGGTCTTTTCCCCACAACCTCATCGGTCCAACCGCATGCATCAAAATGCGGCGGTCGGGCTGATTGGCCTGTCTGTCGGGGGAACCGCCACCAATTTCCTGTAGGTAGCAGTCTGCCCAACATCATAATAAGGCCTTACGTCCTGAGTCCTGTAATAGCTGCCATCAAAATGTTTCTCATGTTGCTGGCAGCCAAAAAGAGCTCTTGCTCCTGTGGGTGTCTGACTCTCATGGGAGCAAATTGTGCCAGAGAATAAAGGCTCTCTGGTACAATCAGAATGCTCCTGTTTTATATATAGTTTTAGGGGTACTCTCAAGAGTCCCTCAAACCCAACCGTCCAGATATACAAATATTTTTAAATCTTAAAATCTTGATAGCTACTGATTGCATTTACACCAAATCACAAAAAGCACAATTTGCATGACAAGATCTAGCTTCCTGCCAAATTTGGTGTTATATCCGTTCAGCAGTTTTTTCTGTGATGCTTCCTATTTATTTTATTTATTTAGAAGTTTTTGAAGAGCACATCACTCACCCCTTAAGCGGTATCATGGCGCTGTAAAGCTCTCTCCTTTCAACCAGGTGAAAACCCTGCGATAAGCCCCCAACCCAGAGGAACCCTAAGCTAAAAACAACCAGGTTTTCAATTTCTTCCTGAATGGAAAAGGATACTCAGTAAGGTGAGGAGCCAAAGCAATAAAATTCCACTGGACTGCAACCAGATATGAGAATGATCATCCGCCTGTTCTGGTTTTCTTTTTTCTAGTGGACTTTGCCAGGGCCTGGTTGCAAGATCTCAGATACAGAGCTTGCTTATAAAATTTCAGTAGCCTTTAAAATCTGAGGGCCAGGCCTTGTGGGTATGGCAAATTACTTTGAAAGTTGCTCTTTTTTTTAACCCCTTACCTGCGGGGATAATTCCGCCATGGTACGGGGGGATGGGAGGGGGTGAGTGTGCACCGCGGTGCTCGTGACGAGAACAGGCTGTCATGAGTCATGGCGGAGCTGTGCTCATGATGGCCTGGTCTCGTCACGACCCCGCCCTCTAATTGATTCTCCCGCACAGACGGGGAATTAACCGCGCGTGGGCCGAACTGAGCTGTTATGACGAGACCAGGCCATCATGAGCACAGCTCAACTGTGACTCATGACGGCCTGGTCTCGTCATGAGTACACAAGGGGTTAACTGGAAATCAGTGTGAGGCTGTCAGGCAAGCTTATGCTGAGCCTAACGAAGTCTATGGAAAATGCATGTTGATTTTGTGTTTTGGGCCCCCTTTTTCATTAGCCCCCCCAATTGACGGATCACCCTGAAACTTTCCATGCACAAAGTAGTTAAGAAAAAGCTCCTTTTTTTAATGTTACCTCGAGATTTGTGAAACGGGGCTAAAGTTTTAGGAACACAAAAAAGGCATTTCCATGGAAAATACTCGGTGGTGACCCTCACTGGGTAATATATATATATATATATATATATATATATATATATATATATATTACCTACTGGCGATAGCCAGTAGGTATATATAGTTAGGATTTTTTCTCTATGGGACTTTTGAAAATTCTATGCCTAATAACTTTGGCGTTTGTGGACGGAATCGGCTGAAATTTTCAGGAAAATGGCACATTTTGTTTCTGAGCAGCTCCTGGAAATTTGGGGGGGGTTCGTCAAGGGGGGGCTGAGAAAAAAGGGGGGTCCCAAAACGCGATTTTCCCATGTTAATTTCCATAGGGCGGTTGGACTCACTTTTAGCCCGAACGGCTGAATGGATTTACACGAAACTTGGCAAAATTGTAGGGACTGTTAGCCCGATGTGCCTTTGCTAGGTCTCAATATATGTGCTTCAGTGGATTTTGAGAAATTAACGTTTAAATCAAGATATATATCTGTAACAGCGCTCCGGGCAGCGATCCGGTTCGCGAACTTTTCGCGTATCGGAACTTTGCGATGCGAAGCTGATTGGCTCTCCGGTGTCTGTCAACATTCTAAACAGTCCGTAGCGGCCGCCATCTTGTCTCTCGGTAGGATCGAGAGACAAGAGGAGGCCAAAACAAAGGGGGAAATGTAGGAAAGGGGGCAATGTAGACCCCTTCTGACCCCCTAGGATTGATGAGGGGGATATTATAGAGCCACGCGGGGCAAAAAAAAAAAATCCGATTTTTTCGCCGTAAAGACGCGTCTTGGTTCGCGAACCGGGCAGCTAACCGGGCAGCTAACCGGGCAGCTAACCGGCAGCGTAACGTGAGTCGGAGGAGTAGCTGATTGGCTGTCAACATTGTAAACAGTCCGGAGCGGCTGCCATCTTGTCTCTCGAGAGACAAGATGTGGTGAAAAACGAAGGGGGAAATGAAGGAAAGGGGGCAAGGTAGACCCCTCCTGACCCCCTAGGATTGATGAGGGGGATATTATAGAGCCACGCGGGGCAAAAAAAAAAAATCCGATTTTTTCGCCGTAAAGACGCGTCTTGGTTCGCGAACCGGGCAGCTAACCGGGCAGCTAACCGGGCAGCTAACCGGCAGCGTAACGTGAGTCGGAGGAGTAGCTGATTGGCTGTCAACATTGTAAACAGTCCGGAGCGGCTGCCATCTTGTCTCTCGAGAGACAAGATGTGGTGAAAAACGAAGGGGGAAATGAAGGAAAGGGGGCAAGGTAGACCCCTCCTGACCCCCTAGGATTGATGAGGGGGATATTATAGAGCCACGCGGGGCAAAAAAAAAAAAATCGATTTTTTTTCGCCGTAGAGACGCGTCTTGGTACGCGAACCGGGCAGCTAACCGGGCAGCTAACCGGGCAGCTAACCGGGCAGCTAACCAGGCAGCTAACCGGCAGCTAAGCTAAAAAAAAAAAAAAAAAAGATTCGATTTTTTCGCCGTAGAGACGCGTCTTGGTACGCGAACCGGGCAGCTAACCGGGCAGCTAACCAGGCAGCTAACCGGCAGCTAACCGGGCAGCTATATCTGTAACAGCGCTCCGGGTAGCGCTCCGGTTCGCGAACTTTTCGCGTATCGGAACTTTGCGAAGCGGAGCTGATTGGCTCTCCGGTGTCTGTCAACATTCTAAACAGTCCAGAGCGGTAGGGATTGTTTGTTTGATGTGCCTTTGCAAGGCCTCAAGATATGTGCATGTGTGGATTTTGTCTAATTAAGGTTAAAAAAATATATATATCTGTAAGCGTGCTCCGGCGCGCTTACGTTACGGGTTTGGTTTGCGCTGCAGAGGCGACGCGTCATGAGGCGTCTCACGTGGCTACGTGATACGTCACGTAATAAAGAGTATATTTTACAGCTACAGATATTAGCTTTTAAAAAACCAATGAAATTCAATGAAAAAACCACAGGTTATAGACTATATATAGTTAGGAATTAGCATTTACAAAACCTTGAAAATTCACTGAAAAAACCATAGGTTATAGACCATATATAGTTAGGAATTAGCATTTACAAAACCTTATTTTACTCGCACAAAACCATTGAAATTCCATATATAGTTAGTTGCACTAACTATATATCGCGCACCCGCAATCCACTGCTGATGATGTCACATATTACATCATTCATGACATGGTCAGTGACATCACTGATGACATCACTGATGACATCTCAAATGACATCACTGATGACATCACTGATGACAACATCCAGTGACTGTATGTTTCTGTAAAGTTAAAATATGTCTTATATTTTGAAGAATGAGTGGATGTATAAGTGTCTGGATGAAGGATTTAGTAGGTGCATGACTGACTGATTGAGTGAGTGATTAAATGTGTCTCACTGAGTGCATGGGTTAGTGACTAAACTGTTTTAATTTGTGCATCATTATATCTGTTGTTCTACAAACTGCTGCATATGTTGATCAGTAGCTATATGAGTAACTGTATGGGTTGATTGGTTGTCCAAGTATTTGTATGGGAAACTGAGTGTGTGTGTATGGGTGGCTGGAAGGTGTGTGACTCTGTACATAGATGTGTGAGTAGTTGATTCACTATATGTATAGATTCAAAAGTGCATGTGCAAACAGCTGTATGGGCGGTTGACTGTGCATGAGTGTATTAGTGAGTGAATGGATATCTCAGTGCTACATGTCAAAATAAGTACATATGTAAAACACAGTACATGTGAGAGTTGACATCTATAAATAACTGTGCATAAGAGCCAGTGAATGTGTGAGTGGCTGTATGGATCATTGTGAACATGTATCAGAGATTGTATAAGAGAGTAAAGTAAATATGTGTTAGTATATGTTTGAATAAGTAAGGTGTGTATAACTGTATAGTTGAGAAAATGGAGGTGTGATTGATTTTTGGCATAACTGACTAGGTGTGTGAGTAACTCCATGGATGAGTGACAGTCTGTGACTGTCTGTTTACACTGATTGTATCTAAGGTTATATTAGAGTCTGAAGAGGTTCATGGTATTATCACATGAATGATATCATCAGTGATGTTATCAGTCATGTCAAATGAGATGTTTTCAGTGATGTCATCAGTGATGTCATTTGAGATGTCATCAGTGATGTCATCAGTGATGTCACTGACCATGTCATGAATGATGTAATATGTGACATCATCAGCAGTGGATTGCGGGTGCGCGATATATAGTTAGTGCAACTAACTATATATGGAATTTCAATGGTTTTGTGCGAGTAAAATAAGGTTTTGTAAATGCTAATTCCTAACTATATATGGTCTATAACCTATGGTTTTTTCAGTGAATTTTCAAGGTTTTGTAAATGCTAATTCCTAACTATATATAGTCTATAACCTGTGGTTTTTTCATTGAATATATATATATATGTATGTATGTATGTATGTATGTATGTATGTATGTATGTATGTATATATATATATATGTATATGTATATATATATATATATAACAATCACACTTTAAATTACATTTATTAGAGCGAATACACTTTTATCTCTTAGACGTATTAGAAAATATTAAATTAATAAAACATAAAAATAAAAGATGCCTCTATCAATGAGACGATGTTCTGTTCTGGCCTGTTTCACTCAGGAGCTCTCAAAGTAGCTGTGGTTTTATCTTCCAACTACTACTGTTCCCTTCTGACAATTCCCCACCGCATTGCTCAAGGTCACGGAGTCACGGTAGGACCACCCGGCAGGGGGATTTGCTTTTAACACACGCTTGCGTCGAAGCCCTCAGCTGAGACATGTCATCCGGCACCTTTCATATTTATGGTGACTCATAAACAGGAAGCCCCAGCCTTGTCCATGACACTGTAACTAACGTTTTCATATCTTAAATCCTTTTATGCAGGGGAAGAAAAAACACAAAGGACCTAGCAGGACATTTAACGCAGCTGCCTTGCGATTTCTGTGCCAAAACAAATGTTGCCAAATTAGTAAGGCATGCTGAAGAAATTAGGCTCCTAACGCGAATGATTTGACTGAAATACAATGGCTCAGCACCCATGGTTGTAGCAATGGTACACTTCTTTTCAGGGCTATAAGTGGGTGTTTGTGTTGGCCAGCAGCTATCCTGTGACATGGGAACAGTGTTATAAAAAGAGAAAATGTGTGTTACACCCAATCTGAAAAGTTTGTTTTAGAAAGTTCAAACAAACACACAAGGGCGCATATAGTTGCTGCTGTATGATTTTGCTTCGCTTCCGACTAGGAGATGAACATTTCTCAGATTCCTGGTCCTCTTAAAAATACACTGTCGAACATATTCAGCGTGCCGAAGCCAAAGCTGTATTGATCTAGGCTAGGGGTCCAATTATTTCATCTCACCGGGCAGAGTTGCTCATTACAGGTCCTGACCGCCGCGGTAACATTTATCAGAAGGCTAGTGTGGTGTTGAAATACAGCTTCTCGGAGACTTTGGGAGAGTTATGTGGAAAAGGCCCATTTATTGGAAGCAGAGTTCACAACTTTTACAACCTTTATTTTAACAACACACTTTAAATAACCCTGCCAACTTTGCTAACATTAAGGTCTAACCCCAGACCTCAGCTCAACGTTTTCCCACCCTTAATTGCTGTAGAGCCCACCTCCCCCCAGACAACATTCAACCTTTTAACACACTTCCTTGAAAACTCCCTCTTTGTAAAATTTGCCATAAACTTTCCCCTTACTCTTCTATGGCTAACCGCACCACCCCCAGGATGCTTCATAATCCATCTTCCATTGTGACTTCCATTATTATCTCTCTTGTCAATCCTCCTACCCTAATCTTACCCTCTCCCCTTTCTCAGGGCGACTTAAATTATGCGATTCTGCGGCCGCAGTTTTTTTCACATAGTTATGTATTTGCTGCGTTTGCCACATAATCCATTAACCTTTGCATAATTTACAGATTTTAATAAAAAATAAATTGTTTCTACCTCAAACGGATCAAAAGTTACAAAAAATGTTGCGATGTGTTCATGCGCATTGGAATGCCCTTAACAGGTCATCTTTCAGTTACTTATTTCTGTATTTGGTTCTTAAACTAGTACTATTGAGGTAAAACCTTTGCCCAGACAGTATTACCGTGTGGAAAATTGCAAAAAAAGAAAGTTATACGATCAAAAAAAGGGCTGAATTATGCCACAGAATTATTTTTTCTTGCTGCATAATTCCAGCGCCCCTTCCCCTGCCGAATACTGAGCACTCTCTCTCTTCCTGCCTCCAGCGACTATAATTCAACATCTAACTTTTGTGCATACATATTTCCCCTCCTGCCTGATCCATGAGCGAACCCCATTTTCCTCTTTCAGGGTGGGTGGTGGGCAATGCAATTGTGGGTGTCGTAATTCAGGGGAAGATTTACTAAGGACTTGCATTGTCCTTGTGTAATGCAAGTCGTCGCAAGGCAAGTCCTTAAATGGGATTTAAAAAGTAATCACCTTGCCTGACTTTGTAAAGAAATGTAATTCAATGCAGTGGCTTGCACTGCCTTGTGTTACATTTTGTTGTGATAGGTGTTCTATGGGTGGAACATGGGCTTTCCTTTGCATCCACCCATGGAACTTAATGCAACCCCAGAATTACTAAAGGCAGTAAACCTGGGAATACACCAAAATAGTGCACCTGCCATAGAGGGGTGCTACAAGGAGAAATATATTAATTCACCTTGTTACTTCATCTTTCTATTATGGGTGGGCAGAACTCATAGATTTCCACTCTGTTGAATTCCATGGAGTTACGTAAATTCAGCAAGATTCTGCAGATTTCCGCGAATGGGCAGAAATTATGCACGTTGTGCTGCAATTTAGCATTAGTAGGGCTCGTAGCGCAGAAAAATCAATGCAACTGTCACCATGCAATGCGCAAAAGTGTGCACCCATTCAAGTTAATTTTGCTGCTGCCTGAGTAGGAAATCTACTTGAGCCGCAGCGAATCAACTTGAGAAGCAGCCCTCTGACCACAACTGCTTGTGACCACCTGTGTTAGAAAATCTCTCCGGGAGACTCCAAATCTCACTCGTCAGCTTGCGTTAATCTTGAACCTAGTGAGGAAAATAATTTCACCATGCGGTGATTGGCAGAAATTGGCCAAAACTCTGCATTACAGGAGTAACGCAGTGTAGCCAAATTCTGCCAATTCCATGGGTAGAATGAAACATTTCTCCCACCACTACTTTCTATGCATAATGCTTTCTGCATAATTTATAGAAAGAGGACATTGCCTCCTACCATTGGTTCGTGCAGGAAGGTATCCCTTTCTGCAAAAAAAACAATCCTACCTGTAACGCAAGAACCCTTGAAGCATGGTGCAAGGGTGCCTGCATTGGCACAAGGCAGCAAACAGTGTGCCAGCAGTGGGAAAGAGCAGAAGTCTTAGTTGATATGGTGAATTTCTGCTTTCTCCCTTCCACACAATGCAAAGCAGCAAGTTGGCTTTCTGCATTTTGTTGCATGACATATTAGTAAATCTCCCCCTCATTCTTCACCAGCATTTTGCAAGGAGGCATCGCCAGTCAGGACCACATAACCAGAGGTAGGTTTCATACATACAGGATACCTGGCTAGCAGTGCATTAGTGGGACAGTAATGCAGTGAGCTCACCACACCTGTGGGTAGGCCACTCAGTCATCAACATTGTTCAATTTATGTTGTCCAGTTCTTCCTGCACAGCTCCTTCCTATTGGGCTGTGAGCTGTTTTTCTAAGCATCAATTCCAGTCTCTCATCAGTGATAGCTCCTTCCCTCAGGCCTCCTTCCAAGCACCGCTGGCACTGTTCAGAAATCTCTGGAGCACTCATCTGGAGATACCAACCTATATTCATATTGGACTAGCAGACTAAGGGGGTCATTAGGATGGCGGGCGGACTTTGCCCGCCGCCATCCTCCCGGGGATTGGAACCGCCCGCCATAAGGGCGGGGGTCCCGTGTGGGGAATTAGGATGCGCCCGCCACAGTGGCGGGCCCATCCCGCATTTTTAACATTGCGGCGGGCGGTGCTGAGAGCACCGCCCGCCGCAATGTTAAAAATGTATGGCATGCATTTGCATACACAAAGCGGCAGGCACCGCGCGGTGCCTGCCGCATTGTGTATGCAAATGCAGGGGGGTACCACAGGTACCCCCACCATGTGCACCTCCCACCTCAACTTCACAATGGGGACCCGCAGGGGGCCCCCAAAGTGCAGACCGCCTGCCTTTCCGTGGCAGCACTGCCACCACGGAAAGGCATCTCCCACAGCCCATCGTAATATGGCTGGCGGTGTCTGATAGACATCGCCACCATATAAACCCTTTTCCACCCCGGCCGCAAGGCGACCGGGGCGGAAAAGCAGGGGACGGTGTTTCCGTCCGCCGCGGTCGCTCCTGCCATAGTAATATGGCGGGGGTAAATGGGTGGCGGGCGGGCAAGGATGTCTGGCGGATCGTCACCGCCCGCATGGCGGTGGCGATCCGCCCGACATTCTAATGGGCCCCTAAATGTGGATCCAAAAGCTACTCTCTGTGGGTTATGTCTAGTTTCAGAGAAGTGGGTTCCACTTCATACTAGCTATCACCCACCTGGCTTAGTTCTGCAGATTTGGCAGGCGGGAGGCCCATCCCTTCAAGGTGACTTTCTACGACCGTGAACCCACGAGCCTGGACCTTCCGTCAGTGCTACAGTGCCTACCTTGCCATGACTAGGACCATCATTCCCTCACCACCGCTCCCTGCTCCAGCTACTTCAGCTCATTACACAGACCTCAAGTTAGTGCACTAGCCGGGCACCTCTTATTTTTGGTTTCTTCTTTCTTCAAGGACCCCCTTACAGTTTGAATTAAAAGGAGGAACTTTTAGCAGAAGAAAAAGAAAAAAAAGAGAAATATGTGAGTTGTGTTAAGTAACATAACTTAAAGGAAAGTTAATAAGATAGTAATGATCAATGAAGTAACTAAAAATATACACTTAGGATTTTGCGTATGGGTCCGTGTTCAAAGGACATCCAAGCGGACTTGGATTTCTTTCAGTAATTCTTGTTTGATATTTTCTAAAGGACTTGCATCCCAATCTTTTTTTAAATGAATATTTTTTCAAAAAGGGCAGTATTTTACCTAAGTTTAATTTTACCTTATGGAGAGTAAATTTGATGGTGGTCTCCTCAAGTGAGTTTAGGGATTGTGGTGGTAGGCTGCAAATAACTGAAGGGGTCAAGAAAAGCATGCTCAAGTTGATTGTAAAATACAATACATATCAAAGAACACCACATGGCAATGGATCAATCATTAATTCTAAAAACAATACATACACATTAATCTCGTTTGTTTGAGTCTTTCTCTCATTTTGCATATATTCATTTTAGTGTTAGTCATTAGAGAAGGCACTTCCCGTGAGGATGGCCCCGCCACATGCTGCCAGGGGATGAAGCCTAGTGGAGGCATCAGCAGCAGCCAAAGCAAGGGCTGGAGCCTCTGTGGGGAGCCAGGATGAAAGATGGAGCAGTAGCAGTAGCGACAGGCCAGACGAACTGTTGGTAAGTGAAGCCCCTGCCCCTGGATCAGATAAGAGTACTGGATTACCGAAACCCATATTGAAGCTGTTGTTCTCAGGGAAAGGCTACTGACCTGCTCCAATCCTGTAACATGGAGTACTCCAATCTGGGTTTTGCCATGGGCGATTTACAAAATTTAGCGGTCCAGGGCCAGGCAAGTTCTGTAAATCAGGATGTATCTGCTGAGGCATCAATAGAAGGACCCTTTCAACCCTTAACATCCCCGACTAGAATGTGTGACTGAACTGACAAGAAAGCAGGGTTAGTCTCAGAAGCCCTGGTTGATAAGACTGAGCCTGAGACTAGAATAAGAGCTGCACTTCCCTGCAATGAGGAGATGTATAGCGATTCCAGAGTCAGCCTGGCCTATACTTCTTTAAGCAAACCAGGGATAATTTTGGATCCTAGTAGCTTGGCAGTAGAGTAGACCCTGTAAATTTAGAAGGCATCAGTAATATGTGCAGCTCGACAATAAAAGACCCTGGAGTTGCAAATAGGCTGACAAGTCAGATGTCTGAGAAACCACTCAATGAAGCCACAGGGGAGGAAAATGGCAATGGGGATGGAACGAGAACAAGAGGCTCACTTGAAATTTTGATTTGCAGCCTCTTTGGCACTGGGCCAATGTAAGGAACGAATAATGATTTGATTACAGAAGAGGCTACATAAGAGGTATTGTCCAACTGCACTCAAAATTCCGAGAAAAATCAGTCCAGCCTACCAACGGAATCGGTGAAACAGAAGCTAGCTTTAATCTACACTTTGAGAAGCCGTAATAACGATGCAGGAGCCTTCAGCAGCCCCAAGGGTGATTTTTCTGAGGGGGCAAAAAATGTCAAAGCAAAAGTCTCCAAAGGGGTGAGGGCTGGTAGATGAGGCAAGGGCCGTGGAACTGTATCCAGTAATGCAATGGTTGGTCCGGGAGCAAGTCCGCTGCGCAAATGGGTTGCTACAAAATGCAAAGTTAAGGCTATTGTGATAAGGCTATCCAACGCGGGCGAGTCAGCGACAGCTGTGCCGGCAACAGGAGGTGGAGTGGGGGCTGGCTCAGGTACTGGCATGAGCAACTGAATTGGGTGCACATATAGGGGCTACAGTAGCCACTTACGATGACATCTCCAGCTTCCTGTTTAGGATCTTTAGTAACTGAAGTCCCCCGTAAGAGACATCCACATATAGCAGGTGAGGAACCATCACTGTCCGGAATAATGCAGGTACTGTTAATACAAAGAACAGAGGCTCAAGAGTATTATCAATAGGGCAAATCGGACATAAGAGAGATTAAGCAAGCATTACTGGATGTCACGTCAAAAGTTACTCAGCTTTCTACAGAGGTCACAGAGCTACAGGAGCGAGTTGCAGCTGTGGAGGATGCCAATACATACACAGTGAATCTTACAAAATCACAGGACTCTCAAATCGGGTTCATGCCAGCAAAGATTGAAGATCTTGAGAACAGGCAACAAAGCCAGAACTTAAGGATTTCTGGTATCCCAGATGGGAGGGAAGGTACAGATCCTCTAGGATTTATTGTCAGTCTCCTCTAGAAAGCCTTTCCCAACCTGGGAGACTGAAATATGGACACTCAGATACAGCTCGCACATAGGTTACATTTGAATGTATCACAGGCCAATCAAGGCAGGTCTAATTTTGCGCGCCCAATGTTGGTGTTTTTAGGCAACTTTTTGTTATATAGCGATATATTTGAAGGTACACCCATCGTACCCAGTAAAAACAGATGCAATGTCTGTATTTGTGCACTCAGATTTGTGAAAACAAATAATGGGCAAGCATTGGAGGCTGCGTCAGCTGATGGATCCGTTTAGAAATGTGTGCTCACAAATATTTTTGCAAGAGCCGGCCCGTCTGAAAGTTGTGAAGGATGGACGAGTACATTTTTTTCATAAGGAATGCGATGCTAAGCTAAGTTTATCAGAATAGCAGTCTGCTGTAAAGTAGGGACTGTGTACTTGAAGGCAGCAATTTCTTTTCTCTTTCTTTTTCTCTTTTTTGCTTCCTGGGCAAATAGTGAGAAACAAATGTGATTGTTTACAAGATGATTTTCATAACATTCTTATAGATTGTTTTTTTCTAGCTATAATACACGTGCTGGGGTAGGTATGGGTGGGGGTTGGGTGGTGGCGGTGGCGGTGGCACGGGGTTTTTTGAAGGGGGTGGAGGAAGCGTCCTCTTAATGTTGTCATTTAGGGACAGCAGAGTAGGAGGTCATTCCTTTCCATAGGCACGGGGGAGGATTGGGGGTTGGGGTAGGAACAGGGGATAATGCTCAGCTTTTATTGGTCACATATTTGAGCGGCAGATGGGGAGGGGGTCAGGGTGGGAGGAGTGGGAGGGGGTTAAATAGCCAGAGTATAGTTAAAGTCGTATGAGTAGAGAACAGGGGAAAAAGGCATGTATGGAGGGGGGCTGATGGGATTGTTTTTTCAGATATTGTTAAATGCAGGACTTTAAGTACATGAGCTGGAATGTGTCGGGGCTTAATCATACTGGAAAGCATAGGCTGATAATGGAGGAACTCCATGTATACAAACCTCATATATTGGGACTATCCAAAAAGCACTTAGCTTTTAAAGATAGAATACCTTTAAAAGAGCTTGGAAACGGCTTACTCGTTTGCACGTTGCAATCAATTGCTATCTGAGGGGTAGCTATTTTGAAGTCTAAGAACTACCCGGCTACTGTAATTTGTACATTAGCCGACTCCAAAGGGAGATGGGCAATCGTTCAGTTACGGATCTATGGGCGATTGGTTATGGTCTGAACGGTATTCTGCCCAAATACTGACTGTCCGGATGTTTTTCTGTTTCTATGCTCTGAATTATTGGAGTGGGCAGGCAAATTGATTGTTATGGTAGACTTTAATTGTCTTTTAGATAGTAGGATAGGCACTACAAATCCCAACCCGGGTTAGAATGAGAAAGACTAGGGAAGCTATTTTCGAACTTATACACATATATCAATTGGAGGATGTTTGGGGAAGATTACAACATGTGGTGCCGGGATTTACATTTTTTTCACATCCGCGTAAGTCATATTCTAGAATAGACATGATTTTCGCTAGCAATGCTGCCTTAGAAAATGCACTAATTGAGGTTTGTCCTAAAATAACCTTGGATCATAATCCTGTGAAGTTGACAGTGCGGCTGCGGATGGGGGATAAAGCAGCAAGAAGGGAAGGGAGTTTTCCTTTTGTAGACATCTCCTTAGTAATATTGAGTTTGTGGAATTAATGCGCGGCGCACTGGTGGAGTTTGTAGAAAACAACCAGGGTGTGGCACTTAAGACTATTGTTTGGGATTGTATGAAAGGGTACGTTAGAGGGGCCAGACTGCAATATATTATTAAACAAAATAGGCAGGGGGCACGATTGGTGGAGCAAGAATACGTGCTCTATTTAGACCTGGAGCAACAATATACCAAAGCCATTGCCATAAAAGATCCAGACGAACAGTTGGTTTATCAGCAGGTCAACGAAGTAAGAGCCAAACTTAAGACGAGGTTAAGGGACAAAGTTGCAAAGAAATATTTTAAGTTTAAATCTAAACAATACGAATATGGGTAAAGGGTAGGGCGGCTGTTGGCCAACCAGATAGCTGATTCTAGAGCTAGATCCTGTGTTATGCAAATTCAAGGGACAGCTGGCTGAGACTATAATGGATGGGCAGACATAGTGGAACAGTTTAGGCTATTTTATGCTGACTTGTATGGGAATTCAACTACATTTAGCCAGAAGTCTGCCATGGACTACATCCAGGAGAGTAGATTTCCAATTCTGCATCCATTCCTCCCCGAGCCCCTGCAAAGAGATTTCGATCTGGGGAAAATTGAGGAAGCGATTATAGCACTGCCTACAAGAAAAGCTGTTGGTGCAGATACAATTCCATTGGAATTTTATAAAATTTTCAAAGACCTGTTAGCGCCGGTTTTTCTTGCACTGTGGAATGAAATTATGCAGGGGGAAAAGGCCCTGCTATCTTGGAATATTAATAACATTATAACGTTTCCCAAAAAGGGGAACTGGCAGAGAAGATGGGCTCATATCGGCCTATATCATTGTTAAATGCTGATGCTAAAAATTTGTAAAAAACTTTAGCCTCCCCGCTGGCTCCAATTATCCATGTATTAGTCTCGGAGCAACAGCAGGGTTTCGTCCCTGGGAGAGACACGGCGACCCATGTTAATACAACTATTGCTGCATTTGATGTCTTTAGTCAATTAAATCAACACATGCCGAGAAGGCCTTTGGCTCAGTCAATTGGGGATCCTTATGGTCAACAATGACCCCATTTAGTCTTGCTAAAAGGTTTATCTCAGCAGTCCCGGAACTTTATTGTAACCCGACTGCTTCCGTCAAGCTTAATGGCCTATCTTCCCTTTTTGCGGTTCAAAGGGGCACACGACAGGGGTGTCCTATCCCTGTTGCTGTTTGCTCTTAACATTGAGCCTTTTATAAAACACTAGCAGCCCGTCCCGACATTTTCTGGGTATGAATTGCTGCCAGCCAGTAGTATATTGTTTTGTAGGATTTCGTTTTGATAGCATTTCTTATCTGTGACAGGCCTGTGAAACGCTCCGATTCACAGTGCACTGCTGATGCACTTAAGAGTGCGCGTTCAGTAGAGTGTGAACTCTAGTTCCCTACTTTATTTTTCCTTGCAATATTATATAGCGCGAACTCGACAACATGATTGAGCACAATTTACATTACAGAAGAACACATTAATTTGTGGTAGGCACGGGGAGACAAAGAGATTTGCCTGGAATCACAGGATGTTGAGCTGATACCGAGATTCGAACGTAGCTCCCCAGCTCTAAAGTTCGCAATTCTAGAACTTGTGGTGGGAGGTGTGTCTAAAAGTGTATGTCGGTGCTGGCCATCAATGAGGGAGACCTGTGCATTTTTCAAATGGGTGGTGAAAAAATATGAGTATGTTGCTGGAGATGTGGGCCGCCGTGCCACCAATGTACTTACCGGGGGAGGGTAAACACCCATTATTAAGCAACTTTCTTTCCGCATACTATCACTCTGCATACTTTCATTACGAAAGTACCATGACTCCGCAATGCCATTATAATGCATGGCATTACATTTTATATGCTTTTACCACGCAAACATTTACAACGAAATTCATTGTAAATGCATGAATGGTAAAAGCATGTTTTTTAAAAATGTTTGGATAAAGAAAGTATGGGTATAGGGGTATATGTTTTGGGGTACTGAGGTATATGTTTTGGGGTGTTTGGGTATTTTAAGGGTTCAGATATAGTTTTGGGTTATGGAGTACAGGGGCAGTTTTAGGGTTTAGGGATAGGTATAGGTTTTGGGGTACAGGGGTAATTTTAGAGTTCAGGGTTAGGTTTGGGTTTTGGGGTATAGGGGCATTTTTAGGGTTCAGGGGAAGGTTTGGGTTTTGGGGTACAGGGGTATTTTTAGGGTTCAGGGCTAGGTTTGGGTTTTGGGGTACCGGGGTGTTTTAGGGTTCAGGGGTAGGTTTAGGTTTTGGGGTACAGGGTTATTTTTAGGGTTCGGGGCTAGGTTTGAGTTTTGGGGTACAGGGGTATTTTTAGGGTTCAGGGGTAGGTTTGGGTTTTGGGGTACAGGGGTATTTTAAGGGTTCAGGGCTAGGTTTGGGTTTTTGGGTAAAGGGGTATTTTAGGGTTCAGGGTAGGTTTGGATTTTTGGGTACAGTGGTATTTTTAGGGTTCAGGGCTAGGTTTGGGTTTTGGGGTACAGAGGTATTTTTAGGGTTCAGGGATAGGTTTGGGTTTTGAGGTACAGGGGTATTTATAGGGTTCAGGGCTAGGTTTGAGGTTTGGGGTACTGGGGTATTTTAAGGGTTTAGGGATAGGTTTGGATTTTGTGGTACAGGGTATATTTATAGGGTTAAGATAGGTTAGTGTTTAAGGGTGTTGGGGTATTTTAAGGAGTAAGGGTGGGTTATGATTTTGGGGTGCATGGGTATTTAAAGGGAGCAGGGTGGGATTAGCACACGATATGAGACATGGCATGAAGGGCGGAACGTACCACACGCCCCCAGCGTTTGTCACGCCCCCAGCACACGCCCACAGCACAACGCAGACACGTCCACAAGGGACTACTTTGCTGGCACGGTTCTTTTACCTTTTAAATGTATATGGTGGGCATCTGCATAGCCTATGTCCTTCTGCTGCAACTGCCCTTTCCAACGCTGTAATGGGTGTTGTGATTGGTGCTGTAGTTCCTGAGATTACCCGCCTCAAAAGTTTGGGCTCTCTCTTTATTATATTAGTATAGAAGTATAGATCTGTTATCTAGTGTCAGGATTCCTCCAGTTTTTTCAGTGGTTTAGAACTTAAGGTAACTGCATACGCAGATGATATAGCAGTCTTTTTCCACCAGACCAGAAGACGCTATAGCTGAGATTACTCTCGAAGCCCAGCGTTTTAGGTCCTTTTCAGGCTATAAATTAAATCTAAATAAGACACAGATAATTATAAATTACCAACATGATACGGCCCAGCGGCATTGGGGGTTACAAGAACAGCAACGTATCGAGGAGTCTGTATTAGTAGTCAAGTAGACAAGATAATTTCACTTAACAAGGAGGCATTGTTAAAGAGGGTAGTGACTAAACTTCGTAGCTGGCATGGGCTCCCCTTAACTATATTCGGAAGGTTCCATGTTATTAAAATGAATATACTTCTGAAGTTTCTATATCTTTATCGTACGATTCCATTAAGGGTGCCGCTGTCGTTTTTTAAACGCTTAGATGGAGCTATAGGTAGCTTTATTTGGAGCATTTGGCGTGCAGGTAGAGCTCTCTAGTATATTAAGCTTTTATATAAACAAGGCGGCTTTACGCTTCCAGATTTTAAATTATATTTTTGGGCCTCATTGGTTGGCAGAATCCAAAGTTTACTAAAGGGACCTGGTATTGGTACGGTTTAGTTTTCATATCAATTGGCCTGCGGGCCAGACACAGGGTTTTTGTTATATAAAACAACCCTCCCTAATTATTACAAGAGGATATGGTTCAAGGTAGTTAGAGATGTAGTGAGGATATGGCACAATTTTTGTAAAGCATATTCAGTTCCAGAGATGCATGTATACACTATGCTATGCATAATACCCAATATATTTCACTACTCAGCTGTTAGAGGGTGGCAAAGCAAGGGTGTTGCACAGCTGGATCAGCTGCATGATAGACAAGGGTTTTGGTCATTCGCTGCTTTGAAGGAAGTTTATGGGCTTTCACAGAATACTATATTTGGGGTCTGGGCATAACACAGATGCGAGTCCATCTGAGGTGTTATCCGCAATTTTCCAGATTTCAGGACGAGAGCTTATTGGTAAAGTATATCAGAAATTTTTAACAACTGTAAGCAATAACGGCTTACAGATCACCCTAAAGCTAATCCAGACTTTTGAAACCACCATAACTAGAGAGTAAGTACAGGAATCCTTGGAAACTATAGAAACTGTGGTAACATCAGTGAATTTGAAACTGCAACAGTATAGGTTTATATTTATGTTGTAATATATTCCAGCGCTCATCTCTAAATGGGCTCTGAATCAGTCATCTTATAATACATATTTCCCAAAATGCAAATAGCATGCTGCTGATTTATGACATATGTTTGTTACGTGTCCAAAGCTGTGTTCATTTTGGAGCGATGTTAACCAAGTCCTCTCAACAATGGTTGGTTATGACATTTAGATGACAGAGAAGGAACCAGTGATGGGGTTTGTGTAAGATCGGGGTTGTCTTTTAGGATCATTTGTTGCAATTGTAATTGTGCTCGTCTGTGCATTTCTCGGGTTTGGATTCAGAATACAAACCTTACTATTAGGGAATTCTGGGCTCTGCTTAGAGAAATGTATTAAATGGAGATGGCGTTAGCTAAAGCCAGAGGCCCAAGATCATGGTTCAATTTTAAACGAGTGTGGTACGGGGTCCAGTGGAAGTTGTGTTATATTTACTCTTTGTTTTTACAGATATTTTCTTTTTCTTCACTTGCATTTCTTTTTGATTGTATATTGTAAGCTCCATCTCTTGCATTCTAAAGTACATATATTTTCTAATGTAGTTGTATTCTTACTTGTGTTCTGTTTTTTAGGATTTGGTTTTGTGTTTTTTTGGGTGTTTCCCGTGTGTTGTATTGTGTTATACTTTTGGCTAATAAATTTAAAAAAAAGAAAATGACAAACACTAAAATGAATATATGCAAAATGAGATAAAGTCTCAAACACACCAGATTAATGTATACATAGTGTTTTGGGAATTAATGATTGATTAATTGCTGTTTGGGGTTCTTTGATATTTATTGTGTTTTATAACTGATCCTTCCCTGCTTATAGGCCTTATTAGATCAAACCTCTGTTTGTTTCCCAAGCTGATTGTAAAGCATTCATGTATGGTTGCCTAATGTGACTGTGTTCTTTTGTCACAGAGTACCTCTCCTAGTAGGAGTGCTCACATGTCTAGAACTTGAAGGGTCCTGCTCAAAAGAATCAAGAAAGGCTTATACTTGTTTCCACAAGAGCTCCAGGTACACCACAAACATCACTCTCTTTCTCCCTCTCTCAAAACTTCCCTTCCCCTCAGGGACATTCACTGGTGTGAGTCATTCTTCTGATACAATGTATAAACCTCAAAGATGGTGGAAAATCTTTGCTTCAGCAGAAGCCCTGGGAAGTCAGCGGAGTGGCCTTTGGTGTGGCAGCTGTATCTTTGACCACCGTTTCTACAAGTATGAAAATACATTTTCATCATCCAAAAATGTCTTAGTTATACCAAGGTTATTTCTAATCTAATCATACACTATATCCAAGCTCCTGCCTAAAGTTTCATCTGTTTAACGAAGTTTGAATTTTGAAGCAATCAAGTTCTTTAATTTAAGAATGTTAGAAACCAAAAATGGTGTAGCCCATGATTTCATTTGTTTTATAAAATCACACCTGCTCTAAAATTCTCCACAAAATAAAGCCTTGTGACAGATATGCAACATTTATTTACAACTGTTCAAGTTTAAAGATACTTGAAATCTAATAGTTTCGGCCTTAGGCAAAATCTGTCAAGGAATTCAATTCATTCATGTCAAGTTGAATTATTTGAGCAATATAGATAACTTAGACCTGTTAACCTTTCATTAATAAGAGCAGTTAATGACCTCCATGAACAATCACATTTCTGCAATCCAACAAGTGTGGCAAGCCTAATTTAGCTACATTTAAAAAAGTTATGCTTTCAAATTAAAACCTGATAAATGGTACAGATATGTACTGACACTTTCTAATTTAACTCTAAACAGTTGCCATGAATATTTTGATACTTTAATGGAGATATGCAATTCCAAAGTTCCAGTAGCACTAAAAATCACAAAGCGCCAAACATGGATATTTTTAGGAGTGGGTGGTGAACTAAGGTTCACCAGCAGAGTTTGCAGAGTTTTGCCAACTCCGCTGGGAGTGCGGAGTTCAGCAAAAAAATCTGATTTCCCTGCAAAGTGGAGTTTTCCCCCGCCACCCAGTCCTAGATACAGGCAGCTTGAGCCCAGTTCCTAGTCCAACTGATCACAGGGTCTGCTTTGATGTATTTGGCCCGCACATCCGGCTGCAGTGCCTCTGTGGACAGGGAGGGTCAACGTTACAATGACCTCTTTGTAGAAGCTGTTACAGTGTGAGGGTGAACTAATCACTAACTCGTTTGGAGCCTATGCTGCCCCTGTTCACTTTGCCATGGCTTTTTCGGCATCCCAAAAACTCGAAGATACTCCATCTTTATCTGAGGGGTACAAGGCAGCAGCCATTAGTCCCTTCTCACCTGGTTAAGGATCCAAATTCACCCTTCCCCACCTCTTTCTGGACACAGCGTCCTTTGTGTACACAGGGAGGCGGCCAGTATTCATAGAGTCAAATCCCACTTGCAAAAGGATGCTAATGTACATCGTGCAAGTGATCACCCTTATGACAGGTAGACAGTGCTGCTCCCCCCTCAGCTCCTCCTTCCCATCAGGCACCCCGCCCCAGCCGCTCTGACCGTCTCTTTCACTTGCCCATACAGCACTCATGACCTTGCTTCCTGGGTCTGATGATGATCCTCACTAATTAAGGATCGAAACTCCGTCGGCCATCGTTTTACCAGTGCAATCTATGGGGCACATCCTTCTCTGGGTCATTGAATTGTTCTAAATCATGTGGAATTTATTTTAAGGAAATTACTGTTTAGAACCAATCATCATGTACATATTTTACATCAAATTTTCACTTGCGCCGTCACCTCCTGTCACGAGCACATAGTGCACCAATTTCTTTAGGGTTGCCTCTGCATTTCTTGCATTACAGTGCTGCTAGAGCTGTCATGTTTAACTTTTTCTTTCACAATATATGATGCCATGAGCACATTCAACAAATAATTAAGAGTCTCTCCCTTTTTTTTCTCTATTGCAGTGTCTTGTACATACATATATACCAACTTTTACTGAATCCAGTTGAGATATTGTTGTTACTTGCATTTAATTTACCCAGATCTCAACATGGTCTATGGGTTACACTCCTGTGGTGTTTTACTAACTTACATCGTGGCACGGGAAAGTACGAAGAAGCAGGGAAACATTGCTCTATGTAAATTAGTTAAATGTGGCACACTGTGAACAAACTATAAAAGCATTCAGCATATCACAAGTACCCCTTCACAGTCCTCAACTATTGAAACATATGCTTCCTATTCACAGAATGAGTTCCCAAAATTGTAATCCAATTTGGTTCAGGAATGTTAGTGACCATGGTGAGCCTGGCTTTAACGGCTCGTACAGCAGATAATGCGATTGTACATGTTGCATCAAAGGGGATTTCATCATGTCCCATAGAAGCACTCTAGTCTTTTCTTTTGCCAAGGAGAAGAAAATATCTCACACTTCCTGCCTCGACCCCCAACGTGTGACATCACTTAATGGCTCTGACTAGTCTAAGGGGAGCAGCATGGGATTTGGGAATGCGAGGCCAAACATTCAGGATCCCATCCTGGGACCGTGGTGGCATGGGCTGCATCAGAGATGAGCAATTCACCCTTCATTAATTGCCTGTCCATAATCTAGTGTAACATTTTACTGTACAATTCTGTATTTTTTTAAACGTACATCAGTGCAAGCAGGAGGGCGGAGCAGAACTCCACGAAATTCACTGAGTTTTCATGCAACTCCACGAAATTCCGTGCACTGCAACTCAACAAACTCCACCCACCTCTAGTTATCTGGCCACCCTGGACAGGGACAAAGTTCAAGTCGACTGCGAAGGAGTGCAGGGCGGTTACAGGACTGTGTTTTGCCCACTGGACAATGTAGCTGGTTGTACTTGGACTGAGATGCGAGATCCGGTGTTTCTTTGCATCGAGTTGCATTCTTTCTGATGGGGCTGCCAATCAGGAGATAAAGGTCCTGCGTCGGTTCTGATAAGGATGCAAATCAGGAGCTGTGAGGAACTGTGTCACACTACAACAGTTTGTATAGTTTCTGAGGGACCCCACAGTTGGCCCAGGAGAAATACACTCTGATGCCAGCCAAGGGTACAGAACCTGGGGGGGACCTCTTGTAGATCAGTACCCATTCCACCAGAGGACAGCTGCAGGGCATAGGCAGGTCCAGTTGATTCTGGGCTGCTGGGCAGGTGCAAAATAGTTCTTTGAGCTTGTTGTGTCCTCGTAGTTCAAAACAGCTAGCCCTTGGAGTCACTCTGGTGGTCTTGGTTTCAAGAAGCAAGCCCAGTCTTCCTTCCTCAGGCAGCAGGACAGTCCTTCTCACAGCAGGGCAACAGGGCAATCCTTCCAGCAGCAGGGCAGCAGTGCAGTCTATCTTCTATGTCTTCCACAGGTCCACAGGTCCACAAGTGATATAAAGAATTGGTCTGAGTGTCCAATATGTATAACTGGTGCAAGCTGTGAAGTGAGAGAAACTTCTAGCTTTCCCCCCAAACCTGGTTGTGGAATTTCCTTCCTTTCCCAGCCCTGGCTTCGAGGGGTCTAGAATGACAAAAAACTAGTGTGAAGTCATTTGTGAGTGTGCTGATGCAACCACTTTGAAGTCAAGTGTGGTAGGTGGCAGCTCCGCTCCACCCTTTAGGTCACAATGACCCATCCTGCCAATACCCAGTCCCCCTTTGTGATGCTCTCTGAGAGGAATAGACAAAGGTCAACTGCCAGCTACACCTAGTCATGTGACTCAGGATAAACCCGACTTTGCCATTAAATATTTTTAAATTAAAATACCCCAAACACTACCTGCTTTCAAATAAAAGTTATCACCTATGAAATGTAATAAAGTAACCCAGTGCTATCCTATGGGAGAGTTAGGCTGTGCAATAGAGAAAAAAAAATTGAGAGCTTTTCCCTATCAGGACATGTAAATCTTGAAAGTACATATCCAACTTTTTAAATACACTGCACCCTGCCCTATGAACTGAATATGGTTTATGCCAGGGATGACTTATGAGTTATCAAAAAGAAAGGTTTAGGCCTAGCAAAAGGTTTGTTTGCCGGATCAAAGTGGCAGTTAAAAACTGCACACAGGCTGCTATTGCAAGCCTGAGACATGTTTAAAAATGCTAATTAAGTGGATGGTACAATAAGTGCTGCAGGCCCACCAGTAGCATTTAATGTACAGGTCCTTTACAATCTTTACAACCACTTTACTGGGACTTAAAAGTAAATTAAATGTGACAAATGGGTGTAAACTAATTGTACCATGTTTTAGGGAGAGAGCACAAGCATTTTAGCACTGGTTAGTAGTTGCAAAGTGCACTAAGTCCTAAAGTCAACAATAAAACAATTCACCAAAACTGGAGGTGTGTAGGCATAAAGCTTGGAGGTAATCTTGCACAGAGGGTTGTGCCAAACACTTTCATTAGACAAAAAAAGTGTTCCATTATATGTATGCCGATGAAACCACATTGCGCTCTCATTTTCCAATTTTGATTACATTAGTACATTAGAACAGGCCAGCTCTAGGCCACAACACTGATAGTCCCATTAGTATTGACACAGCAGCTAATATTCCAAACTTTTATGTTTCTTTAGATTTTCATGCACTTTTGGTATGCTTCTATGAATGCAAAGATCGCGTAGTATGTGAGTGACGTAAATGTGGACACTGAATGTCAGATTGAAAAAGAACAAGCTTGGCCTAATTCGCATTTGCAGTGTGCTTTCCAAGACGGAGGAGAGTGAAATATACCAAGAGTGATGGCCCTTGCTGGGTCACAAAGAACAGCAATACTTGTAGTAAAGCTCAAACAGGAGACTATCTAAGAATGAAAGCCTGGCAATAAGGATGACTCGAAGGCCTAGTGATATTTATATGTGCTTATTTTCTATGTATTTATGAAGATGCAAGCCTCAGAATACAAAGAGGGCATCTTCTCTAGTAGTTTTACAACTTACGCAAGAAAAACTGAATGTCCAAGAAAATGTTCCATCGTTCATTTAAACATGTTCCTTTTTAAGTCTGATCACATATAGCATTAGCCTTCCAGCTTACCTGATGAACCACAACATACATCAAGCAGAAAGTGGCATTAGGTCAGTCCTTTTTCACTATTTGCTTGTTTAATTGTAAATGTAAATGTATTGGCATTTATATAGCGCACTACTTACCCGTAGGGTCCCAAGGCGCTTCGACCACTGCGAAACCCTTCCTGGCTTCCATGAGAGATGGTCCCTTAATGGGTATCTCCAGGGTGAGACCAGGCATCCCCGGCGGTCTGGTGGGGCCGTTAGTGAAGATGAGGCAAGCTAATGCCCAGAGTTGCCGAGTGTGATCGCTGATCAGAGTGGGCACCGAGGCGAGAGAATTATCGAGTCCGCTGACCCTGGTCCAGAAACCTGCCGCGCCGGGAATCGAACCCTGGTCCCGGGCCGTCCTCTGCTCTCGGGTCTACCGCCTCTAACCAGTGAGCCACACTACTTCACTATTCATTCATTCATTCATTGTTAGGTTGCTTCTTGTCACATTTTGGTACCAGCCCACTATATTCATGGATGTGTACATTTCTGTTGTTTTAAGATCTGACTGGACAGCGTAGCTGTCTGAAGCACCCATTATTAATAGTCTTTAAAGTTCAACAGAAAATGTGCTTTGACACCTTCCAAAAACAGATTTCTATCCATCCTCATGCTTTTGGCTGTTTGGTGCATAATTCTGCCGCATAGGAAGAGCTTCCCTTGGAATTCAGGTGGGACTGTTTTGCATCTGAAAAGCACATTTAATCAAGGCACTATTTCTCACATTCAGCATCTCCTATGTGCATTATATACAGAAACAATCCTTTTTTCTTACCTTCTCTAAGCACTGGCTAAGGTATCCTTTAATGTGATGAACAGGGTTTGTGCATCAACACATCTAAATAATATTTGTGAATGCCTGTGTTCAGAAGTATTGCCAGGCCTACTTATCTTGCCAATACTTGTTTGCTTTTCAGAACAAATATCCTCTTTGTGACAACGGTCTGTTACACCATTCAGACTTCATTTAAAAAGCCATAACAGTGTGTTCTGGAGTTATGTCAGTGAAATGTATATGTGTTCTTTTTAAGTAGATATGATAATGTTACAAATGTGTAGGAATTATTTTGGTAAGGGAAAGAAGAGGGATTAGCTATGTTGGCATCTATTTTGTACATCAGACTGTTCGAATCGTGTGGAGGACTGTGTATAAGCCAAGGTAAAAACAGAAATAGTAAGTAATGCAGAAAACAAGGGATGCCCCACGCAGAGCTGTCGTGGATCCAGGTGTGAGTCAATTACAATAAAATGTGTCAATACAAGTTAGAAGACATACATGTGAAATAACAAACAGTTTAACCAAAGTATGAATACAAAAATATATGGAATTAGAAAATCGATAAATATGGTTTGAAATTGCACCTATATTATACAACAAACAACAAGAAATAAGAATTGCCTATATGGTTAGTAACAATTGTGTCATTTTGTAACGTATTCATATGAGTTCCGGAAGGTAAGGTTTGCATTAGGCCTGGGCGGTGAACTCTGCTCTGTTCGCGTAGTTTGTGGAATTTTTCACTATGCAGAGTGGAGTTTTTTCCTCGCTCGCGCTCGCCAACTTCAAGTTGGCAAGCGCAGGTAAGGAAAAACCATCTCCTGTTGAAATTTCAGAACGCTGGAGGTCAGATTTCTCAACGCGGGCAGACGCGGATGGTCACAACCGGTCGTGTTGAGAAACCTTCCGTTCGCGTTGAGAAAGTTGCCGCTCGGGTACAAAATCTACTCAAGCGGTGAGAAAAAAAGCAGTGCCTTCTTGTGCAGCGCATGGTGCAGTTCGCGCTTAGTTTACAGTTTGGGAAAAACACCTGGCACTGAAATCAACGAGTATGGCATGACTAAACGCACTCCGCCGCTTGTGGAACTTCACATGTTTTTTGGTCATGTGGCAGCGAACTCCGTCCAGGGGTAGTTTGCATATATATTGCAAACGTTCAAAAGGAGCACAAATGTCATCGATCATGATGGATAGTTCTTGGAGTAGTCAGGCTGATGGTTGGAGAAAAAAAGACACAGAGTGGGGGAAAACCTTTCATCATAAATATTTATATAAAGGCGTGCTCACTTAGCAATAATAGTAAGCCATTGAATCCAGAGATGTACCACTAATGCTAACCCATGTAAGGGGTCGTACATAGTAACTGGTAGGATATTTACATCAAAATTACTGTGATGCGCCAGGAGGCAAGGAAGGTTCCTATGCAAGTAATTTCCAAGAGTAACAATTAGTGGGAGAAAATAGAGCGCTGAGGGGTTTGTATAAATCTGGGGCATCATAAAATGTATTTTGCAGGACATTAAAGTCGGTGCACCAAGCAGATATTGGGGATGCATAGGGAGAAACAACTCAATGTGCTAAGTAAACATGCATGGTAAAGGAGTTAAGAACAAGCCAAAGCTTACCGTAAGGACTGTTTAGGAACTAGTAAAGTACTTGAAGGCATGCTTTTGATATTTTACTGAATTTATAAGTAAAGCAGTTTCTCATCCAAAGTAAGCGCTGAAAGAGTAAAAATAAATAAACAGCGCTTTAGTATAAGCGTAAGCAGACGTAACAGTAGTACATGTATGCAGGGGAAAATGGGTTTAATGCATATGGGATTGTACGTAGGGGAGAGGGAAGGCAGCTTGTGAATAATCAAAGAAATGGTAGACTGGAAAAGGGAAAGCAACGCGGCTTATCTCCAGAGCATGGGCCCTTGGCGTAATAAAGTTAAGACATCGGGCTGAAAAGGAGGGCAGAAATGTGGTTAGATGCTAATAGTTGGCCTGCAAGGCGAACATGTGAGGTGGGAACAGAGTTAAAGGCGGCCTGAAATGGAGGCCACAACACTTGTAAGCAGGGCTCAAGTCCTAAAAAAAGAAGTGGGGGGACTCTCCAATTTAGGTGGTGTTACAGGAAGTGACATCACGGCAGGAATTGACATCACGACAGGAAGTGACATCACAACAGGAAGTGACATCACAGCAGGAAGTGACATCACATGTGAGGCAGATCTATCATTTGCACATATTGCAAGATTTAACAATTGAAGCTGCTCAGTACTTAAGCCTGTGAATGGTATTACAGTGGATTGATTGTTATGTAATAACTGCCAGCTTAAATAACTAAAGTTCGACAGAGAGCAAAGTATGAGTGCGCGTCAATCAGTGAAAAAAATATGGAATTGTACAGATTGGCAACCTCATTTATGTGCAAATCTCCCCATGCCTAACAAATAAATTAATGTGTTGTTGTGTAACGTAACTGGTGCTCATGTAAAGGGCTCTGATACCTGATACCTTCGGGTCAAGTTCACGCTATATAAAACTCTGGGGGAAAAAAAAGTCAAGGCATATTGACTATGACAGTGCTTGCTCTTCTGTGTGTGGCAGCTCTTAGAAAAACTGTGGAAAGGAAAGACTATTGGTATCAACTCATGTGGCCATTTCCTACATTTATTGAATGCCACACTTATATCATGGCTGGCATTCTAGCATTCTTTTGTTCATGTTCTCTGTGAATCTGCATAAGCGCAGAACACGTTTTTATTTACCATGGGATTTGTTTCAATGTAATGACTTTGTTTGTTAGCAAACGATTTCAAATGTTTTCTTTTGCTTGATTTTTTTATTGGTAATATGAGGAAAAAACATCTGTATGTGCCCTTTCCTCAAATTGACTTGTGAGGAGGACAGTCATTTGCAGTTAATCCAATTTAGCCTGGATTTGCCAAATACCCTCACTTGCCTACAGAGGTGAGTGACATTTTCATCTCACGTAATCGATACTTATAGTACCTTTAATTGTTAGCACCTGAATTCTGGTCGAGTTTAAAAAGCATTTTAATCAATGATTATGGCCAAAATATTTGCTTAAAAAGCTTCACAATTCCCTGTCATTCTAATTATTACCAGTTTTGCGTGAACACACAAGTGACCTACACTTGACTTCACCATCCTGTGTGCTTTTCAGTGTTATTATAAGTGAAATATATTTTTTAATGAAAAGTGACTTGATGTACTGAGTGAAACCGTGGGTAATCTATGTATTGTTTACCTTTTATGCCTCTCTGTCCTGCTGCATGTTTCACTGCTCACTCTCCCAGCTTGCGTGTCAGTAGCTCCCTGTCCCAGTGCACGAGCCAGTATCTCTCTGTCCTGCTGCATGCTTCACTGTTCCCTGTCCCAGCCTGCATGTCAGTAGCTTCCTATCCCACTTGGTGAGCCAGGACCTCTCTGTCCTGCTGCATGTTTCACTGCTCACTGTTCCAGCCTGCGTGTCAGTAGCTCCCTGTCCCAGTGCACGAGCCAGTATCTCTCTGTCCTGCTGCGTGTTTCACTGTTCCCTGTCCCATCCTGCGTGGCATTAGCTCCCTGTCCCAGGGTGCGAGCAGGATCTCTCTGTCCTGCTGCGTGTTTCACTGTTCCCTGCCCCAGCCTCCCTGTCCCAGTAGCTCCCCATCCCAGTGCATGAGCCAGTATTTCTCTGTCCTGCTGCGTGTTTCACTGTTCCCTGTCCCATCCTGCGTGCCATTAGCTCCCTCTCCCAGTGGGCGTGCTGGATCTCTCTGTCCTGCTGCGTGTTTCACTGTTCCCTGCCCCAGCCTCCCTGACCCAGTAGCTGTCTGTCCCAGCGCACGAGCCAGTTTCTCTTTATCCTGCTGCGTGTTTCACTGTTCCCTGCCCCAGCCTCCCTGTCCCAGTGCGGGAGCGAGTGTCTTCCCGTCCAAGTATGCAAGTCAGTGCTTCCTTGTGAATCTGGCAGCACTGACATGGGTGCTGTGGAAGAATCCGACCATCTTCAGGGAAAATGTGCGCATGCAGAATACCCCTCACAGCGCCAAGTGCCATGAGAACGGAAACCCACAGCATGTGCTGTACAAAGGCAGGCATCGCAGCACTGCCCGAAGAATTCCCAAGGTCAATTACTGAATAGTGCTGCAGGGCCAATGCCTCAACAGTGCAGCAGGGCCATTAATTGAACAGTGCAGCAGGGCCATTAAATGAATAGTGCAGCATGGTCATTCACTGCATAGTACAGCAGGGCCTTTGACTGAACAATGCAGCAGGACCATTAACACAATAGTGCAGCAGGTTCATTGACTGAATTGTGCAACAGGCCCCTAGCGCAGCAGAGCCATTGACTGAATAGTGCAGCAAGCCATTGACTGAATAGTGCAGCGGGGCCATTGACTGAATAGTGAAGCAGGTTCATTGACTGAATAGTGCAGCAGGGCCATTGACTGAATAGCGCAGAAGGGCCTTTGACTGAATAGTGCAGCAAGACCATTGAATGAATAGTGCAGCAGGACCGTTGACTGAATAGTGCAGCAGGTTCATTGACTGAATAGTGCAGCAAGCCATTGACTGAATAGTGAAGCGGGCAATTGACTGAATAGTGCAGCAGGTTCATTGACAAAAAAACGAGTGGAACAGAGGGCAGAAAGGCACAAAAAACGAGGGAAAAACGAGTGGAACAGAGGGCAGAAAGGCACAAAAAACGAGTGGCACAGCGGACAGAAAGGCACAAGAAAACGAGCGGCACAGCAGGCAGAAAGGCACAAAAAACAAGTGGCACGGAGGGCAGAAGGGTACAAAAAACGAGTGGAACAGAAGGCAGAAAGGCACAAAAAATTATGGAAAAACGAGTAGCACAGCGGCAGAAAGGCACAAAAACGAGGGACAAACGAGTGGCACAGAGCGCACAAAAAACGAGTGGAACAGAGGGCAGAAAGGCACAAAAAACGAGGGAAATGAATGGCACAGCGGGCAGAAAAGCACAAAAAACAAGGAACAAACGAGGGGCACAGAGGGCACAAAAAACGAGTGGAACAGAGGGCAGAGAGCCACAAAAAAACGAGGGAAAACGAGTCGAACAGAGGGCAGAAAGGCACAAAAAACGAGGGAAAAACGAGTCGAACAGAGGGCAGAAAGGCACAAAAAACAAGGGAAAACCGAGTGGAACAGATGGCAGAAGGGCACAAAAATACGAGGGAAAAACGAGTGGAGCCATTAAACTTACACTTACCTTAAAAGTGAAACTATCGCCAAGCTGAAAATGGTTTCCTATGTGACGGTGTAGGTCGTAGATGCAGGAAGGGAAGTCTCCAGCAGGTCAGGCAGCAGGCGAGGCCAGGCAGGGACTGAGAACCGCGTCGATATCCAGATCCAGTAAAAAAGGAAAGGAGCCAGAGCAAGAAAAGCCCGAAAAATAAAGGGCATGGAGCACGAGGGCAGGACTGCTGAGGTGCAGAAACACCCATCCATCGAGTGACGTCTGCAAGGTTAAGAAGGGGTGGGGCGGGTTGCATGAGCTGCGATAGGCGTAGTTAACAGGGCGTGGTGATTAGCAAGCAGGCCGAGGCTTCAACCAGAAATGCGTGCTTTGCTCGGTGCGCGCTGTGTGCACTTCATCGCATTTCGAAGGAGCAGGGTGGACGGCATTTTAATAAGTAAGCAGGGGGGACGGTGTCCCCCCTGGAAAATAATTGGGGGGACGCAGTCGACCCGCGTGGTACCCCGACTCGAGCCCTGCTTGTAAAACATACCTGTGAATTCAAGGTCGGTTGGGAAAAGCTATTGATTGCTGAGGTTGGGACTCAAATCTGTTCGGTAGGCGGTGGCGAGACAGTATACGTGAGCCAAGCGTATTTTATAAAATCCACCGACATTGGGTGGATGGGTAGGTGCGGCGAGTATGGCTGCCTTATTGGAAAGGGGAAGGGTATATTTTACAAAATCATGGGCAACAGCGGAAGTGAAAAGATTAATTAAAATGCACCTGGTATTGAAATGTATAGAGTGAAAGTAAACAACCCAATGTGGACGCAACACATCTTAATGAGGGACTGATCTGCACACAGAGATGCTCGTAAGCCAGGAGTATGCTAGGAAAAAAAACAGATGTGTAAGTGTGTCTGGTATGGGCGCCATATTGGTCAAAGGAACTTGGCATATTCTAAAATGGTAGAAGCAGAAGTGATCATACAAAGATTGGCTGAAATTAAATCCCCATTTAAAGTATACAGTGTGGGGAAGGATAGCTATAAAGGGCACCAAAGAAACAGATAGGGACTGGACTAGGATGTAGATGCTCAGTGGTAGGCAAAATAATTAAGCAAATAGTACATCATGTACTAGGTACAGGTGCTACAGGATGCAGAGATTGGGGGTAGTGGTGAGGATGGGTGGTATGGAAGTGATATAGGGCTGTGAGGTGAAACGTCTGATATTGTCAAGGGAGAGAGAATCAAGAGGTAAGTAATGTGATGAAGACATTAAAAAGTAGTAACTTTTTTTATAGTTGTTGATATAATTTGTTAATGTATTTGTAGTTTTGTAATTTTGTTATATTGTTCTGTTGTAATAAAAAAGTGTAAAGTTACCTTTGATTCCTTTCTTTAAATCTTTTTATAAATTTAAATTGCAATATTGAGTAAAATTGGCTGTTCCATCTTTGGGGACTGTAAATATGCTGCTGCATGCACATGTATCTATATGGTGCAATAGTAAACTTTTACGCTGCAGAGAATTGGTAATGGAGAAGACAATATTTTGTTATGCAGCTATGGTTACTTGATCATGCAACAGCGAGGTACTCCTACAAAGATTAGTAGTTGTGCTTGCTGTAGGACATGGAACTATGATAGATGAGAGAGGTATTGGCACAGAGGGCAATGCATCTTTATACTCTAATACACATTGCTAACAGCTGCTGTGCACACCCTATTACATATGGGCGTTGCCATTGGAAGACACCCGAAACAAATTTTAATATGTTTCCACAATCAAATATGCACAACAGTTGTCCAAAAGACAGTTCTTGAGAGAGAGAATAATCTATTTTATATTCTACAATGGACAGTCATCAGTATTAAGAGAGGTATGTGCTGAGAGAACAGTTTCAAATCACAGTCTACTTTGTACATTTGTTACTCTGGGGAGAGGTCTCACCTGAGAGGGCAGTGTGGTTTGATATCAGAGTCTCTATAGTTGTTAGGCAAGACAGATTTCTGAGCATATAGACAATTTCAACTCCTTACTTTATGTGTACATCTGTCTTACTGGGGAGAGCTGTGACCAGAGAGGTAAGCCACTTTTTCACATCCTAATTTGCACACCCATCACCCAAGAGACAGGTCACAGGAGAGATTCTGGTCTCTCCCCAAAGTATACTACGCAGAGTTATCAAGCACGAGACTTGTGTCAGGAAAACAGGGTAGTTTCTCCCCTCTGCCTACAATGCGTACCGTGTCAGTTTGAGATGAGGTATGGGTAAAGAGATACATTTTTCTTAAAACCTACTACAGATACTTCTCACCCTGGTAAGATGTTTTAGTGGACAGGTCACTTCTGTGCCAGACAGCACTGCATATCGCTATTGTTCTAAGGAGAGGTGTGCGCAGAAAAGCCACTGCTTTACTACAATCAATCAATAAATCAGGGATTTGTGAAGCGAGCTACTCACCAGTGAGGGGTGCAAGGGGCTGGGGGGTAGGGGGACCTGCAGCCTTGTCTCTTCCAAAGAGCCAGGTTTTGAGGCTCTTCCTGAATGCTTGCGGAGAGGGGGATCGTCTGATGCTAAGCGGGAGTTCGTTCCAGGTCTTTCCGCGACGTAGGAGTAGGCTCTTCCTCCCATTATGGCTCTGCGGACGCAAGAAGTTTCGGCAAGGGTGAGGTTGGCCGAGTCGGTGTTTCTCTTGGGTGTATAGAAGGAGGCCCTTTAATTGACATATTGGGGCCTGGTGTTGTGGAGGGATTTGTAGGCATGAGTGAGTATCTTGAAGGTCACTCTCTTCTCAAGGGGGAGCAAATGAGGTCGTGTAGGTGCTGGTTGATGTGGTCTTGTTGTGGAATACAGAGGATGAGTCTGGCAGCGGATGGTCTGGAGTTTGCGGCGTAGAGGGCATTTCCCTAGTCCAATGGGCTGGTTATGAGTGCGTGAGTGACAGCCTTTCTGGATTCGGGGGATCCATTTGAAGGTCTTGCGAAGGATGCTACACTGTATTGCACATCCATGTTGCCCGGAAGATAGGTGTTAGCGTAGAAGACAATGTTTCCCTACATACTACAGTATATGTCTGTCGTGCTAGGGAGGGCTGTGAGTGGACAGGGCAATCAGTTGCCACAAGCTAATATATATGTTTAATTCCCTGGGGAGAAGTCTCAGTAGGGAGGATAGTACTTGTTCTATTTACTATCGAATAGTGGGGTCTTACTTGTGAGGTGAGTACCTTCTCCAGTCTACTCTGCCTACTACTCAGCCTGTAGAAATGTGTGAAAGGAGAGGCAGTGTCTCCTTTCACCTTACTCTACACACTGGTTACCTTCATTCAAGGTCTCAGTGGAGAAGCCAGTGTCTCCCAATAGTCTCGAAGTGGTAATTATAAGGTATAAGTAATGTAATGAAAGAAAATGTAAATTATTCCTCTAAAGTAATTTTACCAACTCATGAGAGTCTCCTGGGATCGCATAAAAAGATAAAGTAGTAATGAAAATCTGCTGCATATAAATTATACATATTACGACAGTATACGTTCAGTTAAAATGTATGAAAGTACGCTCTCAAGGGATGCTCATGAGTGTAAAGCATTAAACACTTTCCACTCACACTGGGTATGGAGAACTGTTCGGCCTGGCTCTTAGGGATGGGCAGAACTCATGGAGTTTTACTCTGGGGAATTCTGCAGATTTACATAAAAACATGTTGCATCGCTACTGCTGATTTTTAGCACAGAGAGCTTGGTCCGTGCTGTAAAATCAGCGCAAATGGTATCAAGTGCAATGCCAGAGGGTGCTGCTTCTTTCTGCCGCTCTAGTCGATGTCCTACTTGAGCTGAAGGATTCTCAACGCAAACATTAGTGACCTACCGTGACCTGCAGCGACCTCCCACGTTGAGAAATCCTGAAAGACTCATCCTAGAGCAGAGTTTACCATCCACCCCAACTGGCTTTCGTGTAAGGCTTGCAAGAGTGACCCATTCTATGTATGAGAGCATCATGGCTCTCATGGGAAGCTCTGAAAAATGTTTTCTTAAATAACATTTTTTAACAACTGTATTGTTTTTGTTTTTAACATTTGTAATTTATCTTTTTTAAAGAACAAACAACTGGGATTAAAAGTAAATATCCCCTTCAAAACAAAGTGGAGAAAAAAACAGGAACACAAATGTTTAAAGAAAAGCTACTGCCTAGGTGGACAGTTATGATCTTGGACAAGCTTGACCTGTGCAATCCTGCTTGTCTCAGAAGAAAAAAAGATTTTTTCACATATGCAGCAAAAAAAGGACATTGTAAACAGGGTTGTTAGTTACCTGATTTGTGAGTACCTGGGCAGGCACAGTGTTACCAGGTTGAAAAAATGTGGACGCCTCAGAAGAGTTATGAAGCTCTGCAGTACCGGGTTAACTCAGTCTTAGCAAGGTGTTGAGGTGCATAGCCCTCAAATGTTCACCACATCCCAGTGGTACTCATGCTGTATTGCGTGTTCCTGCTTCCCCTGCTGAACTTCTTTTTGCCTATTTTACATATGACATAGTTAGCCAATAATTATTTCCCACCTGGCCTCATTTCATCAACTTGCCACACCAAGTACTCTTTGGGTGGCTGAGGTGGCTGAGTTGAAAGACCAGGAGTAGGGTTCTTATCTGATCCAGAGGATGACATTCTGTTGACAGGAAATCAGCAGTGTCAGAGAGCTAGCCAAAAAGGTCTAACCACAGAAAAACCCAATAGACAAATAAAGCAACAAGGAACGAACAAACCACAATCCTTCCTTGTAATATATTTCCTCTCCTGGGAATCTTGAGGGTATCTAATGAGCCTTTCGCGAGAGCAGTAAAATAGAAAACGTTCTTATTATTTAGTTATTTATTTTAAGGTTTTATTTAGCGCTAGCTAGACACTTAAGTGTCAGAGCGCTTTACAGTGTCGAGAACAAGGCAATAATCAGTCACTGAGCACATGACGAGCAATAATCATAGGTTCAAGTAAACATAACATGTAAACAAGGGAAGTATAGTTAGGCAGGGCAAGAGAAGCACGCCAAAATATATACACAGAAAAAAAAATGTTTGGCCTTAAGGGTGGAATTGCTGAATTGAGGTCCATTCGTACATTTAGAGACCTTGGAGAGAAGGACATCAAGAAACAATAGAGGCAAACATAAAGAAAGAAAAACAGCCAACTTATCAACAGAGTTTGAACTTAACAAGAGAGCCTATTTGTTCAGTTTGTTCATGATCTTTATTGAAGAGATGGCGTTTCAAGTCTCTTTTGAAGACCGGGAAGGAGGGGTTGGTATCATAGGTCCCTCGGAGGTAGTTCCAAAGCTGGGAGCATTACCTGAAAAAGAGCGAACCTGGATAGTTTTCCTTTTTAATTTAGGAGGGACGATAAGAAGGGTGGTAGAGCTTCTCATAGGTCTGGTTCCATCTTTTGTGAGTTTTTTGTCTAAATAGTCAGGGGAATGTGCATGATGTGCTTTGTGGGTGATGTAGGCAGTCTTGTAGATGCATCTTCCTTCTATGGGAAGCCAGTTTAGGAAATTGAGGGCAGGTGTGATGTGTTTGTACCGTTTAATGTCTGTTATAAGCCGGGCTGCCATGTTTAGTACTGATCTGAGGGGGGCGAGGTGAGTTTTCGGAGTCCCTGTGAGGATAGCATTCCTGTATTCAAGTTTGGAGAGCACCAGAGATTGCAAAACTCATTTGAAATCGTCCAATTAAATGAATGTTTTTTAGGTGTTTTTTGATATGATCCTTCATTGACTAATTGTAGTCCAGGGTGAAGCCTAGGGATTTAGCTGAGTTGGATAGAGTGAGTGAGCAAGTTAGGGCCTTCAGGTCGCTGATCCAGCCTTGGAATTGGAAGGTGGTTACTTTTGGGAAAGAACAGAATTACTTCTGTTTTGATGGGGTTTGTTTACGATGGTTGGAGGTAAACCAAGATTGAATCTTACTCAGTGTGCCATTAAGATATCAATGTGAGATTTGATTTTGAGGTAGAGTTGCATGTCATCTGTAAAGAGGTGGTATTTGATCACTGCTTGTCTCAGGATGATAGTAAAGGGTTCAATGAAGAGGTTGAAAAGTGAAATGGAGGATTGCGCCCTGGGGGACACCAAGAGTGACAGGTGATGGTTTCGAGAGGCAAGAATTGATTTGGATATGTTGTGATCGGTGTTGTAGGTAAGATGTGAACCATTTTAAAACTGTACCTTTGAAACCGGAGCAGGACTTCAATTACTCCAGTAAGGATGGGCGATTGACAGTATCATAAGCTGCTGAGAGGTCAAATAGGATAAGTAGGCAATCATCTTCCTTCTCTAAGGATCGATGAATGTCATCTGCAAATTTGAGCGTAGCGGTTTCTGTGCTGCAGCCTTTCCTGAAACCATATTGGAAAGAGTCCAGTTGGTTGTATTCACATACATGTCTGTTGAGTTGTTGTAAGATGCATTTTTCCATGGTTTTAACAAGGAATGGGAGGATAGAGATAGGTCTTAGGTTGTTGAGATCATTAGAGTCTGCCTTAGGGTTTTTGAGAATAGGGGAGATTTGACCTAGTTGGAGGTAATCTGTTACACACCAGAGGTGAGGGAAATATTTATGATTTTTGTCCAGCACGGGCGATGATGTGATTTAGGTTATGTACTATTTTAGCAGGGAGTCGATCTTTAGTGTGTGAAGTACGATTTAATTTCATAATAATATTAAAGACTTCCAGTTCAGCCATGGGATTGAAACGAAACCAATTATTGACAAGTTCAGGTGGTTGGACTGCCGTGGAGGGAGGAGTGTCATTGAGGTTAGTTAGCAGGGGAGATAGGGTTATGACTTGAGGAAAGGATTTCTCAATTTTAGCGATTTTGTCCATGAAGAAGCTGGTGATTTCTTCACATTGTTCTTTACTTCATGTGGGGTGACAGACTTGGTTTGTCGTTTGATAATGTTAAAGAGCTTCCTGGGCCTATTCTTTGCACGGTCAAGTTGTATGCGGAAGAAAGAGGCTTTTCTCTGACAATGTCCTTCATGTATGCTAACCTATCAGTTTTGAGGAGAGTTAGATGTAATGAAGAGGGGTGTTGTCTCCATGTCCTTTCTGCTAGTCTGAGTTGTCTTCTTTCGTTGTTGAGATCAGAGTTAAACCATGATTTTGAATGAATTGATCTTGGTTGTTTTAATTCGAGCAGTACAACTTGGTTGAGAACTTCCGTTATCGCAGTGTCGAAGTGGGCCGTGAGCTCATTCACGTTTTGAATGTTTTGGAGACGCTGAAATTGTTCATGAATCTTAGATTCCAGTTCTGTAAAGGGGACTTGTTTGTCGTTTTCTGGTCCACTGCTTGGGCTTGCTAATTAAGACTGAGTGAGGTTTGGCGATGGTCTTGATGTTGGACTGTATGGGATGATGGTCAGACTAGTCAATGGGTACGATGGCACTTAGTGAGACCAGTTCATTACTAGTGATAATAGCTTCTACAGTAGCGCTTTTGATGTGGGTTAGATCATTGCATAGTTGTTTTTGGTCATTCATCTCAAAAAGGTTCATAAGGCGCCTGACTGTGGGGTCTTCTGTGTTGTTCCAGTGAATGTTAAAATTGCCCAAAAACACGTCCTGCGTGTCAGTAAGGGAGAACAGAGAAAGTAGGTCAGATAACTCATCAGGGAAGAGGGGGCAGTCACCAGGTGGGTGGTAGATGGTGTGAAGTTTGATAGGTGGGGAGCCTTTATCTTTCAGATCAGTGCCGAGGTATTCAAAAGTCAAGTATTGAGCATTCTTTAGGATGGAAAGTTGGATTTCAGCTTTGTAGATTATGGCCAGACCTGTGCTTTCAGTCCTGTCATGTCTAATGATGGAGTATCCAGGAGGAGTAAGTAGGTCAAGTATGGCAGTGGAGTGTTCATTGAGCCATGTTACAGTAAGGAAAGCCATATTGATTCCCTCACTGAGAATGGTTTCAGCGATATGTGTAGTGTGTTGTGTTGCCGATCTACAGTTCACAAGCATGCAAGACAGAGGGCATGGATTATCCATAGCAGATTTTGTGGTATCGATGGTGGTGTATTGAGCAGGAGGTCTGGGCGAGTTAGAATTTACAGGGGTTCTATTTATGCCTACTATTACTGGGATTGTAGAGGGAGGACTTTGTACACAATCCTGGATATTAGGGAGGTAGGATTCGCTAAGAGCATCAACTCCCAGAGCGGATAGAGGGCAGTGTGAGTGTTGGGGCCTGTGGGCCAGCCGGCATAGGGGAATGGTAGGCCAGGGAGAGCATTGTACGGTAGTCAGATAACCTAAAGAGGACTCTCAGAAGTGTGAGAGCGGGCATGGAGGGCCTGGTTTGAGAGATCCAGTCTAAGATGCACTAAAGTTAGCAGTGCATCCCAGTGGGAGCTGCGTATGAGGGATAGGAGATCGAAGCGCTATGGGGGAGGTCTATGCCATAAAGACTAGGATTGAAGACAGTCTGGGTGGGATGCTTAGGGTTTGCCTTGGGAAGGGGAGGAGTGTCGGCTGGGTAATTGACGATAATGGTCTAAGGATAGGTTCCTTGTCACAAGGTTTGCGGTGGGCATCATATGGATATGGTGCAGGGAGATTGAACGTCAAGGTGGGAGTAGGACAGGACCTTCTGGTACGCAATGATCGAGGCTGATAGTTCGAAGTTGTTGGTTGTGTCCGGGGGAGACCGAGAGTTGGATATAGTGAGAGTGGGAGAAGATGTGGTCAATCCTTGAAAAAGGGGTGCAGAGAGCTCTAAGCTGTATGGGTGAACTGTGTCCAAGGGGTCTGGGATTGTCCTTCATCTGCGTGGGTAGAGCAGGGGTACCGATAGGATGAAGGGCACCAGCTGTAGGATTAGTGGTAGAAGACCTAGGGGAGGGGCTTGCAACACCAGGCTTGGAATGAGTATCAACTAGGATTGTATTCATGCAGTTATAAGATAGGGAGGGAGCATGGGAAGTCATTCTTGAAGGCATAGATTGACGGAATGTGCTGGTGGGCGTAGCAAAGTTGATGGAAGTGTGCAGGGGTGTTGCGGAGCTGGATGGTGGATCCTTCGGGGGAAAGCAAGGCTGTTTAGGATAGATGGACTGAGGTATACGGGAGAGAGGCGTTAGGGGTGTTTCGCCCTGTTGTGTGTAAGCAATGAGCCGAAATGTCTATCGAAGATGGTGAGGTGAGGGTCAGAAGCTTGTATGAGTATATTTCCTATCCCGAAAATAGATATATCAAAAGAAGGGGAAGGGGATGTTGTACGTTTTATTCCACATGGTATATTGATTGTTTTAGTGACTGGAAGGAGGAGAAGGAAGACGTTTTTCCATTTAGCCGAGCGTTTGGAATAGAAGATAAAGCCGTTTTTTCTGGGGCCGTTTGTCATGCTGTGGTAGGTATCCGCGATTAGTGTTTCCGGGTGCTGTTTCAGAAGTGTATGTTTGAGACGCTTTTTAGCCTTCTTAGAGATAGTTTTCATGTACATGATGCTCCACGAGTTAGGGCCATAACTGGCAAGGGCAGTGTCGAGGAGTTTATGGGGGTACATTGCTGGAGACATATTAGTAACTAGATAGCATTAACTTGCAAGTCTATACCACAGCATGGGGAGGGAAAGGGATATAGAGTAGAGGTGTGAAGAGCAAAAACCTTACAGACAAGGGGCTTACCAGCATGGTCAGCCCCAGGCAAGCACAGGGTTTATCAGTGGCATTGCTAACCCTCACTGGGTGTCAGACATGTCAGGTATCAGGTTGGCCAGTACCCCTCAGCTTTTAGGTAAAAAGAAATAGAGGAGGGGGTGGCAGAACAAAGTTAGTGCACCCCCGGCCCAAGATCATTGGTATCAAGCCAAGATGAATCCAAAGCGTCAGTTAGAAGGTGCGCTGGAAAGGGTTGCCACTTAGTGAATAGTAGAGCTTCTATTAAATAGTGGAAGACAGTGGAAGAGTTAACCAATGAGACCTCCCATTGACATTTTTAATCCTGTAGTATCCCTACCTACATGCACACCTGTGACCAGCTTGTAGCAAGGGCTTTAGCAGGAACCACCAAGATTAACTTCAAAAACAGAAGAAAAAGGATTAAGAAACTGGTAAAGGGTCAAGTTGAACAAAATAAGTGTGCACTTACAGTGTCAGAAAAACATGACCCTGAACATAGAAAATTCCAAACCTGTTTGACAGTGCTGTGAGATTAGGTTTGAAAATCAGTGTAAGTGAATAGTAGCAGCAGTCAGATTTGATTAACCTGAGATCAGCTGATAAAAACTGGTAACGAAGGCTTTTGCACGCTTGTAAAGTTGTCAAGTGTAAATATTAAAATGTGCACACAGTGTCAGCACACATGAACACAGACATACCTGTAGTCATTACTGTGGGCCTAGGAAGGACGATTTGTGAGATACAAAAAGGGGGCGGCAGGTCAGGCACATCAAAAAACACTCTGTGACCCCTCTTGTGGGCTAAGGCAGAGCTCAATGGAAAGGAAAGGAAGATGGTAGCCAGATTAGAGACCCAGGAAGCCGTCAGGAAGAAAACTGTGACTTTGCCCCAGGGCAGCGGCTATCCCACAACTGGTAAGAGAGAGGCCAAGATTCAGGACCTTGGCAGCCGACAGGGAGTTTCAAAGTCATTTGGCAGTCCTGTATCAGGTCACAGGAAACTGTCCCAGCAGAAGACATGAAGGCATCTGATATATAGTCCTGACCATTCTTGGGAATGGTCGGCAGCCACAGCGTTGGATGCGTGCCATCGCTCAATGGACCTCAGCGAGGCAGCATCCAGGAACAACACTCATGCATCCGGGTCTCTCGAGGAGGCGAGTAAGGCCAAAACTGTGAAGGTCGGCAGTCTCCAGATCATGCACCACGAAGATGCCTGATACTTCCATAGGCGCCAGTGAGCATGGGGCACCTTTGGGGAAATATCGCTATCAAAGGCAGCAGGGACAAAACAGCCAGAGAAGGGCCACCAAGACTCACACAGCCCCCGGGGGTCATCTTGGCTGTTGGAGTAGGTCAGGACCTCATGACTTTGTTTTGCAGACCCGCAGCAGGACCAAAGGCAGTCTCCGGTCGGAAAGAACAACAGCAAGAGAAGTACCGCCGAGACACACATAGCCCCAGAGGTCCTCTTGGCAGTTGAAGAACGTTTGGACCTCTGGCGTCGTAATATCTGAAATGCAACAGTTCATCAATTATTTTCCTACTTTAACAACACTTCCAAATGTCTTACTTTCTTCAGAACTACAAAAATCCACTGTTCTGAACTTAATTCCAAATGTACAATGTCGCAAGGAGATCACAAGAGCCGGACAGGAAGTACATTTCAGTTGTAGTCCACGCAGGGGATTGTGTGCTCGGCTCCCACAAGCATCTCACAAAAGCTACAAGTTTGTAAACAAAATAATTAATACAATATACATACCCAATTGACTTTACGACTAAACATTAGCATTCAATAATAACTGACCAGATGAGAAGAACTTTGTACAACAGATTAGAACAACATTTATAACTCTACAATCGCACAAGTCTCCCACACGCCAACCGCTAGCCTCCCCGAGACTGATCACACAGCTTACAAATGGGTGTACATAGTGAAAACACATAGTTTACAGTATAAGAAAAACTGATCAGTGTTTATTAAAAATATAAATATGATGTTTATGTAAAGCTCTGCTCAGAATATTTTTGAATATGCCAATTACAACTCCTGAAATCCACTGAAAAATTGTTAAAATAACATTGCAGTTAGGTGTAATAAAAATATGAATTTTCAATTGGAAAAACCTTCGAAATTCACTGAAAAACAAAAGTTTAAAGTAACATTGTAGTTCAGTGAATTTCTTAGTGACAAGTTTCATGTTTTGAACTAAAGAAAACAGAAATTCACCAGTTATAGTTAGCAACTGTAACCATAACTTGTGCCCACGCCATGCACTGCTTATAACCTCACATATGAATGTATGCGTATGTGAACTCCATCTTGTCAGAGTTATGTTCAACCTTTGGCTGCTGTAGCTTTGAGTAGGGACCTGACCATGGTCTTGTATGCTGACGAGACTCAATTAGTGGTGGCACTCTCCAATAACACCGAGCAAGATGCCCTCAAGTTTAAGGGCGATCTTGCGGCAGTGGCCGAGTGGATGACTGCTAACTGCCCCCAACTGAATTCCAGCAAGTCGGAGGTATTGGTGGTAGGCAGAGAGCATGGTCCGTGGAGTGACCTTTGGTGGTTAGCAAGCCTGGGCACGCCCCCTTCCCCTAAGCAAGAAGTAAAAAACCTAGGGGTTCGGTTGGACTCCCCTTTAAATTATCGAGCCCAAACCAAAAAAACTGCGGGATCTGCTTTGGACTACTACGGGGGCTCAGGCCATAGATGGGATTCTATGATGACTCTACACGTCAGCTCATCATTCAAGCGATGATCTTGTCCAGACTTGACTATGCCTGTTCCCTCTACTTAGGGTCTAATAAAGCAGAGGTTCAGAGGCTGCAAAGGATACAAAATGCAGCAGTCAGAACCCCCGTAGGCTAGCTGAAGTTCTGCTCTGTGTCCAGTGCCATCCATTGAATCCACTGGCTTCCAGTGGCCAGGCACATTGAGTTCAAGACTTTATGCACCTCCTTTAAGGTTTCGAAATCTGCCACTCCGCCTATTCTGGCCAATCTTCTCTCATCTTATGTTCCATCACGCCCCCTTCGGTCAGGTGGCCAGCACTTGTTGGTGGTTCCTGGGATCCGTAGAGTCCAGGCTGGCGGCCGCTCCTTTCGTTACAGAACTGCCATGCTATGGAACACACTTCCTGTGCAGATTTGGGACCTTAACAACTATCTAGAATTTAGGAAGGCTATCAAGACTTTTCCCTTCCCTACTAACTAGCTGGTGTTGCCTTGTGTTGTGTCAGTCTTTTCTTTCAGTGCCGGTATACCCTTTTGCTTGGGCAGGTGTTTGCGCTATATAAGACCCCTTAACATAACATAACATGACATCATGCATGGTGCTGGTGCTTGTGACTGTGCTGAGGCTGGCTTTGCTGATCCAGAGCAATACTTTGCTGTGCCGCAGTGGGGTTCTATACAACCAGAGTGGGTAAACCATGAACTGGACCTTTAGGGCCCTGGGGAACATACTGCGATTGGTACTGCAACCCCGTATACTCTTGTGACTGAACTTCTGGAAGGAGTCAGAGGGGAGAAATCTTGAAAATGGCCTATTAGTTTGCACTTCCTGGATGTGGTCATTAGTGAATGGGGAATAACATCAACACCTGCATTAAAGTTAGTGGGACAGGGAGTGGCCTGACAACTTCTAAAGTCCGGCCTCACTGAAGATGTTGTTCTTGTTACTGAATGTCGTTCACCTCTGCATGTGTAGAATTGGAATTAAAGAAATTATTTGATATAAAAACAAGTATTTGACTGTTCATGCTGCTTGCACGTTGAGTTATTAGTCGTCTTCACTGATCTGTTTCTGCGCTACCCCTGAAGGAGCCTTGACTGCTCATTTAACCCTACGTGAGAGTCGGTGCAGAAGCGGTGCTTGGCCCAGCTGAGCAAGATCCATACTTTGGAAGGGCCCTGGACATATGGAGTAAAAGGCCTCAGCCACCACGGTTTGGCCCAGTAGCTCCTGCTTGCCCTGTGGTCCTTTGAATGGGGTTTGAAAGACTGGATGTATTATAGTAGCCTTGTGTGAATGCATATATGGTAGGCATGAACTGGTTATGATGACAAGTTAATGATGCAGGTCATAGGCCTTATTGGATCATTGAGAAAAGTTATGTTAGATACAATTGGGTTGATTTCTTTATTAATAAAAGCTATGGCAACTGCAGTCAACCCGAAAAATTTGTTATGAAAACATATTAAAGGTTCTTGAGGATGAATTGGAAACATGTTGAATTAAACCCTCCAGACAAGCATTGTGTACATACATCCCACAGGTTACTGTAGTAGGCAAGGTTTTTTTTGTGATGGGTTCCATCACTGTCGAATCCTAGGGGGGTAGAGGATTTGCACCTTGAAATTTGTTAAACTCTCTTAGGGATCACTGCCTTGTGGAAATGTTTATTCTCAATATAGTAGCCTTCAGGTGGTTATAGTGTTAAGCCAATGATAAAGTCAGTAGGTCGGATTGGTTACGGTTTGTTTATTATAAAATGTTATGACACAGGCAGTAGTCCTAACTCAGAGGTATTCAAACTGTGTAGCGCGCTTCCCTGGGGGGCTGTGGCAATGTTCCGGGGGGGGGGGGGAGGTAGCAAATGTCTCAGTAACAACTTGTAAATGAAAACGCTTAAAAGCGTGAATTTGTTTCGAAATCGTGCTTCCAGGCTGTCTTCAATTTACATGCAACAGCTGAAGACATAACAGGAACTAAGACATGATTAAAAGGAGCATACTATTCTGGAACTACTATGCTCTATCTTTTAACGTGCAGGTAACATAACTGAAAAATAGTTTCAAGATAATACTTATGAATCCTCAAATGGTTAATGCAATCACTGCATATGTTTGAGTATGAGGCCAAGAAGTTACAGAAATTAATTTTGGTGGGCACAGTGGGGAAAAGGGGCCCGTGTCTACATAGATCTATGAGGTCCAAGCCTGTAACAAAGAGTACTGTGAATTTCAACATGCACATCATCATTTTAAAACTGCATTACAGCCAATATAAGATAGGCAGCTGCAGAATTGTTTAGTCAGGGCCACTGGAATTCAGGTTGACCAAATTCTTCAAGAAGAAAAGGCTAAATATGTGAAATGTGTCATTTTTTACAGTATTATTTAATTACTCTGCACTTTTTTCACATGGTATTAGTATTTGGGAAAATATTTTACCTCATTAGTACCAGTTTAACAATCAAATACAGAAATAAGCAAATGAAAGGTGACAATTTAACCTCTGTCAAGGGCCTTCCATTGCATGGGACCACATGTTGCTACATTTGAGTAACTTTTGATACGTTTGAGCTAGAAACAATTTTTTTTCCTCAAATCTGCAGCTCATGCACCAGATGATGAATTATGTGGCAAATGTGGCAGATACATAATTATGCGAAATAAGACACAAAATCGCATACATCCAGGTGCTCTGGGTTTAGTGTTTAAGACAAAACAAGCACTTTATATATTTAGTAATAGGTAATCAGACTGTACCTAATGCAAGCATTTTTGTAAGTATCCATTGAAAGGATACTTTACAGAACTCAACTCTCTTATGTCACATGTCATCATGAAACGTCCAGTAACTCCATCAATTGTAGCTTATACTGGGTCCTAAGCAACCCTTACATTTGGTGATTAACCAATTGCACACATTTAAATTTCTTTCTGGTAGTGGGCACCTTGGTGAGAAGGTCTATTTATTCTTTACCTCGGTCCCGCATTCTGAACACTTGAGAGACCCACGCTCTCCCGTTTCACTTTAAACCAGAGGCACTGCGAGGTCTACAATAACTTTTTGGGTATGTCTTTCTTTTTTGTTTAACAAAAACCCCATGGGGACTAGTTTTTTTAATTAAAAAAAAAACACAGGCATATCGGTCCTCACAACTCCTGCCCAATTCGACATGCATATCCTTTCTGCTAAGTTGAAGGGCAGCCTACAGGGTCGCATTCAGAAGCAGATCCCTGATCATCCAGACCCCTGCGGCATCAGAATGATGGCCCAGGAGAAAGACGAAAAGAGCAAGATCAATGGATAACATCAAAGACATGGCCCATAGGAGTAGTGATATGGAGGGGCTAATTTTTCCACCTACAAATGGACAGACATATGGGAAAAATACGGGTCCTGCTATTTTTTTATGAAAGGGCCAGCACTACCATTAATGTAGTAGGTGCAGTGGCAATGGGACCATGAGTATGAGGGGACTAGTACACTCAAATTAAGACTGTAGCAAAGAGTGGAATGGTGTCCCATTTTCCTTGCTAGTATTAGGCCCCAGGCCACCCATGTTGCAAAGAAAACAGGACCCCAGCACTGGGAGGGGGAGATGTGGGACTTTGTTCCCTTTTTTGAATTACACAAAGGGGCAGACAGTCTACTCTGAGCCTCATGCCTAGTAGTGATATCTCTGCGTAGTGGGCTAAGGATGAAGCCTGTTTCCTAGAGCTGTACGTATCATTGGTGCTGCTGGTGCAATGGCACTGAGGCCTAGTGGTGTGAGAGGCCACCAAAACCCCAATTATGACTGTTTTACTATCCTTCTATCCTACTAACATTAGGCCCCAGTGCACCCTTGCTGGGCCAGTATGTTTGGCCTCATACCAATGGCCCAAAGAAGTTGAATGTTGAAGCAGAGGAGACAGCAGAACTTGGGCCTCAGAGAGATGACAAGACAAGGCATGACACAATATCTGGGTCCATGTTTTTAACAAGGTGCACATGAGACTGTCTGTTTCGCAAGGCCATAGCTATCATTAGTGAAGCAGGTAAAGTGGCACTGGATGCCAGGGGGTTGAGGGGCCTGCTGCATGAGAATCATGATTGTCTCATTCTACAAAAGAGGAATGGGGCCCTGCTAGCATTAGAACTGATGTAACTGTTGATGCAAAGTGTGGAAACATGTGGGGGCTCATTTTTTGTCTGAAAGGATCAGAGAGTGTGTGTCAGGGCTGAAGGATGGCCAGGCATCATGGTAGGGAAAGGCAGAGACAGAGAGGCAGCCCGCTACTCAGGGGTGCAGCTATCATTTGTCCTGCAGGTACATCTGCATTGGGGTCCAGGAGAAAGAGGGGTTCACACCACCCTAATTATGTGAGGCAGAGTGGTTTGGTCAATTTTTGTTTTGTGTGACATTTTTGGTCTGTTAGACTGCTCATATTTAGTACACATTTTGAGCTACAGAAATGTACCCTTGAAATTATCTCATACTCCGTGCTCCCTGGTCTTAGCCATACCACTCCTGCTCCCCCAAGTCTTGCTATAACGTTTTGGAGGGGGGCCCGGCATCAAAACATTTTCCTTAGAGGGGCTCAGAGCAAAAAAGTTTGAAGACCTCTGGCCTAACTTATTGTGAAAAGCATATGTTAAATGCTATCAGCCTCTAAGGATTGATTGCTATTACATTGAAGCCTGTAGACAGTTACATAGAATCTCACAGATTACTATAGTAGACAAAAGTTTGGGTGTTTGTTATCTCCACTGACAAAACAGTGGGGTATAGGATTTTCGCTGTAAATCCTAAATAGCCCCTCTAAGGATGCCCAACATGTTCAATTGTCTGCCCGGATTGCATAATCAAAATAATTCATAAGAAATACATGCATTTGCATAGATATATTTAAATATTGTTTGAGTGGCATACATATCCTGTTTACATCAATATGGGCATTCAAAACAGGACAATTGGTCAGCCATTTCATCATTGTCTCCACTACTCTCTGAGTGCACATCTGTCTGAAAATGAATTCTCTTCATAGTTTTCTGTTTTCTTATTTGATAGGTTTCCTTTCCTTTCATTTCTTTTCTTCTCCTTTGGTATTGTTTTTTAGAGTGTAGCGCAGTGCTCCAGGCAGCTCACATACCGCTCATTTCATTTGCCGTATACTGCATCCCACACAACAACTGCTTCTAAACTTTTGTCCATAGTGTATCACAGTTGTATTATCCAAAGATTGCTTCCACATTTAGAAACATTGTGTAAGCCTCCTGGGATTATTACAACAAAGATACACTTTGAAAAACACTATTCCAAGATGGCCTCCTGCTACAATGTTTATTGAGTGTCATGTATGGTATTTACATGGTATATCTATGTTTTACTACTTGAAGATGGCAAACGTGTTGCTTCTAAACCTGGTGGTCATGTTGGAATTTGAAAACTATGATTATGTATAATACTATTACAAGACTGCTGTCCACTATATAAAATGTTTTTATTTATTGCAAGTGTTTGCCCACCACGTTTAGTTGGTGGCATTCTTATTTTTACTTTTTCTTTTTTAATACAAGTTTTATATGCCTGTTGATTTATGTGTGCGCTGTATTGTGAATAGGTAAAGTGGATGAATGCAAGAGTCAGTAGGAGGATGCAAGGTTGCATGAGTGCAAGGATGAGTGATTTACTGCTTGTATGATGACTAATTAACTGCCTAAACTCACATGAAGATGACTTTTCAGTTATAAACCAGACTTATTGGCATTGGAAATGCTCGTTTATTGTGGTTTTCAAACGAACAACAATTAGAGAAACAAGGTACCCATAATAAGAGAGTTAATATGGATTAAAAAAAAGGCATACCAAGACTGTTATTAAACAGAGTTCTGAAGAACTTCGGTTGCAGGGCCCACCTAGGATTTAGCACTCCGCTTCTCCAGACAATTTCTCTTGTAGACAAAGCTGATTTCTATTACAAGTCAATAAGCAAATTGTAACATTGTATACGTCTTTGAACTTATATTTCAATGTGTGACTAGTGTGTTTCTGTTGCAATGCCCGCCAATGCACTTCGGTCAGTTCCGCACCATAAAAACTGCAATAGATAAATAAATAGAAGTCTCCCTGAACCTTTCCCACAAACACATTCGCACTAATTCTAACCTGGGAGCCTGAACAGTCATCATCTTGAGTAGGACCTCCTTACTTTTTTGTCCAGTGATTAACTTCAGCATGTATCTCACTCGTTCCAGGTCAGTTTAGTGGAGTTTCAAACTTTGTTTTCTTGTATGCTTTGCTGCCTGTAGGTTTTCATAACTCCACCAAACAAAGTCACTTTAAATCTGAACATGCAATAAGTAGTTCTCTCATCAACGTCTTCAAAGGATACCAAGCCTAACTGAAATATTTCATCAAAACTTTTAGCCGCCTTCTCAGAGAAACCAACCCCTTTCAGTGCCCAGAAATATTTCCATTTTTTTGCTGTGACACTGCAAGAGGTATTCACGAGTTCATCCTCTACCATTGTTGGAACAGCATTATCATCAACTTCATTAGTCATAAGTCCAGAGGACTCTCTCATGGCACTTCAGTAAACTAAATGAATACTCTAAACATGTTTCTAAGATGTTGTGGTTGAATGTTCTCATTTTGGAAATGACTACCTGAATATTTGGCAGCAAACACAATCCTCATCTTTGAGAATGAATCTTTCAGGAGATTTGTGATTTTGTAAATACGAAGGGCCATATTTATGACCCAGTTTGCATCGTTTTTTGAAGACTTGCAAAGCCACTATGCGTGCTTCCAAATATCTGGAGCAACGCAACACAGCACAAATAACTGCATGGCTTACTCTGACCCGTGTTGGCATTCCATGGGCGTTGTGTGGGTGTTCCCAAGCAACTTGCATGATCTCTGATGCAAGACCTTGTAAACCTGGGAATGCGCCAAAAAGATACTCCTCCCAAGGTGATACATAAAGAGGAGAAATATCTTTATTCCTCCTTGTTACTTCCTCTTTCTCTATGTGCTTCACTGTGCAGCACACATAGAAAGAGGAAAAAAGTCTCTCAGAATTGTTTGTGTGCAGAAAGGTTTCGCTTCCTGCACAAAAACAATCCTGTCTACAACACAGGTACCCCAGCATCATGGTGCAAGGGTGCCTGCGTTGGGGCTATGCTGCCAAAACGGCACCAGCATAAGGGAAAAGGATAGGAATGTGCCCTATTGGATAAATACAGTGCATTCCTGCCCTTTCCCTTTGATGCAGGGCAGAGCAGCAGGGTGACTTGCTGAGCCGCCCTGTGCCACAAACCTCATAAAAATGGCCCCTAAATGAGCACTGACATAGGCATGACAAATTCCTACAAAGAGGCAAGAGAAACCTGTTTCTTTTGACTGAGCAGTCTACAAACCTCTGTGATAACCAGCAATATGCCATGCTGATCTGAGAGTCTTTGGATTCTTTGGTTCTTCAATATGATCCATGAATGATATTAACAGTTCTCTTTACATTGAGAAGCCCATTGAACGGGCGGCGTCAGAGGCAAAGATGGCGGCGTCAGGCTAGACGCCGGTAGCAGCTCTGATCAGGACAGCGGAGTGTGCTAAAATAAAACCGGAGACTGACATGTGGAAGTTATCTAATTGTACAGACAAAGCTACTAACATCTAGAGGGAAACGGAGATGTCCAATGCAGCCCTGTGAGTTAAAGTTTGTTCCTGCCGAGGACTCACCTCCAACAAGGACGCCGCTTGCACTCCTCGCCTCAGTAATCGGGTTTGCTGTTCTCCGCCTGCTGATCTGCAATCACCGATCAGTGAATGAACTGCGCTCCTTTTGGTGGCTCGGATTCACGAATACTGCAGAAGTTGTGAGCTCTGTGAGTGATACGGATTACAAGAGAAGAACAGCAGCCCACAATAGCGAACGGAACCTGACACCACCAATGGCCCCGAAAAATGCGGCGGCAGCAGCCGCAGTGGCAGCTAAGACAAGGGCTGCAAGACAAGCGCTACGAGATCAGGAGATGAATAAGCAGCAACAGCGTGGGGGTGTACAAGCGGTGCACACAGAGACTGCAGCAACAGCAGTGGAGAAAACGATGGAAAAAACACCGGCCCGGAGGGGGGCCTCCAGTAAAACATCGCTAACTACACAACCCACTAAGAATACACCAATTAACGTCACAACAGTGGCTACAATGTTCCGCGCTGCAAACCAGAGAACAGTGTCAAGAGAGACACAGCAGAGCACGGAAAAACAACATGTGCCTGACCCCATGGTGGGGAGTACGATGTCAATAATAACGGGGGACAAAGGGAGTAACACTGCTGAAACGAGAGCAGCGGGGCAGACGGGCCCCACAATGCCATTATCGGTGGGAAACAATGTTACAACCGGTCAAACAGGGGCACAGAAAGAAACAGAGTTGCAGCAGGAGCAAAGACAAGTGCTTGAGGCTGAGACTGACAACAGATCTGAAAGACCTGTCTCTACGGCCGGACAGGTAAGCCATTATACCTCTTCTGGTTCTGGTTCGGGTTCTGGTTCTGCACTCCCCAGATCTGACATAATTAATCAGGGGGGGGGGCTGATATTTTCAACGAAGAGATGGTGGATAAAAACTGCCCAGCAAGCCTAGTGGAGAATTGTAATGCAACCAATGAATATGCTCTTACAAACACTAATCAATATGTGGATCGACATGAGGCTACAAGTTTCTCTACAATACTTCCCGAAAGCACTGCTGGTAACAAGGAGATGCTAGCAGACCCCTCACCTGAGAGCATATTAACTGATATACGAGTAAACTCACTCATAGTCGAAAATCATACCCCACAAGTTGGGGTCATCAAAGCTTCAGAAAAGGAGAAGGAGGAAGGGACAGATTCTGCAGAGACCTCAGAAACATCAAAACTAGACACAGAAATACCACAATCTAGCTCTGCAATAAATGAACACCCCATTGATGCTATAGAGGTACTAGAGACCGACAAGGACATAACGGATTTTTATTCATTATCTGAAGACATTAGCTGGTCTGGTGACACTGACGAACTAGACGAAGCAGAAGATCCGGAGAATGACTCAGACTCTAACCTAAGCTCAGAATTTGAAGCCAATCCACCAAAAGAACAACGTGACAAAAAGAGAACTATACAAAAAAAGAGGAAAACTGGACACCACGGTGCCAATGAACTAACATGGGACTACACTCCTACAGTCCTGGCATTAAATCAGAGTCATACTCCTGATCCTAGGCCACCCTCAGATCAAAATAAAGAATCTCTCGAGGCGTCAGGAACCACCCTAACACAAGTAATGGAGACAGTCCTGCAAGCTATAGCATCACACCGTGAGGAAACCTCAAAAGACAGTCGCAAAGCCCGAGCTGGGCTACAAAAGGTTCAAGGAGTGGTTCGCAAACTCTCAAAAACCATGGGCGCTTTTACAGAGAGATTAAACGACATAGAGGATCGCATTGTGGTTAAAGAAACAGAAGCTGTAGCCACAAACGAACGAGTCGAAGCTACTGAAGCACAAGTTGAGGACATCAGATGGAAGCTTGAAGATTACTAAAATAGGCTTCGCAGGAACAATCTACGAGTGCTAGGAATTCCGGAAAAAATGGAGGGTGAGGATTGTCGCACCTTCAGTATACAACTATTTCGAGATACCCTTCCTGAACTAAACACCTGGGATTGGGGATACGAGGTGCAAAGAGCTCATCGGGTCCCACTATCCTTAAAACCCACGGCACCTACAGGTAAATACCCACGAGCAATACTAGTGTACTTCGGAAATTTCTTGCTTCGACAAGCCATTGCTGAAAAAGTCACTCCTGACAAACATCGCAAAAAAGATTCAACATCATATTTCGTACGCCCTGACTTTTGCCACTGGACTGTCGAAAGGAGGTGGCGTCTTAGGCAACTCATCAAACCATTTATAGAGAAGAAGGCAGTAGTATATCTGAACAATCCGGCAAAACTAAAAGTAATATACAAGGGCCAAACCAAATTTTTTACTTCCGAGGTCAAAGCTAAGGAATATCTAGAGAGCCTATGAAAGAACAATTGAAAATATATGAGAACAAGTTGGAGAGATATTTGAAGTAGACATGAAATAGATTTATGTTGTCGGTTTCTCACAAGCAACTCAAAAACTGGCCTATATGCAACAGATTAGATCAGATTTACAATCTTCAACTACTGATCCCTTTACCTTTTCATACTTTTTTTTCTACTCGTTAAGTCGCATTTTCTCTTTTCTCCGGTAATGTTTATTTTATTTTTAGTTTAGTACAATTAAGAATGCATGCTTCACTAGTCCTGATTGGAACATGCTAACGCATCACTGCAGACTCTCATGGAGTCTCAATGCCTTTTCTGGGTGGTCAAGGGGAGGGGGGGGTGGAGAGGAGAGAGGAAGGTGGGGGGTGGGAGCCAGGGTGCACTGGGTGCACGGGGTGCACTTGGTGTAGGGGGGGGGAGCAAAAAAACATAAAATGAGCAAAAATGATACTACTGAAGGAACGCCGATTGATGAATACCACTTTAAAACTAGTATAGTTAAATGGGCAGGTTAAACATAGGATGTTGGAATGTGGCAGGTCTAAATGATAGAGGAAAGAGGGCCCAATTTTGCCAAATAATAGCTCATAGTACTTGGGACATCATCTGCATACAAGAAACCCATATCCCAATAGGAGAGATCAACCAACTGAAAGTACCAGGTTATCACATATTAATTACAACAACGCAAACCACAAGAATTAGGGGGGTCACAATTTTAGCAAGAACAAGATTAGGTCACCCAGTATGTAAAAAAGCTGACGATCACGGACGATGGGCCATTGTCCAATTAGATCTGGGAATTACAATATGCTCCATTTATGGCCCTAATCTTGACGACCCCATATTATATAACGATTTGGAATCTGAATTAGCATTGTGACCAAGTACTCTGATTCTTTGTGGCGATTTTACTTTAACATTTAATCAAACCCAGTCTCTTCAGAACCATTATACGTACATCGGGCGGAAGCCCAGAGTGTTCAGAGCTGTATTAAATCTGATCCAGACCCATAATCTTCAAGATATATGGTTGTTAAAAAATAGTAAGGATCCAGGATACACATATTTCTCCTATCCACACAGGAAATATGTTCGCATAGTTTACATCTATGCAACTCCAGACATCGCTCTGAATGCTCTGATCTTTAAGGACCCGAAGACAATCTCCGACCATAATTCTATACATACTACATTGGAAGTATCTGGCTACAATCGGGTCCACACACAATGGACATTCGATAGGAAACTATTAGTCAGTCAAGAATATATATCATACATAGCCCAATGGACCAAAGAATTTTTTGATGCAAATCAATATAGTGCTTCACGCTGCAACGTATGGGACAGTTTCAAGGCTGCATTAAGGGGGGAAACTGCTGCATTTGTTGCTAGGCGTAAGAAAGAACGAATGAAAACTCATAACCAATTGATAAACGAGTTAGTACAGTTAGAATATAAACATGCCAACCAAATACATCACGGCAAAGAGGCTGAGGATACCCTAAGAAAGATCCTAGTACTAAAGGCAGAGATAAATAATGAGCTAACGGTTAAAGCCGCTGAAACTGTCCAAGCTTATCGGAATAAGTCATATGAGATAGGGGAAAATGTTGGGAGACATCTTGCCTTAAAAACACGACAGACCCAATCTTATAACACTATACAAGGTATTGATTATGGCGGGCACAAATATACCACCCAGGAAGAAATTGCTAATTGTTTTAAAGAATATTATCAAACATTGTATCAGAACGAAGATAAACAAACGGCTGATGAAACCAGGGAGTTCTTAGTTAGCTGGCTAAGCGAGACTAACATGCTACAAACTGTTGACGACGATACAAGGAAAGAACTGGAGAAAGAAATTACTAGAACAGAGGTTGAGCTGGCAATAGCGGAACTAGCCGCAGGGAAAGCAGCAGGACCCGATAGGATACCACTAGATTTATATAAAATACTTGGTAAAATAATAATACCATTCCTCCATGATCTATTCCTAGGCGTCCAATGGCATGGAAAACCACCAGGGTCATGGAAACAAACAAATATAGCAGTTTTTAAGAAAAAGGACAAACCCCCTGATTCAACAACATCATACAGACCGATTTCGCTGATTAATTCAGATTCTAAAACTTATGCAAAAATTTTTGCTAACCGGCTTGCCGAGTACATAATACAATTAGTGTCTCCTTGGCAACACGGGTTAATACCGGGCAAAAGCACCACTGACCACATACGCCGAGTAATAACACTCTTTGATATTATGAAAATAGAAAAAGGCCAGATGTCTCTTATTTTACTAGATGCCGAAAAGGCTTTCGACCGGGTCTCCTGGCAGTTTCTCTGGGAATTACTAGCCCTTAATAACATCGGCCCGGGGTTTATAAAGTCAGTCTACAAAGCAGCCAGAAAGCATTGGCTGCTTCCCTTGATTAAGAATTTGGGTGGCAGGGAATATACACCTATGTACAGGATTTTAAAATCCGATGTTTCTGGCCCAACCGTTTTTGCACTTTCCAAATTCTTTACGAATGTTTGGTATACGCGTATTCGTCTTTTAAAAAATGCTGGGTAGACTTTAGAATCACTTCAATTCTTAATAACTGTTTTTATTGTCTGTGTTGATCTTAAAATCATGTATTGATGTTTTAACAAATCGGACAGAATTCATGTGATTTTATTGTATGTGCATCTTTTATGACCAAATGGTCGAAATAAAGATTGGAAAATGAAAATGAAAGTCAGTAAAAGCCCTATATGTAGAACCTAAAGCCAAAATCTTGACAGGCTGTAGCGAATCCGAAAGCATAAATATCCAAAGAGGCACACGACAAGGGTGTCCGTGCTCTCCACTTTTATTCGCACTCTATATCAACCCCTTAATCATTAAATTATTAACATCACCGGCGATATTACCAATAAAAACCGGCATATATAATACTAAAATTCTGGCCTACGCCGATGACGTAGCGATTTTAACAACTAATCCTACTGAGGCATTAGTCGAAATAGAAGCAGTCACTAAAATATATGGTCACTATTCAGGCTATTCACTAAATCAGGACAAAACGATGGTTGTTTGTACCGACAATACTCCTTATACAAGCCAATATAGAGTGGAAAACGCGAAATACCTAGGAGTTAACATCTCGCCTAATACTAACAACATCATCACGCTAAACTATGATCCCTTAATTACAAGAATAAAAAAAGATCTTCTCAAAATTAATAACCTTCACTTATCCATAATTGGTAGAAGCAATTACATAAAAATGACAATATTTCCAAAACTATTATACTTATTTCGTGCAATTCCTATTCTAATCGACAATACTTATATGAAGAAGATTGACCAAGCAATAACATCATTTATTTGGAACTATGGGAAGACAAGAAGGGCCATATCCAAGTTAGCGCTACCGATAGCCCGCGGTGGACTAGCAGTACCAAATTTAACCTATTATATGTGGGCTGCTATTCTACAACAAATGTCCTTCCTAATTACACCTAAAGGTCCAGATCAAAATACATTACTACATAGTATCCCTTCTATCTACGAATTGACATTAGGTAATACAGCTCGAGGATTATTGTTAAGACAAATTGAGCCCTCATATTACAAAAAAATTAAATTTAAAATAGTTACAGATGCATTTAAAACTTGGACTAGTGTCACTAAATTACTATCAATACCCAAATGTACAAAATATACACCGCTATGGCGCAGTTCGATAATCCCCCAATATCTCAATGATAATATCACTAAACGATGGGAAAATTTAGGTATTATCACTATTGGCGATTTTCTAAATTCAGACGGAAGAATAACTTTTAATGAGCTACGCCTTAAATATCAAATCCACCAAGCGGATTATTTAAATTTTATCCAAATATCTACAACACTAAGACAATGTTTTACAAATATGGAGCTACAGTCGATACCACTCCTAGACTTGATGTCAAAATCCTCAGTCAGAATCAGCGATATATACGGGATCCTCTTAAACAACCTCCCGGATGATCTAGAAAAAATGGAAAAAAACTGGGCTGATAAATTAAACAATCCCAACGTCGACATAGATATGGTGCTACAACTATCTTCTAAAGTTTTACTAGCAAGTAATCTAAAAGCCCAAATCTATAAAACGATCTGTAATGTATATTACACACCTTTTAAACTATTCTCATGGGGTAAGATCAGCCATGACAGATGCCCTAGATGTGCACTTGGCCCCGCAGACCTAGTACACATGTTCTACGACTGCCCCAAGTTGAAACAACTAAAGGAAAGTATAGTTAAATATTGGATCGAGATCTTCGGCCGCGAGATCCAAACTTCATCAACATTGTTCTTATTAGGCTTTGATAGCTCCCTAGAATTTAGTAACCTAGAAATTTACACAACTTATATATGTACCGCCATATACAGAATTATTTTAGCAGCTCGCTGGAAGGATACTGAGGCCCCCACATTTCAGGGATGGATTAATAGACTTTTAGCAACATTTAAACAAGAAAAAGCTATATATGAAACTAGAGGGAAAAAATCTAGAGCTAAAGGGGAATTGATTTGGTCCCCAGTGGCTAATTGGTATGAACTGCAAAGGGTCTTAGGCTAAAATTAGCCAAAGTAGCGTAATAGTGAAGTCACTACTATATAGAAATATGAAATGGAAAAAACGAGTATATATTGTATAATGTTTGTTCTTTATTTTTTTTATTTTTTTTTCTATATTTGTTTTCTTTGTAGCTGCTTCTTGTTTAATCATCATCATACTTGCCACATCCTAAAAATGGAACTTATATTAACATATATTTTTAATGTATGTCCTTATCATATGTGCGTTCTTATATAATGAAAAATCTATTCCTTTTCTTTGTATCATAATATGTATACTATAACATATGATCAAACATGTATATTTTGAATATGCTCAATAAAAATTAAAAAAAAAAAAAAGAAGCCCATTGAACATTTCTGGGATCAGCACCAGCTGTTGTAGGCATAAAACAGGTTTTTGCTGGCTAACACAAATGTTTTCTCTGTTTAGGGTTCTTTCCATCCTGCTGTGAGTCCTTTTTCCATACAAATCATCAGACTCTGTTGTTATGCAATTTCTTGCAGATGTTATGGAGGGAGACTCAGAAGCTCCACCTTTAAGGCTGAAACTGTTGCCTAACGTCTTAAAAAGATGATTTCAACATCCTTCTCCATTTCCTAGAGCCCTTATACAATCTTGGCCAGTGTTTTCTCTATGATGGCATCCAGATACTCACCATATGCTGGGACAGCACTATTATTATCACAGTTAGGATGATCTTCAACCCCTGTAACCTGGCAGGCCCCAGTTTATAACTGGTTGAAGCTAATGATATAAGCTGTGCTTTCCATGACAGTCCTGATAGCTGATGCATTTACTTCTCTCCTTATGATTACATAAGCTGGCAAAGGGAACCTATTAATATTACCTGAGATGTTGGCAGGATAAGTTGTAATTTGAAAGCTATGAGAGGATATTGGCTCCATAATATCAGCTTGGGCATTGCAGATATCTCTTAGCCTCCTGTGTCTTGAAGCACTCAGAACAAGTACCCTCTGCAAGGCTTCACTAGTTTCTTCCACCATTATCGCCCCACTTTGCACCCATTCTCTCCAGCATGGAGCTCGACAATGCCCAAGAGTTCAGCCTCACCAAGGGGCATATTACCAACAACTAGCGATAATTATCGCTATGTTGGCTTAGTGGCAATATTTTTATCGCCGAGCTGCGGCGATTTTTATCTCTTAGGAACCTTGCTATTATCAAGGTTTATCTCCTAAGCGATAGAAATCGTCCAAAATGCATGAATATCGCTGAAAAGTCAGCGATATTCATGCATTACCGAGCTAATGCTCTTAGCCATGTTATCCACCTCCCATTGGATAACATGGCTAAGAACTCCTCTGGGGCAGGTGTTAGCTTTTGGAGATATTCACGCTTAGCGCGAATATCTCCAAAAGTTGGTAATAGGAGATAGCGATGTTAGCGACTGTTTTCAGTCGCTAACATCTTGGCACGCCCACTTTGCATGTCATTAGTGATAAATATCACTGACATGCAAAGCGGGGCCCAAGATGGTCACTATCTCCTACTAGCGGTCGCTAACTGGTGTTAGCGACAGCTAGGTAATAGGGAGATAATATTATCTCCGCTTTCTTGGCTTTTAAAGCCAAAAAAGCGGAGATAAACCCCCTTGATAATATGCCCCCAAATATTTAGCGCTTTATGCAGGAAGATCTTTCGCAAGGCCAAATTTTGTTAAACTGAATTTCCATTTTGCTGTGTTTGTCCAAATCTTCAGCTCTTCATTGCGATTCAATGAGATTACATGTCTTTAAAGCCTCCTGTTCTAATTCATTCTCTTTTCTGATATAACAGGCCTCAGTTTTATATGGTTCCCATTAAAAAAGGTAGGACTTCATATTAGGTCAGCAGGACTTCAGAATGTAGGGACTGAGTCCATCTACACCATCAGAGACTGTCAGCCCAATTCCTAGCTAGCTCACACTGCTTCACCTGAATCACTACCCTTCCTGGAGCGGCAGGTGATATTTGCAACCTCAACTTGACACTCTGATCCCCAAGGGAATTGTGGAAACAGATCTTACCCCTTTAATTGTCTAATCATGCATGTCCTGGGTAAACACAAGAAGGGTACAAAGGAAGTTTTCAATACATTTATTGAAACAATCGTAATCTTGCATAGATTGAATGAGCTGAGATTATTAGGCAGATAAAACAAAGCAAAGTAACTATCATGGTGAAAAGAATAAACAGTCCAACCATGGCAGCAAGATTTCTATATATAGCTCTAACTATCACTGCCCCTATTCTGAGAACATAGTGGGTGTGCCCTCTGGCCGATCTCTTAGGTTAGCCTGACACCCCATACCTGGATGACTTGGTCTGAAGTAGGATTGGCAATCCTTCTCTGCAGGGTGGAAGATCAGCATTAGCAGAGTTACATGTCGAGCACAGCATTTGTTCTAGGACCTTCGTGGCTGGAGTGCCTCGCTCACCTGTAGGGGACAGTGGACTGTTTAGATATTAAAACTAGTGTGTTAGAGGTACAGTTCTGATTCAATGATGTGTCTAGATGTTAGAAGCTGTCTCCAAACGGGCAACGCAAGCACTAGGAAAATGCACGGTCCCTGGTGAAGCATGCCATGGACTTTGCTGACGTTTTAGAGGTTCAGCTTTCAGACCTTGCATTTATCACCGAATCCTGGGTAGATGATGCTGCCGGGCCAGAACTGGCAGTAGCGGTCCCTTTTGCTTTACTAAACCACAGACTTGACAGAACAGGAAAAAAAGGTGGAGGTATCGCCATAATATATCGTCAGTCCTTTTTAGGTCCCTTTATGGAACTTACTAGCTCGAAGGCTTTAGAGGCTCTGGCTTTTAAATTAAAGGTCTCAAAGCATGATTCCTTTAATAGAATACTTTTATACCATCTTCCAGGGCCCAGTTCTGACTTTTTTCCCAACTTTTTACCTGTTTTCAGATTTAGAAATCGATTCACCTGACTTCATGATTTTAGGTGATTTTAATATGCAATTAGAAAAGCCAGAGAACACGGATGCGGCATATCTTGTAGAGATGTTGCTTAGGCTCGGTTTAGAACAGCTGGTCAAAGAACCTATGCATCAAGCTGGCCATCGACTTGATGGCATTTTTACTGACTGCCAGGATCTATAAACATCACCAGCCCTCCCCTTGTTATGGTCTACGGCTACGTTTAAGATCAAATTAGCTCCCTTTATTGCACTGTATAATAAATATTGGCCAGTAAGCCTCACCCAATTGGCATCTGATAAAGGAGATATAGTGAGACGCCATCCTATCTGAAACACGACCCCACATAATGACAGATCCTGAGAAAGTAGCTAGTCAATATCAGGTATGGCTGGACAAGGCCGCTGAGATAGTAGTGCTGACTAAAATCCAAAGGAGAAACCAAGACATTCCTTCTGAACCCTGGTTCACAGAAAATTTACGACTGCATAAACAATCATGCCATAGGCAGGAAAGAAAATGTAGGCGCCATTATGAGAACTCAGAAAAAGAGAAATACAAACTTATTTTAGCTTTGTTTAAAGATCAGATTTTTAAAGAAAAATCCAAATATTTTACTCAGAAGATAGAAGCAACAAAAAATTCCACTTAATACATTTTTGTTTCTATCAAACAGTTATCTAAACCTCCAGAAAAGGGAATTCATTGGCTTTCTTTTTTGAAGATAAGGTTAGGCCCGTTTTTAATCTTTTCTCCTTCAATCCTCTGATTGTTCGCAATGATTCAAAAAATAAAAATAAGGAACGTAAGGTCTGTCTCACCGCTTTTTCTGATTTTTCTCAGGAGCAAATTAAAATTAACCTTCTGCAAACAAAGTCAGGATTTCCCTCAGATCTGTGTCCACCTAAAACAATCCATGTAGTAGCTGACACCATTTCGGCCTACTTTATGGAAACTTTTAATCTTATGGTCAAGTCAGGAATATTTCTTAGTGCCGGCCAAAATAATTGAGAAAGTCATCAATGCTAAACTAACAGCTTTCATTGACGACCAGGGTCATTTAGACCCCTGCCAATTCAGATTTAGGAAACATCACAGTACAGGATTGGCATTGATAAGTGTCTTGAAACATATCAGATTGATGCTGGATATGGGCAGTAGGGCAATACTGGTCCTGTTAGACCTCTCAGCAGCATTTGACACTGTAAATCATGAAATTCTGCTGAATAGGTTGGAGGACAATGGGATAAAATATAGAGCTCTTGTCTTTCCTAAATCTTTTTCATCAGACAGAATTCAGTTTGTAGCAGTTGAGGATTTGAAATCTTCCCCCTTTTCTCTTCCTTGTGGGATCCCCCAGGGTACGTCTCTAAGCCCGACCCTTTTTAACATTTATGTAGCATGATTGGCCAAACCTATTAGATCTTTTGGGGGTTCTGGCATTACTTATGCAGATGATACCCAATTAGTGATCTCAGCATCATCCAATGTTTTAGAGACAGCAGAGCGTTTTTACAATTGTATGCAGGAGATCGGAGAATGGATGAACCACAACTGCCTGAAGCGTAATTCAGGCAAGACTGAAGCTCTGCTCTTTGGAAAGGATTCTTCCTTCTGGTCCCAAGATTTATGGACACCTGAACTTGGCCAACTTCCGTTGCCAGTAGCAATGGTAAAAAACCTTGGAGTTATTTTTGATAATCAATTGACCTTTGAAGGGCACGTAAATGCGATCACATCTACCTCCTTCTTTACTATGAAACTTTTAAGAAACATATTCCCCTTTATTTCGAAAGACCTGCAAACAACTGTAATTTCCGCACTGATACTCTCAAAGATTGGCTATGCAAATGCTCTTTTCGCAAATATCAAAAGAAAAAGGTTCAATAATCTACAAATCCTACAGAACTCAGCTACCTGCCTTCTACTTGGCATACCCAAAAGAGGATCAGTCTCAGCTGCCTTCTCGCTTCTCCACTGGCTACCTATTGAGAAGTGTATACAATTTAAGGCCCTGTGCATTGCGTTCAAGGATGTACATGAGGAAGGCCACAATTTTTCAAACTTTGGTTTCGTTGTTATATTCCACCAAGATCCCTCCGTTCAAAGTCATCATGTAATATCATGGTCCCAGAGTAAAGAGAGCACAATGGGGCAGGAGACATCCTATAGACAGTACTTCCCGGCTCTGGAACATCCTTCTCTTATGCCTAAAAATGGAAACTGACCTCCTTTCTTTTACAAAAATATCAATCTTGGCTCTTGAATTGATAAGGAGTTTATTCCAGTTTTGGTCAGCCTCCTAACTTTGCCAAACCTGTTGGTTAGTCTGCGCACCTAGACACCTCCTGGTAGTAGTGCGTTTATTATAAATTTCTATTTCTTTTCCTGTTCTGTGATCCTAGCTTTGAACGGAGTGTACGGATTATGTTGTATTAAAGGTTTTCTAAAAACAAGCAGCATGTACAACGTCTTCTCAGAATAATGTAGTGCCTAAAAAAGGAAACAGACCTCCTTTCTTTTAGGAAAAATATAAATCTTGGCTCTTGAATTGATAAGGAGTTTATTCCAGTTTTAGTCAGCTTCCTAACTTTGCCAACTCTGTTAGTTAGTCTGCGCACTTAGACACCTCCTGGTAGTAGTGCGCGTTTATTATGCATTTCTATTTCTTTTCCTGTTCTGTGATCCCAGCCTTGAACAGAGTGTACAGATTATGTTGTATTAAAGGTTTTCTAAAAACAAGCAACGTCTTCTTAGAATAATATAGTGCAAGAAAAACATGTAAAAATAATAAAACTAAAATGATGTCTGCTAAAATGTATAAAATGTAAAACTAAAAATGAAGAAACAAAGTGGGTCCAATAGTGTCTCACTACATCAGTGCTCCTCAGTTTGACCTGTTATCATAGCCTCTCTTTTGTAAGTAGTAGCCTCTACCTACAACCAGTAATTCACCTAATAAGTTCGCCTTGCAGAACCCTACTACAGGCTCTAAAAGCCAGGGCAAGGGTCTTACATGCAGCACAGTCCCTCAACCTCTCTTGGTGCACTTTTGGGATGCTTAATATTAGTAGCAAATGTTTGGGCATTTGCTGAGATCACTTCTTCACTTGCCTGGCTTCATTACTGGGTACTTCAGGTCCTTCAAACTACCTTAAAGTGTTGTAGAGGCTTCTAAGACCAAAACGTTCTGGGATACCAAGGGTTTTAACTGTGATCTCTTGTCAATTCTCCTGATGTCTCATTCAGTACATCGAGGAGGAGATATGTCACTCAATAATTAAACATACCAAATCACCGGAATATGGGCCACTTGTGATTGTCAATCTTACTTAGGATTCCCATCAAAGACTTGTATGGATCAATATTTTCATCTGGTAATCCTACCAGGGTATCGTGCCTCTTGATCATTGAGACATTAATATACCCTCATGGTCGGCTTGGGGTAACGACCCACAATCACTGTGTTGTACCATATGACGTTGATCTGATGGGAAAGTGCAGTGCACAAATAATAATGAAAGTGGTGACTTTAAAAAAGGATTGGGAACTTATTCCAAGGACTATTTATTCTACATAAGCCCCTTCCACTCTAAAAACCAGAACAGTGCAAAACAATGATCGCAGTGCAAACAAATAACTGCGAGAGAGCCAACATGTTTCAGCCTATCATGGAAAGGGACCTTAGGCTTTCGTCAAGGCCTCTGTTCTATGGAAATGCTACTGCCTTTTAGTGACTAAATGTGTGAAAAATAATTACAAAAAACACACAAGTGAAACATCAACAATAAAGGATATAATTCTCCTTCCACTGTCTGAATTCCTCCTTGGCACCTGGTGTATAGAACGTATCTGGTAAAAGACAAAGAAACAAATGGACCCAAATGAGTCGAAATGGTCTGTCTGATGCTGACTTATTTGTAGTCTTTTTACAAATTCAATACTCACCCAGTGTGCCCGGGGAAAGGACCTCACCTCTTCCTGGACCTGGCTCATAAAAATTAGCACACTTCATCTCAGTGCCTACCTGTCCGTCGGTGTCTCGATCAGAATCTGAGTCAGGGGGAGGCACAGAACTGTCGTGCAAACTCCATTATCAGTGGTTGAATCTCGACATCGACAACCAATCAGTGAGAGGCTACCGCTTCTCAATCCCAAGTAGAAACATCAATGCTCCACCCTCAATTGTATGTTAGTGATCGTCATGCAGTAAAGTATCAACCCTGTTTAGACTGCCCGAACTCTCCCACTTTCCGAAGTTGGACAAAACGCTTCCGTGGTTTCAGACTCGCGTAGTCTCGCGAGATCTCGCGTAGGACTACAGAATGACATCTGTCCTCCTGACTCAGATTCTGATCGAGACACCGACGGACAGGTAGGCATTGAGATGAAGTGGGCTAATTTTTATGTCCCATTTGCCTTCCTGGAAGTTTTAATGTAATAACTAAGAATGTCCATAGAGAATATCAAGGGCATGCATAATAAGAATGATTGGGTTTAGATATAATTGAGTAACTAGTTAAGCTATATTACACCAGACTGAGGAGATTGTTGGAACTCCTCCCTTGCAAGCCAGGGTGTGGTCGTATGGTGAGGCCCCTTCCTGGAGACGGGTGTGCACAAGCAGGTTTGCTCTGGGTTCGATTGACTAGTTCACCCTAGCACAGTTACAGGACAGAGTAAGTTATTCCAAGCTATCTCTGCCCAGGGTAAGTGCGGGGTTGCTTTGTTCTTATAGAGCGGGGTCTCCCATATCCTGAGCCAGGTCCAGGAAGAGGTGAGGTCCTTTCCCTGGGCACACTGGGTGAGTATTGAATTTATAAAAAGACTACAAATAAGTCAGCATTAGACAGACCATTTCGACTCATTTGGGTCCATTTGTTTGTTTGTCTTTTACCAGATACGTTCTATACACCAGGTGCCAGGAGGAATTCAGACAGTGGAAGGAGAATTATATCCTTTATTGTTGATGTTTCACTTGTGTGTTTTTTGTAATTATTTTTCACACATTTAGTCACTAAAAGGCAGTAGCATTTCCATAGAACAGAGGCCCTGACGAAAGCCTAAGGTCCCTTTCCATGATAGGCTGAAACATGTTGGCTCTCTCGCAGTTATTTGTTTGCACTGCGATCATTGTTTTGCACTGTTCTGGTTTTTAGAGTGGAAGGGGCTTATGTAGAATAAATAGTCCTTGGAATAAGTTCCCAATCCTTTTTTAAAGTCACCACTTTCATTATTATTTGTGCACTGCACTTTCCCATCAGATCAACGTCATATGGTACAACACAGTGATTGTGGGTCGTTACCCCAAGCCGACCATGAGTATATATTAATGTCTCAATGATCAAGAGGCACGATACCCTGGTAGGATTACCAGATGAAAATATTGATCCATACAAGTCTTTGATGGGAATCCTAAGTAAGATTGACAATCACAAGTGGCCCATATTCCGGTGATTTGGTCTGTTTAATTATTGAGTGACATAGCTCCTCCTTGATGTACTGAATGAGACATCAGGAGAATTGACAAGAGATCACAATTAGATATTCAGTTTAGACCCCTAAGTTTGTTTGTTCCATATACTGTTCCATTAAGGGGGATAGAACTTAGGCGAGGTCTTTAAATATCCCTCTGGCCCTCCATTACCGTTTGTTATTTATACCAAGGGTTTTGCCAGAGATTCCACTCCTTCGAGCATCTCCTTCTTTAGGTCGCCTTTTGTGCTTTATGCTCATCTTTCTGAGATCATCTAACCTAAACAATCTTTAAATCTTTCCTCACCCCTTGCCAAAAGCCATTCAGTTTAATCTGCATTGCTTTCTTTCTCCAGGTCTTCCACTGTGGGTCCATAAAGCACACAAAAAATGGAGTCCAGAAAAAGGCAAACAATCTGCAAATTTGCTGAAGGGAAATCTGTATATTCAATGATACTTATACATGATACAATCATTCATGATTTCCATAGGTCTTTGTATGTTCGGTGGACAATTCAAGTGGGGTGGGGTTCAACTATGTGTTCTCTACCATCATTGTATCATGAATTGACCCTTGCAATTTTCCATAGCGATGAACTATACTTTGATCCAAGTCATGCAATGTCTAGCTATTCATGATGTGCCGCAACTTTTTTTTCTCGTACACGTCACATTGCACTCAAACCCTTGTGCTTCTTTCAGAGGCAGTCAATGCAATCTACAAACTTGTGCAAATCCACAATCACATGAAATGTAGCTGTCACCACATACACAATCTCTGGGCCAGCTCAGAAACAAATGTGCTGGCCAGCATAGCTTGGCAGATCATCTATGAACTTTGCAAGGATTTGTGAAAAACGTTTGTATGAACTACAGTATTCTGGAATTATGTACATGGATATCATTGCAGTAGTTTTAGAAAACTGACCATGGGTGGCATGGCAGTCTGGATTTTTCTATGGGTCTTTGAGCCTTCTTTTATGACACTCATGAGGGACTTAATAGTGGTTAAATAAACCCAAACCATGGGTGTTAAATAATAATAATACGATTCTGGAACAGACACAGCCAGGGTTAGGTTGAAAGTCAAAATTGCGCTCCGACAACTGACCATCGGCAAGAACAATAGAGTCCGCCTTGACCGGTCTGACTGGGGCCCCATGTTTTGAAATTTCTGGGTCTGTCCCCAGGAGATATACTAATATCCATGTAATGTAGGCAGGGCATGGTTTGCATATACTGTACCTGAGCATCCCTGTTGGAGTAGAATATGGTCTTTTTGGTCCTGACAAAATGCCATGATCCTCCGGGACGGTAATAGTTATGAAACATGTTTACCTTTTGACATACACTTCTTGTACCTAAAATAGACCATTACATATTTTTTATGCTCGACTCACATTTTTAACCATGACAAAGGGACCCAACAATTAAATTCTCTTTTGATCCCCTTAGTAATTTTTAATAAACACCTCTCTTACCCTTTCTACTCTACATCTATTCACTCACCCTCACACTCCACATTGGCAAAAAAGAAAAGAACTTCGTTAAAGAGCCCCCGCAAGGGGCCCGTTGGGCATTGCAGCGCCGGCCCAACAAGGAGCTGCCCAATGATGAAGGATTATACCCCATGGGGTGTGTGAGGGCCCCTGCTCCTAAAAGGAGCACTCCCCTCGATTCACCACATTATAAGCCCTAGATCCCCACTTAGGAAATACACACCCCTTGTTCTCAAAGCTGTATGGGCAAGTGTGTTGGACCTCACAAATGTATTTATTTATTTATTTACTTAAACTAATGTGTCAGCGCAACAGCTACCCAAAAAGGGTTTCCCAGCGCCGTGAGGGGACAGCAAAAAGAAGGGAGAGAACTACTGGCTAAAACGCCAAGTCTTAAAAGACTTGTGGAACATAAGGAGATTTGATTGCGTGCAGAGAAATAAAGGCAAAGCATTCCATAAAACAGGACCCAACTATGCAAAGGAGCACCATCCCCTACGGGACAGTCTGACCATAGGGACTTGGAATTTAGCTTGTGTGGAAGACTGAAGAGTAAGCGAGGGGACATAGAGGCAGGCTAGGCGTTGTAGGTAGAGGGGAGACATTGCATGATTGAAGTGAAACATGTAGGTGAGGGCCTTGAACACAACCTGTTTATCCACCGAAAGCCAGTGGAGGTTCCCCAGCAGCCTAGAGGCCGATGCGGTAGTGGAAGCCCGGCAAAGTAATCTGGCAGCAGAGTTATGCCTTCGCTGCAGCTTACGTGTTACATCTTTATTGACTCCCAGATAGAGGATGTTCCCATAATCCAGGCTAGATGCAACGAGGGCCTGGACTACGGTACGCTGGGTATGGGATGGCAGCATCCACACAATCTTCCTCAACCATTTCAAAATGGTAAAACAGGTAGCTGCAACCTTGGTAACTTGCTGACGCATGGATAGTGAATCGTCAATGATAAAGCCAAGGTTGCGTACCTGGGTAGAGGGTTGAGGGAACATACCCATTTCTGAGGGCCAATGTTGGGGGCCCCAGAGATCTCTATCTTTACCCAGAAACAGCAGCTCCGTTTTTTTGCCATTAAGTTTTAAAAGGTTGGCGTTCATCCAACCATAACTTTGCTGAGACCTGCCCTGAGCGCAGAAGGCTCAGAAGTTTTACCTGCTGAAAGAGAAAAGATAATCTGGGTGTCGTCGGCGTATGAAAATAACGACAACTCAGATTCCTCTACCATCACTGCCAAGGGTCTAACATAAATATTAAAAAGCAGGGGGCTAAGAATTGAACCCTGTGGGACCCCATAAGGTGAAAAATATGGCTTGGATTTAGCAGTGGATGAAAAAACCCGGAAGGTGAGATTAGAAAGAAAGGACAAAAGCCAATTCAGGGCCACCCCAGTGACCCCAGAAGATTGCAGGGCCTTTATGAGTACGGTATGAGAAACAGTATCAAAGGCCGCGCTTAGATCAAGCAGTACCAGGGCCATTGTTTCACCTGCATCCCGGTTCTGTCGAAGCATTTCAGTAACACCTAAGAGTGTGGACTCAGTGGAATAAGTGGTCCTAAAACCGGATTGGGAATTATGTAAGAGCTCATTGGTTTTGATGAACCTGGATAGATGGCCATTTATGTGTCTCTCCAAAATTTTAGAGAGAACAGGAAGTAGCGAAACTGGACGGTAATTTGAGGGAAGCGCAGGGTCAGAGTTGGTCTTTTTTGATAGTGGGACGACCATTGCATGTTTCCAGTCAGGAGGGACAAGGGACTCCATAAGGGATGCATTAAGAAGATCCAGGATGTAACAAAGTGATGGTTGTTCAATCTGCTGTAGTACCGTAATGGAAAGTAAATCGCAGGGGGATCCCGATTTAATTTTACTGAGATGTTTTGTAAATGTCACCATGTCCAGGAGTGGCCAGGCATCAAGTATATTCTTATGTGTATGGTCAGGAGCAGAAGTAGTGCAACATTCGCATATAGGGCCAGGTCGGGCAAAAGTCGCAATAGGCGAAAGAGTGGAAGGAGGAATAGTTCTAGCTAATGCAAAGTATATTGTTTCCACTTTATTTGAGAAGAATTGGGCAAGATCCTCGCATTGAGTTATATTCAGACTGGGGGATGCCTGTGTGGTTGCTGAACCGGATAATTCCTTAACCATCTTTAATAAAGTTTTAGGGCAATTTTTAGCCTGAGTGATGGTTAAGGAGACAAAATTAACTCGTGCGGACCTGCAGTGGGTATGATAAGCCCTTTTGGAGATAAGATAGGCAGTTTTAGCTTCGGGCGGCTGAATCCCTCGACCTTTGTATGAATTGTTAAATAACAAAGCCATAGAATGCTGTCAATGGATTTTTGTCCTTGCTATTGTTGTGCACTATAATCACCTTTTGGTGCTGGTTAGCATGCTCCTACCCCTGCAGCAAGACTTGTTCAAGAGAAATCTGCCGTACTGCAAATAACTGAGCTTCAGTGGCCTGCTTTCAGTCTGGTGGGGATTGGATTTTGAAACTAATCTTACAGTAATGGTTGAACGGTAGGTTTTACTTGCTTGTGGAATATGTTGTTCTTGTTCAACCCTCTTGTTAGAAGCCAATTATTAGGCTTTTCCTTCTTTAGGTGAAACCTGTGGGGCTATTTTATAGTTTACTTCATTTCATGCTTCTGTATCTCCTACCTACTGTACATCACTGGTGTCGGTATTACCCAATTAAATGCTACTAAATTTACCAACTTAATGTGTATAGGCAGATGCCAGTGGCAAGCATTAAACTTACTGGCCCATCTTTTCAGCTATTAGAATAGCAGACATGATACATTTGCTACTGTGATCTATTTCTGACCCCCCATATTATTTTCACAAATCTTTTATGTGATACATAAAACTGTCATGTTTCTTTGTAATTTCTGTGTTTATGGACGATTGTTTTATGTGCTAGTCTTTTGCTCTTGCAGTTTTGGGTGTTTCCACATAATTTACTACCTGCTTTGCGTGACAATTAATTTAGTTGCCAAATCTGCCTGTTCTGTGGTGGTTTCTGTGACTTGTAGTTAGCCTTTATTAGCTTTAGAGATTTCCTCACATTTATTTCTAAGCTTGTGAATGTGTCTCTGCTCCAAAAATACACAGTGCAAAAACAGAAAAACTTTCATTGTGTAGTAGTTTTATTTGTTGGCTCTTGCATGCTGCAATGCCACGATTCTGCAAGTGATGGCTATGAAGTACTTTGTGAAGTCAGCATGAACTGAATCAGATTGGGTACTATGTCCTGATCTGTGCCATGATGCAGTCTGAACTGATTGCACAGGTTCAGGCAGCTACAGTGTGCCCTTAAAAAAATGTGCTCCCCCAATCCAGGTCCAACTGCACTGATTAGAGCACATCAATGGTATATAGGGCTGCAGTTTGAAACCGTGGCTCTGTCAAGGTTTTTAGTTTTTTTGTTGCAGTTTTATATAGTGCAAACTCAACCCAAAGGTATTAGAACGCTTTACATGAGCACCAGTTACCTGAGACAAGGAGACATTCATTTTTGGGAGGCATGGGGAGATTACCTGATTTGCTCAGAATCACAGGATGTTGAGCTGATGCCGAGACTCGAACCTGGGGGGATATGTACAACAGAAGTGGCGGAGTGAGGCGTTAGCCGTCATGGCTTAACCCCTCACTCCGCCACTTCAGAAACACAAGGCTGCATCATATTTACAACGATGTGGTGTTTCCCCCTGCGCTAGCGCTACCCTTAGCAGGGTAGCGCTAATGCAGGCACCTTGCACTATAGTGCCAGGGTGTCTGCGTGCAGAGGAAAGATTGTTTATGTACAAGAAGGTCATCCTTCCTGTACATAAACAATCTTGTAATGCCATTTTGTCCCTTCTAAATGTACTGCTTAATGCAGCACAAATGGAAGAACGAAAGTTTGACTGCACTCATTGTCATTCCAAGTGCACAATCCTCAAAATGAACAGGTCTCAGCATTGCATTTAATGGGTTAACATAAAAATTAAAACAATTATTCCAGAATTTATTTAAAAAAACTGTCATTGGTCAGAGGAAGATGTTTACCACATAATGAGACCGAAGGAAATACTGTTGTTCTGATGATTTGACTGCTTTCATTTTTTTCTATCATTACCACTTACCCTTTTTAGGTCTCGGCTAGTAACGCGCTGAAAGCGCGTTCTCGCCAGAGAACTATAGTCGGTGTCTCAGCCCATAACGAGCTGGAATGTGGAGACAAGACCTGGCCGCGCACATCGCGTTGTCCCATAGGATAACGTTGTGCGTGGCCACTTCTTCTCTCCCCAGCATAGAGCAGACCGGATCGCGTCGCGCGCCTCTCTGGAATGCAGGGGGAGTCTGCAAAGAGGCGCGCGGCGCTGCTAAAGAGGCTGACATTGGAGACTGAGTGCGGGAGAGGCGGAGGCAGAGGAGGGCTGGACCCGGCAGGCTTCATTCGGGAAATGCATTTGTCAGCAGATTGGCATCACGGAAATATTGACTGCACATATTCATTGTCAGGATGGCGTTAGGGCGCTATTGACTGCATACACAGTGCCAGCTAGGCACCGTGGAGATATTCACAGCACATAAAGTGACTAAGAGTTACCCGCAGGATACTGTGCTGCGCTGCACTGCTTGCACTGCACTGCTTGCACTGCACTGCTCGCACTTCCCCATTCCGCTGCTGCTTTGCTCTGCGTGCAGTTCTATGCCAAGCACTGGCTCCGTGCACACTTTCCAGTGGCGTAGAGGGAACAATTTGAATTTTCTCACTACAGCGGCCCCCGCAACGCAGCAGGTGGAACGCCCACTGCACCCCAATAAAGTCGGTCTTGTACTAGCCAACCCCTGGAAGCGATGCCCATGTGCCTGGCTTGAAGTATGGCCCCTGCTGGCACCCTTACTAAATGCTTTCAAGCTCTGCGAGTCTCTGTGATGTCATATCATGCACAAGGACCATACCGGGACTTGTATTTATTAATGTTTATATTTATGATGCGTGGCTCTGACACCTTCCTACACGGAGTCCAGAACAGCAGTGGGGGAATATCCGCCTCAAAAGACAGGGCTCTTGCGATGCCAGGCCTCGAGGCACTTTAAAATGCATCCTCACCAGAAGCCAGTTTGGGGAATGAAAATGTTAGGGGGGGGTGCGTTTGGAGGGAGGGGGCGAACGGGAGCAGCCTGAGTAACAAACGCACTGCCGCATTCAGTACACGCTGCAGCTGAGAGGCAGTGCAGACCAGAAGTCTAAGACCAAGGCAGAAAGACGAAGACTGTGAGTGCCATGTAAAGTTTAAGGCCGGGACATCCAATGTACTGTTACTCTATTGACCGAGGAAACAGGACGCACGCCGCGCTGCAGTGGGGTGGCACGCTGATATCTACATCGAAGACGTTACACAAATCCGGGGCACTCCTCCTAGAGGATGAAAGGCTGCGTTGGCACCACCTCAACACGAACTTTCGCTCCTGCAGGTCACAGACAGGCATCGCTGCAACAGGAGCTCAACCTACCAAACTGCTGTACTGTGACTGCGGGCTGAGGCTGTCAGGTTACACGATCTGTGCAGCGGGCCTGTATAGGCCCTGAATGTCAAATCGGCTGCCCAATAGCCACAGGAGACCCTGCTCTATACGCGCCCCCTGACCCCCCGTAGCCGTACATATGAATGGAAAGGTGTCCTGCAGATCTGTGCGGTGCTACAGTGCCGCATAAGAGGTCCCCGGAAGAGTGGTTGTCAGTGGTGCAGCAGGTGCAGTGGCACTGGGGATTTTGGGGCCATCTGCACCACCCCTTTCACTACACAACCAGATGGTAGGAGGGATCAACTTCCTCTCTTGCACTAGTGCTCACCATGACACTCTAGTCACTACGCTGACAAAAAAAGAAGGGACCAGAACATCGTGAGGTCACGTGGTTTGTGGACCGCGATTGAATCCCAAAGCACATGCACAGTTTGCAGCGCCCACTCTTTACAGTTACCAGGAGACGTGTTTTCTGCTGCAGGCTCGCAGTGTATACATGAGGGCGCCCAGGCCAAAGTTAGAGTGTAGCTGACTGCACAATTATTCGGTGGCTGCGCCCAGGAAGCAACTGTCTGCGTGACGTATGGAGTAGACTTGCCATGGTGCTATTTAAAGTACTTATGTTGTGTTGACATGCTCGAGGTGCTACTAAGTTTACTTGTGGCAATAGAGTTAAACCGAAGGGGCAGGATACGCACTCGCGCATAAATACACAATTTAAAAAATGAATGTGAGGTGACTGGCCACGTAGACAGGCTGTATACATTCCAGCCACCCGCCTTCATTGGCGGAATTCACTCCTAGTGTGGGGCTCTGGATTTTCCTTTTAAGCATTATTCTGTTTCCTTTCAAAAGAAAAGCCTTTCCATTGTAGCCTACCCACAGATCTTTGCAGCAGGCACATCACCACATGGAGCTAACTCCTGAGGCTTGCAGCCTGCGCCCACTTGCTGCTGTGGCCCGGCGGGCTCGCGCTGTGGCTCTTGAGCCTGCGGCTCGTACCTTCATGATGCCGCTGGTGGCCCGGCTGTGGGTCCTCTCCCCGGAGCTTTCCCGGCTGCTCCTGCCGGACCGTGGGCTGTCCTCCGAGCACCTCCCGTTGCGGACTCCTTTCCTCCGCGCCCGGGCTGGGGACAGGAAGGCCCCGGGGGACTCCAGGGGCTCTGGGGTGCCCAGGAATCCGGCCTGGGATGGGGAGAGCAGCCCGTCCACCACCACGGCCTCCGAGCCCAGGCTGCGTCCATTGGCCATGCTCAGCGTCCGGCAGCCTCCGGCGCTGCGGGGCTCATGGAAGAGGCGCGAGAGGCCAGGGGTGGGGGGATGACACAGTTGGAAGTGGAGGGCTCAGAAGACACTGACCAGGGAGTGATGGGTACGGGGTGATGCCCAGAGCAGTATGGGCGCAGTGCACGCTCACTAAGTTTGGAGGGGCAGTGACCAGGACTGGTGGGCTGCAGAGGGCACTGCCCAGGAAGTAGAGGGGTGTAGTGGGCACTGACCAGGGTGTAGTGGGCACTGTCCTGGGAGTAGAGGGGTGTAGAGGGCACTGCCCTGGGCGCAGTGGGCACTGTCCTGGGAGTAGAGGGGTGCAGCCACCTTGTGAATTACAACGGAACAAATTGCCGCTTGCCATCATCGTGCACACAGTTTATGATAAAACAGGGCCAGCCCACTTCCATCCTCTAAGTAATGAACCTCTTTTTGAAAGGCACACATGGACACCACTACTAACATACATACACAAACGCCACCACTGCCGTGCACACATGGACACCACCACTGCCATGCACACACAGACACCACCACTGCCATGCTCGCACGGAAACCACCAATGCCATGCACTCACGGAAACATCCACTGCCATACACACACAGACAACACCACTGCCATGCACACACGAACACCACCACTGCTATGCACACACGAACACCACCACTGCCATACACACACGGAAACCACCACTGTCATACACACACGGACACCACCACTGCCATACACACACGGACACCACCACTGCCATACACACATGGACACCACCACTGCCATGCACACACGAACACCACCACTGCCATGCACACACGGACACCACCACTGCCATACACACAAGGACACCACCACTGCCATGCACACACGAACACCACCACTGCCATGCACACACGGACACCACCACTGCCATACACACACAGACACCACCACTGCAATGCACACACGAACACCACCACTGCCATGCACACACGGACACTACCACTGCCATACACACACGTAAACCACCACTGCCATGCACAAACAGACACCACCACTGCCATACACACACGGACACCACCACTGCCATGCACACACAAACACCACCACTGCCATGCACACATGGACACCACCACTGCCATACACACACGGACACCACCACTGCCATATACACATGGACACCACCACTGCCATGCACACACAGACACCACCACTGCCATACACACACGGACACCACCACTGCCATGCACACACGAACACCACCACTGCCATGCACACATGGACACCACCACTGCCATGCACACACGGACACCACCACTGCCATGCACACACGAACACCACCACTGCCATGCACACACGGACACCACCACTGCCATACACACGGAAACCACCACTGCCATGCACACACGGACACCACCACTGCCATGCCATGCAATGTTTATATACCAATTGCAAAAAAAAAATAGTTAATGCAAAGCATTGTCATTTACAATGCCAGTAACTCAAACTTTAATGCTGCGAGACCTATTGCATTGCAAACAGTTCAATTACTGGCTCACATCCTCACTGGATAAACTCCTTCCCAATACCACCTCTCTCAGGCATACGAAAAGAGTGACCCCGGCTCCCTGGTACACTCCGGCGCTCAAGTCCCTGCGACAGGAATGCAAGATAACAGAACGATCCTGGAGGAAGGATAAATCTAACGAAAAGAAGGAAGCCTATCACACCGCATCACAAAATTATAAAACCGCCCTCCGTAATACCAAAAGTCTATTCTTCCAAGAAAGAATAGAACACTCCGTTAGTTCCAGTAAGGAATCTTTCACCATTTTAAAAGAACTCCTTAAAATCCCTGACCCAGGACCGAGAGACCCTCCAGACCCCAAAGCTGATGAGGAAAAGTGCTACAAGTTAGCTAATTTCTTCAAGGAGAAAATCCAAAAAATCCTCGACTCCATTCCATCCACAAGCCCGAGCGAGGAAAAAGAAGCCAACAACTCTCCTACCCCCCCATGTCTCACTTCCTGGGGACAAGTGACGGCAGAAGAGGTCGAAAACACGCTGCATGCCATTAAAAGCGGATCTCCTAGGGATCCTGCCCCTTTTCGAATCCTCAAAAGGGTAGCACCCACGATCGCTCCCCCCCTCACCCACCTTATCAACGCCTCCCTTCACAAGGAGTCGTCCCCCCCAGTTGGAAGGCGGCAGTCGTCAAGGCACTAATAAAAAAACCTGCCCTCGACCCTGCCGACCTGGCAAATTATAGACCAATCTCCCTCCTCCCGGGAACTAGCAAGATCGCGGAAAAACTTGTGAACAGGAAACTTTCACAATTTCTGGAGTACAACAACCGTCTAAAAAGCTTGCAGACGGGATTGCGCCCCGGACAGGGCACCGACATCGCCCTCCTCATGGCGGTGGAGGAGGCCAGAGCACTCTTAGACGAAGGAGGATTAGTGGCAGTGATCCTCCTCGACCTCAGTGCGGCCTTCGACACCGTCAACCACCAGCTCCTTATCCAACGACTCAGGAGTGTCGGTGTTGAAGGAACTGCTCTGTCCTGGCTATCGTCCTTTCTGAGCCAACGCTCCTTTCAAATCTGGGAGAATAACACCCGCTCCTCCGACACTCCCCTCCAATGTGGCGTGCCTCAGGGCACCTTCCTGAGCCCCACATTATTTAACATCTACATGTCCCCATTGGAGGAGGTTGTTATTTCGTTCGGAGTGAGCATTGTCAGCTATGCTGACGATACACAATTAGTGGTGTCCCTTTCCCATCCTAAACAACAACCTGCGGACCTTTACAACTGTCTGATACAGATACAAGGATGGATGAACAGATCGTCTCTGAAACTCAATGGGTCAAAGACTGACATTCTCCTCCTTGGTCAGAAGGGGCCCTCTCCAGTACAAAACATCTGGCCACCTTGTCTGGGCCCGCTCCCAGATCCGAAACCAGAGGTAAAGAGCCTAGGTGTTTGGCTCGACAAGGATCTATCATTCGCAACACAAGCGAAAAAGGTAGCCGGGACGTGCTTTGGGCTGCTCAGGTCAATTCGTAAGATCCTGCCCCTACTCCCCCACAGTTCTCAAAAACTGCTGATTCAAGGCTTGATACTCTCTAGGCTTGACTTTAGTAATTCCATCTACTTAGGGGCCCCAGAGGCAACCCTGAACAAACTACAAAGGGTCCAAAATGCAGCTGCCCGGATCCTCACTAACACCCCTGCCAGAGCCTCGGCCAAACCAGCTCTGAAGCGCCTCCATTGGCTTCCGGTGAGAGAACGTGTGATGTTCAAGGCCCTCTGCCTGGCACACAGACTGCTTCAAAACAATGGCCCCCCAAGCCTAAAAAAATGTATTAAACCATACAAAGCCCCCAGATCCCTTCGCTCCGACCAGGAACATCTCATCGTCACCCCCAGAGTCAAGAAGGCCCGAACAGGAGGAAGGCGCTTCTCGGTCCACACCGCACTCCTCTGGAACGCCTTACCCCACCATCTGAGAACTGAACCCAACTACCTACGGTTCAGGAAGCAACTGAAAACCCACCTCTTTCCTTAAATCTGTCCCCCTCCCTGCCCCCGCTGACCCCCAGTTGTACTGATCTTAGCGCTGGGATACTTACGGGTGACTACGCGCTCTATAAAATTAAATAATAATAATAATAATAATAAATGCTTGTTGCATCTGTTTATGTATGGTATTGTATGGGTTCAGTATTACTATAGCATGTACTACACCTGATGGGGCACACAGCACTGTGTGGATGCGTAGCACTTTACTCCATGTGTCTGAACAATATAGAATTTGCCATGTAGATACTGTTAGCGGTACTTTTCTCTTGTAACACGCTGTTTGCTACCTCTCACATTTTGTTTGCTTTTGATACTTGCACAAGTGCCACCATTGCCTACGTAACGTTTGTTCTTGTGCCTGAGTGTCTAGCATATATTGCAGTATATTACCTCTAATTGTACTTTGTTTTCTCTTGTAAACTGCACGCTTGTTACTCTTTCCTCCTGTAATGCACTGTTTGCTACCTGATATATTTTGTTTGCTCACAATTGTCACTTTTACCTCATGTAACTTATCGTCTGCTTTTGTAATTTGTTCCTTTGTAATTTTCTGTTCCTATTGTGAAGCGCTCTGAAGCCTTCGGGTAAAGTCCGCGCTATATAAAAACGCATAAATAAATAAATAAATTGACGCTTTTTATCACAAATTCGTATTGGCGCGTAGCAATCTATCATGCACATTTTCTGTGCCATTTGTTATCTATATGGATTGAACCGATTGTAAACTTCTGCGTTTCTAGACCATATACTTTCACCTGACTCACCACTTTCCTTGCTTAGAAGTTGTGGTAAGGAGGAAACAAGGCGCAGCCCTAAATCTGAGGTCAGGGCATTCCTGACCTCTCTACGTTGTGACTCATATTTTCTGCGACGGTTCCGCCGGCAGGAGAGCTGCTAGTTAACCCAGCCCGCAGCAGCCTAGCAGGACCCTTTGCACGATTCAAATAGGCCTCTATTTATTCCTTTTTTCATCACCTGTTCGGATTGGGGGAAGAAGCAAACTGACATTTGCTGCCAGCTGTATGTACTAACGATCCTCACACCTGCGAGAAGATATAAAACACACATTGTGCTCTAAAATCACCCTGGGCTATTGAGACCACTAAGTTTCTCTATGATTTTTTTATGGTCCAAAAAGGAAAAGGGGTTTCCTTTAATTTATATGGCCTGCCATTCAGCCGAGGCAGCAGGTTTAGTAATTACAATTACCTGTTTGAAGAGCTAGAGGAAACAACGAGGGCTCAGATTTCATGCAACTCTATAGGTCTGATCCTAGCTGGTCGAGCGTCATATGGCCTGCAGGGGGTACTGTGTCCTGTTGTTGCCGGATATTTGTTCCCACTGTCAGTTACAGCCTCCTGTCTTGTTGGATTAGTGAACATGTTCATGCAATTATAAGATCCCAGGTCAGCTATTGAACTGTGTGAATTAAGCATATGCAGTTTATAATAAGCCTTTTGCAAATTGTTAGCAATCCATTAATCAAGATTAGAGGAAACTTGCTGGAAACTTGGGGCCATATGTATGAAGCTATTTTCGATTCGCAAAGGCCGAAATTCGCCGAATTTCGGCCTTTGCGAATCGGAAACGGCCATTTTTGCACATTTGCAATGTATGAAAAAGTAGCAAAATAAGGAATTGCAAAATTTTGCGAATTCCTTATTTTGGCATAGCATTTAAGGAATCGCAATTTTGCGATTCCTTAATTGCTATGTAAGAAGCTTTTTTCTCTTGCAAATTTGGTTTAAGGAATCGCAATTTACCACCAACTGGAAGTTGGCGGTAAGTTGCGATTCCTTTTCAATAAGCACAAATTGGCATTTTTCATTGTGGCATGTGACGCACATGCATGCCCTTAGGGCATGTATGTGCGCCATATGCGCACACATGTCATTTTCAGGGGTGCAGCAGGGTGTTCTTGAGACACCCCCTGCACCCTTGAAAATTCGCACAATTTGCGATTAGCAAATTGCGATTAGCAAATTTCCCCTTCATTCCTATGGGCATCCTGGCCCATAGAAATGAATGGGAAGTATTCCTTATTTGCGAATTCGCAATTTGCGAATTCGCAAATAAGGAATAGTAAGGAATCGCTAAAATTCCTAGATTACCTACATACATACCGTTTTGCGAATTCCAAATAGCGATTCCTTAAAATTCGCAATTTGGAATTCGCAAAACGGAACTATGATACATATGGCCCTTGGAGACCATAACAAAGTGTTAAATATCTTTTTATAGCTGAACTTTGAAATGTTGAGTAGAGTGAGCAGAATATTGCAGCACAGCATGCCAATAGCTTGCTCCACAAGACAGGTTTCAAAAAAGGCAATCAGGTTAATTGTGATCATATTTAAAGTGTAATTTGAATATATTGTTTTCTGCCAAAGTTTACCAGTTCCTAAAGCTGTCAATATTGGAAGTGTCGACTGCCGTGCTTCCCCTACAAGAATCAAGGCTTTTGTTTGATTTTTAGTGCAGGACACATCTCACCATCAAGTGCTAAATTCAATGTTTCACCTTATTGGTAATTCCGCAATGAAAATAATGCAAGTGCCATCAACATATAATGGATTTTGCATTATGCTGTTACTATGGTCACCGCCTAATGGCACTGGGAACCCATCACAGCATTCCTTATGGATTTGAGAGGAGTACTCAGTCCATGGGATCACCTTCCTACCCGAGCACACTGCTCAGCTCTGTTGGGCTGGTGAAATCACATTTCCAATGGGGTACAGTTCATGTAAATGCTGACCTCTGCTTCCAATGTTATTACTGCTAGGGCAGGTAGATGGACAACACTGCCTAGCATGAACTACGTTTTCTATTGTTCTTAATCCAGTTTATGTTTGAGGCAAAGGCCACTGTAGGTCCATGAAATGCCTCCTTCATGTATTGGGCCCTTCTGCTGAGCAACGCACTTGCAACAATGTATGTATAGGTCCAGTAGTGCTGGTCTTTGTAGCGGCAAAATCTTATAGAATAATTTCCAAAACTCATCAGGATCTACACAGTGATTTTCAAATACTAAATATCTTCCAGTACAGGCCTTGTTTGAATACTTCTGTATTCAAAATAAACCAAATGACTGACTTGGCTGTCAACAATATTGTCATTCAAGCAGGAGCGGCCCGTGCAGATAATAGCAGTGGGGTGGGATTTCAACAGACGACCACAAGAGAAAATGAAATAAATAAAAAATAATTTTCGTCATCTGTCGAAAACCTCCCCACCCTGCCTCACCACCCCACCACTCTTACCTACACGGCCCCTCCTGCATTCAATTATGTATGTATGTATGCATATGCTATTTCTATAGTATGAAGTTAGTTAAAATTCAGCAGAGCATTGTATTGTTATAGGTGTGTGGGTGACAAAACGTGTGTGTGTGAATCACCCTTTCTGGTACATTCCTAATCACAGAACATCTCCTATGCTTCTGAGACTCACTAAGTTTAGAAAAGCTTGTACCTGGGTCTCTAGAGCCCCCTGTATGTAGGTATGTAGTATTTGTATGGCGGAAATGTAAGCAAAAGCAGTGGCACAGTGTACAAGATCAAAGGGAAGGATACACTCAACAAGTTATTTGAGATGTAGATGGTGTGTGCACTGGAAGTGCATCATGCTGCAGTGTTCCACTAAGAGCTGTGTCGTAAACTCTTTCCTGAGTTGGCACTGGGATACACACAGCTTTGTGCATCTCTATTGTGAGACAAGGCAAGGAGCTTACATTAGGGGTGGGTGAAGTTAGATAGAATATTTATCACAGAATACGAACGATTCCTGCAGAAGCTACATGTTTATACATACTACTCACCGGTAGGGGTCCCCATCAAATGTGGACTTTTATGAAGCTTTCCACAAAAAAACACAAAATCGAAAAGGAAGCATGATTGACCCCTGTAAAGCCACATACAATCTCACACTATCTAGAATCTCATACTCTTTCGAACCTACCCCAATCTGGTTTCTGCACTTCTGCTTGCAAAGAAACTGCTATGCTGGCTGTCACAGACAGCACCCCATGATCCACACCATCCTCCTGAAATTCCTCAGCAGCATGTGCATTTGCCTTCATGCCCTTAACTGATTGCATTCTTTCATGTCGGAGAGAACTCATCATCAAAAACATATCCGTGTATCGTTCCACCTTCTCTAATCTCACTTGTGGTGAGCCTTATGGTTCATCCTTAACCCACACACTATGTAATGCCAACATGACTCCTCAGCACAGATTGTTAAAACCTATGATTTTGATATTGCCTCTTATGCAAATGATACACAGATCATTGTCTCTATTTCTATTTCTAACAACCTTTCAGAACCCCCAACTAAATTCCATTCCTGCTTGGCAGATATTACCAGCGGTGTGTTCAGAAACAGTTTAAACCTATATGGAAAGAAGAAAATGGTTGCCTTGTTTGGATTATTCCCTAATAACTGGTCCTCTATTTGGTGGTCGATTACCCAGAGGTCCTCTCCGGTTAATAATGATACTAATCAAAACTGTGGGGTCTTCCGAGAACAAGAAATCACCATGACCATCCATATCAAGCTTGTCTTGGCTGCTTGTTTTGTTATTCTCAAATGCTCCCTAAGGTTCTCTCTTGGCTCCCTTAGCTTCCCTAAAGACTGTAACTCAGGCTCTTATCAAGTATTTTGACTAAGGAAAAGCCTTATATTTGGATATTTCCCAAGGCCTTTGCCCATCTTCACCTTTACCCTCTAGCCACTCTACCATCATGGAACATGTTCAAAACCTTCAATAGCTACTCAAGAAGAAATTAGCTCCATTTAAAAGTCTCTGATTGGCAACCAAAGCATTACACAAGACAAGCCCTTCTTACCTCAAAAGAAGCTACCCTTCCATTAACCTATTTCCCTCACTTCCTTTCTATTATATACCTTTGTCTTCATCTTCCCTCTACTTCACCCATCTCTCACTAACTCTTTCTGTACACATTTCTCGACGTACTGTCTCTACTCCTTTATCTTGTACCTCTCTCTCTGTACCTCATTCTCTGTCTATCTTTGTATCAAATTCACCTTTCTTTCTCTACTTCATCCATGTCGCTCATCCTCACCTTTTCACTTTACATCATATTTCTCTTTTATTCTTCACCCAGTCTACCTTCCTCTCTGCCTCACCACTCTTTACCTGATCTACCTTTCTACACCTCTTCTCATTTTGCAACCTTTCTACCTCACAGCTCTCTCTATAATGTGTGTGTCTCTGTTTCTCCCACTGCCTCATATACTGCAGGCTACCATCCAATAGCTCCCTCTGCCTTTGTCTGTAAGTCACCTCCCTTTATATTTTGCCTCTCTCTCTTCCTCACCCCTCAGTGTATTTGACTCTTCTGGCTCTCGCTATATTCCCTTCTCCTTATCTTTACTCTTTCTACTTTTCATCCTCACACTAAAACCTTACCTACCTATCTTTCACTACCTACCACTTCATCTTCCTACTACTCTGTTTCTTTCCTTCTGGCTCCTCTCCATATCTCTCTTTATCTTCTCTCCAAACCTCACTCATCTCTACCCCCATTCTAACTTTACTTCATCTCGCTTGCTATATAGTTCACTATTCCTCCCTGTTATTCTCCTTCTTTTTACCCAAAGGTATTGGAGAACTTTACATGAGCACCGGTTACGTTACACAAGGACACATTCATTTCTTTTTTTTGGTAGGCACGGGGATGTGATTTGCCCAGAATCACAGGATGTGGATGCAACCCAGAGGCTTGAACCTTGGCTTCCCAGCTCCAAAGTCTGCAATCTAGCTGTCAGACCACATCCTCTCCCCACATCCTCCCCCCAGATATTTCTCACAACCTCTCCTTTTCTCTTACTCAGCACAGTCAGGCAGAGAAGCAAACACATCTAAAACAGTGAAGGACAAGCGATGAGAAGAGAAAATAGGAAAAATTGTCACATTTTTACCATTAGACTTGTGAAAATGATGAGCCCTCCTTTAATTTTTGCTGATGCTGCAAGAATGGCAGAAGATATGGGGAGGTAGGGTTATGTGTAATTGTGAATATCCGGCACCTTAGGTTGCACTTTCAGCACCATGTGAATATGTCTTATTTTAATATTATGTGGTAGTCCGCCAAACATCAAACAAGTTAATATAAGGCTATCTTTCCTAAAAATTCATTAGAAACCTGTTTAGACACTGAATTACATGTAAATGTTGTTGCAAGTAAAAAATAAATCTAGATTCAAATGCAAAAATAAATGGTTTTAACATTGCTTTTCAAACTTTTTATTCGTACTATTCTGCTGATGGTGATGGACATCAGGCAGCATGGACTTTGGCTGTTTTAGCCTGTCCCATTACTGAAAGTTCATTGTATAAGTTTGTGATCCCGATGGCAGAATTAGCTGAAAATTGGCATTAACCTCCAAGTTGTAACAAACAAGGGCCCACATAATTGGGTTGTTCTGGGGCCACCCACTCCTTTAAATGTCTCTGACTCACGTCATATAGTAGCTGTTTCTGAGAAATTGGGTTGTTGGTTGATTAGGGTAGTAGCTCTGGTCAATCAGCAGCCACAACCCTTGTCAGGGTAAGGTACAAGAAAACCCCAAATTGACCTGTGCTCACCCCCCTGGTAGCTTGGAACAGACCAGTCAGGCTTAACTTAGAGGCAATGTGCAAAGTATCTGTGCAACACTTCAAACAGTAAAACTGTGAAAACAGTACACACAAAGATCCCACACCAATGTAGATAAATAGAACAAATTATAGCAACTGAAAACAAGACCAATACGAAAGAATCCAATCAGTGTGAATTTTGAAAGATTTTAGGAAAAATAGCACTAAAAATCCCAAAGCACCAACTCAGGATATCTGGTCATGAAGGACCAGGTCAAAATCATTTTTTCACCCTGACCTCGGCTCTAAGACACGCAGGTATGAGTGAAGATATCTCATGGGGACCTGGCCCATTCATGGTCAAGAAAAGCCCAAAAACTGGATTTCAGTTGCCTTGAGCCGCACAAATGGTCTAGGACCTGAAAGGCATCACTTGAGGGTCAGTGACTCATTGCAGCTGGTTCCAGGGGCTGGTGCAGGATTTTGGGGAGCCTTTTATGTCCCTTAGGCTCAGATCAGGAGGCCAGCGGACTAGCCCCTGGAGTCACTCTGGGGTCCTGGGTTAAAGCAGATCCAGTTCTTCTTCCCCTGACAAAAGAGCAGCAGGTAGCATGTCAGCAGGACAGGGCAGCAGTCCTTCAGAGAAACAGTTCAGCTGAGTGGCAGGCCTTTCAGCATCACAATAGTCCTTTTTCATGGCAGACTATCCGCAGGTCCAGAAGTGTACTGAAGAGTAGGTGTCAGAGGTCCAGTATTTATACACTGTTGTGCCATGAAGTGGGGAGAATCTTTGAGAGGCATGCCTTTGAGGTGCACAGTGCCTTGCCTTTCTACCCCTGGCTCCAGACTAACCACAGGAGGAATGCAGCCCTTTGTGTGGGCACAGGACACAGCCTACTCAAATTTAAGTGGGATTGGGCCAAGCTTCTCCTACCAGCCTGCCAGTGATGGCCTATCCAGTCACACCTAAGCTCCCAATTGTGTGTGGTTGTCTAGGAGGAATACACAAAACTCAACCATCAGCTACACACAGTCATGCAACCCAAAGACATGCTGCAGACACCAAATGGCTAAGGCAAGAAAATGCCAATTTTCTAAAAGTGCCATTTTCAGAAATGCAAATTAAAATCTGACTTCGCCATTACTTAGAATTTTAAATTGTGCTTCTTGAAACACCAAACAGGAACTCTTTACCTATTCTCCATCAGAAATTAGACTTAGAAAATGTAATAAGGTAACTCCAATGTCATCTTATTGGAGAGGGATGCCTTGCAGTTGTGAAAAAATAATTTAAAGGTTTTTCATTACCAGGACATGCCAAACTTAAAAGTGTGTGTCCTATTTTTTAAATACAGTGCACCCTGCCCTCTGGGCTGTCTAGAGCCTGACTTAGGGGTGACTTATGTGTGTTAAAAATAGAAAGGAAGGACTGGGCCTGGCAAAAGGTCTATTTTGCCAGGCTAACATGGAAGTTTAAAACTGCACACACACAGGTTGCAGTCGCAGGCCTGAAACATATTTAAAGTGATACTTAATTAGGAGGCACAATCAGTGATGTTGGCCCACTAGTAGCATTTAGTTTACAGGCCCTGGGAATAGACAGTGCCACGTGGGAACAGGAAGCGCCACTTTACTACAGACTTACAAGTGTTATGTTATGTTATGTTAGGAGGTTCTTTTAGAGCGCACTATCACCGTAGGTTTCCTGGCGCTGATTGGGGTTCTGGAGAAGGCAGATTAGAGATTAACCAGATTGGGGGAAAAGCCAAGTTTTGAGAGACTTACGGAAGAGGATAAGTGATTTAGCAGATTTGAGAGAGAGAGGGAGAGAGTTCCAAAGTGTAGGGGCAAGATGTGAGAAACTTCGGCCTCCAACCCTCGCGAGTTTGAAGGAGGGGATAACCAGGAGGTGGAGATGAGAAGATCTGAGAGTGCGCGGGGGGCAGTACGGAGTGATGAGGGATTTCAGAAACCTTGGGGAGGGACCAGTGAGGGACTTGAATACTAGGCAGCCGATCTTAAAGGCTGCCCTAAGATTGATTGGGAGCCAGTGCAATTTGGCAAGAAGAGGCTTGGCCGACTGCCATTTAGGGATCCTGAATACCAGTCGCGCCGCTTGGTTCTGGACGATCTGCAGCCTGTAGAGCAAGGTTTTTGGCAGGCCATGGTATATGGAATTCGAGAAGTCCAAGCGGGAGAGGACTAAGGCCAGATAGACTTGGAGCAGGACTTCGGGGGACAGAAGGTAAGCGACCTTCCTGATCCTGCGGAGCTGGTGCATGCAGGAGGAGACCACTGCCCCCACCTGGGCCTTGAGAGAGAGTTCGGAGTCAATAATGACACCCAAGCTCTTCACGGATGCCACAGGGGCAGGGGGAGGGCCAAGTCCACTGGGCCAAAAGTGTGGACCCCAGTGGGTGGAGCTCCTGCCTGGAAGAAGGAGCTCCGTCTTTCCAGGGTTCAGCTTGAGCTGGTTTTGGCTCATCCAAAGGAGTATATGAGACATGACAGAGTGAAAATTGGAGACAGCAGAAGGGGTGGAGAGAGGAAAGATGAGTTGTAGGTCGTCAGCGTAGTTGAAGACGGTGACGTCCCACTGCCTCAGAGAAAGAAGAAGGGGGCGAAGATAGAGATTGAAAAGAAGGGGGGACAGAGAGGAACCCTGGGGGACACCACAAGTGGAAGGTACTTTAGGTCCACGGAAGGTACCCAGACTGACCGACTGAGACCTGCCAGACAGAAAGGAGTGGATCCAGGCCAGCGCCGGGCCCTGGAGGCCGGCTTGTTCGACACGGCGGATAAGGATGTCATGATCCACCGTGTCGAACGCGGCCGACAGATCTAACAAGACCAGGGCCTGGGGAATGCCCTTGTCGGCTTTGCCTCTCAAAGTGTCGAGCACGGCCAAGATGACTGCCTCCGTAGAGTGGCCGGGTCGGAATCCGGCCTGGTTGGCCTCCAGGAAGTTCGAACTTTCGACAAACTGTGAGAGGCTAGCAGTAACATGGGCTTCAAGAATTTTGGAAAGATAGGGAAGGAGGGAGATGGGTCGGTAATTAGCTGGGACCGAAGGGTCGGCCCCCGGCTTCTTCAAGAGAGGGACTAAAACGGCCTCCTTAAAAGAGCCAGGCACCGTGCCCGAGGAAAGAGACGAGTTCAACAGGGGTAGAATGAGTTAAATACTCCAATTTGGTATAAGCCAAGATCACTGTGTTTAGTGTAGAGAGCACAAGCACTTTTGCAAGGGTTAGCAGTGGTAAAGTGAACAGAATACTAAACCAACAAAAATGAATTCAGCAAAAAGTCTGGGGATGACCCTACAGAAAGGGCCAAATAAATACTGTTGCATAAGGTGTAGGTACTTGTAACTGATTTTAAGATCAAGAAAGACTTTCTCAAACAAACATACAATTACTACCAACAATCACTTAGGCAAATGAATCACAATTTGAAAACATTTTGAAGGCATTTGAAAACGTTGCTTACTCTTATTCTGCAAGATAGTAAGTACCATTTTATTAATTAAAGTATAAAGGCAGCTCTAGCTGAATGCAAGGGTGATTGTCAGAATCTCTAAAAGAGTCAGCCTCTTTTTGCCATTGGTTGTTTGGGTCAGTCCCTTTCAGCCATTGCATGCTAAAAGTTCATTCACATTTTGGATAACCATGCCTGACTATGTGCTCTTCACTGTCACCCACCTCCATCAGGGGTCTCTCTTCCCTTGCCTCCCTTTGGCAGCGGCAGCTACTCTGGAGCAGCCACAGTCCATACAGGTAACAGCGGTGAGGCGGTGGAACCGTATGGGGGAGCCAAGGGAAAATTAATTATTTATTCATTTTCACTCTTCATCGTCCCTCAAAATACCCCCTCAAAATACCCCCCCCCCCTCCCACATGGCCACACAACTGTTACCTGCACGGATCGCGACTTCTTTGGAGGCCAACGCAGCTCTTCACGACTATACTGTCCTTTCAAGATGCAATACTTGCTGCTTCTCAGTCAGTAGCGGTCGGCAGTAGGTGTTTCTATAGGGCGGTGACGTGGGCAGGAGGAGGGGCAGGGTGGGGGGAAATAATGTATGGATTACGGAGTTTTACAGGTAAGTAAACATTTAAATACATAAAACGAATTTTGTTGCGCGCACTGCATCACATTTGGTGATGCAGTGCGCGCAACGAAATTCATTTTATGTATTTAAATGTTTACTTACCTGTAAAACTCCGTAATCCATACATTATTTCCCCCCACCCTGCCCCTCCTCCTGCCCACGTCACCGCCCTATAGAAACACCTACTGCCGACCGCTACTGAAACATTTAAATACATAAAACGAATTTAGTTGCGCGCACTGCATCACATTTGGTGATGCAGTGCGCGCAACGAAATTCGTTTTATGTATTTAAATGTTTACTTACCTGTAAAACTCCGTAATCCATACATTATTTCCCCCCACCCTGCCCCTCCTCCTGCCCACGTCACCGCCCTATAGAAACACCTACTGCCGACCGCTACTGTTCTCAGTACTGCAAAAGTTGCAGCTCACGGAGGATCATCCTGGTTTTGGCCAGGTGCCAGGAGGAACCAGGAGGAACTATACCTAACTTTATCAGAGGGAGTGCTCCCAGTTGAATGCAGCACTGACACTGAATCCAGAAAAAAATGACCACCTACCGCCACCTGGGGTCCCAAAAAAGGAAACAGAGAGGGCTCCCACCTGGAACAAGCCTTCAACCATTGAAATATCACTCTATTACTCTAGGGAGAGATAGCAAGTTCTGCTCCAGACCAACTTGCACATGAGAAAAATTCCCGATAGTTTGCAGCAATAACTCAACGGATATACTCAAAACATAAAAACAACGTCCTCTTTCATAATTTATCACAGTCTTGTTAGGTGAAGTATTGCAAGGTGCACAACAGTATAAGCTAATTAATTTAGGAAGAAGCATTGATCATCATTTAATAACTTGAGAATGATTTGCATAGCTGGTTTTTGTTCTCCTTACTTTCACCAGTGCTAGCTTGACTGATGTAACCGAAAACCCATGAATTGCCTGACATAGTATAGAAAGTGGCTGAGTCAATAATCCGTCTGATTCTGCATCAGGCTCATAATCATTAGACCGATTATAAAGCATCAGTCCAGGAAGGCATAGCACATCAGTTTGGGTATTCTTCAATATGGTTTAGTATCCAATAAAGTCACTCTGCAGACAGAATGCACCTAATTCCGAAATGTTAGATATAACACAACCTTCCAATGTTTACAATTCTTAATTCTTTCTAACAAAATTAAATAGAAGAGCAAAGGTTGATAGTAGCTTGTTTGTTCTTGTGTATCAGCCTGATGGAGCAAGGATTCGCATATGAAGCGACTTGCTCGTACTCATGAACCTCGAATAATATATAAACGAAATAACCAACCTGTTTGTCTTACTAATTTACCCTTTCTTCCTCTATACTGGGTGTCCGAGTGAAGCTTGCTTATGTGTTTTCTAAACCTAATACGCTTTCATATAAAATGGTTGCTGCTACATGGGAATTTTTACTGTGCATGCGCCTGTCATAACCACGTGACATGACGTACTCGCAGTTCTGGAGGGAACCTTTTCGCATCAGTGCACTAGTGCTAAAATGGCTGTTCTATGTTCTCACATGCGAGAAGCTTGCCTTGCTGCTTTCGCTAAGCTGTTCGTTCTGCTTAATCCTAATGCTATAGTTATTATTAAGGTAATGGGGGTAGTATAGAGATTCATGGTATATAGTGTAATCATTTATTACTGTGTTCTAAATTGTTTCCTTTTACTTTTCATGTATCGTACTCTTTGGGCATGGGAGGTGCTTATAACTCCATTTTGGAAGTCTCTTCTACGCATTACAGCCGGGAAGGAAAAATTAACTTTACAGCATTGGAACCCAGCCAGATGGCAGCAACAGCCATGATGCGCCTGGGAACCCGACCTACGACCCAGCTAGAAGAAGCTGAACTGTACTGAAATTTGTTACAATTGTATTCAATGTTATATTCACCATTGTAAACCAAAAAGCATATGTCATGAGAACCTGGAATTTAAGGGGCGGAAACGGAATTTGAATAAGGAGTCTGAAAAAGCCTAACATTTAGGTGGTGTGATGACCTGTCCTCCTTCTTTGGCCAATCAAAATTGTGGATCCTTACACTTGCAACATTGGGAGTTGGTACACTGACCTGAAAAACAGTATAGTTAGCGTATTTTTAGCTAGAGAAATTGTCCGACTTGTCTGATTATCCGACCTGTCACTGACCCAATGCACTGAATAGGTGACTGAAAGCAGAGAGCTGCGGAGCACTCTGTTGGGAGGGTCAAGAACCCATTCGGGGTTTTTGGGAAGTGAATGTGCTGGCGAAGCACTTTGCTGATAAAATTTATAACCCAATCGGGGTTTGGCATATTCCTTGCAGAGAGGGAGTAGCGCAGGTGTTGGTCTTAACCTTTCGTGAACCGGTCCTAATCCAAATCCTGGGGTTATCCTGTCCTGATTGTCCATGAGCTGCACCTGCTCGCCTACTGGCACTGAAGTCTTTGGGGTTACTCCTGTCTTTTCCAACTAACCTGTGGCCAGGGTTGGTCTTCACTCTATCCTAGGTAAATATAAGTCTGTGTGGGTGTTTGTAGATAAATTTGCATTCCTTTTCTCCCAATCCTGAATTTGCAAAGCTTGATTGCATATGTTCCTTTTCTTTCCCGTCCCTTGGTAAATGAGATATTCATGTATTACTGATTATAAGCATGTTCCAATTTTCAATCCACCTTTAGTCAATGCTAAAACGTTTCTACATAGTATATTTTCCATTTTCTCACCCTCACTTTCTCGAGATAAGTTGAATCTATAGAATGTTCCAACTCTTACCTTCCCTATAGTTTAATTGTGCTGAAACCGAATTCTCGAATCACATAGTTGCATTTCTCCTTTTTCAAACTGTTAGTGTATTTGCGAAAGTCTTTGGGTTTAGTATGTTCCCTTTCTTTACCCTCCTTTAATCAAGTTCCAAAAGATTGTTTTCTAAAATTAGCCTGTTCCTCGTTTTTACCTTCCTTTTACTTTAAGGTCTCTAAATGCTTAGCATACTCTATCTTATTCATAGCTATACACTGTTTCTGATTTTAGTTATTGATAGTCTTATTGCCTTCAACCTTTGGCTCATGACATATGATGATGAGGATGATTAGATAAAGAGATTGAACCTACCCTGACTCTGTGGTTATTTTATAATTACAAATGTTATGATATTTAGAGTGCCTTACCCATAACTCAATTCCCTTATCCATCTGTGTGAAGGTACCTAGTTTCAACATTTATTAGTTACTGGTATAGGAATTAGTAATAAAAATCACAAAATACTGGTAGTAGAGCGTGAGTTACCCAAATAAATGTTAGGGTATATGATTTTAGAAATTATGGACCCAGGTGAGTATCCGTATAAATTCTAGTTGGGTGACCTGCACGCTCTATCAGTATACTTTTCTGGTAAAAGTAGTATGGTTAGGGATTAGTTAAAGTTAAGTGGTCAACTGGTTAATAGGTTAAGATTTATAGTTCATTGATCAATCAAAATGTGGTATTATTGAAATGTTTATTTGATGCTGCTATATTGAATGTATTAACCAGAATTGTTCGTACCTGTTATATGTGTTGTCTGGAATCCCCGAGGGCAGAATAGCGGGTGGTAGGTAGAAGCCACCTCGCGTTGAGGTCACTTACCTGTAGGAAGTTAGTGCATGGTTGGGCAGAACCGGAAGCACTATTTAGGATTTTCAGTATAATTGTTTGAATAAATGATAGCAAGGAGTTCGCTATCAAAACTTTTGCTGTGATATAACCTAGTAAGGATCACACGGAAGGAGTAGCAGGTTCGTCTAAGCTTGATTGATAGCAAAGGGGTTCGCTGGTGAAACTTTGGCCTCCCGGAGTGGATGAGTCTAAAGGAGTAGCAGGTTCTCTAATGCTTGTATGGAGGGTAGGGATTCTCCCAATCAATTCCAGACTGAGGAGTCAGGACTAAGGAACAAATCATCTTTTTGCCCTCCCAATCAAAACACTTCCAAAAACATTATCACTTTTGAGCATGTAGTGATGTCATCATTAAATGTTCTTGAGAAAAAACGTCCCTATGTACCTACCAATTTGACTAAAGATCAAAAGGAAGTGATTTGTGAATTGAAGAATCAGCAAGATGCGATTATCAGACCGGCTGATAAGGGAGGTGCGGTTGTACTATGGTCTAAGGAGCTTTACAGAACAGAAGGAAGAAGCCATGTATACAACAAGGAATGGTACCGCCAAATCACACAGGACCCCACAAGCCAGATAACACAGGAAGTCATGTCATTGGTGAATGATGCAAAAGAAAAAGGAATACTTGGCCCTAAAGAAGCGGAGTATCTTGTAAAGAAATATCCTCGAGTACCTCACCTATACTTTTTACCAAAAGTCCATAAAGATGCCACAACCCCCCCGGTCTGCCCTTTGTCTCGGGGTGCGATTCCGTTCTAGAGCCAATCTCTCAGTTCGTAGATGTTTTTCTTAAACCACTAGTAGTCCAAGTACCATCGTACCTCCGTGACACAATGGACTTTATCAACAGAGTGGAAGGGTTGCAGTTCGATTCTACAAAACAGCTGATGGTTGCAATGTCCATGAAATATATCTGGAGAAAAGGCCGCGTCCACATCGAGTTCCAACTGAGCTAATTGTAGCCTTCGCGTCATTGGCGCTAAAAATAAACTACTTTTCATTTGATGACGAGTTGTTCCTACAGGTTAAAGGCTCAGCGATGGGCTGCCCTTTTGCCCCTGAAATGGCTATTTTGTTTATGGGGCAATATGAAGAGAAATTCGTATATAATAACAATCCGTACAAGGCACATATCCAGCAGTGGCTGCGATACATAGATGATGTGTGGTGCATTTGGAATGAGACTGCACAAACGTTGGAAGAATTCCATGTATGGCTTAACAACCGTAGTCCTGACATCAAGTTCAGTCTAACTTTCGACGCCAAAGCACTATCATTCTTAGATGTGGAGGTCAAGGTAACATCTGGCGGGTTGGCATGTTCCCTTTTTCCAAAAAAGACGGATAAAAACAACGCCCGGCATTTTAAAAATTATCATCCCCGGTGTCTTAAGAACACTCTTCCCTATGGACAGTTTCTTAGGGTAAGACGAAATTGTTCAAGAATTCAAGATTTTGACATCCACGGTCAACACTGGTTAAGAAACTTCAGGAAAGAGGCTATCCAAGGAAGCTTCTGAAACATTCTATGAAAAGGGCCAGATGGACGCGAAGGGAGCATTTGCTCGAGAAGAGACAAAGGTCACCTACGCAGCAGATGGTCTGTGTATCAACGTTTGGACCCCATACACACCCCCTGCAGAAAATTATTCAAAACTGTTGGCATCTAGTGGAAGAAGTTTTGCCCGATGTCGGATCACCCCTGTTTGCACTCAAGAAGAATTGGAGTATAGGGGAGCAGATCACATCTACACGACCTAAAAAAAACGAGATACCCAGAGTACCGTCTTTGGAATGAATCCAGTAAAGGACCATCGGAAATGTGGCACCTGTTCTGTGTGTAACCTGACAATGGAATGTTCATTGTTCACAGATGGAAAGAAATTCTGGCTGCTTGAGGAACATACTAATTGTAAGACCATGTATGTAGTGTACCCGATCCAATGTCCATGCAAAAAGGTGAACATTGGCAAAACTACACAGGAGATGCGACAAAGGATCATTCAACATCGATCCAGAATCAATAACAAAATCCTCACTGGCCCACCAGTGGTGCATTTTCTACACCACAACCACAGGGTGGATGATTTGAAATGGACTGTGTTGTCAGTGATCAAAGTCGGTGGGGTCGGTGACCCAGAAATACGTCTGTCCCAGAAGGAAGCATACCTTATACTGAAATTTGATACAGCTAACTCCGGACTGAACGAACTGTCTGATGTAAATAACCTATGAGATGCTCTGCATTGGCATCGGCTGTGCCCGTATTAATGTCAGGTCACATTTCCTGAACGAATTGTCCGAAGTAAACAACCTACGAGATGCTCTGCATCCTGGTTGGCAGTGTCCGTGTCAGTGTCAGTTCAAGTTTTCTTTTTAAGTTTTCTTTTCTAATTATGCAGTTGCAGTGCGAGTGTTTGTGATTGGTATCCATTGGTGCACCGGACTACGAATACCATCATTCCCTCTAATATGCGGCTCCTTTAAGTGTTTTGACCTTGCTTGCGACGTGCTAACGCCAGACGCCATACGCGAGCCAACAGAGCAGGTCGCTACAACAAACAAGTGAGAACAAACGTTGTTGTTAGCGCATATGTATATTTATTCGGTACTGGAGAGTCAGCAGACTTAAAGATATTCACCGTTATTTTCGGCCAGGTCCACTTTGAACAGAACCGACGAACTGAAAAGTCGTTTGTATGAACCGGGGACCAATTAAAGGCCGGCCCCCTCTGATTGTATAAGCGATGCAGCCTAATGTGAAGGTATGCTCACTAACATTTATAGCTGTCTTTAAAGAACGCTGTGGCATCAGTTACAATAAGAGGTTTTCATTACTACTTTTGTTCGGTTACAGAATTCCGACACTCGCAAGGCGATTTACTACCTGCAGTGATACACGAGTGACTCATAAGTGCCAGGTACAGGTATTTATTTATACCGCCTATTGAGTCCATAGGGTCTGAGATTTTAATTCTTAAAAATGTTCATACAGTACTTATACCAACTTCCATCATTATTATCATTTACAGTATCGGCTCCACCCAGTCCGTGTCCTGAGGAGAACCCATAACTATACTGTGGTTCGAAACGCGTTGACCCCAAGCCCAGGACAAAGAAGAAGGGTGCTACTATGGCCGTTAAAAATTAACATATTCTGTCATCCCTAGTATTGCAATCCTAGAACTCATTATCTTACCCCTGGCTTAGTAAGACAGGCAGGCAGTGCCTATGAACAGTGTTGTCCACCTGGCTTCTTGTACCTAATATGAAGGACTGGTTCCTAGCGCTAAATAATTGTTAGGTATCTGATTAAACTGTTGTTGGTGTTTTTCTAAAATTTACAGTATTGATTGTGTACATTTTGAACACTTGTATATTTATTGCACATTTTGTTTGTTTGTATGTATTTTTCATTGTTTGATGACTGTATCTTTTGATGACATATAAAAATCAAATGAAAAAATGTTTTTCTAAAAAATAGAAAATAATACTAAAATAAAATAGTTGATCCCCAGAACTGATAGACTGGGTGTGATCCAAAGTTCTAAAAGTAAATCTGTCTGGCTACTTGTTTTCTTGAGTATATTTGAGTTGTCCAAGCCAGTTCAGATACAGGACCCAAACCTTTTCCTTCGTCCTGTATGGAGGGTAGGCAGAAGGGTTCTACTCATAGTGTATGAAAAGTAAACAGAAGGGATTTACTTGCAGTGAAATATTTCTTTTCTATCTAGTCACTCGGGTACAGTGGCGAATGTGTTAAGGTTGTTAAATAATAAACTATGCACTTTAAAATTCAAAAGAACTGAGTTTCGAAATACCTTGTGAAGGAGGGAGTCAGTTGCGGAGCTGCGCTGACGTCACTCAGTACCGTGCTGGTATTGGTCAAGACAGTGGGTGTGTAGCTGAGATAGCATTGTAACGGAAGGGTGAGCGCAGGAGCGTGAGTACTCGTCTCACAAGAAAGGCCGCGCACCCATTGGTTGAAATTATTTGAAACCGCATTGTTGGTTGGTTGTTGAGAAATAAGAGACCACTAGTATTGGAAGCATTTAGTAAACAGAAAGAAGTATTTTTGCACGATTTGAATTTTACGAGAGATATGTGGTATCCAAGTCATCCAGAATATCGACCTGATCCAAGATAATTAGGGTTTTCTAAGGAGCGGATGTTAAGGGGAAGACCTAACAATATGTACGGAAGTAAGAGAAAACTGTCCCTTGTGGATAAAGTTAAAAATTACTTTAAAAAAGACAAGCCTATCAAAACTAGAGAAGGAGTCATTATTCCACCACCGAATACTCCTGCATCATTCATGATGTTTGATCGGGGATACCATTCCTGTGTATGGTTAAAAAACTGGGTGGAATACACGAAAAATGATGGGATTCTGGCATTTCCCTTAGAAGGCACCTTTAATGGAAGAATTTTGTTTAATTTAAGGACCCGAATGAATGACTTACATCCCAGACCTAGGTTAACGCAATATGAGGCATTAGAAGAATGGGAACTTGAGGCTTTTGATCGAGACAAACCTAGAATTGACAAAGGACTGAGTACATTTTACCCAAAGGTTCCACGAGATTCTAAAGAAAAACAAATGAAACAATGGAGACAGAATATGTTAGTGGAAGGGCTTTACCCAGTACTAACAGTAGAGGAGCCTGTGGGAGGCAAAAGGACTGAGAAAACTAGACATTTATTGGCTAGTGGTGATTCCGATCATGATTAAATGGAGGATTTATAAATGAAGAATCCATCACCCTATAACGAAGAAACGAGAATAGTGAATCCAAACAACCCGTTCTTTAGACCACCTTGTAATGAGGGGTTAAGTACAACAAACCTGACTGCCCCGTCTTTAAAGCCACCTTTAATCCCGCAAGTGATACATGAAACCTCCATCAAAAGGGTGTTACAAGAAAGAGAAAGAGAATCTTTATATAAACAGAGAAGTGAATTAATTCAGAACATTTCCCAATTAAACACAAGTCCTGAGGCTTTGACAATTCCAGTGACCATTGGCCCAGTTATTCCTTTGTACGGAGATAAACAAGCTAGTCTAAAGACTCCCATTATAACTACATCAGTAATACAGCCAAGAAGTAGCCCCTGATAGTGGATGACCAGGCAAGTGAATGTGAATCAGTGATATCCTTAATGGATTCACCAATAAGGGAACCTGAAGGTGGTTCAATGAGGAGAACCACACTATTAACCTCAAGGGAAGTACAGATAGACACTTCCTCAGGTACGAGAAGTGCCACTGTAGTAACTCCTGAAGTAATAAACCAATGGACCCGAGAAATAGAGAGACCAAAGACACAGCCCAAGCCATTAGACATATATAAATTGAGTATTGAAATAGAAGAAATGATGGCTGGGAATGTGGGACTGGAGATATTGAATACCCTTAGTGAAGACGAATTACTGTTTGTCTGTAAAAGCATCACTAGAAATACAAAGGTGTTTCACGAAAAATTAATGGACACAGCAGCTAGCATGGGAATTGACATTGGTAAATCCAAAGTATTGCAGAAACCCTACCGAGTAGAATTCTCGGACAAAGATTTAGAAAACATGAACGTGTCAGGAAAAAATGTACAGATCAGAGAGCTTATGAATTTAATGCAAAAATGGGGAGAATTAGAAAAATGGAAAGCCAGATGGGCAAAGAAAAAGGAAGAGATTCGATCAAGGCAAACGGCTTCAGAATATGTTTTAAAAGAAGCAGATAAAGTAGAAAAATTATGTCCCATGCGAGAAGTACCAGGTGGAGGCTCTATGCATGTTCCATGGTCCCGACAGGATATTTTGTCATATACGAATGATTTCCCAAAATTGTGAGAAAAACCTGTAGAATGGTACAGACAGGTTGAGAGATTTGTAAAGGTGTCGAAGTGTCTTTTGAAAGACTTAGATGGCTTATTTGACATTGTAGTCCCCGTAGATTTGTGGACAGAATGCAAGATAGCTGTAGATTGGCCTAGTGATGAATACCCAAGAGACCCAAAGACAGGAGCACCTTCTGAGAATGTGATGAAAAAATATAATCAGGTAATACTTTACCTGAAAGGAAAGGTACCTGCAAAAGAGACAGATTGGATGAAAATAGATAAAACTACTCAGAATAAGGACGAAACAGTGCATTCATATTATGAACGACTACTACAGACCTTTAAACAATACAGTGGATTAGATAACATTGACATGAAGGACATGACACATTTTATTTATCGATTTGTGTTAGGATTGAGATCAGAAATTTCCCAGTGGATTAAAGACCATAAAATTTGTTGACAAGCTAAACCCATAGATGAGGTCCTGAAATATGCAAAATATTGTGATGAAAACAAACAGAAAGAATTGAAAGAAAAGGTGATGTGGGCACAAGTAAAATTAGCAGAACACCAAGAACAACAGCTGAATCGGATAACTACTAATCAAAATAAGACTGATGGAAGTGGGGGTAGGCCCAGGGGAAAATTAAATAGGGAAGATGCGAAAAAGAAGTTCCCCTGTCACAGATGTGGCAAGTTGGGGCACTGGAAAGATGAGTGTAAGGCTGTGCAGAATGGTAATGTGCAAAATAATGATTTAAATCCACAGATGCAGCCTGAGGTGCCACGGAAGAACCAGCAACAGGTAACACAGCACCAGATTCCCCCGGCTCCTATGCCAAATTATAGGAGCAAAGCACAACAGAATGTAGAGACTCAGAATTGGGAAGGAAGGGAAAAAAGAGATGCATCAAACTCACAGTTTCATTTGAATGACACATTCTTTTGTGAAGAACCTTACTAATGGTGCCTGAGGGGGGAGGACGAGGAATACGTGCTTGGCACCTCCTTGCCGGTAGACCAGTCAGGGCCATACATTGAAGGAAAGGTTGTAGGAAATGATGTCACCTTTCTGTTGGACACTGGTGCTACCCACTCTACTGTGAGAACAGCAGACGTTCCAAACCTACCCCTCTCGGGGTAAGCGATCCAAGTAGTGGGAGTTTCTAATAAACAAATTACTACCCCAGTCACAGAACCAATGGAAGTAAAAATAGGAAATTTTAAAGAAATGCATAGATTCATAGTCTGTAACTCCAGTCCTGTAAATTTGCTAGAACGAGATTTGTTGTGCAAAATGAATTGCACCATCTTTTGCACTCCAAATGGTGTTGAAATTCAGACCCCAGATGATGACGGAGTTTACAAGCTAATGTTAGCAAAACCATAGACTGACATTGCTAAAATGACAATAAAAGACTTACCAGAAGAATTACAACAGACGGTGAAACCAGAAGTATGGGATTTTACAGGAAAGGATGTAGGATTAATGGCAAATGTTGATCCAATAAAAGTAACAATAAAAGAAGACGCAGTTTACCCAAACACACAACCATACAAAATGAACCTAGAAATAAAAGCAGGAGTTGCAGTAGAAATAAAATGGTTGCTGGAAGCAGGCATTTTGGAAGAAGTAATGAGCAGTCCATGTAACTCCCCCATAATCGGGATAAAGAAACCCAGTGGTAAGTACAGAGTAGTACAGGACCTGAGAAAGGTTAATAAGATTGTTGTCCCTTGCTGTGCAGTTGTGCCAAATACTGCAGTGATTCTGTATCAGATACCGTGGGAAGCTGGATGGTTTACTGTCATAGACCTATGTCATGCATTTTTCTCGATCCCATTGCACCCAGACAGCAAATTTCTTTTCTTATTTGAATTCAACAGTCATGTCTTTGTTTGGAATCGTGTCCCTCAGGGGTACACAGAGAGCCCCTCAATCTTTAATCAGATTTTGAAAAAATTTCTGAAGTCATTAGTGCTACCTGGACGGTCAGTCTTGGTTCAGTACATAGACGACCTTTTGGTGGCCTCAAAATCATGAAAAGACTGTGTTGTCGATACCATTGCTTTAGTTAATCATCTGGGAGAAGGAGGACATAAAGTGTCCCCAGAGAAATTGCAATTCTGTGCTACTTCAGTGAAATATCTGGGACATCAGATAGAGAGAGGTGTCAGGAGAGTTACCACAGAGAGCATAAGAATAATTAAAAACATTGATTTGCCAAAGACACAAAAAGAGGTCAGAATGTTTCTTGGAGTCGTATGATATTGCAGGCAATGGATTGTCGGATTTGCAGTCCTTGCAAAGCCTCTGATACTAATGACAAAGAAAAGAGCCAAAGACCCGTATGATAAAAAGCAGAAAACCCCTAAGTGGGCTGAAAATTTAGGGAGCACCTCAAATGGTGGAGCTAACGCTGCTATGTTGCTGGATTTCGAAAAGAAAGGGAAACTTTGTCTTCACAGAGAAATGACTAGTTATTATAACAACATTTTCATTGGTTCCAGTACATGTGAGCACAATTATAAGGTAATTGGGGGTTGGGGTTTCAAAGATGAGACAGAACCTGTGTTTCCCGGAATTTATTACATATGTGGGAACAAGGCTTATTTCAAATTGCCAGACCACTGGTATGGAAGCTGTTATTTTGGTATTGTCTTCCCAAAGATATACCATGAAGATAAAGTTACTTGAAGCAATGAAGAAACTAATGGATTAGTACAAAGCAAAAGAGAAAGTGTTGGAGAAATAGTAGGAGATATATTTAGTGCATTGATACCTACAGTGGGAGTGGCTCTGAACACACACAGAATCTACAAATTGTCAACAGTAGTAGATCGGTTATCGACTGACACTGCTGGAGGTTTCCTGATGGTCAATACCGAATTGGTTGCGATCAGATCTATGGTTTTACGAAATCGACTTGCTCTTGACATCCTATTGGCAAAAGAGGGCGGAGTCTGTAGAATGTTTAAAGCGCAACATTGTTGCACTTACATTCCAGACAAAAGTGTTGAAATTATGAAGTATATGAAAAACATCACTAATTTGTAAAGAGAGCTCAAACCACTGGAGGTTGATAGTGCCTGGAAGAGACTGACTAATGGTCTCTCCTCTGTAGGTAGTTGGTTTTCTAATATAGGTAAAAAACTTGTGAGTAGAATATTGATGCCAATTGCGGGAATAGGTTTAATAGTCCTAGGGATAGTAATTTACTGCAAAAGTCAAAAACACAAGAAGAAATATTCTGTGAACCAGCGAGGGGTAAATAGAAATATTGAAGAACTAGAATTAGAGGAAATGAATAGCCAGATTTATAAAAAGATGAAAAATTCTCACCCGACCAGAAATAATGAGAAAAAACAGAATAAAAGGTTTGAAGAGATTGAAATGGGTGAAATGTGAAAAGTTGGCATCTGTTTCATTAATTTGTGATGGTATAAAAAATCATCAAAGAGGGGATTGATGGAGCAAGGATTCGCATATGAAGTGACTTGCTCGTACTCATGAACCTCGAATAATATATAAACGAAATAACCAACCTGTTTGTCCTACTAATTTACCCTTTCTTCATCTATACTGGGTGTCCGAGTGAAGCTTGCTTATGTGTTTTCTAAACCTAATATGCTTGCATATAAAATGGTTGCTGCTACGCGGGAATTTCTACTGCGCATGCGTCTGTCATACCCACGTGGCATGACGTACTCGCAGTTCTGGAAGGAACGCTTTCGCATCTGCGCACTAGTGCTAAAATGGCTGTTCTATGTTCTCACATGCGAGAAGCTTGCATTGCTGCTTTCGCTAATCTGTTCGTTCTGCTTAATCCTAATGCTATAGTTATTATTAAGGTAATGGGTATAGTATAGAGATACATGGTATACAGTGTAATCATTTATTACTGTGTTCTAAATTTCTCAATAGGTGACTGAAAGCAGAGACCTGGGGAGCACTCTGTTGGGAGGTTCAAGAACCCAATCTGGGTTTTTGGGAAGTAAAAGTGCTGGCGAAGCACTTTGCTGATAAAATTTATAACCCAATCGGGGTTTGGCAGATTCCTTGCATAGAGGAAGTAGCGCAGGCGTTGCAACCGAAGCTGCAGGTGTTGGTCTTAACCTTTGGTGAAAAGGTCCTGATCCAAATCCTGGGGTTATCCTGTCCTGATTGTCCATGAGCTGCACCTGCTCGCCTACTGGCACTGAAGTCTTTGGGGTTACTCCTGTCTTTTCCAACTAACCTGTGGCCAGGGTTGGTCTTCACTCTATCCTAGGTAAATATAAGTCTGTGTGGGTGTTTGTAGATAAATTTGCATTCCTTTTCTCCCCATCCTGAATTTGCAAAGCTTGATTGCATATGTTCCTTTTCTTTCCCGTCCCTTGGTAAATGAGATATTCATGTATTACTGATTATAAGCATGTTCCAATTTTCAACCCACCTTTAGTCAATGCTAAAACGTTTCTACATAGTATATTTTCCATGTTCTCACCCTCACTTTCTCGAGATAAGTTGAATCTATAGAATGTTCCAACTCTTACCTTCCCTATAGTTTAATTGTGCTGAAACCGAATTCTCGAATTACATAGTTGCATTTCTCCTTTTTCAAACTGTTAGTGTATTTGCGAAAGTCTTTGGGGTTAGCATGTTCTCTTTCTTTACCCTGCTTTAATCAAGTTACGAAAGATTGTTTTCTAAAATTAGCATGTTCCTTGTTTTTACCTTCCTTTTACTTTAAGGTCTCTAAATGCTTAGCATACTCTATCTTATTCATAGCTATACACTGTTTCTGATTTTAGTTATTGATAGTGTTATTGCCTTCAACCTTTGGCTCATGACATATGATGATGAGGATGATTAGATAAAGAGTTTGAACCTTCCCTGACTCTGTGGTTATTTTATAATTACAAATGTTATGATATTTTGAGTGCTTTACCCATAACTCAACTTCCTGATCCATCTGTGTGAACGTACCTAGTTTCAAAATGTGTAGGTCATGGGTATTGGAATTAGAAATAAAAATCATAAAATACTGGTAGTAGAGCGTGAGTTACCCAAATAAAGGTTAATGTATATGATTTTAGAAATTATGGGCCCAGGTAAGTATCTGTATAAATTCTAGTTGAGTGACCTGCGTGCTCTATCAAGCCCATCACCCCAAAAAATAACTGAAGAGTAACAGATCTTAATTTTGAGAGCCACTATCCCATGTATAGCATTACCCAAGGTGTGCTAAAAGTATTCAAAACTGAGGCAGCTGCCAAACATGCAAAGACCATCTGCCTCAGGGTGTCCGCACAAGAACACAATTTGTAAAGCGCATGTTCACCGGTGGTCAACTTGGCGCTGAATAACAGATGGTTATTGTCACTCAACCAAATGATACTCCTTTTATTGACCTCAGAAGGATGAAAGGCTGAGTGGACCCGACAGGATTTGGACCTGTGACCATGAGGTCAAATACCAGCCCCTACAGCGAACACATTAGTCCACTAAGTCACCAGACCAAGAATGAAGAACACTTCACTTGAGACAAGAGGTCGATTTGCATGATTTTCTTTGGCGACCAATAATACTTATGTACGGTAAAACAATCATTCCTCTTAAATGGAGCTGGTCAAATAGCCTTGTGTTGAATAGAAATCAATACTTGCCATTGATGATTTGCAGTGTTGGTTAGTCATTTTTCCATTAAACGTTTAGCACTGCCAACTGATATTTTTAATTCTCTTGAAGCAGGCCATACCATGTAGATATTTTCCTCCTCCTTTTATTCAGTGCTATCTCTAGGCTAGTCTTGTCACTGAAACATTTAGTAGCCACTATCTCTCTCAACCAAACCACAATCTGATAATATTTGAACCTAAATAATGTATGCCCAGATTCCTCAGCTATAACCTCCTATGATCTAATCTTCCTGTCCTCCAAAAGTCAGTAACTAACACAAACCTGGCTTCCCTTAACCGACGACTTGCACCATCTAACGGGCTGTTAGGACAGCTCCATATGGTTCAAAATTAATTGGGGCCCAGGAATTACAGATAGTAGTTTCTCTCGGAATAATTAGTGACTGCACACCGTCAGTTTGAGTGCACCAACAAGTTAACAGTCCTTCAAAGAGCTAAAATCTACTTCTGTTTCCAGACAATGCTCTGGTTCCTGTATGCTAAGAGTGATTTTAACTGTTTCAATTAGAATGACAAAAAATAAAATTGTATATTTGAAGATGCCTACCACTCTTCATTAATGCCAGGCTATTCTATATCCATTGACTCCCCACATTTCATTAACAAATTCTGGAATGAATGTTGTGTTGTATTATCTTATGTAGATTTGTATGGTACAATTTATCACCCGTAGGGTATCAAGACACACTAGCAGGAGCATAGGTTATGAGTTGAACAGCCAGATCTTCAGCTTCTTGCAGAAGTTGAGGAGTGGAGTGGTTGGCCTGATATGTATAGGGAGTACGTTCCAGCTCTTGACTGTGATGAAGGAAAAAGTGCAACCTGCTTTCTTGCTTCTGCAGATTTGGGGGATTTATGCAAGCCAAAATGTGGATTATAGATATCTGGAAGGTTGTTAGAGTTGGAGTCGGTCAATTATGTAGGCTGGTCATGCATTGTGGGGGGCTTTGTAGCCGTGGATGAGAATCTTGAATATATGCAGCATTTCTGGATGGATAGAAATTGTAGTTCTGCGAGGTTGGGTGTGATGTGTACATTTCTAGGGATGTCTAAGATGATTCTCATGGCGGTGTTCTGAATGGTTTGGATTCTTTGTGTGAGTTGGCTGGAGATGCCAATGTTTAGTGCATTGCTGAGCTGGTGATGAGGACCTTGGTGAGTGTGCATCTAGTGTTTATGGGGAGCCATTTGAAGATTTTACGAAGCAGTCTGAGGATGTGGCAGTAGGATGCAATCAAGGCATTGACTTGTTTGTTTATTGAGAGTTTATCATCCAGGATGATGCTGCGGTTTCTGGCATGGTCTGTGGGGGTGGGTGTAAGATCCTGGTCCGGTGGCCACCTGTAGGAGTTCTTATTTTCAAAAGATCAGGATCTCAGTTTTATCTGTGTTGAGTTTGAGGCATTTCTCTTGAATTCAGTTTGCTACTTCAGACATGCTGATGGTGAGGTTGTTCCTGTTGGTGTTGTTCATATTGATGAGGGAGAGGAATAGCTGAGTGACATCAGCTTAGGAGACAATGTTGATGCAGCGGGTGAGAGGTTCCATGTGAACGTTGAACAGGGTCGACTGAGGGAAGTGCTCTGGGAAACTTTGCAGATGAGCTTATTGGCTTCGGAGGTGAAAGTGGAGCGTCTGACCAGTTCTGTCCTGTTGAACAGGAAGGAGGTGATCCAACTTAGGACGAGTCCTTGTACTCCGGATTCCTAAAGTCTGCTGATTAGGGTGCAATGGGAGAATGCGTTGAATGCTATAAAGAGGTTGAGAAGGATATGTGCAGCGGCTTCACCTCTGTACATGGTTGAGAGCATGTTGTGTTTTTCTGCCAGGAGGATGGTCACCATGCTGTGGCTGCTGTGGAATCCTGATTGGGTGGAGTCCAGGAGGTGGTGCTGCTCAAGATCTGTGGAGAGTTGCTTGTTTGTTTCTCCAGGACTTTGGCTGGGATGGATAGGAGCGAGATGGGCCTGTAGTTGCTGAGATGCTTTGGCTTGACCAAGTGTTTCTCCAGCAGAGCAGTGACCTCCGCGTGTTTCCAGATGTCTGGGAAGTATCCACTGTTAAAGGAGTAATTGATTATGGTGAGGATGGTGCTGATCAGTGTACTTCCCAGGTTGTGCATGTGGTGAGGACAAAGACCCGAGGACGCTCTGCATGATTCTGGTGGTGTCATCTGTGGTGAGTGTGCTCCAATTTGTTTGCAGGTGGTGGTGGACAGGGGTTGCATGATAATGTCCTCTATGGTGAGTTGGGGTGTGAAGCTGGAGTAGATATTAAGTATTTTGATGTGAAAGAAGTCCGAAAGGTTGTCGCAGAGGTTCTACTAAGGGATGATGGTGATGGTGGCAGCAGTTGGGTTGGTAAATTCCTTGACAATGTTTTAGAGTTCTTTGTCAGTGTTGGAGCAGGATCGGAGTATGATCTGGAGGGCTGCTTTTCTGGCTTCTTTAATCTGTGGATAGAACCTTCTGAAGCAGATATTTAGGTGTTGCCTCAGCTAGTTCTCCATCTTCTTTCCAGCTGTTTGCAATACCCCTTGGAGTCTCTGAGGTCCTAGGTGTACCAGCATGCTTGAAAGCGGGTTGTTGTGTGTCTGATTTTTTTTCATGGTGGTCAGGTTATTGGTGTAGTCTAAGATCCAGTTGTCAAAGGTGGGTAGGTCTTTCTGTAGGTTGCCTGTAAGGTTGGTTGGGTGGATCTGAGAATATAGGCACAGTCTGCTTCTGTTGTGGCTGAATTTGATGGTAGGTTTAGGTTGGTTGAGGTGAGCTACACTGTTGTGGAAGTGTACACTGGAGTGATCTGCTCATGTGAGTAGGGAGATGTGGCTGAAGGAGATCTTGTTGCTGAGAGTGAAGACTGAGTTGAGTGTGTGTCCCGTGGCATGAGGCGCGCCTGATACAAGCTGTGTGAGGACAATGTTATCGAGGTTTTCGAGGCGGTTGGTGGTGTTACGGTCCTTGTGGTCATCAAGATGATTGTTGAGGTCATTGAGTTGCAGGAAGTCATTGGACCTGATGGCGAGGGGGGATATAAAGTCAGTGAGGAGGTTGTTGTAGGTGGTGTGGGCTCCTGGCTGTCGGTAATAGAGGTCACCTGAGATGGTCATGAAATGGCTGATCTGCAGTTAGAAGCGCAGGTGTTCAATGAGCGCTGTGGTTCATCCAATGAGGTGGTGCAAGTGATGGTTTCCTTGTTGATGATTACAAGGCCTCCTTCCAGCTTGTGAGGCCTGTTGTAGTGGATGATCTTAAGTCAGGGGGCTGGCCAAGGCAATGGCGGGGTTGGAAGACAGACTGAGCCTTGTCACGGTGAGAAAGAAGATACCCAGGGAGTGAGTGTCGATGAGCTTCCTGATCTCGGTGGCATGCTTGCAGAGCGATTTGGTGTTGGGGAGCATGCAAGCGATACAGGGTGTGGTGTATGTGGAGGGTGGCATGGGGGATGCTGGATAAAGGACCTATCATGTGATGCGGTGCAGCGCGGGGACAGCGATGGTGGAGACGTTCGGTGTTGAGCACTAGCAGGTCAACTGGGCTGTAGTGGTGGCAGTCAGACAGACCACTGTCCGTGGCATGTGGTACAGACAGGTGCAGAATGGCGTGCGTGGTGTGCCTTCAGTCCACCAATGACACACCCACTGCAGTTGTGCAGAAGCCAGCCTTATGTAGGTTATAGGAGGGGAGGAAAGCAGCGATGTGAGAGAAGTAGGTAAAGAGAGGGGGAGAAGGGTGGTTGAAGAGCGCAAAAGGGGTGAGGAGGGAGAGCAAACTACAGACACAAAGACTGGGCAGAGAAAAACAGGTAAATTGGCATGAAAGCACAAAGGCATAAAAGACAAAAGCACCGGACAGAGCAACAAAGAAGGCACACACGACAACAGACACAGAAGGACATGCAGAGGAACAGACAGGCATGAAGCAAGAGAGCAGAGAGACTGGGCCTCAAGCAAGACGGCCGGGTCCGGAAAGGCCTTAGAATAGTCGGTGGACCAGTCCAAGGTAAGTGGGAGCTGGGGGGTGCCTAACACTATTTTAAAGTAATGGAATGTAATCGAACAAAGAGGTATGCTCAAGTATTATAGTACCTTTTATGAGATTGATTCTGCTTATTGACACAGGTATTTTTTACCATTTTTCACCTCAATTGTATCTCTCAATTTACTGTATTTAGCTAGTCCAATATAAGACGTTCATTTTTTTGCTATTATCATGATGCCCAAGTTTCTAACATTTGATTAAATCTCTGGTGATGTGTAATCTTTATTCCTAACCACTGGTTCAGATTTGCTTGGGTAACATTGTAGCCAGAGATCTTGGTGCATGCTACGCTATGAGATGATCCAGTATCGTTCAGCTTTCTCTAGGGCTAGATGCAAATATTTGCAAATCGTATGCATGTAAGGCTGCTTTTACTTCATCCTACTTATAGGCGAATGGTTTATTCTCTGTGGCCAATTTTATTCTGGCTGCTTACTACTTGACATATAAGTCACAGAGTAGAGCTGAGAGTAGACCGCCATGCCTTATACCTTGCTCTATTTTTTTATAAACTTTTCTATTAACAAAACAAAAAGAAAAGAGCATCAGGTGTCATAAGCCGCTTCCACATTTGCAATATATACATTTTCGTACTACAAGAACTACATACAGATTAACATTTAGGGATCACAGAGACTCATGCGCTACCGTTTCGTCCCGAACAACTGGAGGAGTACAAATGTCACCCCAATAACTATTTCAGGCTCCCAAAATCGTCCCCCACTTTGCGGGACAGCCCCTAGTGACGTAGACTGATCTCTCCCTGTGCATGCACCAGTCCAGGTCTTCCATCCACTTCTTGACCCGGGCGGTTGGCTGGCACCCCACAGCTGAGCAATATTGCGCTTAGCAATCATACACACCAGGGTTACCCACTGTCACCCACATGCACTCAAATCCGTAGGCTCCCAGACATTTAAGACACATCTTCGAGCCTTCAGTGTTATCTCCCCCTCCAGCACCTCTTGTATCTTGTCGTGGATTTTAACCCAATATTCCTGTATTTCTGTACAATGCCACAGAATATGCATGAAGGTTCTGAGCTCCCCACACCCCCTCCGGCACTCCCCACTCTCCGCCCTACCCATATGCACCAGCCGGGTCCAGTGACATACGACCTATGGAAAATCTTTAATTGCACCAGCCTAAGTCTCATTTGAATGGCCACTACCTTTGGAGAAGAAACCGCCTCTCTCCAATCTTCATCATCTAACTCCAATCCATCAGCGCCCCATTGTGCCCTAATGGTTGCCAGCGGGTCTCCCGTATTATTTAGTTTTTTATATATCAATGAAATAGTCTTTTCAGGGAGAAGACCACCTAACACGCGATCCTCCAGGGGGGGAGAGGGGGGCGCGGCGCCCCTGGGAATATAAGTAAGCAGGGCAGGTGTAATTTGGATGTATCGGTAGCGCTCACTCTCCCGTAGGTGGTACTTTTCTTGAAGGGCATCGAACGTGAGGATTGTGTCCTTTCCCCAGATATCCTTGATCTGCGACATCCCATAGAGATCCAATTAGTCAAATCCCTTTGTTTTCCACAGGCTGCCCAGCTTATCCGAATTCCATAGTGGGGTCTTTAGGGTGAGTTTGCCATCCCACTTAAGGTGGCGAGTAGCCACATGCCACACCTGCACTGCATGGGCCGACGGTATGGTGAGGGGAAAGCAGCCCGTCCTAGCATATAACGCCCTCGTAAAATCACCCCCAGGCACCTGTCCACGGTCCATCTCATATCTGGGGTCTGGGGTCTGGGGTCTGGGACCCGTAAACCGCATGATTCACCTTTGCTAGTTGGGAGGCCCAATAGTATTTCCGCAGAATCGGCAAGGCAATCCCCCCATCGTACCAGGGGAGAGAGAGTTTAGAAAAAATGATGCGAGGCTTGCCCTCCCAAAGGAGCTGCCATTGAAGGGCCTCAATTTCCCTAAAGTAGGACGATGGGACCGGGTCCATTGCCTTCTGGAGCACGTAAAGGAATCGGGGAAGGGCCATCATCTTGAAGAGCACCGCCAGCCAGAAGGGATAGCTGTAGCGCCTTCCACCTCGCCACATCTCTCCCAAGCCGGGCCAGCGGGGGCCTAAGTTATTGGCATATCTCATCTTCGGGTCAAAATCCTAACAGCTGAATTTGTAACAGGCAGGAACTAGGGACCACCGGAGGATCTCCACTAAGTACAAACTGCACTGACTTCAACCAGTTAATTGCGAAACCAGAATACCTCCCGAATATGGTAAGGACATCTAAAAAACAGGTCAATGATTCCCTTGAAGTGGTGAAGTAAAGCAGAATATCATCCGCGTAAAGCGAGATCTGTCCTCCCAGTTCGGCATCCAGTGCATCCCTCTAATTGACCGGTCCCATCGGAACCATGCCGCCAATGGCTCAAGTGCCGGGACAAAGAGAAGTGGGAGCAGGGGACACCCCTGTCTCGTGCCTCTACTCAGAGAGAAGTCAGCGGATTTACAATTGTTCACCATAACCCTGGCGAGGGGGTCTGCTTACAAGAGACGGACCCAGTTAATGAATTCAGGGCCAATGCCCATATTCCCCAAGACTTCAAACAAGTAAGGCCACTCAGTCCTGTCAAAGGCCATGGAAGCATCCAATGACACTATCACCGCTGGCTCATGTATCTTCGAGGCGCCGCCCAGTATCCCATGCAGCCATAGTAAGTTAAGGGCCGTATCACGATGTGGCATAAAGCCAGATTGATCCGGATGAACCAGGGTAGTGATGACTTTAGCCAGCCTCCTCGCGAGGAGCTTCGCCAGCACCTTAGGCTCGGCGTTTAGCAGCGAAATGGGCCAGTAGGAAGAGCAGAGCGCCTTGGGCTTTCCCACTTTATGAATGACTGCAATATTCTCAACCCGCTTATCATAGGGAAGCTGACCCCTCTCTTTACTCTCTACAAACATGGCACGCGAGAAACTGAGCAAGTCTATTTGCACTCAACTTATATAATTCTATAGGGATTCCGTTCGGGCCAGTGGCCTTCCCGGACTGTACCCCTCTAATGGCTTGCGCCACTTCATCTTTTGTGAGAGGGGAATCTAGCTAGTTCCAATCTTTCTCCGACAGGGCGGGCATACAAATGTAATTTATCATGGCCGAATTATCTGCCTCTGTGTATACCCCTGCGGATGTACACACTGAACAATAATAGTCTGAGAACTCATTTGCTATAGTTTTTGGGTCAGTTGTCCTATCTGAGTCGCCTATCTGCAATTCCGGCACCAGCCTTGATGCCCACTCCCCTCTCTTTAACCACGCTATCAATTTACCTGCTTTGTCACCATGATCATATATTGTGCTCTGAGTTTCTGCGTGCTGTGCTTTGGCCCTATCTCTGGCTAGGCCCATATATTCATTCTGGAGGAGTTTCAATCAGTGCGTGCCCTCGAGGGTCACATCTCTGGATACCTCAATCTCCATCCTGGTCACCTCCGCCTCCGCCCTATCTAATCCGGCCCAGCTTTCCCTCTTTTTCCCTGCAACTAATGATAAGACCTCCCCTCGAATGACTGTTTTGTATGCCTCCCACAGGGTCAGTGCCGAGTATACAGAGCCCGCATTATCCTGAAAATATCTTTCTGTGCTCGTAACGATTTCCTTCTTAGTGGTGGGGTCTCTTAAGTGCCATCGATTTATGGGGGCTGTTCTACCTACGTCGATTTGGCCGACTTCCAACCGGAGCCAGATCGGTGAGTGATCAGAGACTCCCCAACCCAGGTGTCACACCTCTCGGACCATCGCCGCCTGAGCCGCTGGTATCAGTACATAATCTATTCTGGATAGGGTGTGGTGTGCGGTGGACACGTGCGTGTGGTGTATCCCGCTGGGGGTTTTCAACCTCCAGCCATCAGTAAGCCCAGTTGTTTCTAGGAAGTCGGAAAGCCACCTCTGGGACGGTTTTAGAGTTCAGGCTGGGTGTCTATCTATATCAGTCCCCGCCCATCACCAGTAAACCCACGGGCAGTGTTAGGAAGATCGCACCTAAGTCTCGGAAAGTGTCAGTTTGCCAGCCTAGTGGAACATAGACAGACATTAGGTAACAGTTCTCCCCTCCCACAGCCCCGATACGCCGATATATCCGCCTTGATGATCGGCCCATGTGGCCTGTATGGCCAGTGGAAAGGAGTTTTTCACTAAGATACACGTCCCTCTGGACCCCGTAGTGAATCCGGCATGGGCCACCAGTTTATAACCCCTTCATGCAGGGCCATGCCACGATTACCTACTAGATGTGTCTCCTGCAGCAACACTACACTACATCTGGGGAATGTCTCCTAATCAACTGGTTTACCATCCCCTTCTGAGTACATTAATCCCCGATCCCCGTCTAGCAGCAGACATTATGGTGGTTAGGAAACAATATGATCTAGCTATGTCACCAGATGCAATAAAAAATAAAAACAAATTGCAATTATAACTGCACACGATGCAATCTCAATTTTAATAAACCCCCCTACTCTCAAACCCCCACCCAACTCCCTGCACCCCTGCATATGGCTAATGCCCATCCCCAACTAGAAGTGTGCCTGTCGCCCAAACACTTATCTACAAACTAACTAAAGGTAGAAAAAGGAAGGAAAGCCTGAAAAACCCCCACCCCTCCCCCCCAGCCTATCTACACACTTCTTCAAATCCGGGTCAGTCAACAGTAATTTCTAATTTACCAGGTCCAATCAAGATATTTGCTGGGGACCCAGCCCACGTCCCGACCATACAATACTACAGCTTAAATCCCACGGCCTTCATTATGTGTAGTCCTATTGTTCATCAGCTCCACCTCGATCTCGGTCCTCCGCCTCGCTCAAGTGCACACCCTCGAACCAGTCCAACGTCACCTCAGGGTTATCAAAGAACCAGGCCTTTCCGTTAAGTTCCACCCGGAGGCGGGCCAGAAACATCATAGGGTATTTTAGTCCCTTGTCCCTGAGTTTCTTTTTCACCAACAGGAACCTCTGCCGTTGTTTCTGTACCATTTGAGTGAAGTCCGGGAAAAAGGAGAGTGTTGCATTTTCGTATCGCAAGGGGGTCCCCGCTCGTGCCGCCTGCAAGATCACATCTCTGTCTTGGAAGTTGAGGACCCTCACAATCATTATTCGAGGGGGCCCCGGGCCTGGGCCCCCGGCACTTTGTGTGCTCCCTTAGGCTTGAGGTGGTTGAGGACAACGTCTTCAACAAACAGATCTGGTGTTTGGGCCTCTGATTGCGAATATTGTTCCGCCTGGCCCTTCAATCATATTCCTCCAGTTTGCAATCCGTAAGGGCTCTTGAGGCCTTAAGGTCAGGCACCTCTTGCTGCAGCAATGCCACATTGTCGACTAGGCTGGCCGTCTTAATTTCAAGTGATTTCACTTTCTCATTCGCCTTCGTGAGATCCGCCCGTATCAGCCCCACCTCAATCGTGACCATATCCAGTTTGATATCTAAAGCTTCCATCTTCTGGCCTAGAGATGCCTGGACCCTGTTTATGGCTGCCATGAGATCTGTCAATGTTGGTTCAGTGGGAGTGACTGTTGCGTCCTCCCTCGCCGACTGAGCCCTCTTCAGTTCCACTGGGACCCTTTGGGCATGGTATATCGATCTGATGTATTAGTTTGGACGTTCATGGATCCCTTGACAGACCTGGGCAGGAATCTTTCAGTGTGTGTCTTAGTCACCATCTAGACTCCTTTGTCGTCAGAGCCGGATATTGGACAGAGTATTGCTCAGGGCCAGGGTCATAGGGCGCCTGCACGCCCCTGGTATACACCGATTTCAGTCGCTGTGTCGCCGCGCCCCCAGGCGCCTCCGCAAGTCCATACCTGGGTCACCCAGTCGATCAGCAGGCGGGGTGGTCTCCACAGTCACTGGTTATTCAAGCACACAGGGAGCAAACCACCAGTCCCTGGTGCCCATGCCACTGCCTGCAAGGCAGGTAGTCTGAACCGTCTGTCCTGCCGCGAGACACAGCTATCCCAGGTGGGGCCAGGCCACACTATGTGAAAAGTTCCACCGCCCCCACAGCCATTGTACTCCTCACCTGACACCCAGAGTCGGTCTGAAGGATGATTAGGTCCTCCAAGGGCTTTACCAGTGTTGTGGCATCATACAAATGCACACTCCACTCTACACCCTTAACAGCCGGTGGATCGCACCATGGCAGGGCAGAGTGCACTGTGTCAATGTGTCTCCAGAGCCGTCCCTCATGCAGTGCGGATGGTGAGCACCCCCCGCACCAATTGCGCACATTTTTAGCTCCTCAAGTAGACGGCGGTGCAGGGCGGGCAGAGAAGTCACACTGGGGCCAGCTTCGCCAATCCGCTGCTCTCCGGGGCATCGGGTCGCCCAATCCGTTTCAGGCCGCCGCCGTGCAACGCAGCGCCCCGCAGCTACACAGGGCGGCCCCACTCTTCTACTCACGGGGTTATTCAGGTGAGGCACCCAGTACCCTGGTCTCTCCGATATCACCTCGCCGATCTCGCACACTCCGCAGGGCCCGTCGAGATCTTGTGGGAACGTCGGGTCAACTGCAGGGCTGGACCGTTGACTTCCAGTTTGCGGCCCCAATGTTTGTGCGTTTGGCGGCGTGCTCCACGCTCACCCGAGTCCCCAGCTCCAGACGATGCAAGGCCGCAGATCGTCGGACGACGTATTTCCGGAACCGGGAAACACAGGCGGTCCGGAAAAGCAGCCAGGGGCGTCGCTTCTCCTGCCAAGTCCAGGAGTGGGACTCAGCTGCAGGATTATTATCAGGATAGTGTGGCTGGAAAGGGAGGTTGGCGGAGTCAAACTCCTAAGCGGCCATCTTGGTCTCGCGCTAGGCTCCTCCTCACCTTGTTCTATTTTTAAAAGATGGTATAGGCTCTAATTTATCCATATCCTGTCTATGAAGTTTATGTAGAAGGCTTTTAATGATCCAGTAAACTTTTGAACAATGCCAAATTCTTTTAAAATCCTCCTCAGGAATTGTCTAAGTCCAATGCTGTTGCCTTTTACACTAGATTTATTGCCAAGGGGAGACTGTTTATATTTACACTGTCAATTGTAGCAATCTTCTCTCTTATTACTCAAATGTCTCTGTGGAATAATACTCTTCTGCATGTAGATCTTTAGCAATTATCTGCACTTATCCATCCAAATTTGGCCCCACTCTGCTGCATTGCAACCATTCACATCTCGATGCACAGATCATCCTATGCATGTATCATACCAATGTAGTGAACATTGACATTTCTGGGCTCTAGAATGCACATAGCATCTGCTCTACAACACTGAAGTTAGGGGTTTGAGCGGACAGCTAGATGAGTGCTACATTATTGTTCCTTTTCGGATTCCATTGAGACTGCAAGGTCCTTCTCCTTCTTTCTTCCACTTGTCGGCAGGCGTTCCTTTGTCACCAGTGGCATTAAATGCTGGTGTGATTTTTAGGTCTCACCTGATACAGCACTTGTCAAATATTTTGTTTACATAAGAGGGGACTTAGATTTTGCCCATAACCTACCATTGTCACTCTCATTTCCTTGCTCGTCATTGGTTAGCATGGGCACGTTTCACTTCATCTTCATGTGTTTGACCCTTTGATGGAGCATGGACCAAGTAATGATTCATTTCTTTATGTGCATCCATTTGCTGCTCGCTCTAAGATTAAGGTACATTTTTTATTGTACTTTTTTATTGTTTTTTCCCTTACCGCATTGTTGTTGCTTCCCCATCCCTCTCTATCATACTGAGATGTATTGTCAGGGCAAGGTGCGACTCGTGAACTCTGAATTTAACTTGTAAAATGTGTATGTGTGGACTATTATTATTTCCCTGAAAGGAGGGCTTTGCCATTTTAATGCGTCTGTCACTACTTACTGAAGAAATAACTTCACTCTTTATGAATCGGTCTGAGCTACTTGAGTGATTAGCATTAGCACCAGTGATATTACACACAGCCACATTCATTTTATTTTAGGCACAGAGAGATTAAGGGATTTGCTCAGAATCATAGGAGTTGAGCTGACGCCAAACCTCAAACCTGGTTTCCCAGTTCCAAAGTTGACAGCTCTTGCTGTAACATCACATCCTTTCCTCTCCCTTGCCTTGCCTTTGTTACTTACATTGCCATTTTCATCCACTAATGGGTGCTCTAAAATTACTTTTAGCTATCATGGGCACCTAGCCAATGATCGCCTACCAGCAACTACTAAGAAAACATGGCAAACCAGAGCCACTTGTCAAATGGACCTGCAATTGTTATAAGAAATGTCAGGCACTGTGATAAAAAGTAGGTACTATGCCATTTAATACCCTACAACAACCACTACCCCTTGCAGCACTGTGGTGCAAACACAGCTCAACCTTCCTACTCTCACCTCCTTCTGTCATTCAAAACTGGGGTATCAGATTCCAACTACTTATCAGTGTCTCAGCTGCATCCCTGCCTCTCTGCAATACACAATATTACAAGGTAAGTCTGTATCAGCAAGTTCAATCTAGTGCTGGTCATCTCATTTAATTACCCCATGCATACTGGAAGTGATACACTTAATACCCATTCTTGAATATAACTGAACTACACTACTGGATTACACTATTCTGGACCAATAACAAAATCCAAGACTAGAGATTTATGTTCTTGGTGAGAAGAAGCCATAAATGTGACATGTGTGGGACCAATAATCTGTAAGTATTCCATGGTGATTTGTTATTGGGTATTGCTGGATCTGTCAAAATATTCAAGTAAGACATCAGAGTTCTTTAGTGACGTCACTTCATATAACAGTAAACTGTCAGTACCCTCTGCCCTCTTTAAAAACAGGGAACTGGATTAATACCACAATTACTCCTAGCCAAAACATTTGGGACCCTATTACGAGTCTGGCAGTCAGAGGACCGCCAGACTTTTGGTGGCGCAACCGTGGCGGATCCAGGTCCGATATTCCGATTATGATTCAGGCAGTCAGACCGCTCTGAGACTGCCGTCTCCACCAGGAAACCGCCGTGCCTGGTGTAGGAGCGTTGGTCAGAGGCTGCAATATGCTTAGCAGGACCGCCATGGTACCGCCAAATATATTACGAATTTCCTTTCGGCCAGGCTTTTCATGGTGGTTCCACTGCCATGAAAAGCCAGGCAGAGGGGACATAAAGTGGGCCCTACTGTCCACCCTGTGCCTCAAACATATGTAGATGAACACAAGGGGGCATATCATGTGCCTTCAGTGTGCCTGCACTTAGGTTCCTGCATGGCATGGACCTTCAAGTTCATGCCGTGCAGGAACATTGTAGTGCGGTCCAATTGCGGTGCCTTTTTTTTTTAAAACATATTTTATTTTCAAGTTACACATATTTTGTAGGGCTCTGTATCCCAGAGACTACTGCACAATCAGATCATACGAAAAATGTACTTTGACATTTCAATTTAAAACACAGGAGATAGAATGATAATGCAAATGAAGTCCAACTCCCACCCCCCTGCTGCCAACCCCCCGATCGCACTATACACCCACAGCCTAACCAGATCATTTGGATACAGCAAAGGATCTGCCCATCAGAACATTCCATTGCACAGTCCTCCCCGGTTCCCAGCATTAAAGTTGGTGTCATCTCAAAGGGTGATCCCCTGCAACCGCAGCCGGTTCCAACAGCAGGCCACGATAGGCTGCCCACCGTTTCCAGATTTTTAAGTGTTTGTGTGGGCACCCCCTGGCAATCAAGATGGGCTTCTCCTGACCCATACAAAAGTCCAGACCATTCTTCCACGCATTTACTGAAGGGGCCCTCAGTGCCTTCCAAGCCCTAGCTATGTCCCTTTTCGCCAGGGTAAGGCCCAACAGCATTAAATGTTGTTTATAAATGTTGCCTCCTATCCCCTCCATGACATGCAGCAGAGCAAGCTTCGGCGAGCGAGGGAGATCCCAACCCAGCATTTCTGATAGACAATTGAAAACCCCCCTCCAGAAACGATCTAAGGAGAGTCTGTTCCAGACTGTGTGTATAAGTGTACTCTCCTCCTGATTGCTTCGAAGGCACACAGGAGAAGCAATCACCTCAAGCCTCCACAATCATACCTGCGGTTCCTTTTTTAATGGCACCGCCGCCTTTAAAGGAGGCACCACCATGGGACCACCACGCCACTCACCTGCCAGACTACAAAAAAGTTGTAATCTGGCAGGCGGGAGAGGCAAGCTTTGGCGGAGTGATGGCGCAGCGGTTTGCACCACTGCCCCACGCTCTGCCAAAAACTCGTAATCAGGGCCTGGTTGTTAAATATTACTTACTTTATGAGCAATCTGGAAATTATGGGGTCGAAATAATAACCGTTTTAATATTACTACATGTTAAATATTGTATTATTATATAAATATCTCATTTATATGTATCTGTAATATATATATCTATATATCATGTGTAAAAATAATTGGTTGAAAATGTTTAATTGAAAGTGTCACTAAGCTCCAAAAGCACTGCCCTGTTATATGTAAGTCCGCTGTCCGTGTGATTTGTCCTTGTGATTTTAGTAAAGTGTTGCTCCTGGTCTGCAATCAAGCGCCATCCTTGCACCATGCATGCAATACCTAGATAATGGGGGGTGCATTGGTTGCATAGAAACTCTCTTTTGAAGTTCAGCTCAAGGATTAGCGAGCCAAAGAAAATGAAAGACAGTGCAAGAGACACAGACACAGCGAATAAAGAGGGAAAGAAGAAAATAACAAGCATTGGCAAAGTAAATAGGTCTTGCCTATCCGACAGAGTTTGCTTTGTCAATGTCTTTTAGCCATTTTGTGCAGCAGTGCCACAAAGTTGCAGTGCAGTATGGCTAAAAGTTAGAAACAAAGTACTATTACAAGGCCGGTGTTATTTTCTCTAACTTTTGCCATGCTGCACAGCAGCCGCAGGTCTGTACAAAAAAAAACAACGACAAAGCAAATAGCCCTCACATAAGTAAGACCTGTTTGATTTGTAAATGCTTATTATTTGTAGATACATTAACAGCTTACTCAATAGTTAAAAGCTTCAACTACATTACAAATAAATTAAAAGCTTACACCATAGATTCATAGAAAGTTTGACTAGTCCAGTGCTTAATTTGAGGCGGTTGTTGCAAATGGGACTCACCAGCACACATTTTTGGGGCCTGGTATTTATGCTTGGGGAACTGCACTTACTGTTGCTCATCCAGCTTCGACACAGAGCAAGAGAGAGTAAAACACAAAGGAAGAAGGAACGAAGGGATGTACCCCAGAGACTACTGCACAATCAGATCATACGAAAAATTTACTTTGACAGGAGTGAAGAAAAAAAGGGCAGAGGGTGTCTCGTTGTGGCTGGAGACAGGAGATAGAATCAAGACTAGTGTTGTCACTTGTATGCTCATTGTGCATCCTTTCCCTTAGTTACCTGTTCCCTGCAGGTCAGCCAGTATGGATGTGGTGTGTGTGGGTGGAATGTTGGAATGCTTGATGAGTAGTGGAATGCTAGAATGCCTGGTGTGCTTGAGCGAGAGACAGTTGGAGTGTGTGGGCTGAGCAGCAAGGATGCTGCTCTTGGTGGGGCTGAACTTATTATCCTACTTACCATCCTGTAACTAAGCTTCATAAAATTCTTACCTTTAACCTACTTTATAGCTACCTCTGGACTTCTTTTGGAGTGTAACAATTACACTGCTTTGGTATTTCGCATTCTTGACATTTTGTTGCACCCACTGTGGGCATCAGAGAAAAATGTTGGGCCCCAGTACCTGCTCCGTTACAAATTAAGTTCCTGGACAAAGGGGGAACCCAAATATCCACTGCACCTGGGTAAAATGCAGTACACAATTAAGTGGTCACAGTGGTAGAAATGATGACATGTAGTCAAACATCACCTTTTGGTAAATCAAATGTTACAATGTATTAATTGTCATAGAGCAACTTATTATTCAAATTGAAATGGAAGCACGAATGTTTACATAATCATGAGAAAGTGCTCCAAGGGAGGAAAGTAGAGGAGTGCTCAAAGGGTGTGCGCTGGTGAGGGTTGAAGAAAAAGGGAGGGCGATGTGCAATACAAACATCAACAACTAGCAGTAGTCTATTATTATTATTATTATTATTATTATTATGGAATTTGATTAAGCGCACGGCTACCTCCACCGGGGGTGTCCCGGCGCTGTGGACAGATACGGTAGTGACTAAGGCGGCTAGTAGCTGGAGAACAGGTATGTTTTCAATTTGGACCTTAATAGGGGTTCTTATTCAGTGAGTCTGAGGTTAAGTGGTAGGGAGTTCCACAGCTTAGCAGTGACCACCGCAAAAGCTCTGCCTCCTCTTCTAGAGCGATGGAAACGGGGAGGGAGCAGGAGCATGAAGGCATAACATAAATGAAAAACCCCAGTATTTTTATGTCACAGTAGATCAATCTCTGTTGACAGTTCGTGGGCGCAAGGAAACAACCATCGACGTTTCGACCCCAAGGATGCATGCAGGGAATTTGAATCCTTAGGGAGGGGGAGGGGTTCATCAGGACTGGGGAGACACCCTTCTGTCCACCTTGAAAAATCTTGTGGAGTGCTCAAGATAGTGGACCTGTAGGTCCCGATGTTGTAGAGACGTGCTCTGGTATAGAATGCATGATTCTGTATATGTCAAACAATGCTCTGAGAACGGGAGATGTAGAATTAATCAAAAATCTCCAGGCGGGATAAAGTCCATCAGCAATCTCCGTGCTCGATAAGTATCCAGCGGTTGTCTGTATACTCATACTTGTCTGGCAAGAACATTGTTTGACATACACAGAATCATGAATTCTATACCAGCAATGCAGCAAAGCAATTTGTTACTGAAAAAGAACAGACATTACACTGGCTGCATCAGGAATTTCTTCTGCACTACAATGTGAATAATGTAACATTTCTGGCACATGCCTCCCATTGAATTTGTTCTCCTTGATGGCTTGGAACCTGTGCGCTTGAGGCAGCTCCGCAAAAACTGCTAAACAGAGATAATTATAAAGCCAATGCATTCTGCCTTAGTGAATACTGTGAGTCATGGTACCTATCATCTGATGTTCATTTCAAGTTTCACTTCAAACCCTCAAATCTTCGCTCATAACCACATCCATGACTCATTACCCTTAACAGCAGCAATGCTAAGGGTTGGAATTATTCCAGGCCTGAGATTCTTGCGTGTTAACGTTATTCAAGGTTCATGAATACAAGCAAGTCACCTTAGGTGCGAATCCTTGCTCCATCAATATCTGGTAGGTGCATGGCCTGGAAGGAGTTTAGATTTTGCACATGGACCCTTGTAGAGACACACTGGTGTAACGCAAAATGGTGGACTCTTCTGCCGAATGTGATGAGGGGCCCGAGTATCACACAACTCACAGATATTCATTGGCCTGTGACTGAGTAGGGGCCCCTTACAGGGCTGGGTGCCCCATGTGCCTCAGGGGCTACAGGTGCCAGTGTTAAGCTTCTGTAGATACCCGAGGGCAGAGAGTGGCATATGACATTGACGTTGCATTAAAAAAATAAAACTTGATGGACAGAATGCAAAACAATGTCATACATTCACCCCAGTACAGAGATCTGGGCCTAAATCCATCGTGTTTTTGCTCGCCATTGCAGTTGACTTTGCATGGACAGCTACACCATGCCTCCTAAAAACAGGCTTCTTTATCCTTAGCAACATTCTGCCATAAGATCTGAGCAACAAAAGAGGGGAGCTGGAAGACCCTATGTTGGTAAACTCTACCCAAGGTAAATCCCTTGTTCGACATGCTGAGGCCTATCTGCAATCACAACTAGTATTGATTACAATAGACAGGGCCGTAGCAGTCCTAATAACACGTGGGTATGCAGGCTCAGTAACATGACAGGAACACTTACGGATAAACAACCTAACACACAGGCACACTGACACAGATCGAAAGACTTGCATAGGCTTCAAGGCACGAAACACAGGCCCCTGCAAGTGCAGAGGGTCCTGATTCCTCCAGGGAGCCACCAGTCCTCCAGGGGCCCGCACTCAGCCCAAGGCCAATACATATTCTTGGGGGGGGGCATCGTTTTGAGTTACACTACTGCCTCAAGGAAACTTTCAGCACTGTCTCACCACACTCCCACTCATCTGTTGCAAAGTATGGTGAAGAGTACAGACCAAATAAGTTCCTTTTGGGCTGCAAGTTGTAGGGTAGCCCTGCATGTTCTGCAGTGGCAGACTGAAAGTCAACCAAGAAAAACGTGACTCTGAGGTTCTGGCATTACCAGAGTTGAGCTCTTGGTTGGCTGTCTGTCAGCCAGGTGGCACCAGACCTGCGCAGATAACCCCCACCCCGCCCACCCAAGGTGACGTGACCCAGCCAGCCAGCTCAAAGGTGAGCCTGCAGAAGCACAGAACACAGAGCCAGGCACTGGGCTAGCGCTGGCTTAAAAGAATATGGTATTTCCTCTGAAGACTAACTTTTGCAAACAAGCTAGGAGAGCGGAGACGCACATCTGAACGTGGGCGGAAGAACGTCAGGCCTGGCCTGTATTTTTTATATTTTTTCGTTAAACTTATTCCCGAACCTGTTCAGTCAAGAGCCGATTCTCGGAAGACCTGTGCCGTGAACCCTACCTCAGTGAGTGAAAGATATCCAGGTGTTTGTTATCCTAATCACTGAATGCTGCCTTCGCCAAATACCCTTCTGCCTCTACTGTCAAAGTGTGCGCCACGGCACTCTCCAGATGACAATGTTCCTCTGTGCACTAAGAGCCACGGTTGCCCCTCAGGCCGCGTCGCTGCATTCCAGTGCGCGTCAGTCAGAGGTATAGAAACAGTTTTAATCTTCATCCTTATCAGCGACACGGTAGGTATTAAAGGTGATTGCGCATCGACTAAGTGACAGCCAGCAACTCTGCAGGAACACCTCCCCTGTTCGAATGTTATTGTTAGACATCTGTCCCATTACGACGTAAAATGGACGCCTCGTTGTGCCGCAGGTTGCAGAGAGCAGTTTCTCATTGGTAATGTTTTGCAGTGGTTCAATGATCCTGTTTCTGTTTGCTGACTCAAATTAAACAGAAAATATGATTCGAAATGGACTACTGTTAACAATTGGTCTTTGTGTTCGCTGCAACGTGCTGTTGGAATAACCTCGCGTTGCGTCGCTCAATATTAGACAAAGAAGGTGTACACAAGGCCTGTAAAACAGCAACAACCCCCGGGCGAGGAATACCGCACGAATACAGTACAAGCTTTCATTGTTTCAGGGAAGAAGAGGCTCGCTGGAGCAATCCCTTTGTGGTCACGTCCAATGCTCGTTTCATTCTGCAGAAAGATAAAACTGTCTGCTCGGTAACGTGAGATAGTATGGCTCTTGGCCCATATTTTACCAGTTACATTGAAAACTTTATTTGTATTTCTATAATTAAAAACTCCAGATATATATATTTTTATAGATCTACTTTAATCTATCGGTTTATTACTTAATTATATTGACGTTTTAACAAGCAAATTGAGACTCTTTCATTGTGTCGAAAAGGTGGCTGAGGGCATCACCGTTGTATAAAATTGAGCAATTAAGAAAAAGGTGTTTTTGGGACTTTGTAAATTTCTAAACCAATCTGTTCTCCGCTGTTAGGCTAAGATTAAAGCTTCTAAAGATTTATGGCAACTTCTTATATTTAGTTGTGAGCAAACGTTTAATTACTCCGATGTAGTGGGCGATTTCAGGCAACTTCTCCCTTCACGAATTTCCCAGATGCTGGATATTTTCTCTTCCTCTGACCCTGCGGCTGTACCTCCTGCCAACATTGATGGAAAATAATGCAACAAACAGGGGTGAAACGCAGCCCCTTGCACACCATACGACGTAGGACGCACCCACCCACTAATCAAGGAGGCCCCATTCAGGTTCTGGGTGTTTCAGGGGCCCCTCATCACATTCTGCAAGGGGTGGGGTCCATCATTTTGCGTTATTCTACTGTTGCAGGGATTTGCATGGATGGTGGATGCAACTAGGTGGATCGTGGACCGGGGGGGCCTAAATTACGTGACATCAGCTAGAATCCCCTTGGCACCCAACTGGCACCGGCCCATGGGAATACCTGCCGCTTCATTGCTTTCTTCACACTTCAGCTAATCAGCTTCTTCTTCTCCACCAGATTAACCTGGGTGTTAGGGCAAGATTTCAACTTTCTGAAACCAAGATGTATTCCTGGGCACCGTTTCTTGTCCTTTTCTGATAATCACCATATTTCCATCACTTCTTAAGACTGTCCAGATCCCTGGTTCAAACAGCGTCCTGAATTTTCACCCAGGCTTATGGTCGTTGATGATAACTTTGTTCCCAGGTAGGAGCGAGCGGGTCTTGGCTCCTCGACTCTTGCTGTTGAGGGCATTGCATCTTTCTCGTTGCTCTTTGGTTTCCAGGGTGTCGTGACGTGATGGCACCCACCCCAGGCACATGAAGCTGGTATCCCGGCGAGGTCCATTGAACATCAGAGAGCAGGGGACTTGGTGAGTCGTACAGTGAGGGCTTCCCCAATACTCCCGAAATCCAGACTCAGTTTGGACCATGGTACTTACTGTGCACAGTTCTTAAGTTATTATTGGTGCCAGCTTTTCATGTGTGCTCGTCTTATGGCACACAGGCGACTTGCAGACAACTTCCTCACCCATGTCCTCAAGTCCGGGGAACCACACCTTTCCCCTCATCTGGGACTTCATCTTCGTGGTGCCTTGGTGCCCTCCATGTACCAATTGTGTCACAAGGTGTCTCAGGGTGGCTGAGATGATGATGCAAGTTTCTCGTTGAAGGATTCCAAGCTCTCCTTGTTGTCCTCAGGCCAGTCATTAGGGCCTTGAAGGAAATTCCACCACGTCCTATTCTGGACCACAGTCCTCACTCAGATGATGACTGAGTCTGTTTTGGCTGCCTCTTTGAAGTCTTCAAGGCTCAGAGCTCGGGGACATGCAGTGCTCACGATCAAATGGACAGAGTCCTCCACTGCGTTGGTGTCTTGGCTCTCACCTGGAGTGCTGGAATGTATCGGGGGACGAGAGAGAAAGTCAGTGGGGTTTTTGGATCCTGAACCATAGACCACCTTCATTTGGTTATGCTGTAACTGGATTGCCCATTGCTCAATTTTTAGGGGAGGATGAGGCGCCGACCGATGGAACAGCAGGACGAGAGGCTCGTGGTCCATGATAAATTTGAACAGCTCGCCGCTCAAATACAACTGAAAGTGTCTGCATGTCCACTTGATCACCAGGGCATGTCATTCGATTTGAGCACATCGTGCTTTAGTTGGTGTCAGCACTTTTCTGGCTTATGCCAATGCTATCCACTTGACCTAGTTCCTGCTCTTGAGCAAGTACAGCCCTCAGACCTACTGGACTTTATTTTATTTTTTATTTATTTATTTTAAAAGTTTTATATATCGCTGGATAGAGCCGGAGGTATCAGAGCGCTTTACATAAGAAGATAATATAAAGCAAACATGGCATACACGTAGATAAAAAGATAGTGAAACAATATGTAAAGTATACAAATCAAGATAGATATACAGGTGCAAAAGCTATACACTTCAAGTAGTTAGGAAGGTGATGTTCGGGAAAAGAACAAATAATTACTGAACAAATATAACATGATAATTGGAGATCAGGTGCAAATATTGGGGCAAACATGCCATACAAGTAGATAAAAGATAATGAAAACAAACTGCGAAATATACAATTCAAATAGATTAATAGGGGTAAGAACTATACAAATTAAGTAGTTTTTAAAGGATGTTCACAAAATGGACAATTATTACTGAACTTAAATAATATGGTGAATTGGAGATTAAGTGCAGGTCACAGGTTATGATCCCCAGTAATAATTGAGGAGGTGAATTTTTAGGTCTTTTTTAAAGCTGAAATAGGAGGGGTTACAGCGCAGGTTTTATGGGAGGGCATTCCAGATGATAAGGGCATTACCAGAGAAGGAGCGTGATTGTGTGGATTTCTTTTTATGCAGTGGTGGCATTAGAAGGAGGGTGGTGGTGCTTCTCAGAGCTCGTGTGGTGCCTGCAGTCAGGAGTTTCTTGGAAAGGTACTCCGGAGTGTTTTGGTTGAGGACTTTATGAGTAATGCAGGCATTTTTGTAGGCAGATCTGCCTTCAACTGGGAGCCATTTAAGACATTTGAGAGCTGGGGATATATGATCAAAGCGTTTGCAGTCTGTGATGAGTTTGGCTGCAAGGTTGAGCACAGCTTTGATTGGAGCAAGGTGGACCTTGGGGATCCCGTTGAGGATGGCATTACCATAATCAATACGTGAAAGGACAAGTGATTGAACTACAAGTTTAAAGTCAACGGTAGGTATAAAGAGTTTCATTTTCTTGAGGTGACGGAGAGTGCAGAGAGCTCCTTTAGCAGAGTTTTTGATGTGGACGTTAAGATAGATAGAAATACCAAGAGATTTGAAGGAGTTGGACAGGGTGAGTGAGCAGTTGAGTGTGTTAAGGTCAGAGATCTAGTATTGAACGGGTAGAGGGTTATTTTTAGGGTAGAAGAGAATGATTTCGGTTTTGTTAGGGTTAAGTTTGAGATGATTGGAATGGAACCAGGTTTGGCATAGACTAGTAGTTTGGTGTACTTCTCTGGATCAAAGTACACCAGTGTAGCGAGCATCTTTGACTCTGCAGAAAGTATCTACCATCTGACAGCTCCAGACCCACTTGGCGTCCGTCTTTGTGAGGGCTCTTAACAGCTCCACCAGGCTGGTGAGATTAGGAGTGAATCCCCCGCAATATGTGGCCATTCCCAGGAAGCTTCGCACTTCCGACACTGTGATTGGCACTGGTGCTTGCTTGATTGCTTGCGATTTGGGTGGTCAACTAGGATTCCATCCTGATTAAAGACATATCTGAAGAATTCAATAGTTGATTTGAAGAATAGGCACTTCCTTATGTAGCGTGACTCCATGCTCACATAGTCACTTCAGGGTGGCTCAAATATGTTTGTGGTGTTCTGCTGCTGTGGCAGTGTGTATGAGAATGTCATCACTGACATTCAAGATGCCTAGTACTCCAGATAAGGTCTCCCATATTGCATTCGTGAATACTCTACAGCTGATGATATTCCGAAGTTTAGACGCTTGTAGCAGCGCCGACCGATGTGCGTGGTGAAGGTGGTAATGTACCTACTTTCCTCAGCTAGTAGTAGTTGGTGATAGCCTGCATTCAAATCCAACTTCGAGAACCATCAGGAGCCTTTGACATCAGCTATTATGTCATCCATGGTGGGTGTTGTGTGGCGCTCCCGCCTGATAGCATGATTTGTGTGGTCGCATGTCGATGCACTGGTGTATCTTTCCTGTTTTGGTTTCTCTGAAATTACCATCGGGGAGACCCAGGGAGTCAGTCCAGACACTTTTTCTTTTACTCCCTGTTCCTCGAGTTTCTCAGGTTCTCTCTGCCAGTGGCCGGAGATAGAATGGGAAGTAGTGGTGAAAAAGTGCCACTGGTGTCATTGCTGGGTCAATGTGTAGTTTTAGCAGAGGGTACCTGAGGCACCACAGCCCCTTGCATAGTTTGGGTAATCAATTGACTTGATGCGACCTCACACCTTTGAAAAAAGACACAAGGCCAAGATCTTCTGCAGTGTGTTTACCAATCAACGTGTCTGCTTCTTTGTTGATGTTATGAAATATTTTCATGACTGCTGAGGTTCCGTGAATTCTGAACCCGTTTCATAAAGGCCATGATATCTGTACGAATTTGGTAGTATCGAACCGTAACTGGCGAGTGCGGCAAGTATGAGTGTTTTCGTCATGTTCGATCGATGGATTCACTACCTATTTAGGGATTTCGTTCTGAACCCTCGGGTTCCATTTTGTGTACGGCAGCCATTTTGTGGTTGCTTTCACATAGGTCGATGACTACGGCCAAACAAGTCTTTGGTACACGTACACCTTTAGCTGACTTCTAGAAGACCTGAGCGAACTGACCCTGTTGCCTGAAGCTAACCTTGTGAAGCCGGTTCTTTGTCCGGTAGTTGATCGAGATAGAGATCATAGAGCAGGACATTGTTGAGTTTATTATACACGCACACACCCTTATCTTGCTTCTCATCTGTTTCTGTTCCTTCTTTTATGGCCTGTTTATGGTTTGGGTTGTGGTCTTTTATCATGGGTTTGTCCGGCCTGTCCGAGCAAGAATGTTGGGCTTTCCCGTGTAATTGATGGTGGGCTGGACAACTGAAAAGTGGGCTTGTCGTCATGCGATACCTTTTGCAATGTTACCTTTGATTGGACAGTTCGTAAATAATGGGTGCTTGTCAGGAATGTGATTTTTAGCATAAAAAACGATGTCTCGCAATATGAAAATTGAGCAGTCTCTAGAGAACCTACTTGTGTCGTACTTCTTAGACTTCTGTTCCTGGTTTCAGCCAATAAATGTGATCTTTGACGTCACCAAGAAGTATCCAGTGTCTCTGTATTCTAAAACAGGTGAACCCGAAGACATTGGGTGCCGCTGGGTTCTAAAACCCGGTTCTTCAGTTGGCGCCCAACATGGGGCGACTTCAGTGGTACCGGTCCAAGCCTGAAGATCGTGAGGAGCTTTGTGAGGAAATTCTGGAGGTGGGCCCCCACTTCATCGACCCCTGCATGTCGAACGTGGACTGAAGGTTTCTGCTGCAAGGCTTCCCGCTTTCCGACGGCTACGAAGGACTGCTGCCCTGACTGTCGCCCTGTCTTGGACCCTTTTGACGATTTGTAGAGCGAGACGATAGACGGGTCTTCTGGTGACTTGATCAATACCTCAGTTAAGTATAAGTGGAGCGTCTCCCAGTCCTTTGTTTTTGGGTATCCTTCGGGATCTTTGATTTGGAACTTGCAAGTGCCAAAGCCGAGGGACTCGTATATTTGCGAGACTATCAAATTTGGTAATCCCTTGAAGTTTGAAGCTAGATCAGTGAGCAAAGATGCCTGGTCTTAGCAAACTTGGAAAGATATTTTGTTGTGGTTGTAACAGGGATTCCTGATTGGAGGATTCGTGTCCGATACCTCTGGTTGGAACTCCGACTTATGAGCTCTACTCTAAACATGGTTTGGGCCCCATTACATATAATGCGTTGTGGGTCCGATACACAAGGAAAGATGGTGTTTTAAAATGGCCTCAACATGGTAGCTATGACACAGAGATTTTAGATAACCTGGAAGTTAAACTATTTAAGAAGAAAGCCCGGCCGGCGATGTTTGACTCTTTCCGCCTCTGGCGAAAGGAAGCCAAACAGAAAGAAATTAAACCTGCGAAGAGAAATAAAAGAGAGAAGGGTATATCGATAATGCAGGCTGCTATATAGTTAAAAGATAATGAAGAAGAACAAGCGAGTGAGCAGTTGCATAGGCAACGTAAAATGGCCATCGATAAATGTTATCCAGCTTTGTCACCCCTTCAACAGGGTGCAACGAAGGACCCTGAAAAGGATCCTCTGATGTCCCATTTGTTAAGTTCTCCACCCCCTTATGTGCAGAGTGCTACAGCACCTCTGCAACCTTTAGTTGCGCAACCTCTAGTTGCTTTGCCTCCCGTTGTTGTTCAACCGCCAGCTCCTCTTAAGTTGGATCCTACTCCTTTGGCGCAGCCTTCTCAAGGGCCGCCGACTTTGCTATTAGATCCGCCACCAATTTCTACGACTTTTTTTCCTGTGTTTCCTACTTCTTCTCATACTCCTTCTGCTACTACTTCTATGTATGCTTTGTCTCAACCTGCTTTGCCTCCTGTCCTTATGGCAGCTTCTCCTTCTGTTCGACAGAGAATGACTGATACTGTTACTGGCCTTTTGTCTCCTTTCTTTGGGTCATTGAGTATGACCCCTGTTTCAGCGCGTAAACAGTTGCGTAGCCAGTTGCCTGGTCCCGAAGAGCGGGCAGTGTTGGATCATTTGGCGCGCAAGTGGGTCACTAATTCTTCGAGATATGATTTAGAGTCTGTTAAGGATGTCTTGCGCCAATGGGAAGCACCAAAGGAGAGGTATGTCTTCGACATGATTTCCTCCGTGAGGAATGGGAAGATGGTGAGTTGGGTCAAACTCCGTTAGAGTTGTTTCGTGTGCAGTCCGAGTTTGCGAAAGGAACGATAGTGGGTCTCGATGTTGAAACAGCAGTTGCAACGTTGCTTTCATTTAGGAGTGTGTGTCCTTCTCAGTCGTTGTTTGAGCCCGATTCTTCTGTTAGGAGAAAAGCGCGACAGTATCCAATGAGAGAGGTTCCTCCAGTATGGAAAGAAGAAGTTCAGGCCAATGCTAATGCTGGTATTGCAGCTGTAGAAGCTCATTTTCAGCATGTTTGGGTACATGTTCCGTGGAAACGAGCTGAAGTTTTGGCCCTTAAGCAGATTTTACCTGATCCCCGAAAGAATCCTGCAGGGTATTATAAGGAGTCGTCACTGACAGCTGACGCATGTATTATGAACCTAGCCGATATAGATATGTTGTTCGGTAATGTGGTTCAGCAACCCTTATGGGGAATGATTCGTTATGTGGATCATGCGCAAGAGTTAGGTGATACATGGGCTAACATTACTGCTGCAGATGGTCTTCAAGGTGGAGGAGCTAAATCTGAAGCTTTAGTTGCAGAACTCCCTGGTAGGATAATTAATTATATGAAGACTTTAATGCCTGCTATGCGAGTGAATTGGGATAAATTGTCTGCATGCAAGCAGAAGAAAGACAAAAGTGTGTCTGATTTCTTCACTAGGTTTGAAGAGACGTTTATAGACCACAGTGGTCAAGACATGAGTACGGAAGGTGGCCGACGGTTGTTCGTAGATAAGTTTGTGCATAACTTGCTTCCCGAGTTGTGTACTAAGTTGAAGGATTCAGAGAGTTCATGGACTGTTTCTTCGTCGGCGCAGATATTGGCTACTGCACAATATTACGAAAATAGAGATAAGGACGAGAAAGAGAAAGCAGAGAGAAAGACTAAAGATTTGAAGACGAAGGTTCTTTTGCAGCAAGCGTATCCGCCTCGTAATAATCAGCGTGAATATCAGCAACCTCAGCAGTTTCAGAGAGGTTTGCAAAGGTCAGAGCCTTCTCAACAGCGTTTTCTTGTAGGCCCTAATCGGTGTGCGTATTGTAGAGAAGAAGGCCACTTCAAGAGTAGTTGTCCGGTTCTGTTGCAGTGTACGAATGGTGCTTTTGGTGTGAGAGGTCGACGTGTTCAGCAAGCTCCTAGAGGTAGAGGACGTAGTGTGTTCCCACAGAATGCATGATCCTTTGCCCCACAGAATTTTATGAACTGTTTTGATCAGCAGAATGTTGCGTCTGGTAGGTCAACTCAGTACTATGCTGACGATTACTATGTTGAGAGTGAAAATGTTGACGGTAATGATTGCTAGGACAGCCATGGACAAAGAGAGGGAGTTGTGTCAGTTCCAGTAGATCAGAGTGGACCTTATGTTGAAGTGATTACATTAGGTGTGTCAGAGCCTTTTCTGTTGGATACTGGTGCTGCGAAGAGTTCTATCATGCACTCTAAACTCCCTGGCGCACCTTTGTCTGGCTTGACAAATGTTTCGGTAGGTTTTTCTGGCGCCCCAGTTCGTAATCCGGTTTCTAGTCCTTTGTCTCTTTCTGTTGGACCTTGTGAATTTGAAGCACCCCTCATTCTGACGACAGGTTGTGGTGAGAATTTGTTGGGATTGGATTTGTTGAAAAGATTGTATGCGACATTAAATTGTTCTCCTTCGGGAGTACAGCTTACATTGGGTAAGAGAGTGATCTCTCCAATGTATTTGTCTAGAGATCGGCTTCCATTGGAATTGTGTTATCGCCCTGATACTCTTTGGGCTACAGGTCCTAATGACGTGGGTCTTTTGGAGATTCCACCATATGTTGTGACGCTGAAAGCGAATGCTAGATTGCCACGTATTCCCCAATATCGGATTTCTAGTGATGGTGAAAGAGCACTTTTAGCGATCATTTATGATCTAATCGAGAAAGGTGTGATTGAAGAAACGAGAGGTAATTTGTGCAATAGCCCGGTTTTGCCTGTTCTGAAATGTACTGATTCTTCGCAACCTCCTGTGTATAGGTTTGTGATCGATCTTCGCGAAGTGAACAAGATCGTCGTACCGCAATTTCGTGTTGTTCCAGACATTACTGCCTTATTGACTATGATTCCTGCTTCTGCTTCCTGGTTTACGATGATAGATCTGAAGAATGCTTTCTTCAGCATCCCGATTGCCGAGGAGAGTAGAGATATTTTTGGCTTCTCTTTAGGAGGCCGAAGTTTCCGGTTTAAGCGCGCTCCTCAAGGCTATTGTGAAAGTCCATCCATCTATAGTCAGGCTTTGAAAACACAGCTTGATTCGATTGTCTTGCCCGATGGTGCTGCTCCTATTCAGTATGTCGACGATTTGTTAGTTGCTGATGATGATGAGGAGATTTGTAAAGAAGCTACTCTTTCTTTGTTGCGGCATTTGTCTGACCTCCATCATAAAGTGCCACTTTCGAAGTTGCAGTATTGTCGACAAGAAGTGACCTACTTAGGTCATCACTTATCGAAGGAAGAAAGAAGATTGACCCCAGAAAGAATTCAAGCGATTGCAAAAATGAATGTGCCAACTACACAGAGAGAAGTGCGTGCTTTCTTGGGTATTACTTCGTACTGTAGGCAATGGATTCCGAATTTTTCGCTGCTTGCGAAACCTTTGTTGGCCCTTATTGTTAAGGATACTCCAAATCCTCTTCCTTGGACTGACGAATGCCAGAAGAGTTTTTCTGAATTGCTTGATGCGTTGTGTTCGGCTCCTGTGTTGGGTACTCCCGACTACAGTAAGCCTTTTGCACTCTATGTTCACGAGAGAGAGGGATGTGCATTGTCAGTCCTGACACAGCAGTTCGGCGATAAACAACGTCCATGTGCGTATTTCTCGTCGACTTTGGACCCGGTAGCTAGAGTGTTGCAGAGTTGTTTGAGAGCTACAGCAGCAGCAGCTGTTTCTATTCGACAGTCTGCTGGTTTGGTGATGGATAATACGTTGATTGTGATGGTTCCACATGCAGTGGATACCTTGTTAAATAGGACCAAGACACAGCACTTAACTATTGCTCGACTGTCAGGTTACGAGTTGACACTTTTGGCGAGTCATGTCCATATAAAGCGATGAAACACATTGAATCCAGCTACGTTGTTGCCGATTTCTGTAGAGACGGATGTTCAGGAACAGCATGATTGCTTTCTTAGGACAGAGGAGGAAACGAAGGATAGAATCGATTTAAAGGACACTCCTCTTGTAAAGTGTGATGGTACCTTATCGGTAGATTGTTCATGCTTTAAGCTTCCGAATGGTGATACGACTGCAGCATATGTGGTCACCACTTTGCATACGATTGTTGAAGCTGCAAGTATCCCCCAAAATTCAGCTCAAGCAGCAGAGTTGATTGCACTGACAAGAGCGTGTGTGTTGTCGAAAGGAAAGCGAGTGACTGTGTATACCGATAGCCAGTATGCGTTTGGTGTGGCTCATAGTTTTGGTCGCTTGTGGAAGGAACGTGGGTTCCTCACGTCTCATGGTACGAAAATTCAGCATGGTCAGTTGGTGAATGAACTTCTTGAGTCACTTACTTTGCCGATGCAAGTTGCGATCGTGAAATGCAGTGCATATAAGAAGGTTACAGATGACGTTGGTTGTGGTAATGCGTTTGCGGATGAAGTTGCGAAAGAGACGGCAAAATATGTGATGAGTCGAATGTATGTTGCGGGTCCGGCAAGATGGGTTCCGGATAGAGGAATGTGTGAGGATACGATAGAGAGTGTGAAATCACTTCAGGCTGAAGCTACGGAGAAGGAATTGAATGTATGGAGAGAGAGTACTGGAAAATTGGATTCGACTGGTTGTTGGATTGAGTTGTCAAAACATCAGCGATGGTTGTTACCTGATGCGTATGTGCTTGCAGTGATTACGATGGCGCATGGAATGGCTCACATTAGTGCGAAAGGGATTTGTAATTTGTTGGTTTCAGTATGGCAGAATGCTGGAATTCCTAAGTGTGCGGAGAATCTGGTCAAGAATTGTATGGTTTGTCTGATGTATAATCCTGGCAAGGGAACTCCAACTCCAGCTGGTCACTTTGCACCTCCGACGTATCCGTTTAAGGTGTTGCAATTAGATTTCATCCATATGGAGAGATGTAATAACCTGAAATATGTCCTTGTGGTTGTTTGTGCCTTTTCAAGATTGGTAGAGGCATACCCGCTGAAAGATAATACTGCCTTGTCCACAGCTAAAGCCCTGCTCAAGAAATTCTTCCCTAGGTATGGCTTGCCAAGAATGATGTGGAGTGATAATGGGAGTGAATTTGTGTGAAGTGATGAAGAGAGTGTGTGAAGGTTTAGGCAGCAGGCAGAAATTCCACACTGCAAATCAGCCCCAATCAGCTGGTTTAGTGGAATGCTACAATGGCACTTAAAAGTTGAAACTAGCTAAGATTCAGGCGAGCTCTGCCCTCCAATGGTCCGATGCTTTGCCATTGGCACTTTTGTCAACTAGGACGACAGTACATTCTCGAGTGGGACTTAGTCCTTACGAGATAGTTTTTGGTCGCCCGGCAAACATATGGGGAGTGTCGAGGCCAACAAAGTTTAGCGAGATTGAACATCCTGTGCTGATTGACTATTTGTACGATTTGACGGCTAAATTGCGTGTCTTACACCATCAGGTTCACAATACATTGCCACAAGCATCTGAAGATCCAGGACACGCCATCGATCCTGGTTCGTGGGTCCTCGTGCGGAATTTTCAGCGGACAAAGAACAATCAGCCCCGCTGGTCTGGACCCTTTCAAGTTTTGTTGTCGACGCATACCGCAGTGAGAGTGCATGGCAAAAAGAACTGGATCCACGGCGTACATTGTAAGAGGGCCCCTTTGCCTCTGCCGTATGACCAGTGGGTCCAGGAGGGTGTTGGTGATTCAGAGACTGAGACTGTGCCGAAATTCATTCCGTTCAGCGATGCACGTTTGATTGGGACAAGCTCTGAGCGAGAGAACAATGACATTTTGCAAGAAGCTGTGCCTCCATCTGTTCGACTGAACATTACTGAACCCAAATTGTTGTTTCGTGATCAGACATTGCCTGGTAAAGGCCGCTGTAATTTGCGACCAAGAGTCGTTGGACTAATAAAATTATTTCTTGCTTGAAACGACGTTCTCTCATCGGAGAAACTGTTTTGATCTTTTTTTGTTTTTCGAACCGCCATCCGGGTTCAGCTGTAGGGTCGCGGTATAAAGACTCAGAGTGTACAGCTGGAAGACACAAGGTCAACAGTTCTGGTTTGTTCTAGGGCGTTCCCTGGGACATTCAGAGGTACACTTGAGCAGAAGAAAACCAACTGCCGTGATCAGCACGGTTAGAGGATGGAGTTTCTTCGGATTGAGAGAGCTGTTGAAGAAATGAACTTTAAGACGAGACTTTGTAAATTAATGAGTAGAAAATGTTTTTGGTAACGTGTCTTTTAATGCTACTTAGCATGACGATTTTTTGGGTGGGATATGTAACTTTCTCTTTTCAAGTGATGTTTGCACCCACCACACTACCCATGCCTTTTCCTACTATTTCTTCGCATTCTTTTCATCCTTTGCCTGAACATGAGTCCATTAGAAGATTGGAGTTTGCTAATAACTCTTTTGTTCAACTTCTGCATCAGCATCAGTTAGTAGTGAACACCACTAATTGCTGGGTGTGTGGTCTTATGACTCATACTACTGATAAAGGTATTCCTAACCTGGTCCTGCCATTCAGGTGTAATGGTTCTGTGTGGGCATATAGGACGATGTTTATTTGCGCTCGTGAAGTTTACCCCCTACGTTCTGTGAAAGATAATTCAAGGAATAGTGCTCTAGTTAAGGGAATAGTAGACATGATTAGAGGAATTAACTCCTATGAGACTATCTGGAAAGATGAGACACTAGCGTATATTGGATGGAACGTGACTGGATATGGTGTTAGTCTGAGTGAAAACCAGCGAGCAAAAGATCTTCTCTGATTTGGATCGTACCCCATCGTGGTCATTTATGTCTGCAAGGTAATGGCAAGAATCCGAGAGCTTAATTAGGGAAGAGTATTTGCACTGAGACGTATGTTTTTGCGTCCCAGACTTCCCCATCGTTTTTAGCAGCTAAGGGTACGTATTTTGTCTGCCATGTCAGAGTGTACACATGGTGCCCCCTGATTTTTCGGGTACATGTTATGTCTTTTTTTTGTTGCCCCCTACGTATACTGCTGCGGCAGATTACCATAGAACGAGACTTGCTAGAGGTATCTTCAGTAAGGAAGATACTGCAGGGCAAGAATTAGGAGATTTTCTGAAGGGTTTTCTGCCGTTTTGGGGACCTATGGTCAACAGTAGGAACATACGGCAATTGACGAGAGTGGTTGAGTCCACCATAGTTGAGCCTGCCGGTGCCCTTAGTAATTTGACTGCTGAGCTCCAATCGGATCGTCTTACGACATTGCAGAATCGAGTTGCGTTAGACTTTATACTTGCAGATAGAGGAGGGGTATGCAAATTGATTCAATCGAGCTGCTGCGTTTTCATTCCAGACAATGCCCCGACAGTGTACCAGGCCATTTCCAAGCTACATAAGATCTCCGAGTCTATACATGTGGATGAAGGAGATTGGTCGTTGATGGGATGGTTTTGGGGATTGTAATCCACTTGGGGATGGAAGAATCTGATGATCATTGGGATGGTTTTAGCGATCCTTTTCCTGTTCTGTCTTTGAGTACAGTGTGCTCCTGCCATATGTGGCCTTTGTGCTACTTCATGTGCAAGGAAACCTGTCTAGAGAGAGTTACTAAGTACTAGGATTATGCTCCAGCAACATCTTGATGATCTGATGAATATAGACCTGGATTCAGATTGACGTGAGTTCAGGTTATTGCCTATGTAAGGGCAAAAGGAAGGTCTGAGGTTCTGTGAATTCTGAACCCGTTTCATAAGGGTCATGATATCGTTACGAATTTGGTAGTAGCGAACCGTAACTGGCGAGTGCGGCAAGTACGAGTGTTTTCGTCATGTTCGATCGATGGATTCACTACGTATTTAGGGATTTCGTTCTGAACCCTCGGGTTCCATTTTGTGTACGGCAGCCATTTTGGGGTTGCCCTCACATAGGCCGATGACTACGGCCGAATGAGTCTTTGGTACACGTACACCTTTAGCTGACTTCTAGATGGCCTGAGCGAACTGACCCTGTTGCCTGAAGCTAACCTTGTGAAGCCAGTTCCTTGTCCGGTAGTTGATCGAGATAGAGATCTAAGAGCAGGACATTGTTGAGTTTATTATACACACACACACACCCTTTATCGTGCTTTTCATCTGTTTTTGTTCCTTCTTTTATGGACTGTTTATGGTTTGGGTTGTGGTCTTTTATTATGGGTTTGTCCGGCCTGTCCGAGCAAGAATGTTGGGCTTTCCCGTGTAATTGATGGTGGGCTGGACAACTGAAAAGTGTGTTTGTCATCATGACATACCTTTTGTAATCTTACCTTTGATTGGACAGTTCGTAAATAATGGGTGTTTGTCAGGAATGTGATTTTTTTAGCATAAAAGACGATGTCTCGCAATACGAAAATTGAGCAGTCTCTAGCGAACCTACTTGTGTCGTACTTCGTAGACTTCTGTTCCTGGTTGCAGCCAATAAATTTGATCTTTGACATCACCGAGAAGTATCCTGTGTCTCTGTATTCTAAGACAGGTGAACCCGAAGACATTGGGCGTGCCCCTGGTGCCGCTGGGTTCTAAAACCCGGTTCTTCACTGCTTGGTCGTTGGATTGCACTGGTACAGACATGCGCCCTTGGAGGGTTAAAGGCATTTGACTTCCGTATGCAAAGATCTTGGTGTGTGACTGGACCAGCAAGGGTTTTGGTCAAAGACGGTTGTATTGTATTCTATTTCTATTTCTATTTGGGGGTTTTATAAAGCGCATGGTGACGCAACAACGGCGTGTCCCCGCGCTGAGGAGCTACTTTATTCCTGAGCCCTACAAAGCGGCAAACTTACTAGGCGAATAGAGCAGTTTTGAGCTTAGCTCTGAAAATTGACTCAGATGGCTCTAATCGTAGCGCCATAGGCAGCTGATTCCATCTGGCGGCTGCAAGGTATCTGAAAGATCTGCCCCCCATCCGAGCTCTGGATACCTTAGGGACAGCCAGGAGTCCCGAGCCAGAAGATCTAAGAGAGCGGGGGGGCTCATAAGGTGTCAAGAGTCCTTGTAGAGGGAGAGGGGATTTCCCATGAATGATCCGATGGCACGTGCAGAGTGCTTTGAATTCTACCCTGCTTCTGACCGGGAGCCAGTGCAGGGACCGGAGAGCCGCTGCAGAAGCAGCTCTTCTGTTGAACTCCCATTATGTTAAGTGTGGCTCCCGTGTCAATAATGGCTTTTACTTGAGACCCAGCAACCCGGACAATGCATGTGGGTTGTGGTCTCTGGTGGCAACATAATTCCCTTATGAACGAGATGAGGAACGTCTCTTACTCTTCTTCTTCGGAAGAGGAGTCTTTTAAATAGCGGCTGTACCTCAACATAGGCTTTTTGTCATCCTGGTGTGTTAAGTTCGTCAAGGATAGCTGACATACGGCTTTCGTCGCTGACTTACTTTCCTTAGAGTTCCTGTTTTTGAGCTTTCTTTGGGAGACTGACACAAAGTGATTGTTGATCCCGCAATTGAAGCACCTGCAGCCTTGTGCTGGGCACTCACTGACAGAGTGTTCTTCTCAGCCACAGTACACACATCTCTGACTCGTGGATAGGAATTTGCTTAGAGGTGTCACCCTTGCGCTTTGTCCGGACGGCATCAGCTCGTTTGACCTTGAAGGTTGTGGCCTTCTCTAGCATTTGGCTAGATCCAGCTCATTGGCTCGGGCTCTGGACAAATCGTGCAATCTTGCCAGGATTAAGTTATCATGTAGGCTGATATTTGGTTGCCTCAGGATTAGTGGTGGGTGGTCAACTACTCTCGATCAGGGGAGTTTTCGGATTTTTGCCAACTCCGTGCTCTGCTGGGAGCGCAGATTTCAGCAAAAAACTCTGATTCCGCCATGAGCGGGTTTTGCCCCTGCCACCCACTCCTAATTACCATGCCTTGTGCTCTACCCCTGCCCAAGTCCTGCGCCTTCCCAGTATGAGTACTGCTGATCACTACTAAAGACAAGGCGTGGCGTCCTAGAAGGTAGCACAAGTCTAGTCAGATAAAAGATGGCAATTCAAACACCATAGATCACGAATAGAGAAAGCAGCTTCAATAGAATGACAGACACCTGAGGTTGGGAAGCAAACCACGCCATGAGGGTGAAAGTACAGAACGACTTATTACCATGCTAAATACACCCACATCCCCTACATTTCCTGCGAGTACACCACCCCACCTTGCACTGCCTGCACTCTATGTGGAAAACCCTTACCTACATCTGCCGCCATTCTCTCAAGGTTCAGGCCTGCAGCATGTGCACACACACCCCTTCTCTCTCCGGGTGCCTGTCAGGTTTCGGGAGCCTCACGGTCATCCCCTTACCTCTTGCTCCCACACAGACAAACAGCAGCCCTCGTACAGTGGTTGTCTGTGGAGGACAAAAGGCAGGAAAGGGCCTTACCCGCTACAAGGTGCACACGCTGCTGCTGGGGCGGTAGTTACTGCGTCCTATGAGTGTCCAGGACCTGTTGATTTCTATCAGCAGCTGCCAACTGTATCAAGGATGACAAGAATTGTGTTTTTTTGCAGCATCAGGGATTTATTGCAACTTTACACTGTCTCCTTCTACGCACTATGTGGCCCGTTTTCTGTGGAAACATCTCAGGGCTCCTCCTCTACTGACTGGAAACCATCTGTGTGTTAGGTCACTTCTTATGTGGGCGGCACAAGTGCAGTAATTGTTGTGTAGACTATAGAACTCAAGAAGAGTCTATCCGGATCAACATCAGCTGGTGAGGAGGCAGAACCGCCCCCAGTGGAAGACTCTCATTCACAGGAAGGGCTTGCTATAGTTTAATGTCAGGCTGGAGTTTGGTTCGACGATCTGATTTCAATGCTAATTGAATTCCAGTTCCACTGACTTCCATATTACAACCATTTTCTAATTGGTGGCATGTGGTAAAGCAGAGCAGAAATCCGTGGAATTCCACAGAGTTTTTATGCAACTGCACAGAATTCCACATAGTGAAACTCCACGTAGTCCTCCCACCCCTACTCAGTATCAAAGTACGCAGTGTCTTTTTGGGACAACCGTGGATCCGTTGGGCTCATAGGGGCATATGTATGAAGCCTTATTCGCAATTCTCAGAATCGGCTCATTTGCAAACGGGAAAAAGCTTTTTGGGATGTATCATCCCAAAAAGACCTTGGGCCTTATTTATGAAGGCCTTGCGTCAGTTTTGCGCCGCTGGTGCGTCACTTTTTGTGACGCACCAGCGGTGTAAAAAATGCGCCCTGTTGCGCCATATTTAAAAAGTGACGCTGTGGAAAGTCAGCCCAATTTACAACCGATGCCCAGGCTGCTAGCGCAAGACGCATCTTAGTTCCCATTCTGAATAGTTACCAAATAAAGAGACGGGCGCTGGGAGCAGAATCATAAGAACAGAGTTTTATTTCTCATGAGGAGAGCCTGTCATTTCGGACACGAAACACAGTGTCTTTCGGGAGGTGCTCTAACAAGTTCTCTGAGACATCGCCTTTTATACCTTACAAAACACTCCTTATTACAATAACGACATTGTGAAACAAGGAAAAGACATCCCCGTAATCCTCGTGTCAATCCCACCCCACATATATCCACAATAGAGGCCCTTAACCTGCCGATAAGAGGAGGGGGCGATCACGCGGCTGAGTGTTCCGCCGATTCTTAGGATGTGTGCGCCTGATCGTACCCCAGGGGGTGGGGAGGCCAGGATCAATAGTGGGTCCTTTGAAGAGGAGTGACTCCATACAATAAGGGGCAGTAAACAGTATCTCCCGGCTTAGGCGATGGCTTCGGACCTGTGTGGACAGTCAATCGCGGAGGGAGGGTTTACCAACAGAGGGGTTATTCATGAAAGGAAAGGAGGCGTTGGTCAGGCGCGTCCGTGACTCCCCAGGACAGGGTCATGCGGACCTGTGCATGTGAGGGAGGGGCAGCCAGGGTGCGCGGAGGGAGAGGGTCATTTGAGAGTGGGGGGGGTCTTCAAATGCGTGCAGGAGGGAAGCCGGGGATTTCAATGAGGGGGCAAAGAGGCCATGGTGCCTAAAATGGCTGTCAGGTACATGCGGGCACGGGCCTTTACTGGCGGAGTGATGCGGTCAACGTCTCACGACATTCGTGGTGCGTACAGGGAGGGAAATGGGAAAAGACAAATGAACGCCGCTTATGTACATCAATTTTGTGAATTTCCACAGTCGCCGCTTTTTACATAACAAAGTTCATTTCCTAATTGATGGGCGTACATATAAACATGTGTGGTTGATGAACTAGCATTTGTCAATACTAAAATATTGCATATAACCATGAACAGTCGATGCGATTGGCAGAATGCAGCACATAGGAAATTGCATTTGTTGGGTTCCTAACGTTCAAACGTACTACATAGCATAAATGCTTCTGACTTTCTCAAAAAGGGTGACCAATGAACATTTTGACCAAGTAGTTGAGGGAGGAATTCAGTCCAATACATAAGATCTCTTCGTCACAGTGTCTTTTTAGCAGTGAGCCATCACTGGTAGGCTCTAGTCCGTGTCCTTTCGTTGGCGCTGTTGAGCACCGGCTGTGGAGCTATAGGTCCAGCTCGGATTTAACCTTTCGCGTGGCAAGGTGCGGTCTGTCCTCTGCTGTTAGACCACAGTCCTGTTCCCTAACCAATCCTTTTAGTGGTGCCTTATGCTCGGCACCTATATTTCCGGGGCATAACCCCATTTCCACCTAAATGCTGTTCTTCCTTTCGGCAAAAAGTCACGTGGAAAAGAGGGTGTGTGGTTCAATAGTCGATGGGAGAGAGGGCGGGGTGGGGTCAGATTTCCTGGGACACACCAAAGGGACCAAGGGAGCAAAGGATAACAAGCAAGCAGGCCCATCAATCGGGCTTGAAAAGGGGGACGGAGGCTTCAGGCACACGTGGGTTAGCGGACAGAGAGCTTCAGGACAGCCCTTCATCCTTTCGTTTACCGCTTTTGAGAGTGCTGCCTCGTCCCGTATCTTGTTGCGCTGCGGCTCCACCTTTGGTCGAGGTCGCATGTGTCTCGTGATCTGCAGCCAGGCTGTGCGTCACGTCCGACCCTTCTCCTCCGGTGATCGTATATCTTTGAATGGGTAAAAACAAGTTTTAGAGAACTGACAGGAGAAGAGATTTTTGCATTTGAATTCCACTCGCAATCCTAGCACCTGGGGGTTATGCTCATTGGTCATAGTCAGAAGTCTATTACCATGAAGTAAGTATGTGGGTATTTCTACTGTGTTCGCACCAAGTCTAATCGGCGTTCATTCATGACACATATGGACAGAGGTCAGACTCCTATCACTTGCGTATTTCATCAAAAAACTCCAAAATTGGCAACATTCAGGGGAGACTCGTCCTTCTAACCTGAGCCTTAACAGTCTTACATTTCCCTTTAGAGCTGGCTAACTCTTTCAAACAGAGCGGGGGTGCAATCATCGAAAGACAGGGTTAAACAGGTTTTTCTCGAGTGGCGACAGTTACTCATGGTCATCAGTTATATATCGGGGACAGTAGCTGGGGTCAATCAAGTGGGGCGGGGACGCTTCGGGCATTCGCGCTTGAGTGCAAAGGGGGTGGGGCAATCTGGGCATTGGGGGTCAATCTGGACGTTGGCCCTTGTCTCTAACGAACTGAAAAATAGGGTGCCATCGACATATAGTTCCCCTATAAAAGGCCAGATTAGGGCACCTTAGTCGTCTTACCTGTCCTTTCTTCCTTAGCCAATTCGAGTTCATTCATTTTGCAGAAAGGAGAGGTAGTAATATGGCAAGTTACAATCGTTTTAGTTTCTGTCAATTTCGCTGAACACCTTCGTGTTCAATAAGTATCCAATCAGACTGGTGCCAGCGGGGCACAATTTTACCACAAAAAGGAAGATGGAACAGGGGGACTCTCGTAGAGAGTGAGAGTCGTCCGCAACCTAAACGAGCCATTCGGTACACGTATGACATGTAGAGAGAGAAAGAGAAAGAGAGACGTGTACGGAAATAGGTCATTTAGTGCGCTCACAACACAGAACAGCAGGGGTCAGGTAACAAAGAGACGCGAACAGAGGGGAGACATAAACCCATACAGTACATACACACAAACTCAGACGAAGGAAGACAGTACATGTATTACATACAAAGAGAGTCACGACAAAACATAGAACAGTTATTGGCCAAAAAAGATCTCTTTTTGCATGCTGCGTATCTTTAATATCCTATTTATCTACGGGCTGAGCTCTTTTTACCTTTTCCTCCTTTTTCCTCTCGCTTGCTATTTTTGCGAGCGTTCTCGATTGCTAATACTTACACCTCGGTCAGCCGGTCAGAAATTAACCTGGTCGGGCTATTGCCCACGGTTGGATCTTGAACCACTTTTGAGTTTCTTCTTTTGGTGAGAAATTCTCCAGGATGAGGCAACAGAGGGTATTGATCGGGAGAACAGTCGGACAGCTTGGCTATATCTATAAGAGTGCGAGAAGGAGGTGGTACATTTTGAACATCAACAACATTCCTACTTTCCCAGACGGGTGGTGCCTGGGTAACCCTTACCCCGGGACTTTTCCTTGTCCTTTCCCTATCTAGTTAAACGTCATAGTTGCACTATCTGGCGTGCTGGTTCGAGTCAGATTCCGTCATACAGTACTAACCCGTCAAGTTTCTATGTCAGTCCATCCTCCCAGTCGCTATGTTCTAAGGAGGAACAGTCATATCTAAGTCTACGTCTTTCAAAACTCGTTAGCATAAGTACTATGCTCAGATCCCCTCCTTCCCCTCTCGTCGGTCGTTCGATCATCACTCCTCCATACTTCAGCCGATGTTCCGGCGCAACCTGCAGAAGGGAGGAGAAAGAAGGGGGTGGAGGCAGCATTCAGAACACATCAACGCGCATAAATCTGAAAATGTTTTTACCTACCACATACTCGACCTATCTTCCACGGGGTGCATTCTCTACCATCTCGGCGTTTAAGCCCAGAGAGACCAGTAGTGTTAGATAGATAATCGTCGATGGTCTGCGTATCTACATGAATCACTTGATCGTGGCCTTTTAGGTCATGTGCAAAGGTGGTGGTCAAGTGGTATTTCTTTGGTATCGCTTAGGGGCGTCTAAAACACTTTTCCGGCTGCCTGTGACACATAATGTAGCTGCTAAGTATCGGGCCTTTTTACCCTTCAACCTAAATGAGGCTGCTTATTTTTCGCTTATGTTGGAGACAGTAGTAACACATTCGAAACTTATTAATGCAATCGCTACAATTATACTTTCCTTTTCAATAAACCTTTAATTAAAAAATGTTGGCGCACAAATACGGGCCTACAACCCAGTGGGCCGGCCACGGAGCAGACCGGAACCGTGCATAAGAGGAACGAAGTCGGTGGCCATTCATTTCAAAAAGTGCAGCAGTGCAATAAAATCGTACCGAGCTTTCTTACGGGGTGAGTATAATGCGTGTCAAGAATTCAAGCTTTCAATAATATCATCTCATTGTCCAACTATTTACTCAATACCTAACGTATATCAATTCATTGTCCACATGCTCAATCAGTGCCTATTTTATACCAATTCATTGCTTCCAACACATAATCAATATCCATCTTATATCGTTTTTCTTTTCCAAGCACATAATCAATATCCATCTGATCTACTTTCATTGTCCAAAACTGCATACATATCTCGGAGCATCAAGGTTGAGCAATCAGGGTGCAACAAGGAGTTTGAAAGTTCCATTTTGTATCGGCGCCATTTTGGGCGAGGTCAGGCAGGTCCCAGTATAGTCAGAATGCCTCCACTGACTCGTGGTTGGAGCAGAACCTCTTCTGGCAGTTCAAAAAGTTTTTCGCAATAGGGTAACAGACTAGCAATATGGACCATCAGTCAAAAGTGGGGAGGGAGGCAACAATCTTTCCTACCGGGTCATTCTGGTGTTCCACCGGAACTGAACAAATCTGTATCTTTGCAGGATTTTAGTCAATTCCAAACTGAGGCTGGCGCCGGCAGGAATGCGCCGACGTCTCGTGGCTCCATCGGAGGACGGGGACGGGGGGGCGCCTCGTGGAGAGGTCGGCCCCCCTGGCTCTTTTAGAATCTTCAAGGTTGAGGAGCACAGGGCGTGTGCCCGTCCCGGGCAAGAAAACCCGCTTTTTGATATGGACCCTCTTCAAGCAGGAGCGTTGGGGTGTCGCTGGAAGCCTCCACCTGGAGGGAGGTGGGGGAGGCTCGTTCGCGCCGCCTCCCCCTTCCAGCGACCCCGCGCCGTTCTTCGGCTCCAGCGCTTTGGTATGGCCGTGCCAGGCAATGAAGATGGGGGGGGGGTCGGAGGCAGCAAGACATCCCCCCCCGTCATGTGGCGGGACTACCTGCAACTCAAGTGTTGCAGCTGAAGGGGCTACCTGCAACTTTCCAGAGTTATCGCTGCGGAGCTACCTGCTTTGGCTCCGGTTTCGCTGACGGCCGGAGCTGGCGATAGAGAGGGGGGGGGTCGGTGGCTGAGGCAAGACATCCCCCCCGTGGCTCGCAGGGCAGAAGGGAAGAAGGGAATGGGGAGACCATAACAACCTTCGGGCCGTCCGCCCCACGGTCTCCCCTTCCGATGGCGGCCAGCCGAGCCCTGCTCTGCACGCATCGAGGCCTCGCCTTCCGGATGGCCGTAACCGCGGACCTGTTGCACTTCGGGAGCTTCCGGAATGGGGGTAGGTATCTATTGATTTGTATCTATTTCATGTTACCGTTATTTGGGCGTGGTGGGCAATGAGGCAGACATGTTTGGAGCAGGAATAGGCAGCGGAGCCTAGCTACCTCGTGGCTGTCTTGCTGTCAAGCTTTCGCCATTTTATATTTCTTATTACGAACTATTCCTAATGTTTCTTATTTTTAGTGAAGTCGAAAGCTCATCAGGGGGTTACTGACTTAGCCCGATTTCTTTTATTTTTCCTTCCTTTCCTTAGTGTGTTTCAAGCTAAAGTTTCTGTTAACAGGGTACGGTGATCACTTCATATTTTTATATGTCCTTTTCATTAGGGGTACTCCTGGACGGACCAGATGAGTTACCTCCAATAAATGGTCCGGGGTGGAACTAGATTATCAATCAGTGGGGAACACATGTCCCTTCATTAGGGTATCATCCTGGACGGACCAAATGATGTACCTCCAATTACTAGCGTAGCCTCCTGGACGGACCAGATGGCCTACCTCCAATAAATGGTCAATGAGTGGGGAGCATATGTCCCTCCATTAGGGCAGCCTCCTGGGCAGACCAGGTGAGCTACCCCCAATAAATAGTCAATCAGTGGGGAGTGGGTAGGCCTAACGAATCATAAAGGGGCATAACCTACCCTTTACTACTTGCAAAGACTAGACAGAATATTTCTATTCCACGTTATTTGCAAACAGAAAATACCTCAAACGAACAATTCCTTGGACAACAATGTCCAGTCAATCAATCATTCAGTGGGGAGAAAAACAGGCATGACGGATTACAACGGGGACAAACGTCTGCATTACCTGCCCTTCGCTAAGGGAGACAGAATATTCCTATTCGTCTCTGTTTGTGGACAGGGAAGATCTCAAAGAGCAACAATCGATATTTAATCGATATCAAACAATCAGTGGGGAGAAAGGTAGGCATGACGAATCATAAAGGGGCATTACCTACCCTTCTCTGCTTGCAAAGGGAGACAGAATATTCCTATTCCTCTTGTTTGCAGACAGAGAATATCTCAAAGAGCAACAATCAATGAAAATCGATAACAAACAATCAGTGGGGAGAAAGGTAGGCATGACGAATCATAAAGGGGCATTACCTACCCTTCTCTATCTGCAAAGAGAGACGAACGTTCCTATTCGCCGCTGTTTGCAAACAGAGAATGTCTCGTTCTCAAGAAGAGAACCAATATTTCAAGTAGCAACCAAAGCTAAATGAACCAATAAACAAACAATATCAGTATTTAAATACCGATTCCAATACAATCAATCAATCAATCAGATGGATAAAACCATCCTACCAATCAGGCGTAAAAACGCCCTACTTAATCTTACCCGGACCGGACCATGCGGACAGTTCTTCGTCTTCCCCCTCCAGCGCCCGATCGTTCTCTTACTCTGTGCAGCATTCCTGTGGGATTCCAGTCAAGACAATAGGTCACTCGAGAGAGGTCCGTTCAGAATCGGTGAAGTTCATTCAATCGGCAGCCGGACGAGGGCCCTCTCAAGGCAGGTATACTCCAATCATTTAGATGTTCGCCTCATCGTCTGGATCTCTCTTACTGGACCTTATGTCACTGATGGCCCCGCGTTGGGACGCCAATTGTGGAAAGTCAGCCCAATTTACAACCGATGCCCAGGCTGCTAGCGCAAGACGCCTCTTAGTTCCCATTCTGAATAGTTACCAAATATAGAGACGGGCGCTGGAAGCAGAATCATAAGAACAGAGTTTTATTTCTCATGAGGAGAGCCTGTCATTTCGGACACGAAACCCAGTGTCTTTCGGGAGGTGCTCTAACAAGTTCTCTGAGACATCGCCTTTTATACCTTACAAAACACTCCTTTTTACAATAACGACATTGTGAAACAAGGAAAAGACATCCCCGTAATCCTCGTGTCAATCCCACCCCACATATATCCACAATAGAGGCCCTTAACCTGCCGATAAGAGGAGGGGGCATTCATGCGGCTGAGTGTCCCGCCGATTCTTAGGATGTGTGCGCCTGATCGTACCCCAGGGGGTGGGGAGGCCAGGATCAATAGTGGGTCCTTTGAAGAGGAGTGACTCCATACAATAAGGGGCAGTAAACAGTATCTCCCGGCTTAGGCGATGGCTTCGGACCTGTGTGGACAGTCAATCGCGGAGGGAGGGTTTACCAACAGAGGGGTTATTCATGAAAGGAAAGGAGGCGTTGGTCAGGCGCGGCCGTGACTCCCCAGGACAGGGTCATGCGGACCTGTGCATGTGAGGGAGGGGCAGCCAGGGTGCGCGGAGGGAGAGGGTCATTTGAGAGTGGGGGGGGGGTGTTCAAATGCGCGCAAGAGGGAAGCCGGGGATTTCAATGAGCGGGCAAAGAGGCCATGGTGCCTAAAATGGCGGTCAGGTACATGCGGGCACGGGCCTTTACTGGCGGAGTGATGCGGTCAACGTCTCACGACATTCGTGGTGCGTACAGGGAGGGAAATGGGAAAAGACAAATGAACGCCGCTTATGTACATCAATTTTGTGAATTTCCACAACGCATCGAGGTAGATGCGTCACTTTTTAAACCCCTGCGCCACATTATACCTGCGTCAGGTATAATGTATGCAGAGGGGGCGTTCCCCCGCAAAAAGCCTCGTAATAGTGACGCAGTGAAATCTATGAGATTTCACTGCGTCACTTTTAGGACGCTGTTGCGTCAAAATCTTGCGCCTGCCTCACAGCAGGCGTAAGACTGACGCAAGCCCTTTCACATGGTGCTTTTCCCATGTGAAAGGACACATTGCTGGAGTTGAGTCACTTTTGTGACACACTCCAGCAATGCGTCACTTTTGCTCTTACAGATACGTCAGAAATACTGACGTATCTGTAACTCCTTGCGACATGATGCGTCATACATTAAATATGACGCATCAGGAATGTCGCAAGGAGCGCGTAGTGAAAAGTGACGCATCGCTGTTTTCACTCAGCGATGCGTCACTTTTCATAAATGAGGCCCCTTGAGAATAGGGAATCGCACAATTTTTGATTTTCTGTTCTGCAAATGGATTTAAGGAATCGCAAGCTGTGAATGTCTTCCCATTCATTCCTATGGGCCTACAGGCCCATAGGAATGAATGGGAAGGTATTTATTAATTGCGAATCACAATTTGTGATTCACAATTAAGGAATACGTAGGAGTCACAATTAATGTTGCGAATCCTACCTACATTGCCTTTTGAGAGTTCTTCATAGTGAATCACTATAATTCGCTATTAAGGACTCGTAAAATGCTTTCTTGATACATATGTCCCTAATGTCTTTGAGTCGGTCATCTGCTCTGCATGTTTTCCCAAACTCATGCAGCTTGGCATAGAATGCATCAATTGACTCTCCTTCCCACTGGTGGTCTTGGCGTAGTTTAAATCTTTCAAAGTCTGTGTTCAATTGTGGCTCAAAATGAGCATTAAGCGCTCTCACTACTGCGTCGTAGTCTGTGGTTGGGCCAGTGTCAGGTAAGTGTTTGAACAACCTGGAGATTTCTTCTCAGGCATAGTGGAGGAGCAAGGATCTCTTAAAGGCACCGTCTGTTTCTCGCAAAGGGATAAAATAGTTGTCAAGCTGCCCTATCCACATTTTCCATTAGGGATGCGGTCGCCGGATCCGCTGGCTCACTGAACGGTGGCAACACCCCCGTGAGCATGTGTTGGATGGCGCCTTGTTTTTGGGGCTGTGCTGGATTTGCATCATCTGCCATGCTGGCCTGTACTTGGGGTTTAGCTTATGGCCTCTGTGCAAACTTTTCTGTATATGACAGTGTTGGGTGTTCTCTTGCTTCGTTACCCAACGAGTGTGTCCCAAGTGGAGTGATATTTTTCCCTTTTCCTCCACTATCAATTGCTTCTACTTCTGTTCCTATGCTTTATTCCTTTTATTTTTCTCTTTCTTTCTTTGTCTTTTGCCAACCTGTGTGGGGGCAATGCTTGTTTGTACGCTCACTGCCTGTCTCTGAGCGTGAGGAGTGCTCAAGTAAACAGACCGAGGGCGACGGAGCTGCAAGTGGGCATTCCTGCTTGTGATCTGGACTGAGGAGCGTGTGTTGCTAAGCAGTAGGCGGGCCTTGGCCTGAGCCGCTAATTACTGCAGGTGTTGCAGGTTGCGGGCGGGGCCTGTTCTCCTGGGCTGCTTGCTGTTTCTCTCTCTCATGGGTGGTGCTGGAGCATGATGTCTCCTTGGTGATGGGGAAATACTGGCACCCTCCCAGGAGCAAATTAATGAAACTCACCAGACATAGCAGGTTTGCTCAGAAACAGAGTGAAATTTATTTATTGGTACCAAAAGCATGCATCATTGCTAACTAGCAAGGAAGAAGTCAGATCTGCACCTTAGGGGCTCTCAGACCGCTTCTTCCCAGAGTGACAGATTTCTAGGAGCTATATACCTAAAGTAATGCCATGTCAGCGAAACTAGAATAAGGCACCAAGCCAAATATGGCTGATATGGATGTGCAATGTCTGGACCATGCAAAACAGCCAGATACGGGCAGACCAGAAAGGCAGGTTCTGCACTGTGTAAGCAACTTGCACAACCAGAATAAGAAATATCATGGAGTCAGGACAAGCAACGTGACCTGTAAGGGGGTACAGAATAGCTTGTTGAAGTTTGTTCAGTCAAGGTCAGATAGGAAGCCCTTTTGAGCGCCAGGCCTCATGTTAATGGGATCATATCTAAGCATGATATCTTTTGAAGTGCATACACATGAATTTATATGGATATTCATGTATATTTTACAACAATCCCCCCTTTTGGATAGACCTATCCAACATTATTGTAAAAACCAAAATATATATATATGTATATATGAAGGAAACATTAGTTACATATCTTTGGATGGCATTACACAGTGTTTGCATAAAATGCTTATATTGTCACATTGATACATCTTTATGATATCAATATTATATCAACAGGGTGTTGTGATACCAACAAATAGTTTTCTCTGTGCAATGCATAGTGCTACAGCATCACTTTAGTCACTCAGTTCCACTTCCTGGGCACTTTCTGCAAGTGTCAGTAATTTAAAGGGACTCAGTGAACGGTCATCTGCTTCTCCTCCTGGTCTGCAGTCATCTTGTTCAGGAACTGTGTCACGGACCTGCCCTGCGTTGTCCTTTTCAGTCTATTTTTCTGCAGGTGCAGACCATAATGTGTACTTCACTCAACAGCCTCAGTAGAAGTAGATGTTGTGTCCCTTTGACAATTTATGATGGGCCCTCATGGATTGTGGAAATGGTCTGGTCTGTCCTCTTCTTGACTGCTGTGTTGCTCAGGTCCTCTGGTGACAGATGGTCATCACTTTCTGGTACCGTTCTCTCAGGCATTGGAGCGCTGCCTTGCATCTTCTCCCCTCAATCCATTCATGGCATTGGTTCACCGTCTGTGATCCAGTCCACCTAGAACTAAAAGAAACAACTTAATTACTTGAGAAGTCTTTGCCACATTGCAGGCAGTACTAAAGTCAGAGCATCAGGCCTGTTCCATCAGTTGCTTTTACTAATATCTTTATTTTTATTTTGGAGTTCATTTACTCCTCCTGGCCTAAAGTTGGAGGGTGGTATGGGGTCTGAATGTTATACTTTATTTCCAAAAACGACCTCTTCAGCATAAATGTAGTCACTAAGTGATCTCCTTTTATCACTAACCTTGGAGAGATGGTTGTATGGCATTACAATGTGGGCTTTTACCACGCGTGCCATTACAACGCTGTTTTTACAACGCAAGTCGTTACAACGACTTGCGCTGTAAGCGCTGGATAGTGGAATAGTTTAATTTACTATTCCAACTCTAGCCCACGTTACAGAAGGGAAGGTGTTGGAATAGAAAATTAAACTATTCCCTATCCAACAGCGCCCTCCAGTGCAAGTCGTTGTAACGACTTGCGTTGTAATAGCAGCGTTGTAATGGTAGCGCGTGGTAATGCCCGCGTTGTAAAGGCTGTTCCCCGGAGAGATGGCTTTACTGAAGTACTGCGCCCCAGTTGCTGCATTATTCTTTCCTGTTGGATACACCTCCATTCATTTTGAAAACATATCCACCCACACCAGCAAATATTTAAATCCATTCACTGGGAAGCAACATGCATCTGCACATTCATCCTCCCTTGTGCAATATCAGAGGGTCACTGCTCCAGTCTTGTAAGGGGAAGGAACATACTGCATAGGGACACAGGCATCTCATCCTGGTAGGCCAATACTCTCTTCATTATTCGGCTCACATCCATCATCAATCCTCCCTCTAGGTTCATCTGGTGTTGCAGATCATTGTGCTTCCTTTACATTAGCTTGCTACAATTGTCCCTGAATGAGCTGTATTTTTGGAATGCTTTGTTCATGAGTCCCATCTGCATAGGCTGTAACATGCTTTCATTTAATGCTGTGTCAGCGATGCCATCACCTTTGGCTAACTCAGTATTAGCTTCTGCGTAGGCTTCACATTTTATTACCGCTATCCTGGTGTATAATAGTATCACTTTTAACAGCAAGATCTTTACTAAAGTACCATTTTTAATAAGATGCCCTGCTTCTGTTATGAATCTGTGATACCTCTACAGCTGGCCATAAATAAGAACTGCACAGGCATAATGTGAGTTATTGTAAATGTTAACAGGTTTACCCTTGACTAATATTCATGCTTATGTCACAGCATACAGCTCATCTTATTGGGTAGATGTTCCAAGTTGCAGAGCTGCACTTCAGCTATTGCTATAGCATACCCTGTTCTGTAATCAGTGTCTATCAGTCTGCTGGAAGAGCCATCAGTGTGTACCACTCCTATAGTCTGCCTTTTTAATGGTGTCTAATCTTGGCGTGGTGCCGTTTTCTACAATCTCAACACTAACTTACTTAGGGGTCTCCTCTGTTTCTAAAAGAATGGATCTCATCAGAATAATCTATTACAGGTAATACATTTGCCAAATTAACAGGTGGGCATCTTATTATGACAAGTAGACAATGCCATTATAACCTGTGTGCCTGCTAGCAGAAACATTTTGTGTTGATCCAGACAGCAACAACTGCACCAAATATGGCACCTAGACAATACAGGTATAGTTGAACACAATGAGACCCATCCTCTCCACCATCACAGCTGCGGACCTCTAATCACTGCAGAAAGCAAAGTCACATAGTTGTGTCCTACAGGCCTTTTTTTACCAGCTGTGTCAGCACACCATTGGCAGCACCACCTCATTTGCAATGTTATTTTGCTCTGAAACAGAGATGGAAAGACAGTTTGTAGTCCAGCAGTCCCCATGATGGCGCAGTACACAATGTCTCTTTCAATTTCTTGAAACAATTTGCAAGTTCATTAGTCATAGCATCTGCATTCGTGGACCCATTGATGGCAGCAGTTCATTATCCCCAGGAAGGACATCATTCCTTTCTTGGTGGGCAGGAGCTGATTGCCCTGGAACAATTTGATTCTGTCAGGTGATATGCGGCGTTTACCTTGGAATATCACACGGAGGTCATCAGCTTACTGCAAGACAATGCCACCACCTTCCAGGCATAGGTGGTCCAAGTCTCTCTTTACTGCCTGTGCATTGACATTGGGACTCACAGTGAACGAAATGGACTTAGTACCCCAGTATGATGGCAAAGAGGCTTTCACTCTTTAGATGGACTTTAATGCTAAAACCCACTGGGGAGAGAAAAATACTCTGCCTCTACAGGTATAAATAATAATATCGTACTGGTGTCAGGCACAACAGGCTCTAAGGGAACCACAAGTTCATAAGATAATCACTTTATGGGGACAGCATCTTTTCACCAGCCTCTCTTTTAAAAATGCTATTTATTTTAAATATCACTTTATGGTGAGGGCATTTTTCCAAACCTCTCCATTCCCTAGATCTATAATCTTATTGTTAGTTATGTGTACATCCATCGATTTCCATTTCATATGTAACAAACTGCAGTCTAACAGCATCATTCTTCATCTCTGAACACATCCACACGTGCTCTACAGGGGGTGCATATAACGGAGAATCCTTCCTGAAGCTGCAAGCAGCAAGTGCCCTGTTCAAACCGATCGTTAGGTATTTGTGAGTAAATTCCATAAAATAAAAATATATATATATATATACTGTTGCAAAATTATATTTATGTATATTAAAGTTGTGAAATGTATCCCTTTATCTCCCACGTTAGTGGAAACATCTTCCACTTCAGTGAAAACATGAGATTCTCCTTGGGCATGTCTGATATCTGCATCCTGAAACACTGTGCAGCAATAAAACTGATACCATACTCTTATCTACTCTCTGGTATCTACGCTGCACCCCCTGATAATGTTATTCAGTGGAATAAACCCACCCTGCATATCTCCTACAAAGGTATTATTTCAGAAGAAAACAGTGATATCCTAAACAGATATGTGGTGTCCAATCTAGTTCCAGGAAGGCTTAATCAAGGCCATAATTTCATTGAAACAACTATGTAAAATCTTTCATTCATTAAATGTAGTTAAATTACTAATGCCGATATCCTGAATATTATTAGCATGAATTGAGCATTAATTTGACCCTAATTTTCCTAGGCACATGATGGCCTCAAACATCATCAGAGCCAAGTTTATTTTAACATTCTCATAATTGAGCTTTTTTTTTTAAATGCTATGATTTTATTTGTAAATTACCTGTAGTGTTTAATCCTATAATGTTAGAAATAGGAAATGTAATTAACACAAAGGAATTTAAGTTTTTTAAACTACTCTTCAACATTACATGCAGGTATTATATCTATATTTTTCCTATTTAGAACAAGTTGCACTGGAGTTTGCATTTGCTTAATACTTGGTCTTTGCTGTAGGCCAAAATTGAAGCAAATCTGCTGAAAAGGAATATGTTCCCTGTTCAATCAAACACAGCCCTGTACACACATACAGTGGTTAACCTCAGATTAAAATGCTCAAAAACTCCCTATGTGGACAGACTTTACATTACGTGTACAGGACTGCAGACACTTCTAAAATTATTTCTCTTAATAAAAGCAACTACATTGTACACTTAGGACCATGCTCTTATGTTATAGGAGCAGCAAGAATATCTAAAACTGCAAATTTTACAGGTATTCTAGTGGGTAAGTTACAGAGGTCAAAATGTCAAAGGCAACCCTTGCTGTGAGGGCTGCTAGGCTTCTAAATGTGGAACTTGACCTTTAATCCATTAGCAGCTGTTCCATTTTGTGTGCAAGGGTTTCCATGCTGTTCTCCCAGTTCAAAGTTTTCCTGGAGACAGAGAGCTGGAAAGCAGACCTATTCCCTTGTTTGCCAGTTTTAGAGGTAAGGGAATAACTTCTTTGTATTTGTGTGCAGAGTGCTTCCTAGCACCTAAAGAACTGGCATAATGCGCCCAGAACTATTGTGCATTAAGGTGTGCAATGTAATTCAGGTCTCTAGAGATACTCTTTGCATTACTTTTGAAAGCCTTTGTATTTGGCACTGTAGCCATTAGGCCATACTATATTTTAAGTTTGTCACTAAGAGACAGTAATATTGGTGTTCTTAGATAAACTAATATTCACACTTTTTATGTGGTGCAACAACATATTTTAACCCTTTGGGGATACATCTTAATGTGCACATTGAAATCTGGATACATACTTTACACAGAATAATTTTCAACAGTGCTAAATATTCCAAACCAATCTAAATCTATTGTTAGCAGTTTTTATTTTACAGCAGCTCATCCTCTGAGCAGCCACCAATTACTCATATAATGTGAATGCCTTTTAATATTTAATGCAAACACAACAGGTGATGGACCGAATGTGGATCAATGTCACACACTCACCCCAGTCCAAAGATCTGGGCCCAAATCCATTGTTTTTTTGCACTCCACACCACCCTGGGTTAGACAATGGCGATATGCAAATCAGCTCTGACCCTGTGCCCCATGGGAACAGTCCAGTCCGAACTACAAAAGCCATGTCCTTCCCAGAACATCATTTGTACACATTGCCACAGGAGTTCTGGGCACTGTACAAAACTACTTTGTGTGTCAATATGCTCCTTGTGAAAGAGCAGAATACAGTCACTCACAGTGATGCCAGCTGTTAGAGAGAGAGAGTGACAGGTGTAATTTTAATATACACGAAAGGTTATGGCTAACGCCAGGCCTAATTAGAAGCCCACTTATTAAAGAAAGTGTCAAAAGTGCATGCATGGTATATATCCTTGCAAAAATACTGTTTCCTTGAGTTCACAAGAATTTACAATAGTAGGCCAATAAATAGCACTCCTAGAAAATATTAGTGAACTGCATTTTTCCATGAGCCAATTTGCATTTGTAGATTTGCTCATGTGAAAATCTGAATGCTTCCAAGTTCACTTTTCCTCAAAGCATTTTTTCCTAACCGTGGAAGAAGTTTAACTCTCGAGTAAATTTCCAACCCTTCTCATTATGAGAATATTTGAGAAAAAGTGGTGAAAACCCTTAAACATGCAAGTCAGTAGGGGGCAGATGTATCAAGTGTTTTGCATGTCGCAAAAGCTGCGAATCTCTATTTTTCAGCGTTTGCGACATGCAAAAAAGAAATTGGCATGTATGAAAGAATTTGCATTGCACAATAGGAATTCGCATGTTTGCGAATTCCTAATGTGCGAGATTGGAAAAATCGCAGAATAATTAGCGAATCCCGATTTTGCATTGTCGCATAATAGCGAAATTCGCATGGAGATGTAAGAAATTTTCGCAAATAGCGATTTTGCCTATTTTGCACATTAAGGAATCGCTATTAACACCAGGTAGAAGCAGGTGGTAAAAAAAAATCCTATAAATGAACTCCCAGAATGCATTTTCACTGTTTCCAAAATGGCGGGACTGTACCTGATTGCCAGGAGGATGCGCATCCAAGCTCTTGGCCAGAGAAGACAACGGCAGGAAAGGATATTCCGATTACGCATTACGCTGTTCCAGCAGACACAGGAGGAGATATATGAAAAATACAGGCTACATCCTCACACCATTCTTGACTTCATTACTGAATTGAAACTATTTTTGACACACCCAACTGCCAGAACACAATCAATACCAACACATGTGCAGGTATTGTGCTCACTGCACCTTTTGGCTTCTGGCTCCTTTCAAACAGTAATAGCAGAGGTTGGTGGAGTCTCACAGAGTGCCCTATCACGTTTCTTCCATGTCTTCTTGGATGCAATGATCAGTTGACTTCAACATCATATATATTTTTCAAATACACATCAAGCCATACAGGAAGCCAAGTTGGATTTCTATCAAATTGCAAGATTTCCACATGTGATTGGATGCATAGATGGAACCCATATTGCCATCACCCCACCAGCAGCCATTGAATATGTATTCCGCAACAGAAAAAGCTACCACTCACTGAACATCAAGGTCATATGCAACGCTAAATACATAATCCAGGACATTGTTGCAAAGTTTCCAGGGAGTACACATGACTCTTACATCTTCAGACATAGTGCAATACATAGACGTCTCAGTGCTGGTCAGTTTGGAGATGGATACCTGCTGGGAAAAGTAATACACATCCATCCTCCCTTCCACCCAACAAAATATAATGGAACTTAGAGTCACTTTTTCCTCTCTAACTTGCAGGTGATAGTGCCTACGCAGTGCGTGATTTCATACTCACCCCATACTTGAATCCTGCAAATGCAAGTGAAAGACGCTACAACAGGGCACACCGGTCCACACGTGGGGTAATAGAACGTACATTTGTAATTCTGAAAAGCCGTTTCAGACGCATACACAAAAGTGGAGGTGCATTGCAATACAATCCAGAGACATGTTGCAAAATAGTGACAGCATGTGCAATGCTGCATAACATGGCAATCCGCAAAGGCACAGAAATTGAAGTGAGTGACTCAGACACATCTGATGATGATGATGATAACCCTCCACCAAGAATGGCAGTGGCAGGAGTAGGAGCCATGGCTGGTCGTCAAAGGAGGGCAGAGATTACACGTAACTATTTTTAGGTGAGAAAAAAAACTACACACCATTTTCACTTTGCTATTGTTCTTTTATTCAGAACATGCAAACAGTGCTATATGTATGTTTAATTATTTCTAATCATTGTAAATTTACATATCCATACTAGTTTTAAAAAAAAAAATAGTATCAATGCATGACTGCTGCATAGGTACTTTAACATGGTACGTCATTTTTTCCGTTGGCGGCTGGAAGCATGTTGCTCAAGTGGAGGCATGGCCTCTTGCTCTGCTCCAGTAGTGGAACGCCTTTCACTCCTGCGTTGCACCATGATGTTAGTTGGGGTGGGGTTGTTACTACTCCTACTGGAGTTGTCCTCGCTTTCTCCCGAGCACAGGAGAGCCCTTGCACCTGAGTGGGTTGTTTGCATACTTTCCAATACCAATGTCATATTGTCCACACTCTTTCCAACTGAACGTGTGCATTCACTTAATTCACGCTGCATGTTTACACTGCGACGTGTGAAGTTGCTGGGGACTGCACATAGCCTGTTGATGGCTTTGGTGTAGTTGTGCATTGTGTCCTGCGCAGCCTGTGCAGCCCTGTTCCGTGCCTCCTCTGTGTTGACAAGTGTCAGGCAAAGTTTATCTATGGCATCAGCCATGCGTTCCTGGTTTTTGTTGGATTTGACTAGCTGCCTATTGATAGATCTCAGTGCCTTATGTTGAAGGCGTTGCACCTCAAGCATGTTGTGCTCAAGGCCTGCAAACAGTGTCACTACTTCACTTTGTCCTGTGTTACTTACAGATGGCTCCAGACGGAATGCACGTGCCCTCCTTGGACTTTGTGATTGCTGTTGTGCATCTTGGGAGGACACAGTGACTGTCTCATTGGGCACTGCTTCTACATCTGAAATTTCTTCCTCTCCCATTGGTTCTAGAGGTAGAACTCGTCGGCGCTTCCTTTGTATGGTCACAGGGGCATTAGTGACTTCATTTTCTATATCTGACATCACATGGGGAGGTGACAATTCAACATCATTGTCAGTACTGTCCTCACTCGTATGTCCTGTGAATGTAGAGTGCAAAATATGAATTTGTGTTCATGACAAAATAAAAATTCTCATGGCAGAGTATTACTTGTACTGCACTGTTTCAGCATTACGAAGTCCCAATTTTAAAATGTATATAAGTGACTATGATTGAGAGTGTTACTATGTCAATGGGACTACCACTCCCATAATGCATTGCTCTGTTCTTGCTTCACAGTGTTAATGGACTAATGGTAATCTTACATGCAGTGCACACACACACACACACATTCTTTGTACACACACATGGGTGCACTTTCCAATCCTCTTACCTTGTGCTGTTGCTGTGGGTTCTGAGCTGTCGATGTTAGCCACTCCACTCACACTTTCAGTTGACAGTGTGGATTCTATCAGTTCCTCATGGGGTGTGGGTTTGTCCACAGCGGAAGTTCCACCACCTGTTAGGTTGGCATCTTTGATCCTCTCAGCAAGTCTTTCTTTGGATCTGAGTCTCATGTCATACCACCTTTTTTTGATTTCATCAATGGAGCGAGTAGTGACTCCTACAGAGTTGACTTTCTCCTGGATCTCCAGCCATATTTTTCTTTTCCTGGAGTCAGGTACCTTAAATGATTTTTTCCCAAACAGGTCCTCATGGTTACACACCATTTCTTCTATTAGCACTTATTGCTCCTTTTCTGAAAACTTCTGCTTTCTTTTTCTCTTTTCAATTGGCTGCTCCTCCTGTGCCTTCTGTGACTCCATTGCTGAACAAACAGGTCTGCTCTGCCTCAGCACACTCTTCCAACTGCCACTGGGTGTGGCTCTGGGTAGCAGGTGCAAGCAATCACTGGGACTTCCTGCTTGTGATGTCATCAACTTGTTCCTGCTTTGCATGATTCCCGTTTTAGCGAATTCTTAATTTGCGAAAATCGCAATTATGCGATTCGCACATTAATCGCATTAATTTCTGCGAATTTTAAGAATTCACTATTTTCTCGCATTATTTTTGTTACATTCCATTTTGCGATTCCGAAATTGCGATTCACTACAAATCGCTATTACGGACTCGCAAAATGGATTTTTGATACATCTGCCCCCCCAGTTTGCATAGACTCAAAAGGGCATTCCAACCCTGGAACTATTGCTTACCACTAACTTCAGCCCAAGTATGTAGACCTGCAGAAACGTGGCAACATAAGGGAATTGCTAGTATTCAAACCCTATTATGGTATGAGCCGTGGCATAATCAGAGATGCTATAACAAAACTTTTATATAATGAGATTGCTGCCATACTTCGTTGCAACATTGCATGGCACAAAAGGGACAAGTGGATTACAGGACAATGTATGCAAAACCAGTCTCCTTTTATATGCTATACTTTGTAACTGCTTCACTGTCCATAGTAGAGTACAGCCATTTAACATATTTTCTATAATTCATATTCTTACCGTTATTTGATTTTTTCTCTCCTGACATTTTCTTTAAACAGCTTTCTAGTGAGCTTACCATGATTTTCATATGAGATCCTGTCTTGTGATATTTGCTTTGTACTCACAATGTGCGCTTATACCCTGAAAGATAAATTCAAAAGGTCTCCTGCAAGGGAAAAGTTGTTAGGCAGTGGATAGAATAGGTAAAAAAAAAGGAAAATGTACACATATGAACCAGCCAGAGACATCACATATAAAACCAATTTCTTTCTCTCATGCAACAATGCGCCCCATTTTTAAAAATAAATCAAGGAAACATAGAGGTCCAGTACTGAAGATCAGTGCCCTATGCAAATGCAGTCATTCATCCATGACCTAACTACGCATATTTAAAAATTATTTCCCTGTGTTCCGGTGCAACCAGAAAATCAGAAGCTCCACTCCATATATTCTGGGAGGGTTTCTTTTTGTGGGTAAAATCAATACCCCCTCCTAGCATAGGGTCTCCTGAAAATTGATTTTATAAAACCCCCAAAGGGTCTAGCCATTTATCAATATTTATTGACATAAAGTAACCTGGGGCCAAATGTAGGACACCAAATACTGGTCGGTAACGGATGATTTCGGCCGTTACAGACCGGTATTTGGTTTTAGATATGTAGGGGGCCTAAAATTCACTGATTCTGTAATTTTACCGATTCGGTAAATTTACTGATTCGGTAAAATACTGACTCAGTAAATTTACCTAATCGGTAAATCTAGATGTAGGTGGCACTGAAAACAGTGCCACAGACACTTAAGAATTCATTATTTACCAATAAATACTATCTCATGGTAAATAACGAATTCCTGTGTACATGTACATCTGTGCATGTACACCTGAGCCATGTGGCACACATACATGCCCTAAGGGCATTTATATGTGTCACATGGCACACAAGCCAGAATCAGGGGTGCAACAGGGTGTCAAAGTGACACCCTGTCCCCCTTGCAAATTCGGTAATTTTACCGAATTGGTATTTACCGATTCGGTAATTGACATTGATTCCTATGGGCCTCATGGCACATAGGAATAATTACCAAATCATACCGATTCGGTAAAAATTACCGAATTTTTAGCTACATCTCATTTACCGAATCTAGAATACCGAATTGGTAAAATTCGGTATTCTAGAGTTGGTAAATGAGATTTACCGACATCGGGCCCTTAGTTACTTATCAGTAACCTGCTTCACTACTTCTTACATGTGTAGGTACACATAAATTATTCTCTAACCCAGGCTCTCCTGCAGTGTATGCCACATACCAATTAGTGTATTGATTCAGAGAATATTTTTAAAAACATTCTCTACAGTCCCCTGTCTATTTTAAATGCCAGTCAATGCCCCTTTTACTAATACTATGGAGCCCATTATGATGGCGGGCGGATTGCCCCCGCCAGGCTGGCAGTGGCCACCGCCAGCCTGGCGGGGGCAATCCACCCGCCATCCTCTCTCGTTTTCCCCCCTGCCATATTAGTATGGCGGGGGGACCTCGGCGGACAGAATGACCATCCGCCGCTTTTCCACCCCGGTCGCCTTGCGGCCGGGGCGGATAAGGGATAATATGGTGGCGGTGTCTATCAGACATCGCCAGCCATATTAGGATGGGCACTAGGCAATGCCGCCACGGAACGGCAGGTGGACTTCTCTCTGGGGGCCCCATGCGGGCCCCCAGAGTGAAGGTGAGTAGGGGGGTGAGCACGGGGGGGACCTGTGGTACCCCCTTCATTTGCATTTACAAAGCGGCAGGCACCGCGCGGTGCCTGCCACTTTGTAAATGCAAATGATGTAAAGCATTTTTAGCATTGTGGCGGGCGGTGCAGAGAGCACCGCCCGCCACAATGCTAAAAATACAGGATGTGCCCGCCACTGTGGCGGGCACATACTAATACCACCCCCGGGACACCCGCCTTTATGGTGGGCGGTCCCGAACCCCACTAGGATGACGGGCGGACAAAGTCAAGTTAGTTATGTAGCTTACATCTTACTTACCAAAAAGTGCCATCACAGTCATCCAATATGTCCCACTTCCTAACACCATTTTGGTGGGGAAATACTGGCACCCTCCCAGGAGCAAATGAATGAAACTCACCAGACATAGCAGGTTTGCTCAGAAACAGAGTGAAATTTATTTATTGGTACAAAAAGCATGCATCATTGCTAATTAACTAGGAAGAAGTCAGAACTGCCACCTTATGGGCTCCCAGACCGCTTCTTCCCAGAGTGACAGATTTATCGGTGATATATACCCAAAGTAATACCATGTCAGCGGAACTAGAATAAGGCACCAAGCCAAATATGGCTGACATGGATGTGCAATGTCTGCACCATGCAAAACCGCCAGGTATGGACAGACCAGAAAGGCAGGCTCTGCACTGTGTAAGCAACTTGCCCAACCAGAATAAGAAATATCATTTAGTCAGGACAAGCAAGGTGATCTGTAAGGGGGTACAGAATAGCTTGTTGAAGCTTGTCCAGTCAAGGTCAGATAGGAAGCCTTTTTGAGCTCCAGGCCTCATGTTAATGTGATCTTATCTAAGCATGATATGTTTTGAAGTGCATACACATGAATTTATATGGATATTCAAATATATTTTACAACACTTGGCTTCACAGGGGAGAGGTGTGACGGCTGTTGGGATAGCATTTTGGCTTCAGCATTGGTGGTGTACGCTGCCAGAGCTCTCCATGTATTCAGGGCAGGGTCCACAGGCATGCAGGGGATGGCCCTTGCAGGTTTTTATGGCGGCTGCTAATTCACCGTTCAGTGTCTTCTTTCTTCAAGGTGCCCAAGGGCACATCCCACCCTTGTTGCCAGTGTTGTGAGGTACCTCGTGCCCCAACAGGTGCCCAAGATGTAGTACCACACCCCTGACCTCAATAACTTACTCCAACACTCAAGGATGCAGTGTGGGTGTAAGACCAAGTGTGGTTTGCTCCCTTTTATTTCAATGACTCCCCTCATGCCTTGCCAGAGGATGTAATGCCTAAAGTAAGGTGAGGCAAAATACTAGAAGTAGTGTGGTCTTCTGATCTAGTGTAAAAGTATGTTATTTCTCCAGTATACAGTTTGGATATGTTCATCATCTAAAAACAGACCTCTGTTGAATATCACAGTCCCCAAACTAAGGAGAAGATCTATAATCTTTCTTCCTTACATGGCCAACAACAGTAGGCAGTTAAAAACGTCACAATACGTTTTGGTGCCCCATACACAATACTTCATCCACCTTCATCAGGGCCAACAGTTGCAAAGTTGAAATGTGACAATGTTCAATCAAACAGCCAAATCAAAGCGAGTCCAAGATGCAAGAAGTAAAATAATGTCTTCTGATCCCTAGTAAGCAGTGTATTGATTGGACATTGAGGAAACTCAGCACATCAGCGTTGGACAGACACATTTTAGGTTAAAGGAGCCAGGCCTTTATTTCTGGCTCATCTTACTGATTTGACCATTAAAAACAAAGGAGCTGACCTATCCTGGGTGGAGAGGTTCACTCCCTGACTACTAGAAGACCTGCATGAGGCAGAGTTGAGACTGAGTTGAGGAAATTAACTATCCAATTCTCTAGATCCCTGCAAGCTTGCTGGCCTAAAAGAACCCAACATATGAGCTGATAAACCTCGATCGAACATACAATTTACGTGTAGAGAACCAAAGGCTGCAGACTGAAAATTATCCAAGATGTTAAAGGCTCATAAAAAGCACCAACCACTAACTGGCTTTCTAGAGGCCCTCAATCTGGCCTGAATGTACTTACTGTTGAGTAATTATTACAAACCGGATGAAGGAATGGGACTTCTTTTGAGGGAATTGTGCTTGATTGTTATATTGCAATGTACTCAAGAGATAGCTTAAGCTAAACGTGTGATTGTGTTTATTCAGTTGCAAGTGTTCTTTAATTTTGAATGTGTTGCCTGATTGGTGTACATTAACATGCAAGAAAACCTCCTGGCACAAACTGGTTAGTGCCCAGCTCCATATGGATCTTTATCTTCTCAGGTTGATTTGTGTTGCAGTACGGAGCCAAAATCAGGTGGATTTGTGCTCAAATGTACAGAGCTTGGAGGTAGTTGCTAGGTTCTCCTGCATGGATTTATTTTTGTTAGTGTTCAGGAATGCATAACAAGGGCTCATATTGGATTGCTCAATTTAGGTTAGTGTGCAGATGTTCTCCATTTGTCACTTTTGTAACGGTTGCAGGTAACTAAACAATAAAGATGCTCTATAGGCAAACATTATTTTTCATTATCTGGTGCAGGAATTCAAATAAAATAGTAAGAACCCAAAGACTCTGGTTTTGGTATCCATTGATACTCATAAAGCAAAGTGACATTGAGCAAAGGGGCGTGGCTTACATAAGAAGCTGTGCCCAAGATGGCTAACATTTTAATGCTAAGCTTCTGAAAAGTGCAATTTTAGACAAATCTTGAGAAAAATGATTTCATCTAAATTACAAAAACGAAATACTTGGAGAAGCCAAAAGAAATAAAAAGTTGGAAATGTGCCACTGGCTCACTTGGGTAGTGTCTTCCTTGGATGACACTCGTACAGTAGACCCCCAAAAAAGACTTAAGAACTCAAAGGTCTACTGCAGCAGAACTGACCTAGAAACCCCAAGGGACACACAGAGCAAGAGAGTCACTGCATATATAATAATAGCAATTGCAACCTCTGCATTTTGTATATTATAAGACTGTTCAAAAGAGCAAGTTTTTGCATTTTATGTTAATACCATATTAGTAATGTTAAAGTCATGTAAAGTGCTGTATATTGTGTTGATTGATTGTCTGAATGTGTTCTAACATACATATGTAAGTGTATAGGAAAGTGCACAGATAATCATGCCATAACTGGTAATAAATACACAGGTTAAGACGATTCATTTACTTGAGCTTGAATTTAAAGAGATTTTAAGAACAATTACAGCCAGGGTAATTGGTTTTATATATATATATATATCGTTTTCTAATAGTGGCATTTTCGGAATTGCAATTTAAAATCCGACTTCATCATAAGTTAGTATTTTAAAGTGTGATTCCAGAGACACTGAACAGAAACTGGATATTTGTCAGACTTTGCATCCTTGGTGTCATTTCCCCAGACATTTTGCATTCTACCTCCTGCATTTTTGACTAGATGATGGATTTCGTTTTTACTGCTTAGATGCTTTGGGCACTTTGCCACTGCTGATCAATGTCAAAGTGCAAGTGCTCCCTGTGTAAGTTGTGATTAGGATAGGTTATCCATGATTGGCATATTTGATTTACTCGTAAGTCCCTAGTAAGCTGCACTGAGTGTGTCAGGGCCTGTAAATCAAATACTACTAGTGGCCTTGCATCACTGGTTGTGCCACCCACAGAAGTAGACCTGTAAATAAGTCTCAGACCTGCCACTGCAGTGTCTGCGCATGCAGTTGTAAACTGCTATGTAGACCTGGCAAGTGCACCGACTTGCCAGGCCCTAACCTTCTCTTTTTTAACATGTAAGGCACGTGTAAGTTAGGCCCAAGGTACCCCCATGGGCAGGGTGTAGTGTATGTGAAAGGTAGGACATGTACTGGTGTGTTTTACTTGTCCTGATAGTAACATGCTGTGTATTTCGTTTTGGACTATTGAAAAGCTGTCTGTCCCATAGGATAACATGGGATGTGAACAGTAACATCTTACATGTGTAACTTCCCATTAGGACAAGGTAGACACATTGAGTTTAGGCTCTCTGAACTCAGAATTTAATAACACATCTTTTAGTAAAGGTGTTTTTTATATTGTGTGTTTGGAAATGCCACTTTTAGAAAGTTGGCATTTTCGTGTTTGACCATTCTGTGTGCCTCTGCCTGTTTCTGTATTCACTGTCTGGTGTAGGAGTGACAGGAGCTAGGGATGTGCATTCACACTAGACAGCCGCAAGGGGGGTTGAGGTGTGTCCTGCCTTTCCTGGGTGACTGATAGCTGGGCTGAATAGACCTGGTCAGCATTTAGAATAGTGGGAGGGGTTTAGCTTGCACCGGAATAGACTGTCCCCCCTTTCACAACACTGTCTCCACCTCCTGTAGTGAAGCTGGGCCAGTGAGGACAGAACTGGTTTGGACTGGGTTCAGAAACCTTTGCCACAAAGAGAACAAAGAAAAAATGGGGTATAAGCATTGGACCTTCTACCCCAGAAAATGAGATCACTTCTGGACTCTGCCAAGGTGGAGAGCTGTAAGGAGGAGTACTGCCCCTTTGTTGTGTGTACTTTCCTGGGTTAGCCTGCAATTGCTGCTTCCGTCAAGGAGAGGCAAACACTGGAACTTTGCTGTGAACCTGCTTAAACAAGAATCTCCAAGGGCTTGGGCGTGCTTTCCTCCTGTTCTGACGTCTCAGGGCCACAAATACTTCAACTGCACCCACTGACCAGCACCTGGATTCCTCCGTGGACTCCTGTATTCAAAAGGGGTCCAATTCCAGGTCCTGGGCCCTGAGAATTGTGTGTTTGGGGTTGCAAAGCAAGAAGAACAACTCCGACGCCATCAGTGATGCCAACAATGATGCCACGACCTGCACAAGGTGGGGGCACCGCTTGTGAAGTACATTATGCATCGCTCTGCCTGCACTGTAGCTCCGACACCCTTCGATGCCCAGAATCAACTTTCACAACAGAATGAATGCAGTTGCTACCTGGTTGCAAGACAGCTGCCTCAAGCTGAACTCAGACAAGGCTGGAGTACTCATCCTGGTACCTACCCTTTTAACCTGGGATGAATCCTGGTAGCCCACTGCATTAGGAACCCTTCCACCCCTACGGACCATGCACTGAACCTCGGCATCATACTGGACTCCCTGCTCTCAATGAACTGCCAAATCAGCGCAGTACCTCATATGGGGCCTCATTTATGAGGCGGTGAGTCACTTTTATGCTGCCGGTGCGTCACTTTTTGTGACGCACCAGTGGTGTAAAAAATGCGCCTTGTTGCACCATATTTACAAAGTGACGCATCTAGGTAGATGCGTCACTTTGTAAACCCCTGCGCCACATTATACCTGCGCAAGGTATAATGTATGCAAGAGGGGCGCTTTGACGCAAGAAAGGGTCATGGAAGTGACGCAGTGAAATCGATAAGATTTCACTGCACCATTTCTTGGCCGCTAATTCGTCAAAATCTTACGCCTGGTTCATGGCAGGCGTTAGACTGACGCAGGCACTAACAACATGGGACTTGCCCATGTGAAAGTACACATTGCTGGAATTGCGTCACTTTTGTGACACACTCCAGCAATGCGTCACTTTTGCGCCTACAGATACGTCAGAAATACATCGTATCCGTAACTCCTTGCGACATGATGCATCATATTATGAATATGACGCATCAATCATGACGCAAGGAGTGGGCACTGAGAAGTGACGCATCGCTGCTTTCACGCAGCGATGCGTCATTTCTCATAAATGAGGCCCCTTTTTTCCACATTCTCCGCCTGCATTGAAAGACATTCAGATGGCTCCCCACAGAATCCAGAAAGACAGTCACCCATGCACTCATCACCAGTAGACTTGACAATGGCAATGCACCCTACACCTGTGTCACCCAGAAACAGCTTAGGAAATTACAGACCGTCCAGGACTCTGCAGCCAGACTGGTCCTCAACATCCCCCGCTACAGCCACATGACACAACACCTCCAACAACTCCACTGGCTCCCTATCAACAAGAGAATCACCTTCAAGCTCCTCACACATGCCTACAAGACCCTCCATGATGCAGGACCAGAATATCTAAACCACCGCCTAGATTTCCAGACACCCGCCAGACAATTCCAATCCGCCCAACTCACCCTGGCGTCTGTCACACAAATCCACAAGACCAGAACCAGGGGAAAATCCTACGACTACCCCACCGCCAAGACCTGCAACACCCTACCCCTCCACCTAAGGCAATCCGCATTGTTGACCCAATTCAGGAAGGACCAACTCTCCGTCCATCATCTTCTTGTGTTTGCTTTGTTCGCGTTAAGTTGTCAGGGTATGCCCATACGTGGGTCCCTTGCTCGCTTTGCCACTGGAAACAAGCTAGCCTGGCTGATGAGAGATGTTAGCCCAAAACCGATCCCAGGATGCTTGTTTCCGGTTCAGGGAAGACCGGGCTTGGCAGTTCGGGCTGGACTGTACCCATGAGACCCAGGGTCAAAACTGATTTACATATAGCTGGGTCTGAACTTAGGTGGCAAAGGGCCATATGTATCAAGCCGTTTTTGAATCGCAAAGGCCGAAATTCGCAGAATTTCGGCCTTTGCGACTCGCAAACGGCCGTTTTGCACGTTTTGGAATGTATGAAACATTCCCAAAATAAGGAGTTGCAAACTTGTGCGATTCCTTATTTTTCCATAGCATTTAGGGAATCGCAAATTTGCGATTCCTTAAATGCTATGTATGTAGCAATTTTAGCTTGCGAATTTTGTTTAAGAATTCGCAAATTACCACCAACTTTCAGTTGATGGTAACTTGCGAATTCTTCCAGAAATGCACAAATTGGCATTTTTAAAGGTGGCATATGATGCACACACATGCACATAGGGCATGTATGTGCGCCATATGCACACACATGTTCTTTTCAGGGGTTCAACAGGGTGTCTTTGAGACACCCCTGCACCCTTGGAATAATTCTCAAATTGCGATTAGCAAATTGCGAATTCACAATTTGAGAATTATTTTGCATTCATTCCTCTGGGCCTCCTGGCCCATAGGAATGCATTGGAAATGATTCCTTAATTGCGAATTCGCAAAATGCGAATTCGCAAATAAGGAAGCTTAAGGAATGGCAAATAAAAAGCGATTTTGTTCATACATACCATTTTGCATTTCCTAAATAGCGATTCCTTAAAATTCGCTATTTACGAAATGCAAAATAGTTTGATGATACATATGGCCCAAAGTGAGCTAAAGAATGATTATGGATTCAACCCAGATCTGTGACTGGGGGTGAGTTTTAGCGCTCCGTCCAGCATTTTCTTGTGTTTGCTTTGGCCACCCCTGATGCCAACATGACATTATCGTGGAACCAATAACCGACAATGGTGACTTCATGAACTCTTCGACTTTGCATCACCTCACTGGAACTGACACTTCATCGCTGACTTCGCCTAACATCCCCTGTCCTGACCTCGATACCCTTGCTTCCTCACAGACTCGTCGCCTTGCCTCCCCGTGGCTGAAAGGAACTGGCTATGCCTTGGCCATCAATGCCTCACCTCCACAATGCCGTGCATCCTCTGTTGACTTAGTTTCCAAGGTACTGTTGTTCAGGAGGACCGTGGGGCTCCGTGCATGGCCTGCTCACCTCGTGGTTGGCGTGCACTTTGGATTTCCGGCTGTCATGACATCTATTAGCCCCAGGTGGAGCTGTGTTTCTATAGTTCTATTTTTGAAGTAACCATTTTAAAAATGATATCTTGGCATATATATGTTGGATTTTTGTTGTTTTGGTCTTGGTTGGTTTAGATTAACATACTTTATTTTTTGGTGTTGTGTTCATTCGTGGTGTTTTCACTGTGTAATTGTGTGCTTGAGTACAAATACTTTACACATTGCCTTTAGGATAAGCCTGTCTGCTCGTGCAAAGCTACCAAGGGGGTCAGCAGGGGTTATCTGAATTGGTAATCCCCTTACCCTGACTAGAAGGAAGAGTCCCTACTTGGGCAAAAGTGCATACCCGTGCCAATTAGAGGCCCCCTTTTCTAAAAAATGTCCTTTCTGTTAGACACAGCAGTTTCCGGCTGGAAGGGATGCATTGAAGTCACTCAGAATCTACCGTTCTAAATAGGATGAGTACTATATACGTGTCTAATAACCTGTGCTCACCCTTAGGTGGCTTGGAACTGAGCAATCAGGCTTATCCTCCGGGTGCCAGTGTAAAGTACTGGCACAACACCATCCTCGCAACACACTGCGTAGGCCACAAAAAGACTCCACACCATATATATTAGATACTCTTCTTTGTATTACATACACACTGAAATCAAAACAAGATACACATTGTATTTACATTTTACATTTATATGCAATTGCTGTACTTTCCCATTCACAGAATGGTCAAACAGTCACAGGTCTCTGACTATGTCTCATGACCCAGCGACTCAGTCATTCAACTACACAAGCCAGTGTTACATATTGCCTCTGCTGGAACCTCTGTGAATAGACAGTCAGAACCACCTAACATGGAAAGAAACATTTACTTAGTTTCTTCAATCCGGATTAGACCACCAGGCACATGATGGCACCGGCACCAGTGTGGGATCGCGATCCCCCTGTAGACAAAAGGTCATGACCCAGGAAGCTGGTTCACTTCTAAGTCTGGGGAAATGTTTCCCCTCTGGTGAAGGTGTGACTTGCCGTAGCCTCAGACAGTCAGCTGCAGGTGCCACAAGGCACATGAAACCCCTCAGGCTTTGGCACAATGTTCTCCACAACGAAAGTACCTTGTGGCGTTGGTCCAGGGAGAGGGAGCCAATGACCTAGGACAGAAATCGTGATGTCATCTTCCAGATCTGGAGGTCGAAGACAGTTCTACCTCCCGGCTCAGGTTCCCCAACACCCCTTGGACACCACAAACGCTGAGGCGCAAGCTAGCACAGGTCCCCTTGGTTGCAAGCACAGGTTCCTCAGACTCTGCAAGCTTCCCCCGCATTCCTCAAACTTCTCACCTCTCAGCACCTCAGGTGGCTATTGATTTTCAGGAACGTACTCCTCTCCACAGCTTGATGATGAGGACTGTCCGGACGGTCCCAGTCACAACCAATGATCACTTCCACCCATTTCCACCGCATCCAGTGCAGTCCTTAAGATCTTGCTGAAACAGTGAAATCCTTTGTGCCCCTGAGAAACTCGTGGACAGGAGGCCAGCTAACCAGCTGTCGGAGGGAGGGTCGGAAACAGAAGCGAGGTGGCCGTATGGGTTAATTATTGTACGGTTTTTATTGATTAAAAACAACCCTGCAGCAGGATAAGTAAATAAAGAAAGTCTTAGAATAAGTTCAGTCTTAGAGCGTAAAAATGATGGTTCTCCGGGCTGCTATTTCTTCCACAGGGGTTGACAAGCGGTCTGTAGTTCACCTCGTCCTCTCGTGGGGTGGTGGCATTCCCCGGGGTTCGGCTCAAAAAGATGAAAAAAAGAAAACAGGGGTCACTGTACATATCCTGCTTTTTCTTAGACTATTTACCGTCACCACACCGCATGTAATTTGGAGTCAAGTGATGGGGGAGTTTATTGTTTTCATGTGATGTACAGAGGCTTCCTAGGCCAGAAAAGGGATTTGGTAGGAAGAGGGTAGGAAGAGATTAGGGTAGTGATAGGGGAGTGCAGCCTTCACTACAGGCGTTTTGAGGAAATATAAATTTTATGGTCAAGAAATGTTCCCTAACGTGTACCCCACCGTCTCCATGTACCAGCTTAAAGTGCATGTAACTTCCCTCCTGTGCCAGCTATGAAGACGCAATTACATTTGCGTCCAACGTTAACATGTCCTCTTTCAGACCCACCCTGAACGGGTTGAATATTCCGTTTCTAAGTATGCCTTGCCAACGTCTTTTTGTGGTGTACTTTACACGTTTTCCAGCCCAGGCAAAGTAGGCCCTGAATTCTGCCATCGAGCCTTTTCCTGTCTTCAGACTCTGAAATGCCTAAGCCTGGGCCGGCCTCTGTACCCGTGACCTCTGCCTTACTCCCTGCGCGGCTCACGACGCTTAGCTCAGCCTGTTGCCTGCCAAGACTGTATTCAACCTTCGAATTATCTGTTCCGCTCCTCAAAAATACATTCCTGCCTACTAGTTTAAGTAAACATCCTTCCAGCTGCAGAGCAAAGGGCCCGGCCTCACTGTCTCCGTCCAAGTAATTCATAGTTTCTGTTACCATGGTAGGCCCATGCCCCCTCGCATCTCATGCAGACACCTAGACGCTTATACACGCACTCACAGTCAGTATAGAATAGCCTCTGTCCGAGAGACCTTTTCCTTCTAGATAATATGGTTCCCAAACATCAGATATCAGATATGATATAGGTACGAGTTGATCTGACATGCCAGACTTCTGTCTTTTTCCGCTAGAGTAAATGTCAAGTCCCCTGCACCCTCCAGTTCCACGTCAATCACACGTCATGCAGCTGCGCGCGCATCCAGATCTCAGATTTCTGCTGACATTGCAAGATTCTGCTTGGTATCCACCCCTTTGTGACACTTACATGTGACGTTTCTAGCACACTCCTCTATGTTCACGCCTAGTTCACGCCTTCTGATTACGTATTGCTAACACGTGTGTGCTCTTATCTTGTTTCTCTCAGCTGTTACGCCTACTGTATTGGTTTCCAGTATATGATTTAAGTATATAAGCTATGTATTGTCAATAAAGCATTGCTCTATCCCTTCCTGCACCCCAGTGGTGTCAGGAACCCGATATCCGGTACCAGAACCATTCCTTTTTAAGGAATAAAACCCCTAAGAACTCTAACACCACGGACTCTGCGTCTTTCTTTCCGATTGAGTTATTTTTGTTTAAATACTTACCTGCATAGAAATTAGGACGGTAAATCAAATATTTACCACATTATTTTGGCGCCCGAATAGGGACCCCTCCCCCACCCCACGCGCCGGTTGGTGCGTTGCAGCCTTGGCCCCCTGCCACAGTCGAGACGGACACTACGCGTACCCGCAGGATTTCCTGTATCTCCCTCAGGCCTACGGAGGTGACGGAGACTGCGATCAGCACCCAGACGAGGCGGTGAGGAGTGCGGAGGATCCCGACCAGAGCCTAGCCGAAAGAAGCAAGGTCCGAGGTGTCAAGAGGCCCACCATTTCCAAAGTATTCACATATCGAGTCGAGTCGAGTCCAGTCCGGTCCAGTCGAGTTTTCCGAGGCCTTCTGTTCCGTGCTTCCCGGTGAGTACCATTGCTGGGGACGCATCTAGACGGGTGCATTATTATGTATCCGGTAAAGACGGGTTTGGGTACACAAACACGGTCTGCACTGTTTTAGACAGTGTATCTGTGCTGTTTAGCAGTACATCAAGTATTCAAGTTCTTGCACTTTTCTCAAAAGTGTATCTGTGCTGTTTAGCAGTACATCTAGTATCAAGGGTAGTCATACGTGTTCAAAATGTTTCATGTGATTAATGTCGTGGTATGAATGGACTGTTTGGTGTACATTACTGTGTTTTTGTGTAACTAGCTGTGTTCAGAAGTAAGTAACAAGTATCGAGTATCCAGCACTAAGTAACGAGATGCCGTTTTTCAATAAGTTAAGACAGATAGGAACTAGGAAAGGGATGCTAGAGGAAGAAATTCCTATCCCCCCTAGGGACACTCCTGGAAATTTTATGTACCATAAGCATGGCTTAGATGCCATACTGTACCTAGATTTATGGGCCGATTATACTAAGCACCTAGAAGAAAGACACAGATGGCCCGTTACAGGAACATGGGATGCCGAGTGCATCATGAAAGTAGAAGAAGCCCTATGGAAAAAGAAAGCCAGACAATCTCAGAAAGACGCCATAGAATTTTGGCATAAAGAATCACATAAACGTGCCGAAAAAGCACTCCGAAAAGAAGACAGACATAGAGAAGAGTCGGATAAAGTCCGAGAAAACAAATTAGTTAATGAAGGGATCCGAGTAAAAGCAGAACAAGTAGATCGCATGCGAAATAATCTTGTAAATGGCATGTACTTAGTGACCGAGGGTTCGCCTGAAGCCACTTCAGAAATACCGAAAGATCCGCCACCACCATTGGTCCCAACTAAAGTAAATCACAGGACTACAAAAGACATATTCCTTGCTTCCTATCTAGATGATGTAGCTCCCGCTTACACCAATCCACCTGCCCAAGTACCGCCTGCTGACGGTGACGGAGGTGGCAACCCACTACAAGACAATGTCCCGCCATTACTGCAACAAAGTTCACCCGTTCGACAGCCTGTTCTGAAACAGCCTGTTCCTCCACCTCCACCACTTCCCGCATCTAAGATTAATGTACTAAATCCGTTTGCACCTGATCCCAATAAGAGACAAGTTCAGGTACACATACAGACTCCACAGAGAAATAATGCTCAAGCCTCTGCCTCAGGAGGTGCGACAGGAGGTCTTCAAACCCCGCCATCAACACGCCGATTAAACGTTAGGGGCTTAATGAAGCAACGTACACCCCAATCACCAGGCTTTAACGTACTTAAAGAACCCCTTCCAGTTTGCAGATACGATCCAGTACCCGGTAAAGACGATAGAATGTTGTTAGCATCACTACGCATACGACAAGCTACAGATTACTTAGTGCTATTCCCAGGGATGGCTGACCATCTAGATAGAATATATCATTTTGTCCAGACTGGGGAAAATCCTGGGAGTATTAAAGAGGCCCTGGCTCACCAGAAAGTTGACACTCAAGGTTATGTATTACGTTTCTTCATAAATTGCTTAATAAGAGACCGAGACAGGCCTGGAGCAGACAAAGAAGAGATGGAAGCACTAAACAGGTGGGATCAAAATATAGCCGAAGGAAACCATGATAAACAAAATTGTATAGCGAGCATGTACAAGAAAATCAGAAAAGCAGTAATAGAAATACACGAAAGAGAAAAAGAAAACGACAGGAATGACTCCTCTGAGGAGGACGCACCTGAAGAACCAGAAACGACTAAAGAAATGATAGCGTGTGTGGGTAAGGGAAATTACCTTAGGAAAGGTATTCGCCCAGAAAGCAAGAGAGTTTTTCTTTCCGGCATATCAAAACCGAATTCTTCTGAATATCTGTTTCAAGGTACCGATAAAATGCTTCAAGAACGAATGGGGTACCACGTACTAAATTCTATGGATGAACAAGAACTAGCCCGGTCAGCAGTACTATGGGCTGACAATCCTAGCATATACAATGATGATACAGTAGCACAGACATTTCTGAACCTTTCCCCAGACGAGCAGAAATTAGCTGGTGTATACATGATTCAGCATCTTCTCACGTTATACAGAAACCAACATTCGGACCCAGGTCCCTTACCTGATACATTAGAAGCACTACTTATGAATAGATGGAGAGGCTTAAGTACCAAGTTGATTCAAATAATTCTAGAGCAACGGCACAGATATAACGCTTTCTTAGGCCCACAATATGTTTCAGCTCCGCCCCCAGAAAGAAAAATGTTTCATTTGGAGCATTTTGACAGGCAGAATCCTTTACGAGAAGTACACCCAGTTATGGGTGCCGATAATACCCTGAAACGTGTGTATGTGTACACACCTTTGACAAAGTTAGAATTGTTAGAGATGAAGAAACTAGTACCCTGTCACGATAAAGACCCTGCAGGTTTTCACCGAGAACTTAAGGATATGTTACTCATGGGAGATTACACATATACGGATATTATGAAATTGTTAAAAGTACTGTTGCCTACTGGCATCTATGAGAAACTCAAGGAAAAAGAATGGGAGGTGGGAGATAAAAAGATTATATGGACTGAAATAGAAGACGAGGAAAAAATTCGTACTCCAGGGCTAGGCCTTGGGGAGAAAGCTAAAGCATTACCAGGTTTGATAGTACAGGTTTTGCCAAGATTATTGACAACTAAAAAGGAAGACTGGGACGCAATCTCAGCCTGTAAACAGAAACACGATGAAGATACTAGTGACTTCTATTCAAGATTCGAGAAATGTTTCATTATTAATAGTGGCCTGAAACCAAGCAGCGAGTCATACCCACACCTTTTTGTAAGTAAATTAGTAGAGAATTCCCTAACACAGGTTAAGAATCGTGTATATAAAGTCGAAAGTACATGGCAAGCAAATACGCCATCTCAGATGTTGCAAATGTTACAATATCATCAGAACAGAATTAGAGAAGAACAAGAACATGAACATAGACGTATGAAAGACACGAAAATGAAAATACTAGTTGCCCAGTCAGTCCCAGCTGACGGTCAGAAAAAGGGTGGGACGCAGACAAATAATTCAGCAGCTCCTGTTAAAGGGACATGCAACTATTGCAAGCAGCCAGGCCACTACGTAAATGAATGTCCAATCCTGAAACACAATATAGCGACAGGTAAAACTAAAGAAAGACCGCGTCAGCCTAGACAAGACCAGGTCCAGCCACAGACTTCACAGAACACACAGCCTATGCATGCTTCATCACACACCGCCCAGACCGTAGCGGTATCACAGCCACAGCCCATTGCCGCGACTCAGCAAGTTTCACAGCAAATGTACCAGTATGCCCAATCTGATTATCCCGATTATCAGCGATACACATGAAACAGCCTAGAGAGGGAGGTTGGCTTGCCTCTTATTGAGATTCCTGTAGATCAAGAGGGTCCTTATGTACATAGTCGAGTATTGGGAAAAGACAGAAAGTTTTTAATTGACACAGGGGCAAGCCGCACAACAATCAGCCATAATGAAGTCCCAGGGGCACCCCTCTCAGGCTCACAAAATGTTTCCCTTGGTTTTTCAGGACAGCCTATTGTAAATGAAGTATCAGAACCCGTCCCCCTAGCAGTAGGTCCATTATCACATGTTACAGACTTGTTACTCACGAAATCATGTCCAGAAAACTTGTTAGGAATAAAGACGCTGAAGGCTCTAGGAGCTGTGATATGTTGTTCTCCGGAAGGAGTTAGACTTTTTCTGCGTGACTTCAAGGGTCACTATGTATTACGAGAATTTGATGTCAGATTGAAAAATGTACCGGAACACCTGTGGGCACAAGGCCCAACCGATGTAGGTTGCATGCACATTACACCATACCGTGTTACACTCAAACCAGGAGTTGTTTTACCACGAATCAGACAATACAAGTTACCACCCGATGCTGTCGTGGCTTTACTGGAAATCATTGAAGAGCTCATTGCCCAAGGAGTGGTTGTAGAAACCGACTCCAATATCTGTAATTCCCCTATCATTCCGATTCTTAAACATACTGGTCCCAATGCACCGCCAGTATATCGGCTGGTGATTGATTTACGAGAACTGAATAAATGCATTGTTCCACAGTACCCTGTGGTTCCCAACATCTCATCCTTATTGACTGCTATTGATTCAGAAGCGACGTTCTTTACTGTAATTGACCTCAAGAACGCCTTCTTCAGTGTGCCCATTGATCCAGAGAGCCAATATCTCTTCGGATTCAGTTTAAATGGACGAAGTTTCAAATTTTCACGCGCACCTCAAGGATTCACAGAAAGCCCCAGCATCTATAGCCAAGCACTAAAAAGACAACTTGATTGTATCCAAATGCCAGTTAACACTGCCTTATTGCAGTACGTCGATGATCTGCTGATCACCGCACGAAGTGAACCCGAATGTGAACAAGCATCACTGACAGTTTTACATTTTCTGGCCGACAAGGGACACAAGGTGTCTCCTTCGAAGCTACAATTCTGTGTTCAGCAAGTTGTGTACTTGGGTCACTTGCTGTCCAAAGTGGGGAGACAGCTCACTCCTGACCGCATCCAGTTAATTGTAAATATGCCACAACCCCAGACACAAAAGGAAGTGCGGGCCTTTATAGGCCTCACCTCGTACTGCAGACAATGGATTCCCCAGTATGCATTTCTAGCTAAACCACTCATTCAGTTGACAACACAGGAGGCAGCGACTTCGACTGCCCTTCCTTGGACTCAGGAACATACACAGGCTTTTGAGGAATTAAAGAAAGCTTTATGTCAAGCACCAGTTCTAGCGACACCATGTTACAGCAAACCTTTTACACTTTTTGTTACAGAACGTGATGGTACAGCGTTGTCTGTCCTCACTCAAGACCAAGCAGGTTCACATAAGCCTTGCGCTTATTTTTCAAGTACATTGGATTCAGTAGCCCAGGCACTCCCTGCGTGCTTAAAGTCAGTTGCAGCGACAGCCCTAGCAATCAGACAGAGCGACTCAATTGTATTAGGACATCCATTGACAGTACAAGTTCCACATTCTGTAGAGGTCCTTCTAAACCGAACCCAGACTCAACACTTGACTATAGCACGACTGACAGGTTATGAATTGACGCTATTCCAGCCCCACATAGAAATCAGACGCTGTAGCATCCTAAATCCCGCAACATTGTTAGCCTCAATTATAACAGATCCAGCTCCGCATGATTGTATAGAGATCATTAATGCAGTAACAAAGCCCCGACGAGACTTAACAGATGCTCCACTGACCAACCCAGACCTGACACTTTATGTGGACGGTTCATGTATGAGAACAAGTACAGGAGAGTTGGTGGCCGCGTACGCAGTAACCACGGAAACCGAAGTCAAAGAAACACATCGTATTGACACACTGTCCGCTCAAGCAGCAGAGCTCATCTCTCTGACCCGAGCCTGTATACTAGCCAAGAACAGAAATGTTAACATATACACTGATTCCCGTTATGCTTTCGGAGTCGTACACGACTTCGGGGTGTTATGGCAAGAACGAGGTTTCTTGACCTCTCATGGTGCCAAGATTCAACACGGTCCCCTCATTCAAGCACTGTTAGAAGCAATACATCTGCCTTCGGGCATATCCATCATGAAGTGTAAAGCACATACTAAAGTTACAGACTCTGTTTCCCAGGGTAACGACCTGGCAGACCAAACAGCAAAACATACAGCATTGACTCACACCCAGACAACTGATGTAACAAAGATTATAGTGCCGACACATTGTATGACTGTTAAGGATCCCACACTAGATGTAATCGATATTCAGACACATGCCACTTCAGATGAAATCAAGAAATGGACTGAACTAGGAGGGATCCAGACAGATCAGGGATGGGTGACGAAGGGAAAATCTACATGGTTTCTCCCCGACTCTATGGTTCAAGTCATAATAAATACCGCACATAGTCCAGCACACCTAGGAGAAAAAGCTATGTTAGACAGTTTACAGAATCTCTGGTACAACAAACATTTACGAGCAGCAGCAAAACAGAAAGTGCGTACTTGCATGATCTGTTGTCAGTTCAATCCAGGTAAAAGCGTCCCTGTAGAGCAAGGTGGATTTCATCCTCCCGATCGCCCTTTTGAAGTCCTCCAGATGGATTATATCCAGATGGACAGATGTCGAGGATTCAAGTATGTCCTCGTAGTGGTTTGTGCACTTTCCCGTTGGACCGAAGCATATCCAGTCCCAGATTGCACTGCTCCGACCACTGCCAGGCAGCTGGTTCGAGAATTCTTCCCACGGTACGGCTTGCCTCGTATCGTGTACTCAGATAACGGACAGCCATTCTCGTCTGAGCTCATGAAGCAGGTTTCACTCCTGCTAGGATACCAGTGGAAATTCCATTGCGTCCGACATCCCGAGGCAGCTGGCCTTGTAGAAAGACATAACCAGACACTGAAAACACGACTTGCGAAAATATGTAAAGAGAAAGGGGTCGACTGGATAGTCGCCCTGCCAGTTGCACTGTTCTATATGAGAATGGTCCCCCATTCGAGATCAGGACTATCCCCGTATGAGGTGGTCTTTGGCAGACCACCAAATATGTGGGGGACGCCCATGCCTAAGAAAATAACTGATGTTGATTGTAATATGCTGACAGATTACCTTGCCTCCTTGATGTCTGCACTCCAATCATGTCGTTCACAGGTTGCCGCAGCCTTTCCCGACAATACTGATGTAAAACCACACGATGTCCGTCCAGGTGACACTGTGCTGATCCGCAACTTCGATAGGAGGAGTCCGCTGGAGCCCCGTTGGCAGGAGCCGAAGCTCGTCCTTCTGACCACGAGGACCGCCATCAAGGTTGAGGGCCGAAAGGGGTGGATCCATACGAGTCAAATAAAGAAATGTAATGAACTGTTGCCAGAAACTGACTCCTCCACCCCCTCAAAGGACTGCCCAGAATCTAGTGACTTTAAAGTTCCCAAGAGAGAGAAAACTCCGCAAGAGGAGTATAGAACGAAATTACGATCTAGTAAGTCAGACAGTTTAATTGTTTAAGTCCTCCCCTAGGTGAATCGGTTAAATTAGTTTCTGACATGTATCCCCTAGATCGAGATAGAGAGAGAGAGAGACAACTCAAGAAACGTGCATATTGTAAATCACTCCGTAGTCACTGTATAGTGACATTATTGGTTTTGTTTTTTCTAAGCCTTCTGATTATTGCTGCTAGTATATTGCTGCATGTATATTACCCTATCTTCAAGCATACACAATCTGCTTACAATGTCTCTGCCGAACATTCTTTTAGTGAATTACCCCTACACGAGCTATCTTACAGACTTGCGCTGCGCAACAATACATTCATTAGTATGTTACATCACTCCCATCAGACTAACAATGCTACCAACTGTTGGATATGTGGCCGACTCCCTCCCTACCAAAAATACAAGGGAGTTCTGCCTCTTTTTCCGTACCCGTTCACTCACAATGGCTCATGTGGTGCGTGGTTTAGATTAATTAATTCTTTAGATTCTGATATTGTTATTTTCGAAGGAAATTGGGTTTGGGGAAACCTGAACTTAGTTCTGCTTAACGCCTGCTACCCTGACAAGAAGGGACTTCCCACTAGGACAGGAACTGATCTAGAAAATGAAGTATATGGATTAGGCAATTACACAATTAACCTCATGATTCTTACTGTTGAATCCGAAGCTGCACCAGTTCTCCCTGCTATGTCAGTATTACCAGTCACTGGTGATTTATGTCTCAGAAAGAAGGGTTCAGTACACTTAGGTCATAGTAAATGTACTACTGTGGTCGAATTCAGTGATCAGGGCAGGTCTACATTTAGAGCTACTCGTCATTCCTACTTTGTTTGTGGCCATACCGCATACATACGCTTACCTCCAGATTGGGATGGTACCTGTTACATTGCCTTCCTTCTGCCCCCTGTTTTCCTAGCCCCTCCTGATTATCACAGAAATACAAATCTAGTAAACAGTAGACTCAGAAGAGATCTCCCGATTGTTGACTATACTGAAACGGCATGGGAGCAATATACAGACTTTAATAAAGGTTTCTTCCCCTACTTAGGTGCTGTCTTTAATAGTAAACTGATACGCAAATTAACTAGAACCCTCAAAGCAGTAGTGAATGAAACTACTTCCGCTCTAGGCAACTTAACAGAGGAGCAGTCCGCCATGCGGGTTGTTGTTCTTCAGAATCGTCTTGTTATTGACGTCATCCTGGCAGATAGAGGCGGAGCTTGTAAGGTCATCGGGTCAAGTTGCTGTGTTTTCATTCCAGAAAACGCGCCAACTGTATATAAAGCTATCACACGTCTTCATAAAATTGCAAGTTTGATACATCAGAATCCAGGCACCTGGACTTGGTCCAAAGAAACAAGTTGGATGGTGGAACCTTACTTTAAGAAGCACCTGACCAATATAGCCCAATTAATATTTCCCCTCTAAATATCAACTAGGGAGAAGTGTGCACACTGACAACCACCCACCATCACAATGGTAGTTCTATATAGAACTTCGGGATACAAACATATTTTTAAGCAAAGGTGCACCACAACAGGGACATGTGAAAACTAAGGTCTTCTAGTTTGCACAAAAAATATATACAAAAGAAAATTCTCATATAAAACTGGACAATTATTTTCTCAAGAAAGGTTTTTCTTTATTTATTCCAAATGTTAAAGGACACAGCCGACGCGTTTCGTCCCTGCGGGGACTTCTTCAGGGCTGTATTACAACAAGACAAAAATACATAAAGATACATTATTAAAATTGTAAAGTATTTGCACACTCAGCCGAGCTGCAAATCATTACATAATTAAAAACAATTACATGTCATTGATGTTGGGACGTCAGGTTTAGAGTTAATGTTGGCAATCAAGCAGGTAAGGCAAAAAGACAACCCCTCACGTGAATGTATGCACTTAGCATATTATATCCTCTAGTTTCCATTTTTGAACATGACCAAAATTTCCAGACAAAACAATCATATTGTCCTTAAGCATGCTGAATTGGAGAGGCAATGTTGTAATCAGATCATAGTTACTAGGTAGTAGCTTTCCAGTTGGATATTGTTAAATAAATAAACAACAAGATACACTTAATTTGACAAAATATATTTTTCTAAGGGGAGCAAGAGTCCTTTGAGATTTGTGAGGAAGAGAATGCAATGGTAGAAAAATGGTGAAGAAAAAGTAGTTTATTGGATAAAAAACAACATATATGAGTCAAGAACCTATATAAGAACCCACATCTTGAAGTCAATAACTCCTGACCAGGTGGTATATCAAAAGGGGAAGAAACCTACCGAGATGAGTAGAGGAAACTCCTATAGCGCGACGATGTTGTGCTGGAGAGGTCCAAATGTGACTTCTACGGTTAAGTTGTATATAAATACTGGAACACTGGTTCAAGGATGTCCAGAGTTTCGTCTGATTCAATATATCTGACAGAAGCAAGATGAGAATGATGATGAGCTCTGGACCAGCTAAGACTTCAAAGGGTATGCATCAAATAAAGCTACGAGTTAGATGTACTTACAGGGAAATATAATTTTATTCTTATATTCTTTTATTCTTTTCCGAATTCGATAGGGGATCTACGGTTCCTGGAACTAATATTCATATGCAGTCTGGTGGCTATTGAGACAAATTATATATGAAAGTGTCATATACACAGAAAGGATTCAAGATGAAGTCCATAGAGTATATGCTGAGAAAGCACGATTTATTTATAATTAGGGCCACAAATTTGTTCAACAATCAAGCGGAAGATGTGTTAATAAAACAATACTGAAGAAGCAGTATCTTCTCTAGACAGGCATCCATGACAATGTATAACGAATGTCTGAGGTCATGTAAAGGTTTCATATTAAAGATGAAAAAACTGTACATGATGCCCATAAATCACTTCCACGTATATTCTTGTGACCATCCGGAATTACCACAGAGGATGTTGATTTAATGAAACAAGGGTTCCCCCCAGACTTATATCCAACATTGTATGAAATTAAAGTGTGTTGGGACCATAATACTTACAACAGGGATGTGTGTTGAATCATGGAAAACATCCCATGGGGTCAATATTTTCAAAAATTGCAGCAAATCCCAAGGAGTGCTGAAAAGTATTATGTGAAGAGAGACAAGTCTAGTTACCTATATATGAAATATTAAGTTCATAACAGAACACGAGAATCACGCGACGTGTATGCCCAAACGCTAAACATTAGTTCAGAAGGGCAATGTAGTGAGAACAATGTCCGTACTAAGACAGAGTAAGGGAATCAGGAAAACATAAAATACTGTATTCCCCCTGTCTGGTGAACAAATAAAGTGTGCCCAAACTCTGGATATAGGAATATCCTGTTGTCAAGCCTATTGGATAAGGGGCTTAAAGAAACTCCCAAGGGCAACCACAAAAATGTGCATAGCCGCTTACCGTCAGAAATCATAACGCTGTTCCAGATACATCCGTGGTAGTGTGTCGTTCCCTTCCCGTCTGAGCCAGTTCGTATAGGACCTGGTACGAGACGAGTGGGGAATATTGGCGGTATTTTATACTTAGTTTAATTAGACAAGTTGATACACGTGTGGGAGCGTGAATAGAGAGGTCGGATCTAATCACGGTATTCCAAGCCATTCATGGCGGCCATATTACAATGTCTAATCTCCTGATCAAATACTAGGCACATAATGGTTAACGAGCAAATAATATATAGTATATTGACCTCGAAGATAAGAAAACGTGTTTAATTATATCCACGATAAAATTTGACCAAGGATGTGCGTGCTACTTTTATGCGCGAGGGAATCTTCGCTATCTATGTCGAGGAAGGGTGATACGGGCGCCATATTGGGTCGGTTTAAACACGTTAGCGATCAGGTTAGGTATTCACTATTTTACTTTCCAGAACTAGTGTCATGATTATATTTAAAAACATGACGAGCAGAGTGCAGTATAAATACAGATTTTAACATCCCATAATTCGAACAATCAGACAGTGTGTATTCATTAAACCCGACGTGGGTAAGTACAAAATCGCCCATAATGATAAAAAAAAGGGGGGGGGTGGGAGATAAGCGGATCTGTAGCTCCCAGCTCGGATATGTAAATAGCAAGTAGTCTCATTAGAAGTATATGAAACCTGTCGCATACCAAATGCTGAAAATAAACTGCTTAAAGGGATGCTTATTCCACGCTAGACTGAAATTCTTGGAAAGGAGGGAGTAAGAAAGGGAGACTCAGTTGTGTGGAGATGCGTGGCGAGGATGAATAAAGGAAGAAGTGATGGAAGAATCACTTCGTGTTAATCAATAAATAATATGTGAATGAGGGGAGTCAAAGTGAAATGAAGAGAGAAGGAGGGGGGAGGGATGAGGGAGGAGTCTTGCTTACCTTTTACAATTTAATATGTAGAAACATTCAGAATTACAGTTTCAAACGTGTTTCTTGTTCAAAAACAACCATGTGTAGATTAAATTCTCTTCAAAAACAGGGTATTTGGACGAGCAGCCTACTGAAATAGAAACAGACTGGGGCATTCGAATGGAGATAAGGCACAGCAACATGACACAGAGCTTATAAATGTTTTACGAATGTCAGGTCAGAAAATAATGCATCTCATCATCAACATTATGGCCTAGTTCTACTGCTCTTAATCTACAGATCCAGGCTGCTTCCTTTTTTCTCAAAGCCAAGAGTCTATCTCCGCCCCTGGGATGAACTGGAACATGATCCACCCCCATAAACCATATGGTGTCTTGTGGACTATGTTTGTCATGCATGTGGTAAGTCAAGGGGTAGAATATAATCATGACACTAGTTCTGGAAAGTAAAATAGTGAATACCTAACCTGATCGCTAACGTGTTTAAACCGACCCAATATGGCGCCCGTATCACCCTTCCTCGACATAGATAGCGAAGATTCCCTCGCGCATAAAAGTAGCACGCACATCCTTGGTCAAATTTTATCGTGGATATAATTAAACACGTTTTCTTATCTTCGAGGTCAATATACTATATATTATTTGCTCGTTAACCATTATGTGCCTAGTATTTGATCAGGAGATTAGACATTGTAATATGGCCGCCATGAATGGCTTGGAATACCGTGATTAGATCCGACCTCTCTATTCACGCTCCCACACGTGTATCAACTTGTCTAATTAAACTAAGTATAAAATACCGCCAATATTCCCCACTCGTCTCGTACCAGGTCCTATACGAACTGGCTCAGACGGGAAGGGGACGACACACTACCACAGATGTATCTGGAACAGCGTTATGATTTCTGACGGTAAGCGGCTATGCAAATTTTTGTGGTTGCCCTTGGGAGTTTCTTTAAGCCCCTTATCCAATAGGCTTGACAACAGGATATTCCTATATCCAGAGTTTGGGCACACTTTATTTGTTCACCAGACAGGGGGAATACAGTATTTTATGTTTTCCTGATTCCCTTACTCTGTCTTAGTACGGACATTGTTCTCACTACATTGCCCTTCTGAACTAATGTTTAGCGTTTGGGCATACACGTCGCGTGATTCTCGTGTTCTGTTATGAACTTAATATTTCATATATAGGTAACTAGACTTGTCTCTCTTCACATAATACTTTTCAGCACTCCTTGGGATTTGCTGCAATTTTTGAAAATATTGACCCCATGGGATGTTTTCCATGATTCAACACACATTCCTGTTGTAAGTATTATGGTCCCAACACACTTTAATTTCATACAATGTTGGATATAAGTCTGGGGGGAACCCTTGTTTCATTAAATCAACATCCTCTGTGGTAATTCCGGATGGTCACAAGAATATACGTGGAAGTGATTTATGGGCATCATGTACAGTTTTTTCATCTTTAATATGAAACCTTTACATGACCTCAGACATTCGTTATACATTGTCATGGATGCCTGTCTAGAGAAGATACTGCTTCTTCAGTATTGTTTTATTAACACATCTTCCGCTTGATTGTTGAACAAATTTGTGGCCCTAATTATAAATAAATCGTGCTTTCTCAGCATATACTCTATGGACTTCATCTTGAATCCTTTCTGTGTATATGACACTTTCATATATAATTTGTCTCAATAGCCACCAGACTGCATATGAATATTAGTTCCAGGAACCGTAGATCCCCTATCGAATTCGGAAAAGAATAAAAGAATATAAGAATAAAATTATATTTCCCTGTAAGTACATCTAACTCGTAGCTTTATTTGATGCATACCCTTTGAAGTCTTAGCTGGTCCAGAGCTCATCATCATTCTCATCTTGCTTCTGTCAGATATATTGAATCAGACGAAACTCTGGACATCCTTGAACCAGTGTTCCAGTATTTATATACAACTTAACCGTAGAAGTCACATTTGGACCTCTCCAGCACAACATCGTCGCGCTATAGGAGTTTCCTCTACTCATCTCGGTAGGTTTCTTCCCCTTTTGATATACCACCTGGTCAGGAGTTATTGACTTCAAGATGTGGGTTCTTATATAGGTTCTTGACTCATATATGTTGTTTTTTATCCAATAAACTACTTTTTCTTCACCATTTTTCTACCATTGCATTCTCTTCCTCACAAATCTCAAAGGACTCTTGCTCCCCTTAGAAAAATATATTTTGTCAAATTAAGTGTATCTTGTTGTTTATTTATTTAACAATATCCAACTGGAAAGCTACTACCTAGTAACTATGATCTGATTACAACATTGCCTCTCCAATTCAGCATGCTTAAGGACAATATGATTGTTTTGTCTGGAAATTTTGGTCATGTTCAAAAATGGAAACTAGAGGATATAATATGCTAAGTGCATACATTCACGTGAGGGGTTGTCTTTTTGCCTTACCTGCTTGATTGCCAACATTAACTCTAAATCTGACGTCCCAACATCAATGACATGTAATTGTTTTTAATTATGTAATGATTTGCAGCTCGGCTGAGTGTGCAAATACTTTACAATTTTAATAATGTATCTTTATGTATTTTTGTCTTGTTGTAATACAGCCCTGAAGAAGTCCCCGCAGGGACGAAACGCGTCGGCTGTGTCCTTTAACATTTGGAATAAATAAAGAAAAACCTTTCTTGAGAAAATAATTGTCCAGTTTTATATGAGAATTTTCTTTGTATATATTTTTTGTGCAAACTAGAAGACCTTAGTTTTCACATGTCCCTGTTGTGGTGCACCTTTGCTTAAAAATATACCTGGACTTGGTCCGGTTGGTTCTGGACAACATTGACCGCTTGGGGATGGAAGATCCTATCCTTCCTAGGCATTGGTCTTCTCATAGTATTCAGTTGTTGCCTATGTTTACAATGTGGACCAGCGATTTGCGGCTTGTGCGCCACGTCATGTATTCCGCATTCCAGTTTTCATTCAAAACGCGAAAAGAAGAAAGAAGAGCAAATGATGTTACGTGAACAGACTGATCGATTCATGAGGATCGATATATCATGAAGGGTCCGTAGGGAACAAGGAGGGAATGAGGAAATATAAATTTTATGGTCAAGAAATGTTCCCTAACGTGTACCCCACCGTCTCCATGTACCAGCTTAAAGTGCATGTAACTTCCCTCCTGTGCCAGCTATGAAGACGCAATTACATTTGCGTCCAACGTTAACATGTCCTCTTTCAGACCCACCCTGAACGGGTTGAATATTCCGTTTCTAAGTATGCCTTGCCAACGTCTTTTTGTGGTGTACTTTACACGTTTTCCAGCCCAGGCAAAGTAGGCCCTGAATTCTGCCATCGAGCCTTTTCCTGTCTTCAGACTCTGAAATGCCTCAGCCTGGGCCGGCCTCTGTACCCGTGACCTCTGCCTTACTCCCTGCGCGGCTCACGATGCTTAGCTCAGCCTGTTGCCTGCCAAGACTGTATTCAACCTTCGAATTATCTGTTCCGCTCCTCAAAAATACATTCCTGCCTACTAGTTTAAGTAAACATCCTTCCAGCTGCAGAGCAAAGGGCCCGGCCTCACTGTCTCCGTCCAAGTAATTCATAGTTTCTGTTACCATGGTAGGCCCATGCCCCCTCGCATCTCATGCAGACACCTAGACGCTTATACACGCACTCACAGTCAGTATAGAATAGCCTCTGTCCGAGAGACCTTTTCCTTCTAGATAATATGGTTCCCAAACATCAGATATCAGATATGATATAGGTACGAGTTGATCTGACATGCCAGACTTCTGTCTTTTTCCGCTAGAGTAAATGTCAAGTCCCCTGCACCCTCCAGTTCCACGTCAATCACACGTCATGCAGCTGCGCGCGCATCCAGATCTCAGATTTCTGCTGACATTGCAAGATTCTGCTTGGTATCCACCCCTTTGTGACACTTACATGTGACGTTTCTAGCACACTCCTCTATGTTCACGCCTAGTTCACGCCTTCTGATTACGTATTGCTAACACGTGTGTGCTCTTATCTTGTTTCTCTCAGCTGTTACGCCTACTGTATTGGTTTCCAGTATATGATCTAAGTGTATAAGCTATGTATTGTCAATAAAGCATTGCTCTATCCCTTCCTGCACCCCAGTGGTGTCAGGAACCCGATATCCGGTACCAGAACCATTCCTTTTTAAGGAATAAAACCCCTAAGAACTCTAACACCACGGACTCTGCGTCTTTCTTTCCGATTGAGTTATTTTTGTTTAAATACTTACCTGCATAGAAATTAGGACGGTAAATCAAATATTTACCACAGTTTCCTAGTGTTTGATCATGCAACTTAAAGTAACAAAGTGTCAAGAGGCCATTAACAGAACAGCATGCAAACAGTGCTCCCCCTTTTCAAAATCTTGTCCCACCTCTCCCACACTCTTTCCGTGGTACCTGTCACATACCAGTGTCAGCCACAACTCTCCTGAGGTGTGGCAGCTCCTACGTGTCCCCCGGGCTCCACCAGTCTTCTGTCCAGATGTCAGGATCTTCTGGGCTCTCTGGTGTAGTCTCCTTGGGCTCCTCTCCACGCGTCGCGGTGTCCTGGACTCGATCGGCGTCTTCCTTGATGCTCCTTCCAGCTGGTGCGCTGAGGTTTCCTGGTTCTGGCTTTTTCTGCCACTCGTGACCTGCTAGGCTCCTCGCTGATTGGTCCGTTCTTAGCGCGCTGGTCCTTCCGGAATAATCGGCTTCCGGGTCACCGTGGTCGCGCTGTGGGGCGGGGAAAAGAGTCTCTGTTACGGGATTACGAGGGACCCTGTCTTTGTCGTCATGGGGCAGGTAAGGAATCCAGTTGGCTGGGCTCGTTTCGTGCCCCACCTCACAACGGCCCTTGGAGAGTACTTCAGGACCCGGGCCATGACAGTTGGCACTTAGCTGCAGGCCAGTAATGCCGAGACAAAATCCATCAAGTGATAGTCCCCTTTCTGGAGCATGACAAGCCCCAGGCAAGTCTGCAGATAATTGAGTTGTAGTTCTCCAGCCCATAGGATCCCTTGTGTCATTAGCCCAGCGTCGAACCAGCACAGTATAGTTCCCAATCCAAAAGTGTCTCTAACCGCTGATGCCAGAGCCCCAGTAGTTATACCCACAATCAGTTCAAGAAGCTACCTTTGAAATACACAGGCCTTCTCTAAGTATCCTGTCTACCATCCTACAGCGGGAGGTTTAAATCACTGTCTTTAGTGGGCCCAAGACCCTGCCCCTGGGAATGCAGGTGCCAATCCTGTCTGCCATCCTACACCAGAAGGTTTAAATCACTGTCTTTAGTGGGCTCAAGACCCTGCCCCTGGGAATGCAGGTGCCAATTCCATCCCCATGTGATGTTCTATATGCATGGCTGGCGCATACAATGGCAGCTTACTTGCCAGACACCCTATCTCCTGCCAAGTAGCTAATGTCGTGTCTACTGCATTTATCTCCGTCCTCGGGATTCCCCGTCCCCGGTGTGTGATCATGCTGTGTAACGGAACTGGATATACGTCCCCTTCCTGCACCGCAACATATGGAGTGAACGCATGTGATCTCATCCAACAATACGCGTATTGGGCCTGTGCACTGAGATAATAGACATAGAAGTCCGGTGCCCCAAATCTTCCTTTATCATAATCGCTAGTTAGTACTGACCATTTTACTCTGGATTGTTTGCCTCCCCAGGCCAGCCGTAGTAGGGTTCCGCGGAGAGAACTAAAAAACCACATTGACAATAAAATCGGGATGTTAGTCAATAAATACAAAAACCGCCAAAGAGAGCGGTAGGGTTACCCATTTATCCACCTGCTGGTCCAATTTAGTGTATGCCCTACCATAATTCTTGTGTATCACCATATCCGGGTCGCAATGTATCCAGACTCCGAGGTACTTTATCAAGTTCACAGACCATTCCAACGGGAAATCCATATCTGGTCATACCGTGGATTCCGTCAGAGGAATAACAATGGATTTTTCCCAGTTTACCACTATTCCCGAAAATCCCCAAACCTTACATACTCCCGCAGTAGCTGTGCTAGGTACCTGGAAAGTTCACGTACAAAAAGCACCATATCGCCAGCATATAGTGAGATGGCCACTGGACGGTAGTTAAAGTTTAGCGCTGTTTCCCTGTGTCTCTGCCTGATAACGCACGCTAGCGGCTCTAATACAATCGCAAAAAGTAGCGGAGACCGAGGGCAGCCTTGACGAGTGCCCCTCTGGATATCAAATGGGTGTGGTGTTAAACCGCCGACATGCACCCTGGCCAATGGATCCGCATATAGTACCCATATCCACTATATAATTATAAACGGAAATCCCATAAGCTGTAGGATAAAAAACATGTATTTCCATTCAACCGAATTAAACGCCTTAGCCGCGTCCAGCAATACCGCCGTGGCCGACATGCTTGGCTCCAAGACATGAGACAGGGAAAAAATTGTCCGCAAGTTGTGGGACATGGATCGGTCTGGTATGAACCCCGACTGGTCCGGCAGCACCAGGAGCGGCATCAGGGGTTGTGGTTTAACAGCTAACATTCTGGCAAGGATCTTGGCATCTATATTATCAGTGAAAGGGGTCGATATGAGTCACATTTATCTGGGGGCTTGTCTTTCTTGAGCAGCGTTATAATCAGGCCCTGTCGCAGCGGCGGCGGCAATACCCCTGAATCATGCGCCTCTGCATATACTTCCAGCAGATAAGGAGCGATCAAGTCTGCATATATTTTATAAAATTCGACGGAAAGGCCATCCCCATTTGGTAGGCTAGAATAGCAGCCTTAATATCCTCTGCGTCAACTGGCAGGCTTAGATATTCCCTACGGGCATCCAACAACCAGGCGCATGCCACGTCCTCCAGGTACCCCATCATGTCAACCTCTGTCACCCTCCCCCCCCCTGGTTGTATACAAATCTGTGTAAAAGTCTCTGAATTGCTCGGTAATAGCGAGCGGATGATAATAATCCTTCCCGAGGGAGTCCGTTATCTTATCTATATGTGGTTGCTCTATATGGTCTCTAATCTTGCGTGCTAGTGTACGGCCTGGGCTTCCCCCCTCTCCGTACCTTTGAGCCGTGTGCCCACGCGAAAGGTATTGTATTTCAGTGTCAGCTAAGGTGTCATACTCCAGAACCAGCTCGTGTATGCGGGCCAGAGTGTCAGCCGATGGAGGCACTGTGTACTCGTGTTCCAGTGCCTGAAGCGCAGCCTCAACTTTGGAAAGCTGCTCTCTAATATCTTTCAATATGCCCGCCTCTATACCGATGCACACCCCCCTAATCGTAGCTTTAAAAGCCTCCCACAAGGTGGAGGCATTGTCCACTGAGCCCTTATTGAGTAGAAAGTATTGTTTTATGACATACCCCACCGTAGTTTTGAGCAGATGCCATGTGAAGGGGCGATGCACCTTCATTGGAATCATTATGTGTAATTGTACCGGATTGTGATCTTATAGCGTGCACAGCAATGTGGCAACCTCCAGTACCCACTCGGACGCGCCCCCACCCAGTAGCCAGTAGTCCAATCGCGACCAGCTGTTCTGTAGCGGCATTGCATGCGTTCCCTCTTTCACCAGGGCATTCCGCACTCTCCACACATCACTCAATCCAAAATTCTAGCATAGCACTTGTTACACACCGGGCCACTCTGGGAGTTCGGTGCGACATTGGAATAGATTTATCAAGATCAGGATTCAAGTAAGTGTTTAAGTCCTCTCCCCACAGAATATCTGCTTCCGGCCATTCTCACAATTTGGCATACATGCGTAAAAAACACTCCGGGTCATCAACAATGGGCCCATACATGCTGACTATAGAAACCAAGAAGACCCCAGCTTCCCCTGAAAAATCGCACATTGTCCTTCCTCATCTACATATGTCCGGGCGGGCATAAATGCGACGCCCCGTCTAATAAGGATCATTGGCATACGATGAATAAGAATGTATATAAATGTAAATGTATGTGTCTTGTAAAGCGCACTGCTGCCCTGAGGCGTCGTGGCACTGTAGACCGCTGGGGAACCCGTCCTGGCCATCCCTGTGAGATGGTCCCTACTGGGTATCTCCAAGGTTAAACCAGGCATCCCCGGCGAATGTGGGGGGGCCGTTGTAGAGATGAGGCAAGCTAATGCCCAGAGTTGCCGAGTGTGATCCCTGGTCAGAGTAGGCACCGAGGCGAGAATTATCGAGTTCGCTGACCCTGTTCAACGACCCTGCTGTGTCAGGAATTGAACCCTGGTCTTGGGCCGTTCTCTGCTTCCGGGTCTGCCGCCTCTAACCAGTGAGCCACACCACTCCAAGAAGATGCCAGCTTAAATCCCACCCATCTTCCAGCAATAACTCGCTCTGTACGTTTAGTCAAATGTGTTTCTTGTAACAGAGCGATATGTATATCATGGCAAGACAGATAGGCCAATACCTGGCGTACTTTCTTTGGTGAATTAATTCCCCTCACATTACAAGCCAGTAATCTGTATCGCTCACCCACAATGAAGTGTGGTGATCACTGATAGCCCAGCAATCAATGTGATCGAGAATAAAAGGGTAATTCCAGTGTCATGCGCGACCAACTTGCCATATCGTTCAACTTTCACTCCCACCAACAACAATGCAGCAATCACACAAATAAAACACAACATACTTCGCCCACCCGCCCCCACCCCACCACCCACACCAACCTCCCAATTAGCTCGGGACCATTCCCATCCCTTCTCCATCACATTTACCCCAACTTCCATACTACACATCAACAGGGGAACACCTGCTGGGGGAGGGGGGGTACGGCAGCGAATACTCACTCTGAGGTGAGATTGGCCAGACTTTTAACTGTGTGGCTCACCTGCGCGCATGAGCCATAAGTGCATTTAACGCCCAAGACGCTGAACCAGTACAATATAACATAACTAACTACATGCAAACATTTTTAAGAAATATGGGGGATGCATCCCCGGCTGCAGCAGCTCAAACAAATGACATCAGATCGACAGCCACTCGCACTCTCATCATAAATTCCCTTTCGACCATCCAAGTAGACAGAGACACCATTACTAACCTGTGTCTTCTAGATTCAATGACCCGGTTGGCCTCCCCAGCCCACCCTGTCGGGTCTAGATTTGCAGATATGTTTTGAAAATTTCAGGGCTGACTTCGAGTCCATGAAAAAGTGTGCCTGACCCTCATGAGAAATTTTCAACTTGCCAGGGTACAACATTGCATATGGTATAGAGACAGTCTGCACTGCTGCAACTTCTTCACCAGCACAAACTCCCTGCTTGCCGCTTGCACCGTGGGGCTGTAGTCAGGAAAAAAGGACAGGTTGTCACCCTTAAAATTAATGGGACTCCTGGCCTTAGCCTCCCGCAAAATTGCATCTCTGTCCGCATAGTTCAGTAGACGTGTAAGTAGACGCCCAATTATTGGGCGCGGGCTAGGGCCCAAAGAACGATGTGCTCTCTCCACAATCATTACTGTTGATAACATGTAGCCAAATAATTCGTGCAATAGGCCATCGATGAAGGTATCCATCTTAGAAATGGCTGTGGTCTCCGGCAGGCCAATTATGCGAAGATTATTACACCTAGACCGTGCTTCCAAATCCTTATTCTTTGCTTTCATGACCTCTAAAACCTTTTCCATCTGTAAAATTTGGGTCCGGGTTTCTGTTTGCGAGTCCTGCGTGTCCGACAGTCCACTCTCCAAAAAATCAAGCCTAAGTTTCATGCTGTTCTACTTTCTTCTTTACCTCATCTAGACTTGTCACTAGCACATCTATTTTACTGTCTATCGATTTCATCTCGGAGCGCAGTTCTAGGAGGATGGTCCTGGTGTCGTCCTCATAGTCTTCTACAATCTCTGAAGCACCCTGTCTCCCAGGCTGGTCCCCCATGGCTTCACTTGCGTGTGTATTCCGCTTGCTTTCAAACTGGATTTTCGGCTGCTTAGGGTCAGATTTTCCATAATGGTGGAGATGTGTGCGCAGTTTATAGTATTCCACGTCTCTCCACGTCTCGCCACGTTACACTTCTCTCCACGTATTGAATTCACTAGTGTTCAAATCCACGGAGTCAGTGAATCAGCCCCCCAGTAGTGTAGTGAGAGCTTAGTGCCACTTAGCAGCCAAGTACTTGTAGCAGTTTGTGAAGATGCACACACTGGTCATTCACAGTGCACTCATGAAAAACCCCTCCAGCCGTCTCTTACAATCCCAGCTGCCATTTAAGTAGCCAAACAGGCCTCAGGAAGGGACCCCACACAAGATCAGTCTATGGTAGTGCTGAGATGTGTCCTCTAAAGCCCCCACCAGTTCCAATTGCTACCGGCGCTATTCTCCCATTCTGGCAACGAGGAGCACAGGTAGAGTCTGTGGTACATTCTTCCAGGCAGGGACTGCCACTCAAGTCACAGCCCGCACCCTCCAGGGAGCTCTCTGGTCACACAGGCACCCTCATTCATGCTCAAGTTCAAGTTCAAGTTCGGGCATTTATATTGCGCACTACTCACCCAGAGGGTCTCAAGGCGCTTGGGAAGGGGTTCATTATTTGTCGAATAGCCAGGTTTTAAGTTCTTTTCTGAAGGAGATGTGGTTTTGAGTAAGGCGGAGGCGAGTGGGGAGTGAGTTCCAGGTCTTGGCTGCCAGGAAGGAGAAGGATCTTCCTCCCATGGTGGATTTTCGGATGCGCGGGACTGCGGCGAGGGCTTGATTGGACGATCTTAGTTGGCGGGTGGGTTTGTAGAAGGACAGTTGAGTGTTGAGGCATTCGGGTCCCAGATTGTAGAGGGCCTTGTGTGCGTGGTTGAGAAGACGGAATGTAATTCTTTTGTTGATGGGAAGCGAGTGGAGGTCTTTTAGGTGTCCGGTGATGTGATCTTGGCGAGGGATGTCCAATATGAGTCGCGCTGATGCGTTTTGGATGCGTTGGAGTTTTTTCTGTAATTTTGCTGTGATTCCGGCGTATAGTGTGTTACCATAATCCAGTCGACTTGTGACCAGTGTGTGGGTGACAGTCTTTCTTGTCTCGAGGGGGATCCAGCGGAAGATCTTTTTGAGAATGCGAAGTACGTTGAAGCAGGAGGATGAGACTGCGTTGACTTGTCTGGGCATCGAGAGAGAGGAGTCTAGGATGAAGCCAAGGTTACGTGCATGGTATGTGGGTGTGGGTGCTGTGCCCAGAGCGGAAGGCCACCAAGAGTCGTCCCAGGCAGAGGGGGAAGATCCTAGGATGAGCACCTCCGTTTTGTCTGAGTTGAGTTTTAAGCGGCTATGTTTCATCCATTCGGCTACTTCTTTCATGCCTTTGTGCAGATTGGTTTTGGCGATGTTGGGGTCTTTGGTGAGGGAAAGGATTAATTGGGTGTCGTCGGCGTAGGAGATGATGTTGAGGTTGTGTTGGCGCGCGATGGATGCGAGTGGGCTCATGTAAACGTTGAAGAGGGTGGGACTGAGTGATGATCCTTGTGGAACTCCACAGATGACTTCAGTAGCCTCTGAGTTGAATGGGGGAAGTCGGACTCTCTGAGTTCTCCCAGCTTGGAACGAGATGATCCAGTCCAAGGCTTTTCCTTGTATGCCGATGTTGCTGAGGCATTGTATGAGGGTGCTGTGGCATACTGTGTCGAAAGCGGCGGAGAGGTCGAGTAGAATGAGGGCCACTGTTTCTCCGTTGTCCAGAAGTGTTTGGATGTCGTCTGTTGCTGCAGTGAGGGCGGTTTCGGTGCTGTGTTTGGCTCGAAATCCGGACTGAGAGGGGTCGAGGGAGTTGTTGGATTCAAGGAAGGCGGCGAGTTGGCTATTGACGGCTTTCTCAATGACTTTGGCCGGGAATGGGAGGAGGGATATCGGTCGGTAGTTTTTAAGTTCAGAGGGGTCTGCTGTGGGTTTCTTCAAAAGGGCGCTGAGTTCGGCATGTTTCCAGCTTTCTGGGAAGGTGGCAGAGTTGAACGAGCAGTTGATGACATCACGGAGATGGGGTGCGATGATGGAGTCGGCTTTGTTGAAGATGTGGTGGGGGCAGGGGTCGGTTGGCGATCCAGAGTGGATTGAGTTCATTAGGCGGATGGTGTCTTCAGTGGTGACTGAGTTCCAGGCATTAAGGATGATAGTTGGCGGAGTAGGTTCTGAGGGGGGTGGGGAGGGTTGATCGCTGGGAGTATTCTCGACGCTGTTGTGGATGTCGGCGATTTTGTTCTAGAAGAAGGAGGATAACGCATCGCAGAGGTCTTGGGAGGGAGTGATGTCGTTAGATGCTGCGGTGGGGTTGGTGAATTCTTTTACGATGTTGAAGAGTTCCTTGCTGTTGTGGGTGTTGTTGTCGAGACGATCCTTGAATGCTGATTTCTTGGTGGCTCGAATCAGTTGGTGGTGTTTGCGGGTGGCTGCCTTGAGGGTGGCCATGTTGTCGGTGTTTCACACATGACCACCCCCCCCCCGCGGCCAGAAGTGCCAGCAGAGCCCTAGCAACCCTCGCCTGTGAACTCAGGCTTGGACATGTACCAGGGCACACAAACCGACATCGCCATGCCCCGGGGAGCCAAGCCGATGCATCTCCCCTTCAAGCAAGCAGCGGTGCTACCAACACACCATGCCCGGAACAATCAGCCTGCCCTGGCCCGCCCAGACAACTCCTGTGTGCTACACCGGGAGTGTTGAGGCAAGCCACGTACCCCACACAGTATGCAGCACCCGCCTCTCTTACCGCACTTTTACCGGGTATGTGGGTGCACCAGGCCCCGTCTCAGGTCAGGTCCGCAAGCCGCTCTCGGTAGGGCTTCTCACGCCCAGTTATGGCAGCTCAAGACTTTCAGGGTGGTCCCCGCCGCAGCAGTCTCGCGCACCTCAAGAGCTTCAGTCCTTGCACAAGAATTGCATGCTGCCGGCAGCCAGCTATTCAATGCTTTGTACGACGCTCTTGTGATTCACCCCCGGGACCAGCACTTCGGAGGCGCTCACTGTGCTCTCTCCACTCCACTCCTCAGCAGTCTCCTCACACGGCACGGCTTCGAGCAGGTGCCATTTTCAGACGCCCGATCAACAATTTCGGAACCACTGAAAGAGGGTTCCGCTGTGTCTTCGAGTCCAAAAATCACACCAATCATGATAGGGGGGATAGTTAATACTGCATGTAGTTATTAGTAATACAGGTGTCCATATATCATGGTATTTATCGGATATACAAGTCTGGCGTGCGGAGCTCCTTCAAGAGACAGCCATTCCGCCTTGCGCCCTAGCCACGCCCCCGAAAATTCCATTTATAAAATGTAATTAGGCAACTCAAATATTATCCTATGGGTAAGATAGGCCTTGCAATATTGAAAAATGAATGTAAGAAGTTTTCCACTACCAGTGCATGTAAGACTTTAAAGGATATCTCCTGCTTTTTAAATACATTGCACCCTTCACTCTGTGCTGTCCAGGGCCTTAAAAAGGTAAGTTTTGGCAAAAGGTTTGTGGAATTTGACAGAACACATGATTGACCAAGGTACTTATATGGATTATAATAAGTAGATCACTTGTCATTAACTTTACATATGCCCAATGGGACGGCATTTGGTACAAGATTTGCATGCCCCATGATGTCTGCCCATGTTGTAATTTATGATATATGATTGACAAAATATGTACACACGTTTTTGTACATTGTTGAAGCATATTATTATTGCCACATTCTCACAACAATATTTCATGACTGTGTATTTTGTACACTGTATATATTGTTTTATGACTTATGATATGCTTTCATAACTTGTTTGATTGTAATGAAACATGGGTTTTGTTACATCTGGCTACACCACCTGGAGATAGTCAGCCTTCTCAGACATTAGCAGAGATTTCTTCCAGGTACTGCTAGTCAGAATCAAATCTGGTCCTCCCAATGACATCTGTCTCCCTAAGATTCAAAAAATTATTTTCTACCACTTCCCAGATATAGCTATCTCCTTCCCCAATCAATCTCTGAAGCAGGGAAAGTCCCCTTATTTCTTCAAGAAGGCTGTGGTACACCCCCTCCAGAAAAAGGCTGGAGAGGATCCTACCAACCTGAAAAATAACAGGCCCATTTCTATACTTTTTTTTTGGCAAAAATACTTGAGGCACACATTGCCCAACATCTCAGCACCTTCTTGATGTAGTGTGCTTTTCAAGATCCACACCAGACGGGCATCATCCTGCTCATTCAACAGAGGCAGTCATCCTGGCAGCCCTGGACAACTTAAGGGATGGAGCAGACAAAGATGTTACTCAGGCGCTGGTCCTTCTGGAGATTTCCACTGCTTTTGACACAGTCGACAATTCCATTCTGATCGACCGTGGGAGAACTGCTGACTTGCAAAGGACCGTCCCCGACTGGATGAAATCCTTTATATAAAATCATAGTCTGGTGGTCTGCCTCTTTTCTTTCTTCTCACCAAAAGTTCAACTTGGATTTGGAGTGCCCCAGGGCTCCTCCCTTTCTCCTCTCTTTTTTAATCTCTACAATTGTTCCTTGATACACTCTCCAGCAGAGAAAGGTGAAGCTATATAATTACACTGATGATAATGCAGCTGATCTTCACAATTGACAACACACTAGATACTAAAACCTTCTTTCAAAACACCAAGCTTTTTATACGGGATTGGATGGACAACCATCAATCGAAATTGAACTCTGATCAAACTAAGTTAGTGGTGACAAAGAATAAACTTCACCCATAGAACCCCTATTTCTGCCCTTCAGAGTTGGGCACCCTTTTCTCCCAAAGAAAGTGGTGAAAAGTCTTGGCATCCTCATAAGTGAGGATTTATCTAGGAAGCCTCAGATAGGTGCAGGGACCTCATCCTGTTTCCAGCTGCTTTGGAAAATAAAGAAAATAAGAAGGTACTTTACCGTCGAAGCAATTGTTTAAATATAAACAGCAATTTAATAATGGTATTGACTTTGCTAATGCTCTATGCAAAGGACTTCCTTCTGGCATGTGCATAGACAGCAATACTACAAAATCAGGCAGCTAGGCTGATCTTTTGTACAACCAAGATTGTGCCACATCAAACCCCTGAGAAAAAACTGCACTGTCTCCCGGTAGCTCAGGGATCCATTTTATAACAGGGTGCCTTATATTTATATCTCTTCACAGTGGAAGCCAGGTTTTTTGTATCCGCTTCCCATACATGAACACTTTCCCCCTGAAAAAAGACCCTCTATGAGCTACTAGAGATTTAGAAAAGATTAGAAAATGTGGCTGTTCTGTTAAGCTTATGAAAAAATCAATCAGTAGTAACCTTTTTCTACCCCAGCGCCAAGAGACGCTTTTGGTGGACGTGCGCTCAACAAATGATCATTAGCATAGCAACACTACATAACATTGAAGATGGTGACTGTATTGCTCTGATTATGCAAGTAGGTTTACGATATTCTGTATATTTCAGAACAATGAATTTTTAAGCATGTTGCATTTGTGACCGGATGCTACTAGCTATTGATATGCCCACTAGGGTGGTAACTTAGGTAAGTTGCCGTTGTCTTATGTACATTTATATACCCTAAGAACTACAGAGTTCTGAATATTCAAGATGGTGACTGTAATACATTCATTTCATAATTATGTTCATGAAACATGTTGCAGCCTAACAATGAGGTACATTATGAAAGTTAACGTGAGTTCATTTGGGAACCAGTGCCGGGAACCTACCCCTCACTCCGCCTGCTCGGAACAGGCCTTACCATAACCCAATTCAGGTCAGTCCATTCTAGACATATTAAAAGGTACCTCATTTTTAGGTTGCAGAGTGCTTGGTTCACTTGGAGTAACCAACCATTGTGAAGATAGTGCAGTATTTCTTAAGTGAGAAACATGTTGACCACTGATGCTTAGCCACCTCTGACCCTTATTTCAGCGGTGACCATTGATGTTTTTAATTGAGACCAGTGCTCTTGCAGATTAAATGGGTTTTGGAGCTCCACTGCGCCTTATTGTATCCCTCCACACACCAACTCACCACACATTTTGAACACATCGACACTACAAGGCCCCACATCAGCACCTCACCTAACTGCTTAGGAAAAAGATATGCATTAAAGAGCCCCTCTTAGGGTGCCCGTCAGACATTGCTGCGTCGGTCTGATGAGGAGCAAGCCCTATAATGAAGCATAAGACACACAGTTGATGGACGGAATGCAGAACAAATCAAAACATTTACCCCCAGTCAAGAGATCTGGGTAAACTCATCATTCTTTTGCTCACCATTCCACCCCAGTTTAGACCTGGCCATATGCAAATCAGTCTTGACCTTGTGCCTCATGGAATAGTCCAGCCCGAACTGCTAAGCCAGGTCCTCCCTGGACTGGAAACAAGCATTCTAGGACCGGTTTCCGGGTTTCACCCGTCTTCAGCCAGGATAGCCTGTATCCAGTGGCACAGTGAGCCTGGGACCCATGTCTGGGCATACCCGGCCCACTTAGGGCAAGGAAGCAAAAGACACACAGTTGATGGACGGAATGCAGAACAAATCAAAACATTCACCCCCAGTGAAGAGATCTGGGTTACATCCATCATTCTTTTGCTCACCATGCCACCCCAGTTTAGACCTGGCCATATGCAAATCAGTCTTGACCCTGTGCCTCATGGGAACAGTCCAGCCTGAACTGCTAAGCCAGATCATCCCTGGACAGGAAACAAGCATCCTAGGACCGGTTTCGGGGTTTCACCCCTCTTCAGCCAGGATAGCTTGACCCATTGGGCACAGGGTCAAGACTGATTTGCATATGGCCAGGTCTAAACTGGGGGTGGCATGGTGAGCAAAAAAACGATGGATGTAGGCCCAGATCTCTGTACTTGGTTGAAAGTATGACATTGTTCTGCATTCTGTCCATCAACTGTTCTTTTTGCACCTATGATGAAGCATGACACCTAATGGGGTGTGTGAGGGCCCCACTTCCCAAATTGGGAGAAACCCTGTCACCCCCTTACTGTAGGGGTGTTGACCGATCCAGCCTCCTCTCCCCTCCTCAATAGGCACTGCATACCTCATCTTCTCACTTCATCTCTACCTTGCCCCCTTATATGATTTTTTTTTAAAGTTCAGACAGGGGACTAAGTCTCAGACTACCGGAATGGCTGCCACCAATATTTTTCTCATATTGCTGGCAGCCAGTCAGAGCGCTCACAATCTTGTGGGGGTGAGGTGGCCAAAGGGAAAAAAGCTCCTTGGGCCAATCAGAACACTCTATTATTTTTTATTGGGTTAGAGTAACTCTCACAAGTGTGCCTCAAACCCAACTGTCCAAATATAGAAATCATTTTGAACCTTCATTTCTCATAAACTACTGAACAGATTTACATAAAATCACAATCTGCGAACCAGGATCTAGCTTCTTGTCAAATTTGGTGTAATTCTGTTTAGCATTATTTGGGGTAGCACTTCTTAAAGAATTCTATTGAAAATGCACATGGATTTTGCGTTTTGGGACCCCTCTTTTTACGTGGCCCTTGCTTGATAGATCTGCCTGAAACTTTTCATGAACAAACTAGGCAAAAAAGTGCACTGGGTAATTACAGTTAAGATTGTATTTCCATGGAAAAGTATTTTGTGGTTTGCTTATTCCATTGGCTCAGTTTGATGAATCTTCCAAAACTATTTTTAGAAAGTCTCCACCACCTTACCTCCTTCCAGGAAAGTTTCAGGGTGATCTGCCAAGCGGGTGCCCTCAACATGGTGGGTCCCAAAATACATTTTCCCCATTAATTTCTTCATAGGAAATGTAGACACAGCTACAGCCCAATACGGCCAAACTCATTTACACCAAATTTGGCAGAAAACTAGATCTTGGTCCTTTAAACATGTGTTTAGTTATTTGGTGTAAATCTGTACAATAGGTTATGGGATATTAAGGTTCAAATCCTTTGAACATTTCATGCTGCTGAGGATCCGCTGGGCAGACAAATCTCGAGATGAGATCTGATTGTCTGCCACCACATCAAGTACAATTTGGCGGCAGCCATCCCAGGACTCTTATCCCCTGACTGGGGAAAAAAGAAAAAAAAGACAAAGGGAGGGGGGTAGGGATTCTGGGCCCACATTGGCCTGGTGCCCCCTCACCCCGTGTTCAAATACAGCAATTTATTTTGTTATCAGCACCATGGATCCACAAAAACTGCTGGGTAGCTCAGTAACTTATTGGGTTTTTTGTGCAACTTAATTTGGCTTTTTTTACACAGTGGTTTTCGGATCTCAAATGGCTGTGTGCTATGTTAAATCGGTAAATTTTAAAATGGTCATCAGCCTCATGACTCATGTCCATGAATGTGTGATAATACACATGGCCACATGCATTGGTGGCCATCTTAGAATGGGTTTCCTCTAGTAGAAAACCCATTCTGAGAATTCCAGCCATGCATGCACTTGTGCCTTTATTTCTGCACACTCATCCAGCAGGAAAAATCACTGGCAAGGCAAAAGCGTGGCGTTTTAGAACTGAGACCTATTAGAGTCGGCAATGCTTGTTTATAGTCTCAGCACTCCATTGGCGGGCTTGGATCTTTGCAATGGTCCCTTGACACAAAGTGGAGGCAACGTCAATTGTTGTGCCGAGCCAAAACCCATTGGGGCATATTATCAAGCAAATGGGATAATAATCGCAAATCATGCATATCGCAGTTTTCATTATCGCTGTCCATCCCTGGATTTCAGTGCCGAGTTAGCGACATATTATTAACGCTTTTCACCCAGGCAATGTGGAATCCAGTGATAGAGGGTGATAACATGGATTGGCATGAGAAAAGCAGCGGAAAATGACCGGCGATAATGTAAACCTTGGTAATGGGCAGGTGTGGACTTAGCCCTGAGATCCACCTCCCATGTTACAGATGGCTAAGTCGGATTAATAGCAGGAATTAAAATCCTGCGATAAAGGGGCCTTAGCATAACTTTGATCAAGGATTTGTTGGTCTGGAGCAATCTTGTAAATATCGTGTTGCAGTTTTAGCGATGTTTACCCATGTTGTTCTGTGAGGAATGCCCACTTTGCGTGTCATTAGCGATAATAATTGCTGACATGCAAAGTGGAGAAAAGACGGCAGCTAACTCAAGGAAACATGCGCTAACGTGTCCTTGATAATATAGCGATATTTAAATCGATGCTTTTCGCCCGAAAACGGCCGCTAAAGCGCCAAATTGGGCTTGATGGCAATGCTCGCTTGACATGGAACCACAAATATCTCCAAGGCACAGAGTCCATATTTTCGAACCCGCAAAAGATTGTTCCGCAAGACCAAAAAATAACCCCTGTAAAGTGCTTAGTTTCGCCTTAAAGGAAGGTCTGTATAACATAAAAAATCTACAATAACACTTTGAAGCCACGACTGAAATTTCACAATCCTATCCATTTTTTTTTATAACAGTGTTTAAAGAGTTCACCAACGCTTTCACATCACCATAAGCCTATCTGGTCTCTTACACAGTTCTCTTACAGTGTCCACTGTACACTGTCAGTGTTTTTAAGACATTGATTTTGGAATTAATAGTATGATGAAGATGATGGCCGGTTCGGTAGTTTGATCCAAATATAACACTGCGATTGGCCAGGTACAGAAACATTCCGCCACGGGGATTCTAATTACAGAAACAAAGTCATGTTTGGTTAACATAGTGTCAAACGCAGAAGCGCTGTTCCACAGTTTGATTTGTGTTCTTTCACATGATCAGATCTGTGTTGGAATGTTACCCCCTGAACATCAGAACATTTCTAACAATAAAGCCATAGTCTTAAATATTGACATAAATCGGACAAAAAAAAAGAGGTTTTTGAAAGATGATATCACATCTACGTGATATTAGGACAAAAAGAGGGAAGGAGCGAGTACCGCTTAATATAAATGAATTTGCTATTTAAAACATATCTTAAAAGCCTGTAAAAGGCCTCATGAACAAATCTGTCCAGTGCTGAAGTGTGATTCATTTTATTGAGGTAAAGGTTTGTGCATAATGTTCAGCACTGTAGGGATGGCTCAGTCAGCTGGAGCAAGTAAGTGTCTGATTACCTTAGTTTCTGAAAGTTCATGACCTATTAAAGATCACTGGTGTAGCACGAGGGGGTCAGCTGCATGAAATTGATTTGCAGCAGAAATGGAAAGACACTAAAGGGCAGATTTACGAGTTCTGGCGCATCTCTTCAAATCAGCAGGGATGCGCCAGAACAGATGCGACACGCAATTCCCTCCCTGCGCCACCAGGAATGCATCACATTTACAATGTGGCGCACTGTGGCGCAAGAATAGGGCGATGCGTGTTGCATCCTGTGTCGTAAGGGAGGCGAATTGCTGGAGTCGTGCCGCAAGCATGGCGCGGCTCCAGCAATGCTCAGGGGCGCCTTATGCCTAACATGCTGCATCACTTCTTACGCCTGCTTCAAGCAGGTGCAGGGTTTTGATGCAGCATATACGAAAAAATGACTCCGAAATCTTGTAGATTTCACTGCGTCACTTTTACAAGGTGCTCCTGCAACGGAACGCCCACACTGCACTGGAATGCCCACATGAAACCTAACGCAGGTTTCAAGTGGTGCAGGACTTTACAACATGACGCATCTTCCTAGATGCATCATGTTGTAAATAAGGCGCAACTAAGGCGCATGGTTTACGCCACCGCTGCGTCCCAGAAGTGACGCTGCATCACAGAATACGATGCAGCAGTGGTGTAAATGTGGCTCATGGAGCTTACAAATCTGCCCCGAGTACTTAACTCGTTCAGAACACATTGTGGTTGCTGGAACAAATTCAGAAGTAAAGTGCCACTATGTTTTCTGACTTTTAACATGCAAGAGAAACATTGGCAATGCCGGTAGATTTGCCTTATGAATGAAAACATTTTGTGTCATTGATGGTTTTAGGCACTTGGTAAGTCATCCTACAAGCAGTCTGTTGCTCATCTTTGCACTCTTGCACCTATGTATTCATCACTGATTATTTCATTCACTCTATGACTCAACCACAATAAAACGCACACAAACTCAAAAACATATGCAATATAAATTAAAACAATGCAAACAGAAAAAAGTAAACATGCTGCTGACTAAATACGCAAGGCATGTGCTTGCAGTAATGGAACTAAATATAGCAGCAAGTGTCCATTATGAAGCTATATTCAGAGCCAATGGAATAATGGAGCAGGAGAGGGCCAACTTATGTGTCAGGGTTGACTAAATTATGCATCAATAAAAGGCAAATTATGTGGCGCATAATGATAGCATCACTTCATTATTTTGTCATTTTTAAACTTATTAAAACTGAAGGGCATTGGATGCAACTTATTAGTAGCTGTTTTAATGAATGAATGAATGAGTACATACTTATATAGCGCATGGCTACTCGGGGGCCTCCCAGTGCTTTTAAACCAATAAACAGGTAATCACCGCTCAGCGAAACAGAAAGGTCTTCAACCGTTTCCTGAAGGCAAGATGGTTAGGTTCCAGCTGAATACATCCGGGAAGCTGATTCCAGAATTTAGCTGCATAAAATGAAAAACGCCGGCCACCCATGCATGTCCTTTTGACCCTAGGGACTGTCAACAGGTTTTTGTGGTTGGATCTGAGGGATCGGGGAATCTGATGGTGAAGAAACATAGGGTGTAAGAGGGCCGGGCCATTGTCAGTCAATGACTTATGGACCATACACATGGCCTCAAACCGGACCCTTTCCTGCACCGGCAGCCAATGGAGTAGTCGCAGTGCCGCCTTAGCAGAGCTACGTCTAGGGACATCCATAAGCAGACTGGCCGCACAGTTCTGCACAGACTGTAATATTTTGATGGTGCCTAACGGTGCACCCAGATAGACCGCGTTAGCATAGTCCAAGCGGGATAAAATAAGAGTCTGGACAAGGAGGCGTCTAGCAGCAGGAGGAAAAAGGGCCAGAACCTTCCTTAAAAGGCTGATCAGACCATAGCATGTCGCAGCAACCTTATGCCCCTGTACTCGAAAGCCCAAACTAGGATCTAGCCAGACGCCCAGACTTTTGATTTGATTCTTCGGGGTGGGAGGGGGGCCAAGACATTCAGGCCACCACGGGTCAAGGTTGATGGGGGCCTTGTATCCTAACAACATGATTTCGGTTTTTGAACCATTGAGCTTTAGGAAGGAGGAGTCCATCCATGCAAGAACCTTGGTAAGACAGGGGGACAGATTGTTTACCCCTGTATCGGCTGCATCCGCCCTTGAGAGAGAGACAAACAACTGCGTGTCATCGGCGTAGGTGAGCAACTGAACTCCCCAGGGAAGAACCACGTCAGCCAAAGGCCGCATGTAGATATTAAACATGGTGGGGCTCAGTGAAGATCCCTGGGGAACACCATATTGCAGGGGAAGCTGTTTAGAGGTTGCTTCTTCTTCAAACACTGTAAAGGTTCTATCAGCAAGAAAGGACTGCAACCATTTAAGGGCAGTCCCTGTGACTCCTACCACCCACACTTAGAAATAAGCAACTCAAAGGTGACCAGTTAACCTTTGCAAAGGGCCTTTCACTGCACTGCAACACGACCCTACATTTGTATCACCTTTTGAACCATTTAAGCTAGAACACATTTTTTTTAGTTATAATCTGCAGATTATGCAGCATGTTTTGGAATTTGGCAAATGCACCAACACACATAATTATGCAAAAACTATAGCAGCAGAACAAATGCATAATTTCATTGTCCCTGGAGGTATTGTACATAGTCTAGCTTTATTTTAATGTTCCAGCATGGCAGTCACGTCCAGAATCAACATGTTCTCCATCTTGCAACGGTAAAACAGTGATGCCATATGCACGACAGCATTCCATAATAGTCGCATGATTTATAGAAAGTGGTCACGTGAGGTGCAGTGCACTGAAAATGAAATGCGTGCCAAGCTAGGAGCATGTTATCACTGCCTAGCGAGCTGTTGTAGTATTATCTTAAAAGAATATAATAAGAGGAGAAGCAAAGAAATAAAAGCGGAGCTATAAAAGGAGACAATTTAAAACTTAAGGACTGGCCAACCAACCTTGGTAATGTGATGCACTCAATTTCAGGTGGACGTGCACATCTGATCAGAAAATGGAATCATTCAAAGGACAAGAGAGGAAATGATTTATGTGGTCTAAATCTTTACCCCATGCAGTTCACTGTCATGGATTGAAGCATAATTTAAATGACACTAAGATAGACCTATGTATCTATACAGATATAAATATACACATGGGGAATTATTTCCTTTTGAATGGGTTTTCTTTATTACAAGATCTTCCTAAGAGATTCTAGCAATAAGAATTATGACAGTACAATCTTCTACCCATTGAGCTTATCATAGGGGGTCAACACCAAACTCCATTCCTACAAAGGTAATCTGTAAGATTTCATGTAACAAAATACCCTACTGCAGGCTTTAAAAGAGTGTAAAAACAATTGACAGCTTATTGCCTTTAATATATGTGTGTGACATAGTAAGTACATCAGATCTACTGCCTTTTTCATACCTTTTCATTACAAAACCCATCAGACCTATATCATATGGGTTAATTTTTCCAAGCACAGCAGTATGGTCTATAAATGTTGTTGTTGGCTTGTCACCCTAACCAACCCAGGCTTGCTGTACTAAGACGAAGGTTTCTCACAAGACAACCATCAGGCATGCAGTCCTAACATTACAAAAGTGTACAAAATTACAGATGCCATACCAAAATACTATCTCTCCTAAGAGTGTCTAGCAAGGATTTTTCACAACACAATGTGGACAGTGGACCACTTTTAACACCCTATAAGCACCAATCCATATATCGCCACTATCTGTGTTTAGTTATCTTTCAAAATGCGTGCAGTTTTCAAATACTCCCTGTCCAAAGAGTGTATCCCAGCAACTTTGGGAAAGATCAATATTAAAACAAATTTTGAAATGCACCGCTCAAGAAATCAGATTTGCACCATATATAAGTGATAAAGTCTGTAATCAAAAAAATTGTTCCAAATGAGAGAACGCTGAGTCCGTAATTGCAAAAGAGTGTTCAGAATTCCTTTAATATTCCAATTGAGAAACCAGCCAATGCGTTTTGTTCTGTCAAGCGGAACTTCTTCAGGGCGTAATGGTAGTTAACAGTCGTGGATATTTTCTGAGCCGGGATCACGAGATGCAGTAAATATCGATTTCCTCTATCTGGGTGGTGATGAATAAAGTGAATTTCGGTATGTACGTTGGAAATGTGGTAATCACCTTATAGCTTCAAAAAGATATATTCCTTGAGAAGACACTCCTACTTCTTCATCCAAGTTATCAATATGTTGTATAATTCATTGTAGAATGTTGACCTTTACTCATGTGATGTGCACGTTTTGCACTGTCACGTAGTTAAGTCTAGCAAGGATCTTCACAGTGCAAACTTTCCGAATTCACGGTTTGTCAGATCGGGTAAGCAGCACCAACACTATTGCCAACTACACTTAATCTGTGAGATTCCATGTCTCACAATACCTATATCAAAGCTTTTATACAGAGTAATAACAATTCACCCATATGTGTCTATTTACTTTAACATGCTTTTCACAATCAACGTGGCTGGGCGACTGCCTTTATCGTAACATTTCATAATAAATAATCAGGCCTGTAACCTTTAATATTTGCTTGTTACTATAATCATTAAAGACCTGCAATGTTGGGCATAGGCTTTCCCACAAAGCAGCCGTTAATTAAACCAAAATAAAATTACAAATATGTACAGAATCACCGTTGTCAATTTATTAGAACATCCCTCCTAATAGAGTCTAATCAGGACGATCATAGTGCAAATCTCCCACCACCAAGGATTGTTTGGGTGGGTCACTAACATATAGGGCCACATTAATCAAGCATTTCTGCAGTTGCAAAAGGGTGAATTCTCAGATTCTGCCCATTTGCGAATGCAAAAAATGCTTTTCACATGTATCGAATCCTGTTTTGCTATTCAGTAACCGGTTACTGAATCGCAAAATGGGCTTGTGAATCGGTATTTGGAAGGGGCGTGTTTAGGGCGTCCCTTCCAAAAACCGAATTGTAACGGTATGCATGAATGTTTTGTGACTATGAATGAGGTCACAAAACATTTGCATTTTACCACCAACTTCAAGTTGATGGTATCCGATTTGCAAACAGGAAGGGGTCCCGAAGGGTCCTTTGAGAATGTATGCAAAAACTTTTTTTAAGAGCAGGCAGTGGTCCTACGGACCACTGCCTGCTCTTAAAAAATAAAAAGTCATCTATTAATTTATTTTCTAAACGCAACCCAAAAACGTGCTGCATTTAAAAAAAAAAGATTGCTTTATTTGAAAGCAATCGCATACATGGTGGTCTGCTCACTCCAGCAGGCCCCCATCCTTGTGAATTTAGCGATTCCTAGGGGGTCGTAAATTGCAACCTACCTAGGGCCTAACAAGAATCATCACAGTAATATTCTTCTACTTCCAGGTCAGAGTGCCAACACCAAAAAATGTGCCTTCTGTGGTAATTAGTGAGATTACATGCAATGAAATACAGCCTGTGAAAGTGTGATAACAAATCACTGTTGGAATCCTATTGTTAATTATTAAAATAATTTTCACAATAAATGAGCCAGACCTACTGTCTTTTTCTTAGCTGTTCATAATAAGCAGACAAGCCCTATGACATCTGGCATAACGTTTCACAACACACCAATCAGGCTGTTACTGTTATTGTTGGCTTATCAGAGCGTAAACTTCCCCACAAGACAGACATAAATATAAAAATGTGGTACGCGCCGGTGAGTAATGGCGCTGCCTCCGTGAGCTCCGTGACGACGCGGGAATTGCAGCTGTTTTCCCGATACTTTCCTCGCATGCGGAGACCAGCAAATCGCATCCCTGCACGGCGGAACATGGTCCCCGTGTGTTGCGCGATGCAGCGGCTCTCCTAATTGCCGCTCTCGACAAGTTTTACCGCTGAATATTCCTCAGCTGCTGCGGGACGCGAGCGGCCGACTTTTTGTGCCGCCGAGCTCGCGTTCCATTTTCCTTTCATCTTTGCCGCCTCAACAGCCCGTTGTCCTCCTGCTGCAACCAATGGACATATTCTGATAAGGTATGTTGTAGGGAACACCCATTATGCTCCTACTCTACCTCCATGACTTTTGGCGCCACAGCTCTCTTCATAGCTTCTAATTATATTAATACTGCATAGCGGCGGCCATTTTGTGGTGTTTCCTGCGCAATGTTCAACACCTTCCTCTCATTTGCTTACAATCCTCTGTGGAATATCAATTGATCCCCTTGGGTCTCATTTAATATGGACGCTTTGCTGTTTCTATACTGCCATATTCCTGGATGTTTTTTTGACTGCGTATTGAATTGATTTTCGCTCCATTTCGACGCATGTCCTGTGAGTTTGAGGTATTGCTTCTCCATTGCTCCTTATTACCTCTTATATGACCTCTTCCTTCCAGCGCCTCTTCTAGCTCTACATATAGGGTCTCAACTTTTTGGCTATTGCGGTGTGGCTTCCATCCCTGCGGTCCTCCTAGTTTGCCCCTCTGCTGGCATCATGTCTCAGGACGCGGGTCATGCGAGATCGTCTGTCACCGGTACCAAACCGAAACGCCTTAAGAATGACCCTCCATCTCCAATTCGCACCTCTCCGAACCCTGTGCTGGATTCCATTCTAGAAGAGGTTCGTGGCTTACAACCATTTATGTTGGCAACTAACGAGAAGCTCAAGCAGATAGAAGATCGATGGGTTGTCATGGAGAACAAGGTTCTGCAACTAGAACAACGCATCAGTGACGTCCAGGATGCATCTACGAAAATTCCTATTCTTGAAAAGGAGATACAGCAGTTGAAACTTCACACAGGGGACCTTGAAAATCGTAACAGGAGGAATAACCTCCGTATTTATGGTGTTCCGGAGTCCCTTGAGGGGGCCGACATGGTGTCCTTCGTCCGCAAATTCCTCTATGAACTTTTGGAACTCCAACCAGAATCTACTCCTCTAAACATACAGCGTGCTCACCGTTTGGGCCGTCCCACGTCCAACCCGACCAAACCTAGAGGTATTATCCTGCTTTTTCTTGAATTCACCGAATTGATGACTGTTCTTAAAGCTGCAAGACTAAAACGTTGCCTCATTTGGTCGGGCCATACCATCTTTATTGCCCAGGACTTATCAAACGCCACGAATGCACGTCGCAAGGAGTTCCTCAATCTGCGACCACGTATGAGGGACTTGAACATTTAATATGGAATCCTACATCCTTGTCTCTGCAAAATAACTCACAATGGTCGTTCCCGTACATTTGATGATGCTCTGAAGCTTCGAGAGTATCTCCAAAATGTCTCTGCTTCTGCTTCCACTATGGACACCAATGACTGAAAATAATTCTTTTCTATTTCCTGCATTCACTTATCTTATGTCTTGACGACTGTTGTGGCCTTGTCCTGGTCTCTTCCTTGTAATTCTTTACTACGACTACTCTTCTTTTTGTTTATCTCCTATCTATATTCCCGCGTTTTCCTCGCTCTGTGGGGTTGGCGCCTTCGCCGGCGTCTCCATGCTCCTAATGTCTCGGTATTCTCTTTTCTCTCAGATCTGGCTTCTTTGCCCTGATCTGTTTGTTATCTTTCTCCTTCTCTTTCTTTCTTCTCTTTTTTTTCTTTTCACAGGCCATGCATGTTTTCCCCTTGTTCATTTATGTTCCGTGCTCTTTTTTGTATACCTATCTTCCTTTCTTATTGTTACCTCCCGTACTTTTCATTGCTCCCCTTCTCTTTTCCTTATTCTTGAAATGCTCATTCGTCTACTGTTTCTCTAAATTTACCCGATTTTCCTTGCCTTTGTTCATATTCTGTATTTGATTCTCATTTCTAACATGTTTGTCTCCACTGTCTCTCCTTGTAGTTGTTCACCCGCAGTATATTGGACCCAGATGTTATCCTCCTACCTTGCCTCCCATCATGTGTAATTTTGTAACGTGGAATGTTCGTGGTCTTGGAAACCCTGTTAAACGTCAAAAGGTACTGTCCCACTTATCCAAGTTAAATGCTCAGATTGCTTTTCTCCAAGAGACTCATTGTACAGATGTTGAATCGTTGAAACTTAAGAGGGCTTGGGTGGGTCAAGTTGTATTTTCTCCTGCTGTTGATAAAAAAGGTGGTGTTGCTATACTATTTCGTAAAGGTTTGGATGTTCAAATTCTCTCTTCTCAATCGGATGATGAAGGCCGCTGGGTTATGTCAAAAGTGGTTATACAAAACAAAACGATGGTGCTCCTAAATATTTATGGGCCTGTCCGACCAGATCCTAAATTTTGGTCTGACATCAAAATCCTCATCTCCTCCATTGACTGCTCTAACATTATCATAGCTGGTGACCTTAACCAATGGTTAGATCCCTTTTCAGATAGACTATCTTCCTCCAAATTCCAGCCTGATAAGACACATAAATCCTTTCAATCAGCCATTGCCTCACGTCCCCTTTTCGATGTGTGGAAAACATGCAATCCGAACTCACTCGAATATACATTTTACTCCAATGTTCACCACACCAGGTCCAGAATCGACTATATTCTAGTCAGCAAATCCCTTCTCCCTGCGATTCAGAAGTCCGAAATTGGTTCTATTTTTTTGTCGGACCATGCACCTGTTTATGCCACTTTTGACCTAACCCAAACCTCCTCCTCTTTTAATCGATGGAAATTTAACACTTTCCTTCTCTCCGATTCTGTTTTTATGTCTAAAGTTAAAGATTTCATCTCTGAATACTTTTCCCTCAATTTACCTAATGACACGTCAGTTTCGAATAATTGGGATGCCTTTAAAGCTCCCTTACGTGGTTTCACAATTTCTTATGTATCTAAAAAAAAGAAACTCAACCGCGCTAAATATATCGCCCAACTCTCCAACATCAAGACCCTAGAACACTCTTACTTTTCTTCCAAGAATCCTGACACTCTCCTCCAACTTATCAAAGCCAAATCTGACCTCAATCAAATTGCCACGGTTGAAGCTTGTAACACCCTTTTGAAGATTAAATCTAAATTTCATGGGGGTCAGAATAAAGCTGGAAAAATGCTAGCAAATTATCTCAAAATTAAATCTGAACGGAAATCAATTGGCCCCATTCTCAACGAAGTAACCAACACACTGGTTTCTTCTGATGAGGATATTGCACAAGTATTCCATAACTACTATAAACTCCTGTATACTGATGATACGCATCCTGATGATGATGACCTCTCCTGTTTTTTCAAAGACCTACCCCCTCCCCCATCTCTCCCTACTGAATTCCTTCAACTAGAAACTGAAATTACTCCTCAGGAAATTCTCAAGGCAATCACTTCCCTAAAGAAATCGAAAGCCCCTGGCCCAGATGGTCTCCCAATTGAATTTTACTCCACCATGCACTCTATTTTTGTTCCTCATCTTTTACAACTTTTCAACTCCTTTATTACTAATGCCAAAGCCTCTGGATCCTTTTTGGATGCCCTAATAATCATAATCCCCAAGCCTGACAAAGACAATTCCCTTTGTAAAAACTTTCGTCCCATCTCCCTCATTAATTACGATTGTAAAATTTTTGCCAAAATTTTAGCTGCCCGCCTTGAATCCCTTATCCCTCTGCTAATCAGCACTGATCAAGTTGGTTTTGTGAAAGGTAGACTTGCTGCTGACAATGCCCGTGTTTTTGCCAATATTATTTCACAAAGTAAACGATTTAAAGCCCCCCTAGCTGCCTTATCCCTGGACGCTGAGAAAGCGTTTGACCGTATTAATTGGAATTTCATGTTTAAATCATTACAATGGTTTGGGTTTGGTCCCTCTTTCATTTCTTTAGTTAAACTACTCTATTCTGCTCCTCGTGCAAGTGTTTTTGTTAATAATCAATTCTCAAAATTTTTCCCCTTATCCAGAGGAACGAGGCAAGGCTGCCCCCTTTCCCCTTTACTTTTTATTCTTTGCCTTGAACCCTTCCTCATTAAAATCCGCTCTAACCCCCTAATTAATGGGTTCAAATTGTCATCGATTCAGACAAAAATTTCGGCCTATGCCGATGATGTCCTGGTTTACATGGCCAATCCTGTTTCTTCCCTTCCTCCATTTTTAGAAGAAGTCCGCTTATACTCCTCTGTTTCTGGCTATAAGCTTAATCTCTCTAAAACGGAGGTCCTACCCTTAAACTCATCCTGTTCCCAATATATGTTTGCATCAACTGATTTTGCCTGGTGTCCCTCCAAGATCAAATACTTGGGTATTTGGTTCTCCTCTACCTTAGGTGAAACACTTAAACTGACCTTTACCTCTCTTACTCAAAAAATTCAATCACTTCTTCAATCATGGTCTCCCCTTTTTCTTTCATGGTGGGGTCGTTTAGACACCATTAAAATGATGATTTCCCCACATATTTTGTACACTGTCTCCATGCTCCCTGTGAAAATCCCTAAATTATATTTCAACCGGCTGAACTCCATCTGCTCCAAATTTCTGTGGAATAATAAAAGACCTCGCATTGCTTTACATAAACTTATACGCCCGAAATCTGAAGGTGGGGTTCGCTTTCCTGACTTTCAGTCATACCACTCTGCCTTTTTAATAAAACAAGCTTTCTCATTGGCTTTCAATTTCAATGATACCCCTCTGCCCAGATGGATTGCAGTCGAACGGTCCTTGTTAAAAGATTTTACTTTCCAACAATCTCTTTTTATGTCAAATTGTTCATTCATGACTACTCACCCTGTACTGAAATACTCACATACTCTACTGCACACTGTATTCTCGAAAGATTCATCCCCCTTACAATGTTTTCTTTCCTCTAGTGTATGGTATAACAAATATCTTAAGTATAAGGGTAAATCTTTTTATTTCAAGTATTGGAAAGAAAAGGATATTATGTTTGTATACCAATTTTCTCTGATTCCTCCATTATTTCATTTTCTGTAATGCAAACCATGTTTGATTTACCTGTACATTTTCGCAAAGAATATGACATTATTACTTCTGCCATTTTATCTCATTTATCTACCCTTCCTACTTTTGATCTCCTTCCTTTCCTTACTCCTTCCACTCCTCTATATCCTTTGTTTACTCAACAAATCCCCAAAGCTGCTCTAATTTATAAACTGTTATTAGATAATGTTGGTCTTAGACCTAAAACCATTACTGAAAATGTTTGGGAAACTGATTTATCTTTCTCGTTATCTGTCGATGTTTGGGATCGCTTATGGTGTAAATTGTTTAAGACTTCGATTTCAGCTCGAATTACTCAATCACTTTTTTTTCTATACCATAGAGCTCTTATTACCCCTGTAAGCATAACAAAATTCTCCCCTTCTTCCTCCCCCCTTTGTTGGTCCTGTTCCTCTCACCCTGGCACACTCAAACACCTCTTGTTTGATTGCCCCTCTGTTCTTACTTTTTGGAGCTCAGTTTGGGATTATTGCATGCGTATTTTTCATTTTTCTGAACCATTCTCATCGCTGCACGTTTTTTTAGGTTCCCTATCTGATGTTTTAGACTTACATTCATATAATGCTAAATTATTTGATCTTTTCATTGCAACTGCTTTCAAAGTAATTTTGTCTTGTTTGAAGGATAATATTAAATTGTCTGTGCATACATGGTGGAATTTCATATGTGATGAGCACAGAATTGCAATTGCTTCTTCTTCTTCTGTCACTTTAAAAATTAAGTCTGACCTTACCTGGCTGCCTTTCTCTACCTTCTTATCCTCTTATCCCCCTCCCTAACCCTCCCTCCCTCTTTCTCTCTCCCCCTCTTTTTTCTTTTCTTTTCTTCTCTTTCTCTCTTTCTTCCATTTTCTTCCTTTTCATATTTTATCTGAACCATTTTTCCTCTCCATCTATCTCTCATTGTTCTCTCATATTGGTTCTGATTTTTGTCATGCTGTGATATTATGCTGTACTCTTTTTCTTAAACAAAATAAAACTTTACTAAACTGAAAAAATAAATAAATAAATAAATAAATAAATAAATAAATAAATAAATAAATATAAAAATGTATGCAAATTACAGTTGATAATGCAAAATGCTTTCTCTCCTAAGAAGGACTAACAAGGTTTCTCACAGTGCAATTTGTCTATCTCAACAGTTTGTCAAAGGAGGTAACCAACACCAAAACCCCTGCAACTATGGTAATATGTGAGATTCCATTTAAAAATACCTATCTCTAGACTTCAATGCAGAGGAATACCTACCAACCAATAAATGCCTATTGAATTTAATATACACTTTTCAAAATAAATAAGTAAAGCTAATCATATTTTTGTATAATATCAGGCCTTTAACCTTTATCACTGGTGCATCCTCTTAATCAACTCAGATATACTGTGCTGGGTACAAGCTTTTCCACGATGCAACCATCAGTGACATCGTAAGACAATGAAAAAACTATTAAATCCCTCCTTAGAGAACCTAATAAAAATATTGTAGTGTACATCTTCTAGCACTATGGTTTGTTCTGGTGCGTCATCAACAACAAAACCCTTGCATACTAAGGTAGTCTGTGAGATTCCATGTAACAAAATAGCTGCATACAGTCTTCAGCACAGTGTAATAACAATCCATCCGTAAAGAGTCTTGCCTTTAACACATGCTGTTCACAATAAGTATGTCAAGCCTACTAACTTTGTCATAACGTTTAATAATAAAGAAATCCAAACTATGGAATCTGGCATAACGTTTCCCAGTGTACCATTGCCTTTACACCATAACAACACAAGTCTATTCAAATGCACACACTGACAACCATCATACACACAGTTATAACATTACAAATATGTGGCAAATACTGTTTATAAAATAATCTACAAACCCTCTAAATAGGGTCTTACATGAATCATCACAGTGAAAACATTCAGAGTTTGTCAGAGAAACAGGCCAACACCAAAACTGTTGCCTCCTACAGGAATATGTGAGATTCCCTGCACAAAAATCCTTCTCTGCAGGCTTTCATGTAGCATTATAACAATCCATCCTCAAACATATTGATTTAACATATGCTTTTCACTCTAAATATGTCAAGCTTATTGCCTTTATTGTGACATTCATGATAAACAGGTCAAGTCTATAGCTATAATCATTGACTGCCACCATAACAAACTCAGTCCTACTGTATTGAGAAAGAATTTGAAACACACAACTTCGGCCCAAATAATTCCTTTACTTGGGTTACCCAACATGTGGGTGGAGTCTAAGCCCCTCTTTCAACAGTAGTTCTGAAAGTTATTTTTGGTTTATCACATAAGGTTAGACAACAGCCAGGCCTAAAAAAAGTGAACTAGTTTTAAAACGAAAGACAGAGCAGTGGGTGTCTGAGATAGACATTGGAAAGCTAGGATTTGAATGTGTTACAGTGTAGTTCCTATATTCCCAATAGGCTCTGCGCATTGGAATAACATAAACAGCAGTGTTGACGTAGGACTGAGGTCATCTAGGTCTCTACTGACTATGTTAGACTTAATTAGTTTTGCCAGCTAGCTCAGAGGTCACTAGAAACTTTTCTGAATAAATAGGGAGGGGTTAACTTCCCTGATTTAGACAAGAAGGGATTAGCTTCTGGCAACCATATAACATGACAACTTTGCTCCCCCAGAATAAGGAGTAAATCTCCAGAGTCGTGTGAAAACAATAGACAGCTATTTCACTCAGTCAATCGTGCATGCTTAATTTCACCAGGGTGCAGAGAAATAGAGAGACTGCGTTTTCAATTAAAGGTGTTATTTTATTGAGCAGTCTTCTTTCTCATGCAAGAGAAATGAATTGCCACAATTGCAATACTTATCATGAAGTAAAGTGCGTACAGTAAAAGAAGTATTATGAAATAATACTGTAAAAGCATTGATATGGTTTCTTAGCCATATGATACTTTAAAACGGATAAAATATTGACATACATAAAAACATTGACTAACAAACTCAACTGGTGCTTCTAAGATACGTCTACCCCGGTGTACCTGACCTAAGCCTTATACGTGGGAAGGAGTAAGTAAGTTGCAGTTTTAAGTTAAGTTGGGTTTTTGCCAAGAATCTGAATCAAGAATTCTCTTTAAGGTTTGAATCAGCTCCGTACCTTGGTTATAGAATTGTTAAAAGTTAGGCTGCAAACGTCAACTTATCGGCGCCATCTTGCTCTTTTTCGAGCCCATTCATGCGCGTAAGTGGCAGCCATTTTGAGCACCATGGCCTCCCTGCCCTCGCTGATAGCCAGCGCGTCTCTCTCTCTCTCTCCTAACCTCGCAGGCATCCCTCGCACGCTGACAACCCCCCTCCCGCTCCCATATGCCTCAGGTCATAAACCCCCCCCTTCAGCGCAGCTCTACCTCGGAATCCCATCTTGTTCCTAGCGCGACACCTCCCTCCATCCCTTTCATGGTCCCAAGTCCTTTGATACAAACCCCTTTTCCTGTGTGTGCCCGTTTGTCTCCCTTGTTCCCAGGCCGCCACCTGGCCCTGCGGATACTGTTTATCACACCCCCGTACAGTAGGAAGCTTCCCCCTATCAAAGGACCCTCGGGTCGATCGAACACCCTTCACCCCATGAGATCCGATCAACTCCACACATTCCGTGAATCGGCGGAATGTCCAGCTGCGCGATGATCATCACCTGTTGTGACTAGGGTGGGGATTTCAACTGTAAACGTGTGGGAACGGGCTTGAAGCGGGGATTCCTAGGATGCCTTTCCGAACATCAAAGTATTGACAGATATGTGTTTCATGTAATAAAACAATAAACCTGTGTATAAGAGGCCAGGCCTCAGAGATGCGGTTAGAGCACCTCGTGACGATACTTGCTGTCCGAATTGATGTGTTCTCCTCCGGAGAGAATAAACCCTTGTTTCCTGCCTTTCAGTCTCCAGCGCCTGCTTCTTCATTAATTAATATTTTGTGGGTAATAGAGGCGACACCGCCGGGCAACACAAAAGGGTCTTTGGTCACTGGTTGTCTACGTACCCTTTTACAATTGGCGTCCCAAGCGTGGGGCCCATCAGCGACTCGTGGATCCAGTGGGAGAGGTCCTGACGACAGAGTGAACGACTGCAACGATCGGGAGGTACCCTGTCCGATAGACCCTCGTCTGACAGCCGATCATCCGAACTTCACTGGTTCCGAACAGACCTCTCTCGAGTGATCTACGGTCCTGACTGGGAACCATCAGGAGTGCCGCGAGGATTACGAAGAAAAGAGGACGATCGGGCGCTGGATTCGGAAGACAAGAAACTGTCCATGCGGTCCGGGTAAGGTCGTGTAGACACGACGAACTAAGAAATTGTTTGATTGATTGAAAAAATACTAGTATTACTCTTTGTTAATTTATTTGGAGATTCGCTGTCTGCGAACGGAGAAACAACAGGCTCTCCCTTTACAAACAGTGAAGGATAGGTAACGCACCCGTCGTACCTATCTTTCTCCCCCACTGATCAATTGCCCCTCCCCATTGATTAACTGTTACGGATCGTTTTTCTGGAGATTCTCTGTCTACAAACAGGAAAGAATAGGTTCCCTCTTTGTAGATAGTGAAAGGGTAGGTAACGCAGACCTTTGCGGACCTACTTATTCTCCCCATTGACCATTTTATTGACCAAATATTAACTGCCCGATATTGATTCATGAGGTATTCACTGCCTGCAAACAACGTAGAATAGAAATATTCTGTCTAGTCTTTGCACGCGGTGATAAGATAGGTAGTGCTGACTATTATCTCCATTGTGATCCGTCATGCCTGTCTTCTCCCCACTGATTGGTAGCCTGTTTAGCCCGGACCGCTTATTAGAGATGAACCATCCGGCTCCACTGGAAGGCACCCCTAATAAGGACATGTTCATGAAGCATGGATTGATCGCTATAGCCTATAGCAAGCTGTGGCATAAATATACGAAAAAGGATCGAGAAAGTCAGTGGCCACTGATAGGATCCTTCGATGATGACAAAATAAACGCACTAGAAACAGCCCTTGGTAAAAACAAGACGACGCCCACTATGCTTGATAGTTTCGGCATGTGGCGCAAAGAAACTGAACAACGTAAAAAGAGAACTGAGAGTAGGTTGGGAAAGGAGCTGCGGAAAGCAGCCCACCTAGCGGCTCAGAAACTAGAAGAAGAGATAAAAGAAAGAGAGGAAGCCAAACTGAAACTAGAAATAGAAACGTCAAGCCAGTGTCCGGTTAGAACATCCTCCACGCTCTACCCTGAATTACCCTCGAAACAACGAGCCAACGATGATCTGCTGATTGGTCCTCCGATCATCTACATGCCCCCTCCATATGCCCCTTCCCAACCCTTAGCACAGCACCCGCCACCCCCAGGTACCAGCGAGAGTAGCGCCACAGCTTCGGCCCCCATGGCCTCTGTGTCGGCCGAACCCCTTGCATTAGATACTACGCAAACGACAACGTTAGGCGACCCCGAGGCCCGAAGGGTTGGTTCTGCAAGAACAAGCAGACTAAGCAAAGATGAGCGAGCAGGGGTTGATAAGATAGCAAGGACACTGGTAGAAAGGAGGGAAGATGAAGAGTACATCACGGATGTGTTTAACTCGTATACAGGGAGTCACAGACGACACTTTACTGTACAACTGTGTTACCATGTCTTGAACGCATACGAGGACCGATATCGAGACAAAGGTCCCCAGAGCCTAACGACTCTGTACCGGAAGGTCGATATCGGGGATGAGGGTGAATGTGATGTGACGGACCTCCTTACGCGTACGCTTGAGGTTTTCCGCCACCTCACTGAACGAAAACCGGCAACTGAACCTGCGACATCCGTAGTGACCGAACCACAAACTGAACAATCTAACGCCATGATGCCGATACAAGAGGCTGCCCCTTACTGGGTTCCTCCACGAGGTGAAGGGACCCACGATGACGCAAACCACAAAGATGCAAAAGGAAGGGTAGTGTACAATTGGGTCTATCAACCATGGGACCGGCAAGAGATTCTGACATTCCGGAAATCTCTGCCTGACCTACGCAAAAACCCCACTGCCTTCTATACTGAGTTGGGTACAGCCCTAGGATCAACGATTATGACCCTGGCTGACATCGACTTGTTTTTCGGGTTATGTCTACCAGCTGATGTGTGGAAGCAAATCCGGAAAGTCGACCACCCTGAGCAGTTTGGACATAACTGGTCACAACTCGATGGCATAGATAAACAACGAGAACCCGGACAAAAGCCTTTGAAAGCCATTTTAGACCTCCCGGATAAAATCGTACAGAAATTAAAAACCCTGATCCCAGAAAAGAAGGTGGACTGGTCGATAGTAACGGCCTGTCGCCAGAAACCTCAGGAGGATGTATCGGACTACTTCTCCCGGTTTGAAACGGTGTTCTCCGATTACAGCGGCCAGGACTTGACCACTGCAACCGGACACCATCTTTTTGTCCAGAATTACGTTAAGGGTCTGTCACCAGAGGTCTCCCAGAAACTGCAGGCCAGCGAGAGTAGTTGGGCAGCCTCCAAACCCACGGCTATCCTCCAGATGGCCCAATATTACGAACATCAGAAAAATGAAAACGATAGAGCAACAGAGAAAAAGAAGAAAGACTTGAAAGAGAGGGTGATGATTGCACAACTGCAAGCGGTGACTATAGGACGAGACCAATACCGGGGAAACTATCAGACGAACGTCCCTAAAAATGCACCTCCCAGGGACCGCATTTCGACTCCCCACATTGGACGTACAGACATTAGAGAGGACCAGTGTGCTTTCTGTAAAGGAACGGGCCATTGGAAATCTCAGTGCCCAGTTCTTTTGGAAATCATCAGAAATAAAGACCCTAGGGACATAGCAAGTGGGCCGAGAAATAGGGGACAGCAGCGAGGGCCCCCAAGTGACACGACTAACGATAGATCAGGCAGGCCAAATACATTTGACCGACCCAGACAGAACCAATGCCAACAATCTGACTACGATGACGTCCATGACTTTGCATAGGACTGCCCAGGGCAAGGGAGGGATCCAGTCGAGCTCTATGTTGACCAGCAAGGTCCTTATGTCACCGCTAAGGTCCTGGGTACGAAGTCTCCATTTCTGGTAGACACTGGCACGACACGTAGTGCGTTATCTAAACGACTGATTCCAAGGGCACCCTTGTCTGGTTCACTTGTAACATCGATAGGTTTCGATGGAACGCCCTCCACTAACCCTTTGTCCACACCGATCTCTTTTGATTTAGAAAATAACATCACTGACACAACGTTTTTGCTTTCTTCCAATACCCCTGACGCCTTTATGGGACTTGACTTGCTGAAACATTTCCGAGCTACTATTAGGTGTTCACAAGATGGAGTTCGGGTCTTTTTGTACGACAACCCGGCTCTGCTCAGACATTGTCCTTCCCGACGCATGTTTTCCATTTCTGACGCTGACTCATCCCTACTTGACACTCTGCCTCCGTATCTGTGGGCCAAAACTGACTCGGACGTAGGACGCATGATGATCGACCCAGTGCACATAACTGTTCGACAGGACGCAATACTCCCAAAACGTTCACAATATCGGATATCGCCCGAGGGCGAGAAGGCATTGGTAAAGATTATTCAGTCCCTGATAGACGCAGGGGGGTAGAGGAAGTAGTTAGCAATGTTTGCAACAGCCCTTTCCTACCCATCATAAAGAAACAAGGAGAGGGAGATGAGAAAGTGTACCACTTCATCATCGACCTACGAGAGGTCAACAAAGTAGTTGTACCTCAGTACCCCGTGGTTTCAGACATCACCACTATTCTGACTCTGATTCCTTCCACTGCCACCACCTTCACTGTCATTGACCTCAAGAATGCTTTCTTCTCTATCCCCATCCATCCAGATAGCCGATACCGCTTTGGCTTCACCCTAAAAGCCCGCTCATTTAGATTCTGTCGAGCACCCCAAGGCTACACTGAAAGCCCCAGCATCTACAGTCAGGCCCTCAAGAGACAACTGGACGCAGTCCAGTTACCAGATGGAGTGGTATTGATACAATACGTCGATGACATCCTTTTGGCGTCCGACACCACTCCGCTTGCAGTCACAACCACCATCCAACTCTTGCACTTCCTTGCGGAAAATCGCCACAAGGTCTCCAAAAAGAAGTTGCAATTCTGCCAACCCCAGGTCACTTACCTAGGCCATCTCTTGTCCAAAGACGGAAGGAAACTTACTCCCGACCGAACCCAAACCATTCAGGAGATCCCTGTCCCTAAAACCCAGAAGCAAGTCCGCTCCCTACTAGGCCTCACTTCCTTCTGCCGACAGTGGTTACCGAATTTCAGCCTCATTGTAAAACCACTGCTTTCTCTGCTAGCTAAAGATGTTCCCTTCCCACTTCCTTGGATCCCTGAATGCCAATCCTCCTTCAAAGAATTACGAGATGCCCTTTGTTCAGCCCCTGTCCTAGGAACCCCGATTACACGAAGCCCTTCTCCCTCTACACTCACGAAAGGGAGGGATGTGCTTTGTCTGTCTTGACCCAGTCCATTGGCCCAAAGCAACGCCCATGTGCTTACTTCTCTGCCACTCTTGACCCCGTAGCCAGAGCCTTGCCTACCTGCCTTCGAGCTGTAGCTGCCGCTGCTATCTCTATCCGACAGAGTGAGGGGATCGTACTCTCGAATTCCCTCACGGTGTTAGTACCCCATGCGGTTGATACCCTCCTGAACCAGACTAAGACGCAACACCTGATGAGTGCTCGACTGACTGGATACGAATTGACTCTGCTTGCACCCCACATCACCCTGAAAAGATGCACCACACTGAACCCCGCAACTTTGTTACCCCTACCAGAGAATGATCCCAATGTGTCCCCTGTACATGACTGTGTGACCCTCACGGACGAACAGACTAGGAGTAGGGTCGACCTCGGAGACACGGCTTTCCCTGACCCTGACGGAGAGCTGTGGGTGGACGGTTCTTGCATCAAACTCCCCGATGGCACCACCTCAGCTGCTTATGCAGTTACCACAGCCCGAACTGTAGTAGAGACAGCCCGCATCACACAACGAGCTGCACAGGCAGCAGAACTGATTGCCCTCACACGAGCATGTATCCTGGCAGCAGGAACCACAGCAAACATTTACACCGACAGCCAGTACGCCTTCGGGGTGGTTCACCATTTTGGGCTCCTTTGGAAGGAGAGGAGATTCTTGACCTCACACGGCACCCCCATCTTACACGGAGATCTAGTCTCCGCCCTAACTGAACCAGTCCTTCTTCCCAAACAACTTGCAGTAATAAAATGCCAAGCACATAAAAAGGTGACAGACATCATTGGACAAGGGAATGCACTAGCTGACATCACCGCCCGAACCACAGCTGAGAATAGGACGACAACACACATGTACGTGACCAGGTCACAAGCAGAGAAATGGAAACGCTAGGGAAACTATTAGGGACATCCAAATGGCCAGCTCACAACACGAATTGACTGAATGGGCACGGGTGGGACTGAAAGACGATGAAGGCTGCTGGTGAACAAAGGACTCGAACAAATGGTTGCTACCCGATTCATACCTGATCCCCATACTAACCATGGCACACTCCCCTGCACACATAGGATCAGCCCCGATGACCGAGCTTGTCTCCAAGGTTTGGCACAATGACAAGATCGCAGACTCCGCCAAACGTCTGGTCCAACAATGTCTGATATGCCTGCAACACAACCCTGGGAAAGGAACTGTAGTACCCCGGGGAGGGTTTGGGGTTCCTAATCATCCATTTGAAGTCCTGCAGATGGACTACATCCAGCTAGAAAGGTGCCAAGGTCTGAAGTATGTACTTGTCATGGTGTGCGCATTTAGCAAGTGGGTGGAAGCCTATCCAACCCGTTACAACACTGCCATTACCACTGCGAAAGTACTATTGAAAGAATTCTTCCCTCGTTACGGCCTTTGTCGAATTTTGTGGAGCGACAATGGCCCCCCACTTCGTAGCCGAAGTTATCCAACTCATCTTGAAGGGGTTGGGTGTAAAACAGAAGTTCCACGCAGTCTTCCACCCCCAATCTGCTGGACTAGTTGAACGACATAATGCCACTCTGAAACTAAAATTGGCTAAAATAGTGGCTACCACAGGACTGGAATGGCCAAACGCTCTCCCACTGGCACTGCTATCAATGCGTTCCACCCCCACCAAACACCACTTGACACCTTACAAGGTCGTTTTCGGCCGGCCCATGAGCGTCTGGTCTGCACCAAAACCGACTTCCATTCATGACGTCCCGGACGTCCTAATGTCTGATTACTTGTACAAGTTGACGGAGACACTGTCTGTTATCCACCAACAGGTGCTGCATGCCATTCCTGATGCTTCCAGGGATCCCGGACACAACCTGCCACCCGGGGACTTCGTACTGATTCGCAACTTTCAGCGTGCAAAGAGTCTGTAACCCCGGTGGACGGGCCCCTGGCAAGTCCTACTCACCACCCGAACAGCTCTTCGAGTGGAAGGAAAGCGCAATTGGGTGCATGCACACCACTGCAAGAAAATCGCATCGACTCTGACGACGACCGAAGACGTGGCCACCCAGGAAGAAATCCTGAACAAAGACCGACCATCCTTGAACTGTTATCCTGATACAGAGACACTCGAATTGGCAAAATATCCCAACCCCACTGTGCCATCCAGAGAAGGGTATAACCTGCGACGAAAGGAGGGAGCTTCGGCTAAGCAGACTACTGACTAAGTCATAATTCTCAGAGCGGTGGCCTAACACTACTAAGGCTGTCAGGAGAGAAGCCAGACGAAGTTTGTGGTTCTGCCCGCTACAGAGCCCCCTTGAGGATGATGGAAGTGCCCGATAAGAAGATGATGGAGGCGCCAATAAGATGATGGAAGCGCCTGATAAGAAGATTATGGAAGCAACCGGACATCCGAAGATTCGCTACAGAAATCCAAACAGTGACAAAATCCACAGTTCAAAGACTATTGCACTTTTTATCGCCCTTCTCGTTTGCCTCCTCCTCATGACCACCCTCTGGATTGTGGAAGAGAGCGCACCAGCTCATGAGACATTCCTGACCACTGCACAGCCTACCACAATGAAGGAACATTATCTGATTTCCCTTTCACCCCCAACTCCGAGAAAGGCGTAAGGAGTTGTGGAACAACTCCTTCGTGCAACTGCTGCACCAGCACAATCTTGCCACCAATGCCACCAACTGCTGGATCTGTGGGTTGCTACCCCACGCCACTGGACACTCTATACCCTTCATCCTTCACCCTTCTCAGTTCACGGCTCCTGCCTTGCTTGGCTGATCCTCTTGCAAGAAAGCTATAGGGATAATGCCACCTCCAGCAGAACTATGACACATTTCTTTCATGAGGTCTGGCAGAACAAAACGAAGAAAACTGCTGTACACTTTTGCCCACAGACATCCAATGACTCTATCCACATGGACATCCCCGTCAAAGAACGGATTGAAATGCAGGTGTTCAACAATCCGACCAGACCCACCTTCTCCTACCTCCGGAAACGAACAGCCGCCACCATGACTGTGGCCCTATCCGTCATCAACGTCACAGGCCTTATGTGTATCAAAGGGCTTGGGACACAGCTGGTAGGCCGCAGCGCTTGCAGCATCATCAGAACTTTGGACTCCACTGATCCACCCTCTTTTGTCACTTCTCCGAACATGTACTTTGTTTGAGGTACAAAGGCTTACACCTGGCTCCCCAAAGGCTGGGGGAGCACCTGTTATATCGCTTTCATCCTTCCTCCGACCTATGTGGCTCCAGTGAATCATCACAGACAAAAACGAGCAAAGGACATTGAACAGGCCGACTCCACCAGAGCACAGTTCCTCGATGCAATGAAGGGACTTGTTCCACTCTGGGGTCCAATGGCGAACAGCGGTGCCATCCGACATTTCATTTAACCCAGGCAGTCGAAACAACGATGAACATTACAGCTGGCATCCTTGCGAACAATACAGCAGAGCTTCAAGCGGTCCGCCTGGTGGCTCTCCAGAACCGCCTTGTTCTAGATGTGGTTCTAGCGGATCGTGGAGGAGCATGCCACATCATTGGGTCCAGCTGCTGCACATATATACCGGACAATTCACCCTCAGTATACAAAGCCATTGAACACCTCCACAGACTTTCCTCAGAAGTTCACCAGGAACAAGAAGAATGGTCGCTTGGTGGTTGGTTCTGGAGTACAGTGAAGAACTGGGGGTGGAGGTTATTTACGATTATACTGATTCCTGTTGTTGTGATATGTGGGTTCTGCCTAGGGATCCAATGCCTGCCGCCTCTGTGTTCACTATGCGCAAACTGTATCTGCCCTAAGATTCTGGACTTCGAAAAGGAACGCATGAGAGCATTGTATGATGTTGAGGTTAGGAACGTGATGAAGATGGATATTGATTAGACAAGCTGGCTAGATATGTTGAAAAGAGAGGACTGTTAAAATCTAGTTTGCGGCATCAACATTATCGGCGCCATCTTGTCCCTTTTTTTTAGGCCCATTCGTGCGCGTAAGTGGCAGCCATTTTGAATGCCATGGCCTCTCTGCCCACTGCCGATAGCCAGCGCGTCTCTCTCTCTCTCTCTCCTAACCTCGCAGGTATCCCCCTCGCGCTTACAGCCCCCGCTCTCACATGCTTGGGCCATAAACCCCTCTTCAGCGCAACCCTGCCTCGGAACCCCATCCTGTTCCCAGCTCAACATCTCCCTCCATTCCTTTCATGAAACCGTATCCTTTGATAAACCCCCCTTTTCTCTGTGCCCGATTGTCCCGCTCGTTCCCAGGCCGCCACCTGGCCCTGCGGATGCTGTTTATTGCCCCCATACAGTAGGAAGCTTCCCCCATCAAAGGATCCACAACTGATCAAAGCCCCCCACACCCCATGAGATCCGATCAACCACATGCATTCCGGGAATCGGCGGAATGCCCAGCTGTGCGACAATCGTCACCTGTTGTGACCGGGGTGGAGACTTCTACTGTAAATGTGTGTGGGAACGGGCTTGAAGCGGGGATTCTGAGGATGTCTTTCCGTACATCAAAGCGTTGACAAAAATGTGTTTTATGCAATGAAGCAATAAACTTGTGTATAAGAGGCCAGGCCTCGAGATGCGGTTAGAGCACCTCGAGAAGATACCCTGTTGTTTGAGTTGACGTGTTCTGCTCTGTCGGAATAAAACTTCTGTTTCCTGCCTTCCAGTCTCCAGCGCCTGCCTCTTTGTTTGATAGATTCGAGTGGTATGAGAGGCGGTTAGCGCCGGGCAATACTTAAAAAGGTTCTCGGCCCTACCCTTTTTCTACAGTCCTATAATTCGAGCAATTTAGGTTGTACCCTAAGTTTTATTTTTTGGATCTCTTTTTAAATATTCACTGGAGCAAAAGGGCATTTTCTACCTCTCTGTGTATGGTCTAAGCCACACCTGGGGACTGGCTTTGCTGACAACGCCCTCTACACCGCCATAAAAATATTTTTTGACCAGATTTCCTGATAAATAACACACATTTGTGCATCCAACTCCCATAAATTGCTTTATATTTTACTGTCCTTTTTAGGTTTCTCCTAGAGACCGCTTTTGAAGACCTATTTTGAATGATGCAATACATATAGTGGGTTTTGGGTCAGTCCATTACTTGCGATTAAATGGCTTCCCTGTACATCTCACTTCCCTGCTCCTATTTCAATAGTTATTCTTCCCATTCTTGTGTTTGTCTCACCGTTGGAGCATTTTGGTCTCAGTGTGTTTTGATTGAATAGCACTCGTTACAATGTGTACCAATACAACGCGTACCTTTACAGCGCGGGTATTGGTATGCGTTGTCAATTATGAGATACCATTACAACGCAGATTTTTACAATGACTATGCCTTTACTATGCATGCCATTACAATGCAAGAACATGCGTGGTAAAGATATTGTCATGGTTAAAGTTTGTAAGGTAAGTGACAGTCCTCTCACTACATTTACACTACACAGCACAACCCCCTACACTACACATACACCACTACACTACCCTAAACCCTTAAACACTACTCCATCATGACTCTCTACACTACACAAACACCACTACACTACCCTAAACCCTAAAACACTACGTCTAGAACGACCCTCTACATTACAAATACACCACTACACTACCTTAAACCCTTAAACACTACCCCAAACCCTAAACACTACCCCCAGCACGACCCTTTACACTACACATACACCACTACACTGGATCACTGACAGAATTTCGACCTCAGAAATATCGACCTACAAGAATATCGAGTCAACAATATCGAGGGCAAAAATATCGACATCCTATCTACAACATGGTAAGTACAAAAATATCGAAAAAATAATATCGATGTAAAAAATATCGATGTTAAAAATATCGTTATTTTTTTATATATATAAATGTAAAAGTAAGTATATAACACTAATAAATAAAATATACATATTTAAAAGTATCTAATAATGTTTAAAATTAATAAATAATACATATATATTAATAATACATTAATTAAATATATACAGTAAAGATATAATATATATGTACTGAACAATAAGTATTAATAATTAATTTACTAATTTATAAATTAATGAAATATATTCTAATTTACTAATACATTTACAAACATAAAACAATAACATAAATAAAATGTAAGTAATATAAATAATAAAATAAACATGTGATATTTTAACAATTAATTATATAAAACGTTGGATAGCGTAAGGGTAAAAATTACTATTCCTACTGCAGAGAGTGGAACAGTAGGGAAAGCGTTTGATAGCGTAGGGATAACATTACTATTCCCACTCCAGAGAGTGCAACAGTCGAGAAAACTGACCCTGAACCCAAAAAACACCCCTTTACCCACGAACTGAAAACTGACCCTAAACACTAAAAATACCCCTTTACCCAAAAACTGAAAACTGACCCTGAACCCTAAAAATACCCCTTTACCCAACAACTGAAAACTGACCCTGAACCCTAAAAATACCCCTTTACCCAAAAACTGAAAACTGACCCTGAACCCTAAAAATACCCCTTTACCCAAGAACTGAAAACTGACCCTGAACCCTAAAAATACCCCTTTACCCAAGAACTAAAAACTGACCCTGAACTCTAAAAATACCCCTTTACCCATGAACTGAAAACTGACCCTTAACCCTAAAAATACCCCTTTACCCAAGAACTGAAAACTGACCCTGAACCCTAAAAATACCCCTTTACCCATGAACTGAAAACTGACCCTGAACCCTAAAAATACCCCTTTACCCATGAACTGAAAACTGACCCTGAACCCTAAAAATACCCCTTTACCCAAAAACTGAAAACTGACCCTGAACCCTAAAAATACCCCTCTACCCAAAATCTGAAAACTGACCCTGTACACTAAAAATACCCCTTTACCCAAAAACCCAAAAATGACCCTGAACCCTAAAAATACTCCTTAACCCAAAGTTAAATAATATTATTTAATTAGCAATTAATAATTAATTAACAATAACAATAAAGTAAATATATTAGCACATAAGCTGTAATTAATATAATTTAATAATTATTATCATATTTCCCCAAATAATTAATTAACAGTAACTAAAAATTATATATATAAATAAATTACTCTAATTAATGTAATTAACTAATTAATATTATTTAATTACCAATTAATTACTAATTTAAAATATGTTCAAAATTATATTAATTAATTAACTAATTAATATTAATTATTTGCCAATTAATTAGTTATAAATATTTAAAAACATATATTAATTAATTAATTAATATTAAATTACTCCCCACCCTATTCCCCTATAAACCCACATCCCGCTACAGAAAATATATATCAATTAATCAATTAATTATTTCCCAATTAATCAATATTAATTAGCAAATAATTATAATTAATTAATTAATCCTACTAATTATTAATCAACTTACCATAATTAAATTACTTCCCACCCTATTCCCCTATAAACCCACAACCCGCTCCGGTACTAAAACATCAAATTTCCTTATAAATTTATATATTATTATAGAAAATGTATACACATATAATAGTAATTATTTTAAATACTTAAATTAAACATATAACACATACATAATAAAAAACTATAAAATAATACAAATATCGATATTAGTGTCATCGAAATTATTAACATCGATATATATGCTATCGATATTACTAACTTCGATATTACTTACATCGATATTAGGTATATCGATATTACTTACCTTGGGTCGATATTCTGTCCTACGATATTCTTGCCTTCGATATTATGCTCCTTCGATATTTCAGACTCGATATTATGGTAGGTCGATATTTCCAACTCGATATTTTGACTGTCTACCCACTACACTACCCTAAACCCTAAAACACTACCCCAGCATGTCCCCCTACACTACACCAACACCACTACACTACCCTAAACCCTAAAACACTACCCCAGCACAACCCCCTACACTACATCAACACCACTACACTACCCTAAACCCTAAAAGACTACCCCAGCATGACCCCCTACACTACACCAACACCAATACACTACCCTAAACCCTAAAACACTACCCCCAGCTCGACCCCCCTACACTACACAAACATGACTACACTACCCTAAACCCTAAAACACTACCCCCAGCACGACCCCTACACTAAACAAACACCACTACACTACCCCAAACCCTAAAACACTACCCCCAGCACGACCCGCCTATACTAAACAAACACCGCTAGACTTCCCTAAACCGTAAAACACTACCCCCAGCACAACTCCCTACACTACACAAACACACCTGGCCCACCTAAACCCTTAAAAAGTAACCCAACCCCATGCCCAAACAGCCTTACTTCTCACTCCTCGTGGTTCCTCTCTCCTCATTGTTCCTGCTACATATTGTCCTCTCTCCTCATTGTTCCTGCTTCATATTATTCCTGCTTCATATTGTCTCTGAGGGGCAGTGCACGTCGTTCTCAGGAAACTGAACATCTTCTGTTTCCTTACAACGACATGGATGGTTTAAATTTTTTTAGAATACATGGTAATTTACTATGCATACCTTTACACAAAATTCGTTGTAAAGGCATGCTTGGTAAATGACCATGCGTTCTAATAAAGTGTGTATTAATTGACTTTGCGATGTACAACGCATGCGTGGTAATGCATGTGTTGTAATGGTATCATGAAGTAAAAAACTTGTAATAATGGTTTTCAGCATTTTGATTAGATGGTATGTATCCTTTCACTGCTGATGTCACATCGTGCATTGCAGTGCAAATTATGAATTTTCCCCCTCTCTAATCCCTACCTCATGACCTCTGACTGTGTATTAAAATCTGCACCTGCTTGACCTCCAGCCCCCTTGCACTCTGAACACCACCCGTTGTTGCAGGCAGTCACTGAAATTTATTTTTTAACCATTACACGATGCTCGACAATGTTAGTGTATACTCTCTCACACACACACACACAATGAGAAATTGTGAATGAATTTTCTTATGCTTTACGAAAACTTACTAAAAAGTGGCAGCCCAGATACGTGCACATTGATGGCCACAATGTTACAATGGCTCTTCTTAAAGCAAAAGAAAATTCATTTAAAGACAACCATCACAGGTGCACAGACAGAGTCCGTCTAGGTAAAAAGCTAGCATTGGCAAAGCAAATAGGTTTCACAGGGTAGACCTAGCAGTTTTTACAAAGCTTGTTTTCGAATACATTTGCCAGATTTACATCACTCCGAAAATGGTATTGTAAATACAATGCTGGTATCCTCATGAAAATTTTAGTGTAATTCTATTCAGCCATTCCCCTGGTTTCAGTGAACATCACTTTCCTTTTTTTTTGATTGTGAATCTAGTTTTGGCACCCTTTCTATAACTTTCCACCCTCTTGACAAATCTGTTATCAATTTTGACAGATCCATCGTAGGTTTCTAAATATTGTATTTGGAAATGTTTTTAACAGAATCATGGCACAGGACTAATGTTATTCGTACATAAGCAATAATTTAATGTGAACTAATCAATACAGATAGTTGAGAAAGGGAAATGGGGACACGTGAGTGAGTCAATGAATGAGTATGTGAGTGAAATAATGGGTGCACAGGTTACTGAGTAAGAGAGTGATGCCCCGATTACTTACTGGAAAACTTCATTACTCCGAGTATAGCCTTCCATGCCACATGACTAACAAAGTGAGCTTCAGCTCCACACCAGAACCCTCCAAAGCTAAAAAGTCAGCCTCCCATGCATCCCATCCCTTCCCAATATGGCCGACCCATTACACCTCTATAAGAGGCGGGCTAGCCCAACCCATCAGCCTGAAACTACCAAGCACAAACATGAAGCCGATAGCCAGACAGGGAGGGAGGGATGGGAACTCATGTGGCGAGGAAGACTATACTCGGAGTAATGAAGATTACCCGTAAGTAATCGGGGCATTACCTCCTCGTCAGTCTTCCTCGCCACATGTCTAACAAAGTGAGCACATACCAAAGCCAAGCGGCTTCATGGAAACTCACAGGAAGCCAACGGACCAGAAAGGGGCGCCCACCGAGGAGGGCAAACCCAACAGACCAGAGGAGTGGAAGGACCACCCAAGAGAGAGGCAACCACGAACAGGAAGAACCAACCCGGGACAGAGAAGCACCGGGAGGACAGAGAACCCGGACCTCCGAGACACGAACAGTCGCCAGAAAATCTGCGGGAACCATAAGCTGAAGGAGGACAGAGAAGGCATGGAACCAGACCGTACGGAGCCAAAGCAACAGTAAACAGGCCCCAGAACTGCAGCAGGTCTAATTACACCAAGACCACCCAACAGACAGCAAAAACGAGAGGGAAGCAGAAGCCCAGACAGAGGAACAGAGGGCATCCCCACCACAGTGACCCAAAAAGAGTAGCAGTCCGACAGAAACACCACACGGTGGATCACCAACCACGGGAGAGCCGAAACCACCAGAAGAATGGGGCAGCGGAACCAGATGAAACAAACAGACTGGCAGGAGCCGCAAGAATGGACAGGGGCGAAAAAGGAAGCCCAAAAACAAAAGGGCCACCACAACCCCACCAGCCAGGACACAAACAAACGGGACACGGACCCCAGTCGTAAAAAAGGACAATCGGAAGGGAGCGCAACACCAAGGAGAGGACCCAGGTTGGCACCCGGCCACCAAGGGAAACTAACCGGCCGACAGAGCAACGGGGAAGGCCCACAAGGGCACCCACGGAGTCCAAAAGAGTGGAAGGAACCAGGCCCAAGGCCAAGCCACCAGAAAGGAAGCGAACAAGCACCAGATGCCACCATGCAGAACAAAGCACAGAGAGTCCGGCAGGGAGACCGGGAGGAGCAGAAACCAAAATCCGACCCCCTGAGGATACGGTGAGAGCAGTGGCAGGCTGAGAACACCCGCCACGTGATAACCCACGCCACCCGAGGTACAAGACATGCCATAGAGCGACAGCACCTCGGCACACACCCAAGGCGGGAAGGACAGAAGAGGCAAGCAAACCCGAGCCAAGTCAACACTCCCAGGGAGCCACCCAAGTCAGGAGGCCCAGGACCCCAAAGCCAGGGAGAAAGAAGAAAAGGACACGAAGTACACACCGGAAGTGCAGGGCCCCGCCCGGGAGAGGAGAACTGGGAGATCGCGGGAAAGCAAGAAGCAGGGGCATGACAAAAACGCATGCCCACAGAGGCAAAACACAGACCAACGAGCAACCGCCCGTAAGTCTGCCAACAGCAGTAGCAGACGCCACTGGCGAAGCCCCAGGCGAGCACCTCCAACAGGACAAACACTCTGGCCAGGCCCAACAAGCCCAGATCCCTTGGAAGAAAGGGACCTCAGGAAAGCACAAAGCATGTAGCCCGGACGAAAAGTCCGAAAAGGCATCACCGGGGGCACAAACCAGAACAAAGTGACCCCGGCAAGGACAGCAGCAGGAGCCAAAAAAAGGCAACAGCCGGGATCCCCGCAAACCCCCCGGGGCACAAAGCAGGGGAGAAAACACCCAGGAGAGCAACAAGAAGCCCCCGCAGGTCCGGGGGTTGAACCCCAGACCAGCTAAGGGACGGGTGACAGAAGGCCAAGCACCGGACCAGACATGGGCCCCATAGGAGAACCAGCCCACAGCACCAGGCAGACCCTGGCAGGCACCAACCAAAAGTGGAAACAGAGCCCCGCCCCAGCCCCAGAGGCTGAAAAGACCACAATCCTCTGGGAAAGAAAAAGAAGACTGCAGGACCCACCCGCCGTCAGACGGGATGGGAACCGTGTGCCCGGCCCGCAACCCAGAAGAAGTGGAAAGAAGCAGGCACCAACAATGGGTGGAAGCAAACCGAGGTACCAGGAGACCACAGAGACAACCAAAGGCACCCACAAGGAAACACAGGAAGACGGAGGCCGTAGACGAACCGTAGTCCAGTGTGAGCCCACCCCAAGGAGGCACAAGACCAGCCACAAGTCCACAGGACCTGGCAGCCTATTGGAACCACAGGCAGAAGCTGAATGCCCAACCACGGGACCCAGACGGGACCCAAAACCAGTGGGGCAGAGGAAAAACCAAGTGGAAGTGTCCGGTACCAGAACAGCCCGCCACCACCCCGAAACAGGCAGAGACCCGCGTGGAAGGGGGACAGGATCCAGCTAAACACGGGAGGAAAGGTTAGAGCCGAAACCCCGACCCAGCAAACGCCCTCACAGGCAGCAGTCCACTGCAAAGACCAACCGCCACTGGGCACGTGCAGGCAAGACCCATGACCAAAAAACAGGGGCCAGCAGGGCGGCAAGGCTGGAGGCAGGAACCATGATCCAGAAACAGAGGCCACCCAGGATGCAAGGAGAGGCAAAAGAAGGGCCCCAACAGGGCCCCCAAAAAGGAACCAAAACCACCATGGGAAGCCAAGAAAACACACGCGGGAGACAAGAGCAGACACGATCAGGGTGAAAAGAGGACACAGGCAGAAAACCCCAGACCTCGGGACCCAAGCAGAACATCGAACCCCAGTCCTGGAAGAGCCCGTGCCAATGGAGGCACAAGACAAACCAGGAGCCAACAGGAAGGGGATGAAAAAGCAAAGCACAAGAAGAGCCCGAAAAACAGACACCAGGGCCAGACAAGCATGTGGGGCCGAAGACAGGAGCACACTGCGCAACCCAGCCCGCCGGAACATGAAACACCCCGCCACCCAGAATACCCGGGTGCCGGGAACCCATGGGGAGGACCACCAGGACCCATTGGCAGGCACCCTGGACGGAGGAACAGGCTCTGGGTGCCAAGCACCACAGCAAAAGCACTGCGAGCCAACCTAACGCGCCACAGTTGCACACACCCGCCAAAGAAGGCAAAGGACACCCCCTCAAAACATAGAAGCCAAGCTGTGCACGCAGTATAAACATAGCCAAAGATGCAAACTGCAGTAGCGAGAGGGAGACATCAAATCTCGGGGCCATAGAACCTCACCCGGAGGCGGGAAGGGAGACAGCCGACAGCACAGCACCAGGGAAACCGCCACGCCCCTTGGAGGACAGAAAAATATGAAGGCGAGCAGCACCCTGCCCCCAGAAGCCCAGTGTGAGAAATTCCAGCAGGAGAGTCCAGGCCCGTAAGACAAGAGCCCGAAGAGAGAAGCCCCGCTGCCGCCCGCCAGCCAACCCGGACTGATACCTAGGCGAGGCCCCCGTGGGACACGTACAGGCCATAAGGACACTCACACATCGAAACACAAGGTATCCAACACAAACCACGAGTGTAAGAGTCTGAATCTCGAAGGAAAACACAGATCCTGTCGGGACATGCGGGAGGCAAATGGAACACAGTGCAAGAAGCAAAACACCCACATGACATGCAGGAGCAGAGGAAGTCATCAGTCAACCTTAAATGCATGCAAACTGAGAAAGGAGACTGCGGGAATCGATCCTGCTACCTGAACGGGAATGACAACGGCCGGCGAAGGGCACCTTACACCGGAGAGCCCAGGTGCAGGCTCAGCATGAGTACTAGCGCGCCTTGCAAACCGCCGCGAAAACGGAGGATGCAAAGCAAACATGGCAATGGAGGCGAGGACGCGGCCCGTAGAACCTCCCGCCGGGCCCACAGCTCACCAAATGAAGGCAGCAAAGAAGTATGAGCTGTGCAGGACCGCCGCAGCATCCAAAGAGCCGGCGTGAGGCGAGAGCCTGAGTGGGGAACCCAGCAAGGCCGGACATACCCTGCCGCCACATCCAAAGCAATGGTGAAAGCCTGAGCGGGAACCTAGCAAGGGAAGACATACCCCGCCGCCACCTGCTGCAGTGCCCCAATGGCAGGCGGCGGCAGCGGGGAACAAGGAAATTTCAAAAGCACAGCTCGAAAAAGTACTCAGCATAACGGCCGCCGCTCGCCCTAGAACACAGGGAATGCGGGCGGTGAGCCCAGACAACATTGAAGCCCCCAGCAAGCACGCAGCAGACGGCCGTACTCCCCACTGAAAGGGGAAAAGAAAGAGACCGAGCGCTGCCCGCCACAGCGCCATGAGGGGCAGGCGGGAGGCGCAAACAAAATGCAGGCATGCAAATCCGCCACCTGTCTCAACGCCATGAAAGGCAGGCAGGCGAAGATCCCGGGCACAGGGCGAAAGGGAAACCAGCAAATAGCGACGCAATGTGGAAGAGCACAGTCGCAGAACCTCTGCAGGACAGCCTGAAAAAACAGAGGAGGAAACCCAAACCGAGTAGGCAACTCTAACAGAGCCGTGGCCATCCACCCCCCCACAGATTCCAAAGCCCTAGGGTCCGCTAGAGCAGGACCTCCACCCGAAACCCATGTATCTGCTAAAGCAGGCGCCACTTACCTGATGCATCTGGAGAGACTTGCACAGAACTTAAAAAAACAGGCTGATGGGTTGGGCTGGCCCGCCTCTTATACAGGTGTAATGGGTCGGCCATATTGGGAAGGGATGGGATGCATGGGAGGCTGACTTTTTAGCTTTGGAGGGTTCTGGTGTGGAGCTGAAGCTCACTTTGTTAGTCATGTGGCGAGGAAGACTGACGAGGAGGTAATGAATTGAGAGTGAGTAGGCAGTTAAATAAGCAAGTTAGTGGGTGATTGGGCTAGTTAGTCGGTGTGCGGATCAGTTTTGAAGAAAAAGTATTTGTGCTTGTGTGAATATGTAGTTTGTTCACTAAACAGATTAGAGAGTGATTAAGTAAGCGGATTGATAAATTACTTTAGGAGTAAATAAGTGAATCTATAGATTATCAATAGAGTATGGTATGAAGACCTGTTGTCTATTATCATTTACGTCATTGGGCTTCTTATGTATGATACCAACAGTGATGTCAATGGTGGCTCCATTTCTGATGTCATTGCTGCTGTCATCAGTGATGCCAATGATGAAGTTAATTTTGAAGACAATCATGACGTCATTCCTAAGTTCTTGAACAGTTCTTTGGTAGTGAGGTTTAGGTTGCACAGCTAACCGTCACTAATGATCTGGGACTTTTAAATGTATTTGCCAGAACATTAACATAACGTTTTTTATCAAGTTCTCTCTCTCCTTCTCTCTCGCCTACTCTATTTCCTTATTCCTGTCTCTTTTGCTTTTTATTATATTAAAATCCACAATGTTTTGACAACTTATCCTAATCAAAGATTTATTTCTAAATAATTTAATATAAAACGTTTCCACTCCAGAATAAACCACTCGAACTACTCAATTTGTGGTCCCGAGGCCACGTGCAATTTGCTTTCTCCCAGCCTGTTTCAGTTACAGCATCTGATGCCAAAGACATATGTAAAGCAACTCTTCTGCGTCAGCCAGAGCAGTGGAAAACGCGTAAATAAGGCCGACAAGAAATGAAGCAGAAATCTCATGGAAACCAAAAGTCAACCCATGGAGAGTGACATAATATATTTGTTCAGGAAATAAGAAGTTTTTAGAACAGACTTGGCTCATCAAAGCTTTCCAGTCCCTTCTCTTCTCCTTTTCAACTCCTGTCTCTTGTTGGCCTTTCCTCTCATTCCTCAGAACTGCTGTTCCTGGCACCTGGTCAGAGCAGGGGGAAGATGACATTGCAATTCCTCTCCCCAAGGCTGCACTCTGCCAGTCCCACTGTTTGATTCCAGCTCTGAGCAGACCAAATTGAACAAAGATGGTCTCACTGCTTTCTCCCACATCGACGTGCTCGACGTCCATTGAAATGGTGGGAATCGCCGTGCTTTCCCGCTTACACTTGGGAGATCACAGCAAGACCTGTTTGTGACCAGCCACCCTCTGGAAACCGTGCTCAAAGGGATTCCTTCTGTTCCCCTCAAGAATAACACACACTTTCTGCAGCTGCAATGCCCCTACTGCGGTTTCTCTTCTTGAACCATCGGCATTTGCAAAAATAAATCTGGCATTTATCAAAATTACATGACTTTATTTTCCTTGAAAAAAAAAAAAAACAGCATGACATTTGCTGCCTGCTAAGCAGTGACTGGAGAATCCCCCCGTTGGCATGGCTTGATGATGTGCTTCTAACTGTCTGAGCGAATTAAAACAGAATAATGCAGGTGCACAAACATTTGGGAAAGTGTTTGAACACCCTTAAGTGAGAGGGCTGGTTGTAAAAGCACATTTCTAAACTGAAATGTTAGCAGTATCCCTTATAAATGTAAAGTTTCCTTAGCATTCACCGCAGCGAGCGCAGGCTAATTTCGTTGGCCAGTAAAGCAGTTGAGGTGCAGGCTTTGCAAAATTAGATTGTGGTTCATTTTCAGAACCTTGAAGGATTTTGTCCAAGTTGCCACAGATACCCAAAATATCATAAGGCTTACCTTACTTTGGTTGTACTGTCAATCAGTGGCATGCCTGGGCTTGAAGAAAAGTGCCTCGCGTCATTTTATAGTTTGCTCTAGCTTTGCTGCTTTTAGCACATCATTACCTGCAATTTCCAAATGCAAAATGCAGGCAGTGCAGATTCTGTGCATTTTGCAGCAAACAGCAATGAGGATCAGAAGATTTTGTATTTTTTTCTCATTCTGCTGAGTTCTCATTCGTTAGAATGTCCCATCTGGTTCGTGGTTAATAGGATGAGTGCAAATTCGCCCCCAACACGTTTTTCTCAATTGTAGTTTTTCCTTAAGTGTTATCACGTATTTCCCCATGTGAAAGGACTCATTGCTGGAGTTGCGTCACTTTTGTGACACACTCCAGCAATGCGTCAATTTTGCACCATACAGATATGACTGAAATACTGACGTATCTGTAACTCCTTGCGCCATGATGCGTCATACTGTAAATATGACGCATCATTGGTGTCGGAAGGAGGTCACAGTGAAAAGTGACGCATCTCTGTTTTCACGCAGCGATGCGTCACTTTTCATAAATGAGGCCCTTGGCGATTTGGTGGGCCCACCAAGAACACAGCGAAGCGCATCAGTATAGCGCTTCCCTAGGCTGACAGGCTGTTGCTAAAACCATCACCATTGTTTGGTTTCAAATCAGTCAGGAGAGAGAAATAGACACAGCGTTCATCCATCTTTAGCACTACTATGTTTTTATGGCTCTGCTTGCACAAGTAAAGAAAATACTCAACAGCGAAAGACAATATTATACGAGAAGGCGGTCTCGAGACCACATGCTAGTCCACCATTGTCGTCTGACTATCATGACCCTATATTTGACTTACTTGTGCCAGATTTCTGATGGTACATCTGCATCTTACAATTGTTAGAACATTTATCAGGAGGCAAAGATCTCACAAAAGGAACCAAGAAATAAATTCATTTTATTTCAAGGTCCAGAAACATTTTCTCAAGAATCAAAGTCTGAACATGTAACTGAAGCAAGTGAATCTGGTCTTGTTCTTTATTTCTAGGTGTGCTGTAACACGTTAGCTGTCCACTAGGCTCATTAAATAATACTTAAAAATGGGCTTTCGGTCAGCCCCCCTCGAATCATTGTTTCTTGTAGTAGTGGTACTTACATTTGGGCCTGCCCACAAGACATCACAAGCAGATTGCGCAATGGACCATCTTTGTTTTCAATGTCATATATATTTTGGGTCTGCCACTGGGGAGCAATTGAGTGTTTGTATTTTTTGGTATTGTGTATGAAGACATTTTTCCTTTTTATATCTAAATCCTCATCCAGGTGCCATATGACATGCAGTGGAGTGCTAATCAGAATGGAGGCCGGCATCTTGTGCTGCTGGCCACTCCCCAGTAGAATTATTATTATTATTTACAGAATACCTGGCTAGTGGGAAGGCTACTTCTCAAATTTGGACTAATCTGATAAACGATTGGGAAACAAGTGAGTGCACCTGCCATGACTTCTGTAACCTTGGAATTAAGGGAAATAAATTGGCGTGACGCTGGTTGCAGAAAACCCAATTGTTCATGGTGCATTGTACGGTGCAGTTCATTTTAGGGAAAGTTTAGTATAGGTTCCTTGAGGGCTAAAAAAATGACGCCAAAAAGGTTCTACCTTTCCTTTACAAAAATAACAGAAAAATGTAGATAACACATGATATCCTGGAGATACCTATTCCTTAAACAGTACTGAGTGCGTAATACATACTCTTGATATTTAATTACCCTCCATGCATATGCAATCCATTTCCATATAACAATTACTCCCCTGGGATAGTTCTTGTGTACCAAAAAGTTGCTTTAGAAATGACTTCTGCTAGAATGGCTTCCATATAAATATTGGAAATGCATATATTTGCCTCTGTGTTTTCATAACATTAAAACTTTTTGTCAATATCTTTAAGGAAAGTCTAACCTCCTTAGGTGTTCATTCGCCTCATCCCACCAACTAAGTGCACTAACGTTTAGGCAGAGTTGAAATGGGACCAACTCATTATTAGATAACAATTATATTGCGTCGCCTACGCGTGGTCATCGTTAGTATTAACCGCATGCGCGCTAGCGGGTTTTCCCGCTGTGTGCTAAAATTTGAAAATCGTGGCTTTTGTGACAAAGCCAGCTCGTCATGCGCGCAGCGCAGGTAACGCCCATGACGAGCTGGCTTTGTCATGCGCATTGAAGGGGTTAATATCAACATAAAACTATCATACATTATACGTTTCTGAATTTGCGAGACGTTACCTTTCTAGCTTTCTTTTAGACATATTGTCGCTAATCTTCCAGCCCTGTCTGCAGTCCCTTTGGTCAACAAACATAGTCAAATGAACACTTTTATGTTTTCTCCGAGATGAATAATATCAGCTCAGTTACTTTTGTTCCCACACAGCAGAGTTGACAGAGTGTATGTGTAGGAAAGGGTGTGAATTACCTCTGAGGGTTTGCACACTTCATACCGACCTAAAAATATTGATGGGACACAATATCGAGGACAGAATATAAAGAATAAATTATTGATAGGTAAGTAAGTATAGATTTTCTATACCTAACTCCACATTTATGTACCTACGTGGTACATACATCTTCAAGGTACGTAGACGTGGAGTTAGGAACAGTAATCTATACTTCCCTATATGCACTTATTTCTTGTTATTTTGTCCCTCGATATTCTTTTACCACGATCCTTCTAAGTTCCCATAGGTCCAGACATGAGACCGAATTACAATTACAGTGGCTGCTGGCATCTCCGGAGGGGGGGAGGTGGTGTGCGTGTGCATATGAAAAAAATAATTAAAAGACTTACCACACACGTCCTCGGCTCCAGACCTTTTCTTCCGTCGACTGCAGTGTGGGCACCAGCAAAATCCTTTGACCAATCCTGGTGCTGCTCACATGCTGTGAACCAGCATGACAGCAGCACCTTGATTGGAGGGAGCTGCCTCTCTCAGCGCTCCCCATCACACTGCATTTGGTCTCAACCCAGCTGTCTATGACAGCTGCATTGAGAGGTTCAAAGTGTGCATGTCTGACAGGCCAGCTGGCTAGCCAAGGAGACGTGCACTTTAAACAGTGCACAGGCACCCTTCTGCCCACCACTCCTCCCTGCTGCCACTCAGCAGGCCCCGTCCCGTCACACTTGGTTCAGGACGGGCTGATGAAAAATAAAATGGTAATAAATTACCATTTAATTTCATTTTATTTTCCTCTCTGGAGCTTTGGGGCGCATTTATGTGGGGTGATGCCAGGCCCGGCCTGTGCAGGGCGTTATACCGGGGCGGTGACGTCAGGTGGGGGAGGGGCAGGGTGGGGGGTTTTAAAATGTGGGATATGGACCATTACAGGTAAGTAACGAAAAAAAAAACCCGAATTTCGTTGCCTTCGCTGCATCACATTTGGCGATGCAGCGCGGGCAACGAAATTCGTTTTATTCATTTTTTTCGTTCCTTACCTGTAATGGTCCATATCCCGCATTTTAAACCCCCCCCCCCCTGCCCCTCCCCCGCCTGATGTCACCGCCCCGGTATAACACCCTGCACGGGCCGGGCCTGGGTGGCGCCCCTCCGCTCCAACGGAGGAGCCACCCCTGCTGAATTACCTCCAATAAAAGTAACATTAGTTGAGAAGAGGGAATAACAACAGAGTAAGTCTTGGAGGACTGGATGCATGAAATCGTTTCAGAATAACCTCATTCTGCTTCGATTAGATGCATTAAGTTTCATTCAATGTTTTCTTGGTCTACAGAGCTTTATAGAATCGAAAATCTAGCATGAACCTGGGCCTGTTATGGCACAGCTGACCAAAACAATGCAAATACAAATAACATATAAATAATCACTTTTATGTCTCTGTCAATATTAACACTTCCCATTGATATAGTTAGGAAGGATTTGCAGATATTGTTGGTGAGAATACATAGGTGTCCAGGTACACGGACCAGTGAATGATTGACAGTTAATGTTAATGAAATTAATACAATACTTAAAATACATGCATTGCTGCTTTATTATCAGAACAACGCCAGATGGGGATCCCGCTTGCTTTTTTATGAGTCATTACTGATTCAGTCCGTGCCAAGAATCAAAAGACGATTGAAAATTGAGGCTTCAGTAATACAAAAGAAAACATAAAAAGGAAAACCAGTTTGGCATTTTTCAAGTAGGGGAAGTACTAATTGTAGCTGCTTATCCTCAGGCTACAACAGATTTTTTCTATATATCTTTATGAAGCTGTTACTGACTGGAGTATGCTTCTGTTACTATGGCAGTCTCTGTTGAAATCGTTGTAATTTCCACTTTTTTTGTAATAGTTTCCACTGCTGAACAGCTTCAACGAACAAGTTCAAAGTATTTCTCCCTTAAGATCGTCTTCATTTGAAATATAGGATATTATCTCATGTTCCGTGCCTGGAGTTAACTTAAGATGTTGAGGTGTAGAAACAATACTTGATGTAGAGAATTGGAAGATGCTCTCAGTATATATTTATTTAATAGTAATGTAGAGTTAAACAATTTAGATAGATGAGCACAACGCTGGCAAGGCCTCCTCTCTAATGGCAGAGACACAAAGGTATTTTCTTCCAGGTTTATGGCCAAAAAAGTATACTTCCATTTACGACTGCCAGGAATTCACAAAATGATTTCTGGCAGGCATGAATAGATTTATTGATTCTGACTTCTCATCCATGGGTGAGAATAAGTCCACGTTACTAAATCCCATGCAAGGGGTGGGAATGTTTGTGGTTAGCTTTGCAAGTTTGGAAATGCCCACAAATGTGTCTGTTTGTGTGCATTCCAAAAATCCAATCCTACCTTTCCCCACCCTGAAAATGGTCAGATATTTACTTCTGACAAGAAATGAGGTAACTTTAAGGGCTGGTAAGGGGATGTTGGTAAGGGAAGTAGACCTGCTACAGATTTGGTAGCGGGGCTGGACAGGAAATTAAAGGATGCCCTGGCAAAAATCAATCAATCAGGGTTTTTTAAAGCACGCTACTCACCTGTGAGGGTCTCAAGGCGCTGGGGGGGGGGCAGGTGCAGCTCCGGATCAGTCGAAGAGCCAGGTCTTGAGGCTCTTCCTGAAGGTGTGCAGAATGGGGGAGCATCTTATGTTGACTGGGAGCTTGTTCTAGGCATTTGCTGTGGCAAAGGTGAAGGCTCTTCCACCTGCTCTGGTTCTGCGGATGCGTGGGGTCTCTGCCAGGGTGCGGTCTGCGGAGTGGAGGTTCCTTTTGGGTATATGGAAGGAGACACTTTCGTTGAGGTATTTGGATCCAATGTTGTGGAGGGATTTGTAGGCATGGGTGAGTAGCTTGAAGGTTAGTTTCTTCTCGATGTGGAGCCAGTGGAGGTCTTGTAGGTGCTGGGACATTTGCTCATGTCGTAGGGTTCTCAGGTCGAGTCTGGCTTCGGTGTTCTGGATGTTCACACCAGCCCCAGTCTTTCCTATTCTCTTTCCATATATCCATTATCCTTCTCTCTCCTTCTCCCATCTCTCCCTTTCTCTGATTTCTTCCTTTCCTATCTCTTGTATTACATTCTCCTTTTTTTATTCACCTCTATCCCTCTTTCCATCTCTCTCTTTGTTTATGCCCCACTGTGCCCGCTGTGATAAAGTGACACATGCTTCAATGGCAGCCCGCTAAGAAAATGCCTGATGAGATTAATTGCCTGTGTGGCTCAGCATGGCATCCAGTAAGGGCTTTTTCCATAGGAAAAATGTTTTCTCCATGGAGATAAAATTGTGCATATACACAAGAGGCTTCTAATCTACTGGATATCAATGTATGCACAGGGGAATAGGAGCCTGTGGCATGTGTCACAAGTAATTGTCAGTGGTAAGCCTGGAAATCTGCACCTGGCACAGCTTTTCCAGGAGTACTACTGCTTATGTTTCTGAATTTGGAAAAAATATTATAAAAAAACAAAAACCGTAAAAGTACTTTTAGGTGGAGATCTAAATCAAGTGTGTAGTTGTTTTACCATGAATCATGCCATGTCTTTTAATCTTTTACAGACTATAACCAGCATAAAAGTTGTGATATTCAATATAGACATAATTGTAAAAATTCAGCAAAATTACATTAAATAGAGAACACCTCCCTAAAAACATTTAGGCCAACATTATGTGTGTCACTGGATTCCTGATGAGGTAACACCACACACAGAAATCCTGATATTGCAAGGTGCAGTAATGTTCTGGACTAGTACTGTTGCACTATCATGAAATTTTCGGATTATCTGTGGAAGAGTATGCTTTCATGCTAAATGCAGCATTTTCAACCTTTTTTGGCACACATAGTCCAACAGGATTTTTACCTTGAGAAATGTGTCCATTGATAACTCCAGGGGTAGAGATTTACAGCATTTCCTGTAATCTTGATTCATCTGCTAACTGCTATTACGGGCCAAACCGTGATTTTCTTGGGACTCACATTATTAGGAGAAATGTCTTGCATAAACGATTTAACCAATAAAAATATTCTACAAACCTTTACTCTGCCATTATTTGAACCCAGAATTGAATATTTACAAAGCTGACAAACATCATGAAGCTGCAGTTTGTCAAGTTTGCAAAACTTTGAATTTGAAAATATATTTAGCAGTGTCCTTACTTATTTCTGGGTGTACGTTTGGATATTTGGATATTTTGGATATTTGGAGGAGTATTTATAGAGCCCGGCGTTCGCTCCGGAAGGAGCATCATGGCGCTGAAAGTCCTTGAGGCCAGGTCGCAGAGTGGTAGGGGAGAGGCTAAATGGAAGCTTTGGTCCAGTCGTCGGGAAGATTGAAAATCCATGTTTTGAGAAGTTTTCTAAAAGGCTTCTCAAGTGTCTGAAGTCTTAGGTGTCTGGGCATGCTGTTCCAGGCTTTGATAGCCAGGGAGCTTAGGGTTTTACCGCCTTTAGACTTCAGGTTAAACCTGGTAGAGGCCATGAAATTTTCTTGGGCAGAGCGGAGGGAACGACTCGGGTTGTAGTGTGGGAAGCGTCTAGTAAGATAGATAGGACCTGTTTTGTTAAAGGCCCGAAAGGCAACGGTGAGAATCTTGAAGAGTATTCTCTTGTGCAGGGGAAGCCAATGCAAGGTCTTTAGGGCTGCAGAGATTGAGGATTTGCGAGGTAATTTTAAGACAAGGCGGGCGGCAGAGTGTAAAACACTTTGGAGTTTGGAGAGGGTGGACTTCTTGGTCCCTGCCAGGAGGCCGTTTGCATTGTATGTCCCTCCTTAAGCCCTTACCTCTCCCTAATCACCACCCCTTTATGGGCAAGTGTTTCCCATTTTCCCACCAACTTCCCCGATTCTACCCACATTTACTACCAAAACATAGGTGTACATGCGTAGAGATCTCTTCAAATGACCAGATAAGAGTAGTGGAAGCAGGGGACTGCACATGAGATCGTGAATTTCTGTTTGTGGTACTTTATTAGTACTACTGAAGTAATACTAGAGAATGCAGTTTTGTTTTCAATATCAATAAAATATTGGCTTGATGAAAAATGAGCAATTGGTATAATAAATCACAATATATTATCCAATCTCTCCTTAGTTTCATGCTTAACTCTCCTATAACAATCGTTCTTTACACAGCATACTCAGCACCAGTACTCTCAGACTGCTAGCATTTACACTCTCAAATGAGCACTCAATAAAAAAACAATCATAATCAGGGTCCATCACTTGGCAAACAACATCTTCTCCGACAAGATGTCGCGGTGAGGTTAGCATTTGCTGATGACATGTCGTGGAGTAAAGGTAAGGATGTGAATCCCTGGAAGGCCCAGCTTAAATTTTCATCTGTGGGGAAGACTGCTAGACTTAGCATAGTTAAAATGGAAAAAATACTAGTAATTAGCAGGGCTTAAATGTTCATGGACCTCTTGTATGGATGCTTTATAAAGCATGTTATTATCCTAACCATATACATTACTCTTTCTCTAAACACGATATCTTGCCTTCTTTTTCTTATCATTAAGCTCTCTCTCCCTAGAACCCACTATCTTTTCTTTGCATTTACCAACAATTCCATCTGCTCAAATCAGCTACATCAGCTTGCCTACACCATGCTTCGTACTAGATTCCCGCTTCCTCTTAGCATGTATAATATATTCCTATCAATAGCCTTCACCATACTGTCAAATTTCTTATCCACATCTTCTCTACTGAGCATCTCTCACTTAGAAGACACCATTCTTATAACTCTTCAACCATCCCCTTCAAATTAAATTTTTCTTCTTCTTACCAAGCACCCTATTGCATCTCATCCCCTACTAAACAGGCCTAAGGATGCCACTCCGCTGGACTCCCACTCTGGAAGATCCGATTTTCTTCTGTGCTAACCTGCCTGCTGCCCTATCTGTCTGGGTGAGAAGGGCTGGACCTACACCACTTGAACCCAAAGTACATGCCACCTATCCTGAAGTCTCAGGGACAGCTAGACTTCCAGCAACCCTGCAACAGCAATTCGACTCTAAAATAGTTAACCACAAGGTCATTTATTTAGGATTACCTAGCTCCATTTTCTGCAGGTAAAATCTCAGAGCTGGCAGAAAAGGTACCAGTATTTTGGATCTCCATCAGAAGTACAAAAATCTTCCTTAAAACTGATGAAAAACCTTGACATTTTTCATGTTTTAGCAACATTTGTAAATTCATACGTCCTGCCATTGTTTTGTGTTACTCATTTTATTTAAAACGTTTTTTTTTTTACACAAATTGATATTTTAGGATTAAAAAGACCACATACACAAAGGTTAATGATTTATTATAAACTGTACATAGTTGTATATCTCTGACTGTGCATACATTTAGAAATCAGCCCAATTCACAAAAATGTAAGCATAATATTCCCTGGGTATGGACACAGGCATATGCCAATACACCGCCTTTGCTTAGACATACTAGTGGAAGAACAGATTAAAGTAAAATATGCTCTTCTTATCCCATTCACTGTTCTTGTCAATGTAGAAGATACTATACATACAGATATAGCGCATACATGAAGCAATGTCAATCATGTCACAATGGATAATTTCAGAAAGATTACTAATTTGGCAGCAGTTAGCATTGCAGTATAAAAAATGGTAATCCAGATCTGCTGTGCAGAAACAGTATCTGGATTACTGATGTTTTCTGATATGTTGTTTATCGTAATGTTGTTTTTTGAGAAGTTTGAAAGTGATTTCAGACATACTTTTAATCTCCCACACTTCAATGTCCCCACAAACCATATGGCCTTTTTGTGTAATGCTCGTTCTTTAAAAAAATATTTATAATGTTCTTGAACATCGTTTTAGTGTTCGTAAATGTCAAACACCCAAATTTTAATTGCTTTAAAAACATGTCTCACCAAATTTTAAAGCATTCAACAGCATGAGAGGACTTTAGAAAAGAAAATAATAAAACAAAAAAGTTTACCCCTTGGGACAATACAGAAGAGTTAGAAACATTCAAGAAAATGTAACATTACTACTGTTTATGGACATTCACCTTGATGTTCATGAATGATAACAACACCGTTCTTCCATACTTGGTCCACCACTATATACGTGTCTGCCACAGTGATCACATTGCAGCGAACAGTGCTAATAAGTCGTGCATCTATTTTCTACTGGCATTGTAACCAGAGCACCTACCTCTAAGGATTGCTGTACTAAGGTTGTTTCCGAAGTAGATCTGCAAAGGTCTAAAAAGAACTTCAACAGATTTCATCGTGTTGAGAACATGCTGCTGGTCAAATTAGTAAAGTACTTCACTATAGTCAGTATGCTGGTTTTTTTACCTAGAGTTAGCTGCATAGATACTTTGTGACAAATGGAGTTGTAGTAGAATATTCATAGTTCCCCAATCTATGTAATTCTGCCTAAATTGTAGCAACATTTAAGGGCATTATCAAGTTGTTGACAGATGTGTGCTGTGCCATCCGAAGGTTTAAAATAACCTTCCACGCTCAAGACTCTAGTGTACCACAGCACCCAACTACACGACTTGCATGGGTAATTAGTTATTCTGTGGACCAGACACCAAAGATGTAGATTGTGCAATGTCACCCTCTACTACCTGCGGGTCATAGGCACCATCACCAGCAACAGCCATTGTGGAATGTCAGACTCAAAGCCAAATGAAAATGACCATGTCGACAATCACAACAGGTTGTGACTTGTAGAATACCAGCACCTATGGGTAAAAACTGTATTTACAAAATTGGAAATCTGAGACTTTTAAAGTTTTCCAGGCGTACCCCTGAAAAGGATTGTGAATAGTCCAAAGCCATAAATATCCACTAGAGTCTAGAAGTACTTCTACGAGTAAAAGTTATGACTTTTTTTGTGAATGTAGATTGGCTTTGTCAGTCCATGCTTCTGAATATTTCTGCAAAATGTTCTTCCACAGAACTCATTTTCAGTCTTTTCATGAATGAACGACAGCTGTGTTGCAAACCAGCATAACTTTTATGTTTAAACTGAGCATTGTAATACCCTAAATGGGCAGACACCTGTGACGAGTCAGGAAGCACAAATTGTTTCTGAAGATTAAATAGCTGCAATTGTCTAAACAGGAAGTATCTTGTTCTTGGCTTTTAAAAAGTCCCCATCATCCAAGTACTGAAGTGCATTAATAGATCAACATAACGGGCACAGACATAAGAATGCAGCGTGCATTTAACCAATTGAATGTCTCTTTTTGGGGGATTTTTCATACAAACGTTATGCGAAAACCAGCCAGCGATCATATCACTGCTTCAAGTGAACCATTACTCTCATAGCTAATAATGCAAATCTGTTTTGCCTGTCTGACTCGATATTTTCCGTCTGTGTTTTGCCAGACATTTTTGGGCTAAGACTTCTGCACTAGATGTGTTAGACTACACATTTATTTAATTTGAGTTGACAGTTTGAGATAACTTTTTTCTTAAGCCAGTTTGGACTGCTCAGTTGTCTGTGGAACGAGAGCTATTAGCAATGTATTGTACATGCATCTGAAATAAATGATTACCAACTTTAATTGACAGATTTCATCTGCATCGTTTAAATGCAGAACAGTTGCATTTAAATGATTGCAACGGGTCTAAGGATTGAACAGGTAATGACTTGGAATCTTTCCAGTACATGCATAAACAATTATATGCAAATATTGATATATTTTAGTGAGAACAGTAACAACAAATAGTAGTTGGGTAGAGTGGAAATGTACAGTTTCGAAATTTTACTGGAGTAGTATTGAAAGACTACTATAGTGCACTTAAAACACAGTTGTGTCTTAAAACATTCAAAGTCTCTGACATTTTAAACCTATATTGAATTAGAAACATACTTTAGCATCATCTTTACAGTCATTAAACCACTGTTGGGATGTTGCCGTTACGTTTGGGGAAAATTTAAATTGTGCTAGTGCAGGTGGCACAATTTGGGGAATTTTGCATTACACTGGTCATGCTAAATTATCAAAAGTATGTGATTATGCCATGTCACATAATTACACCATGATTCATGGCAAAAATATACTGAAGGAGCCTAGGAACAACATGAACAACCACAAAGCGTGCAGCTGCCGCTCTGGTGTTTTACCAAAATATCGGGTTAAAAATATTGTCTTAACATAATATTGTTGCATTTATATTGTGATACCCAAAATATTGTAGTTTGCAGTTTCAAAGGTAAACATGTAATTTTTTACAGTTCTATTTAATGTCTTTGATAAAAAATATTGTTGTATATTATATGGCTGTATGTAACATATTGTTGTTTTATATAGTACAGGGTGGATAGTATATTTGATTTGTTTTAATTATTGTTTATACAATTTCAGTTTTACTGAAGATAGTATTTTTACTAAATATGAGTTGTGTTTTTATAGCCTGATGTCGGGTATAAAAGGGCGAGGAGTGTTTTATGATATGTGTTTGTTTTTATTGGAATAAACATTTTTTTTAAGTTTTTTCCAATATATGACGTTTATTACATTTATTTTTACATTAATTTCAATTATTTGTATTTGTTTATATTTTTATTAGGGCAACGTTTTTAAGATTGGTTTGTTTCTATTTTTCTTTATTTTATTGGAAATATTTATTTATTAATTCATTTATAATTAAATATATAGTCATTCAGTCTGAGTGCATTTAGTTCATAAAAAAATATATGTTTTGGACTGACCAGTATAATATATTTAAATATGTATTTGAATAATACGTATTAATAAACTAATTTCTTATGTTTTTTTCTGCTTAGAGTTTTGTTTTATATTTCGTTTTTTTATTTGGATTTGTTTAGAGTAGTGTTCTTGCTATGGATTCTAAGTGTGACAGGTCTTGAATGTTATAAATAATTGCAATTTTCATTGTAGTATTGCATCTATTTATTTGGTTTCTTTTAATGCTTTGGGTTTTAGTCTGGTAATAGATTGTGCTGTTCTAAATACATTTTTATCATTTCAAACGTATATGTCATCACAGATGTGAAATTAACTATACCCTTGTACGAATATATTTTAAGTAGGTGTTCTTATGATGTGTGCATTTATGGATTTATTTATTTTAAAACTGAAGAAAGATTTACTGACTGACTAACTGACATAATTGAGTGCATCTTCATAGGTGATATTGAAACACCATCTTTGATGGCATCATCCATGATACTGCTGTAGACATTGTTTATGGTTTTTCTAATGATGTCACAAAACTAGATATTTATGTTAATGTAAAATAAAAATAACAGATAATCCGCCCAAGGTTCATTGTCAGTCTGTCTGACTTCATGGTAACTCCTGCTATGTTCTTCCTTGAAGCAGTAAATCCTGCATAGTGGCTCCTCTTCTGAAGGGTATCCAGTGTCATGGAGCCCTTGCCAGCTATAGCCTGCAGCTTAGTCACACAAGAGATTTTTTACTTGTAAATCTTCACTGTGGCTTTGTCAAGCTGGTCCCCGTCGATGACCACTTCTCCTGGTACAACGTTGCCTCCCTTGTGCCGCTGAGCTTTATTTCCCAGACATTTTTCTTCATTTTTGCCCCCTCCTTCACATGCAGGAGTCTAAGACCCTCCTCTGGGCCCTGGTCCAAATAATCCTCCTCATCCAGCTCCCCCTCAAGATCCTCATCCTCCTCTGGGGTAACATTCAATGCGAAAGGGCTTCTGACCAGGTTCTTAGTGCCTTTTGCAGCTCCACCTTCCTGGTTATGCTCTTTACAGGAAGTCCAAAGTCCTTGCAGAAATCCTTTAGCTGGGCCACAGTACAACCCTCAAGTTTGGCCAGCTAAAAATTAATTTTTTCAGGTGCAGAAGCAGGTGTAGAACCTCTAGTCAGAGACATGATTTTAGGGAAAATCAAAAATGTAAATTAGGGAGAATAGAAAAATCAAAAATGTCAATTAGAGAGGACAGAGAAAAATATGTCGACCATGAGGAAGTGATTCAAATTGATCTTAGATGCAGATTGTAGCGTACACCAAATTATTGTATGGCACTGCACAAACACAAGTCCTATCCCAATGCTGCCACCAATGCTAGAAATTGGGTTTCTGGTTGGCACCCCAAACAAGTAGGAACCACAATCCTAATCCCAGTACGTTAGATACACACCCTAAAGTAGGCTGTGCTCACCCTCTAGTAGCTTGCACAGAGCAGGCAGGCTTAATTTAAGAGGCAATGTGTAAAGTATTTGTGCAACACTTCAAATCGTGAAACAGTGACAAGACCACCCAAAGATATACAACACCTAGTTGGAAGAATAGTCTTTAATTTAATGAACAGAACAAGACTAAAATGGCAAACATTCAATCAGTAGATCCTGAGATATGCAATTCTAAAGAGTTAGCTGAAAATAGAGTATGAAAGGGCAAAGCATTAACTGTCATTATCTGGTCGCTCCAGAACGAGACAAAGTCGCAAGTTCAGGCTGACCTCTATGGTATGTGAGCCGGCTACAGGGACTCACTTGCGCCCGCTGAACACAGTACCTTAAATCCTGCTGCACGGCCTGTGGAGCGTTGCTTTGCAAGGTTTTGCATTGTCCAACATCAGAAGGACGACAGAAGGCAGAGTACCTTATGCCCATTCCCAAGGGTCCAGAACTGGGGTGGCACCACTTGGCAGGGTAGACTCACAGATGGCAGAATCCAGGTGCTGTAGCAGGTAAGCTGTAAATTTTGTATGTCCCTGAGACTTCAGAAAACAGGAGGCAATCCAGCTAGCTCTTGGAGGCACTTTAGTTCTGGGTTGGAGAGATACAGGGCCAGTCCTTCTCACTGCCAGGCAAGGAGACGACAGGTCAGCACAACAGAGAAGGAGTCCAGCAGAGCAACAGTCCGTTCAGCAACTCAGTAGCCATTTTTCTTCTTCAGAGTATCCACTGGTCCAAAATCGTACTAGTTGGTGGTGTCAGTGGTCCAGTACTTATACCCAGCTGTGCCTTTGAAGTGGGAGACTTCAAAGAGGCTTTTGAAGATCACAAAGTCCTTGCTTTTCCTGCCCTGGCTCCTGACTCACTACAGAATGGTATGCTGCTCTTTATGAGAGGACAGGCACAGCCTTATTCAGATGCAAGTGTCAGATCCTTCCTCCCAATCCACCTCAGGAAGGCCCATCAGTCTGGTGACGGGCCATCAAGATGCAAATGTCACACCCCTGCTCAATTTGTGTGACTATCTATAAGGAATACACAAAGCCCAGCCGTCACCCAACCCAGACAGGTATTCAGAGACAGGCAGAGGCACAGATTGATTAAAGTAAGAACATGGCAACTTTCTAAAAGTGGTATTTTCAGATTTACAATTTAGATTCCAACTTCACCATTAGTTGTGTTGTGATTTCAAACTGTGAGTCCAGAGACAACAAACTGCAAATCTCTGTCTTTTCCCAATTGAAAATTACACTTAAAAGATGTTTAAGGCAATATCAATGTCAACCAATGGGAGAGATAGCCCTTGCCATAGTGAAAAATGAATTTAGCAGGTTTTCACTACCAAGACTTGTAAAACTCAAACGTGCATATCTTACCTTTTAATTACCCTGCACCCTGCCCACAGGGCTGCATAAGGCCGACCTTAGAAATGACTTATATGTAATAAAAGATACGATTTGGACCTGGCAAGTAAGTTAACTTGCTAGGTCGAAATGGCAGTTTGAACTGCACACACCGGCTCTGCAATGGCAGGCCTAAATCATGTTCAAAGGGCTACTGAGTGGTTTGCGCAATCAGTGCTGCAGACACACTAGTAGTAGTTAATTTACAGGCCCTGGGCACAGATGCTCTTTACAGGAAGCCCAAAGTCCTTGCAGAAATCATTGAGCTGTCAGCTGCGAAAATTCAAACCTCGATTCAAGTGAAAATTCAAACCTCTTGAAAATTCAAACCTCTATTCACATTAGATTCAGTGCTTTGAAATCCCATATTCACATCACGTTCAGAAGACAGATCAGAAGATTGAAAACACCTGGCAAGGATGAAGGGTTAAATATGTGGATAGTATTACTAGTGATGATCGAAAAAAGTACACCTTCTATGAATGAAGAAGATGCTGTTTGTGTAGCAGGCTTGCCAAGATAATTCAGAATTTTTCAACAGATTTGAACATTTGATTGCGTTTGACACATTTCACTTCACAGCTTAGAATTGTGTGTGAGCCCTTTGGTCTAGAACATACTGGGGATAGATCTGATAGGTGTGTTGAGAGTAAGCCACTGGATCTGCAAACCCAACAATGATTTTGTGAGACCTTCTTAACAAAAGGCACACTGGAGCATATTTACAAGGAATTATCACCACCAGAACGTCACTTTTTCCAGCGTTCTGGTGGCGTTAACTCCCTTGCCTTATTTACAAGGTGGCGTTAAGAGCCCCTTAACATGGGTTAACGCTGCCTTGTAGATAAAGGCCCTATTTACATAGCACTTATAGTGAAAGGGGTGTGCACTGGTTGTTGCAGTAAGCTTTGCGCCGCAACACCGATTGCTTTTTGACGCTGCTCCGTATTTACAAGTAATGGGGCAGCGGCAAAAAAGCTGTTAGGGAATACCTGGTCTTATGCAGGCAAACCGAGGAGAAATGTTTTATTTCTACTTGTATTTTGCTCTTTCCACACACAAAGATAGAGCAAATCACCTGTAAAGATTGTTTATGTGCAGGAAGGTGTCCTTTTGAAGGTGTCCCTTCCTGCACATAAACGATTGCCCCTGCAGCGCAGGCACTCTAGCAAAATAGCGCTAGAATGCCTGCGTTGGCGCTAGGCACCTTTTTTAACACCAGTGTTAGGGGCTACACAGGGTTGCACCGCATTCTTGGGAATACGGTGCATCCCTGCATTTTGAAACTGTAGGAGCGTGGCACTACCAATTTTGGAGTAACACTGCACTTCGCCAGTTTGTTGTTAATGTACCCATTGTGTTTTCCGCGTTAAGGGTTGCTGGCATGTAGAAATTTGGATCTCTGATTGCGATGTACAAGCATATTTCCGTCATCCATGTATGCATCTCCATCTAGTGACAGCCTCACTCATTAGGTCACATACTCCTCATTTGTCTGTGTGGGTCCCTATAGCCTACGGTCATGTTACTAATGACATATGCAAAAACTGTAACAATAGGATGGCGTTAAACCCTATTGCGACAGCACCAACCAAGGAAACAGTTTGACTCTAACATCATGGAATGACAACTTTAAATGTCCCAAATGTTTTCAAGGCAATTCTGATATTAGCCATGTACGCTACTAAATACAGTGAGTTACAAATTGAGCACTTTCACTAAAATGAGGCAATAATATGTCTCCAAATAACCACAATCTTCCCATAACATGAGTTAGGTAGACAAATATATCCATAGATTGATTATGTTTCTAATAATCCTTTCGGCTTTGGGGCCTCAGACATGTCTTGGATATTATTCAGTTTATAATAAACCTATCATCTTCCTTAGTTCAGCCATCCACTCCTGGCGGTTAGAAGTGAACTCTTAAGGCACTCATGAACAGCTCTGCTATCTTTTTCATCCACAACATTGAAAGTACAGAATGTTGGGGATTTCCAACAGGCATGTCATTGAAATATTAACTTCCATTATTTTGTTATGGAAGTCATATACTCTCAAAATGCTAAACATTCTTTTTTTTAGGACAAGCAAAAGAGCTTTAAACATAAAATGTTCGAAATGATGTGGTTTATGCCCTAACAAGTTAACTGAATATCTGTTCATATAAACTGCTGCTAACAGAGTCACTTGAATTATCTACTGGCCATAAAGACAGTAAAAATGATATACAAATGTAATAGTTTACCAACAGGAGAAGCATGGAGTACACTACCACTGAAGTGTACCATTTGAAATTGTATTTCAGCCTGACAACAAACATTCTATGCAACAATGGAATACTTTAATGGTCATATTAGTGTGCTTTGAGGTATTTGTTACTGTGCATTTCAGTATGAAATTAGCAACTTTAAGTCTCTTGCACAGATTCACCAACCATATGAGGTATACCAGAATGATAATCCTGTTCTCAGTCTACCACATCCACAACGTCGTCTGACCACTACATCGTGGGGCCTTACATCATCAAAGCTAGGGGCTATTAAAAAAAGGGGGGGACATGTTATTTAATTAAAATGAGGTAATGTTAACAAATACATTTAAATAAAATACAAATGGGTAAGGAGTTTTTCCACACCACTCGATATAATGTCATTTCACATGATGTAGTGGACCTGGTGTTGTGTTTTGGTGATACAGTGGCACACGACAGCATAATATTCAACCATCTCTAGATTCTTCATAAAATGAAGCAGGTGCTTGAAGGAGGGACATGTTAAGTTAGGACGTGATAAATGACCCAATAGATGTTGTAGAAAAAAGGAGAAAAACAAAATAAGGTAAACGTGAAGCCTTGTATAAAGAACTACAAATGGGTTTATGACCTGAGATGATGTGCCAGGTGACTGCTGTCAAAAACTCACTGAACACCTGAAGACACCCATAGAATAGTTACACTATCCACCTGCAAGGCACATTTTCAGTCCATAAATATGCTCAAACCACATTGGGTGGGGTCCCCTTTCGAAAACCCCACAAGTAATACGAAAAACTGAACGTGAGCGACTAGGGTATTGGGTGTCCTCCATCCCCTATGCTCCCCACTAATCGAACAAAAAAGAATCTAGTAACTCAATCTATACCTATAATTAAAAAAGATTAACACCTAACCCCATGCTTACAAATATAGACACGGTGCATCAGCGTCAGCATTCAGGAAGTGTAGCAGAGGCACTCTGTATTTCATTGCCTACTCCAGACAGACTGGGTGTTTAGATTTTACAAATTCCCTGTCAGTGATTGTATCATCATCATCTGGGGACCACATTTGAAACAAAATTTTAGTGCATCTTCAAGGTTAGCACAGATATGCCTAGTTCTTCTGTGAGATAGCCTATGGCCTTCAACACATCCTTCTAACATCAAACGACTGCAATGAGGCTGGTGCTGACTACTGAGGAAAAACCAACTGAAGAGAGAGGACATTTTGAACACCCAAAAATTTTAATTCCAGTTGTTCTCAGGTCATACAGGTGCGGTTGTTAAAGCTTCACGGTTGACAGTGGTGCCCTTCCAATGCATGGTTCATAAATCCTTGGTGCCGTCACACCATCATGACACACGCAACATGTGACAGTACAGTGCACACATATGAATGTAGGACACCATCAATGGAAGAACAGGTATTCTCAAAGAATATGATCGAATCCGACTCCTGATCCCTGACGAATGATGAAGCCATCAAGGAAAAAGGACACAGAGAGCGACCAAGCATGCACCCACACGCACACTCGAACAACAGCGAAGGATAGCATAGCATCACCCATGGAGTACTCATATCTATTCACCTTATCAAATCCAGGCAAGAGATGCAGCTATGAATAGATTAGCTTTCTGAACAGCAATGGTTAGGTTGCAATGCCACTGGTCTCAAAACTGTGTTTACAGATGTGGATCTGCGCTCTGGGTCAACAACATCTGTGACGGACAAATTATTAGAAGGCTCTATCTCCTACCTGGTCTTGCCTGGAGGGCGCAATATAAAGACCCCTGTGGGAAGAAATGCATATTCTATTGGCGTCTCATGACTTTAACACATTTGTCGCTTGCACTACTTGCATGAGAGAGAAAAAATCCAATTTGTGGCAAGCACATACTAACTGTAATATTACATCTGCCCCCAGGTCAGATCCCTACAACCTTTGTGGTCTTCTTGAATTGAGGGGAAATCTGCTCATTTTGTTTCTGTAACAAAACGCTAAGAATGAACAAGTCCTGGGTCTGTCATTTTTAACGTTTCTTTTGTTCTGGGACAGACAGCAGATGACACAGCTGTGAACACCATCTGTTTCAATTCGCCTCTGGCTGAGAATCTCCATTCAATGAATTCCCCCAAGTTCTTTAACATAACACTTTTATACTTTTTTATATAATCAAACAGACTTGTGGTTTCAGGTTTTTCCCTTTTTAACCAGTGTATGACATTATGTATTTTATGTCATACAATTTAAAAAAATGACGGTTTGCATGTGGAAGAAGAAAACGCAAAACAGAAATAACAAATCATCTAACATCAAGAAATAACTGATTAGACAGGAAACCACATTTCAGATCAATTAACAGCCGTGCACTACTAGGTCGGTCTGAAGTTCATGCCGGAAAATGTAAAGAGCTTCTGATGGAGAGCACTGTGAATGTAACATAAAATGCATAATTTAAGGGAAACAGTTGTAGAAACTCACTAATATAATAAATCAGTCTAAGCTTACCAAATTATTGTTTAATGGGACAGTATAGTTCTAAAAGTCATAGCATTAAGCACTTTCAGTACAAAATTAAGATTTTCCAATGCATAAAATTGCGGTTTTCCCTGGGTAGGGGTAGGGGTGACTCTGGCCGGCTTTGACCAATAGGGGAATGGCTCCACAATCTTTAAACTAACTCAAAATTAATATTTAGCTTTTGCGAAATTCTTTTTCGAATGATCATTCTGTTTACACAATTGCGTCCAATTGATCATCTATGTTCCAAACTTTGTGGCCAATTCACAAAGGCATGGGAAGTATTTGTCATTTGGCCACTAAATATTTATTTTAGCAGCTAGAATTCGGAAGTTCTTTACATTATAGTGACACCTATTATTATATGATACAATTAGTATTTCTATCCATATCAACTGCCTCCTTTTCTTTCTTTATTTGCCCACGTTTTGATTTTTTTTTTAGCCTAAGTCTTTCTTAAGTGATCCAATTCAGGACAAAACTCAGCCATTTCTTTTAAGGGTGGTTGTCACAGTTTCAAACTCGTGTGGAATAAAAACAAATGCGTGCCTCACCCTAAGTGGGGTTTATTAGGGTTTCTAACAAGAACATTTTGAAAACAATAGGCCAATTTGTGCATCGCGCAGCACAAGTATTAAAAATAATTGTTTTCATTTATGGACTATTATTAGTTCACCAGGAGGTCTGAGGCGCCGACATCACCCGTATTAATGATATCTACTACTGCCCCAACGGTGGGGGGTCTCCTTAAGACTTTAACGACTTTGGTCTCTTCCAAAATGAGAGAAGGAGCCTGTAACTTAGAAGTGTCAGTAGCATATTGCTTTGCTTTATGCTTTATTTTTCCTCCCTTCTTCGGCAGTACGGGTTAGGGGGAGGATGTTCTAAATCCTTTTTTTTCCATTTTACTCGAAATGTCCTGGCATCCAAATAGAGTGATGATGTTCTTTTCAGGCCTTTTTGATGGGACTACATTGTCTCCACTTGTATGTTATTTTTTTCAATAAACTGATTTGACACGAAAGGTGGGGCACAGGCCACTTTCCTCGCTGGTTGAAGGGCCACACACTTGCTAAACAAATCTGAAATATCAAATAATTTTTGAGGCCCGTCAAGGAAGCACAAGCTACCAATGGAATTCTAAAACAGAAAGCTTGCCTGTTCAAATTATATGGAATTGCAATCCGGTGTGTCCTTATATATTTTTCAAAATGAGCAAAATGTATGACCATCCTCAATGACCTCGTTAACCCAGGTTCAAACTTGGAAGCAGATGTACTGCCTTGTATACCCATCACCCATGCACCACCATCATAGGCCAGACACTGCTGCATCTGCTCTGTGTGAGCCACACATGCCTATTCACAGCATGATATGTCCATTTATAACATGATACTCCCATGTTCATCCGTAGAACAGATTTATATGCTTAATTCCACCTTTCAAATGTATGCACAGCCTTGTATGCGTATTTGCAGTAGAGAAATGACATGCACCGCCTTTATATACAAAGAGCAGCCCCATGGCCTTTGTGCAACCCCTGGTGTCCAAGACGTCAGAAAAGAGAACTGTTGAGTTCTGCCTTGAACCTCATCATGCAAGGGCCACTGAAAACATTGGGAGTTCAGTTCATGGACTGACAAATGAGAAACAAATACTACTTACAGTTTAGGAGTATTGAAAAGAAATCTATGAGTGAAAGTAAAGTCTCAGAGTCTGGACCCTCAGCCGCTTGTGTTTCACAAGCGTCGCCCCCATACACAGTACGAAGTCTCACCCCTGATGCTTACACTGCTAATATAGCTACATGGAACAGAGGCCTAATCGAAATCTAAGAGAGATGTAAGCTACATCTACAATCACCAACCCTCACTTGATATTACTTACCAGGCGCCAGCTATTACATTCAATGTGTACAACAACTGCTAGCTGTTGCATTCAAACTGTACAACATTTAAGTCATGAAGTCCTTTAAAGCTGATATTATAAAAAATGCCTTCAATTGATAATAAAAATGTACAAATAGAACAAGCATTGAAAAGCCAATAGGTCTTGCCTATGCAAAAGCTATAGGCTTTGCCAATATGTTTTAGCCATATTGTACACCAGCATGGCTAAAAGCTAGTGGCGTAAAGGAGAGTGGCGAGGAATGGATTGATGTAAAGTGGAGTGCCGTGGAGTAGAGTGGAGTGTTATGGAGTGGCGTGGAGTGGGGTAGAATATAGTTGAGTGGTGGGGAGACACGTAGTATCGTGGAGTATCATGGAGGGAGTATAGTGGTGTAGAAGGGGGTAGAGTGGCATAGAGTGAAGTAGATTTCGTAGAGTTGAGTGACATAGAGGGTAGTACAGTGTTGTAGAGTGGAGTTGAGTATCATAGAGTGGCGTGGATTGGAGTGGCATAGAGTGACACATATTGGAGTGGCATAGAGCAGAGTGGAGTGGTGTAGAGGGTGTTGAGAAGAGGGGAGTAGAGTGTTGTAGAGTTGAGTGGCATAGAGTGGAGTAGATTGTTGTAGAATGGAGTAGCATAGAGTGGAGTTGTGTAAGAAAGTGATATAGCTTAGAGTGGTGTAGAGTGTTATCGATTGGAGTGGAGTAAAGTGGAGTGTCAGAGTGGTTTAGTATGTTGTAGAGTAGAGTGGAGTAAGTGGTATGGAGAGGCGGAGAAGAAGTTGTGTAGAGCATCATACCGTAATGCTGTGTCGAAGTGTTGCTTGGAGTGGAGTAGAGTGTTGTTGTGGAGAGGCATGGTGTGAGAAGGTTGTCAGAGGGGAGTAGAGTGTAATGACGTAGAGAGTGATAGAGTGGAGTAAAGTGCAGTGTAGAGTGGGGAAGAGTGGTCTAGAGTGAAGTAGCATAAAGTACAGAGTACATTGGCATAGAGTGCATTGGTTTTGAGTAAAGTGGTGTGGAGTTCATTGGCATAGAGTGCAGTGACAGAGTAGAGTGCAGAGGCGTAGAGTGCAAAGGCGTAGAGTGGTTTAGAGTAGAGTAGTTCAGAATGCCACGGCATAGAGTGCAGTGGCACTGAGTGCAGTGGTGTAGAGTGGAGTGGTACAGGGTGGAGAAGAGCGGCGTAGAGTGCTGTGGCATAGAGTAGATTGTTTCAGAGTAGAGTGAAGTCGTGTAGAGTTGAGTGGTGCAGAGTGAAATGGTGCAGAGTAGAGTGCAGAGGTGCAGAGTGGCATAGAGTAGGGTTATATAGAGTGCAGTGGAGTTCAGTTGTGCAGAGTGCATTAGAATGGCGTAGCGAGCAGTGCCATAGAGTAGAGTGATAAAGAGTAGAGAGGTGTAGAGTCTAGTGGTGTAGAAAGCATTGAATTAGAGTGCAAAAGAGTGGCATTGAGTTCAGTGGTGCAGAGTAGAGTGCAGTGGCATAAGGTGCAGTGGTGCAGAGTAGAGTGGCATAGAGTTAAGTGGCAGAGAGTTCAGTCTTGCAGAATAGAGTGTTGTAGATTGCAGTGGTGTGATGTATAGAGCTTTGGCATTTAGTGCAGTGGTGTAGAGGAGAATAGAGTGGCATAGAGTGTAGTGAGGTAGAGTACGGTGGCATTGAGTAGAGTATTGTACAGTAGAGTATAGTGGCGTAGAGTGCAGCGTTGAAGGGTAGTTGGCGTAGAGTGCGGTGCTGTAGAGTGAAATGGCATAGAGTGCGTTGGTTTGGGAAAAGGGGTATAGAGTGCATTGATGGAGAGTGCAGTGCTTTAGAATACAGTGTTGTAGAGTGTAGTGGTGTAGAGTAGAATGGTGCACAGTAAAGTAGAGTGGAACAGTGTAAAGTGCAGTGGAGTAGTATGCAGTCACATAGAGTGCATTGGTTTGAGTAAAGTGGTGTAGAGTGCATTGATGGAGAGTACAGTGGCCAAGAGTACAATGGCATAGAGCGCAGTGGTGCAGAATAGAATGGTGCAAAATAAAGTAGAGTAGAGCACCCTAGAGTGGAGTGGCGTAGAGTGCATTGGTTTTGAGTAAAGTGGTATAGAGTGCATTGATGGGGGAGGGTCAGGGTGGGGGTTGTAAAATGCGGGATATGGACCATTACAGGTAGGTACCGAAAAAGGAAAAAAACGAATTTCGTTGCCCGCGCTGCAGCGCCAAATGTGATGCAGCGTGGGCAACGAAATTCGTTTTCTTTTCTTTTCTGTACTTACCTGTAATGGTCCATTTCCCTCATTTTACAACCCCCCCACCTGACCCTCCCCCGCCTGACGTCACTGCCCCGCTATAACACCCTGCACGGGCCGTGCCTGAGTAGAGGGGCATAGAGTGGAGTTGAGAGGTGTAGAGTAGAGCGGGGTGGGGTGTGGTGCCTAGACTGAGTGGCGAAGAGTGCAGTGGTGCGTAGCATTTTAGTGTGGGGTAAAATGCATTGGCATAGAGTAGATTGGTGCAGAGCAGAGTAGAGAGGTGTAGAGTGTAGAGGAATAGGGTGAATTGGTATAGAGTGCAATGGTGTAGAGTGCAGTAGAGTGGTACAAAGTAGAGTGCAGTGGTGTAGAGTGTTGTATATTGCAGTGGTGCAGAGTGGTGCAGAGTAGATTGCACAAACGGAGAGTCAGGTAGTTTAGAATGGAGTAGCGTAGATCACAGTGGTGTAGGGAAGAATGGTGGAAAGTAAAATAGAGTGGATCAGAATAGAGTGCAGTGGCATAACATAGATTGTTTCAGAGTAGAGTGAAGTGGTGTGGAGTGGACTGGAGAGGTGCTGGGTAGAGAGGCCTGGTGCAGGGTAGAGTGCAATGGCATTGAGTAGTGACATAACATGCAGTGGCATGGAGTGACAGAGAGGAGAGTGCATTGGCATAGATTGCAGTTGTATATAGTGCAGTATTGCAGAGTAGAGTGACCTACAGTGGAGTGGCATAGAGTGGAGTTGGATAGAGTAATGTAGAATGACCTATACTGTATTGGTGTAGTGTGCAGTGACACATAGTAGATTAGGGTGGAGTAGAGTGCCTTGGCATAGAGTGGAGTGGTGCAGAGTAGAGAGGTGAAGAGCGTGGTGGCATAGAGTGCAGTAAAGTGGTGCAGAGTATACTGCAGTGGTGTAAAGAGCAGTAGTGAAGAGGAGAGGGGTGGAGAGTTCAGTGGTGGAGAGTGCAGTGTTGCAGAGTAGAATGTCACAGAGTGGTGCAGAGTGGAACTGGTGTAGAAAGCAGCAGCATAGAGTAAAGTAGTGCCAAGTAGAATAGAGTGGCTTAGAGTGAAGTGATGTAGAGTAAACTAGTGTAGAGTGGCATGGAGTGGAGTGGCGAAGAGTAGAGGGCATTGGTTTTGAGTAAAGTGGTGTAGAGTGCATTGGCATGGAGTGCAGTGGAATAGAGTGCTGCAGTTAGAGTAAAGTTCAGGCGCGTAGACAAGAGTGGGGCAGAATAGAGTCAAATGGTGCAGAGTAGAGTTGCACAGAGTGGAGTGGTGCAGCATAGATTGCAGTGGTGTAAAGTGAAGTGGTTTCAGAGTTGAATGAAGTGGGGTAGAGTGGACTAATGCATGGAGTGATGTGTGGTAGATTGGAGTGGTGCAGGGTAGAGTAGAGTGATGTAGAGTTCAGTGGTGTGCTGCAGAGTAGATTAGGGTGGTGTAGAGTGGATAGGCATAGGATGCACTTGTACAGAGTAGTGCAGTGGCATAGGGGCCGATTCACAGAACTAACTTAAGACAAAATAATAAACTTACTACTTTTGGTATTCACAGAAGGCATTTAGTAGTCTTAAGTTAGGATTGTGTCTTAAATTAGGATTTTGTCTTAAGCTAAGAATTTGTCTTAAGTTTGGATTTTGTCTTAAGTTACGATTTCATCTTCAGTTAAACTTAAGTTTTACTTAAGTTTGTATTAAGTTTAACTTAAGATAAAATTCTAATTTAAGACAAAATCCTAACTTAAGACAAAATCCAAACTTAAAACAAAATCCTAACTTAAGACCACTAAATGCCTTCTGTGAATACCAAAAGTAGTAAGTTTATGATTGTGTCTTAAGTTAGTTCTGTTAATCGGCCCCTTAGAGTGCAGTGTTGCAGAGTAGAGTGGCATAGAGTGCAATTGTGCATAGCTGAGTAGAGATAGTTGAGTAGAGTGTGGTATAGTGCATTGGCATAGATTAGAGCGGTGTAGAGAAGAGAGGCATAGAGTGATGTGGCATAGGGAGGAGTGGTGCGAAGTAGACTTCAATTGAAATGACCATTACATTTGCACAAGCAATCAATTTTACTGATGAAAGTATAGAGAGCACATATGATAACGAGTGAAACTGTCATCGCCTATTGAATTGATTTTTTTTATTGTATTCAAATATGTGTTTCCACCACAATGCTTCATTTGTGCTTCCCTAATTCTGATATATTCTGAAATATCTGCACACTTATTTACAGAAAAGATACATTTTGCTGTGTGCTAGAAAAAATAACATTTTGCAGCCTTCTGCACCAGCACACCCCCAGTATCCAGCATGATTGTCCCATAAATCCTTTCTATTTACAGTCAGAGAACGAAAATTAAACACCAACTCCCTGGAAGACAGAGCCTGACATTTGACCTCTGTCTTTGAATGCACAGCAATGTGACAATGTAAGAACAAGTTTTAAAGGCCGGTTTACAGAAATTGAGCAGCGGTTAAAGAATACCGTAAGTAGGTATTGGGGCATGGAAGGGATGACCTCCAGCTGACCAGCCTAAAATAAATAAATTCAGCAAATAGAAAGCAAGCAAACATGAGTTACAAAACACAAAGCCAATGGTAAGCAATGGGTGAAATTAATTCGCCGGTAAGCTTTCCGAATGTCCCCAAGATGTCGTTAGCAAACCTGACACCTGTGCTGTCTGGTATACTTCGACCTAAAAATGTCCAATATTAGTTGCATTTGCTGCATGATTGAAGCCAAAGGCCATGCTTCAACATCACGTTGGTCTTGTTTTAGTAATGAAAGGTGCTATATACCAGTGGTTGTCAGTGTTGATGGATGTCTTGTTTTTTAATATTTGTACTTTACCATGCCAGTCTCTTGCCCAATCAATTCTTAGTATTTAGATGTTGTGTAATAGTATTGTAAAATAAATGTATGAGTGCTATATCAGAACCAAAAGTAATGTAACACGTCTGAGTTAAAAAAAATCCATAACAATACGAACAGATCAGCAATACTAAAAGTCCATAAAACAAGAAGCGATATCCTGTTGGTAGAATAGAGCCCCTTCTGACTAGTGGAAATGGCCTCTTGGATGACTGAGAGCTGTTTAAAGCTCAACGCCAACAAACCAGAGATCATGATCGTATGCATGGTTCCATCCATGGTGAGCAGTCAAAATATTGAAAATTAAATATCGACCCACACTAATATCGAGGTGAGGATAATATCGAAGGGACAGAATATCGATGTTAAGAATATCGATGGACAAAATATCGACCCTAAGGTAAGTAATATCGATTTTTTTTATATTTATGTAAGTAATATCGAAGTTCGTAATATCGATATCGAATACATAGATGTTACTAATATCGATGTTACAAATATCGATATTTATGTTATTGTTATGTATTTTATTATGTATTTTATATGGATGTGTTATATGTGTTTTGTTAAGTGTTCTACTGGTTTTAAAATGTATGTATACAATTTTTATATGTTAATAATGTGTTTTTTAAGTTAATTTTGTATTTTAGTACTATAGCAGGTTGTGGGTTTAAAGGGGTATAGGGTGGAAAGTAATTTAATTAAACTAAATTAATTATTACTTTTTAGGAATTATAAATTAATTTAATACATGTTTGAGTTTAAGTTCTGTAGGCAGTTGAGGGTTTATAGGGGAATATGGTGGGAAGTAATTTAATTGTAATTAAGTAATAATTTATTTTCATTAATTGGAATTGATAATTATATTATTGTTAATAATTATGAATTGGTAATTATTTGTTATTAATTGATAATTATGTTAAGTGTATTATTTTTTATTGGAGTGTGTTGTGCATTTATTGGGGAATAGTGTTGTAAGTAATTGAAGTCTAATTAGGTAATTATTACATTTATTGTTTGGTATTGATAATTCATTTATTTGACATTAATTATTAATTGGTAATCATTTTAAATTATAATTTCTTGGTTATGAAAATTAATTTATTGTTGTTTTATCATTAATTGGTCATTAAATATTGTTAAACATTATTTATTGATTTTTTAAACTGATATATTAACAGTAATTATTAATTGGTAATTAATGTTTCATAATTTTTATTTTTGGTACAACAAATCATTTAATTGTTCAATATTTGTTAATTGGTAATTGTGTTTCAATAGTTAATATGTGTTTTGTTATTACAAATATGTTATTGTTCATTATTTATTATTTGGTAATTAATATGTATTCATTATTATTTATTGGTATTCATTATAAATGTATTGTTAGTTAATTATTCATTGGTCATTATGTTATTAATAATTATTTATTGGTATTTGTAAACAATTTAGAGATATTTAATAATTAATTAATTCATTATTTTCAAGAATTATTTTATTTATAAGTATGTTATTTCTAACTTCTACGCTATCCAACACTTTCCCTACTTTTGCACTCTATGGAGTTGGAATAGTAATTTTGACCCTTACGCTAACCAACACTATCCCTATTGTTCCACTCTCTGGAGTTGGAATAGTAATGTTTACCCCTACGCTATCCAACACTTTCCCTACTGTTGCACTCTCTGGAGTGGTAAATGTAATTTTTACCCCTACGCTATCCAGCACTTTCTCTACTGTTGCACTCTCTGGAGTTGGAATAGTTATATCTATCCCTACGCTATCCAACAGTTTCCCTACTGTTGCACTCTCTGGAGTGGGAATATTAATTTTTACCCCTACGCTATCCAACACTTTCCCTACTGTTGCACTTTTTGGAGTTGGAATAGTTATTTTTACCCCTACTTTATCCAGCAGTTTCCCTACTGTTGCACTCTTTGGGGTGCAACAGCTATACCCCTACGCTATCCAACATTTTTCTTACTGTTGATTTTTTTGGGGAGTTGGAATAGTAGTTTTATTTCCTCCGCTATTTGATATAGTATGCAATATTTTACTTAATGTATTCTATAAATAATTTCAAAAATAATAAAAGTAAATTAACCTTTTTTTAATTTGTTATATATAATTATTTAATTTTTATTTATGTTATTGTTTATAATAATTTTCAATAATTTATAAGTTATTAAAATAATTATTAAAACTGATTAGTAAGTATATATATAATATATTATGTGTATATGTTTAATTCATGTTTTATTAAATTATATATACTACTTATTAATTTTAAACATTATAAAATATGTGTAACTATGTTTATTTTATTTATTCCACATATTTTTTAACTAAAAAAACAATATTTTTAATACCGATATTATTTTTGACATCGATATTTTTTTCCAATATTTTTATACTTACCATGCTGTAGATAGGATGTCCATATTCTTGACATCGATATTCTTGCTCTGATATTTTTGTAGGTTGATTTTTTGACCTTCGATATTTTGTCAGTGATCCTCCATCCATATGGTCTACGGCATGGCGGGGGACATGCTGGGCCCGATCCCTGAACCTAAACCGAAGGTCAAAAACCTAGGAGTGTGGTTTGGTTCCAGTCTCTCTTTCAAACCTCAAATCAGTAGTGTAGCTGGGAAGTGCTTCGGCACTCTGAAAATGTTAAGGAAATCACTGTACCTCATTCCCATTGAATCATGCAAAACTGTGGTTCATGAGCTGATCACATCCCAACTAGGCTACTGAAATGTGCCTCATCTGGGAACCACCAAAGGGAACTTAGAAAAACTCCAAAGGGTGGAATATGTGGTGGCCCATCTGATTCTTAACCTTCCTTCCAAGATGGGCTTTGGCTACAGCGGCACTCGCCACTCTCCATTGGCTTCCACTGGAGAAGAAAATCCACTTCAAAGCTCTGTGTTTCTTCTGCAGGATTTTGGTCTCGAAATGTCACATATACTTATGCCCTTTGATAGAGCCTTACTCCCCCCTCTGCGGTTTGAAATCCTCTGAGGCTAATCTTGTGCAAATCCCAAGACCTCGAGTTCACTCCTTTCTGACAGCTAAGGACTGAAATTCCCTTCCAGCTCCGTTAAGAGCCAAACGTTCTGAAATTCCTTTTAGAACTTTCTAAGAACCTGGCATTTTAGTTCTACATATTTGCTTACTGGACCCTCTTTCTTTCTTTTCACTTCTACTGGGCTCTACTGCAGCTGGGTCAGGGTTTTAGTGCTGGGACACAACGGTCTGGGGTAACCATGAGCTCTATAACTCTAAATATTATTATTCTATAAGGACCAATTTTTAGGATTAAGTGAGGAATTTACAAGCATGCATTGTTGTGAACTCTTTGTAATACTTAAAAGTGTCATGATTTTCATTTTCCTTGCAAATCAATTAAACAAATACTTGGGTTTATTATCCGTCCAAATATCAAGCGTTGTATTTGTTAACATCTTAGAGTACCCCTCTATATGCATGTATCAATGTATAATCATGTATTTATGTATGTGATATTTGCAAAATTTTGGGGAGGGAGTTACCATTTTACACGGAAAAGGAATGGGTTATGGTATCTACAACAAAAGGTTTCCTTTTCCACAATTTTATCAAGGATAATTATCCACCACAGGCCATTCAAGCCTACCAAATATTAATCAATAAAGTCTTTGTGGAGTTACCAAATATACAGATTTGTATCTACTTGTTATTCAACATGAGCACATACTAACACATGAACTTAAAATTTCATTAATTTATTGAAAAAGCAATCCAAATATCAAAACATTGCTGAAGTCAAATTGTATATCATTTCAAAATTAAAAACGTTTCATTAAAAACATACACAAGTACAATTCATTACAGAAAATAATCCTTTTCCTTTTTGGGCACACTGTGATAGGTTAAAAACAAACAAATTGTCGACGCAGCGTTTCGGTGGCAAACACAATCTTGCACCTTCTTAAGGACTTTGTTCATTACATACACATCTATTGGGTCTAGAGGGCACCTCCAATAATCTTGTGCAATTAAAAAAACTCAGAAGATCACAAATGAAGCGAGCTAGGGATTATTTCCTTCCTGGCAAGTTCTTTGGTTATCCAAGTCTATTTATATCATTTCTTCAATTGCTTATGGGTAGTTTACTTTATTCTTCTCCGTAAGTGTAGGGTTGGTTGTCTTTTTTCTCTTCAGAAAGTATTTATTCTGATTCTCTGAGTTAAGGGGGACGCCGTTTTAATTAAAAGTCCGAGGTTCCCTCAATCTGAACCTTAGCTCTGTCTTGTAAGGATTCTTGGTATTTCCTTATTGGTTCCTCTTGTTCATTTAATTGCTGACTCCAGAACCAATCAACTGGAATTTTTAAAAAAAGTATTCAAAGTGGTCAGTGGAGTGATCCTGCGTGACGTCCTCCCTTCTCCGCTTCTTCTCTGCATGTACAATGTACAGTGTCAAAGGCAGACGCAGCCAATAAATGATTGGAGAGGTTAACTGTTACTTCGTATTGATGTAGTTTTCATAAAAGAGGTGCATCTTTGGCTCTTTCCTAAAGCAGAGCAGAGCTGGGCATGTCCTAATGGATACAGGGAGTTTGTTCTAATTTTGGGTGCATACAGAGAGAAGGCTTGTTGCCTTATCTTTTATTTTCTGCACATTATTTCCTTCAGTTTGACGATGTCCTAGCTGGAGGTGTCCTGAGAGCAAAATAAATAAGTGACGGACGGAATGCTGGACAATGCAAACATTCACCCCCTGTCACAAGGATCTGGGTTTAATCCATCATTATTTTGCTCACCACCCCAGTTTGGACCCAGCCATATGCAAATCAGTCTTGACCCTGTTCCTTGTGGGAACAGTGGAGCCCGAACTGCCAAGCCAGGTCCTCCCTGGACCGGAAACAAGCATCCTGGGACCGATTTCAGGGCATCACTCTTTATCAGCCAGGCTAGCTTGAATTCAGTGGTGTAGTGAGGATGGGACCTGACCCTTGGAGTCACTCAGGTTAGACTGAAATGAAAGGAGCTGATCTAGTCTTCTTTCTCAAAGAACAAGGCAGTTCTCAAACAGCAAGGCAGTCCTCTGGTAGCAGGCATGGCAGGCCTCTGCTGGCAGGGCAATCTGTCTTCTGTAATATCCACACGTTCAGGACTGTACTAAAGAGATGGTCCGAGGGTCCAATATTTATACCTGCTGCCAGCCATTGTGTGTGGGGGTAACACCCTGTCTTACCCTCACATCTGGTTCTGGAAATGTCTTTCCTTCCCCTGTCAAGGCTCCAAGAAGTCTGGGGTGACAATGGCTGGTGTTGGGGTCAGTTGTGTGTGCTGGAGGCAAGCCCTTTGAAGTGTTACTGGGGCAGAGAACAGATCCATTCCAGCCAACCTTGCAGTATGGCCCATCCTGCCCACACTTAATCACCTTTGTCTAATAGTCTTGGAGGATACAAAAATGCCAACAGCAGTGCCATTTATAGTCGCAAGACCCAGGACATTGAAAGAAGGCACAAATGGTTTGGACAATAACATTACATTTTTCTCAAAATCAAGAAAGCCCCCTGGTTCACCAACGAAATCAAGGACACCAAGAAGAACTGCCGCACTCTCGAGAAAGCCTGGCACCACGATCAGACCTCAGACAACATGACCGCCCTCAAGCACGCCACCCGCAAGCACCACCAGCTGATCCGCACCACCAAGAAGACAGCATTCAAAGAACGACTGGACAACAACGCCCACAACAGCAAGGAACTCTTTAACATCGTCAAAGAGCTCTCCAACCCCAGCGCCGGAAACAATGACATCACACCCTCTCAAGACCTCTGCGTTCTTCCACCGCAAGATCGCCGACATACACAACAGCTTCGGCATACCAACCACACACCCAACCGCTGAACCAATGCCCCCTACCACCACCCTCTGCAACTGGACCCCGGTCAGCACCGAAGACACCACCCGCACAATGAATACCATCCACTCCGGATCACCTACCAACTCCTGCCCCATCCACGTCTTCAACAAGGCCGACTCCATTATCGCACCCCAACTGCGGGACATCATCAACACCTCCTTCCACACCGCCACCTTCCCGGAGAGCTGGAAGCACGCCGAGCCCAGCGCCCTCCTGAAGAAACCAACAGCGGACCCCACCGACCTCAAGAACTTCCACCCCATGTCGCTCCCCCCTTTTCCTGCCAAAGTCATCAAGAAGACCGTCAACAGACAGCTCGCCGCCTTCCTCGAGACGAATGGATTCCTCGACCCCTCGCAGTCCGGTTTCCGAGCCAACCACAGCACCGAGACCGCCCTGATCGCAGCCACCGATGACATCAGATCCCTGCTCGACAAGGGGGAAACAGCAGCCCTCATCCTCCTGCACCTCTCCGCAGCGTTCAACACTGTCTGCCACCACACCCTAGTACAGCGCCTCAGCAACATTGGAATCCAAGGGAAAGCACTAGAGTGGATCATCTCATTCCTCACCGGATGAACCCAGCGAGTCCGCCTCCCCCCATTCAGATCCGAGGCCACCGAAGTCATTTGCGGCGTACCACAAGGATCATCACTCAGCCTGACCCTTTTGAACGTCTACATGAGCCCCCTCGCAGCCATCACACGCCAACACAACCTCACAACATCTCCTACGCCGACGATACCCAGCTGATTCTCTCCCTCACCAACGACCCCGCCACCGCCAGAACCAGCCTACACGAAGGGATGAAAGACGTCGCAGAGTGGATGAAGAGCAGCCGCCTGAAACTGAACTCAGACAAAACGGAAGTCCTCATCCTGGGATCATCGTCCTCCGCCTGGGACGACTCCTGGTGGCCCCCGGCCCTTGGCACCCCTCCCAAGCCATTGGACCACGCACGCAACCTGGGCTTCATCCTGGACTCTTCCCTCTCAATGACTAGACAAGTCGACGCCGTCTCCTCATCGTGCTTCAACACCCTGCGTATGCTCCGTAAGATCTTCAGCTGGATCCCCACTGAGACCAGGAAGACCGTCACCCAGGCACTCGTCACTAGCCGACTGGACTACAGGAACACCCTCTACCATTGAACCACAGCCAAACTGCAGAAAAGACTCCAACGCATCCAGAGCGCCTCCGCACGTCTCGTCCTGGACATCCCCCGACGCAGCCACATCTCCGGCCACCTGAGAGACCTGCACTGGCTCCCCGTCAGCAAGAGGATCTTGTTCAGGCTCCTCACCCATGCACACAAGGCTCTCCATGACCTGGGCCCCAAGTACCTCAACGACTGCCTGACCTTCTACGCACCCACCCGCCAGCTACGATCGACCAACCTCGCCTTCGCCGCCGTTCCACGCATCCACAGAGCCACCCCCGGAGGAAGGTCCTTCTCCTACCTGGTAGCCAAGACCTGGAACTCCCTCCCCATCCACCTGCGGATGCGGATGACCCAGGACGATCTTTTCTGCAGGAAGCGACTCAAGACCAGGCTGTTGACGCAGCAACGTACCTCTCGCCCCCAGGGCCTTGAGACCCTTCCGGGTGAGTAGCGCGCTATACAAATGCTATGATTGATTGACTGATTGAAAATGGCATTTTCAGACTTGTGACTTAAATTCCGACTTTACCCTTAAAGAGGATTTTAAATTCCAATTCATTTGAGTGTTAACATACCTCTGTCTGCTCCCAATGAAAATGTAATAATGTAACCCAGGGTTAGTGAATGGAAGAGATTGGCCTTGCAACAGTGAAAACAGACTTAAGAAGTTTGTCACCACCGTGGCATGTTAAACCTAGTGCACATGTCCTACATTTTAAATACATACACCCCGTTGCATGGTCCATTATGGCCTACCATAGGGGTCACCTATGAATATAAAAAATGTTGGGTTTAAGTCTGGCAAAAGGTTTTCTTTGTCAGGTCGAAATGGCAGTGTTAACAGGCTGCAATGGCAGACCTAAGACATGTTTTTAAGGGCTTCTTTAGTGGGAGGGAGGGCAAAATGAGTGCTGTACGCCCACTAGTAGCATTTTATTTAATGGTTCTGGGTACATGAAGAACCACTTTACTAGAGACTTAGAAGTAAATTAAATTGCCAATTATGTGTATCATAATTTTACCATTTTTTAGAGGATGGACCACAAGCACCTTAGCACTGCTTAGTAGTGGTAAGGTGCATAAAGTCCTAACGTCCCCAAAAATTCATTCTGCAAAACAGAAGGAGGGAAGGCAAAATGTTCGGAGGGAATACCACGCCAAGGATGTCAGGTCCAATAAGGTGATGAGGTCATATTTCCACTGGTCCTCGTGAGGCATATGAGGCATGTAGTATGCACTTAAATAGCGCCATTGTGGGATCTTGGAGTCCATGGAGCATGGCGTTGCCACAATTCAGATACAAGAGTAAGGATGCATGAAAAGAATTGCTAAAGTTGCAGCCTTGGAGGAATAGTTTTGCTTTCTGTCAACCTCTACATGCACTTATGACCAGCTCAGCTTCCAGTTAGTCTGGAACGTTCAGAGCAGCTAATAGTACTCACCTTTGATATCAAGATGCAGACTGCCCTTGAGTAGGTTTAGGCTGAAAGTTCTAGCCTTTGTATGTACAGAATAGTCTCACATGCCAGTCAAGCATTCCCTTGTGAATGATTAGCTTCCAGTACCCAGTGTAGTCTTGATTGTGTGCACAGTGCCCATTGGAGCCTCCTGTTGTGCTGCTATAGCCCTAAGGGTAGCCTCACTCAAAGCTTTTAGTAGTATCTTCTCTTTCCATAGATATAGACCCAGTTGTTCAATTTGATCACCACACAAGCAGGTATTCACTAAAATGACACCAATAACCTCCCTAGACTTGCAAATACCCAGGTCAGGCTCCCCATGCACAGGTGTTTCCTCAGACGGAAACTTCAGCCCTGTCATTGTGTACATTTTGGTGCAAGTTTACCTGTAAACTCATATGTATTTGAATTTTCAGTGCCTTCCCCCATGCATAGGGTACAGATTCCATTTGTAGAAAGTATACATAACATGCCAAATGCAAACACAGTGTGTACTGATTTGGCCTCTAATTGCCAGTGTAGGACATGATCTCAAATATCCAGTACAGCCCTCCATATACATGTATGGTCATAAAATCCCTGCCCCCCCTCCCCTTGTCCAGATTTTCCTTGAACGCCCATTGAAACTTTTCCCATGCTCAGATCTGGCATCCAGATTCCATTGCAGTCTATCCACATGTAAGTAGATCAGCTTCTGCTCAGTGCATATTTCAACAATATTCTTCTTACATATTCAAAAAGACTTTAACACATGAGATGCCACAATTTGTATTATGGAGACACTATAGCTTTATATGTAAGTATTTATACACACACCAACCCAATAGTTTAGAGGAAAAATTCTTCAACAATATCTTTCATCCAACTTAAATGTAAATAGTGCATTGGAGTTTTAAGGCATCTGCAGATATTTAGAGGTATGATCTGAATATGCTGGCTACTCATTGATGGAGTAGGTTTAAAGCCTATGTGAAACTGGCAATTTCTTTATTCCAAGTTTTTGTTACTATAGTTCTCAAAACACAATGCTTCCATGCCAGAAACCCCCACATTTGTTGACAAGCAGTGGGGTGGCTTAATACTTGAAGCTTCAGTCAGTGTCCAAAAGAAGTTGTAAAACCAAAAGAGAAAGCGCTGGCCATATTCTAAGTGAAAAAATACAGGAGTATACAACCCTTCAACCACGTTGGGATTGGGGTAGGAAATTATAATGAACAGACAATATCCCAACTGGAGTAATTCATTTGGACAGTTTGATAGGATATGTAACAAACATTATCAAGAAAAGAATAAAGAGACTCAATACATCTATCTGTATGTGCCATAGGCATCATATTTTATGCAAGTAAAAAAGGCAACAATAATATCAGCACTGTGGGGCAACAATACAACAACCCAAGTTGTACTTGGTGCAAACAAGGTGCAAGTGATGTGCACAGTGGCGACGCAAGTGACAAGGTGCTCAGCGTGGTCCGCGCAACAGACAGTGAGTGTTCAATATATACAGTGATAGAATACAATGTGGCTTCCCACTCACCTTCTCCTTACTCAGAACCACCTAGCATTCAGAAAGCAACTTAAAACTTGGATATTCAACAAGTAATTCCCCACCCTTCCTCAAGCGCCTTGAGACCCTATGGGTATGTAGCGCGCTATATAAATCTCTTGACTTGACTTGACTTGACTATAATGATTGGATACACAAGTTTTTGACTGATGGAATTAACCACATTGTAGATAGCGCCTTTGAATGGGTTGGGGAGTCGACGGCGTTTTAATCCGGCTAAGTTTGGATCATCATCAGGACAGGGTTGTAAGATGAGATAGTGCTGGAAGTCATCTGGAACATGACAAACCAGGCGGCGGCTAAGTCGGTTAATAATTAAGTCGATGTTCTGGCGTAAGACGAGGATTCAGCTGTCAGGGTAGAGAAGCAATGGATCCACGAGGGGATCGGGCAGTGGGGAGTCAATCTCTGATAGTCGTTGAGCTAGCAACAACGGTCCAGTAACTCGGGACGCGGTCGGGGAGCCTCCTCCAAGAGGGGGATTTGGGCGGCAGAGGGTACATCTCTGGGAGTAAAGGAGCTGCTCACCAGCTACTGGACCGCCGTTGAGCAGCTCCTTTACTCCCAGAGATTTGCTCTCTGCCGCCCCAATCCCCATATTCCGTCAAACACCATGGTGCCTTGAAAGACACAGGAGGTAAGAACATTAAGGTGGATCAGACTAATAAAACAAGAATTACATTTATTCACATCTATGAGCTCACATCGTGTCTGTACTAATTTGTTTTATACTCCTCTTGTTTACATTTTAGCTTTTTTTTGTATTTAATGTACGATGCGTCCCTTTTTAATTTTATATGTTCTATTTTTATGTTGTATCTTAGGTTTTTAGATTATATCCGTTTTAATTGTCACATTTTCTGCCATTTCTGTATTGTCTAAACGTAACTATATTCTCCCTTTCCTTCCTCCGCCTTCTTTTCCTTGGCTCCCCATTTGTGAGATTGCCTTGTATTTTAGTTTTGTTTACGCTACACCTCCACAAGGTGTCCCTCTGTATGGCTTCACCCATGTCCCTCACTATTTGAACCTGCTTTGACTTAACTCTTCCTACCCCCCCATTCTGGTGTTTATCTATACCCCTAATCATGCCTCCCCGCTCACTTCCACCCACTATCTCAGCTTCACACATTTCTAAACTCGGCCCTAACTCTTGGTCTATCCTCTACCCCTCCCATCTTTCCAAACATGGTAAGAAGAACTTCAAACATAAACTTCTCTGTCTCCACCCAGAAAGCTTATTTGCTGATCACCATAATAGCCTTAACTCATAACGCACATCGAAATGGAAAAGCTTATTCCTCCGTCACCTCCCTATCACGAATTTCCGCAATATCCCTTATGGCCTGAAACTCTCCACCAATCCCTCCCCCTCCTTCCCGGGTGAAATTGATATCTCCATCTTCAAATCTGGAAACATTCTTATCCAGGCATCTGAAAATCACCTCCACATCTTTGAATCCTACTTCAGCTCGCTTTCCCAATCCCTCACACAATCCCTCAATCCTTCCATCTCTCCTCCTGGACCCATAAACCCAACTCCTTCCATCTTAACCCTTGCCCCCCTGTTGTCTCCCTTGGACTTACCCCATCCCTCAGCTCCTCCTTCACCCTCCATCATCTCCCCTCCCCCCCATCCCCTCTTCCAACCTACCCACCCCTTCTTTTACACCCCACATCGTTACACCTACCCAACATCAGCATTTAACATCCCGTGACCCTTCTCCCTTACCAACACTGATTCCCCTCACCCTCTTCCACCTTTACCCCCTCTCACCATCTCACACTCTCCTTCACCCAATCTAGTTGATTTCTCTCGATCTCTACTTTCCTCCCTCGCTCTCAACATTATAACTTGTTACGACACCCTTGTCTCCCTGTCCCCTAATGTCTCCCATCCCTTTAATGTCTCCCGGTCCTACAATGTCCCCCTTCCCTCCCCCTCCACCCATGACTCCCCCCCCCACCTATTGACTCCTCCAAACTGCCAAACGCCCTTGATGCCCCCACGCCTACTCAGGCTACCTCTTTAACCCTGAATTCCCTATGCTCAGATACACGCTCCCCTCCTGATGATCTCCTCCTGAGCAACCCCCCCTTTTCTCCACCCCATACAACGGCCCAAGGATGCCCCCTAGCTCCCCCAATTACCCCCTTATATACCCCATTCTATTAACTTTCTCTCTTCTATTCTCCTCCCTCCCTCTTACTCCCACTCCACCTCACCCTTTGCTGCACTTCATACTCTACCCCCTCGATTAACCATCCCCCTCACCTCCCCTACAGCCCCCCCACATCCCCCACCAACACCACCTTCACACACTACTTCATTCGGCCTAACATCCCACAATACACCAGACATGCCAACCCCTTCTGTCTCTCCACCTCAGTCTACTTCATGTTCTCCTAAATTGAATGCCACTCGTAAACCTACATCCTGCATACCCACTACCCCCAATAAAGATACTCCCCGCATTTCAATTCCCCCCTCACCCCTCCTCCAGGATTTCCCCTGCTTCCCCCTGAACATCCCACCCCTTGATAACCTTTACCTTAACAACCTCCCGACAACTACTGATATACTTTTCCCATCAATTCCTACTCAATTACTCCTTAAGGTCGAACTTCTCCTTTCATCACTCGTTTAAGAATTCTCCTCTCTCAGAAACAATATCTCATCCTTGTTAAATCTCTCTCCTCAGATCCTGTCTACACATCGACCGCCTCACAACACACCCGACTGTCGCTCATCGACACTCATCTCAATCCACCCACTTATAGACCTCCTATTCGTATCACCAATACCGACACTCGCCCCCTCCCTGGTAACCACACTATCAGATCTAAACACATTGAACACTCCTTAAACACCCCACCCTACAAGATCAATACGGTCTCCCCTCCTCAAAGTGATATTTGCTCTATATCCCTGGGAGCTAACTTGTATACAAACCCCTGGATATGTCCGCCTTATCCACTATCCACTCTGCCTTATCCACTATCCCCCTTACCAGTCAATCAACTATTCCAGTTCTCGTTAGATCAAACAGAACCCCCTCACTTCTGACCGCTCCTAGACCCTCCAATTACTCAGACCTGTCTCTCCCGCCTCTGCCTCACCCACTATCCCCCCTACTAGCCAATCCACTATCCCAGTTCTTTTAGGAACTAACAGACCCCCCTCTTCTGTCCCCCCTCAGACCCCTCCAACTACCTAAACCTTTCCCCTCCTGTCCCCCACCCCATTACCTGTCCCCTCTCCCCTCTACTGAATGTTGATAAACTGCAGATCGGCCTCCTGCCACGCAACTGAGATTGCTGAAACCATTCTGAACGAAGACATTGACATCGCATTCCTTACTGAAACCTGGCTCAAAGCCCACTCCACCCCTATCCTCGACTTGCTCATTTCACCAGGCTACTCTATCATTAAGAAAGATATAATGGATAAAATAGGAGGAGGCCTGTCCCTAATCTTTAAAGATGAACTTGACATCTCACTTGTTCAGCTCCAAGACCCCACATCTTTTGAATACTTTTGCACTGACCTCACACGTATGACCTCCCCACAACTTGGCTACACACTATTTACCACCCCCCGGGAAATTGCCTCCCCTTTACGGAAGAGATGACTGAGCTTATCATTCAAGCATTTCTCTCCCATTCCAAAAATCTTTTCCTCTGAGATTACAACATTCACTGGAACAAAACTGATGACCCTGCTGTCACCCTATTTAATGAAGCCCTAGACATCACTGACTTGACCCAACTTTGCCATGCTCTGACTCACTCTAAAGGTGCCACCCTTGATGCGATTTTTACGAGCAAGGATCTGGCCTCTCTCTCCAATATACTCCCTGTAGACTGGTCTGATCATCCCCTTATCCTCTTCACCCTGATAGCCCTACTACACGCCCCTCCACTGTGATCACTCTAACTATGAAACCTACTCGCAGCCTTCACCTCATTCCATCTGTCGAACTGGAATCTACAATCAAAACTCACGTACTTCTCCCCCCTCCCTCCCTTAACACTAACGACCTTACTGATCATTACAATAATTTGATTCGTGAAGCTCTCGACCTAATTGCCCCAATCAAACTTAAAAAACAAATCACATCCCTCCAAAGTCCTGGTTCAATGCCGAACTTAACTATGAAAGGCGAACCCTCAGACAATCTGAACGTGCCTGGAGGAGCCAACCCTCCTCTGATAACCTGCCTCTTCTGAGAACTACTAGAGTCCAATACAAAAAACATATCTTCAACGAAAAGGCCTCCTTTCTCCGGTCACAACTGGAACAGGCTAGAAACCGCCCAGAGAACTCTTTAATATCGTTAAAAAACAAACTATCTCCGGCCCCCCAAACTTAGCAGCCTCTGTGGATAGATGCGAAGAAATCGCCAGCTTCTTTTTGAATAAAATCACCAACATCGTACTTTCCTTCTCTTCCCATCATCTATCTCGCCAACCCCCCCTTAACCAATGCACCCTCCCTACCATTCCTAACTCACTTTCACCCTCCCCTCCACCACATCTTGACCCCTCTCAACCCATTCCTGCCCTCCCCCATCTCGATTCATTTCGGTCAGGGCTCCCTTTGAAAAACAAGGCTGCATGGAGTGAATTTAGTCCAATTTCTGAAACCCCTATCATTAACATCATTTCTAAACTCAAACCATCCTCACACTCCAAAGGCCCTCTTCCCACCCATTCAGTTCAAGTTCTTAAACTGATCATAGCCCCAATTTGGACCGACATCATCAACTCCTCACTTTCCACTGGCTGTGTTCCTGACTCCCTTCAGCTAGGACAAGTTTCTCCCATTCTTAAAAACCCCTCTGCTGACCCTAATGACCATAACAAACAACGCCCTACCTCTAACCTTCCCTTCCTCTCGAAAGCACTTGAAAAATGTGTCGTATCCCAAATAGATAACCATATCAGCTCCTTCAATCTCCTCGACATTTTCCAATCTGGCTTTAGAAAGGGATGCAGTACCGAAACTGCTATGCTCAATATTACTGACGACATTCATTGCTCTATAGACAAAGGGGAATCCTCTCTACTAATCCTCCTTGATCTCTTGGCTGCATTTGATACTGTACACCATCCCACCCTTCTTAACACCCTCAAAGATCGCTTTGGAATTGAAGGCACTGTACTTAAATGGTTCTCCTCGTTCCTCCAAAATAGATCTCAACAAATTAAGCTTGGTCACTGCCTCTCCAAACCTCAACCTATCTTACTCGGTGTCCCACAAGGATCAATCCTTTCCCCTACCCGTTTCAATCTTTTCATGGAACCACTCACCCTCATTCTCAAACCAGCCAAAATCATCTATCACCTCTATGCCGATGATACACAACTTTACTACAAAATTAAATCCCACAAGGACATCCTTCACCTCAATGACACTCTGATGAAAATCCAAACCTGGTTCCATCTCAACCATCTCAAACTTAATCCTAAAAAAACAGAAATCATGCTGTGCACGCCCATAAATAACCCCCTTCCCAATCAACTCTGGATGAATGATATCACAGCACTTAATAGCACCCTCTCAACCTCTAATTCTGTTATATCACTAGGCATCAGCATCGACCAAAACCTTAATCTCTTCCCCCACATTAAAAATGTAGCAAAAAGTGCTCTTTTTACCCTTCACCACCTCAAAAAATTTAAACCTTTTATTCTAGCTGATGACTTCAAAATCGTTGTTTAATCACTTGTTCTTTCCAAGATTAACTATGGCAATGCCACTCTTGCAGGAACCCCTAAAGTCCACCTTGCGCCAATCAAATCTGTTCTCAACCTTGCCGCCAGACTCATTTTCAGATTGTAAGAAATTTGACCATATCTCCCCTGTCCTCAAAAACCTAAACTGGCTTCCAATTGAAGGACGATCCACATATAAGATTGCTTGTATCACGCACAAAGCCCTTCACCAAAACACTCCTTCTTACCTTTCAAGTAAACTTCAAAAAGCAGGATGCTCTAGGTCCCTGAGGAGCACTAACTCCCTTACGCTGATCCCTCCTAAACGAAAACGTAAAAAGACCCAATCTCGTGCATTCTCTGGTACTGCTCCGACGATTTGGAATTCTATCCCCAAAGACCTTCGCTGCAACCCCTCTTACCCTCTCTTCAAAAAAAGACCCAAAGTACTTCTCCTCAACAAGCACTGGGGTTCCTAATGCTTTTGACTCTGACCCCGCTCATTACCGCCCCACTATGATTAACTTTTTACCCACCCCCTCTTCCTCCTTCCATTCTCTCACTCCCCTTCTCCACACCCCCTTTGCTCCCTAATGTCAACTCCCTTTTATCCCTCTTCTTATTCCGTTGTTTCTCTGCCCCTCTAGCATTTAATTTCAATGTTTTACCTTTGTGTATTTTTCTGCACATTGTAAATTTGTTTATTATTTCTTAATATGTCTACCTACCTTGTAAAGCGCTCTGATACTCTTGTGTCCAGCAGCGCTATATAAAACTTCCTAAATAAATAAATAAATAAGTTCCAAGCTGATTTAGTGAAGATGGAGGATAGACTCTCAGTGGGAAACAGTGGTACTTTAATGGTTTCCAGTGAGGCAGAGAAGAAGACCTTCCTTGGGACCCCATGAAGGCTGACACTAGTAGGCATTTCACCAACATAGTTAGTGTGTTGCCGGAGGAAGCAGTTTCCATGAGGAGAAGATGGAAGAGCATGCCCTAGTTTACCTTAGTTGGGAGGTGGAAGCAGAGGATAATCAGGTGATCCCTGAGAGTGCTAGTGAGTGCTTTCAGAATGCATCACTAAATGGGGTCCCTGCAAATGCTCCGCGATATACCAGCCGCACAAACATGGTAGAGTGCCTAATCTCCCTGGACGGTACATGAAATGAACAAGAAGTGAGGAATGCCCTTGAGGTGGAGGGGTTGATTGCCCTGGAGAATGTAGCTGTGTGCAACCACTTTCCTGTGAGAGGCATCCTGAGCAGTAAACTGCCTTGAGTAGTAGAGGACCCTGGAGGTGAGAGGCTCCAGGTTGAGCCACTTCAGGTTTCTAAGGGTATTTTTTATTTTATTTTATAAAACACAAATCAACTGAATAGGTTTGAGCACACCATGCAACTAAACAAGGGAGGTTGCATTCATCTACTACATAGAACCAACTAGTAGCTAATAAACCCATAAAGTCAAGACGATGATACTGGTAGTAAGCCTGTCACAATGTGGCGCGTAGAAGAAAGAGAACAGTGAATAAAGGATTACAGCGGTTAAACGTTGCAAGGGGGTGAGAGGTGAGGACAAGGAAGAAGGTAGAGAGTTTAGGACAGAAGGCAAATACAGGAGAGGTATTGGAAATCAGAATGAGATAAACCCGGAAGTTAGAAAGGAGTCAAGAGTTATGTGAAGAGTTGGGGTAGAAGCAAAGCAATGTATGAGGCTAGGGAGAGATGAAAGGTCTTGAGGTAGGACCGTCGAAATTAATTGGGAGGGTGTGTAATGATGTAAAGGAAGACAAAGGAAGGGAGGAAATAGTGATAAGAAGGCGGTTAGGAAATTGAAAACGTCCAGTGAGAGACTTTGAGTGGAAATTAGCTAAGAGTTTATGATAAGAGAAATACGAAAACCAGAGTAGAATGTGAAGACAGGCAGAGATGAAGTATGGAGAGGCCTGGGCGGTAGAAACAGGAAAAATAAGGGACTTACAGCCTGATTCATCATTCTCCCGTTTTGCGAGCCCCTAATAGCAATTCATAGCGCATCGCTATTAAGGACTCGCAAAACGGGATTCATGTAGAAATTGCATAAAGAAATGCGATTCCTACATAATCCTTATTTGCGATTAGCAAATTGCTAATCGCAAATAAGGAATAACTCGCCATTCATTCCTATGGGCCGCAAATAGGATAGCGATTTGAAGGGTGCCACCCCTCAAATGAAATATTACACAGGTGTTGCACACTCAGAAAAATGCATTTAAAAGCATTTTTCTGAGTTTTCGCAATTTACCACGAGGTCTGACCTTGCGGTAAATTGCGGCCAGAAATTGCGAATTCGCGAAACAAAATTGGATGATGAATTGCATTTAAGGGATCTCAAAATAGAGATTCCTTAAATGTAATTCCTCGCAAAATTGCGAGATCGCAATTAGCGATTTTTGCATTTGGGATGATGAATCCCAAATGCAAAAATAGCACTCGCAAAGGGCCAGATTCTCAGAATCTGGCCCTTTGCGAGCCGATTTCGGCTTCATGAATAAGGCTGTTAAAGGAGAGCGATGTAGGAATAGATTAAACAAGAACTCTAATGAAGTAGATTAAGGGCCTGGTTACCGCTGAACACAAGGTAGTGGTCCCTTGGCCACAAGACTGGTGGTCCGTGAGGACTGCCACAGGACCATCGCGGCCGCCAGGGATCATGGACCCTGCGGCAGTGGCGCAGCGGTCAGTGGCCCCAATATGCTTGGCGATGCTGTTGCAGCCCTGCCGAGCATATTAGAAGTTTCCTGACTGCCTCACTTTCAATGGCAGTGACCCCACCATTAAAAGTGCGGCACCATTGTTGCCTCCGGGCCATGAAATTGTGCAGGAGGGCACATGGTGTGCCCCTCTGTCTGCATGCACCCCCTTTCCTGCACGACATGAAGTTTGCAGTCCATGCCGTGCAAGAAAAGGCTTTGGCGTTCCCTTGCAGTGCCTTTTTAAACGTCACTGCTGTAGGACCGCCAAAGGAGCGATTGCCAGACTATGAGAAAACTCCTAATCTGGCGGGCGGTCTGACTACAGGTTTGGCGCTCTTGGAGTGGGGGGTGGCAGCCCACTCCGTAACCGCTAAACTCGTAATCAGGCCCTAAGTAAGATTTCAAACAAGTGTGCTATCAGCCTATTGACTAATTGAACAATACGGTTCCTGAGGTTGGAGTTCAAGGATACGAGTGGGCAGCAGTAGGAGGCATGTACTACCCACAGTGAGAGGACCAGCACAACTCTCTAACTGCAAACAATCCCATAACAAGCACTGCTGAGGTCATTTCCACCCTGTAGGCACCTCCTGCATTGTCAGAGGAACAGGTAATACAAGACCTCGGCCTGGTCGGTGCCAGCATGGTACAACATGTTTGCACATTGACACTTTGGACAGTGGACCTGTCAGCGAAAGAAGAGGCAGCAACCATATATTTTTACCAACCAAAGTATTACCAACGTTTAGCGTGCTATTTCCAAGTGCCCTCTGTCCTAAGGGCACCACCCTAAACCTAGGGTGAAATGTCAATTTTTTGTGTCCAGTTTGAAAAAGCACTGCTTTATAAATCAATCCAATCCAAATGCGAGCGATAAATAACTCTCCTATTGTCTTTGTATATAGACGCTGAGGCTTGATGAATTTTTCAATGCTTCTTTAATATTCCATTTTGGACAAAAAGCCAGCCAGCAGTTATTTATCGCTCCCATTTGGATTGGATTGATTTATAAAGCGGTGCTTTTGTCAAACTGGACACAAAAAACATTGTAAAACATGTGGCATCCTTGATTAAGGCAGTGTGTCTACACTAGAAATTCTGGACTGTCAGTCATGAAGTCTGTCTCATTGAACACAACCAGTCAAAAGGCCAATTTTAGGCTGCAACCCCTGAGATGTTGGAGATGCACGTGGTTTGAGGGTACCCACAGGTTGAAGCTGTGGGTACCTCTCCCTCCCCCCCTTAAACGCACGGGGATGTCTCCAGGATTCAGGAAGGTCCCTTAGCTAGTGACACAGGACAGTTGCATTTTCCCAGAGTGAGAGATGTGAAGACATGCTTGCATGGCCCTCCAGGGAGACTCTTTGAGAACCTTGTACGGGCCAAGAAGCAATAAGCGAGGAGGTAATCATATGGACAGTGACCTGAGCACTTAGCCTTGGAGCGGTCCTCAGCCCTGAGCATGGGACAACAGAACAAATCGACCACCTAAAAAGGAAACTGAGAAATCAACAATGATAAAAGGGTGCTAGTCCGCGACAAAGAGAAACTGAACTCTTTTGCAATGGGTTGTCATTTGGCCTCAGTGTGGTGGTGCACTGCACTGCACTCTTGAATATTCAGGCCTCACCTGAGCTCCAGGTGCTCCTAACACAGGTGGGGCCTCACGTTTGTCATACATCTTCAGGGCCGTCTATCTTGCAAATTACTTGTCATGGCCACACTTTCCCTATGGTGGGGCTTTCTGGATACGTAGACACTAACTGGGGTAGTTAGCACGCCCTAGGAGCAAGGAAGGGCAACCTAGATTGGGGTGAGTCCATTGTCCTTCTGTGGTGGTCCGGTGGGAATCAAAGCAACAATTACAAGGAACTTATTTATACCAATGAGTATTTATTTAAATAATATGCCGATCAGGTCTGTTATTCATATTCGATGTAGTTTGGCCAACAAAGACCTTTCTCCTACCTTGTATCAGCAATGAAAGCAATCTGTAAAAACATATTTAAGAACTCTGTTCGAAAAATGCCATGTGGGGCATTAACACAGTACGCATGCTGGAGAACTGAGAGCCAGAAAGGAAATATCAAACGTAACGTGCATAATTACACGGTTGTCTGAAATGTCAGAACGCGAGGATAATATTGGTGAAGGGAGCGCCATCTACTGGCTACTGATGCTCACTGTTAGAACTGTGACGAGAAAAGAAAGTGGAATTTGAAATAGTAGGAAGTTTTAACAGGTATACTATCAGCAGTAAAATAGAAAGTTTAGTATTTCACGACTTCACTTCTTTGAGTACGCAATAATGCTTTCAAAGTGGCATGTTGTGACATTTTTTTTTTGCTTTCCGAGGGGTTAGATAACTTAGGGGCATTTTATCAAATGGGGGCGATAAGAGATTATCGCCGCTTTAGCGGCCGTTTTCGGCCGCTAAGCGGCGATAATTCTATCGCCCTATTAGCAAGCTGTCGCTAACAGCAGTTAGCGACAGCTTGTAGGCTATAGCGAGCGGTTTGGGGCCCACTTTGCATGTCAGCGATATTTATCGCTAATGACATGCAAAGTAGGCGGATCCAACCTGTTATTATCAACGCAGGCGTAGCAATGGAAATATTCGCGCTAAGCGCGAATATCTCCAAAACCTAATGCCTGCTCAGACCAGTTCTTAGCTTGTACATCCAATGGGAGGTGGATATTCAGGCTAAGTCCCTGTTAGTGATGATGCATGAATTTCGCTGGATTTACAGCAATATTCACGCATTTCGCTGCTATTGCCAGAAATGTTATTGCTTCAGAGATAAACGTTGATAATAGCACGTTATCTCTGCGATAAAATCCGGCGATGCGCGGCCATAAAAAAAAATTTGCTAAGCCTATTTAGCGATAAATATCGCTAGTTGTTGATAATATGCCCCTTAGTTTTGAATTCATCATTTTACGTTCTTTCACCAGAGTTGATTTCGAACTGGATTTAAAAATAATGCTTTGATTTCTATAGTAAATAGACAATTAGTTGTAGGGGTAACATTTTGATCATAAGATTCATGCATACTTCAATAAATTAGGTTTGAGGTTTTGAACATGTAAGCGGAACACATATTCGTTAAAGCAGCTGTATCCGAGTGTAAATTGCACCGCCTAATTAACAGATCAAGGAATGGTGAGATTTTAGGTGCATAAGGTTAATTTATGCACGAATACGTTCTGCAAAGGGGGTGTGTCGTGTGCACTGTAAAAATAAAGAAAGAACACCCATGAACGTCATTTCACTAAAATGCCTGGGGGAGTCGAAGTGACACCCATACACATACACACACAGTCTTACACACTCTCTCTCTAGTAAACACACACTCACCTGCAAATACTTATACAATGTACATTTAAAAGCATTTTTTTATTTACCTCAGCTGCCAGCTAATTGTACTTCATTTTTATTACAATAATAGTGAACAATTATACATTATTCACTATTAGTGTAATAAAAACATTGAGAGAAAACAAAAAGCGGAGCTGATACTGTGCTCCTGGCACTGATATGCCAGGGGTCGCACAGGCAGTGCCAGGAGTTGCAAAGGGCAAGCAAGGGGTCACAGCTGCGACCCCTGGTGACTTTCTAAATGACGTCCATGAGGGCAGGATCGTTTACGTTTTGTCTGATGTACCACTTATAATCAGCTGAATATTCACAAACACTAAAGAGTTGGCATGCACATACCTGTTACAGGGTGTACCCTCCCCTGGAAAAGTATACAAATATGGTCTCATCAAAGGTTTTAGTATATGTTCTATCGGGGCAGAAATGGGCAGTGAACACCCTTTTTGTTAGTTTATGAGGTGCAAGAGAACGTGTTTCCCAAAAAGGAAAAATATGTTTAGCATAGAGAGAAAACATTTTTCGTTTCATTTGCACAGACCTACTTTTCAAGCTGTTGAAATTTTCCATGGTAAAAAGTAGGCATTTGAATGAGGCAGGAAATCAATTCGCCTCTAAATATCTCCCAGTACTGACGGGATGGAACCTCTTCACCCATACATCACGGCACAATGAGGTAAAAGTGCAGCACAATCCTGAAATTATGAGTGAAACCCCGCAGAATGAGAAGAAGCTGTGCGGGACCAGATTTACCTGCCAGACATCCAGGGGCATAGCTTCAGAGGAATGTTTGGGGTCTTACAGCCTCCCATACATGTATTTTATGATAATTAGTTGGGTACAGGTGCTTTCAGTCGGGTATTATGAGATGTCAGCTGAAATGTTTACATACACACTGACAAAAACGCACACACACTCTCTCACTCTTGGTTTTCAAAGTCCTCAAAAGTATTGGTTATTTTAAAAAATATTGAGTTTTCTCTCTTAGTGCTCCTACCAATCTGTAATCCTCTCCCTTTCTGCTGCCCCTTTGGCCCCTCCCTTGCACCTTGCTTGTTGTAGTAAGTATCTAAACAGCAGCAGCCGGTACAGGTAAGCGTGGTAGGTCGATAGGGCGGGGCGGGGGGATGTCGACAAACGACTAAATAGGAATTATTTATTGATTTAATTTGACCTTTTCAGTTGTCTGCCGACTCTCCGCCTCCCGCCACCCCTGCCTGCTCCACAGAGCTTACCTGGACAGGCCACTGCTGTATTTAAACATTATAAGTAGGGCTCCCGGTTTTATTGTATTTCTTTTGTTAACATTTCTGTCTGTATATATCCATATTTTTGGGGGGGCTTCTTATTGGTATTTATGCATATTTATTTTGGGTTGTTTTTTTTTTTTTTTTTTTTTTTTCCGTGGGCAAGTCGAGTGTTTAACCGCCGAATCCATAGAGGGTGCGGCCCTGGCGCTTCAGGGCATAAACCACATCCATGGCGGTGACGGTCTTCCTCTTGGCGTGCTCGGTGTAGGTGACGGCGTCCCGGATCACGTTCTCCAGGAAAACCTTCAGCACTCCACGGGTCTCCTCGTAGATGAGGCCGGAGATGCGCTTGACTCCGCCACGGCGCGCCAGGCGGCGAATGGCCGGCTTGGTGATGCCCTGGATGTTGTCCCGGAGCACCTTGCGGTGCCTCTTGGCGCCGCCTTTGCCGAGCCCCTTCCCTCCTTTGCCGCGTCCAGACATGTTCTCCTCTCGGTGCTGTGAGTTGTGTTTTGAAAATAAATGGACCTGTAAAATGGTATATTCCACATTTATTTAACTCTTGGATGGCACTCATATGTGGATGCTTGTCGCGTTTTGGCATATTAGGCAGCCATATATAACACAACACTACACCCACAGGTACATCTTAGAGTTATACAGCAAATATACATTGACTTGTGCCTGTACTTAAGGAAACTTCATCCTGTTTTGTACACTTCCCTGCTGTCTATCTGCTCAGCTTTTGCCTTGAATTCATGAAAGACAGCACGGAGAGTCTCTCACAAGAGGCACAATTTTCAGTATTTTTTTTTCTTTTAAAAATAAAAACAAAGACATGAAACACGTTGTTTTCTGTCTGTATTTCTCTGTAAAAATCAGTAAAAATGGAAAACTGGGCACCCTAATTATAAGCCATTCTGATTTTCCAAAAACGGAGTCTCACCCCCACCCAATCTTACTGCCCAAGCTACGTCCCTTCCGACATACAAACAGAATTCCCAATTCTGTGTGGTTTTCTATTTACCTTTACTACCTCCTCTGAGCAGGTGCTAAATGTGTGCAGAGTGGAAGCTAGTGCAAGGCAGGCCATGAAGGGAAGGGATGAGAGGGGTGAGGAAAGGCATGAGAGACTGTTGGATGCTAGGGGGAACATTGCGTGCTCCCCAATTCTTTTTCTAGGGGTCGCAGAAAAAGGTCTGAGGTACAATTCAGCCCTTTATGAAAGTGATGTCAATGCCCAGATTTTACAAATGGAAAAATTGGGTTTCAGGTGTTCTGGCACCCAGAAAAGCTATGAACCACTGATAATTGTGAAAGGCACAATACCACACAGGGATTCCACTCCACACAACTCTTTTAACGAAGCCTAAATGTCAAAAAGTGGCTGAATGCTCTGAACCTTTGTCAATTGTAAAGAAGGCCAGATATATTCTTCAATAGTAGGAGTTCCCGGAAGGATTCAGATTTTTAACTTTCTGGTGTGACCCTTTGTAAATCAGCCTCCCAGATTATGATCCCCCTAGGAGAGAATTCAATAAAATATGTGATATTAGAACAGTGGAATGTTGTGAGCACCATTGAAGACCATGCAGTAGCTCTGGGCTTATAAGGACCGGTATAAGCCTTCTGCGCCAACAGTCAAATGTTTGTCTTTGTTTCTCTCTTTTGAATTTAGAAAATTCTACTCTTAGTGGGTGTTCTAATGCCTTATAGCCCTTTTGCTTCAGGCTTTACCTGTTGTTAATGGCCCTCACCCTCATTAAAGGCCTTGGGTTCAGGGCCTTTAAGTTAACAACCTGTTAAGCCCTCTGCAATTGGCTATAAGGCTATAGTATAGGATCTCACACTACATTAAAAAAGCTCTGTCTGATCATAAGAAAAAAATATACAACAGGGGTTAGAAGGTAATAGAGACCTCTGAGACCTGGGTGCCACGCCGCTGGATGGAAGACATTTGCCACCTTGATCCAGCAGAAGCTGGAGCACTATATTTAAAATTCCCTGCCACTGTGGCAGGGAATTTCAACTGAAATGCTCTTGCCAAATTGATGGAAGCACTTTGGTGACAATGCAATAGCAGGAGGGCTGTCATGTCATGGTGGCCCACTTTGCTCAACTTTTGCTTTTTAAAACCATCCCTAAAGTGGGAGTTTGTGTTTTTTTAAAACAAAGTCACAATGAAGCTTTGATTGCTGAACTGGATTAGCAAAAAGGGTAGGGTTGAGTCACCATTTCCCGATGGAAATACTGCAATTTTTCCCAGACTCCAAATGAGATGAAGGAACCAGCACATGGTCAGAACAGGACATCCACTGAATTATGGGGAATGACCAGTAATCGACATCCTTTCATGACTCTCTGTGGGCCTCATTAGAAGTGGGTGGCACAGGATGTCTGTAATGAACAAGGCTGCTGGAGTTAGGCGATTTTATGGCTGCGGCGTTTTTGGTATAATTATAGATTTGCCACATGTGCCACCTAATCCATCCTCTGCTGCATAATCCACAGATGAAATGTATTTTTATACATCAAACTGTTCAAAAGTTACAAAAAATCCAGCAATGGGTGTTGCTGCACAGTGGAGGGTTCTTTGCAATGGTTGACTGGGCAACTTTCTGCTGCTTATTGCTATTTTGGGGGTTTTAAACTGGTAGTAATGAGGTGCAACCAATGCCAAACAGTGTAAAGAGGATAAACTATTGAAGTAATACTATCACAAAATGTGCAGCATTGTGCCGCATAATTTGCCTTTTTTTGCTGCGTAATGTACTCAATCCTGCCACACAATTTGGCCCTCCCCCACTGTATAATTACAGGGAAGCTGGTAACAAATCAGCAGCTGAATCGCTGCACCCACCTCTTGGTCTCCCCAGGAACAAGCAAGTTTCATACCTGTAAACTTAATTTGGTTACACTGTCCTAACCTCCATGCCGGTAGCTCATCTTCTACCAGACTGCCATGCATGGCAGCCCACCTAGATGATGGTCTACACAGTATCACCCCAGGGCCATTTCACTGTTTTATATGTGTGCTTTTGTCTGTTTTACAGAGTATGAAAGGCATGTGGATGCCTTCAATGTTTCTCTGCACATATTATAAGCATGCAGTTTTGTACTTGATTAAGACTAAAGGCTATTGGGATTGTCTAAGGAGGGACAATGAAAGTCCAAAGCAAAAGGAATGCACACCTCTACAGTTTTAAATCAATGTGTATGTGAAAATGTTATGCAGTACACGTCTGGGAATATTTTAATATTTTTCGCTTTTTTAAATGAATCTTTATTGAAGTTTACATGGTTACATCATCATATTCATTATCCAGCAACAATGACGTTATGTTATGTGTATTTGTATAGTGCAAGGGGAGACCAGGGTCATGATAGTGCTGGTTAGCCCATGTATAGTAAATCTTATGATTGTCATGTCCAATGTTTAGTGTTGCATGGATGTCAAGGTATCACAATGTCTAGCAATGGAATCCAGATCTCATACACCAACACAGAATCTTGAATTCCGACCATGAGTCATTCTAAGAGGCTAATCAAAGATTCTGACAGCCATTTTCTGTGGGTGGGCGATGTTTGAGTTTTTAAAGGGTGAACAATGCACGCAACCGCCAGATAGGGTGTCATCCAGTGGGAAGGCACCTCCTGGATGTCCAAAATATCATGAAGGAGTGCTAGTGTCACAGATGGTCAAAATAGAATAGGGCTTGAAGTGGTTATTTTGTCCCAGACTGAGGTTCCGTGACAATTGTAAGTGGTGTTTTCGACTCGTACGAATATGGTCGAGTCTGGTATCTATGAACCGCAAATGACGAGTTTAGTAAGTGTGCGCAGTTTCGCTGCGCTAACTTAAACTGTTCGTCTGTTACGTGGGTATTTCTATCTGTACCCACGGGTTCCATCTTAGATACGGCATCCATTTTGTCTCTTGCCCTCAAGTAGCCAGCGAACGGACGTTGTCCGCTTCGCGACCCTGGGACTCCCAAGATATTTACGGAAGACACATGTTCTTTGTAAGTGTCTTTATGATGAGGGAGATGCTACTGTAAAGCAGATGGCGCCGCTCGAGGCTCATCTTGCTGCACGGACTTATTGTCTCAGCCGTGCATCTCATTAGGCACGTCCCTTTGATGCCTGTATCTCGTGTTTCTTGATACCTCCCCTTTTACACCCTTTTCCGATCTCCCCACTGTCTCCGTCTTCCTCTGCACCTGTTCTTGTTCCTATTTCGATCTGTTTATTACCGATTGGAATGCACTAATGTTGGGAAGATGGGTTTTTACAGTTGGGAACCGCCAAATGTTTCCGCACTTATGTCCCGGGCCTTGTGTGTTTCAAAGTGACCAAAACGACCCCTCTGGGGGATTATTGTGGGAACCGGGTCATAAACTTTTGTGTTCAATGTAACTTAATGGGGAAATTGTGTATAAAAGGAGCGATTCACAGAACCAATTTGAAGCAGTCTCCCCAAGTTGCACGTGTGTTACTTGTCGTGACTTCTGTGTTCCCTGCAGTAAATAAACCTTGAATCTTTGACGCCGAAGGAAGTGTCCCGTGTCTCTGTGATTCGTACGCCGGAGCAGGTTACCCACGAAGGTTTCAGGTGTTGTGCCCTGGCACCGCTGGGTCTTAAATAACCCAGTCCTTCAGTTGGCGCCCAACGTGGGGCTGCATCAGTGGTACCGGTCCAAGCCCGACGATCGTGAGGAACTTCGTGTGAAATGTCCGAGGGAAGGTGCACCCCGCTTCATCGATCCTGTTGTCGAAATAAGTGGCCCGAAGACTTTTCCCGCGAAGATTCCCGCCTCCTGACGGCTGCGACGGACTGCTGCCCTGACTGTAGACCTGTTTTGGCGCCTGGCGTAGACCTTGGTAGAGCGAGACGATTGACGGGCCTTCCTGGTGACGCCATTGATCTTTGAGTTAAGTATTTGTGGGTCGCTCCCAGAGTCCTTGGTTGTTGACACTTTAGCGAGTGTTTTTGTTGTTGACGCTGTGAGAGTGTTTTTGTCGATGACACTTTGCTGAGCGTATTTTGTTGTGTTGTTTGACGACTGCAGCCGCCAAAAACCGAGGGTTTTGTTCTTTGCTCGGACTTGGTAAATCCCGTAACCCTTGAAGTTTGTGAAACTCGGCTAGTGTGCAAGATGCCTGGTCGCAGTACTTTGTTTAGTTGCTTCAGACCTTGTGGTATGGATTCCCGTCTGGAGGACTCGTGTCCGATACCTCCGGTTGGAACTCCCACTTATGACCTATACAGTAAACATGGGCTAGGCCCGATTACTTTTAATGATTATTGGATCAAATACACGAAGAAGGATGGTGACCTTCGTTGGCCACCTCATGGTAGCTTCGAGGCCCCGATCTTAGATAATTTAGAGATTAAATTGTTCGAAGGGAAGTCAAGGCCGGCCATGTTTGATGCCTTTCGGTTGTGGCGTAAAGAAGCCCGACAGAAAGAAATCAGACAGACTAAACGAAATCAGCGAGATAATGTTGCTACCATAGTGAAGAAAGCAGAGCAATTTCAGCGTGACAAGGAGGATAAGGATAAGGAAGTGTTTGATAGACTACAGCGTATGGCCGTGGATAAATGTTATCCCGCTTTGCCTACGGAGTCGGAAAAGAAGGAAGAGTCAGTTGAGGATCCTTTAATGTCTTATCTTATGAAGTCACCACCTCCGTATGTGCAGGGTACCGCAGCTCCTGTGGTTCCTGCTGCACCTATTCCTCCGCCTATTCTTCCTGTGCCTGTTCCTCAACCTGCACCCGCTCTTCCGACTGTTCCTGCTCCTTTGCCTACTGCTATCCCTACTGCTCCTCCGCTTCCACATACTCCTGCTCCCGCTGCTGCTCCCGTTCTGTTAACTCCGGCTGTTGCTACTGTTTCTACTTCTCCACTTGTTAGGCCTGTGTCCTATACTTCTCCCTCTACACGTTCTCGTAATTCTCCTCTTGCGGCTAGTTTCTTTCATTCGCTCGGACCTGTTCATGGGTCCGCTGGTTCCGATGGTCCTCAGAGACGTAGTCAGCTTCCTGGTAACAGAGAACGCGTTGCGCTATATAATATGGCGATGGGTTGGATGGTGAACCCTCTTAGAAGTCCGCCCCGTGTTGTGCTCGAAACGTTTTGTCAATTCAATATACCAACACAAAGATACGTGTTCGATGAAATGTGTAAGTTCCTTCGCGCTCAGATATCGGCTGATGCGCCTGACGAGGTGCTGGCCGCTTTGTCTGACCTCCAGCTTCAGTTCTCAAATGGACTGATAGTGGATACCAATGTTCGACGTGCTGTTGAGCGGTTGCTATCTTTCCGTCCCGCTCCAATACCTCATGCATTGTTTATTGAGGATATTGAAAGACAGCCAGATGAGTCTGGTCAGTTTCCCATGCGTGAAGTTCCACCAGTGTGGATGCCAGGTGATGCTACAGCTAATCCCATTATTCCGCCGCATTTCCAGAGAGTATGGATACATCTCCCATGGAAACGCTCGGAAGTGTTGCAGGTGAAGCAATCTTTGCCTGACCCTCGCAGAAATCCTACAGGGTATTACAAAGAACTATCGCAGCTTGTGGACGCTACCATAATGAATCTTGCCGATATTGATATGTTGTTCGGCAATGTCGTACCGCAACCGGTATGGGCTAAGGTTCGTCAGGAGAATCATCCGAATGAATTAGGCGGTGATTGGGCTGCCATTGTGGCGGCGGATGGGTTACAAACTGGTGGGGCTAAACCTGAGCAGATGATTACTGCTCTTCCTCAACGAATAATAGCGTTAATGAAAACTCTTATGCCAGCCATGAGGGTAAATTGGGACAAATTGTCAGCTTGCAAGCAAAAGAAGGACGAGAGTGTTTCCGACTTCTTTACGAGGTTCGAGGAAGCATTCATTGACCATAGTGGACAGGATATGGGTACCGAGGGTGGTCAGCGATTGTTTGTGGATAAATTTGTCTCAAACTTATTGCCCGATTTGAGCAATAAATTAAAGAATTCAGAGAGTGCGTGGGCCGTTTCTACCTCAGCTCAGATATTGGCCACAGAACAATATTATGAGAACAGAGAGAAAGAAGAGAACGACCGCGCTGATAAAAAGACGAAAGAGCTTAAGACTAAAGTGTTGCTTCAACAAGCATATCCTCCGCGTTCAAATCAGAATGCTTCCCAACAGAATAGATCGCAGTCGCAATCGAATCGATCGCAGCCACGTAATGATTCCGCCTCTCAGAGATCATCGTTAGGGTACAACCAATGTGCTTATTGTAGACAGGAGGGGCACATTAAATTCAATTGCCCTGTTCTGAATGATCGCAATAGTGGTAATTCATCTAAAGGAGGTCGTGGTGGTTCACATCAGGTATCACGCGGTAGGGGTCGTGGTGCTCAGAATGATCGTTCCGATAACCCTTCCAATTCTAATAATTGTTTCGATCAACGTGGATCATCGCAAGGACGATCTGCGCAGTACAATGTAGACGATTATTACGTCGATCAGGGAACTGACGACAGTAGTTACTAGGACAGCCAAAGACAAGGAGAGGGAGTGGTATCAGTTCCGGTTGATCAGAGAGGGCCTTACATCGCAGTTGCTACATCGGGCGTCGTTGAGCCTTTTCTGTTGGACACTGGTGCAGCGAAAAGTTCTATTATGCATTCGAAACTCCCTGGCGCACCTTTGTCTGGCTTAACAAATGTTTCCGTTGGATTCTCTGGCGCCCCCGTTAGCAATCCAGTCTCGCGCCCTTTGCTCCTTGCAATTGGGCCACGTGAGCTTCAAGCTCCGTTAATTTTGACTACTGGTTGCGGTGAAAACCTTTTGGGCCTGGATTTGCTTAAACGTTTGTATGCGACTTTGTATTGTTCTCCTGCAGGTGTAAAGCTTACGTTAGGAGAGAGGGTTGTCTCTCCTATGTATTTGTCTCTCGATAAGCTTCCACCGGAATTGAATTCTCTTCCTGCGTCTTTGTGGGCGACAGGTCCCAATGATGTGGGCCTGCTTGACATTTCCCCTTATGTTGTTCAGTTGAAATCTAATGTGCGATTGCCACGTATTCCCCAGTATCGTATCTCTCTTGATGGTGAACGGGCACTGTTAGCGATCATTTATGATCTGATCGAGAAAGATGTTATTGAAGAGACTCGGGGAAACGTGTGCAACAGCCCTGTGCTGCCCATTCTTAAACGTACTGATCCTTCAAAACCGCCCGTTTATCGTTTTGTTATTGATTTACGGGAGGTGAATAAAATTGTGGTCCCTCAATTCCCTGTTGTGCCTGACCTCACGGCGCTACTGACTCTTATTCCAGCTTCTGCATCGTGGTTTTCGGTGATCGACTTGAAGAATGCGTTCTTCAGCATCCCGATTGCCGAAGAGAGCAGAGACCTTTTCGGTTTCTCTCTCGGTGGACGCAGCTTCCGGTTCAAACGCGCTCCTCAGGGCTACTGTGAAAGTCCATCAATTTACAGTCAAGCCTTGAAGGGTCAACTGGATGCGTTTAGGTTGCCGGTCGGTGCGGCCTTAATCCAATACGTCGATGACTTATTGGTGGCTGCTGATACTCAGGACATTTGCAAGATTGCTACGGTGTCATTGCTGCAACATCTCTGTGTGTTAAATCACAAGGTGTCACCTTCTAAACTCCAATATTGTTGTCAAGAAGTAACCTATTTAGGTCACTTATTGTCAAAGGAGGGAAGGAGGTTGACCCCAGAGAGAATTGCTGCAATTGCACGAATGGCTGTGCCAAAAACCCAAAGAGATGTGCGTGCCTTTCTAGGTATCACGTCGTACTGCAGGCAATGGATTCCTAATTTTTCATTGCTAGCGAAACCATTAGTGGCTCTTACGTGCAAGGATGTTTCAACTCCTTTACCATGGACGGAAGAATGTCAGAAAAGTTTTTCTGAACTGCGTGATTCATTGTGTTCGGCTCCTGTGTTGGGTACTCCCGACTACAGTAAACCGTTTACATTATATGTTCACGAGAGGGAAGGTTGTGCCTTGAGTGTCTTAACGCAACCTTTTGGTGGTAAACAGCGTCCATGTGCATATTTTTCCTCGACCTTGGACCCAGTAGCTAGAGCATTGCCGAGTTGCTTGAGAGCAACAGCGGCAGCTGCGGTCTCCATCCGACAATCAGCAGGACTGGTCATGGATAATATGCTTACAGTGATGGTTCCGCATGCAGTTGACACTCTTTTGAATCGTACGAAAACTCAGCACTTGACGAGTGCGAGGTTGTCTGGGTACGAGCTGACGTTGCTGGCGAGTCACATCCAGATAAAACGTTGTAATGTCCTGAACCCGGCAACTTTGTTACCAATTAGCTCAGAGTCAGATGAAATAACAGAACATGATTGCTACTTGAGGACAGAGGAAGAAACAAAAGGTCGAGTGGACCTTAAAAACACTCCATTGGAAGATCCGGATGGTACATTGTATGTGGATGGGTCATGTTTTAAGTTGCCGAATGGCGATGTGACTACTGCTTACGCTGTTGTAACGTTGAATACTGTTGTTGAGACTGCAAGGTTGAATCAGAATTCTGCCCAAGCTGCAGAGTTGATCGCTCTCACTAGAGCGTGTGTTTTAGCAAAAGGGAGACGTGTGAATGTGTTCACCGACAGCCAATATGCATTTGGTGTCGCACATAGTTTTGGACGATTGTGGAGAGAGAGAGGTTTCTTGACGTCACACGGTACGAAGATTCAGCATGGCCAACTTGTGAATGATCTTTTGGATGCACTGACGTTGCCTAAGCAAGTGGCGATTGTTAAATGTAGTGCGCATCGTAAGGTGACGGACGATGTTGGTCGTGGTAATGCGTTTGCAGACGAGATCGCTAAGGAGACTGCCCGGAACCTTAGCACTCGAATGCATGTGACGAGTTCGGTTAGGTGGCCTACAGAATAGAGCATGTGTGAAGACACTATTGAAAGCGTGAAAGCAATTCAGAATGAGGCCACCGAGACTGAAAAGGCGAAGTGGAAAGAAAGCACGGGAAAGTTGGACATGAACGGTTGTTGGATCGATTTGTCGGATCAGAAAAGATGGTTGTTGCCCGATGCGTATGTGCTGGCCGTTGTGACAATGGCGCATGGGTTAGCACATATTAGTGCGAAAGGTATTTGTAAGTTGTTGTCTCCTGTATGGAAGAATGATGGTATCACGAAATGTGCTGAACGTTTGGTGAAGAATTGCATGGTGTGTATGATGTACAATCCTGGCAAAGGAACCCCAACTCCTCCCCAACTCCTCCTGGCAGTTTTGCTCCCCCTTCATGTCCCTTGGACTTCATCCATATGGAGCGATGCAATAACCTGAAATACGTTTTAGTTGTGGTTTGCGCATTCTCCCGATGGATCGAGGCCTATCCTCTCAAAGACAATACTGCTTTGTCTACTGCGAAAATCCTACTGAAGGAATACTTTCCTCGGTACGGAATGCCTAGAGTCGTGTGGTCAGATAACGGAAGCGAGTTTGTGGGTAGTGTGATGAAGAGTGTATGTAAGGGCCTTGGAATTAATCAGAAATTCCACAGCGCCAATCATCCCCAGTCAGCTGGTTTGGTTGAAGGGTATAACGGTACCCTTAAACTGAAATTAGCAAAGATTCAGGCTACGACTGGTCTTTCGTGGCCTGACGCTTTACCTTTAGCATTGCTGTCAACTAGGGCGACGGTACACTCCCGAGTAGGGCTTAGTCCCTATGAAATAGTGTTCGGCCGTCCTGCGAATGTCTGGGGGGTTCCTAGGCCAGGTATTTTCTGTGATCTTGAGTACCCAATGCTGATCGATTACCTTCATGACTTGACTGCTAAACTGAGGTTAATTCACCAACAGGTTCACGACGCATTGCCGACGCAGACGGAGGGTCCAGGCCACCAGCTCCAGCCTGGAGATTGGGTGGTGACGCGGAACTTTTCGCGCAAGAAAAACTTGGACCCGAGGTTTACTGGACCTTACCAGGTCCTCCTTGCCACGAGGACTGCTGTTCGTCTCGAGGGGCGTAAGAATTGGGTGCATGTCACCCATACCAAAAAGGTCCCTATCCCTTTGCCGGCAGACCCGTGGGTGAGGAGAGGCATTGCATCAACTGAAACAGAAGGATTGCCGGCGTTTGTACCTTTTAGCGACGCACAACCTGTCGGAGAATCCTCAGCGCAGCAGAAAGACACTGTTGAACATTTGTCATCAAAAGACTCAAGACCAGAACACTCAACTGATCAGCAGGACGCTGTCTCTTCAACGGATCCCTTGTTTGACGAGCAGACACGTCCTGGGAAAACTCGATACTTTTTCCGATCTCGTACTAAAGACTAATAAACGATCCTGCTTTGCTGTATTGACAACAGCATTACCCCGTTTTCCGTGATCAGTTTTGAACATTCATATTATTGTGATTATTCCTGTGTGTATAAATATTGAGCTTCATTCCTTATACTTTTGCTTCCACAGCCGAGGGACATTGTTTTTGCATATATACATATTGTGCATTAAAGGCCGTAGGGCCGCGCGCGTACTTCCTTCTGGATAGTAGGTCTTGACGCTAGGTTAAAGACCGTCGATTCCTGGGAACTCCTAGGGATTGACTATTGCTACACAGAACGAAGTGCGTCAAGAAACGTTGCGGACGGTCGTAGGGAATGGCATTTTCGAAGCTGATGGACTTAGAAGAAGCTCAAGCTCGAAGATTCAAGCTGCAGCAACTTAGCCGTACGAAATGTTTTATATTTCAAGTGTTTATGTTATTCTTGACTGTTTCTGCATTCTTGGCGGGTGGGGTGTATTATATGACATCTGGTTTTCTGTCTCCTGTGTTACCTACTCCTACACCTGACCCTAAACTTATCTCCACTGCATCCCCCCATTCTTTTCACATCCTACCTGAACACGAGCAGGCTAGACGTGCAGAATTCCGTAATAATTCCTTTATTCAGCTCCTTCACCAGCATCAGTTAGTGGTTAACACTACTAATTGTTGGGTATGTGGGTTGATGCCGCATACTACGGATAAGGGAATTCCATATTTGGTGTTACCATATAGTTCCCAAGGGTCAGCTCGAGCATTTCAAACAATGTTTCGAAGCGCACTGGGTTTCCACCCCATTCGAGAACCACGTTCCCCCTACTCTGGTCCTACCTCGTATCAAAAACCTTTGTCGATAGCAATAGAGGACTTAGACAGCGATATCTATGATCCCTCACTTATTCCCGAAGAAGAGGTACAAGCCTATAGGGTCCTGAGTAGAGGCGAGTATAGTGCGTTCACGAGTGAAAAGCAGCTTAAAAGCTCACCTCCGATATGGGTCGTACCCCACATTGGTAATTATTGTCTTATGGGTCGTGGCCGAAGATCGCAAGCCCGACTTGGAGCGAGTGCTTGCATTGAAAATTACATTCTGCCGATGTTCTCGTCCCCTGTGTTTCTGGCTGCCAAGGGTACATATTTCATCTGTCATGATCGTGCATATGCATGGTTGCCCGCTGACTTCATGGGCTCATGTTTTATTGCGAATCTGTTGCCTCCGACGTTCACTGTAGATGCTGATTATCACAAGACTAGAGTTGTGAGAGGCGTAATTAGCGAAGAGGACACTGCCGGTCAAGAGGCAGGAGACTTTTTCAAGGGTTTCCTCCCGTTTTGGGGACCTATGGTTAATAGTAGGAACCTGAGACAGTTGACTCGAGTGGTAGAATCGACAGCTAATATTACTGCCAGTGCCCTTGGTAATATCACCACAGAACTTCAGGCGGATAGACTTATGACGTTACAAAACCGTATGGTTTTAGATGTCATCCTAGCAGATCGAGGTGGGGTATGTAAGGTGATCCATTCGAGCTGCTGCATTTTCATTCCAGATAATGCTCCAACTGTCTATCAAGCCATCTCTAAGTTGCATAAGATCTCTGAATCCATACACGTGGATGTAGGGGATTGGACGCTGCTTGGGTGGTTTTGGGGCCTAATGTCGACTTGGGGTTGGAAGATTCTGATGATTATCGGAGTTATTGTGGCATTCCTGTTCACGTGTTGCCTTTGCGTGCAGTGCGGTCCTGCCTTATGTGGCCTCTGTGCTACAACGTGTATGAGACAGCCGCCTGTCACCAATGGGACTCGGTTGGACAGAGCTATGCTACAACAGCATCTAGATGGTCTGATGAATATCGAGTATGATTCCGACTAGTGCTTGCCTACATGAGGGCAAAAGGAGCGTCTGAGGTTCCGTGACAATTGTAAGTGGTGTTTTCGACTCGTACGAATATGGTCGAGTCTGGTATCTATGAACCGCAAATGACGAGTTTAGTAAGTGTGCGCAGTTTCGCTGCGCTAACTTAAACTGTTCGTCTGTTACGTGGGTATTTCTATCTGTACCCACGGGTTCCATCTTAGATACGGCATCCATTTTGTCTCTTGCCCTCAAGTAGCCAGCGAACGGACGTTGTCCGCTTCGCGACCCTGGGACTCCCAAGATATTTACGGAAGACACATGTTCTTTGTAAGTGTCTTTATGATGAGGGAGATGCTACTGTAAAGCAGATGGTGCCGCTCGAGGCTCATCTTGCTGCACGGACTTATTGTCTCAGCCGTGCATCTAATGAGGCACGTCCCTTTAATGCCTGTATCTCGTGTTTCTTGATACCTCCCCTTTTACACCCTTTTCCGATCTCCCCACTGTCTCCGTCTTCCTCTGCACCTGTTCTTGTTCCTATTTCGATCTGTTTATTACCGATTGGAATGCACTAATGTTGGGAAGATGGGTTTTTACAGTTGGGAACCGCCAAATGTTTCCGCACTTATGTCCCGGGCCTTGTGTGTTTCAAAGTGACCAAAACGACCCCTCTGGGGGATTATTGTGGGAACCGGGTCATAAACTTTTGTGTTCAATGTAACTTAATGGGGAAATTGTGTATAAAAGGAGCGATTCACAGAACCAATTTGAAGCAGTCTCCCCAAGTTGCACGTGTGTTACTTGTCGTGACTTCTGTGTTCCCTGCAGTAAATAAACCTTGAATCTTTGACGCCGAAGGAAGTGTCCCGTGTCTCTGTGATTCGTACGCCGGAGCAGGTTACCCACGAAGGTTTCAGGTGTTGTGCCCTGGCACCGCTGGGTCTTAAATAACCCAGTCCTTCAAGACCATAGTCCAATAGGCAGAGAGAACCAAGCAGGCCCATAATATATACATAGGTTACTCTCTTTCAGACCACATCTCCAGCACAAAGGGTGGTAGCTCAGTCCAGATCAGACCAGGCCCACTGGAATCCAGTATCAGTTGTGTAAAATATTACAGAATGTAGGCTTAAGCTGGTAATCATTTGATGTGAGCAATAAATTCTGCTCCACTGGCATAATTAGTGGAGTTTTTCCCACTCCATGTTATGCTTGTAACACGGAGTTATAGCAAAACTCCTCCAACTGACGAGTGGCAGAGTTTTGACTTGCGCGTGGCTCACTAAGGTTCAGTTGGCAAGCAAGAATTGTCAGTGTATAGTACAATTTTCTGGTGCTAGAGCGGCTTTTCTGAACTCGGAAAGTCGTGGCAGGTTGTGACCATTCATGGTGAGAAAGCTGCCGCTTGGGTAGAAAATCTATTCGAGCAGCAGCAAAGATGCAGTGCCCTCTGGTGCACTGCGCAGTGCTGTTCACTCTGATTTTGCAGCACTGAAAAAGCTTCTGGTGATAAAAATCAGTGAGAGCAGAGCAACGTGCCAAAATCTGCCAGCTCGCGGAACTCCACAGAATCTTGCTGAGTTTTTTAGGGGTGGGCGGTACTCGCAGAGTTTCATTCTGCAGAATTCCATAGAGTTACATAAAAGCTCAGCGAGCTACCGCGAGTGAGTAGAATTCAGCACATCACGCTACTTGTTCCAATCTTTAGTGCAGGGACCTTGAGGCATATTACCAACAAGTAGCAATATTTCTCGCTAAACAGGCTTAGCAGCGATTTTTTTTATCGCTGCCTATCGCTAGATATGTTAGCGGAGAAAACATGCTATTAGTAACGTTTTTCTCCATTGTGCTAAAATATCCAGCGATAGCGGCGAAATGCGTGAATATCGCTGAGAATACAGCGATATTCACACATTAGCGATGAAATGCTCTTAGCCATGTTATCCAGCTCCCATTGGATAACATGGCTAAGAACTGGTCTGAGCAGGCGTTAGTTTTTGGCGATAGCGGGAATATTTCCATCGCTACGCCTGCCTTGTTAATAGGCGATAGCGACGTTAGCGACTGCTTTCAGTCGCTAACAGGTTGGGTATGCTCACTTTGCATGTCATTAGCGATAAATATCGCTGACATGCAAAGCAGGCCCCAAACCGCTCGCTATCCCCTAAAAGCTGTTGCTAACATCAGTTAGCGACAGCTTGTTAATAGAGCGATAGAATTATCATCGCTTAGTGGCCGAAAACGACCGCTAAACCGGCGATAATTGCCTATCGCCCCCCTTGGTAATATGCCCCCTTGTTCTGCACTGGAATATCGGTGCAAAAATGCACTATGTGGCACTCCAGAGGTTTCTGCTTCGTTCTGCCACTCGAGTAGATTTTCTACTCAAGTGGCAACTTTCGCTCCACGAATGGTCATGACCTGCCGCCACCAACCGTGTTAAGAAAATGTGCCTGGGTGCCATTCTAGCATCCAAACATCATGCTAGGTGATGTCAGTTCTCCCTCCCACTTGCCAATTTAACGTTGGTGAGCCACACTCAAGTTAAAACTCCACCATGCGGTGGTATCAGAGTCTTGTCGAAACTCCACATTACCAGCGGAGTGAGCAAAACTTCTCGAACTCTGCTGGTGGAGCCAAAATTATCACCTACCCCTAGAGATTTTATGTTATTTTATGGAATTCCGCAGAGTGAAGCACCGCGAGTTCTGTCCAGCCCTGGTTATCATGCAATACACAATCCTAATTTGTAGTTGCAAAAAGGAGGTAAATGTCTGAATCAGCGACATTAAGGCAAACAATGAGCCCTTGGCTCTGTCAGGCTCAGCATGTTTGTATGCTCTTGAATGCAGTTGTTTTACAATGAGCATTCCACAATGGCTGCAGAGCTTGCATTAAAGTAAGGGCAACAAGGGGCATCCATGTCTAGTGCTACTGCAGATGGAGAATGGTTCCTATAGAAAATGGCCACACATTGCCTGGGCTGAATGGAAGGTATGTAACCAGTGGACATTAAGATACAACCATTCCCCAGATTGGTTTGTTTGAGGACCCTAAACAGTAGCTCCATTATATTCAATTGAATGCTTTTGAATCCTCTTGGGGCTTTGAATGCCTCTAACAGGTGTTACAACATTCGGAGATGATACCTAGAAGGTCGATTGGTGACAAAGCCAATTTGAGGGTCAGGATCTAGAGATGGAATGACGTTGTGTGGTGTACTGGCAAAAAATGTAGCTAATATCTTCATATCTGTGTAAATAAAAATTTACCAGACAATAGTTCACACATTGTAGGTGACCTCTATCTGATTTCGGAATTATGGTTAATAGGGCGTTGTTAGTAAAGGAATGGAAAGAACCCATTCCCTCAGCTTCTTGAAAAGCTGCATGCACCATTCTAACCAAGAGAATTTGAACTATCTTATAGAATATGCAGGGAAAGCAGTCATCCCCAGGAGACGTATTGTGGGATAGGGTAGAGATCACTTCCCCTATTCCCTCTATGGTAATTGAACCCTCTAGGAGCAACCTCTCTGCTTCAGACAAACTGGGGATGGTGTATCGGCCAAGGAAGTCATTCCTAGTCTTCAAAGTGTTGAGACCGTCGGAGTGGTAAAGATGCAGTAGAAACCATACGGACAACTGCACAGTACCTGTCAGATTGGTATAGGAACACCATGTTTATCGTTTATTGCAGGCACCGCCTTCTGCTATTGTCCCTCGTTCAACTGAGCAGATAAGAGGCACCACGCTTTTTCACTTTTTTCGTGTTCATAAGGACGGTATCGGAGTCTACACAGACCAAATTCCACTTGTCTGTGAATAATGAGTTCATGTCAAACTATACTTCTCTATTTGCCTCAGAGCCTTGTCAAGTCCCGGATAGAATACTCAAGACTGATTTGTGTTTCATTAGCTCTCTGAGGTGTCAAAGCACTGTCCTGATTAGCATCACCCTCGAGGTGGCTATCCCTTTGGTCCATGAGGTGATTAGAGATGGGGTGCATTTACTCTATTCACCAATCCAACACAGATGGAGGCATTCTTTTGATGGTAGCAGCCATTATATTCTTGGACATGTGTGCACCAAAACTGTCCAAATAGCTGTGCTCACTCTTACACTTCTATTGCTCAACTCCTTGAGCCCAGAAAGAGAACAGCATTGAAGGCTCTCTGCAGTTCATTAATCATTAGTCCTTATCTAGTTCAGGAAAAATTATCCTCAGAGGATGAAACACATAGAGCTTGCACAAGTGTGACATTGAGGTGTATTTATATCACTGTTGTAGCTTGTGTTATGGTTGACATTATGTGGACAAAAAGAAAGTGTGCACTGTCGAGATGTTAATTGCGATGCAAAAGAACATTATTTTTGGGAATCTCCCAATATGTCTGTTTTGTACTAAATACTATTTATAGCTGGTGGTATGTATCAATCTCATGATCTTTGTCCTGGTGGGGTCCACCACAGTTCTAACTGCACTGTCTTAACATAGATAACAGCATTTTTCACACAAAACAACAGAAACAACTCACAGTCATAGAGTGATATGAAATCTCATGACGAATACCAATAAAGATGGCCTTTCTACGAGGTGGGGGCATACAGAAAGGGCATCAAGATAGGCCATGTCATTGCCCAGAATGGCTGCTGGGCATTCAGCCTCTTTAAATTTGATGGAGTTTTAACACATTTATTCGAACTTCAATATTTTCTTTAATTCTCAAAAATAGCATGTTTTACTCGTAAACATTGATCATAAAAAATACGTATGCACATGTTTCAAAGAGCATTCATAGTCAATGTCAAACAATGAACACATGGGGATAAATTATATGCGGTCAAAAGTTCAATCTTCCTTGAGTGATTGGTCTCTCAAAGAGCAAATTCGACAGGATCTAAAAGACAACAGCATACCAAACTATATTGAGTTGTTTCATATGCACACTTATTTATATCAAAAACAGAACATTCTGGAGTGAACACTGAGTGTTCACTCCAGAATGTTCTGTTTTTGAACTTTTGACCGCATATAATTTACCCCCTGAAGAAGGGTTCTACCTGTAACCCGAAATGCATTGGGATGTTGGCTATTATTTTTTGAATATTAAGCATTGATGAACTGTTTATATTACCTTACATGCATTGGAAATATGTTTTGTTAATATTTTCATGTGTTCATTGTTTGACATTGACTATGAATGCTCTTTGAAACATGTGCATACGTATTTTTTATGATCAATGTTTACGAGTAAAACATGCTATTTTTGAGAATTAAAGAAAATATTGAAGTTCGAATAAATGTGTTAAAACTCCATCAAATTTAAAGAGGCTGAATGCCCAGCAGCTGTGCTTCTAGCAGCCTGGGGTTTCCCTGGGCTAATATTTGAATGAATGTTATTTAGGAGGGAATTAGGCACAAAACCCTCACACTAGTAAGCACGCTAAGATTTCTCCAAAATCCACACAATCCATCTTCACAATTGATTACCGGTGTGCAGATCCACCCCATACTAGAAATTCGTTGCCCAGAATGGAGCAGGATGTTAATATGAAGCAGAGTATTTCCAACCTATAGTGTTGTAATCCAGTCCGGAGATTCGCCAGGATTGTAATCTAAACCTGAGTATCCTTGACAAATTTGTTTAATTTTGCTCTCAATCCAGTGCAGCAGCAATGCAGTGTAATTGAGAGTTCCAGGTCCCTCAGCATTTTAGGAGGCTCTCATGATCCTTATTGTTTTCGAGGCCAGATTTCTAGCACTATGATTTCCTTTACAAAACCTAGTAGAATAATTAAAACATTAGAATGTTGGGACAATGAAATGTCTCAGGGTTAATAATGGCAGTTGTTAATTTTGGGGGTCTCTAGTTGGCAGAGGTAGCTACATTTGACCAAATAGGGACCCTTGCATCTAGTCAGGGTAAGGGGGTACACTCCTAAAATAACTCCTGCTCACCACCTTGGTAGCTTGGCACGAGCATGCAGTATTATCTCAGAGGCAGTGTTTAAATCATTTGTGAACACATACAGTAACCCAGTGACAACACTACAAATGGACACCACACAAGTTGTAGTATAAAAATAAGTATTTTTATATAGACTTAAAACAAGACGACTAACAACAAAAATCCACAATACTGTACCTTTAAAAATGATAGGAATAGCTTAGTTCTTTTTAGATGTAAAATGAGACTCTTTAAGTTCAATGTACATTTGGATGCGTAACGCTATACAATGAAAGTGTTTCAGGGAAGGTGATGCGTCGGTTCCTTACATGCAAGAACGGTGATGCGTCAAGTCCTTACTGCTGCATAGGGGATGCACCGGTTCTTCTTGGCGTGGGGAGGTGATGCGTCGGTTTCTTACTGTGCTTCCGTGGCGATGCCACTAGCAGCGCCATGAAGATCCGGTGCAATGAACCAAAAATGACGTCTTCTCCTTGATGCGACACGATACGTGCACGCCCGATGGCTGCGCAGTGACTCAACAATTCTTCTGAGTCACGACAAGTCCAGCGACGCGCTTCTCTGTGGATGCGACAGCATCTGATGCGATGGCGACACTCTTGTCCGGTGATGCAAGACGCTTCGGCGATGCAATGCAACAGCGGTGACACCCTTCTTTAGTGATGCGATGACAGCGGCGGCGACACGGTTCTCTGATGATGCAACGGCATCTGTTGTGATGGCGACACTCTTCTCCGGCGATGCAAGGTACTTCTGCGAGGCGAAGCGGCAGCGGCGACACCCTTCTCCAGTGATGCGATGACAGTGGCTGCAGCTGCAACACGCTTCTTCTTCATGAGTTGTGCTCCAGCCCCTTGTGACACGTAGTCCCTCAGAAGGCCCAACACAACAGCACATACTTCCAAAGAACTCTTGGGGAGCTGGTTGGTGAAGTCTGTTGTCCTCGAAACTTCAGCAGGAGGCAAGCTCTATCTCAAGCCCTTGGAGATCCTTTACAAGTTGATGTGAAAGTCGCACAACGTCCTTTCTCCTTTCTGTGGCAGTCAGGCAACAACTGCAGGCCAATCCCCTAAACAGCACTCAGCTTAGGGATAGTCTCCTCCTCAGTTTCTCTGGTTCCTCTCCTCAGCAAAGGTTCTTTGTGTTTCCCAAAGTGATCTGAAGTTCTGGGGATTGGATCCCCTCTTTTACACTCATTTTTCCTCTGTTCTCTGAAGGCAGAGAGGCTTTTGCCTAGTCCAAACCAGTTCTGGTCAATCCTGGAGCACTTTGTTGACAAGACTACTTCTTTGCTTTCACAGTGTAGGCCAGGGACATCAGATGTACCACAGGAGGTGGAGTCAGCATTATTATGTAGGGAAGGTACAGCCCTATTCAGGTCCCAGGTGCAACTCCTCCCACCCATCTACATGCAGATCTCTCTATTCAGCCCTGTGCTGACTTACCCTGTTTCCTCGAATCCCCAAGCCGCTGTCACTCAAACTCCAGACCAGGAATACACAACCTAGCAGAGTCAGGCTTGGATAATTAGACAAGAAAATAGCTGCTTTCTAAATGTGGTATTTTTAAACACAGAATGCTAAAACAAACTTCACTAAAATATGTATTTTATCATTCTGAATTCAGGCATACTAAACTTGAATTTCTACCTAGTTCCCTGAGTCAGTTAGGATTATAAGATGTAATAATCAAACTCCCCATTCTGGCCTATGGGGAACAGGTAGCCTTGCAATAGTGAAAACGACAATGACTGTAAATCACTATTAGGATATGCCACACACTTCAGGGCTTGTCCTACCTTTTACCTACAATGCACCCTGCCCTTGAGCTTACCATAGGGGTGACTAATGTGCAGAAAAAGGGAAGGTTTAGGGACTGGCAAGTGGGTGCACTTGCCCAGTCAGCATGGCAGTACCAGACTGCTCACAGGCTCTGCAATGGCAGACCTGAGACACACTTTTACAGGCTGATTCTGTGGGTGGCACAACCAGTGCTGCAAGCACACCAGCAGCATTTGGTTTACAAGCCCTGGGCACACTCAGTGCACTGTACTAGGGTTTGATAGGTAAACCAAACCAACCAATCATGGAATCACTAATCCATACATCAATTTACCATTGGGAGCACTTGCACTGTGGCACTGATTAGCAGTGGCACAGTAACCAAAGCATCTATAACCAGCAAAAACACATGAGGCAACAGCAAAAAATGGAAGAGAGACCCTTGCCAAGGTGCCAGGTCTAACAGCTGGTATAAGCCTTCTGCTCCAATACTCCAATGTTTGTTTGTTTCTCCCTTTTTAATGTAGAACATTATACCTTCAGTGGGTGGAATGTTCTAAAAGACTTAAGGCCCTTCTGTCTCGGGTGATATCAGTGTCAAGGGCCTTCTTCACCATTATAGACCCTCACCTGCAGCTCAGGCCTATAACTTGGGTTAGGGGGTTTAAACAACCTGTACAGCCATCTGAAGTGAGCTATACAACTATATTATGCTTCTCCACTGCAATCATGGAATTGGACCTGCTGCTCATGATCAAGTGCCTAGAAATTCTTAAGAGCTGAGCTTAATAGCTGTTGTACCCAAGGTGAGTGACAAGGTGAATGCCAGAGCCCATCATAAAGGTATCTGAGGGAGTCTAGTAGAGGAAGCACACAGAGGCTCTGATCCTTCTTTTTATAGACACACTTACTGTAACACAGAAAACCTGTAACATAAAATCAGCCCCATGGATTTTAGGACATGTATTATGCAGGACTATGAACCTAATTTAAGGTTCAGGTAGTAGCCTGGTGTCCTGCCCGATTGGTAGAGGTGATGACCTGCACCACTTAGGTGGATGACCACTCATTACAGTTAAAGATATCCATCTGCTTCTTGGAGATTTCTATGCCTTCAGAGGAGCCACTGCCACAACAGCTCCTCTGAAGTCACTGGCATTGCCTGTATATACCGTTCAAACCTCCTTGTTACCGAACTGCCGGTGGTCCCCTTGGACTCCTGTGAATACCTTGCACTCCCCACCTCCAATAACACCTCACAGCTGTGCAAACTTTACATCTTTTACCAGCCCCCAGGCAAGAACGACACCTTTACGGACCTTCTCATGGAAATCATCACAGCCAAGGTGTCCCCAAACTCTAATTAAATTTTCCTTGGCGGTTTAACTTGCATTGGAACGGTCCTAAGGACCCTCAGGTCAATGCCATCAGAGACTTCTTGGCCGACAAAGCCGTAACCCAAGCCTGCTCCCTCCCCACTCATTTGAAAGGTGCCACCCTAGACTGGATCATTGCTAAGGAATCAGCGGTCAAACTTATCTCCATTGATCCTTGTGATTGGTCTGATCATCATGCCATCACCTTCCTCCTGCCCAGCACCCATAAATCATGGACACCTCAACCTGTGATTCCCAAACGATGGTTTCGAGACACCAAGAACCTCGACCACGAGAAACTGGCAGTGCGTTAAGAGTCGGACCCCCCCACAGTGCACATCGGTCACCAATTTAGCGGACCATTATTTCTCCACCATAACCGACATTCTAGATGACCTGGCACATCTAAAATTAAAAAGAACCCAGATAAAGGACCGAAATCCCTGGTTCAACTGATCCCTTAACATGGAGAGGAGATCCCTTCGACAGACGGAACGGATCTGGAAACAACACCCATCTGAAGCACATCTTACACTCCTTCAACAGGCCAGAAATGCATAAAATAGGAAAATCCTGAACACTAAAAAATAATTTTTCAGAACTGAACTGGAGAACGCCATGAATCGACCTCGCAAGCTGTTCAACTTGGTCAAACACCAATCCAACAAAACTAGCGAAAACCACCAAAGAAACACCAAAACCCCTAATATCAAGCGAGGAATTCTCCACTTTCTTCTGTGAAAAAATCTCTGCTCTAGGAAATGAACTTAAATCTGCTTCCCAACACCAAAATAAAAATCAGCCAGCTCCACCTCCTCTCTCCTCATTGTCCTCGCAAACCTCACACAAAAAACCAAGCACACTGGTCCAACTTTAAAGTCTATGAAAATCACTCTATCTTGCGAATTCTTGCCTCCTTAAAAGCAAACAATCACTTTAATGATCCTCTCCCCTCTAACTGCCTAGCTGCCGCCTCTCAGGCTATCATCCCTTCCTGGACCACAATAATCAACGCCTCCCTCCTACAGGGCTCAATCCCTGATTCGCTCAAGACTGGCCAAGTTGTTACCATCCTAAAAAATACCCATGCTGGACCCTGAGGCCGCTGAGAACTATAAACCCATAGCTAATATCCCACTCCTTGCCAAAGTTCTGGAAAAATGTGTGCAACAGCAACTAAGTCTACACATCAACAACTTTCACCTGCTAGATGACTACCAATCAGGTTGCAGACCTGGGCACAGCACGGACATCACCCTCCTCCACATTGTGCATGACTCACTCCAAGCCCTAGACCTAGGCAAAACCTGTCTCCTAATCCTTCTAGACCTTTCCTCCTCCTTTGATACGGTGAACCACGAAATTCTCCTAGAACGCCTCAAACTGAGGATGGGATTGGATGGCACCATCCTTGAATGGTTTAGATCCTTCCTCCAAAACCGCTCACAGAGAGTCCTCATCAACGGTGATCTATCCGCCCCCTCGCCGGTTGCTGTTGGAGTCCACCAAGGATCAACCCTCTCCCCCTCTCCCCCACCCTCTTCAACCTTTACCTTGAACCTCTCACCGAGGTGCTTTGAGCCGCCAAAATCTCCATCCTTATGTACTCCGACGATACACAGATCTACATAAAAATCTCTTCCACTGAGGACATTCGCTCCCTTAACCAGGCCCTGAAGCTGACAGTCTATTGGCTCACTGACAAACAGCTGAAACTCAACTCAAATAAAACCGAATTTCTTGTGATCTAACCATCCAAACCAAATCCAGACATCCAGGAATGGATCAAGACTATCACAGCACTAAACTGCCCTCCTACCATTGTTGACTCTGCGAAATCCCTTGAAATAACCCTTGACAGCAGCTTGAATATGAAAGGCCATATAAACTCTATGGCCAAAATGGCTAGATTCCACCTGAGCTACCTAAGAGACCTAAAACCCTTCCTCGATGCGTCCGACCTTAAAACGGCAACCCAGGCCCTAGTCATTTCCAGACTTGAATATGGATAGTCTACTCTTGCTCTTGCTGGGCTACCCAGAACTCTCTGGCCCCATTGAAAGCCTGCCTCAACACCGCCGCCAGAGTCCTAACAGGCTCACAAACATTTTACCACATCTCTCCCCACCTCAAAGCACTGAACTGGCTTCCCGTTGAGGCCAGAATACAATTTAAACTAGCCTGCATTACTCACAAAGCTCTGTACTCCAATTCCCCTTCATTTCTCAAACAAAAACTCATGCTATCCGGAGGAACCAGAAACTCCCGATCTGCCAAAGACCTGCTGCTGCAACCAGCAAGCTTCCGGAAGATAAAAACCTACAATCGGGCCTTCTCTGGGGCCGCACCAAGAATCTGGAACTCTCTCCCACCCTCCATTAGAACACTCCGTCCTTGGCACACTTTAAAAAGGAGACCAAAACGTTCTTAATGGGAAAATACCTCATCTAATGAATACCTTCCAATCACTTCATCGACATGTTCCACCCTCCACCTCGGCATTATCCAAGGCCTCCATGAATGAAACATTTTGCAGCACTCCGGGGCATCCCCTCAAGAGTTGAGACTGCGTGTATGTTATACCTTCTTGCTTTAATTTTTAAAGACTCTAATATTGATCCCACACGTAGCTTGGACCTTTGACGGCATGCACCTCTTGTATAATGCAGCCGCTTGTATTTTTATCTACTTGCTTTATTTTTTTCCCACATGTAGCTTGAACTATATACTGCGAGCTCCTCCCTTACAATGTATCCCTAACTTTCCCAATGTGATCCCTCCCATCCTTATGCTTTGTATTCCTCCCCAATAATCATGTAAAGCGCTCTGATAACCTCACAGGTCTGGTTTGCGCTCTATAAAACTATAAAATAAATAAATAGGTGGCCACTATGTTTCATGCAGCCAGTAACAATGTTAAAAGTGAAAAGGAAAGATTTTGTTTCTTCCAGATCATGGGGACATTTTGTATCTGTTGAGGACCACCAGACCTTTTTGAAGGTACCACACAGGGAACATCTGTCCTAAATAAGGTGGAGGTACTTCGATCAATGGTCCGATCTCCATCAGCTCAAGTTTCTGCTGGTGCCAAGCGGGGTTCCACTGACAGAAATATGGTGGTTTGCCTGACTCTAAATAGAGGGGGCTAACCAAGAGTATGCAAGAGTGGGCACCCCGCCATACATATGGTTCAGTATCCTATCCACCAGACTCTAAATAAGGCATTTTCCAAGATTGAATCTTAAATGGTTTTATGATGATCATTGATAATGAAGTGTGAGCAGTCGTGGCTCCTCCACTATGGTGGAGGAGCGTCACCCCACTGCTTTCAAACAGTGGGAGAAGTAGAAACATAAAATGATAATGTTAGATCTGGAACCATTGGTGTGGGTCTCCCTTCCATTTTTCGCTTTTGTCTCCTCTGTGTTTGCTGGTGTTAGATGCTCTGGGTGTTGTACCACTGCCATTCAGTGCCACAGCGCAAATGCTCCCTATTGGAAATTGACTGTATGAATTGGTATAATCATACTTGACCCAAGGAACATGATAGGAAAGTTGAATTCAGTATGCCTGAGCTCCAAATATTAAAGTGCATCTTTTAGTGACGATTATTTTTATATTCTGTGATTGAGAATACCACTTTTAGGAAGCAGGTATTTTCTTGCTTAAACCTTCCAGTGTGCTCTGCTGTTATGTGTATTGGCTGTCAGGTTTTGGAGGGTCAGGGCTGAGCCTGATCTGGATTGAATAGAGATCTGCAGTATAGTATGGGGAGGGGTGACCCTTTGATCTGAGCAGGGCTGTGCCTGGCAAGGTGAATGATGGCTCCACCTCCCACTGTGATTTGTCACTTTTTGAGAACAAAGACTTTTTTGGTATAAAGATCTGTGCTAAAACCCCTACACGTGGTGTTAGTTCTGGATGTCAAGACGAACCCTGTCTGTGCAACTAGAGGGAAAGGATTTTGAAACTTTCATCCATCTTGCTGACACAACTACCCAAGGACGTGATTTAAGCTTGCCTCCTGCTGAAGTCTCAGGGACATTAGACTTCACCCATTAACCATCTGGATTCCTATTTGAGGGGGATTCTACTCATAGGTGAGGCCTCTGTTGAGAATTCCAGAGCCTCTGGTTCTACTGCGGGGAACGCGGGCTGAAAGTCATTCTTATCGCCATTGTGGGCCACCACAGTTGAGGAGCTGTTGCCGCTGAGAGCCCGCATTTGCCTGTGTTACCAAAGTCATCGTGATCGCTATTGTGAGATGCCGCAGCTGAGGATCTGTTGCAGCTGAAATATGCCTGTGTTACCAAATCAATCAATCAATCAATCAAGAATTTGTAGAGCGCACTACTTACCCGCTAGGGTCTCAAGGCGCTGGGGCGGGGGGGCTGCAGCTAATGGTCGAAGAGCCAGGTCTTGAGCAGTCTTCTGAAGGCCGGGAGGTCTGTGATCTAATGTAGAGGGAGGGGGAGGGCGTTCCAGGACTTGGCGGTACGGTGGGAGAAGGATCTGCCCCCGGAAGTGGTTCTGTGAATGCGCGGGGCGGTGGCCAGGGACAGGTCAGTGGAGCGAAGTTTCCTGTTGGGTACGTAGAAGGAGAGTCTGTCGTTGAGGTAGGCAGGGCCAGTGTTGTGGAGTGCCTTAAGGGCGTGGATCATGAGTTTGAATGTGATTCTTTTGTCGACGGGGAGCCAGTGCAGGTCTCTTAGGTGTGGGGTGATGTGGCCTTGGCGTGGGACGTTGAGGATCAGACGTGTGGAGGTGTTCTGGATTCTTTGGAGTCTGTTGATGAGTTTGGACAGGGCTCCGGCATAGAGGGCGTTTCCGTAGTCGAGTCGACTGCTGACGAGGGAGTGTGTGACGGTTTTCTGTGTGCCCGTCCGGATTCATCTGTAGAACTTGCGGAGCATACGGAGGTTGTGGAAGCAGGAGGGGGAGACCGTGTTGACTTGGTTGGTCATGCTGAGCTTGGAGTCGAGGATGACCCCTAGGTTGCGTGTGTGGTTGGTTGGTGCCGGGGAGGTTCCCAGTGATGCGGGCCACCAGGAATCGTCCCACGCTGAGGGATTGGGCCCGAGGATAAGGATCTCCGTCTTATCCGTGTTCAGCTTGAGTCGGCTTGCCTCCATTCAGTCGGCGACGGCCTTCATGCCCAGGTATAGGTTGGATTTGGCGGTGAGGGGGCCTTGGTGAGGGAGAGGATTAGCTGGGTGTCGTCAGCGTAGGAGATTATGTTGAGGTCGTGTATTCTGGCGATGCGAGCGAGGGGGGCCATGTAGACGTTGAACAGAATTGGGCTGAGGGAGGATCCCTGGGGGACGCCGCAGATGGTTTTGGTAGTTCCGGATGGGAATGGGGGAGGAGTAATCTCTGGGTTCTGTCGGTGAGGGAGGAGTTGGTCCAGTCCAGGGCCTTGTCTCGGATTCCTGCGTCGTAGAGGCATGTGCGTAGTGTGTGGTGGCAGACGGTGTTGAAGGCGGCAGAGAGGTCCAGGAGGATGAGGGCCGCTGTCTCGCCGTTGTCGAGTAGGATTCTGATGTTAACGGTGGCGGCGATGAGGGCGGTCTTGGTGCTGTGATTGCTGCGGAAGCATGACTGGGAGGGGTCCAGGATGCTGTTGTCTTCTAGGTAGCTGGTGAGCTGGGTGTTGACGATCTTTTCCATGACTTTCACCGGGAACGGAAGCAGGGAGATGGGCCGGAAGTTCTTGAGGTCGCTCGGGTTCGGCCTTGGGTTTCTTCAGGAGGGCGTTGATCTCGACGTGTTTCCAGCTCTTCGGGGCGGTGGCGGTCTTGGAGGTCATCGTTATCCACATTATGGGCCACTACAGCTGAGGCGTTGTTGCAGCTGAGGGCCCACATTTGCCTGTTTTACCAAAATCATCGCTATTGCTAATGTGGGCCACTGCAGCTGAGGAGCTGTGCCACTGAGGGCCCGCACTTGCCATCCTACGAGAATCATAGCAATCGCTATTGTGGGCCGCTGCAGCTGAGGAGCTGTGCCGGTGAATGCCAACACTAGTTCCCACTCCGAAGATCATGTTACCACCTGCGTGTGCCGCTGGGTGCCCACCTTTAAGGTCCTACCCAGGATCATCGTGAGTGCACGCCATGGACCGCTACAGCTGGGAGCTGTGGCCACTGCGAGTCCGCCTGTCATCACCGAGACTTCCTAGTGAGGCTGTGTGCCGTGCCCTATTAAATATCAGGTACATTGTGCACCACCGGGTCATGTGGACCCCGGCCTCGAACCAAGTTTGTTCCACGTGGTTTTTGAGTGCCTTTATTGCTTTTGAAGTGAATCTGTAATTATGTGCATTGTGGATCCTTGAGCACTTTTAAGCCTTGTGTTCAGTCTATATAAAGATAACTATTTTTCTATAACTGCTTGTGGTGTCCGTTTGTAGCGTCTTCCCTGCCTTTTTGTGTATGGTCATAAATGTTTCATACACTGCCTCTGAGATAGGCCTGTCTGCTCGTCCTATGTTACCACTGGGTTGATCAAGGGTTATCAAAGGGTGTATCCCACTTACTCTGACTTAGGAAGAAGGATCCCTATTTGGACCTCGGCGCACACCGCTGCCAACTAGAGATCCCCATTTCTAAGAGATAATAACTGTCAGTTATCATTTTATGTTTGTGCTACTTTGTGGGAGGGCAGGTGGCGGGGCAACTTTGCTCTCGGAGCTGGGCAGGGGAGGAGTGGTTTGTCAACTCCTAAGTGCGCAATGACTGTTTGGTCGGCCCTCTCGGGCCACCCAAACCAGTCATGTGTTCTTTCCCCATTCTCCATGAAGGCTGCATTACAGCCTGCTTGTAGAAAATGCCCAGGCGCCGATTCCCTGGTCGAGCTTCGAACCAGGACTCCACCTGGCTGTGCTTCCTGTTCGCCGAGGAGAGCAGGAGCAGAGACCCGGGACCCGGCGGCACGGTAAGTACATTTTTTTATTTAAAAAAAAAATGCGCACCCTCACACGACCCCCCCCCCCCCCCCCCCCTGCGCCTGCCCTCGCCACACCCTAAGCCATTCCAGCTGCCACTGAGTGTGAGCATTCTATCTTGACCATTTCACACAACTCTACTACTGGCTGACCTGGTCAAGCCCTGACAGCCTGTCTGAGGACCTTATACTTGTTATGCCATTTAAGGTCTGTGGTGCTCACCTTAATTTTTTTCTATCAATGTTGCTAATGTAATTGCCTTTATATCCTAATTATAATATTATTTTCCTATTTAGAATGGGCTGTTCGTTACAATAGACAACTTAATGTTTATCTGACTTTTCCTAAGTTTCACCCTCGACCTTACATTGGTATTTAACATATTCATTCAGTCTTTTTTAATTTTTAATTTGTCTCAAACATACCTTATTAATCTCTTAACTGTTGTTTTTTAGTGTGCTTGACATGTATTTGTAAACTAAGGGCATTTTTCTTGTCATGAAATACATATTAATTGTTACACAAACCAATAGCTTCCATCACCTCTTACAGGATGTTGCCTTAACCAAAGAAAGAGCAGGGCAGCTCTTGGAGCGCCTGGACCAGTGAGTGAATGGCTGTATTTGAGGTTTTTAGGAAGCTTGGTTAGAGTGCACTGCCTCTGTTTTTATGATCCGAGATAAAACGTGGTAGCCATGATTTATAGCAGGCCGCCACGGATGACCTTAATTTAACCTTGATAGGAACGAGCATTGAGTAAAGACCATTACATTTTATTCCAACTCTATCCTGCTATTGGCTTCTTTAGAGAGCTCATTTATAGAAAAGGCTTAGATAAATACAACCTCCTGGTGACCCTACAAGGTCTAACGTGAAACAATAAGAAAGTATATGTACCCTATCCTATGCCTTAGTGTAGGTTTGAAGCTGTACAACAGCCGCTTTCCAACTTACAACATTGCTTGAGCTGATGCAAAGCAGGCAAACCGAAGCTCATAAAATTAACATCACTACAGAAAGCATTACAATGCACATTATACTTATTCTCATACACTTTTAATGCAGTAATTAAAGTAGCACACGTAATTCTCTGCATTTTAAACATCAGAACTCACAAATTGAAAACAAGTGCAAATGAAACGTCGGCTCCATTCTCATCTTCTGAGCCTTAAATGGAAGCAGGCTTTCGCCTTTTTGTAATTAAACCATCCACTCAGCCCAGATTTTTCTGTTTTACCAAATGAAGCATTGGAAACATTTGTTTTTTAACGCAGCTATTAGGAAAATGGCAGAATGTCGTTCCCAAGTGGCATGAAGTCATGCAAGTTTATTGCCACTGACTTCAGCTGCTATCAGGTTACCCTTGTTCCAGTCCTGCTGCAGAGAGAAGGATTGAACTGGGGAAACTGCCCTTCCTCACAACCAGCATCCGACTTCTGGGACAGAGCTGATGATATCCATGCACAGTGTCAGTCCTTGCTATTATCTTTTCTGCCATCTTTCTTTGTTTTATATAAAGCTGGACTTCCCCCCTTTACTTAAGTGCAGTTAATCGAAATCACCTGAAAGCAATTTGGAAGCTGCCAAATAGATATTTGAAACTTGTGATATCATTGACTTTTTAAAGTAGTGAATGCATGGGAATTTGAAAGGATATAGGACAATAACAAGTGTAGGGGCAGCACACACACCACTTAAAGTGTTAAACCTCAAAGTCAGATTGAATTTTGTCTGAAGTGATTATTGCTTAGGAACATTTTCCGAGGGCTTTTTCACTTGTCAAGTCAAGTCAAATAATTTATATAGCGCGCTACATACCCAGAGGGTCTCAAGGCGCTTGAAGAAGGGAGGGGAATTACTTGTCGAAAATCCAAGTTTTAAGTTGCTTTCTGAATGCTAGGTGGCTCTGACTGAGGCGAAGGTGAATGGGAAGTGAGTTCCAGGTTTTAGCTGCCAGGTAGGAGAAGGATCTTCCTCCCATGGTGGTTTTGTTGATGCGAGGTAAAGCAGCAAGGGCTTGGGTGGAGGAGCGTAGCTGGCGGGAGGGGGTGTAGAAGGAAAGTCGTGTGTTGAGGCATTCGGGTCCAAGTTCGTAAAGTGCTTTGTGTGCGTGGGTTAGGAGGCGGAATGTTATCCTCTTATTGATGGGAAGCCAGTGGAGGTTTTTCAGGTGACTAGAAATGTGGTCTTTACGTGGGATGTCTAGTATGAGTCTGGCTGATGCGTTCTGGATGCGTTGGAGTTTTTTTTGAAGTTTTGCGGTGGTACCGGCGTATAGGGTGTTTCCGTAGTCCAGGCGGCTTGGAACCAGTGCGTGGGTGACCGTTTTTCTAGTTTCGGTGGGGATCCAGCGGAATATTTTTTTGATCATGCGAAGAATGTTGAAGCAAGATGATGAAACGGCGTTGACTTGTCTGGTCATCGAGAGTGAGGAGTCCAGGATGACGCCCAGGTTCCGTGCGTGGTCCGTCGGGATGGGTGCTTTTCCAAGGGCCTCTGGCCACCAAGAGTCATCCCAGGCGGAGGGGGAGGTACCTAAGATAAGGACTTCTGTTTTGTCTGAGTTCAATTTCAGACGGCTGTGCTTCATCCACTTGGCTACTTCTTTCATTCCTTCATGTGGGTTGGTTTTGGCGGTGTTAGGGTCTTTGGTGAGTGAGAGGATCAGTTGAGGGTCATCAGCGTAGGAGATGATGTTGAGGTTGTGTTGGCGTGCGATGGCCGAGAGGGGGCTCATGTATACGTTGAAGAGGGTGGGGCTGAGTGAAGATCCTTGTGGCACGCCGCAAATGACTTCAGTGGCCTCTGACTTGAATGGTGGGAGGCGGACTCTCTGAGTTCTTCCGGAAAGGAACGAGGTGATCCATTCCAGTGCTTTTCCTTGGATTCCGATGTTTCTAAGGCGTTGTAACAGGGTGCTATGACAGACTGTGTCGAAGGCTGCGGAGAGGTCAAGGAGGATGAGGGCGACTGTGTCTCCATTGTCCAGTAGAGTTCGAATGTCGTCTGTTGCTGCGATGAGTGCGGTGTCAGTGCTGTGTTTTGCTCGGAAGCCGGACTGTGAGGTGTCGAGGGATTTGTTGGTTTCGAGGAAGGCGGCGAGCTGGTTGTTGACAGCTTTCTCGATGACTTTGGCCGGGAATGGAAGGAGTGAGATGGGGCGGTAGTTTTTGAGTTCGGTGGGGTCAGCTGTGGGTTTTTTCAGAAGGGCGCTGAGTTCGGCGTGTTTCCAGCTTTCCGGGAAGGTGGCGGAGTTGAGGGAGCAGTTGATGACGTCTCGGAGGTGTGGTGCTATGATGGAGTCTGCTTTGTTGAAGATGTGGTGAGGGCATGGGTCTGTGGGGGATCCTGAGTGGATGGAGTTCATCAGGCGGATGGTGTCCTCAGTGGAGATTGCGTTCCAGTTATTAAGGATGTTCAAGGGGGGTGAAGGTACGGCAGAGGGTTGGGTGTGTTGGTCTCCGGGTTGGTTGTCGAAGCTGTTGTGGATGTCTGCGATTTTGTCGTGGAAGAACGAAGCTAGGGAGTCGCAAAGGGTTTGCGAGGGAGTGATGTCGTTGGAGTTGGCGGTAGGGTTGGTAAACTTTTTGATGATGTTGAATAATTCCTTGCTGTTGTGGGCGTTGTTGTCTAGTCTGTCTTTGAATGCGGCTTTCTTGGCAGTCCGGATCAGTTGGTGGTGTATGCGGGTGGCGTTTTTGAAGGCGTCCCTGGTGCTGATGTTTGGGTCTTTTTTCCAGGCCTTCTCAAGGGAGCGACAGAGTTTCTTGGATTTCTTAAGATCATCGTTGAACCAGGGGGCGTTTTTGCTGCCTAGTTTGATTTGACGTTTTTTCAGAGGCGCTAGGTTGTCGGCGCTGTGGGTTAGCCATTGAGTGAGGTTAATGGCTGCTTGGTTGGGGTTCGAGGAGTGGGCAGGGGGGTTTTGAAGAAGCGATGAGGAGATCCGGTCGATGGTGATTTTGTTCCAGTTTCTTCGCAGAGTAGCTTGAGGATGGTTGTGGGTTGTGGTCTTTTTGTAGACAAAATGAACGCAGCTGTGGTCCGTCCAATGGAGAACTGTGGTGTGACTGAAGGAGATATGTTTGCTGGAGGTGAAGATAGGGTCGAGTGTGTGACCTGCTTCGTGGGTGGGGGTATTAACAAGTTGTTTGAATCCGAGGTTGGCGAGATTGTCCAGGAGGGTGGTGGTGTTGCTGTTGTTGCTCTTTTCCAGGTGGAAATTGAGGTCTCCCAGTAGAATGTAGTCTTCGGAGGGGAGGGCGTGTGGGGTGATAAAGTCAGTGATGTCTTCACTGAATTGTGCACGGGGTCCTGGTGGCCTGTAGAGGAGGGTGCCTCTGAGTGTGGTCTTGGGGTCGGTGTGGATCTGGAAGTGAAGGTGTTCGGCGCTAGGGAGGTTGACGTCTGAGCTGGTTGAGATGCGGATGGAATTCTTGTGGACGATAGCGATGCCTCCTCCTGTTTGGATGGTGCGGTCCTTACGGATGATCTTGTAGCCTTCCGGGATGGCAATAGTGATGTCTGGGGCTGAGGAGGCGTTCATCCATGTTTCTGTTAGGAAGGCGACGTCTGGAGAGATGGTGTCTAGTAGATTACAGAGGTCGATGGCGTGTCTGTGGACTGAGCGGGTGTTGAGCAGGATGCATTTTAGGTGGTTGGTGTCAGATCTCTGTTTGGTGTTCGTGGATGAGGAGTTGGTCTTGGTGCCGTCATACTTGCAGGAGTTGCATGTGAAGGGTCCATGGGTGTGACCAGGAGCGGCTTGGGCGCAGTTGGGGAGGCGACCGGGGTCTAGGGCTAAGAGGGTGGAGGAGTCGTAAGTAATGCGGGTGGGGTGGGTGGGGTAGGGGGCAGAGGGTTTGGCGCTGGGCGCGGTCCAGGCGCGGACGGGCGCAGACGGGCTTACCTTTGGCGCACCTTCGGCGCGCATAGGGCGCGAACGCTGCGCGTGAACGCTGCGCGCTAATGCATCTGTCATATATGGATAGTGGAGGGGGAAGGGCGAGGGGGGATCAGCTGGGAGGCGGGATCGTGGTGGAGGGGCCGGGATCCTAATCACAACAACAACAAAGATGGCTGGCGATTCCAAAGCGGGACAGGCTATGCACGATAGTAAATTAATGCGGAGGCAATGCGGCACACAAAGCGAGCAACACACCACAGTAGCTGGGAGTGAATTAAATTATGGCGGATGCAGCTGAGGAGGGAATGCGGGCAGCGCAGGTTCCAGGAGAAACTTTTTTGATCAGATGGTCAATGACCTAGAAATTGTTCTCTAAGTTTATGAACGTTTTTAAGTCTAGCTTAAAAGAGATTGAGCTCTTGATAACTATATTGCATACAGGGGCATGAAGCTTATAGTTATGCTGAGATTAGACACTATTTCATCCCAAAAGTAATTACAAAATGGGGGTGTGTGGCTAACTGCCCAAGATGGCGGCAGCATAACTCCTGAATTTCTTTAAAGAGGCATCTAGTCATGCAATCCTAGCCAGACACTGTTCTTGACAACCCCAATTGCTCCCCATGCTTGCAGAGCAGCTGCGAGTAGCCATGGAGTTCATATGGAGTTGACTCTGCGAGTGCTGTTGCGCGGTCTATTGCCCGGGACACAAGGCCGTGAGAATTTTATGCTGCTACACTAGGAGTGCCACGACTGAATTATCTGTCTCTTACTGTGCACCTGTCCTGTAACCCTGAAACAGTCTGCGATGTCTGCCCTGGGGAGGAGGCTGCTGAAACCCCAGAAAATATGTGGCAAGAGGCGGCCCTCCTGGGCCGTATGTGGTTTGATGGGCCTTGGGACCAGCTGGAGATTGGCGGCCTAGCGGCCCAGATTCTGAGGACTGCTTGGAGAGTCGGATGTATACTGACGTCACTCCCCACGTACGACCCTGAAGACCAGAGGGGTGAGGAGCAGCAGAGGCAGGAGGTCTCACATGCACTTATGACTACCAGTGGAACTGCACTGACTGCTATCAGGCATCACAGCCAGGGAAATCATGCTGCTGACCCACACAAAAAGACTCCGACGGGTCTCGCTTGCTCCTGTCTTGCTCTGCTTGGTGGGCAAATGGTGCTTGCCTTCGCTGTGCACCCTCCCAGGGCCCTTATGGAAAAGCGACGGAAAGGAGGCCTAATCATCCTTGCAGCCAACTGATCATGGGAACTCCGGAAGGCATGAATGGGTACTTGGCATTGGGTTAGACTAGTAGAGTCATCTTGCTCTGACCCCAAGGACAAGACACTCACCAGCCCTGAGCCTGAGCTCGGAGCAAACACTCAGCGAAGGCTAAGCCCAGATTGTGACCGTCATTTATTATAACAACGCTGAAAACGGCGCATCATTGCCCGATGGCTGTATGTTACTTGATATGGGTTCCCTCCTTTTCCGTGCTTCTCAGCCTACAGCACACTTATGATCACAAATCTTATGTGTAATAGAGAGGTGTGACCTTGACCACATGGCAATTTCCCCATTGTTGAAGACCCACGATTGACTTCATAGTAAAGGTGGCATCCGCATCACCACATCCCAACTGATATGGCCCCACAAGAAACGCCAGAGAAACTGCCCTGTTTTTTAACAGAATACGGGGCTCCTGACTGCTATACCGGATACCACAGGCAAGGTGAGTGCTGCTGAAGCCACACCATCTCACTGCTTCTCTGGGACTGATTCAGGTGGCCCTGTTGTCAGAATACCCTGCTTGCTCCACTATCATTTCCTTATGGCCCTCCTGAGTGGGTGAGCCATGGAACTGTACCTCTACTGAATGCGCTACTTGAGGAAGCTATCCTATAAAGAACTGGTGTGAACTCACCCCAGCTGGGAACCCCTTACTGAGCTGCAACAGATACCATACCCTTGCAGGAGCTGTACCTCCCTTCTGCCATATTGCCCACACGGTGCACCAACCTTGCCTGCACAAGATGGGTTGCCCCAAAACCACAACAACTGAACCTAAAGTGCACCCACATGCTCCCTCTCCCCATGTTCATCCATGGTGACACCAGAAGACTATGTCCTGCCAATTTTAACAAACTCTCCAATTGACAAATTGGATATCATCTTACAGGAAATATGGGACTCTAGACTGGCTATCAAACAACAACTCGGAGCACTCACTACAAACTTCACCCTCCTCAAAGATGATCATAAAAAACTGAACAGCAGGGTCAAAACAACTGAAGCCACAATCTCCTTCTTGGCTCCGTGGCAGAAAGAACAAACTACCTCAATGATCCTCCTTCAGCGAGAAGTTAAAATGCTATAGGAGTGTGCTGAAGAAGCAGAAGGGCGGGCGCACTGTAATGATGTCAGAATTATAGACAAGACGGATTGAACAGAAGGACCCAATGCAACACAATACATAGAAGACTGGTTCCTTAACAGTCTAGCACCAGATGGCCTATCAGAACTTTTCACTATAGAAAGGGCAGACCGAGTCCCAGCAAAGAGACAAAATCTGGGTGAATATAGCATGTTACTACGCATGCTACTACATCGCGGTCCATTATAACATGGTCGTTACAACGACCGCGTTGTTAGAATACGATAACTTTACATAGCAAGTCATTTGATCGTCTTGCTGTAGGGGATGCGCTGTACTTAGGAATAGCATAATTTACTATTCCAACTCCAGCGTGTGCAACAGTAGGAAAGGTGTTGGAATAGTAAATTATACTATTCCTTAGATTAGAGCGCCCCCTGCAGCAAGTCGATATAATGACTTGCGATGTAAAGGTATTGTGTACTAACAATGCAGTCTTGTAACGACCACGTTGTAAAAACACTGCGATGTAATCAAAGCGCTGTAAATGCTGTTTCCTACCCTGGGCACTCCTTTACGACTATTTGTGGCCCGCATACTGAACTACAAAGATAGCAACAAAATTCACTGTAATGCAAGGGAAAATGAGTCCATCCTAATGATAATACCAAGATGTCCTTCTTTCCTGACTAGACATTCACAGTCGAGCACAAACAAGCCTATTTCCAAGCAGTCAAGAATCAACTTCGCACTGTTGTCTCACCTATGCCCTTTTGTATACCACTAGACTCAAAGTACCACACTAGCAGAAATCCTACTTCTTTGATGTCCTAGAGGAGGCATGGGATTGGATAGAACACCACTGCCCCAACCCCCGGCAACCCAACGGCTATACACCCAACACTGTCAATAACACAACGTCCACCTCAAAACCAGCAGACAAGACCACCCCGGAACAAGGTAAGAAACACAGTCCCATCCCCTCAAAAAAGGCCTTGAAGGCCAACAGGCTTCAGTTCTTCCCAGAAACTTTCCTCTGTGCCAGCCGACCTGTCATCAGCCCCAGTTCATCCCTGGAGAGTGCTTCAGACTCTGACTCAGGGGGCAGCTCATCGCTTTTCCCCACAACCACCCCACAGATAACTCATGAATTGCTGGGCAATGTCTGCATAACTACTGCTCCCTTCAGAACCCCTCTTATTGGTATTCTATGTTTGTTCAATTATTAGTTCCATCACAACTCTGATTCTGACACCTGCCGTGTATCCCCCCTCCTCTCCCTGGGAGGTGACATGTACACCCATTATCTATTAGGTAGAATGCCTCTGAGAGCATTTCTCTGCCCATATGCTAATTCCAGGTGCACAAGGGATACTGGCTAATCTTTAATGTCTTGATTACAAATCGGTTGTGTAGTTATGACACCTTCATTTCTACCAACTTTCGACTGTAAGACACTGCTTAGATTGCTGCCTATAAATCAATATCCCTTACTATGATACTTCTTGACATTGCATGGAACCGGCACACCGAGCCCAGGATTAAGCATGATTTTGCGGATTTTCAGTAAATTCGCAATCCGCAAGATTCGCAAGATTCGCGAATTTCCCACAAAATCCACAAATTCGCACGCAGCGGATTTTTTTGTTGGTGATACAATTTTGCTGCGTGCGGCGTTCACTTACCATCATTCAGCGTTTGCCGAGTTGTTTTTCTTGATATTTTGCGAGTGCTGCGCCATTTTGGATCTTGCTGCGGGATCCCGCGGGAGTTTGGCGACGCATCGCGCGAGTTCACGAACATGTAGGTGCGGCGGGCAGCAACAATCTCGCACTCGCGAAATTACAAAATTTGCAATTCTGCACAAGAAATCCACTAGCAAGCAGCATAGACCTTCTGAAAATGATGATTTTTATCAGAATAACTCCTCAGGTTGACATTTCCCTGCACTTTTTTGGATTTGAGGCCTTTTGACTTTCTTTGGATCACTTTTGGATTAGAAATCAACTTTCACAAGTAAGTTTGTTTGGGGCATTACAGTTGCTGTTCAGCAGAAAAACGAGTTTTGCAAAACTGAAAGCACTCAGCAGGTGCAAAAGTTCACTCATTATTAGTAACCATTCCCTGTAGTACTTCCTGAGGGGCCCCTCCATAGTTTAGTTGCCTATGTTTGTTGGGGCATTACAGTTGCTGTTCTACAGAAAAACGAGTTTTGCTAAACTGAAAGCACTCAGCAGGTGCAAAAGTTCAAACTCATCATTAGTAACCATTCCCTGTAGTGCTTCCTGACTGGGGCCCCTCCAGAGTTCAGTTGCTAGTTGCAACACTTGTATGACCCTGCTCTGACCCTCACAGCAGGCTCATAGAATAGCTACAAGTAGGCCACAAAGGTCCTGGAAAAAAAATTGCGCTGCAACAGAAAGCAAATTACAGATAAGGAAGCAGGTGCCAGACTTGAATTTTAAAACAGTGGCACATTAATAAATCAACCCCAAATTAATTCATATCAGTTAAAGCAGGGCAGGTGTGCTTGCTTGCTTTCCCCCCCCATAATCTACAGTGATGATGAACCAGAGGGTGGCATTGATGAAACAGAGGGTGGCAGTGGTGAAACAGAGGGTGCTGGGAACCTGTGATGATGATCCAGGAGTAGAAACAACATAGTCGCGACCGTTGCGAGCCGACAAGTAAGTTTGCAATTGCGAACTGGTACAAAACCCTCGCGAACTGGTAGAAACCCTTGCGAACACACAAAAAAAAATTCGCGAGAATTCGCAGATTTTGCAGATTGCGAGTTCGCAAATACGCAAATTTGCGAACGCCAGATTCGCAAAATTCGCCCATGCTTACCCAGGATGATGGCAGCTCCTGGCTATACCAATGCCTCTACTATATGTTCATTGCTGGACCTTGTATTGGAAAAGGTTTATGTTTTTGCTCTTGATCATGGGCATAACACATCATCATTCCTCAATTACATATTCATTGCTGTCAATGTCCAGCTAAGAGCAACATGTCTGTGCTTGTACCTGTATGCCAACAATGTCTGTTCCACATAAAAATAACAGGATCACTTGGAATGACAGGGATATGGGCTCTATATAGGCCTGGGTGTGAAATTCCACTCTTTTTCCGGAGTTTGCTGAGTTTTTCCCCCTCTACGTAGTGCTTGGAGTTCTGAAATACTCAGTGGAGCGGAGTTTTTTCTTCGGTCGTGGTCGCCAACGTTAAGTTGGCAAGTAAGGAAAATCTTACTCCAGACAACCTCCTGGTGAGGTTTCTCAAAGCACATGGTCGCAGCCGCTCGTGTTTAGAAACCTTCCGTTCATGTTGAGGAAGCTACAGCTTGAGGAGAACATTTACTCACGTAGCAGAGAGAAGCCACTCCCTCTTTCGCTGCACATAGTACACTGCCATTTGCACATGTGATTTTACAGCACTAAAAATCAGCAGGAATGATGCATCCTAATGTGCTCCTGCTTGTGGAACTCAGAGTAGCATGGCAGAGATTTTGGTCACTCTGCAAACTCTGCCAAGGTCTAGATCTATACAGAAACTATACAGGCTCTGAGGTTCTTAAAATTCGCAAGAATTGGGGAGGCCAACTTTTCCACACTTTTTACTCCACATTTGCTTGAGGGGCTGCAATATGGATCAGAGCAGGCATTCCTTTCACTGCAATTGAAACTAAGATTGACACACATGGGAGATACATATTGCTTCACATCACACTCGATGGTACACCTGTACTAATAGGCAGTGTATATACCGGATGTCTTTCTAGGACACTTATCCTCAGTCCTAGTGGACTGGGTGCATTATCCCTTGGAGGGGACTATAATGTGGTATTGGATATAGACCTAGTGCTTTTTCAGTGCACCAAGCCAAGGCCCAGCGATAGTGGGTAGGTGGGGGGGTCCCTTGCTGATGTTTGATGTAACCGCAATACAAGTTGCAATGTGGCTTTGCATATTATTCCTCCCTCCCCAGCTCCACACAGCTAGCCAAGATCCTATGTATAGCCTCACTCGAGCCAACTATTAAACAAGTGACATACTTGGGAAAAATGCTACCAGATCATAGTCTCTTACAGATTATACTTACATGGGGCGGTGTTGCCGCTCCCATTTCCACATGGCGCATCCAATCTCAGCTCTTCGAGGAAATGGTTTTTCGAGACACAATGGCCACCACAATAGACAGTTTCTTTACTGAGAACACTGACACCACTACATCCATTTTAACAGGATGGGAGAATTTTAGGGTGGTAATATGGGGAACGTCCATAGGTGCAGTTGTGGGAGCCCGTAAGACAGCCCTTAGAGATGTTACCTGGGTAGATGAGAGTCTGGGTCCCCTGGAAAAGCCAACAGCAGATAATAAAACACCCACATTAAAACTACAAGAATCCAGGATAGACTATGTGGAACTGTTAGAACGTTTATGTGTAATAGACTACAGGGCTATCATACAAAAGACCCACACTGAAGTGGATACGTCAGGGCTTACTAACCCATCTAATAAAACCACAGCCTTTGCCCACTCCGATTCTCACAATCACTATATTTCAAAATACTCACACCACCTCCCAATTAGAAATTAATACAGAATTCCATGATTTCTATGAAGCTCGGTACATTGCCCCCTCGCTGGCTGACCCAGCAGCAATCCAATTTATTTGGAACAGCTTGTCTCTCCCCAGGGTGACGAATGGCAAATGCAACATGTTGGGAGTAAGCATGAGCGGATTTTGCGGATTGGCAATCCGCGAATTTTGCGGATTTGCGGATTCGCAATCCGCAAAATCCGCGAATTCCCGCGAATTTGCGGATTTTTTTTTTTTTTGTGTTCGCCCGTGTTTCTGCCAGTTCGCGAGGGTTTTTACAATTTCGCAATTTGCGAACTTACCTGTCGGGTCGCAAGTTTTGCGAACTTGTTGTTTCTACGTGTCCAGCCTGTTTGGGACACTCTTCTTCATCACTGCCACTCTCTGTCACCACTGCCACTCTCTGACTACTCATGCCACCCTCTGGCCCACCCATGCCACCCTCTGTTTCATCACTACACCCTCTGGTTGTCCAGTGTACATTATTTTCGGCAAAGCAAAGCACACCTTCCCTGCCTCAAGTGACCTGAATTAATTTGGGGCTGATTAATGTGTCACAGAATATTTTTTTAGCTGGCACCTGCTTCCTTAGTGCGCCCTGATTAGTGATCTTTTGCACTTGCTAAGTGCTTTCATTGTTGCAAAATTAGTTACAACACCTGCCCTGCCCCAACTGACAATAATGAATTAGGGGCTGATTAATGGATTTTAACTTCCAGCCTGGCTCCTGCTTGTCTCCCTTAGCTGTAATTCAGGACCTTTGTGGCATATGTGTAACTATTCTGAGGTTCAGAGCAGGGTCACATAATAGTTTCAACTGGCAACTGAACTCTGGAGGGGCCCCTCAGGAAGCCCTACAGGAAATGGCTACTAATGATGTGCCTGAACTTTTGAACCTGGTAAGTAGTTACTTTCAGTTTTGCCAAGATCGTATTTCTGCAATTTCGCACTTATTCGCGGGGCGCGAACTCACGCTAACAGTGCGAGCAGCGGGAGCAAAATCCGCTGCTCGCGGATTTGCGGATTTTGCGGGAAATTCGCAAATCTCGCGGATTGCGGATTTCCCGAAAATCCGCAAAATCCGCGAGCGGAACGGATTTTCCGCCCACACCTAGTTGGGAGCCCCTCTCATGGCCAATGAGATTTGAGGCTCAATCAAAGAATTAGCTAAGAACAAGACCACCGGCTCTGATGGCTTTCCCTGCTGAATTCTATGTCACGTTCACCACCCGACTGGTCCCACAACTAGATTGTCTCTTTAAATGTTCCTTAGATATAGGTAGATTACCCTCCACCACAGCACATGCACTGGTTACATCTTTATTAAAACTCAATAAGCAACCCTCTGACATGTCTTCATACAGTCCCCTTTCCTTATTTAAGACTGAATATAAAATTCTCAGTAAGGTGCTGGCCCACAGCTTACTTCCAATGCTTCCCAAACTCCTACAGAATTATCCATGTGGCTTTGCCCCTAACAGCAACACCTTACTTAATATCCTTCGCTTATACCAGCTCATGAATACTGTACAGGGAAATTTCGCTGGGCAGATTGTATGTCTTTGGATTAAAGCAAGCAATTGATACAATAAGCTGGGATTTTGTGATCGCTGCCCGTAAAGGTTTTGGCATCCATCCCACCTATATTAGTTGGGGGAAATGACTCTTCAGGTGGCCCCCCAGACTTTTCGGCATTTGGGAATCCAAATTTCTAGAGATACTCTCAATGCATTGGAAGGTAATCTCCTTAAAACTATAGCATCCCTTAAATCACAAGTGAACTTCTGGACTACCTTACCACTTTCATTAGCGGGCAGATTGGCCCTTGCTAAAATAGTCATACTGCTTCACTTACTTTACCACTATTTAAAGTAAATATTTTATTTGCATAATTAATTAAAATCATTGCAATTTGAACAGATAATAGTTGTGATTAAAAGAAAAAACTGTGAGCGCATAAAAGAAGGGGGAGATAATTTTGGGGATTAAAATTCATTCTTAGGATAATACATTTTCAATTCCTAACATAAATTTTACAAAACGATTGGCCATCTGAGGTGAGTCACCCCTTATACACAGTTCTAATGCTTCATGACATGTCCTAATGTTGAAAGAAAGCCAGATCGGACGAAGCCAGAAGACTCGTAGGGCAATCAAAGGTCTACAAATGCACAGGATGTGAATTAGATTTTCTTCCTCTAGATCGCAAAATTGGCTTTTTGTATAAATTCCTTTTTTATATCCTTGTCCATACTTGTACGCCGTTAGTGGAATTAGGCCAAACCGAAACTGCATTAATTGGTGCTTGATGTATGGTTTCATTGATGATGAGAGGCAGAGCGGTAATGTTTTGGGAGCATAGAGTTTAGAGTCCCAACTGCTGTGAAAGAGCTTTAATACTGATTGGGCATCGTTTTCGTAAGACAGAATTTTTGCTTGTTTAGTCAAGAGTTTTGATGTCATCTCTATGGGTAGCGAAGCTGACCATATATCTTGGGCTTTTAGCGAGTCCACTTTCTAAACATACAAGTGCTTGTCCCAGATCTTTAAAATACTTAACACCGTCCTAATTGACCTAATTAGGGACAGCGGCAGCAGAAGTGTTGCCCTACCCAAGTTCCAACTCCAACTGACTTAGGGGGAATGGGCGCCCCAGACTTCAAATCTTATTGTGGGACAGCTACAATGTCTCCCCTATTGGCTAGCTGGCTTAAACCTGACCGAAAGTCGATACATAGCTGCCATGCTCAATAGTGCAAATGTCATAGTATACTATGTCTGGGTTCTACATTTCCATATGATGACCCTCGATTGCTGCGCACCGCCCTCGCATACTGGGAGATGGCCTAATGCAATACCACTCCACAGGTACCTTATGGGCATCCTCACTGCCTCTGAGATACTCATGATGAATAGACTACAACCTTGGACACAGGGTGGAGTAGCCACAATCAGTGGCCCAAATGAGCCACGCTGAATTTACAAATATGCAAGGCCTACCAGATACACTATTTTAAACTCATTCCAGTATAACCTGTTATGTGCAATGCCACTGGGTGCTGGAATGTGCTGAACCCCCCCACAAGTGAATTGCTCCAAGCCCTACACACAATGGGACACAGTCTCCACTTGGTCCATTGGTAAATCGGGGCATTTGTGCACATCTACTGGTCCCACTGACCTCTTTAAAGGCCAAATTAGAAGGAGACTTAGCTCGAAACCTCCAAGAGAAAGAATGGGAATTCCTTACGGAGTACCCACAGAAAATCTCCCGCAGCACCCACTTTAAATTCATTCAATTTTCTATTTTACACTGAGCTTACCTTACTTCACACAGACTTCACACAATGTTCCAGACAGTACCATAGACATGACCCTGATAGGATACAACGGATGCCAGGCTATCCAACATGTTATGGGATTGGCCCATGCTGACCCCACACTGGGTGCAAATCACTGATTCCCTCTCAGAACTTGCTGATCCAAATCATTGGCAATCCATGGAATGCAGAATATTAGGATTATTCCCTAGACCCACAGGCACCAGAGTGATGTCGCCATTTGTGGATTTAGCGCTATTACTGGCTATGTGCCTCCTAACGAGACACTGGTAATGTCACACTGACCCATGGTGTCCATTGGCGGGAGGTAGCGGAAACATGGGGCCTAGGAGAGAGTGGTGCTCTGCGCCTTGAGGAGAACTGGGGCTTGTGGAAAAAGCCCATAGCACTGGAATGGGATGACCTCCTGGAGCCCTGTAAGACTTTGAATGCTGCAGACTCTTAAGCCAGCTAACCCAACCCTTCTGTAGCTAAACTTTATATGATATATTTCCTAATAACCTATGACCTGTATAAACAGTAGATCGCCAGGGCTAAATTGAGATCCCTATCACACTCTATTCGTCTATGCAGCACCTAACTACGTCTTTGCTTAGGTTAGCGCCAGTCATTCTGCACACATTTGGTACATATATGATTTTTGACACACTTGTTTCTAAAAGTCACGATGTCTAGTTCGGGGTGTCTGGGGGTGAGTCAGTTTTAGACAGAATAATACATTACAGGTTTTTTGTTCACTGCTAGTAAGCCATGTAATCCTGTATGATGTTAGACTGTACACTCAAACTTCTCCTGATCTGTTAATGAAAAATGCTATGCTTTATTGGCATGCACTAGATGATGGAAATGTATGTGACTTAAAATGCAATCAAGTTTGTTTTAACAAAAAAAGTTATGACAAAACATATTGAATAGGAATTTACATTTAGTTATTTTCTCCGCAACCGTCATATGATAAAGAGTGGCACACCTTCATTGAATGTATTTATAGTTTTCAAAAATGCAAGTTATATTGATGTTTTCTTGTTTTTTGTTGTATCGGCATATTGTTTATCTATTATGAAACTAAAGTACTCTTAAAGATCCACTTACAAATGTGCATGAATGTGACACCCATTTTATAATAGTCTAGCAATAAATACAATTATGCTTTATACTATACATTTATTTTTAAAGCTTAAAGTGCTGGGCGATCATGGTAACTTGATTTCATATTAAGTATATCAAGGATAACAGTCCTCTGAGTACCTTGGCCATCCAGTCAAGGGACATGAGGGAGATATTCCTGGCCCCTTAATATATCTCCATAAATGTCCAAAGATTCTCTTTTTTGATTTGTTTTTTTGTATCATTAAAGAAGTTTTTTAGCTTGGGTAGACTTTGCTAATCAAGGCCATGTTTTCTGGATGACATTTTTATAAATGTTGGATGTGTTGCAGTGATGATCTAATGATGTAATATTTCAGGAACCATGAGACCTACATTTTCAATTTGGTGTCAAAACAGGTTTTGGGATCAAGTAGTCTTATAAAGACAGAAAAAAAATCCTCAGAACAACTCTCCTGCCATTTTCCAAAATAGTGGCTCTATAATTATGTGTTTTAGCCATCATATTGGTAATTTATATCAATATTGATTAATATTACATTTTTTATATTGTCTTTGCTTCAGGTTCGTATAGAAGAACGAAGCAGGTTATAGCAGAGGATCTTTACTGCCTGACAGAGTGTTGCTAACTAAAAAATCTGAGGACTCTTTCAACAAAGAAGAATGTGAAATATGCCAACCTAATCCGAAAGAAAAGCTAACGTCAACTGTGGCTGGACAGAAGAGAGTTGGAGATCATGCAGAAATATGGCAAGACAAAGTTCACCAATGATTGAAACTGATGGGTGAAGAGGATCAAATATGTTATCATTGTAACAACAAATGCTACAAGTCGAACACAGTCCTCAAACAATAGCAGAAACCAGTGAATCACAGCAAGAATCTGAGTTTTCTGAGAAAGTGATGACAACCAATAATCAATACATCTTCTGAGATCGCCTGACTTCTTGGCACCGAAGAAGAGTGGAGATGAGAAAGGTGAGGTAGAATGATGTATGAATCCTATTTCTAGCAACTCATCTAGATATTTTTTCAAGTACTGAGTTTCCAGATCTGTAAGCGCATATATTTGACTACATGGAAATGTAGCCCCAGGTATTAAATCAATTCTACAAACATACACCCGATGGGGTGGAAGTTTCGTGGCTTGAACAGGGTCAAAAACATCAGCATAATCACTATGTTCTTTGGCCAACAATGCAATTTGGTCTACATGTATGCTGGCACAGTAATAGGATCTTGCACTTCTTGATAGCAATGAGTTCTACAGAAGGCACAATCTAAACCTACGTTTTTTTTAACCTAATTAATGTTTGGATTATGTTTTACTAACCAAGGTATATCTAGTATTACTCCAAACGCTGGAGTATCAATGAGATCAAAGGTTATTTGTTCAGTATGACCATTTTCGCTTACTAAGGTCAGTGGTACTATGTCAAAGTGAATATGGCCTGAGGACAAGGCAGAACTATCCACTGCTCTTACTGGTTCAGGTTCTGCTTTGGATATTTGGGAAATTCCAAATTTTTGGGCCAGACTTAGATCAAAAAAATTACCTGTTGGGCCGGAGTCCAAGAGAATAGATAAACTATGGCTTTGTTGAACTGACAGAGTAACTGTTATTTAAATCATCATGTGTCTGAGGATATTATTACTAATGTTTGGTGTAGTTTTTGAGATATCTGAACCGAATTTTATCGAAGAGACGCTCTCTACTTTCCTAGAGAAAATGAGTTTCCCCATTCAGATTGATCAATGTTTATATTAGGAACTACTTTTTCTTCTTTAGTTTAACAGTGCACTCTTTTGCAAAGTGTCCTGCTTTACCATAATATAAACACAAGTTCTCTTCACGACATTGCTCTTTTTTGTCAAAAGATAGTGGTCCTTTTATTCCATCTATCTGCATGGGTTCAGGTCATTTTGTTTATCCTCTTTTTCTTTCTTTTCTGGTTTTACAAGAATAGGTCTATATTCTCCTTGAGGTCTTTCGCTTTTTCTTTCACCTAAAGAGTGATCTAGTTTTACTACTAAATCAACCAACTCTCCATAGACCTCTGGCAAATCCACAATGTGTGCTAATGATTCCCTCAAGTCATCTCTGAGACCTCTGTAAAACAATGATGTATGTTTCTCTTCAGGCCAATGTGTTTCAGACAAGAGACTATTACATTTAGTGATGTACGTCAGTAAATCGTTTGTTCTCTGATGCAAATTTAAAAGCTCATTGTCACCAGATTATACGAAAACATGTTGTGCGAAAAGACGTGTCATGGACTCTTTGAATGCATGAAAATTATGTCGGAGAGGATCATTATTGTCAATAAGGGGTATTACCCAATTATCAGCTACACCACCTAGGTAAGAGATTATAATAGCCGTTTTAGCTGAATCAGTGTTAAATATTTGAGGTTTACAAAGAAAATGCAATTGGCACTGGCTCATGAATGAGGCAAAACGGGAACTATCTCCTGTAAAGAGTTCGGCATTAGCTAAGGGAACAGGAGTAGGAGTAACTACTGTAACCTGGACGTTTTCGTCAGGACATTGAACAACTGGGCTTTGTGGAGAAAAAGTGGTAGGGCCAAACTTGGGTGGCGTTAAAAGTGGACGATCCTCAGAAACTTTGGGGTCCTTCCATTGGGTAAAAACTATCTGCTTTTCAGTAATTATTCTCTCAGTATTTGATTTTCTGGTTTTAATTGTTGCATTTCCAATTGCAAATTCCTAATCACATCAGACAGTTGTGAGGATTCCTCAGGAAAATCCATGTTCACTCGTCATCAAGGAGAGCAAAAATGTGTGGCTTAGTCTTCTGTTACACCAGCCACTCACCTGTACTCCTTTGCTCTTGTTGACTTCAACTGAACCCCAGTCTCTCTAGGAACTGACAAATAGGCAGAAGAGGTACAAGACTCCTCCCATCTGAAAGGTCATAGGGGGAAAAGGGGATGGGAATGAGAGAAGAAAGAAAAAACAATCCTGGTTCGGACTTCTGGTTCACCTCAGCTTTTCTGGGGGAACGTTTCTGGATTTTTCTGCAAAGACCTGGGAGAGTCTCTCTGTCAGCTGGGCTGTTGGCGGAATAATACTCACTAGTGAAGGCACTCAGGAATGATTCTATCAAGAAACCATAGAAAGTATTACCCAACTGAATTATCAGCAACTGGACATATAATACCATGTGATTCTCTATTTAACAACTCTACCTATATGAATTGTATATTGTCCTTAAATACTCTTTCTTCAAGTAAAATATTGTCTCTTATTCATGAAGATCAGTTCTATAAAATACAAAGATATATGTATAATTCAATATTCATTTCCCCAATGCATTTCTTGTTGGTTCCAGACAATTGGTATTAATATTTAACAAGCACCTGATTTGTCCATTTATTTGTCTGTTGACTTTTCCTATACCACTCTGTCACAAATGAATTAAGCCAAAATATATGTTTTCACAAGTGACATTAAATAATATAAACATGAGTCTTATGTTTAACAGTTCACTTTTCAAAGTAGTTTGATTATTCTTGTTGAAGATTTTTCAGTCCGAGTTCTTTTTTCTGACTTATAATCCTTCACCGTTTCAGTAAAACGTTTTTAAAAGAAAGTTACATGTTATTTTGCGTGTGCGAATTGTATTTAACAAAAGGTTTTTTAGACTCACCAATAGTCTTCTGACAACTCGGAAGGCCTTTAATATTTTTAACTTATCTCTTTCTTTTCTTTTTAAAAAGGATCTGGAGCACAGAACCGGAAGTGGAAAGGGAAGATCAAGGAAGAATAAGGAGTTCCGTGGAAGTCAAGGACCTACGAAGGAATGCCGAAGAATTCAGCAGCAGGGATGCCGAGCTCACCAAATGGAGCAAGCACCACAGTAGTCTCACGAACCGAAGGAGCAGGAGACAGGTAAGTGCTGGAGAAATGTGAGACTAAGCGATTTGCAGCCACACACGAGCAGTTTAAATACCTTCCTGCCGCTCGCGTAGATAATTAACAACTCGTGTTTCACGTGTTGACTCTTAACATGTGAAATTCAAATATCTGTTAGTTTGTTTAGCCTCTCTCCTTGATTTTACCATTCTTCCATGCACGGGCGCCTCATGGTAATATGGCTCACCATTTTTCTGGAATAAACTCTTCAGAGTTTACATGTTGAATACAGAAGTAAAATAATTATGCATGAATAATGCACACTGCCTATACTATATTTTAAGACAAGAGATACTAAATAAGGTTGCGAGGGGCATGCATGATTGTGGTTGGGTTATGTATTAGTAATTCCAATCACAGACTATGCAACAGCTCTAAACAATTTCCAGAATGAGCATGCCCAGCTTGAAAACCAGTTTATCCTGCTAATTTTCTGTGATGAATGTACTTTCCTATTGTAGTTGATATTTTTAAGAGCAATCTAGTAGAATTTGATGATCTTTATCCAGTGATGGGCATATCCCACATGCGTTGTGTTGCGGTGTGCAGGAAGTTATCCAAGTGGATGTGGCATAGATGATGCACATATTGAGGTTGAAATCTTTGGAAGCAAAACTGTCCATTCAGTATTGAGCGAACTCATTATCTTAATTTGTTACAAGGTATGCTCATCATATCAGGCTATAGAAACATTGCATTAGAATGCTTTCTGGAACAAGAATGGCAAATTAGGTTCTGCATATGTTATCTCAGAAGTGAACAGGGCACAGGGTGCACTTCATTCAAAAGACATAATGCAAAGCCAGGCAATGTTCAATACACTCATTTCAAAATCAGAAAACCTGCAAACCAAGTTTGTAGAGTTTGTCAAAGAATGTGAAGAAAAATCAGAACTTTGCAAGTACTGGGGAAATGTTTTACACATGATAGCTTTAGTGAGAAACGTGGTACATGCTGATCGGGAAAGTGATTGGGAGCTGCAGTTCTGCAGGTGAAGAATGTGCAGTCACAGATTACTGTCTTTTGCAAATTTGATTGCATAAACGACTTCAGGTATGGGTCCTGGTATTTGGAAAGAGTAAAGAAGCTAGAGGTGGAAAAACTATACCTCTACAGAAAAATTCATCCAAAGACATTTTGTGGTGAAATATGGAGAGGGAAGGTTCAATGCTGTGGCTCCAGATATGAAACCATAACAGACAATCCAGATATCACAGAAAAGCTGCAAAGGAATTGTTGGCCAGACATGTGAAAGTGAATTTGTTACGCAATGTCATATAGTTTACAATGAAGTTCTTTCTATTTTCAATATTTTCAGAAAGATGACAAATTCTAAATCAATGGATCATCATGAAACTGTTCATCACCATAAACTTGTGGGAAAGAGAGGATAATATTTTAATAAACATGTTGAATGCCTTCTTCATTTCATGCAGCAGCAAGGAAACCCTTTTGAAATGACTGAACTTGTGCGAAAACACAGCTTCGTGACCAAACAATATGTGGATAACAATATAAAGGCACATCTACTAGAAGTCCTGGAGCATGGATCTAAACTATACGCAGAACTGAAGTAGGAGAGATTTGCACCGAAGGAGAAAAAGCTGTTTGACATAAACACTAAAGCTAAACTTTCAAGCTTTAATTGCCATAGTAAGATTTTTGTTCAAACACGTTACAAACAAACAACTTTCACAAGCACATAGAGAGATGGATGTAGCAAAAGGGGTTAACGTATAAAGGACACTCTGTCGGATGATCTTTTTACAACAATGAATTATTTGTTGAAGATGCTACAACCAAACTAGTGAAACACAAACTCGTATAAGAGCTCCAAAAAACTTTCATCTGAAGAATTTCAATTTGAAAAGGTGTCCTTATAGAAAACTGTTATTGTTGTGGACTATCTGTCACAATTGCGAATGGTCATGATTAAATCCATGCAAAACTTTTGGAGAGGTCATTCAGACTGTCCTACAGATATCAAAGGTAGTGTCACCATCCAAGAACTGCACATTGTCTTTGACAGCTATCTTGAACTATCTGTCAAAGAATGTGATGAATGTCTACAAGTGAAACGATTGACCTTGCCTGCATCACAAATTCGAGACCTATACCTGTTCATCCTGATACATTCTGGTCATCAACATCGAACAAGATGAATTTGAACATGTTAACTAGCCAAAACAGAAAATTAAAGTGACCAAGAACTACAAAGAGTAAGTCTTAATTTACAAGGTCAAACACCTTCCTACATTTAAAAGACTAAAAGCTGTCAGGGTCTAAGAAGTGTAGTAGTAAGCACTAGTCTCTGCCAGGAAGGGTCAATTTGTGGCCAGATACCTCCAGGGAATAAATGTTTTTTGGTCCCCCCAAATGAAACCATGAAACCATGTGCACTTCATATTATAACTAAAATAAACATCCTTCAAAATCTGTTCATCATTCTCATTCTGCGAAGTATCCTTGTTTCTCCTGAAGGTGCCTCATTTCATGATGCTGATATATTCACACAATGTATCAATCACATTAAGCAAGGTGCCCCACTGTAACTATTTCAAGCATACTCACTTCACTAATTCTTTATACCAAATACATATACTTACTTTGTCAATTCCGCTTTTGTCACCAAGGATGATGTTATTTCAGGGATGCTTCTAACCAATTAATTGTTTTTTTTCTCTGTACAAAAGGCATCTCTTTGTCTGTGCCTTTAGTATCTTAAACCAGGAAATGTAAATAGTAAATTGATACTTGTATAGCGCACTACTCACCCGCAAGGGTCTCAAGGTGCTTGTACGAATACCGCTGTGGAACCCATCCTGGCTTTCCTTGTGAGGTGTCCACTCCTGGGCTCCCCCAAGGTGGAGGCCAGGCATCCTTAGCGTTGTGGGGGCCGTTGTGGAGATTAAGCAAGCTATTGCCCAGAGTTGCAGAGTGGGACTCCATGATTGGAATAGGCACCGAGGCGAGAATTGTCAGGCCTGTGGAATTTTGAGCCCAAGACCCGCCGAGACGGGGAATTGAACACTGGTCCCGGGATAGACCTCTGCATCAGGGTCTGCCGCTCTAAGCATTGAGCCACACTTCTCCACTGTCATTTTACACCCATCCTTGGTTAATTGCTGAAGAGTCAGCCTGAAAATGATAAAACACCCCTCTACTCTTGCTTGTCACAGTCTCCATGTAGAGGACTATCAAATTCTGTTGTCAGTAGATGCAGATCACCCCCAAATTACCTTTGCAGTGGTACTCCCCCTGAATTATTCAACAGTAATACCTTCTAGATTTGAAAGGAATGAAGAAGAGATTAGTAGTCTACCTGCTTCTTGAAGCTTTTCTTTTTCATGAATGAGAAAAGCAACTTCTTGAAGATATTTTCTCACATGTTAAGAGCATTAAACCCACTTGATGACATATCTCAGCATATCATCTATGCTTTGTAACAGACCCAAGTCCCAAGGGCCATAGGATATAATGCACTTTCAATAAGGTGGATGGGATATTCGACATATTTGTGACAGAGTAATATGTATACCAACCTCTAAATTAAGTCATTAATTTTGACATACCAAATTGTCCATCCCTCCTTATCTTGAGGTCTGCACAGGACCTGAAGCTTACACAATTTCTGCCAGCTTAAAAGGAACCACAGATGAAGAGGTAGGTTGTGATATTGAAAAAAAACATGCCTGTCTCCATGAGGGAACAGGGAACACAAGAAGAACCAGGATTAGAGAATAGCTCCTCACTGGGAGGTGAGTGAAGGAATTAGTGGTGAATCCGACTTGATCATAGGGGAAGGTGAACGTGGGTTCCCTCATGATCTATTGAAGGGGTCTTGGAAGTGGCAAAAAGGTGGTATAACAGAAGTAGTGAGAATTAAATTACCTTGTAAATGCTATGTCAAACTATAATAATATGTACATGAACATGAGTTTTTATACAGGGATATCAAGAGTTCAATAATGATGTGATAAATTACTGTGCTGATATTGCCCATCTCGATGGCATCATTTTATAGCCAGTGAAAGGAAGAAAAAAATAGATGGGCCTAATAGAATGAATTTTAACCTTTAAGTGAAACGCAGATCGAAGCAACAGGCATTTTCACCAACCTAGTTAACTTATTAACACCCATTGTAACAATCAAATAAGTTACTTAAAACCTGAAGAATCACAATGGGAGAATGGAAGCCATTCACGTTTTCCAAATTACCTGAGAGGCTATTTATTTGAATACGTTATGCTCCCATTGACTGCTGACACCTACTGACTTATCTACACTTACACACTAGTAAACCAAGCACATTTATTTTTTGTGAACTTCATTTACAAAATATTATTTCAAGTGAACAGTATGCTCATCATGTTCAACTATCCCAATTAAGTTCAATGATATAACACATTTCCTGACCATGCATATCACACAAAAGGTCTCTTTGCCACTAGAAAGGCAGAGAACACGTAGCAGAGTTAAAGAAACAGTTGAGCCAACATTATTAAATTTGGTTTATGCTTCATAAAAAACAAAGTGAGCAGGGCAATATTTGTAATTTTGAGAGCAAGAGTGTTCCAAAGGGAGCGTGCCAAGACTAAGAAGGAACATCTTCCAAGTCAATTTCTTTTAAACTAAGATCAACCAATTCGTAGACATAGACAAGTGAAGAAGTCTATCCACATGACGTAGGCTTTTTTGCAGGTCTGGTTTTGCTGGCTTTAGAACTTTGGGGCATATTACCAAGAACCTTGTTAAAATTATCGCTGTTTTAGCGGCAGGAAACTGCTGCTAAAACGGCAATAATGGGCTTGCTAATATGCGTCTGCACATCTAACCTGGGCTTCTATTGGAATTCTATAACGCATATTAGCAAGCCCATTATCGCTGTTTTAGCTGCAGTTTCCTGCTGCTAAAACAGCAATAATTTTGACGAGGTTCCTGCTAATATGCCCCATTGTTCTTTCTTCAACTGCTAAATAGTAGTAAAGTGTCTGTGTTCTCCTTTAAATCATGTGTTGTACAAAGTTGCTATAAGTCCACTCTAAAATGGTGCCTAAGGTTCCACCTGTGACATGGAAAGTATGTATTACACCAATCACATGTATGACAAAAACATATGTTTGTGTGAGGAGTATGACTCACTCAGGTTGAGCTGCAGTTTAAATGAACTGTAATGACAAATGGTAGAGAAAAATCACTTGAACTAAATATGCTCACATACCTTTAAAGAGACGTGTGAGACCATTTTCTCTCACTCACGTCCAAATATCAGATTTTAGCCCTACCCAGGGACCTAAAATTAAAATAACACTGGGTACCCTGGAAGTAGTTATAACTTTTCACTTCACAGTATCCACCAATCACATAGACGCAACCAAACTAATAAACCAACTCCGCTGTAGTCAGGCGTCAAAGCATATATAGGAGTCACTTGGCTTCCTGGTTGGAAATCCGATCATGAAGCGTGCCACCAACTAGGTTGGTGGGTGTGGGCTCTTCTATCAACCAATGGGTTCCAAGGGAGATTCTTTTCAATGACCCAGATGATTGGGTTATCTGGAGCTTAGCTCTGAGCTCGTTCTCTTTGTTTGTTTAGAGAAAAATGCTTGTTATTTAGGAAAAGCTAATTTTTATATACTCATTATTATACCATAAAGTGTGCCTTGTAAGCCCACAGGGCAGTGCACTAATATATAGAAATAGAAGCAAAAAGAACAAATGATGAATGGAATGCAGAACAATGCATACATTCACCCCCATTCACAAAGATCTGGGTTTAATCCATTGTGTTCTGCTCACAATGCCACCCGAGTATGGACCCAGCCATATGCAGATCAGTCTTGACCCTGCTCCAATGGGAACAGTCCAGCCCGAACTTCCAAGCCAGGTCCACCCAGAACCTGAAATTATAAAAATAGGGCTCACTACATACTGGGATTGTTGTGCCCTCAAAGTGTAATGAAACCCAATACCAATTTCACTATTTAGGCTTGGTGAGGTCTTTCTATGAGAACTTAGGTTGTTGGTTGAAGAGGGGTGACCCCGATTCAAGCAAAGGTCAAAATCCCTGTCAGGGTGAACCACAAAAACTACTAGATTATCAAGTGCTTAATCCTCTGGGAGCTTGGAAAAAAAGCAGTCAGGCTTAACTTAGAGGCAACGTCTAAAGTAATTATTCATCTCACATACTGTAATAAATTGAAAACATTACAGAAGAAAAATCCAACACCAATTTAGAGTAAGCAGTGGTGAATGCATTAGGTTTTGCCATGTGATTATTAATAATAATTTTTTTGTTGTAAGTTTTAGCTTGTTGAGTATGTGTACAATATAAGTTGCAGAAAGTCTGTTGAAGTGTTATGACTTGTTTATGAACAAAAAGGCCATATATTATGCTGCTACAAGTGGTATAGTGCGGGTAAGTAATAGCAACATTCTGAAAAATGAAATGAAAGAGGGAAATGATAGAATTAATTGATGTAACAGCAAAATTATGTGTTTAGAGGAGTTTTGACAACTTTTGGGTACTGTGCCGCTGCACCAGCTGAACCATTCAAATCATGCCCCTAGTGCTTGCAACATAACTGCATTTGTGACTGCCTGTTTAGTAGTAAAATATAGCAATATTTGGTGTTTAGAGGAGTTATGACAACTTTCAAATATTCAGGAAAATGGCACATTGTGTTTCTGAGCAGCCCCTGAAAATTTGGGGGGGTTCCGTCAAGGGGGGGCTGAGAAAAAAGGGGGGTCCCAAAACGCGTTTTTCCCATTCATTTTTCCATAGGGCGTTTGGCCTCACTTTTAGCTCGAACGGCTGAATGGATTTGCACGAAACTTGGCAAAATTGTAGGGACTGTTAGCCCGATGTGCCTTTGCTGGGTCTCAATATATGTGCTTCAGTGGATTTTGAGAAATTAACGTTTAAAAAAACAGATATATCTGTGACAGCGTACCCGATAGCGCACCAGTTCGCGTACTTTTCGCGTAACGGAGCTTTGCGAAGCGAAGCTGAATGGCTCTCCGGTGTCTGTCAACATTCTAAACAGTCCGGAGCGGCCGCCATCTTGTCTCTCGGTAGGATCGAGAGACAAGAGGAGGCCAAAACGAAGGGGGAAATGAAGGAAAAGGGGCAAGGTAGACCTTTTCTGACCCCCTAGGATTGATGAGGGGGATATTAAAGTGCCCCGCGGGGCCAAAAAAAAAAAATTTGCGATTTTTTGTCGTAGAGGCACCAATCAGTACGTGAACCAGGCAGCTAACCAGGCAGCTAACCGGCAGCGTAACGGGAGTCTGAGGAGAAGCTGATTGGCTGTCAACATTGTAAACAGTCTGGAGGGGCCGCCATCTTGTCTCTCGGAAGGATCGAGAGACAAGAGGTGGTGAAAAACGAAGGGGGAAATGAAGGAAAGGGGGCAAGGTAGACCCCTCCTGACCCCCTAGGATTGATGAGGGGGATATTAAAGTGGCTCGCGGGGCAAAAAAAAAAAATTGCGATTTTTCGCCGTAGAGGCGCGTCCCGGTACGCGAACCGGGCAGCTAACTGGGCAGATAACCGGCAGCGTAACGGGAGTCTGAGGAGAAGCTGATTGGCTGTCAACATTGTAAACAGTCCGGAGCGGCCGCCATCTTGTCTCTCGGTAGGATCGAGAGACAAGAGGTGGTGAAAAACGAAGGGGGAAATGAAGGAAAGGGGGCAAGGTAGACCCCTCCTGACCCCCTAGGATTGATGAGGGGGATATTACAGTGCCCCGCGGGGCAAAAGAAAAAAAAAGAAAATTGCGATTTTTCGCGGTAGAGGCGCTTCCCGGTACGCCAACCGGGCAGCTAACCGGCAGCGTAACGGGAGTCCGACATCTTGTGTTTTTGGAGCGTCCGGTTTGCGTACCGGGTAGCGTTCCGGGAGGCGTAACAAGGGGAAAACCAAGAGAAACAGTAAAATAAAATTTAAAGGAATAGATTTCCACCAAACTTGGCAAAATTGTAGGGACTGTTTGTTTGTTGTGCCTTTGCAAGGCCTCAAGATATGTGCACGTGGGGATTTTGTCTAATTAAGGTTAAAAAAAAAAATATATATCTGTAAGCGTGCTCTGGTGCGCTTACGTTACGGGTTTTGTTTATGCTGCAGAGACGATACGTCACGTTTATGCGACGCGTCATGAGGCGTCTCACATGGCTACGTGATACGTCACGTAATAAAGAATATATTTTACAGCTATAGATATTATCTTTTAAAAAACCAATGAAATTCACTGAAAAAACCATAGGTTATAGACCATATATAGTTAGGAATTTGCATTTACAAAACCATGAAAATTCACTGAAAAAACCATTGGTTATAGACCATATATAGTTAGGGATTAGCATTTACAAAACCTTAATTTACTCGCACAAAACCATAGAAATTCGCATATATAGTTAGTTGCAATAACTATATATCGCGCACCCGCAATCCACTGCTGATGATGTCACATATTACATCATTCATGACATGGTCAGTGACATCACTGATGACATCACTGATGACATCTCAAATGGCATCACTGATGACATCTCAAATGACATCACTGATGACATCACTGATGACATCTCAAATGACATCACTGATGAAATCACTGATAACATCTCATTTGACATTACTGATCACATCACTGATGATATCATTCATGTGATAATACGATGAACCTCTTCAGACTCTAATATAACCTTGGATACAATCAGTGTAAACAGACACTCACAGACTGTCACTCATCCATGGAGTTACTCACACACCTACTCAGTCATGCAAAGAATCAATCACACCTCCATTTCCTCAACTATACAGTTATACACACCTTACTTAATCAAACATATACTAACGCATATTTACTCTCTTATACAATTACTGATACAAGTTCACAATGATCCATACAACCACTCACACATTCACTGGCTCTTATGCACAGTTATTTATATATGTCAACTCTTACATGTACTGTGTTTTACATATGTACTTGTAAAAGGGTGGCTAGACAACCAGTGACCAAAGACCCTTTTGTGTTGCCCGGCGGTGTCGCCTCTATTACCCACAAGATATTAATTAATGAAGAAGCAGGCGCTGGAGACTGAAAGGCAGGAAACGAGGGTTTATTCTCTCCGGAGGAGAACACATCAATTCGTACAGCAAGTATCGTCACGAGGTGCTCTAACCGCATCTCTGAGGCCTGGCCTCTTAACACAGGTTTATTGCTTTATTACATGAAACACATATTTGTCAATACTTTGATGTACGGAAAGGCATCCTAGGAATCCCCACTTCAAGCCCGTTCCCACACATTTACAGTTGAAGTCCCCACCCCGGTCACAACAGGTGATGATTATCGCGCAGCTGGACATTCCGCCGATTCACGGAATGTGTGGAGTTGATTGGATCTCATGGGGTGAAGGGTGTTCGATCGAGGGTCCTTTGATAGGGGGAAGCTTCCTACTGTACGGGGGTGTGATAAACAGTATTCGTAGGGCCGGGTGGCGGCCTGGGAACAAGGGAGACAAACGGGCACACAGGAAAAGGGGGTTTGTATCAAAGGACTTGGGACCATGAAAGGGATGAAGGGAGGTGTCGCGCTAGGAACAGGATAGGACTCCGGGGCAGAGCTGCGCTGAAGAGGGGTTTATGACCCAAGGCATGTGAGAGCGGGAGGGGGTTGTCAGTGTGTGGGGGATGCCTGCGAGGTTAGGAGAGAGAGAGACGCGCTGGCTATCAGCGAGGGCAGGGAGGCCATGGTGCTTAAAATGGCTGCCGCTTACGCGCATGAATGGGCTCGAAAAAGAGCAAGATGGCGCCGATAATGTTGACGTTTTCAGCCTAACTTTTAACAGTCCTCCCTTTTCAACATATCTAGCCAACTTGCCTACTCAATGTCAATTTTCATCAAATTCCGAACCTCGGCATCGTATAATGCTCTCATGCGTTCGTTTCCAAAATCCACAGTCTTAGGGCAAATACAATTTGTACATAATGAGCACAGAGGTGGCAGACATTGAATTCCTAAGCATAGACCGCATATTACAACTACAGGAATCAGGATAATGGTCAACAGTCTCCAGCCCCAGTTCTTAACGGTGTTCCAGAACCAACCACCAAGCGACCATTCTTCTTGTTCCTGGTGGACTTCTGAAGAGAGTCTGTGAAGATGTTCGATGGCTTTGTACACTGAGGGTGAGTTGTCCGGTATGTATGTACAGCAGCTAGACCCAATGATGCGGCATGCTCCACCACGGTCCGCAAGAACCACATCTAGGACAAGGCGGTTCTGGAGGGCCACCAAGCGGACCGCTTGAAGCTCGGCGGTGTTATTAGCAAGGATCCCAGCTGTGATGTTCATTGTTGTCTCAACTGCCTGGGTCAGATGTCGGATGGCACGGCTGTTTGCCATCGGGCCCCAGAGTGGAACGAGTCCCTTCATTGCATCGAGGAACTGTGCTCCTGTCGAGTCGGCTTGTTCAATGTCCTTGGCTCGTCTTTGTCTATGATGATTCGCTGGAGCCACATAAGTCGGAGGAAGGATGAAGGAGATGAAACAAGTGCCCCCCCAGCCCTTGGGGAGCCAGGTGTAAGCCTTCGTGCCACAAACGAAATACATATTCGGAGAGGATACAAAGGAAGGCGGATCGGTGGAGTCCAAAGTTCTGGTGAAACGGCAGGCGCTGCGGCCTACCAGCTGTGTCCCAAGTCCTTCTATGCACATGTGGCCTGTGACGTTGATGACTGATAGGGCCACAGTCAGGGTGGCAGCCGTTCGTTTCCGCAGGTAGGAGAAGGTGGGTCTGGTTGGATTGTTGAACACCTGCATTTCAATTCGTTCTTTAGCAGGAATGTCCATGTGGATTGAGTCGTTGGAGGTCTGCGGGCAGAAGTGTGTCTTCGTTTTGTTTCGCCAGACCCCGTGGTAGTAATGCGTTACAGTTTTGCTGGAGGTGGCATTGTCCTTAAAGCTTTCTTGCAGAAGGATCAGCCACGCAAGGCAGGAGCCGTGAACTGAGAAAGGTAAAGGGATGAATGGTATCGAGTGTCCAGTGGCGTGGGGTAGCAACCCACAGATCCAACAGTTAGTGGCATTGGTGGCGAGGTTGTGCTGGTGAAGTAGCTGTACGAAAGAGTTATTCCAGAACTCCTTTCGTCTCTCTCTGAGTTGAGGAGAGAGCGAAATCAGATAATGTTCCTTCATGGTGGTAGGCTGAGCAGTGGTCAGGAATGTTTCGTGAGCAGGTGCATTTTCTTCCACAATCCAGAGTGTGGTCATGAGGAGAAAGCAGAAAAGGATTGTGATGAAGAGTGCAATTGTCTTTGAGCTGTGGAGTCTGTCTGTCTGCTCTTGGGTTTCTGTAGTGGGTATTTCCTGTTGCTTCCATCATCTTCTTATTTGGCGCTTCCATCATCTTCTTATCTGGCGCTTCCATCATCTTCAAGGTGCTCGATGGTGGGCAGAAACACAGACTTCGTTCAGCTTCTCTCCCGGTAACCCTTGGTTGTGTTTAGGTCACCGTTCTGAGATTCAACTTAGTCCGTGGTCTACTTAGCCGGAGCTCCCTCCCTTTGGCGCAGGAAATACCCTTCTCTGGATGGTACAGTGGGATCAGAGAATTTTGAAAGTTCAAGTGCTTCGGTATCAGGATAGCAGGTCAGTGACGGTCGGTCCTTGTTCAGGAGCTCTTCTTGGTTGTCGATGTTTTCTGTCGTGGCCAGGGTCGAGGAGATCTTCTTACAGTGGTGCGCATGCACCCAGTTGCGTTTTCCCTCCACTCGAAGTGCTGTTCGGGTGGTGATGAGGACTTGCCAGGGGCCCGTCCACCTGGGTTCCAGACTCTTGGCACACTGGAAGTTCCGGATCAGAACGAACTCCCCAGGTTGGATGGTGTGTCCGGGACCCCTGGAAGTGTCAGGGATGGCATGCAGCACCTGTTGATGGATAACAGACAGCGTTTTAGTCAACTGGCATAAGTAATCATACATTAGGACGTCCAGGACGTCATGAATGGAAGTTGGTTTCGGTGCAGACCAGACATTCATAGGCCGGCCGAATACAACCTCGTATGGGGTCAAGTGGTGTTTGGTAGGGGTGGAACGCATTGAGAGCAATGCCAGTGGGAGTGCGTCTGGCCATTTCAGTCCTCTGGTAGCCACTATTTTGGCCAATTTTAGTTTCAGTGTGGCATTATGTCGTTCAACTAGTCCAGCAGATTGGGGGTGGAAGACTGCGTGGAACTTTTGTTTTACACCCAACCCCTTCAAAATGAGTTGGATAACTTCGGCTACGAAGTGGGGGCCATTGTCGCTGCACAAAATTCGACAAAGGCCGTAACGGGGGAAAAACTCCTTTAACAGAACTTTTGCTGTGGCCATAGCAGTGTTGTCACGGGTTGGGTATGCTTCCACCCATTTGCTAAATGCGCATACCACAACAAGTACATATTTCAGGCCTTGACATCTGTCTAGTTGGATGTAGTCCATCTGCAGGACCTCAAACGGGTGATTTGGGACCCCAAACCCTCCCCGGGGTACTACAGTTCCTTTCCCGGGGTTGTGTTGCAGGCATATCAAGCATTGCTGGACCAGACGTTTGGCAGAGTCTGTGATTTTATCATTGTGCCAAACTCTGGAGACGAGTTCAATCATGGGGGCTGACCCTATGTGGGCAGGGGAGTGTGCCATAGTCAGTATGGGAATCAGGTACGAGTCAGGTAGCAACCATTTGTTTGTGTCTTTTGTCCGCCAGCAGCCTTCGTCATCTTTTAATCCCACCCGTGTCCATTCAGTGAGTTCGTGTTGTGTGCTAGCCATTTGAATGTCTCTAATAGTGTCCCTCGCATCAGTCCATTTTTCTGCTTGTGACCTGGTCACGTACATATGTGTTGTCGTCCTACTTTCAGCTGTCGTTCGGGCAGTGATGTCAGCTAGTGCATTTCCCTGTCCTATAATGTCCGTCACCTTCTTGTGTGCCTGGCATTTGATGACTGCAAGTTTTCTGGGGAGAAGGACGGCTTCGATCAAGGCGGAGACTAGGTCCCCGTGCAAAATGGGGGTGCCGTGTGAGGTCAAGAATCCCCTCTCCCTCCAAAGGAGCCCAAAATGGTGAACCACCCCGAAGGCATACTGGCTGTCGGTGTAAATGTTCGTCGTGGTTCCTGCTGCTAGAATGCAGGCTCGTGTTAGGGCAATCAGTTCCGCTGCCTGGGCAGATCGTTGCGTGATGCGGGCTGTTTCGACTACAGTTCGAGCCGTGGTGACTGCATAGGCAGCTGAAGTGGTGCCATCAGGGAGTTTGATGCAGGAACCGTCCACCCACAGCTCTCCGTCAGGGTCAGGAAAAGCCGTGTCTCTGAGGTCAACCCTACTTCTAGTCTGTTCGTCCGTAAGGGTCACGCAGTCATGCACAGGGTGCACATTGGGATCGTCCTCTGGTAAGGGTAACAGAGTTGCCGGGTTCAGTGTGGTGCATCTTTTCAGGGTGATATGGGGTGCGAGCAAAGTCAGTTCGTATCCAGTCAGTCGTGCACTCGTCAGGTGTTGCGTCTTGGTTTGGTTCAGGAGGGTGTCAACTGCATGGGGTACCAGTACCGTGAGGGAATTCGAGAGCACGATCCCCTCACTCTGTCGGATAGAGATTGCAGCAGCAGCTACAGCTCGGAGGCAGGCAGGCAAGGCTCTGGCTACAGGGTCAAGAGTGGCAGAGAAGTAAGCGCACGGTCGTTGCTTTGGGCCGATGGACTGGGTCAGGACAGATAAAGCGTACCCCTCCCTTTCGTGAGTGTAAAGGGAGAAGGGCTTCGTGTAATCGGGGGTACCTAACACAGGGGCCGAACAAAGGGCATCTCGTAGTTGCGTGAAGGAGGTCTGACACTCAGGGGTCCAAGGGAGTGGGAAAGGGACGTCTTTAGCTAGCAGTGAAAGCAGTGGTTTTACTATGAGGCTAAAGTTGGGTAACCACTGTCGGCAGAAGGAGGTGAGGCCTAGTAGGGAGCGAACCTGTTTCTGAGTCTTAGGGATAGGAGTTTCGAGAATGGTTTGGATCCGGTCGGGAGTGAGTTTCCTTCCGTCTTTGGACAAAAGGTGGCCTAGGTAAGTGACCTGGGGTTGGCAGAATTGCAACTTCTTCTTGGAGACCTTGTGGCCATTTTCTGCAGGGAAGTGCAGGAGTTGAATGGTGGCTGTTACAGCTAATGGAGTGGTGTCGGCTGCCAAGAGGATGTCATCGACATATTGCACTAACACCACTCCATCGGGTAACTGGACTTGATCCAGTTGTCTCTTGAGGGCCTGGCTGTAGATGCTAGGGCTTTCTGTGTAGCCCTGGGGTGCTCGGCAGAACCTATATGAGCGGGCTTTGAGGGTGAAGCCGAATAGATATCGGCTGTCTGGGTGGATGGGGATGGAAAAGAATGCGTTTTTAAGGTCAATGACAGTGAAGGTGGTGGCAGTAGAGGGAATCAAAGTCAGGATGGTGGTGATGTCTGAGACCACGGGGTACTGGGGTACCACCACTTTGTTGATCTCTCGAAGGTCAATGATAAAGCGGTATGCTTTCTCATCTCCCTCTCCCTGCTTTTTGATGATGGGCAAGATTGGGCTGTTGCAAACGTTGCTAACCACTTCCTCTACCACTCCTGCGTCTATCAGTGACTGAATAATCTTTACCAATGCCTTCTCGCCCTCGGGCGATATCCGATATTGTGGAAGTTTTGGGAGTGTTGCATCTGGTCGGAAAAGTAATGTGCACTGGGTCAATCATCATGCGCCCTACGTCCGAATCCGTTTTGGCCCACAGATACGGAGGCAGAGTGTCAAGCAGGGATGTGTCAGCGTCGGTGATAGAAAACATGCGTCTGGGAGGGCAATGCCTAAGCAGAACGGGGTTGTCGTAGAGAAAAACTCGAACTCCGTCTTGAGAACATCTAATTGTCGCTCGGAAGTGTTTCAATAAGTCAAGTCCCATAATTGCGTCAGGGCTATTGGAGGAAAGCAAAAACGTGGTGTCAGTGGTGTTGTTTTCTAAGTTGAAGAGGATCGGGGCGGACAAAGGGTTAGTGGAGGGCGTTCCTTTGAAACCTGTCGACGTTATTAGTGAGCCAGACAAGGGTGCCCTTGGAATCAGTCATTTAGATAACGCACTACGTTTTGCGCCAGTGTCTACCAGAAATGGAGACTTTGTACCCAAGACCTTAGCAGTGACGTAAGGGCCTTGCTGGTCAACATAGAGCTCGACTGGATCCCTCCCTTGCCCTGGGCAGTCCTATGCAAAGTCATGGACGTCATCGTAGTCAGATTGTTGGCATTGGTTCTGTCTGGGTCGGTCAAATGTATTTGGCCTGCCTGATCTATCGTTAGTCGTGTCATTTGGGGGCCCTCGCTGCTGTCCCCTATTTCTCGGCCCACTTGCTATGTCCCTAGGGTCTTTATTTCTGGTGATTTCCAAAAGAACTGGGCACTGAGACTTCCAATGGCCCGTTCCTTTACAGAAAGCACACTGGTCCTCTCTAATGTCTGTACGTCCAATGTGGGGAGTCGAAGTGCGGTCCCTGGGAGGTGCATTTTTAGGGACGTTCGTCTGATAGTTTCCCCGGTATTGGTCTCGTCCTATAGTCACCCCTTGCAGTTGGGCGATCATCACCCTCTCTTTTAAGTCCTTCTTCTTTCTCTCTGTTGCTCTATCGTTTTCGTTTTTCTGATGTTCATAATATTGGGCCATCTGGAGGATAGCCGTAGGTTTGGAGGCTGCCCAACTACTCTCGCTGGCCTGCAGTTTCTGGGAGACCTCTGGTGACAGACCCTTAACGTAATTCTGGACAAAAAGATGGTGTCCGGTTGCAGTGGTCAAGTCCTGGCCGCTGTAATCAGAGAACACCGTTTCAAACCGGGAGAAGTAGTCCGATACATATTCCTGAGGTTTCTGGCGACAGGCCGTTACTATCGACCAGTCCACTTTCTTTTCTGGGATCAGGGTTTTTAATTTCTGTACGATTTTATCCGGGAGATCTAAAATGGCTTTCAAAGGCTTTTGTCCGGGTTCTCGTTGTTTATCTATGCCATCGAGTTGTGACCAGTTATGTCCAAACAGCTCAAGGTGGTCGACTTTCCGGATTTGCTTCCACACATCAGCTGGTAGACATAACACGAAAAACAAGTCGATGTCAGCCAGGGTCATAATCGTTGATCCTAGGGCTGTACCCAACTTAGTATAGAAGGCAGTGGGGTTTTTACGTAGGTCAGGCAGAGATTTCCGGAATGTCAGAATCTCTTGCCGGTCCCATGGTTGGTAGACCCAATTGTACACTACCCTTCCTTTTGCATCTTTGTGGTTTGCGTCATCGTGAGTCCCTTCACCTCGGGGAGGAACCCAGTAAGGGGCAGCCTCTCGTATCGGCATCATGGCGTTAGATTGTTCAGTTTGTGGTTCGGTCACTACAGATGTCGTAGGTTCAGTTGCCGGTTTTCGTTCAGTGAGGTGGCGGAAAACCTCAAGCGTACGCGTAAGGAGGTCCGTCACATCACATTCACCCTCATCCCCGATATCGACCTTCCGGTACAGAGTCGTTAGGCTCTGGGGACCTTTGTCTCGATATCGGTCCTCGTATGCGTTCAAGACATGGTAACACAGTTGTACAGTAAAGTGTCGTCTGTGACTCCCTGTATACGAGTTAAACACATCCGTGATGTACTCTTCATCTTCCCTCCTTTCTACCAGTGTCCTTGCTATCTTATCAACCCCTGCTCGCTCATCTTTGCTTAGTCTGCTTGTTCTTGCAGAACCAACCCTTCGGGCCTCGGGGTCGCCTAACGTTGTCGTTTGCATAGTATCTAATGCAAGGGGTTCGGCCGGCACAGAGGCCATGGGGGCCGAAGCTGTGGCGCTACTCTCGCTTGTACCTGGGGGTGGTGGGTGCTGTGCTAAGGGTTGGGAAGGGGCATATGGAGGGGGCATGTAGATGATCGGAGGACCTAGCAGCAGATCATCGTTGGCTCGTTGTTTCGAGGGTAATTCAGGGTAGAGCGTGGAGGATGTTCTAACCGGACACTGGCTTGACGTTTCTATTTCTAGTTTCAGTTTGGCTTCCTCTCTTTCTTTTATCTCTTCTTCTAGTTTCTGAGCCGCTAGGTGGGCTGCTTTCCGCAGCTCCTTTCCCAACCTACTCTCAGTTCTCTTTTTACGTTGTTCAGTTTCTTTGCGCCACATGCCGAAACTATCAAGCATAGTGGGCGTCGTCTTGTTTTTACCAAGGGCTGTTTCTAGTGCGTTTATTTTATCATCATCGAAGGATCCTATCAGTGGCCACTGACTTTCTCGATCCTTTTTCGTATATTTATGCCACAGCTTGCTATAGGCTATAGCGATCAATCCATGCTTCATGAACATGTCCTTATTAGGGGTGCCTTCCAGTGGAGCCGGATGGTTCATCTCTAATAAGCGGTCCGGGCTAAACAGGCTACCAATCAGTGGGGAGAAGACAGGCATGACGGATCACAATGGGGATAATAGTCAGCACTACCTATCTTATCACTGCGTGCAAAGACTAGACAGAATATTTATATTCTACGTTGTTTGCAGGCAGTGAATACCTCATGAATCAATATCAGGCAGTTAATGTTTGGTCAATAAAATGGTCAATAAAAATGGTCGATGGGGAGAATAAGTAGGCCCGCAAAGGTCTGCGTTACCTACCCTTTCACTATCTGCAAAGAGGGAACCTATTCTTTCCTGTTTGTAGACAGAGAATCTCCAGAAAAACGATCCGTAACAGTTAATCAATGGGGAGGGGCAATTGATCAGTGGGGGAGAAAGATAGGCACGACGGATGCGTTACCTATCCTTCACTGTTTGTAAAGGGGGAGCCTGTTGTTTCTCCGTTTGCAGACAGCGAATCTCCAAATAAATTAACAAAGAGTAATACTAGTATTTTTTCAATCAATCAAACAATTTCTTAATTCGTCGTGTTTACACGACCTTACCCGGACCGCATGGACAGTTTCTTGTCTTCCGAATCCAGCGCCCGATCGTCCTCTTTTCTTCGTAATCCTCGCGGCACTCCTGATGGTTCCCAGTCAGGACCGTAGATCACTCGAGAGAGGTCTGTTCGGAACCAGTGAAGTTCGGATGATCGGCTGTCAGACGAGGGTCTATCGGACAGGGTACCTTCCGATCATTGCAGTCGTTCACTCTGTCGTCAGGACCTCTCCCACTGGATCCACGAGTCGCTGATGGGCCAAACGCTTGGGACGCCAATTGTAAAAGGGTGGCTAGACAACCAGTGACCAAAGACCCTTTTGTGTTGCCCGGTGGTGTCGCCTCTATTACCCACAAGATATTAATTAATGAAGAAGCAGGCGCTGGAGACTGAAAGGCAGGAAACGAGGGTTTATTCTCTCCGGAGGAGAACACATCAATTCGGACAGCAAGTATCGTCACGAGGTGCTCTAACCGCATCTCTGAGGCCTGGCCTCTTATACACAGGTTTATTGCTTTATTACATGAAACACATATTTGTCAATACTTTGATGTACGGAAAGGCATCCTAGGAATCCCCGCTTCAAGCCCGTTCCCACACATTTACAGTTGAAGTCCCCACCCCGGTCACAACAGGTGATGATTATCGCGCAGCTGGACATTCCGCCGATTCACGGAATGTGTGGAGTTGATTGGATCTCATGGGGTGAAGGATCGACTCGAGGGTCCTTTGATAGGGGGAAGCTTCCTACTGTACGGGGGTGTGATAAACAGTATTCGTAGGGCCGGGTGGCGGCCTGGGAACAAGGGAGACAAACGGGTACACAGGAAAAGGGGGTTTGTATCAAAGGACTTGGGACCATGAAAGGGATGAAGGGAGGTGTTGCGCTAGGAACAGGATAGGACTCCGGGGCAGAGCTGCGCTGAAGAGGGGTTTATGACCCAAGGCATGTGAGAGCGGGAGGGGGTTGTCAGTGTGTGGGGGATGCCTGCGAGGTTAGGAGAGAGAGAGACGCGCTGGCTATCAGCGAGGGCAGGGAGGCCATGGTGCTTAAAATGGCTGCCGCTTACGCGCACGAATGGGCTCGAAAAAGAGCAAGATGGCGCCGATAATGTTGACGTTTTCAGCCTAACTTTTAACATATTTACTTTGACATGTAGCACTGAGAAATCCAATCACTCACCAATACACTCATGCAGATAGTCAACCGCCCATACAGCTGATTCCACATGCACTTTTGAACCCATACATCTACTGAATCAACTGCTCACACATCTATGCACAGAGTAACATACCTCCCAGCCACCCCCACACACACACTCACTCTCCCATACAAATATTTGGGCAACCAATCAATAACCCATATAGTTACTCATATAGCTACTGATCATCACATGCAGCAGTGTACAGAACTACAGAAATAATGATGCACAAATTAAGACAGTTTAGTCACTAACCCATGCACTCAGTGAGACACATTTAATCATTCTCTCATACAGTCAGTCATGCACCTACTAAATCCTTCATCCAAACACTTATACATACACTCATTCTTCAATATGTAAGACATATTTTAACTTTACAGAAACATACAGTCACTGGATGTTGTCATCAGTGATGTCATCAGTGATGTCATTTGAGATGTCATCAGTGATGTCATTTGAGATGTCATCAGTGATGTCATCAGTGATGTCACTGACCATGTCATGAATGATGTAATATGTGACATCATCAGCAGTGGATTGCGGGTGCGCGATATATAGTTATTGCAACTAACTATATATGCGAATTTCTATGGTTTTGTGCAAGTAAATTAAGGTTTTGTAAATGCTAATCCCTAACTATATATGGTCTATAACCAATGGTTTTTTCTGTGAATTGTCATGGTTTTGTAAATGCAAATTCCTAACTATATATGGTCTATAACCTATGTTTTTTTCAGTGAATATATATATATATATATATATATATAGATATATATATATCTATATATATATATAGATATATATATATATATATATATATCTATATATATATATAGATATATATATATATCTATATATATATATATATACTCCTCCAACCGGTTCTGGTACCTCACCTAGGCACTTTCCCCAGCGCGCAGACACAAAAATCGTAGTCAAAGCCAGTCTTAGTGATATCTCCAATTTATTCCATCAGATAAAGTGCAGGGGGTAACGGAAAAAGGAAAAGTCGAACAGACGCGTTTCGGGCGTGAACGCCCTTGCTCACTGTTGACGGAAACAAGGATTGACTGGTTTTTAATTGATACACCACAGGTTTGCATGTTACCACGCCCAAATGCGCTTCATAAACAGAGAGATAGGACATTGTCTATGCTGTAACGTTTTAACATATATCTGTGACCGCCATCTTAGCCTGGTCAGGATAATTGCTGAGCATTATTTTTTCACATGTTATGTTTCACAAATGTGCATCATCTCAGTGGCAAATCAAACCCAAACAAGTAGCAGCAACTTGGTTATGGACAAATGTACTTGGGAGTTATAATATATGCCCCTTGATATTGTAAAGTGCAAGTGCATGACACAGTAAATAAAGTGACTTCGTGCATACTATATATTATGTGCAAATTCGCCAATTTCATTTTCTCAGTGCAAATACGTTATGACATTGTTGCCTGTGCAAATACGCAATGTAAACAGATATCTTATTTGTGCAAATACGCCAAAATATTAACTGTGCAAATACGCAATAGAGGCAGACTGAAATACGTTTTGTTGCATCATTAGTGCAAATACGCAAATATTTTTTCAATGATAGTCCATAAACCAAGAAAAATGAATTCTGAATATGCTCATCAATACTCCTTAGTTAATCTTTCTCAACCAAATTTAGATTCCAGTAATTGCATGATATTTAGATGTGCACCAATGCTCATTGTGTCCTGATAGTTCTGTATAAGATATTTACATGCAACTAAGCGTCAATTAGTCATAGTCATAATCCATAGTTGTTGAAAAGGAAACAAACAATAATTCAAACTTCTAGTAACCTAATGGTGAGGGAGTGACTTAGTGCATATGACCAATGCTGTTTGGACCATTCGAGTGGTGATGGGATGAACAAACAAAAAAATAATGAATAATAATTATGATGATATTCTAACAATTATCACATTTGAAATTAATCTTTCTTTGAAAAGTGCATAGTATCATAAAATCAAATTACTAGAACGTTACAGCACATCCTATTTGCTTGTCAGTATTGCAAAGTGTTTGTAACATTATTACAAAGTTATTATTACATTGATGCAATGACCTTTTACTTTTCCTTTCTTCTTTACTGTTAAGTTGCTAAGGACTACATATATGGCATCCTTTGGCTGATACATAATGTACCCTCAGTGTGGGTTTTGGCTTCTTAGGGTGTGTTTAGAGAAAATTACTAAGGTCTTCCCCCATGTTCAAACCTCCTGGGGTTTTACTGTTAAGTCTAACAATATACATGGACTCCATCTGCCTTAGTTTCTTCTCATAGTCACCTCCCTTTTTAGATGTTCTCACAGCATCTATCACAAAATAACTTAAATGTGCTAAGTTCCTGTTGTGATGCTGATCGAAATGTCGTGCCACCGGGTAGCTTTGGTCGCAGTTTACTATAGCCCTAAGATGTTGGAGGATACGTTGGTAAACTGGCAGCTTGGTACTGCCAACGTATCTCAACTTGCATGTGCACGTTAAAACATATACTGCTAATGCTGTTCTGCAAGTATAATGGGCTTTGATGGTGGCAGGCTTAGGATCAAAGGGGGTGACATAAGATCTAGTATTAACGCCAAAATGGCATGCACGACATGAGATACAGCGAAAAAAAACCCTTACGGGGTGATAGCCAATCGTCATTCTTCGCTATTTCTGGGGAACTGGAAACCAGTTCGTTGCGCATGCTAAATGCCCTTTTGTATGGTACTGTGGGTTTATTAGGTAAGATGTCCTTTAGTACTGGGTCGGTCAGAATAACAGGCCACTGATTTCTTACCAAATTCGAGATTTGGCGTACCTGTCGGCTGTAGCTGGTGATCAGTCTAATGTCATTGCTGCTCTTGGGCGATAGAGACAGTTGGGAATCTGTAGTGGGGACCTCCAATAAGGAATGCCGACATACGCTGTTAGCTTTGATTCTGGCTTTGTCTAGGGCACTTTTTTTGTATCCCCTGGCTTCTAACCGTTTTTTGGCTTCTTCTTGGTACCGGTCTCTTAACTCCTCTGTACTGCACATCCTGTTTATTCTGAGGAATTCCCCATAGGAGATTGCCCTAATTGTGTGCTTTGGGTGTGAACTTTGTGCGTGCAGGATAGTGTTTCCTGCCGTGCTTTTCCTAAAAAGGCATGTGGTAAGATTGTTGTTCACTATTTCGACCAGGACATCCAAGAAGCTAATTTTGGTGTTACTAATCTCGGCAGTAAATTCTAAGTTGCAGTTGTTGACATTTATTTTCTCAACAAAGAGTCTTGCATCTTCTACACTGCCTTTCCAAATGATAAATATATCGTCGATATACCTTAGGTATTTCACAATATTGTTCTCCCAAAAATTTGAGTGCTCAACCATGAGGACATGCTCCTCCCACCAGCCCACGTGGAGTCCCGCGTAGCTGGGGGAGAAACATGCCCCCATGGCCACACCCCTAAGTTGTTTGTAGACTTTGTTGTCAAAAAGGAAAACATTATTGTTAAGGCATCGCTCTATCATGGTTATTAGCATTGCATTGTGTTTATACAGTTCAACAGGTCTCTTATCAAGATAAAATTTGGCTGCTCTTAACCCATCATAATGAGAAATACTAGTATAAAGACTAGCAATGTCCATAGTCATTAGCACATATTCAGCTGACCAAACACATTTGTTGATGTGCCTAAGGAATTCAGTGGAGTCCTTAATGTAGGCTGGGAGATTCGTGACGAAGTTCTGTAGAAAATGGTCTATATATTTCGAAGTATTTTCGAATAGGCTATCTATGGCGGAGACTATTGGTCGGCCCGGGACTGGTGTTATCCCTTTGTGCACTTTTGGGATGAAATAGATGTTGGGCAGTGTAGGATGGTCTTTGTGCAAATACTTCATTTCATCCCTGGATAACAAACCTTCTCTTTTCCACCCATTGAGTTCCTTGTGGTATGCTGACTGGATAGTTTTGGTAGTTTTTACATCGATTTGGGCATAACATTCTGTGTTGGTTAAATGTCTATATGCTTCCTCCATGTATTGTTGTTTCTCCCAAAGCACGATGTTACCACCCTTGTTGGATTGTTTGATAATTACTGCCTGGTTGTCTTTTAATTTCTTCATCAGGTTATTGTATGGTCTCATGTTCGTATTACTTGCCCCTTGATGTTTTTTGGTTTGTATATTTAGTTTTTTGAGACCTTCTGTTATTAATTCCACATATGTGTCTTTACAGTCCTTAGGCATTATTGGGATGAATGTTGAAGGTAATTTGAATGCACTATCTACGGTTTGTCCTAGTTCAAAATTTTCTTCTTCAGCAACCTCTTGGGTGCTGATGGTGGAGGTTTCTTCTCTGCGTAAAGAATGCACAGTTTTCATTAGAGGGATATCTCTTGCTTGTAAGCCACTTCTTTCAGCGATGGGGACCACTGCTGTTTATTTCTTTTTTGTCCCAGATCCTTCTTTGATAGCATAATACTTGCGCAGTTTGATTTTTCTGATAAATTTGAATACGTCCACCCTGGTATTGCCGTAGTTAAAATTACTTTCCGGGCAGTAGGAAAGACCCAAAGTTAGGAGTTGTTTTTCCGCCTTGTCAAGTTCGACATCAGTCAGATTGATAATGGTGTTGTCATTCATTGGTTCTTGGTTTCCCAGTTCTTTTTCTTCTGCTGTCGTCCTTTTCCTTTTTGCACATTTCCTGCGTTGTTTGCGCCTTGTGTTCCTGCGTTGCCTGTTTGCATGTTTCTGGAGCGTAGAGTGTTCTTCCGTTGTATCCTTACATATTCCAGTTCCTCTCTTAGTGTTAGTTGGCCCAAATCCCCTTCCTCTGTACCTGGGGCTCCATCATCAGAATCTTCACTGGTAGGAACCAGACTCTCCGTAGAGCTTGCGAGAGTGGAATCGCCTAAGTTCGTGGTTGATGATTGCGCTTGTGGGGGGATTTGTATTTGTTTGGCAAACCTTTTCCAGTTGCTCGCTGTTTTCTTAAGTAATCATATTTGCGTGCAAACGTATATATTTGACCAAGCCTATAGTCTTGTTCATCACGGGCAAACTTATATGCTTTTCTGGTTTTAATTGTCCCCTCATGCTTACTCAACCGCTCTTTTATTTCTTTGCGTGACTGTTCAATTAGGGCTTGGTCTTTGGTGAATTGATCTTTGCTTAACTCTTCATTGATACGTGTTATTTCTAATAAGTCTTTGTCGCGATCAATTTTTGCATATTTCACCAATAGGCATAACAATCTCATGGATGCCTCCAAGTTGCTTTCTGCCCAATCCTTAAGAAGCATGGGGTTCGGGTTTTCAAAGCTAGGGACTAACATAATCCTCAAGCCCCTTGGCACTCTGCCCACCTCATGATATTTTTCTAAGGAGCGGATCTCCCACCACTTTGTTAATTCACTCCTCATATGTTTTTCCAGCTCCTTTAATAGTTTTTTTACATCATTGTTCTTGTCTTTTTCAATGTCTTTATTCTTATTAATGTTACTACTTTGTCCAACTGTTGGCAAATTTGAAAACAGCTGATCGAACGCCTCCTCCCGTTCCCGCTCTTCCGACATCCTTTTTCCACCCCAGTTGCTATGCACACAATGGAAAATAGTTAAAGGGAATAGCACATTGACTCGTGCCTCTCCTTACCGCTGGCTTTTGCAACACCTCTCCGACCTGTGCAGAGATACACGCCGTCTGGTCCCGACGATATGCAAGCTCCTCGCTGGATTCCTCCGTCCTCCGACGGGCTTCTCCGCAGAAACTTACTCGTTCGCCGGAAACTCCTTCCGTGTAAACCTTCTTGCACAGGGGGCTGACGTAACTTGCTTGATCCAAACAATGACTCCTTATTGGTCCGTTTCACAGCCAAACTTGAATGCAGAGGGGTCTGCGCAAACAGGAACCGACCATGTCCTGTAAATATACTCCTCCAACCGGTTCTGGTACCTCACCTAGGCACTTTCCCCAGCGCGCAGACACAAAAATCGTAGTCAAAGCCAGTCTTAGTGATATCTCCAATTTATTCCATCAGATAAAGTGCAGGGGGTAACGGAAAAAGGAAATGTCGAACAAACGCATTTCGGGCGTGAACGCCCTTGCTCACTGTTGACGGAAACAAGGATTGACTGGTTTTTAATTGATACACCACAGGTTTGCATGTTACCACGCCCAAATGCGCTTCATAAACAGAGAGATAGGACATCGTCTATGCTGTAACGTTTTAACATATATCTGTGACCGCCATCTATATATATATATGTATGTATGTATGTATGTATGTATGTATGTATGTATGTATGTATGTATGTATGTATGTATATGTATATAAATATATAAATATATATATATAAATATATATATATATGTATATATATATATATATATATATATATATATATATTATATATATATATATATATATATATATATATATATATATATATATATATATATATATATATATATATATATATATATATATATATATCTATATCTATATATTACCTACTGGCGGTCGCCAGTAGGTATATATAGTTAGGATTTTTTCCCTATGGGATTTCTGAAAATTCTATGCCTAATAACCTTGGCGTTTGTGGACGGAATTGGCTGAAATTTTCAGGAAAATGGCACATTTTGTTTCTGAGCAGCCCTTGAAAATTTGGGGGGGTTTTGTGGAGGGGGGGCCGAGAAAAAAGGGGGGTCCCAAAACGCGTTTTTTCCATGTTAATTTCCATAGGGCGGTTGGACTCACTTTTAGCCCGAACGGCTGAATGGATTTGCACGAAACTTGGCAAAATTGTAGGGACTGTTAGCCCGATGTGCCTTTGCTAGGTCTCAATATATGTGCTTCAGTGGATTTTGAGAAATTAACGTTTAAATCAAGATATATATCTGTAACAGCGCTCCGGGCAGCGATCCGGTTAGCGAACTTTTTGCGTATCGGAACTTTGCGATGCGAAGCTGATTGGCCCTCCGGTGTCTGTCAACATTCTAAACAGTCCGGAGCGGCCGCCATCTTGTCTCTCGGTAGGATCGAGAGACAAGAGGAGGCCAAAACAAAGGGGGAAATTACCATAAGGGGGCATAGTAGATCCTCGTTGACCCCCTAGGTTTTATGTGGAGGTTTTAAAAGGGCCTAGGAGGGTCCAAAAAAAAAAAAAAAATTTTTTTTTGCGTATTAAGCGCCAAGTTCGCGAACCGGAAAGCGTTCTGGGCAGCGAACTTTAAGGATAAAAGAATGATAGACTTTTCTAATACTGTATGTTAATTATTTGTTGTTTTTGTTCGTTTTTTTATTTATTTATTTATTTTGATTTTAAAAAAAATTATTTATTATTTTCATAGTTCATTAAAACTTCCAGCATTATATCATCTGGTATCTCGTCAAACATGGATGTTTCTGTCTCTTGTAAGGTTTGAATAAATTGTTCGTCAAAAGATTGATCCATAAAATCTTCATCCACATTTTCTTCAGTTACAATGTCTTCGGATGTAATCTCGAAGGAAACATTAGTTTTTTCTTGCTCCCCTTCCATTTTTTTGCTGTAAATTGCATAAAAAAAATAATTATATTAGAAGAGTTAGGGCACTGTTGGGTTTAAGTTCAGACAGGTAGTTCTGTTTTTTTAACAGTGAAGTTAAAGTAAGTAAATTCATAATTATAGCAGAGAAGTGTAAGTCAATCAATAAATATAACAGAGGAGTCTATCTGTATCTATAACTATAGCAGGGGGACAGTAAATAATTATCAAAAAACGTTTTTACAAATTAATTTAAAGTGCCACTTACAAATTATCAATTTAATTTACAGGGAGGTGAACAGGCTCTTGAAATGTAGTTCAGGAAGTAGTAGTCAAAATGGGTGTGTTTCCTTCTCTTCCTTTATATATATTCAGGTACATAACCAATCAAATGTCAGGAAAAAAAAATTGAAAATGAAAGTAACATTTTCATTGGTTGTCAATTCCAACACTTCAGATGTGTTTTGTGAAGTAATTTACCTCACGGTACTTAGAGAGGTCTACAGGCTTAATGGCTAAATGGAATTTCAATCAAATTTGTGAAAATGAAAGGGATTGTTATGTAGTATGAGCTAATCTATATTTGGTGAGAGTGTCTCTAGTCGTTTTTCTGTAAATTACTTTCCCACCTTTTTTTTAGGACCGCTTTCCGGGAAGCGGCCCGGTTCGCGAACCTTAAGCGTCACGGGAGTCCACCATTTTGTGTTTCGGTCGCATTAAGATACAAGATGGAGGGCAAATAATGTTTAGAATGGGTAGAAGGGGTCATGGTAGACTTATCTTGACCCTCTAGGTTTTCTGAGGGTGGCTGAGGAGGCTTATATGTGCGGAAAAAAACATTTTTTTTAAAAATTCCGCGAGGTTAGCTTTCAGTTCGCGAACCGGGTAGCGCCCCGGGGAGCGTATTTTGTGGAAAATTAGTGAAAAAAGTTAGAAAAAAATAATAATTGTGAGTGATCAGATGAAGGGTAGCTCTGAGAAGAGCTTTTGGGTTTATGGTACATTTAGGTACTTATAAGTAGGTACCAATGCACAGTCTTAAATTCAGAATGAAAATTCTGTTGCCCTCATCTGAGAAGTGAACTCCATCTCCTCTGTAGATATCTTGCATGTAGTAACGCAAGTTATTGTTGTACAGAGAGCCCATTCCATGGTCTCTCATGAAAGCTGAAACAGATTTGTTTACATGTTTCCTCGCTTTCTCAATTTGTGGACAAAATTGGTTGGACCACCTCCATTTCTGTCTTTGGCATATATTGGAATATACCAAGGCAGTTTGAGGAAAAAGTGCCATTAATTGCTCAAAGGTGTCCTTTAAAAGCATTTCCAGACCTACCCCTGTCAAAGTGCCCAAATCATTACCTCCACAGTGCACTATTAACAGGTCAGGTTTTGGCAAATGCATAAAGGTTTTCACCAATGGTATCAATTGGTGACATTTTAATCCTCTTTGGCCCAACCACTTAATTTCCACATCTTGTAAATTGAGGTTAGGTAAATTTCTGTTCTCAGCATACCTTTGAGCCCAGTGGATGTAACTATGTCCAACAATCCAGACCTTAAACATGGTGGGAGAAGGTTGTTCTGCAGTCAGATGAAGTGTGGTAATGAAAGGGCAGTTGAAACAGTAGGAGTTTCTAAAGAAAAAAAAGTGTGGATTTGCAATGCTAATGAATCATTAGCAGTGATTGGTGCATTTCCATTTCTGAAAATAGAAAGTTAGGGTGCATGGATGTGTTCTTTGAAACATGTAATTTGAATGGTCAAGGAAGAAACATTTAATGAAAGATTGCACTGGATACGCAGGTGCACTGAGAGTTCAGAGTTCAATTGAAACATTGTTGTGTGAATTTGCAAACATGAGAGGTCTTCCAGGAGGTGGTTGCTATGGAAAAAAGGCAGAGAGGGCAGAGGGGGGAAGGGTTTTGATTTGAAAAAAGTGAGGGAAGAGGTATGATTGGCTAATATGAGAGATATGTGAAATGAATATCTGTATTTCTGTGCTTTCAATAGCTGCAGCCTTTGGAGTGCATCCTTTTTCTTCTGCTGAAGACAATTTGGTGTATTTCTGAGACTGTTTTCAAAACTCAAAAAATATTTGCTAAGGTGAGAAAAGATTTATTTAATTTAGATAGAGAATAGTATGATTTAAGGAGAAAATGATGAAGAAAGCTGTGTTTTTAAAATGTGGTTTTGTCTCTAGTGATATACTAATAGAATTAGTTTCTTTGAGAAATTGTAATTGCATATTCGGTGTAGCATTCTGGCATGCAGTAACACAAGTTATTGTGGTACATGGAGCCCATTCCATGGTCTGTTATGTAAGCTGAAACAGATATGTTGTTTTTAAAAACGATTTAAGAAATCAATTACATTTCTGGATATGTACTGCTAGAGCTTCATAGGTTGTTTTGAGCCATATTTATAAGGCATTTGAGTGTCTTTGATGTTATGTTTTCCTTTTAAAATGTAAAGTGTTCCTCATGGGGCAAGTGTCTTGTAAATACGCTCCCACTTGTGCTTTGCAAATTTAGATTTTGATTATGGGAGTTACATAGCCATGTTAATAATGTCCAAACAATGGTGGTAGGGCATTCAAGAAAACGTTTTTCTGTGTCTCTAGGACATTTTCAGTCCTTTCCTCTTGAATGCAGGTATACAATTGATTTATATGCTGTGTTTAAAAACGAATTTTCAAATCAATTACATTTCTTGATATGTACTGTTAGAGCTTCATAGGTTGTTTGGGGTCATATTTAGAAGGCATTTTAGTGTCTTTGATGTTATGTTTACCTTTTTAAATGGAAAGCGTTCCTCATGGGGCCCTGAGCAGTTCTTAGCCATGTTATTTAATGGGAAGTGGATAACATGGCTAAGAGCATTTGCTGGAAAATGCATGAATATCGCTGACTTTTCTGCGATATTCATGCATTGCGGGCGTTTTTTTTCGCATTTGCGAGCAGTTCTTAGCCATGTTATCCAATGTGAGGTGGATAACATGGCTAAGAGCATTTGCTGGAAAATGCATGAATATCGCTGACTTTTCAGCGATATTCATGCATTGCGGCCGTTTTTTTCCGCATTTGCAAGCAGTTCTTAGCCATGTTATCCAATGGGAGGTGGATAACATGGCTAAGAGCATTTGCTGGATAATGCATGAATATCGTTGACTTTTCAGCGATATTCATGCATTGCGGCCGTTTTTAATCGCATTTGTGATAAACAATTACATTTCTTGATATGTACTGTTAGAGCTTCATAGGTTGTTTGGGGACATATTTAGAAGGCATTTCAGTGTCTTTGATGTTATGTTTACCTTTTTAAATGGAAAGCGTTCCTCATGGGGCAAGTGTCTTGTAAATACGCTCCCACTTGCGCTTGGCAAATTTAGATTTTGATTTTGGGAGTTACCTAGCCATGTTAATAGTGTCCCAAAAATGGTGCTAGGGCATTCCAGAAAACACTTTCATGTGTCTCAAGGACATTTTTAGTCATTTCTTCATGAATGCAGGTATACAATTGATTTATATGCTGTGTTTAAAAACGAATTTTGAAATCAATTAAATTTCTGGATATGTACTGTTAGAGCTTCATAGGTTGTTTGGGGTCATATTTAGAAGGCATTTTAGTGTCTTTGATGTTATTTTTCCCTTTTTAAATGGAAAGCGTTCCTCATGGGGCCCTGAGCAGTTCTTAGCCATGTTAATTAATAGGAAGTGGATACCATGGCTAAGAGCATTTGCTGGAAAATGCATGAATATCGCTGACTTTTCTGCGATATTCATGCATTGCGGCCGTTTTTTTTCGCATTTGCGAGCAGTTCTTAGCCATGTTATCCAATGGGAGGTGGATAACATGGCTAAGAGCATTTGCTGGAAAATGCATGAATATCGCTGACTTTTCTGCGATATTCATGCATTGCGGCCGTTTTTTTTCGCATTTGCGAGCAGTTCTTAGCCATGTTATCCAATGGGAGGTGGATAACATGGCTAAGAGCATTTGCTGGATAATGCATGAATATCGTTGACTTTTCAGCGATATTCATGCATTGCGGCCGTTTTTAATCGCATTTGTGATAAACAATTACATTTCTTGATATGTACTGTTAGAGCTTCATAGGTTGTTTGGGGTCATATTTAGAAGGCATTTTAGTGTCTTTGATGTTATGTTTACCTTTTTAAATGGAAAGCGTTCCTCTTGGGGCAAGTGTCTTGTAAATACGCTCCCACTTGCTCTTGGCAAATTTAGATTTTGATTATGGGAGTTACCTAGCCATGTTAATAGTGTCCCAAAAATGGTGCTAGGGCATTCCAGAAATCACTTTCATGTGTCTCAAGGACATTTTTAGTCATTTCTTCATGAATGCAGGTATACAATTGATTTATATGTTGTGTTTAAAAACGAATTTTGAAATCAATTAAATTTCAGGATATGTACTGTTAGAGCTTCATAGGTTGTTTGGGGTCATATTTAGAAGGCATTTTACTGTCTTTGATGTTATTTTTCCCTTTTTAAATGGAAAGCGTTCCTCATGGGGCCCTGAGCAGTTCTTAGCCATGTTATTTAATAGGAAGTGGATAACATGGCTAAGAGCATTTGCTGGAAAATGCATGAATATCGCTGACTTTTCTGCGATATTCATGCATTGCGGCCGTTTTTTTTCCCATTTGCAAGCACTTCTTAGCCATGTTATCCAATGGGAGGTGGATAACATGGCTAAGAGCATTTGCTTCAAAGGTTGTTTGGGGTCATACACCATTTTTGGGAAATTATTAACATGCCTATGTAACTCCCATAATCAAAATCTAAATTTGCCAACCGCAGGTGGGAGTGTATTTACAAGAAATTTGCACCATGAGAACGTAAAATAGCATAATAGACACTCAAATGCCTTATAAATATGACCCAAAACATCTTATGAAGCACTAGCAGTGCATATTTCCAGAAATGTATTGGTTTTCATTTAATGATTTACTTCATTGGTAGGCCTTCACATGTTTTTTTACCTTGGTTTTTTTCAGTGAAAATCTTATCTGCAACCATGTGTTGGCCTCACCTCAAATAAACAAAACAGGTGATGGACTGAATGTGGATCAATGACACACATTCACCCCAGTCTAAAGATCTGGGCCTAAACAAATCTTTAGATAGGCTACATCTTATGGTCATCCTGAATTAATCATTTAAAATATTAGGGAGTGATTTATGATTGTTGTATGCCTGTTTTGTACCATTGAGTGTCATTTTTGTGATGTAGTGCTGGTGGAAAACATTTGCTATGTTAAATAATTAGTAGGGCATTAAGTTTTAGATGACTGTTATTTATTTACTGTTTGGTAATAGTGGTTAATAACATTTTATATTATATTTTTCCACAGATTCAACTGCAGATTCTTTCATAGTTTGGAAAATGCCTACAAAAAGTAGAATAAGAAAGGCTAGAAAACGTCAAAGACAGCAGGATGATGTTTTATTGCAGCAGTCCTCTTCCCCAAATACTTGTCAAAACACCAAGAAAGGTCCGGGTAAGACCACGAAATCATTCTTAAGAAATATTTGTAGTAAAAAAAGTTTTGCTCAAAAAAATGTTTCAGTCCACAAAAAGAAAAGTAATTTAAATGGAAAGGAGAGACCCATCACAAATGTTACTGGTAGAGGAAGAGATAACATGATAGTAGAAGGAAACAACAGTTTAGGGACATTCGAAATCGAATGTTCCGTAATAGGATATTAGTTAATTTATTGAAAAATATTAAAAAGAAAGGCCAACAGAAAGCGGCATTTTATAAGAAGAAGAAAAATGTAGAGAAAATTATTGATCATGCTTTTGAAATTAGGCGAAAGTTGTTTATTTTGGTAATCAATAGAATTAGGAAACTAAGCAAGGTAATTTCTGATTTCAAAACAAAAAGTAGATGGAAGAGAGCAGTAAATCGTACTAACTTTTGTGAAGTTTTTTCCGGAGAATGGATGCATAGTTCAAGTTGTGAGGCATTTTTTAATGAGGAGAGTTATTTTCAGGATAATGATTTGGTGTTTGCAGTTGACACCAGTGGTCGAGCTTATGAAGTGAAGGATGGTTGTCCAGTTGAAAAAGAACAACTTGTGACAACAGAGACAGAAGAGGCGCTAAGTGATGAGGTTTTAGGAAGACGTCCTAAGGGTCCTGTGTACATTTGGAAGTGTAGTTCTATTTGCAGTGTGCGACAGGTTTCCATCAATTTGCTTTGTGATTTTATACGGACATTTAATAAGAAAAGTTTGAAGCAGAAAATGAAGTTGTTGCAAGATTTAGATCCTTGCAGAGTGAGACAAATGACAGGTTTGCGTGGTCATTCACTGGCTTGTCTTTCCAGGAGAGTATGCCAGAGTGTTTTTCATCATTTCAGGATGCTAGCAGTGCATCATAATAAAGTGAGAAAATTAGTGAGAATGTTGTATTATGCTAAGAGTCCAGCAATTATGCTTAAACAATTATGTGCTGCTCTTTTGCATGGTTCTGAAATAGATGTGAAGAATATTTGTGAAGAAATTGAGTTTTGTTACTTTGGTAGTAAAGATGAGAATGTTCAAATTGACCCTGAAGTAGAGGGTAATGTTGAAGATAATGTACAGGTTTCCAGTACAGATTATTTTCAGAAGGAAATTGCCACGTTTCAGATGAAATCAAGTGAGAGGCCTAATTTCACTTGTGTATGTTGTCGACGCACTTATTATAAGAATCAGACTAAGTTAGTGGATTTATATGCAAAAAGTGAAAGGGAAAATAATAGTGAATGGAAGGATTTTGCCACATACTTGATGGTAGAAAATTGTTTTGATTTGGGAGTGGACCAACGTGTGTGTACTTATTGTTGTAACAAATTAAACCAAAACCAGATGCCTGCTAGGGCGGTTCATAATAATCTGGAATTGGTTGAGATTCCTTCAGAATTGAAGGATTTAAATACTTATGAATCTATTTTGATTCAAAGTATCCATCCCTTTCAGGCTATTGTAAGAATGGAGCCAAAGACAGGGAAGTTGCCTCCAGCAGATTTACAGAGAGGATTAAAGGGAAGAGTTGTTTATTTGCCTCTAGATTTGAACAAAAACATCAACACAATTGGAGTTGAGAAAGTGGAAGAGGAACCTCTGGTTATCTTGGTTAATGGGGTTCCGACAAAGAATAAGAAAATATGGCAAGATTTAGTGGATGTTAGGAAAGTGAAAAATGCAACTTTGTATTTGAAGAAAAATAATAAGTACTATAAGAATGTATATGTTGCAGAAGAGGAAGTAAGTGATGAAGAGGATAGCGTTTTGTGTGCTGGCCAAATTGAGAAAGTAGAGGTGTCTAATAGTGAAGAAATATATGAACATTATAGTGTTCATCCTTTGCATTCCAAGGAAGTCATGGGGAATGCAATTGAGTTGTTTCAAATGAAACAAGCGAAAGGGAGTCCCATTAGTGTTTGGGAGGAAAGTTTGGAAGCTCGGTGTTTCCCACAGCTATTTCCCACAGGTCAAGGAGGAAGATATGATGAGCGACCTCATCAAATTCCTGCGTCTGAATACCGGACTTTACGATTGTATGCAGAAGATCCTAGGTTTCGGCAATGCATTCCCTATTTGTTTCATCTCTTGTTTGAAAGCGATCTGTCAGGACTGTCATATGCAGTGAACCACATTTTAAAAAGTGGTATACAGATGCAAAACATCTCGGCAAGTGACTTTATGCATAAAGTCAATGTCCAAGACAGTATTTTGGATTCTCACTTAATTAATCTCATGGCGTGTCAGCGTGGTACTAATGAGTACTGGTACCGTCGTCATGGTGATTTAAAATGTATGCTGAGGAACTTAGGAACTCCAACATGGTTCCTCACTCTGAGCTGTGCCGAGTATGGCTGGGAAGACTTACTTGAATTTCTACGAGAGGCAAATGGAAATATTGAAAACATTGAATTCAAGACACCTGGAGAACTGTGTTCTTTGGATCCAGTGAATGTATGCAGGTACTTCAATCATAGATTTGAAGCTATGATGTCTTTCATCACAAATAAAAAGAATCCACCTCTTGGAGAGGTGTTGGATTTCTTCTGGAGAAAGGAGTACCAAGCAAGAGGTGCCCCTCATATACATATGTTGTTGTGGATCAAGGATGCACCTAAATTTGGAACAGATCCGGATGACTTAGTGATGAATTTCATAGAACAGTATTCTACTTGTGCTGTTCCAAACGCAACGGAGAAGAAAAGTCTAAGAGAACAAGTTCTACGTTTCCAAAGCCATCGTTGTGGAAAGTACTGTCGTCGTAAATTCAGAAACAAGGACAAGTTCTACACCAAATGTCGTTTCAACTTTCCACGACTGGTGATTTCTAAAGGAAGAGTGAACAGTTTGATGTCTTCGCTGCGACATAATGTGACGAGGAAATCACCCAAGAATACATACAATTTGAAAAGGAACGAAGAGTCCAAGTACATCAATGACTACAACCCAGTGATTTTGTCCATGTGGAATGCTAACATGGATATACAGTTTGTGGCTGACAACTGTATGGCTGTGGCTCGGTATGTGACATCTTACATCACCAAAAAAGAAAAGACCGAACTGAAGGATATGTGGGAGGACATTTCCCATGAAAAGAGCCTCAGCAAGAAGTTGTACAGTTTCAGTCTGAAGATGTTGTCGCATCGAGAAATCGGAGCTTACGAATGTTCTGATCGATTGTCTTCAGCAAGTCTCTATGCCAAATCCAGGAGTCTCGTTTGGGCAAGTCTTGGTCTTGCTGCAACGCGAAATCGAGTTCTAAAACCTGTCCGGGAAATTGTGTATTTGGCAGAAAAGGAACCAAACAGTACCGACATTTTGAAGACCAACATGTTGGATACATATTATCCAAATCGAAGCAGTCACCTTGAGAATGTTTGTCTATATGAGGTTCTCCAAAATTATATATTCAAGAGGAACATCAAAGAAGATATTGAGAAAGGAGTGTATGCTGTAATTGGAAGTGAGGGATGCCTGGTCAAGCAAAGAAAATGCCAATTAGTAAACCATCGAAAATTGAGTGGTGAATCTCCAGAAAAAAAGGAGTTTTTTTATTTAGCACTTTTGCAACTTTTCAAGCCTTGGCGTGCAGAAGAGGAACTGCTTGGAGATTTCCTCTGTTACGAAGACTCTTTCAATGCAGCCAAGGAGTCCATAGAATGTCCTGCTTTTTCTAAATATCAAGAAATGCTAACTTTGGAAATTGAGCAGGAAGCAACGATTGCAGCGAGATTGCCAGAGACAGTTCTCAGGACAGTCAGAGTTCTGTTTCATTGAGTCAAGATCCACTTGGAGGACCTATTATCGAAAATGAAGCTGCCACTGCTATGAATGAAGTAGAAAGAGCCATGGCACATGCTCAGGAGGATTCAGTTAACTTAGAAGACTTGGAAAAACAACTCAACGTTGAGCAGAGGAAAATATATGATGAAGTTACCAAGGAAATTGAGCACGGATTAAGTCATGAGAAGAACAAGTGCTCATGTACATCGTTGAAGCCTGTCCGACTGTACGTGAGTGGAGAAGCGGGAACTGGAAAAAGTTTCCTCATTAAAGCAATCTCTTGTTATTTGCAGGAAAGGACTGAGTCATCGCTGTCTTGTGTTGTCACCGCTCCTACTGGACTGGCAGCACATAACATTAAAGGTATTACTTTGCATCGTCTACTGATGCTGCCGGTGGAGCATGACAACAAATTACAATACAACAAGTTATCTGGAGATGCTTGCTGTGAAGTTTCAAGAGTCTTGAGGAAAATGAAACTACTTATCATTGACGAAGTAAGCATGGTTTCCAATGTCATGCTTGCCTTTGTGCATTTGAGAATGCAAGAAGTACTTAAAACTGAATATGATGTGTTATTTGGTGGGAAACACATCATTGTTTTCGGAGATCTTCTGCAGCTGACACCAGTAAAAGGTCAACCCGTGTTCAAAATACTCACGCATGAAGATACCAGGAAGTGCCTAGGGAGCATTGGCAACGTCAATATATGGTTAAACTTCAATTATGCTGAACTGCATCAAAATATGCGTCAGGCAAAGGATGAAGATTACAAGAATATTCTACAAGATATTAGAATTGGAAAAGTGACCGAGCATGGGAAAGAAGCTTTAAATGCACGATTACTGTCAAATTTATATCCCAAACAAGAGATTGTGCCTGAGAATATTTTTCAGAAAATTACTGAGAAGAAATCCGGGATATGTCTCATGCCAACTCTTGCAGAATGTGCCATCTTCAACAACAAAATGTTGAATTTAGAAAAGCAAGAGATTGTGAAACTTGAAGCTATCGACAAATTAGAGCATATGGGATCAACAATTATTTTGTCAGACAATTTGAAATCAAAATTGGATTCATTAGAGAAGACTATATCTAAAACAGCGGGTTTTGAAAAGACTTTGAATGTGTGTTTAAATTGCCGAATCATTTTGAGAAGGAATTTACATGTAGAAAGAGGTCTGGTAAATGGATCAATGGGTAATGTTGTTGATTTTGAGAAATACAGAAATAGAGATGGAATAGAATTTTTAAGAATTAAATTTGATGGCATTGAGGAAGTACAGCAAATTGGTCGTTGTTCTGCTAGGTTTTTGCTTGTTAAAGACTTATATGTTCGCCGTAAACAGTTTCCTGTTTGCTTGGCATATGCGGTGACAATCCATAAATCGCAAGGTTTAAGTGTAGACTGAGCATTGGTGAATATTGGCAGTTCTGTGTTCAAGGAGGGTATGGCATATGTGGCATTGTCACGAGTTAGAACTTTATCGGGATTGTACTTGATTGACTATGATGTCACAAACATTTGTGCGGATCTAGATTGTGTTAAGGAATACAATAGGTTCAGAAGAGAGTATGCGCCACATTTGCCTCAATATCCTTTGTTTGAGAAACGTGTGGTAGGCCGGAAACGTAGAAATAGCAGTAATAGTAGGGAGGTTGTTGCAAAAAGACTAAAAGTCAATGAACCGAAAATTGTTAGCAGAAAGAAAGTGGATTCTGTTGAAGATGTTGTCGGTTTTCAATTTGAAAACAGTTCTGGTGTCAACTGCTATGCAAATGTAGTGGTTAATGTTCTCTTTTCACTAGAGAGTTTAAAAGAACAGATTCTGTTGAATTCAGAACAAATTTTATGCTGTTTGTTGAATTCTGTTTTCGAGAAATGTAGCACTGATCGAACAAAAGTAGAAAGTGTGTCTGAAGTTCGTTATCTGTTAGATGAATGTTCAGGTCAAACAGACTTCTCTGAAAATAATCAGCAAGATTGTCAGGAGTTTTTAATGTATATGCTTGATATATTGCAAGATGAGGGTGTAGATGTAGATCACCTGTTTGGGCTTTCTTATCAATGGCAGCATGACTGCGAGAATTGTAGGGTATCAAGTACTACTAGTGTAGACTCAGAAAGATTTATATATTTAACTTTGCCAGACAGTAAATCAGTCTCCTTTAATAAGCTAGTAAATGCAGCGGATCACAACATGGAGTGTAGCCAATGTAAATCTGAAATGATGTCAACATTACTTATACGTAGATATGGACAGTATGTCATTTTAATGATGCAACGATGTAGGCCTGATGGATCAAAATTGTCAACTTTAATAAAAACTTTTGTGGCTTCTCAGCTTTCAATATCAGGAAGGACTTTTGTAACTGTAGCAATTATCTATCACGATGGTCCTTCAACAACTTCAGGACATTATACAGCTTACTTAAAGTCTCGAAACGGCTGGTCATTCTGCAATGATTCCGTTGTAACTTTCAAAAAAAAATTGCCGTTTGACCTTAAAAATTCTTACCTGGTGTTTTTAAAACCAAAATTTTAAAGAAAGAATCTCGGGATTTCCTGTGAAGAATTGCAAAAGGTTCATGAAGTTGAGGGAATGTAAGTCTGCAATGCTGTCTAGATTATTGGTCCAAAACTTTTAATTATAATGTCATTTTGTAAAATCCGACTATATAAACCTGATGCAAGTAAGTCTGCTTCATAGTAAGCAGTATCAGTGTCATAGGAAAAGGAGAACATGAGTGACAAAGAAGGGTAAGATATTAGTAGTCCAGGATTGTGAAAATTATCTTAAATGTTTTCTTTTTGAAAGTTGCGAAAATAGAAAATGACGGGATTTGATTGGAAGAATTACAAGACTTGTGAATAGCTGCAACATGATTTGGCCAAGTGGAAACATGTGGTAGAATGTGAGAAGTCTTTTCTTGTATGTAACATATTTTTCGAATCGTTGGAGGTTTTCTTTCAGAAAGTGGCGGGCTGACAATATTTATAGCACAACACAGTGGACGCTGTTCATAGGACATCCTTCGACGTCATTGAAAGTAAGTTAATTTTAAGGAGTTTTGAATTCAGATTTCTTATGTTGAATGGGTTTTTTAAACACAATCATTTTGATTGTGTTTTTTTTCCCCGCTGTTACATGATGAATACCTTCAAGTCACTGATTTAAGTGAAATTTGATACATTCTGAGAACAGCAAAAATAAACCATTTAACATGTATAATTAATGTTCTGCTTTTTGTACTTATGATATACATTTAGAAATGTGAGGTAGATATGGAGAAACTGAGTCTTCTGTAAGTGTCAATTTTAATGCTTACAGTGCTGTACTTCTGGGTACTGTTTTTTTAAAAAAAAATGAATAGGCCTCACCTCAAAGAAAGCTCTTGAAAGCACACATCTTATTTGCATCCTAAAACAATCATTTAAAATGTTAGACACAATTTTATGATGGCTTTACATCTTTTTTGCGCTGCTATTTCATCACTATTGTGAGACATTAGCAGTGCAAAAGAAGCACCATGTTCCAAAATAGGCCTCAGTTCATCAACATCAAAATACAGTTTGTTTAAAATATATATGTTTAGGATTGTGTAGGGGACGTAGAGAAGCAGAGGCTTCTGTAAATGTCAAAGTTGTTGAAAAACTGTTTGTTCTTGAACCTTTTCCCTTGTCTTTTCTAATTTTTAAATACATGTTTTAATATTTTTGGAAATGTTTGTTCTCTCTTTTACAGATTGAAAGTATGAAAAAATATTTTAAAAAGGTAACAAGAATTATAAGGTAAATGTTTTCTACTCTTTTTACCCGCAATGCACTGCTGATGATGGCACTGACCATGTCATGAATGATGTAATAAGAGGACATGACTTACTTCATTGGTAGGCCTTCACATGCATTATCTGCTCTGTATTCTTCAACAAGTGTAAAATTGATCTGTAACCCTGAGTAGGTCTCACCTTAAACAAACCTCAGGACAGATCACACCTTATCGTCATCCTGAATTAATAAATAGATCTATTAAACAGTATCTCTGGTTTACTCCCTATAGCTGTCTTTCTTTTAACATTACTCTCTGTTTACTTCCCTTATACTAACTCTTCTTTTTTTTTTTTTTTTTAAATTTTTGGGTTCGCTTCAAGTTCGCTAACCGGGCAGCGAACGGGAAAGCGAACCAAAAGAAATAGAGCTTGCCAGAGTGATAAACATTCTAGCAATTTTATTTGAAAGGGGAGGTAGTTCTGAAAAGAACTTTTTTTTTTTGTTTTTGTTGTTTTATTTATTTTTTTTTTTTCTGAACATTTTTTGATTTTTTTGTATTTTTAGAACAGTTTTATGTTTTTTTTGTGTTTTTTATGGAGGGGAAACAACAAAAAAACAGGCATTGAAAAGGGCTCAACAGGAGCAAAAAAAAAATTACTGCTTGGGTGGGTTAGGACACTTATGGTTTTCATACACCATATTGATCAAGTTCACACTCATGTTCCCATATGAGAGCATAGCTCCACAATATATACAGGTAAACTTCATGTGTTTGAAGTTTGGCTGAATGTTTGGCACAGTTTCCTGTGCCTCTCTTCCTGTCAAAGATATAGTTGACGTTGATCGGGCCACAGGAGTTGTCGGGGGATTATCTTGTAGGTCCCTCAACTCTGCCCGGCTGTAGTTTAAGGGATGCCACCTGGCCATATGGCGATGCATAGTATAGTTGCCCATACTATATTTTTTCTCTGTGCCTCTAGACAATCTGTATTTACAGATGAGGCAGGTGGCATATTTAGCATTGACCTTCTTTTCCCCTGGAGGGATGGAAAAAAACTGCCATATGAAACTTGTTTTCCTTCTAGAAACACGGGGCAACTCCTGTATAAATTCTGGTTCATCTCCATCCTCTTCTTCTTGTTCCTCCTCTTCCTCCTCTCTGTTGGAGATGAATTGACTTGGTGGTCCTCTCTTCTTATGAGGAGGTGGAGGTGGTGGTGGGGGTGCACCAGCTGCAGCAAGTATAGAAGCCATTGCTGAACTCCAGGAAAATGGTCTTTCTCTCACCAAGATGAAAGTCAGAGTGAGGAAAGAAGGAGGGGTTTACATGATTTGGGAAAAGCAAAAGTTCTGAACCAATGAAAAGTGTTATTTTTAGGTCACATGACCTAGTCATACATCATTTGGAAACCAAAAGTGAAATGAACCAATGAAAAGTTTGATAAACAAGTCACATGACCTGTTCCGCTTACGTTACGCGGTGCGCGCCGCGTCCCGGAATGCTTCCGGTTCGCGGTCCGGAGCACTTCCGGGAGCGCTAACGCGGCGCGTCATTAGACACATTACGCGACAACGTGATACGTCGCGCTTCCGCGACGCGTCACAGTTGCGCTAACGTAACGTTTACCGGTTCGCGGACTACGTCGCGGCATCAAGATGAGCTAACGGAAAGCTTCCCGGTTCGCGAACTGGAAGCGAAGAAAAAAAATATTGAAAAAAAAATTATTAATAAACATCTAAAATATATTTTAAGATTTAAAGAAGAATACATTTTACAGCTACAGATGTTAGCTTTTAAAAAACCAATGAAATTCACAGAAAAAACCATAGGTTATAGACCATATATAGTTAGGAATTTGCATTTACAAAACCTTGAAAATTCACTGAAAAAACCATAGGTTATAGACCATATATAGTTAGGGATTTGCATTTACAAAACCTTATTTTACTCGCATAAAACCATTGAAATTCCATATATAGTTAGTTGCGCTAACTATATATCGCGCACCCGCAATCCACTGCTGATGATGTCACATATTACATCATTCATGACATGGTCAGTGACATCACTGATGACATCACTGATGACATCTCAAATGACGTCACTGATGACATCACTGATGACATCTCAAATGACATCACTGATGACATCTCAAATGACATCACTGATGACATCTCATTTGATATTACTGATCACATCACTGATGATATCATTCATGTGATAATACGATGAACCTCTTCAGACTCTAATATAACCTTACATACAATCAGTGTAAACAGACACTCACAGACTGTCACTCATCCATGGAGTTACTCACACACCTAGTTAGTCATGCAAAGAATCAATCACACCTCCATTTCCTCAACTATACAGTTATACAAACTTTACTTATTCAAACATATACTAACACATATTTACTCTCTTATACAATCCCTGATACAAGTTCACAATGATCCATACAGCCACTCACACATTCACTGGCTCTTATGCACAGTTATTTATATATGTCAACTCTCACATGTACTGTGTTTTACATATGTACTTACTTTGACATGTAGCACTGAGATATCCATTCACTCACCAATACACTCATGCACAGAGTCAACCGCCCATACAGCTGTTTCCACATGCACTTTTGAACCCATACATCTAGTGAATCAACTGCTCACACATCTATGCACAGAGTCATACACCTCCCAGCCACCCACACACACACTCAGTCTCCCATACAAATACTTGGGCAACCAATGAATATCCCATATAGTTACTCATATAGCTACTTATCAACACATGCAGCAGTTTACAGAACAACAGACATAATAATGCACAAATTAAGACAGTTTAGTCACTAACCCATGCACTCAGTGAGACACATTTAATCACTCACTCATACAGTCAGTCATGCACCTACTAAATCCTTCATCCAGACAGTTATACATCCACTCATTCTTCAATATGTAAGACATATTTACACTTTACAGAAACATACAGTCACTGGATGTTGTCATCAGTGATGTCATCAGTGATGTCACTGACCATGTCATGAATGATGTAATATGTGACATCATCAGCAGTGGATTGCGGGTGCGCGATATATAGTTAGCGCAACTAACTATATATGGAATTTCAATGGTTTTATGCGAGTAAAATAAGGTTTTGTAAATGCAAATCCCTAACTATATTTGGTCTATAACCTATGGTTTTTTCAGTGAATTTTCAAGGTTTTGTAAATGCAAATTCCTAACTATATATGGTCTATAACCTATGGTTTTTTCTGTGAATATATATATATTTCAAATATGCCAGTCCGGTATAAACCAATTTTACCCTGTTTAAAAGAGAGCTCAAAACCTTTAGCAGTGGTTAGCAGTGGTAAAGTGCACAGAGACCTAAGACTACCAAAACTGAATGCGGTAAAAATAGAAGGGGTAAAGGCAAAACAGTCTGGGGGAAGACCACCCTAAAGCTGACAGGTCTAACACAAAGGAGTAAGTGTGATTAACATCTTTCTTTAGCTCCTCTGAATTCTGCTTAGGAAAGGGCTAGAAAAAAGCTTCAAAGTTATTGCCTGCTTTGTTTTTAAAATCCGACTTAGTGGTGAAGTTGGATTTTTGATAACTTAATCAGAAAAAGAAGTTTGTAAACATGTACTTCAGGGTGCATGAGCGAGAAATGGCTAAACACCAGTGCTCCCACTCATCACATCTCTAGAGCAGTAGTACACATCCAGAAAATGAATGACCATGTCTCAGAGAACAATACCCTGTCTCTGCCACCCACCCGGAAAAGTTAATGAATGTTAACTGCTGACCACATAGAAGGCATTAATTACCTGGGAGTGGACAGGAACAGCTGGCAGAACAAAGGGCAGTATTTGTGAGGTTAACTCTTGCCATCCACACTGCCTGTACAAATAAATACTATGATCCTGATGTACAAATATTTCTGCAGTTGCAAGGTATGCCTTTCTAAAGAATCACAGGATTTGCGACTACAAAAAAGAAAGTAACAATGCCTTTGTGTGTCAAAAATGTAATTTCTACTTTCAATATGTACTTGTGGTTTATTGTGAATAAGAAAATGGAGGAACATGAAAGGGACGTCCCTCTCCTTCTTCCAATTTGCAGTGCCATATATCAATGGTTTGCAACCACATTCGTAGTCATAAACCATTGATCAGATAGATTTCCAAAAGGTAGTGGTATCCAATTCATGAAGTGGAAGCTGTCCAGAAGGATAGCTTCCCCTTAATGAAAGTAGGCTCTCTGCATTGCAAAGCAGGCGTCAATCTGGGGAGCAAAGCGGGTAGTGATGGTATTAAGATTTCACTTTTCTTGTCATGTGCCTCTGTAATTAGTAGTCAAAACAGTCCTGATTAATATTTTTTTTACGCAAGATTGTGCTATATGGCACGAATGCATCATACTACCCTCAATGCATGCTACACTTTGGTCAAAGACCTCCATGTTACATGTGAGAAACAAGTACCATAGCACTCCCTACAATAATCAACATGAAGTGCTTCCACTTCTCTTAGATATTTGTAGATCCAACAGTTAAACGACAGGAGCCCAAGTATTTTTCCCATTGAAGCTTGTATTTTCGGTCAGGAAAAACAGCCGACATGTCTCGTCACACAAGTGACTTTTTCAAGGCTGTAATTACAAATACATATATACAGATACATTAATCAATAAAACACCTGGTGCTGTTGTTTGAGATTTACTTTAACAAAATTTGTGTTGTAAATTAAATCCATATATTGTGACCCAAAACTAGGAAGGAAAGAAGAGAGAGCCTCATGCCAGTTTTTGTTCTTCACGTTTTTCACTGCAAACGTCATGTGAGAATGGTGTAAAAGAAGAGAACAACAATCCCAGTGCATTATCCACGTTACGCGTGAGTCAAAGATTGATCAACTAAGTGTAATAAAAAAAATATATAAATACAAAGAGTAGTACTATTAGCCAAGCAGATGTGAGTTTGTGAAAAATAGTGAAACCCGAAGTTGAATGTCACCCGACTGACATAAAGATGTGGTTCAGTATCGCTGGTCCTGTGCAAGGGTCACTAGATACCACAATATATCATAGGCTAGTGTAAAGCAAAAAGAAAAAAATATAAAAAGCGGTTACTACAAATGTTAATTAACTGGGAGGGAAGGTCAGATGTTCATCCTAAATGTGTTCGACTTACATGAAGTCGTAAATTCCGATAAGACCTCGTTTGTGCGGATGGTTGTCCAGCTGTCCTGAAATCGGATTATGTGTATGGGGGAGAAACTTTAAAAAAATGTTGTTTATAAGCAGGCGGGCGATTCTAAAGAGAAGTCATAATGTTAAAAACAGTCCCACGGTTAGACTGTATGGTAGTTCCTAGACAAGACCAACATTTAAAAGCGCACCTTCTCTGCGGGGGAATCATTTATGTCCCACTGTCGTATATCTTGTCATATAAAGGGGAAGAGGAGAAGATGCATGATAAGCTCCCTGCACATAATAAAAAAAAACAATCGAAGAACAAAAGTGATTAATTAAAAGAGAAAAAGCTACTAGAAAAACCCTCAATTAGGTGAGATAGCCTACGCATCTCATATGCTATTTTAAAATCCAATTGCAAATGGAAGGTGCCCATTGACAATTTAGCCAAGTCAAATAGCTAAGATATATTCTATAGGCATAAACTGTGTTAATTCCAATGTATGTCTGACCCTAATGCTTGCAAATTGCTCCAAAGGTAAGGATGTAGCAGGACCAGATAATCGAATTATTTCAAGGGATAATCTCATCTATGACTGTCCTATACATTTGTACATGGCATACAAACTGTCCGTGGATGCTCCAACTAATAATTTCCAGCCAAAATGGTTGGCAAGATATACACGAAGATTCCTCCCCTCATTCAGAATGTTCGGAAGAAACCTAATGATATGTATAAAAAATCTAATTTGTCTTTCATATGAGACCTCCAACAACATAGTATGTAACTATCTTGTTCAGAAATTAAACAATCCCCAAAATGCCTGTTTCTAAAATACACATGCGAGTTCTCCAATACTTGTTGCACAAATGTAAACAACGGTCCTCCAAATATGTAGCTAGACAGTCAACTATGGAACCTGGAAAAAAGTCTACAGGGCCCATACATTATAAAGAGAATTCTAGTGAAGCTCTTACCAGTGTATGATGGACCGTCACTGCTGCACATCAATGGTGTCCGGAAGTGTACGCCCGGTAACTCAAAACGATTAACGATCTGTAACCTCAACTGATGAAAACTCAGATAAAAAGGAGACCAGTGGCCGCCATCTTAGACCTGTAATTAGGTATACGTTCAAATAAAAGCAAAAAGCAAAAATAAAAATACAAATACAATATCACAGAGGAAATAGTGAAGAAGTTATGTAGTAATGCGCCTAGTGTTGCCAATGGGTAGTTGCAGTTATTATTCCTGATTGGCTTACTGTATTCTTGAATGAATCCGAGGAACCAATGCATTCTCCACTACTGCTCCTCCCCTAAGGGTATTCCCAGCAGGCCAAGGACCAGCATGCAGTCCCTTTTCCTCAGGGACGTATGCAGTAAAAAAAGGTTGTTCTGCTGTAAATGTGAAAGCAAGGATGGAAGTTTCCAGTCCCTCACAGGCATCCATCTCTGCATTGCGAACACAAAATGATGATGGACAGAGTGCTGAAACATTTCTACCACTCACCCCCACTCACAGATCTGGGTTTAATACATCGTTGTTTTGCTCACTATGCCACCGCAGTTTTCACTCAGGCATATGCAAATCAGTCTTTACCCTGTTCCTCGTGGGACAGTCCAGCACGAACCGCCAGCCCAGGTCCTCCCTGGACTGGAAACAAGTATCCTAGGACTGGTTTTGAGGTTTCACTCCTCATAAACTGGGCTAGCTTGAATCCAGTGGCACAGCGAGCAAGGAGCCCATGTCTGGGCATACCATGGTTTCAGGGTTTCACCCCTCATCAGCGAGGCTAGCTTGATTCCAGCAAGGTACCATGTCTGGGCACACTCTTCGCCACTTAGGGCGAATATAGCAAATACAACAACAAGATGATGGAAGGAGTGCTGAAATCTGACGAGGAACAGGGTCAATACTGATTTGCATATGACTGGGCTAAATAATGATGATGGATTTAACCCAGATCTGTGACAGTGGGTGAATGTCTAAAATGTTTCAGCGCTCCATCCATCGTCTCTTAGTGTTTGCTTTGTTCACCCTAAGCTGACAGGGTGTCCCTTGCTCACTTTGCCACTGAATTCAAGCTAGCATAGCCGATGAGGGGTATTACACTGAAACCGGTCCCACGATGCTTATTTCCTGTCCACGGATGACCTGGCTTGGCAGTTCAGGCTGGACTGTTGGGTGCATGGTCAAGACTAATTTGCATATGGCTGGGTCTGAACTGGGGAGGCGAAGTGAGCTAAAGAAAGATGATGGATTCAACCCATATCTGTGACTGGGGGCGAGTGTCTGAAAAGCTTCAGCATTCTGTATATCATCTCCTTGTGTTTGCTCTATCCCTGCATTCTCAGCCCATACAATGGTATTCACAAACCAAACCGAACGCTGCCTCCTGAATATTACGGGGCAGGATTCTGTGAGTTATATGGATTGTGTCCTCTGGCAGATTAGCTGTTGCACAAAATAAAGGTAGGGCACAAAGCATTCAATGTCTAAATTATAGTGACGGCTTTGCAACCTGACCCAACATTCTGTCCCAAATATGGTTTTTTGCCTCTCTTTTCTGATTTCTGATGCCCTTTGGTGACTAGTTTGCGCTTAATAAGAGCCTAAAAAGAGGTAAATATATATATATAATACTCATTTAGAAATTTCTGCCTTGCTTACGTTTATAACGTTTATAAATACTTAGGGGCAGATTTACAAGCCCAATGCGCCATATTTGCGCCGCTGTTGCATCTTTTCTGTGACACAGCGGCGGTGTAAACCATGCGCTATGTTGCGCCTTATTTACAACGTGATGCATCTAGGGAGATGCTTCACGTTGTAAAGCCCTGCGCCACATGAAACCTGCGTTTGGTTTCATGTGGGCGCTCCGGCGCAGGGTGGGCGTTCCGGAGCAGGAAAACCTTGTAAAAGTGACGCAGTGAAAACTACAAGATTTCACTGAGTCATTTTTACGTCCATGCTATGTCAAAACCCGGCGCCTGATTGAAGCAGGCGTAAAGAGTTACGCAGCATGTTAGGCACAGGGCGCCCCTGAGTACTGCTGGAGCCGTGTCACGCTTGCGTCGCGTCTCCATCAATGCGCTGCTCTTATGCCACAGGATGCGACTCGCATCGCCCTATCCTTGCGCCACGGTGCGTTGCATTGTAAATGCGATGGATTCGTGGTGCCGCTGGGAGGGAAATGCGTGTCGCATCTTTTCTGGCGCATCCCTGCTGATTTGCAGAGATGCGCCAGAACTCGTAAATCCGCCCCAAAATTTATAAATATATATTTGGTATTCAAGACAGAATAACCCAAAACTATGATACCACAAAAGTGCAGCTATTAATGAACATATAGCTTTACTTTTGCGATGCAATAGTTTTGGGCTATTCTGCCTTGAATACCAAATATATTTTTATAAATTAAGTATTCATAAAAGATATAATCGAAGCATGGATTATCGATGACAAACTTGCCGAATACGAGATATCAGTGCTTCATTCTACCACTTCACAAGTGATTTGTGAATCATTTAGAAATATCATGGCAACTTACCATGCAGACAATTAAATTAAGCCCGCATATTCCATTTTCATGACTCGAATTTTCAGACACCTATTAAAGTGGACAACAATTCATATTTTCTTCCAAAGCACAAAATATCCCATTTCGAAAATGCTCACCAGGAGCCCTGCCACAAATTATTCCCGGAGGTGCTGCATAGGACCCTGCTTTGGAACAAGCCAAGAGAACACATGGCGCTCAAACTCATGTTGCAACTGTTAAAATAAGCCAATAACGCGATGGCACTGGGGTATTGCTGTTGCCAAGACTCCAAAAGGAGGTAGCAGCCACAGTTTAAAGAACTGGTAATTAACGTGAAAAAACTAAAGAGGACGCGTGCTCTATGCTTTCAGCTAGAACAGAAAAAAGAAACACTTCAATGTCACTGCTATTTTTCAGTTAATAATAACCAGTATTATATTACCATCTCATATATCTGTTTGCAGATGTGGCCAATGGTTTATGGTGAGGGTCGAAATAAATGATGTACGTGGCATACATTTGTGCACGATTTTGAAAATCCTTAAGTGGAATCAAATTATATAAAGTGACGATTGAAAAGTAGACTTACAAATATATACAGCTGACTAAAATATTTGAAAAAATTAATTCGCATTGAATGAAAAAATATGTAAGAGTGAAAACATTACAGTTTTCCATCTGCTACTCGAAAATTCCGTGTTGCATTAACAGGAACACACATTTCCGTTTAAAAAAACATGTGAATGGGAAGTTAAGCTTATAAATGAGAATGAAAAACATTAACAAATTTCCCAGCTAAGCTCAACCAAAGCACTGGTGTCATTGGTCATTTGTGGAGTAATGTCATTTGTGAAGACATAGGTGATGTCATCATGACATTGGTGCTGTCCATAAATCAAATCTAAATTGTGTTAACTTTCCCACTTTCTTTGATCTATGTACCACTATCCCTGTTCTACCAAAATGCTACTGCTGGGGTTCAAAAAGAATCAGGCCACATAGTTGCAATTTAACTTAATAAGATGTCTTGATGCAGGTACAATTGTGAAAATCTATCACCAAGGATTCCATGCATAGAGCAAATACTATTGGAGGTATCCAATCCAATCCAATCCAAAAATTCTTTATTTCGGTCTATAAGACCATAAAAGATACATGTTATATACAAGCTGACAACAATGGAAAAAAGAGTTACATTTATAAAAACACATTTACATTAAAAAGGAATAACGCGTCATTCTAGGAACGATGAGGGAAAAAGTCTTTCATAATAAGGAATAAAATAGACATAAATTGATAAAAGCACAGTCCATGAATATAACGACGAGTTCACACTTGGGGGTTTTGTGCAATTAACAGTTTTTTCCTGATGAGCCACATAGCCATAATAAATTTCGCCACAGCAAAAATTACATGAGGGAGAGTACTGGTTTTTAAAACTCTATAGGCATCTATGTAGCTCCTGAAACCCAAATTCCTGCAAAGAGGGACCAACCAGTACTTCCTGGGTCTATAATATGCAGGACAGAAGAAAAAAAGATGGGTTTCTTCCTCATCGTGAGAATTACAGCCAGGACAGGATTTATCATCCCTCTGAAGCCATTTGGAGGTAAAGGTTTTGATCGGTAGAGTACCAACCCTCCACTGTATAAACAGCTTCCTAGCAAGGATTGGGAAAATAATGTCCATAAAATCCTCAAACTCATAAGAATTTTTGGATTGCAGGAACCGTTCAGTTAGGGTGCCGTTATTAGTCGATGTCATAAGTAAATCGAGGCTTTTTTGCTTGTATATTTGAACAAGTCGTTTCCGGGATAACCTTTGGCAGCCTGCTTCAGGGGCTTCCCAGAGTTCAGACAGGTTTAGCCGATACAATTCCTTCTTAACAAAGGCCAGCCAGGGGATTCTATCTCATTGGTTCAGGGCCAATACATGGGTGAGGTCACTCCTGTAATGTTCAAGCTCGCTGGTGGACCAGAGCCTGTGCCAGAATCTTACTGGTTTAGACTCCAGCTCAGCAGCGTTAGGGGGTAGACCCACGTCCAGTCTCAGGGGAATCAGGGGTGTGCCATGGGGGAGAGCCAGTAGGCGTCTGAGAAAGATATTTTCTACTCTTGCGAGATCCCGACCTGCTCTGTACCCCCAAAGCTCACTGCCGTACATTGCAGCCGTGTTGGCTTGCGTTTTGTACAGTTCTAGGGCCGGACTTATGAGTTTATAGGTTGATGTATTTGCAACCTTCAGGATTGCACCAGATAATTGGGTCAGCTTTAGCCGAGATTTCACTATCTGGGGTTCCCAGGATAAATTCTCGTGCAGATTCACCCCCAGATACTGAAAAGTTGTGACCCTTTCTAAGCTGGCCGTACCCAGAGTGGGATTTGGTCTGCTCTTAGGTGAGGGATTAAAAATCATGAATTTGTTCTTCTCTGTATTGATCTCTAGACCGTGTTGTCTACAGAAAAGATCAAATCCATCCAAAATCCTCTGGATCCCCATTGGACTTTTGGAAAGCAGGAGGGTGTCGTCAGCAAACATGATAGCTGGCACCCTCCTGCCTGCCAGGGAAGGGGCGTCATTGTCTTTTACTCCATCAAGGTGGGATATAACACTGTTCACAAAGAGGCAGAACAGGGTCGGCGCCAAGACGCAACCCTGCCTAACCCCCCTGAGAACAGGAAACCTTGCGGAGAGCGCTCCATCCCTCCCACACCTGACCTGCACATAATTACCATCGTGCAGCCTGATTATGGCATGCAGCAGCTCGGTTGGTACGCCTAGCACCTGAAGGACCTCCCATAGTTTTTTTCGTGGGACCAGGTCAAAGGCTGACCTCAGATCGACGAACACCATGTATAGTCTCCCGCCCTCAATCCTCACCGTTTTCCAGTACAGGAGGATGAGGCGGAAGATCTGGTCCATGGTGGACGTATTTTTTCTGAAGCCAGCCTGCAGAGGACTAAGAATCTCATTTGCCTCCATCCAATCCAGGAGCTGGTCCAAAAGGAGACGAGAGAAGAGTTTCTGGGGAACATCTATGAGGCTAATCGGCCTGTAGTTGGCTGGGAGGAGAGGAGAGCCCTTTTTATAAATTGGCACTATCTCTGCTCCCAGCCAAGTACAGGGGATTTCCATACCTCCCAAGATGGCATTGAATAAAATGAGGAGGTAGGGGCCCCAAACTTCAGGATATTGTCTGAAGAGATCACCGGGCAACCTATCTAAACCCGGAGCCTTCCCCATTGCCAATCTCTCTACTGCACCCACTACCTCACCAAGAGTGAATTCCAACCCTACTGCAGGAGTGATTATATCATCGCGAGCCACTTCAGCGGCAGGCAATACGGTGTCCTGGTAGAGTTTGCCAAAGTGGGCCTCTCCAGTACCATTATTCATCAGAGACCAGAATCTTTTAGAGTCTCTGGTTTCTAGTGCGAGGGAGAGATCATGCCAATGGTTCCAATCCCACTCCCTTTTTGCTAACGCAATGGCATCTCTATAAACCCGTCTAAGTTTGGCGATCACACCCTTATCTGACCCTGTCTTAATATTGGCAATTAATTCTTGCTTGGCCTTGCGACAGGAGGAGTTATACCAGAGTGAAGTGCATGTCTTTTTACGCCGTGGGGCAGCCACAGGATGGAAGACCTCTGCTAGGTAACCCACTAGATTTGCATGTATCTGTCCCAGTTTGGAATTAAAGTCCGTGGAACCAGGCTGATTAATTAAATCGTCTAGTTCCGCAAACTTCGGGATTGCAATATCAAAGATTTTCCTAATGTTTTCCTCAGTACTGACTATTTTCGCCCATTTTACCCTACACCTATTGGAACTTAGGGCCAAATTTCCCAGGTCATCCTTATAGTTAGTGGATAGCGAGACAGCAGAAGGTTCTGGATGTTTCAGATCTAACAGGAGAGCGTTATGGTCGCTATCAGTTCGGGGAGGTATCTCTTAAATGGCTGATACTAACTAGGCCTCTTGATTGCTATTAATAATATAGCATTTGGCTGCTGGTAAGGAGAGGCGATGAACCTCCTGAGCTGGGCAGAACACTTGGAGACCTGCACATAGAAAGTTCAGATTCATAGGATCAAACCCCTTCTAACATCCAAGAGAATAACTGCTGCTGGGGTCTGTGAAGGAGTAAACAATGGCCTCAGACAGAAAGTGAACATCTGGATCCAGTAACTGGCAAGGTATAAAGTAATTCTGGACTCCCTAAATTAAACCGTCTACTGCTGGTAATACAGAATATAGACTATGCTTAAAACCTGATCTAGATCTTATAGACTGTAGTTATTAATCTAATGAGTCTATAAACCCCTAGTGCACTCTGCAATTCCCAAGTTTTAGAAAACTGTCCGGCACCCTGATTTAGAAAGCAGAAGAAACCATAATGCCTTGCAAAAGTGATTATATAATAACATAAGGTGTATTTGTAAATAACGTCTCTCTGGGGGGAATGTTCATACTAAATATGAGAGGGCTGATTTACAAGCCCCTTGTGCCTCCTTTTACCCCCATTGCTTCACTTTTTTGGATGCAACGGCGGCACAAACAATGCGGCCAATTTATAACATGACGCCTCTAGGGGAATGCGTCTCGTTGTAAAGCCCTGCGTACTATTATTCCTGCGACAGGTATAATGTATGCAGGCCAGGCATTTCTACACAAACAGCCATGTAGAACTGACGCAGTGAAATTTACAACAGTTCACTGAGTCACTCAACGCCTTCACTGCGTCAAAATCCCTACGCCTGCTCAGTCCACGCGTAAGGAATGACGCATGGTTTATTGTATGGGACTCACCTATCTGTTGTGGGGCAGTGCTGGAGTTGCGTCACTTTCATGAGCAACTCCAGCAATGCATCACTTTTGTGGCAACAGATTCGTCAGTATTTCTGATGCATCTGTTAATCCTTGCGCCATGGAGCCCTGTATTGTAAATACAGCGCATCCATGGTGGCACAAGGGCATTTAGCACTGGCGCAAGGAAACTGACGGATCTAAGCAGATGCGTCAGTTCCTTGTAAATCTACCCCGAGATGTTTAGTTTCACCCAACCGAAGGGGTTAATTTTTTCAGTTTCGGGAGTATGAAAAGCTGACTGGACTCCCTGCCAGAATTTGAACCCTTCACCATGTGGACAAACTTGGTTCTGGAGTGGATGCAATAGTCCACTGAGCTACCAGACGCTGCTGACACTGATTTTAACCTGGACCAATACAAGCCTTTTCAGTCCTATTGCGACCCATTGAAAGTAGGCCCAAGACATATCTGTCCTTACAGGTAGACGGAGATGAAAAAAGCCAAAAGAGGTTATGGTAAAAGGAGATGAATATGGTTTCCGTCATATTGCAAGAAAGAGGGTGAGGAATTGGCACTAATCATTTCCGTGCCGTGTAATGCTACCTACACCAATGTTGATGAAGAATCGTTCTATAAATTGGGAGTGCTAATGCTGGCCAACTCTAAACCATGGGTTGCATTAGTGCCTAACTATACTGACATGCGTAATAAGGCAGGCTGGATTTGATTCATGTACTGTACCAGTATTTCAGGTGATATTGTTGACTGTGTGCAAAAACATTACATTTTGATCATTAAAAAAAGCAATGAAGAAAAGCTTAGGTGGGCCTGATGGGATCAATGAAAAATTGCAAATTACACAGACATCTGGGCAGCAGACCTTTGCAAGTTGAGCCAACTTATTGGCACCATTGGTAACAACTAAATGAGGTTATTTGAAACTCTGGGCTATTTTCATGGGCAATGTCAGCCATCCATGTTCAAAAGAGCTGCGTACGTGACGTCTCAACCACTAAAGAGGCGCAGAAGCCTGCTCACCTGGAATAGGCTCAGTAGTTTGTGCAGAAATTTGAGGAGTTGACCAGAAATATGTATAGGATTCTGAAAGACACTCTAGCTTGTGTTGAGCAACAGTGCTAAAACCTGAGAATTGAGTGGCATCACAAAATCTTGGGAGGTTGGTTGCTACATTGGTAGACCAAGACATTACTGACTTTTCATAGAGTCGAAAGACAATAAAGGCAGAGATTTCCATATTCCATTGTCCGGGGGTAAGAAAGAACATTGGGGCATATTACCAAGGGCTTTATCTCCGCTTTTTTGGCTTCGAAAGCCAAAGAAGCGGAGATAAAAATATCGCCCAACAACAACAGGGTGCTAACATGCAAAATCGCACGTTTGCACTGTTTTTCACTATGCTTCCCTTTGCATCTCTAATGAGATGCAAAGTGGGTGTACCAGAGCAAAATAATAGGAGAAATGTCGCTAAGCGACATTTCTCCTATTATCAAGCTTCAGGCTAAGCCTGTTAGAGACAAAAAAGCAACAATAACCACGGTTAACGCTGCTTATTTATGTCTGCTAATTTTCAGACTCAGCCATGTAATCCAATGGGCGGTGGATTACATGGCTAAGTTCACCATGGGCTATCAACAAGGATATCCCTATCCTTGTAGTTTTATTGGTACATTTAATCGCCTAGGCGGTTAGCGTTGTTAATAATGCCATAACCAGGCGATATTATCCAGAGATAGTGGGCGTTAAAAAAATTAACGAGTGCACTTAGCGTTAATTTTCCCTGTTCCTTGTTAATAAACCCCATTATTCTAAGGGGCGGGGGTGCTAAAATTCATTTAACAATAGGATTAACCCTTTTCAGTGGGCTATAGTGCTATGTTAGAAATTTGGAACGCAATGAGCATTACTGAAGAGTAGCGAGAGCCAATAAAGTAGAATAAAGTATTCTGCTCCAACATCCCAATGTTTTCTTTCTGTTTCTCCCTATTACACTTGGAATATTCTATCATTAGTGGGAGGAATATTCTTTCAACGTTACTACACTTCTCAGGGTTTACCCGTCTTTAATTGCTCACTCCTGGACCTTGCCTGAAGCTCTGGGCTTTTAGCTTAGGAAGAGGGCATTTAACAACTGATATAGCCCTTTACAGTTGGTTGTAATACTAAAGGATGTGTAAATTGTAAATATTAAGTAATACAATAATGTTTTTAGATAGGAATAATCTAGAATTGAAGGCCTCAAATGATTTTCATGGAATTGTATTTATTGTGAAACAATCTTAACATCCTAAAATGTGACATAACTGATGCCCTCACATGGCACCCAATATTGCCTCTGAATGCTCCCACCAGAGTGCAAATTGCCATGCACCATGTCTTCATGCTCTGGCCTCTCTGTGTAATCTCCTTGCTGCTAATGACCATCTTCAGTTCAAATCTCTTGCATGTTAGGTTGAGCCTGCAAGAGTGCATGCATGCTCTGCATGCACTCTCGCTTAAGATATGTTTTGTGCATCTTAACCCTTTCGATGCTGATGACGAGCTCAGCTCGTCATCACCCACGGGTGTCGTGTGCTGATGACGAGCTGAGCTCGTCATGGAAACAGCAAAATGGCAATTTCCAGCACAGGACGGGAAAACTGCCAGCAGCCATGTGGTTAAAAGACTGCTAGCCTGCTCATTGCTCACAATTCCTTGGCTTCATTGTTGTTCTTTTTTGCTGAATTCAACTGGTCAGTGCAGACCAAGCGTCACTTCTGTTCCTTCAGTGGAGCATGGACCAAGCACAGATTAAATCAACTTAATATTAGCCTGTTCTCGTCTTGTGCTGTGATTCAGGTATTATTTCTTCTTTCCCCTTCCCTTTCCACATTTGCCCTCTTATTGTTTTATTTATTGCAACTCTCTCCCTCTCCCCTCATGCAGTAGCGGCCTGTGAAGGGAGTTCCGTGGGGTGGTGATGCGGGGCAGCGGAGGGGCAGGGTGGGGGGTAGTAACACCGGAATATGGATGAACGGAGGTAAGTAAACCTTTAAATATATAAAACGAATTTCGTTGTGCGCGCTGCATCGCATAATGCCTGTTGTGCAAAATGCGATGCAGCACGTGCAACAAAATACATTTTATTCATTTAAATGTTTACTTACCTCTGTTCATATTCCAATTTTTACTACCCCCCACCATGCCCCTCCTCGCCCCACCTCACCGCCCATGGAACTCCCTCCACGGGCCGCTACTACCCTCATGTTGCTTTCCCTCACTCATTGATGATGTTCCTCCCCTCCTCCCCTATGCCTCCCTCATGTTTCCACCCCCTCGCACTGTTTTTTAAGATATTGCCCAACAGCTGCAGCTGCAACAGAGCTTAAGAAACATGCTATGACACAGTCGTGTTGGCTGTGTCATAGTGTTTTTTTCATTACTTTCAGTCATGTCTCAAAAAACATTGACACGGATAACAGATCTTCCATAGGCGAGACATATTGGCTTTGCTGATGCCTGTTTTGGCATGTCGTCATTTCCAATCTGTGCTCTTCCGGCTCAGACCATGTTTAGTTTCTACTACTGTAATTTTGCACTTAATTAATTACTTTTGAACTATGCCCCTTAATGAAAACACTGTTTTCCAAAATGTTCATGTATTAACTGTATTTGTGAGATTAGGTCAACTCTGTGTGCCATTATGTGTGCACAAATAAATACAGTGTTCTTGATGTACAAACACTTTTCGTGATTGAAAGTCTGCAAATTTCTAGCGCCTCCACTTCTGCAGCCACAAAATGGAAAATCATAACGTAAAGTGTGTTTTATGGGTTGAAGATGGCATTCCAACTAGCAATAGACATTTTGTGACTAATTGGAAATTGAAAAGTTGAGGGGGCATAAAAGGGGCGTCTCCCTCCTCCTTCCAGTTTGCAATAGCACGTTTTCAATCATTTGAAACCTCAATTGCAGTCACAAATCATTAATCATATACCAGCTTCAAAAATGGGTGGTATACATTTGCAAAGTTGAAGCTGCCCTTGAGGGTCAGCTTCCATTTTATGAAAGCGAGTGGTCTTCATTACCAAAAATATAGCGTTCTCGGGGACACTGTATGATATACCACTAGCTATTTACAACATACCAAGGCAAAGCATGCAACCCTTATCCCTAAAGGATAAGGCTGTATTAAAAAAAATTGCCAAGCTGTTGCTGGGAATGCAGGGATGGAGGTCTGCTGGTTATTGTAGGATTCCATCCGTGGTTTTAAATCGCGTTCTGTGGGAATTCGCCAAATATATCCTGTTTCGCTAATATTAATGGGGCAGAACTCCTCAAGTCCTACAAGGAGTTCAGTTTGTGCTGCCACAGGTTTCTCTGTGTTAGTGCAAAACTGAGGTCAAGGAATAAAGCAGCAGCAGCTCCTCCACTAAGGCGAAAAAGATATTCTTGTTATTATCATTTTCTTTGTTCCTTCTGCCGCGTCTTTGCGGGCGGGGTTACTCTGCTCTAAGAGCAGGGGGGAGGAGTGGTAGGCACTAAACTAAGTAGGCGCACAATGACTGTTTGGCTGGCCCTCTCCCAGCCCCGCCATCCCCGATCCATGCCAGCCGCCACTGGAATAAAGATAGTCACTGTGTTGCTTGGCAATCTGATCGTGGTACATCATGCCCTAAAATATGTGTTTGCCTCTCTTGTCCGCACTCTTACTCCATGTATGGCCTAGTCCAGGCATCATAACTCTGTTTAGGTCCAACGCCGTGCTGTATAGCACCCTACACAGATATATAGACACACATTATTTGCTACAGTCCCTGCTGTATAAAACCCTTAATAGAGGTACATACACACATATGCATTAATTGCTGCAGTCCCTTCTGTATAACACTCTAAATAGGGGTACAAATATACATATGCATTCATTGCTGCAGTACCTACTGTATAACACTCTAAATGGAGGTCAATATATACATATGCATTCATTGCTGCAGTACCTACTGTATAACACTCTAAATGGAGGTCAATATATACATATGCATTCATTGCTGCAGTACATACTGTATAACACTCTGAAGAGAGGAAAATATATACATATTCATTCATTGTTGCAGTCCCTGCAGTATAACACTCTAAATAGAGGAAATATATACATTTGCATTCATTGCTGCAGTACCTACTGTATAACACTCTAAAGAGAGGTAAATATATACATATTCGTTCATTGTTGCAGTCACTGCAGTATAACACTCTAAATAGAGGAAATATATACATTTGCATTCATTGCTGCAGTACCTACTGTATAACAGCCTGGAGATAAATATGCATTAATCGCAGCAGTTTTGTATCCATTGTATTGCAGTGCTAGACCTTCAATAAGGTTTGTCTTGAATTGAACGTTACACATTATGCACATGGATTACTAATGCCAAATTGGCAAAAGAGGAGATGTAAGTACTTAATTTCACCACATCACAAAAGATGGGCAATGCGTTTTGTAACCGCATGGACACTAGCCATATAGAAAGTTAGCTAAAGAAAGCATGTTTCATATTCGTAAAGCACATTTTCAGCACCTTATTAAAGCGGGCAATTTATAAATAGTTTTTTATTGAAGAAAAATATTACATTTCAAAAAATGCCCACCAGCAGCCCGGTGATGACTTATTGACGGTCCGGGAGCCTACATTAGAACCAGCTAAGAGAACATTCTCACGTCCCAGCCAGCAGAATATGGCGCTACCCGACAGCAGGGAACTGTTGCAGTTGCCAAGACAGAATAAGCAGACCAGTAATACTCACAGTTAAAAGAGCTGGTAGTTAAAGTGGAAAGTGGGTATGTGCCTTGTGCTTTCAATTAAAATACAAATAGAAATACATTAGTGTCACTGCTTATTTTTCAACATCCTAAAATTATATCACCATTACATATGTGTGTTTGGAAATAGCAATAAATAAAAAATAGCCTAAATCAAGCATTGAGAAAAACAATAGGTCTGGCTGTAATATAGTAACACATGCAAACACAGGAATGCATAAGTAGTGTTGGCATGCATTTGCTACATTAAAATATACTCAGACTCCCATTATAATTTATAACTCTGGCTGGTACCTCTCCATGAGTAAAAAGGGATTACAAGTTAAACATGACGGAATGGGGAATCATTTGTAAGACCTGAAATTTCCAGATCCTTTGTCACAGTTTTCTCTCATACCAGAGTGTGTGCCTCACCCAAAGAAGTGCCATAAGTTTGTTGGTAGTGTTTTCCTGAAACCTGAAGAAGGTCTACGATGATGCAGTTTTCACTAGGTCAGTCACAAAGTGTTTGTGTGTGTGAGAGTCTAAATTGTCAATGTATAAGAGTGAGTCAATCACACGCAGTGCTTCATCCCACAGGATACTTGTATGGAGTAACCCTAATGTCAGTTCTGTGGTTTCATTATAAGAGATATTGTTCATTTGGTTTAAAATCTCTTTACTGCCTTTACTATAGGACCGGCTTCTCCAACAAGTAGCTCGTGAGCTTCTGGTAGCTCTCGATTTACCTGTAGGTAGCTCTCCTGTGTGCTGCCCAGCCTACTACATTGGAAGCTTCTGCTTAATTTAATATATTTATACTAAAATTGAAAAGTGTGTAATCAAGACGAAAATATGTATATTGTCAGATCTCGTCAACTGATTTTTGGAGAAAATGGTTGAATTTCCAAAATATATTTAGAACTGACAATGCAGTGATAAATCATGTGGCATTGGGGAGACCTATTACTAATATTATTACCTTGGTTCCAGATGCATTGCCGTTATGTATTACCCATGTAGAGGCATTCCATATTGACAAAAGTTTTTTTACATCAGTGCTGACAACTTAGACTGACATGATAACTACTGGTAATCTTGCATATGGTGTTCCCTAAAATATTCTAACAATATTAGTAGCTGGGGATGATTTTCATTGAACAAGAATAGCTCTTATGATAGAAAAGTTCGAAGACTCCAAATATAGGATGACATATTTTTCTCGTAGTCTCTTTTAGAAGTAAGTCCGGGACTTCAGTTATCTTGTTTGGATTACATTCCGGCTATTAAATCTAGTGTAAAACTTTCCTGCCGAAGAAAAGTGTTACAATTTATCTATCTCTCAGACCAGAGTGTGACTATAGGTAGTTGTTCTCTCTCTTCATCTCATGTGTCACATAGTTAATTAGAACAAGGTAAGTCTTGTTTTGATGGCCTATGTACCTTCTCACCAGAGTGCAGTGCGTTTTATCACTTATCTGCATGCAATTATAGTTCTAGAAATAAGGACATGTTTTGTGTCTGTTTTAAATTGTATTTACAGAAATCCCAGTGATTGTAAGTGATCACAGTGGGTATCAATTGCATGTCTTGTGTTTGTAAACTAAATGTAGATACAAGAATAATTCATAATAGTGCGGTAGGACAACAATCCTCACAAAGACCTATTGACTCATCAAGGCTATATCCAAAAGCTGAAAAATATTGACTAGGAAAATAGGATGGTAATATAATTCTGTCCTGCAACCATCAACTCTTCTAGAGGTGTTTTATTCTTGCCAAAACAGCACAAGTAAACTATTAGCTAAGTCCCTTTATACAATGTAATTGTACTCTACTACTGAATGACTTAACATAGTTCCCCTCATATATTATTAAGAGCTCCCAATTTTTGTTAGAGCCCATCCCAGTATGGAATTGCCATGGATAAATATAGGCCTGATGATGAATCATGCCACCAAATTATCGGTGAAGGCAGTTTTATCTTAACAAAAGGGATTCTAACATACACAGAAAGTTACAGTATTACCATGGGGTTTACGCATTTCACTTTACCTTGTGAATAATGGTATTGTAAACAATAATTTTTGAAGCTAGATGCATTGTCAAATTGAACCTTAAAAAAGGTGCAATGTCACCCTAGTGAACTCAGTACTGTTCATAGTAAGATTCAAGAATTTTTGAATAAAGTATGACAACAGATACCAAACATGAAGTGAATGTGAGCCCTGATAACTTAAATGTAATATATATTTTTTTGTTATCAAAAGGCTCTTCATTATGTCTTTCCCCAGTTCTCTCTGTCCTTTCTTCTGCTGGTGTAGTCTTTAATGGTCTGCAGTTTCTCCCACATGAACTTTGCTCTGTGTCTTGCTCAGAAAAGGGTATCCTGGATTTTTGTCTTTTATTCCAAGGACTCAGAAACAAAGGCTTTGAGGCCTAATTTACCGTTGGATGGTGATGACAAAACCTCCAGTTTCTGGTGAAGCTGCTGAATCGAGAGGAACATCTACCAGAAGAATTTCCACAATCCCACAATCCCTATGTTGGAGGATATTTCATTCGGTAATTGCTCTCTGGATATAATTCCTCCTCTAGAAAACTGAGGGGCAGATTTACAAGCCTCTTGCAACACTTTTGCACCTAGGGAGATGCGTCATGTTGTAAAGTCCTGCGTCACATTATACCTTCATCAGGTATAATGTATGCAGGGTGGGCATTCCCACGCAGGAAAGCCTCGTATAAGTGATGCAGTGAAATCTACAAGATTGTGTCAAAACCTTATGCCTGCTTGAAGCTTTGCGTTGAGTCGTGCTTGCGACATGACTCCAGCAATGCAGGACTTTGGGGCCAACAGATTCGTCAGAATTTCTGACGCATCTATTAATCCTTGCACTATGGTGTGCCGTGTGGTGCAAGGGTATCGCAGGCTGACTCAGAGAAATGGACGCATCTGTAGAGATGTTTCTTGTAAATCTTCCCCTAAAGTTTTTTCATTGCCACCCAACTCTAAAACGTACCTTATGTCAAGGGGATGCTTATTTTGCCCAGCTTAAAAGATTCCAAGACTATTTTACGCTTTTCATACCATAATTTGTTTCAAATAAGCATGCCATATTGGTATTCCCTTTCTTAGATACAATATATAGTTTGAATTCTGGTTACAACGTGAGACCACACATTAAAGCCCACCGCAGCTGGGGTACACTCATTGGTTAGTACTGAGCTTAGAAAAGCAGTTGAAATCCCATTTTCTACCAAACACATACTTTTAATTAGTTTTGTTTGGTGCCATCAAAATGCAGGATTCTATTTTCCCTCTGCTTGGCAATCTTTACAATGTGCAGCGTGTGCATTCCGCATTGAAAATCCAGAATGGATATCTTTATACTCAGGGGCGGCTTTAGTGCAGGTGGCGCCCGGGACGACAATACATTTTGGCGCCCGCACCCAATGACCAGGGTTGGATTGGGATTATAAATCGGCCAGAGTAAGCAAAATAAAATCGGCCCACATTTGCATAATGCCTTTTCTCAAATCACTGCTTCCGCGTAATTATATATTGAGAAAAGGGGGGATAAAAAAAATGCACGCATTAGTTTACACTGGTGAAACACACCTAAAAACAAGCGTTGCCACTTCTGCTCAGGCCCCCTGCCCCGCTGGGTATGCCTACAATAATGGGAGGCCCAGAGAGAGAAAGGGAGTGACACCTCTGCCTGTTGCTAAACAGGAGGTAATGAGCCCCCATCAGCCTCCAGAAAGGCCACTCAGGCACCCACATTGTCCCTGACGGTATTCGAACAACAGAAACACCGCTCAAATCGGCCCCCAGGCTGCTCAAAAAAGCGTCCCACGTCTGGAAATCGGACCCGGCCCCTTGGGCATTGCCTGAGTGCCCCTGTTACCAATCCGACGCTGCCCATGTCTGCCTCCTCGGATTCTCTTAGTTCAAGTTCAAGTTCATAGATTTGTATAGCGCACTAATCCCCCAGAGGGTCTCAAGGCGCTTGAGGGAGGGGGGGTGCTTTACTTGTTGAATTTTTAGTTGCTTTCTGAAGGCGAGGTGGTTTTGTGTAAGGCGGAGGTGGGTGGGGAGAGAATTCCAGGTCTTGGCCGCTAGGTTGGAGAAGGATCTTCCCCCCATTGTAGATTTATTGATGCGCGGAATAGCGGCGAGGGCTTGATTGGACGAACGTAGTTGGCGGGAGGGGGAGTAGAAGGACAGACGCGTGTTGAGGCAATCGGGTCCTTGGTCGTAGAGGGCTTTGTGTGTGTGGGTGAGGAGGTGGAACGTTATTCTCTTGTTGACAGGGAGCCAATAGAGGCCTTTGAGGTGGTCAGAAATGTGAGCTTGCCGAGGAATGTCCAATATGAGTCTGGCTGAGGCGTTTTGGATTTGTTGGAGTTTTTTCTGTAGTTGGGCTGTAGAGGGTGTTTCCGTAATCCAGTCGGCTGGTGACCAGTGCGTGGGTGACCGTTTTTCTTCTTTCAGTGGGGATCCAATGGAAGATTTTTTTGAGCATGCGGAGGATGTTGAAGCAAGATGATGAGACGGCGTTGGCTTGTCTGGTCATCGAGAGGGAGGAGTCAAGGATGAATCCCAGGTTACGTGCGTGATCCGTAGGTCTTGGTGCGGTTTCCAGGGCTGGTGGCCACCAAGAGTCATCCCAGGCAGAGGGGGATGATCCTAAGATGAGGACTTCCGTTTTGTCCGAGTTCAGTTTTAGGTGGCTGTTCTTCATCCACTCGGCTACGTCTTTCATCCCTTCATGTAGGTTGGTTTTGGCGGTATTTGGGTCTTTGGTGAGGGATAGGATCAGCTGAGTGTCATCTGCGTAGGAGATAATGTTGAGGTTGTGTTGGCGTGCTATGGATGCGAGGGGACTCATGTATACGTTGAAGAGGGTGGGACTGAGAGATGATCCTTGTGGTATGCCGCAGATGACTTCGGTGGCCTCAGATCTAAAAGGGGGGAGGCGGACTCTCTGGGTTCTTCCGGCGAGGAACGAGATGGTCCAGTTCAATGCTTTCCCTTGTATTCCAATGTTGCTGAGGCGTTGTATGAGGGTGCTATGACAGACTGTGTCGAAGGCTGCGGAGAGGTCGAGTAGGATGAGGGCAACTGTTTCTCCGTTGTCCAGTAGTGAAAGAATGTCGTCTGTTGCTGCGATGAGGGCGGTTTCGGTGCTGTGTTTGGCTCGGAAGCCGGACTGTGAGGGGTCGAGGGATTTGTTGGCTTCGAGGAAGGCGGCGAGTTGACTGTTGACGGCTTTCTCAATGACTTTGGCAGGGAATGGGAGGAGCGAGATGGGGCGGTAGTTCTTAAGTTCAGTGGGATCTGCTGTGGGTTTCTTCAGAAGGGCGCTGAGTTCGGCATGTTTCCAGCTTTCCAGGAAGGTAGCGGAGTTGAAGGAGCAGTTGATGACATCGTGGAGATGGGGTGCGATGATGGAATCTGCTTTGTTGAAAATGTGGTGGGGGCATGGATCGGTTGGAGATCCTGAGTGGATGGAGTTCATAAGGCGGATGGTGTCTTTGGTGGTGATTGGGTTCAAGGCGCACAGGTTGTTGGAATGCGGTTTTGGTTCGGAGGTGGGTGGGGAGAACTGGTCTTCGGAGTGGTTTTCAAAGCTGTTATGTAGGTACACAGACAAAATATCGAGTTTTAAATTTCGATATACAATTATATCGAAGTTTAAATATCGATGGGACAAAATATCGAAGGTAAGTAATATCGACAGTCTTAATATCGATATTAGTATGATATCAGTAATATCGAAGTTTTAAATATCGATGTCAATAATATCGAAATAAATAACTTCGATGTTACTAATATCAATTTTTAAATAAATTTAGTGTATATTATATTGTATTTATTATGTTTTATTATTTATTTTTAATGTAATTTAATTAAATATTGTCTTTTACTACTGTAGCGGGTTGTGGGTTTATAGGGGAATAGGGTGGGAAGTAATTTAATTATGTTAAATTAATTATTAATTAGTAGGAATTATTAATTAATTAATTGAGAATTAATTTTTAATTAATTTTAATTAATTGATTAATTGATAAATATGTTCTGTAGCGGGTTATGGGTTGATAGGGGAATAGGGTGAGAAGTAATTTAATAATAATTAATTAATTAATATATGTTTGTAAATATGTTAATTAATAATTAATTGGTAATTAATTTATATTAATTAGTTAATTAATTAATATAATTTTGTACATATTTTTAATTATTAATTAGTTGGTAATTAATTAATATTAATTAGTTAATTATATTAATTAGAGTAATTTTTATATATAATTTTTTGTTATTCTTAATTAATTAATTGGGTAAAATAATATTAATAATTAAATTAAATTAATTACTGCTAATGTGCTAATATATTTACTTTATTGTTATTGTTAATTAATAATTAATTGCTAATTAAATAATAATAATTAATTTTGGGTAAAGGAGTATTTTTAGGGTTCAGGGTCAGTTTTCAGTTTTTGGGTAAAGGGGTATTTTTAGGGTTCAGGGTCAGTTTTCAGTTCTTGGGTAAAGGGGTATTTTTAGGGTTCAGGGTCAGTTTTCAGTTTTTGGGTAAAGGGGTATTTTTAGGGTTCAGGGTCAGTTTTCAGTTTTTGGGTAAAGGGGTATTTTTAGGGTTCAGGGTCAGTTTTCAGTTCTTGGGTAAAGGGGTATTTTTAGGGTTCAGGGTCAGTTTTCAGTTTTTGGGTAAAGGGGTATTTTTAGGGTTCAGGGTCAGTTTTCAGTTTTGGGTAAAGGGGTATTTTTAGGGTTCAGGGTCAGTTTTCAGTTCTTGGGTAAAGGGGTATTTTTAGGGTTTAGGGTTCAGGGTCAGTTTTCAGTTTTTGGGTAAAGGGGTATTTTTAGGGTTCTGGGTCAGTTTTGGGTTTTTGGGGTACAGTGATATTTTTAGGGTTCAGGGTCAGTTTTGGGTTTTTGGGGTACAGGGATATTTTTAGGGTTCAGGGTCAGTTTTGGGTTTTTGGGGTACAGGCGTACAGGGTAAAAATAAAAATAATTTACATTAAATCAATTAAATGAAATAAAAAAAAGAAAATTACATTAAATTATTAAGTGTTTTATTTATTTTAAATGTATTTGTACTAGTTTTAATTTTGTGTTAATGTTTTTATTTAATATTTGTAAAATTATATGTATTTTAAAATTATTTTTACATTATTATTAATACATTTAAAAAAACGATATTTTTAATTTCGATATTTTTGTACTACGATATTATTTTTTCGATATTTTTGTACTTACCTTTATGAAGATATGACTCCGATATTTTTGATGTCGATATTTTTGTGCCGATATTTTTGTATTTCGATATTCTGTCTGTCGATATTATGTCAGACATTCGTTATGTATGTCGGCGATTTTGTTGTAGAAGAATTTGGACAGAGAGTCGCAGAGTTCTTGGGAGGGAGTGATGTCGTTGGTGCTGGAGGTGGGGTTGGTAAATTCTTTGACGATGTTGAATAGTTCCTTGCTGTTATGGGCATTATTGTCAAGTCGGTCCTTGAATGCTGATTTCTTGGTGGAACGGATCAGTTGGTGGTGATTGCGGGTGGCGTTCTTGAAGGTGGCCAGGTTGTCAGGGGTTGGGTTTTTTCTCCAGGCTTTCTCGTGAGTCCGACAGATCTTCTTGGATTTCTTGAGGTCATCGTTGAACCAGGGGGCTTTCTTGCTATTATGCTTGAAAGGGTGGTTCTTCAAGGGTACTAGTTCGTCGGCGCTGTGGGTGATCCATTGTGTGAGGTTGGTGGCTGCTTGGTTTGGGTTCAATGATATGGCAGGGGTGTTTTGCTGGAGCGAAGTGAAGAGCTGGTCGGTGGTGATTTTGTTCCAATTTCTTTGAGGAATAGGGTGTGGGGGGTTGTGGGTCGCGGTCTCTTTGTAGCTGAAGTGAACGCAGCTGTGGTCCGTCCAGTGGAGGGCTGTGGTGTGATCAAAGGAGATGTGCTTGCTGGAGGTGAAGATAGGGTCGAGCGTGTGTCCGGCAAGGTGGGTGGGGGTGTCAACAAGTTGTTTGAGTCTGAGATTGTTCAGGTTGTCCACATGGGAGGTGGTGTTGCTGTTGTTTTTCTTTTCCAGATGGAAGTTGAGGTCTTCTAGTACAATGTAGTTCTCGGAGGTGAGGGCATGTGGGCTGATGAAGTCAGTGATGTCTTCACTGAATTGTGTGCGGGGTCCAGGTGGTCTGTAGATGAGGGTGCCTCTGAGTGTGGTCTTGGGGTTGGTGTGGATCTGAAAGTGAAGGTGTTCGGCTTGGGCGAGGTTATCTTCGGAGCTGGTTGTGATGCGGATGGTGTTCTTATGGACAATGGCAATGCCTCCTCCTGTTTGGTTGATGCGGTCCTTTCGGATGATCTTGTAGCCGTCCGGGATGGCTATGGCGATGTCGGGTGCTGAAGAGGCGTTCATCCAGGTTTCTGTAAGGAAGGCGACGTCCGGTAGAGTAGTGTCGAGTAGGTTCCAGAGTTCAATGGAGTGTCTGTGGACCGAGCGGGTGTTCAACAGGATGCACTTCAGGTGGTTAGAGTCAGAATTATGTTTGGAGTTAGAGGATTTGGTGTGGGTCTTGATGCAGTCGAATTTGCAGGATTGGCAGGAGAAAGGTCCATGGGAGTGTCCTGGGGCAGCTTGGTAGCAATTTGGTGGTCGGCCGGGATTAAGTGCAGAGAGGGTTGCGGCGTCGTACGTTATGCGGGTGGAGTGGGTTTTGCAAGGGCCAAGGGGTCTGGTGCTGGGCGCGGTCCAGGCGTGGAAGGGCATAGACGGGCTTACCTTTGGTGCACCTTCGGCGCGCATGGGGCGCGATCGCTGCACGTGTACGCTGCGCGCAATAGCATCTGTCATAAGTGGATAGTGGAGGGGGGAGGGGCGAGAGAGGAGCAGTTGGGAGGCGGTAGCGGGGTGGAGGTCCGGGCAGGGAGGCACAACAACAAACAACAAAATGGCTGCAGGCCAAAAGCGAAACTGGATTGGGGCACAAGGTAAAATAAACGCTATGCACAAATTAAAATCCAACCTTCTATTAACGCTATGCACAGAATAAATTATTAAGCCTAAGGCATCCAATCGCAATCACAAAAAACGCTGTTAGAAGCGCGCTTTCTAAATATAGCGCTACGATCAATATTTAAATCGAGCAGCAGACAGGCACTAATGCGCGTTTAACAGATAAAGCGCTACGATACAAATTAATGGCAAGCAGGTCACAATGGCAATGCGAGTGAGGCAGTCTGGCAGTGCAGAGCGCTAAGATACCGCAACAGTGCTGGGAGCTGCGAGGGGACTGACCGCTTCTTAAAGGCTTCAGGAAGGTCACCAACGGGCAAAAGTGTTACGGGCAAAGGTCTTACTACCAACGGGCAAAAGTGCCCCTCATCTACCAATCATAAGCTATTGTTAAACCAGTGCTTCCCCTGACCTCAGCGCTCCCCCCCTCACCTCCTCACAGGTCAGCACTCATTGCGGCCGCACCAGTCGCACTGCCCTAAAACTGGCCCTGTATATACTTTCTCCACACAGGGCACTGTTTACAACCCTATTAGTCTTGCTCTTGTTCAGGCTACAGAAGACAGTAAGACTGTGATTGCATTGCTAGTAGTGTGGCGAACATGCCTTTCTCCAGTCTGCTGTTTTGCTGTAGGGCGCGCTTTTGTTGTGAATATATTCGAAGTTTGATTGTGTTTTCCTTCTGATTGATACATTTCAGGTGTAGATATGTGATAAGTGGACAGGTTGGAAAGAGGCTTGAGAGCCAAGGAGAGATGTGATGGTCTTTGTGTGTTGAACGTAGTAAAAGCAGTAGAAGCACAATAATGTTGCATTGCTTCAATAAGAAAGTCTCAACATCTCACCGAACAGAACGACCACCTCGCACAGTGGCCGGGTGGAGGGGAGTGCTGGCGAGATTCATTCCGCTGATTGCCGCCCCGCGACTGGCTGCATTGAAGAGCAGGGGGGAGATTTGGTGTGCTGGTGGCGATTTATGCCCCGAGATGGCAGGGAAGACCATGGTGTCCGCCACCCCCAAAATGAGTGCCCCCCCCTTGCTATGCCACTGAACTAAGGTGTATTCAACACTGATCAAATATGCTATTAATTTGGCTAGATCAGGGTTACCAAAACCTGCCAGCAAAACTCACCTCACAAACATCCAACAGAGCATATTGCATACATGCAGCATAGCACAGATACACAATTTGGATGATATTCATATTCATACCGTTCCCAACATAACAGCCATCAAACAACCAAACAGAAACATAGCATAGATATAGGGCTATCGTGATTCCACTTACCACAGCAGCCATTTTTAAATACTACACAAACATCATTATCACCGATCAACTTTATTCGCATGTCAGACATACATTAAAGTACAAGGTAGATAAAATACACAATTACAAATTATATTACACGTACACCTAATCCACAAATGAAATACAAATATCAGCGTTATAAAAACAAAATTGTAAAAGCATATTATTCCATCTAAAAACTACAGACAAACACTTCATCATTTAAAAACTGTAAAAAAACGGGGGGCAACTCTACACTTGGAGTATTTGTGTTTCTTTAAAATCGGTTTAAAAATTGTTTACTAAAAAAATATATAATATTTGCAGAGAAAGATAAAGTGCAATGCAGTTTGATCAGACACACTCTTTCACACGGACATATGCGTGTGCTATATGATTTATATTGCCCTGCAGGAAAACAAAGTGGATGGTTAACTGTGTACACTCTAAATCGAAGAAATAGGGACCTTTCCCATCAACCGGGTACAACTGTCAAATATGGCTCTGAAATAAAACATGTTTTAAGAGGGACATATAACTTAACAGCAGAATTACATACATCTCAGTTCTCCCTCATAAAATGCCGCCTTTCCCAAAAGAACTGTTTTACAAGTCTCTTGTCCCCTGCGCTGGCAGACGATGGATTGTCATAAATGGAAGGCCGCCCTAAGTCAGTCAGGATATGTCCAACACAGACAAGCCACGGAATATTGTGCCCATTATCACATAAGAAACAATCTCAAATAATAGACTTTTTTTAACAAGCTTCTGTATTAAGCCAGACTGGAATCAACAACAAAACTGGGCCCCATTTTGCAAAATCTTTTAAATAAGAAAGTCCTAGTTCCTCGTGGCATTCAAAATAGTTCACAGATGGAGGGATTGAAAGGCGACATCTACAGTAATGATTCTCCTCCATCTGTAATGTTGAACAGCTTGTCTGTCCCACACACATGCATCATATGAAGCAACTGGTAAACATTGTTTTTGTAGTAATGCAATAGATTTGCCCCTACCGGTCGGGGCGAGGTAAAAAGAGCACCCACTGGCTGACTGAGCTTCGATTATCGATTTAAAATATTGGGCATCAGCTGACAGAAAAGTCAAAGTAAAGCCCAAAATAAGTGTAGCTGTTGACTCAAAGAAGTTTATAGTTGCAAACAGCTAAAGTGTGTATGCTCATTCGTTGAGGGCTCCTAGCCATCAAGTGAGATTTAGTGTAATTTGTTACCAGGTCAAGGTCCGCCATAAACTTTATAAAATTGTCAACAAGACAGTGCAGCGCCCTTTGGTGTACAAGAAATCAGTACAGAATTAACTCTGTGTGATAATGCAGAGGTGTGGGGTTTGTTTACCTTAGGGACATCAGCAAAAGCTTTATTAAAGGAGAAGTGCAAACCATTAATATAAACGGTCAAAAGAAGGGGTGCAGGAACCCACCCCTGAAGGGCCCCATCACCCCAAAGTAAAGGCAAAGAATCAGATAGCTCCCCACATGGTCCGAACCTCACACTTACTGTTTGATTCTCATGAAATACATTAAGAAAGTGTATTTAAGCCAATTCTAGTCCCAAATCCATTAAAATCAGCCATAATTTTGTGTGATTAACATTATCAAATGTTGAGGACAAGTCCATGAACACTAGGTTCAATAAGCAGCGCTATGCAATGGTATATTTCGCAATTATAATATTTACATTTAAGCACTGCTCCAAAGTACCTAGCCGTTCCCTGGAACCATATTGCCAGGGATCAATAACAATATTGCACTTGGTCCCGTCTGGCACCCTATTGTAAAGAACTCTTCCTATAACCTCAACTGCTGTGTCAATAGCCAAATAGGCCAATAACATCTTGGCTCCGAATGATTACCCTTTTTAAAAATTGGTACCGTATTCGATGTAGCCCATGAGCTGAGTAGCTGAAAGGACAGCAGATTGATAAAGCAACACAAAAAGATGGTGGACAGAATGCTGAACATTGTCAAACGTTCACCCCCAGGCACAGATCTGCGTTAAATCCATTTGTTCTTTTGCTCACCGTGCCACCCTAGCTTAGATCCAGCCGTATGCAAATCAGTCTTGACCCTGCTCCCTATGGGAACAGTCCAGTCTATACTGCCAGGCAAGGTCCTCCCTGGACCGGAAAACAAGCATCCTGGGACCAGTTTCAGAGGTAATACCCCTTATCAGCCAGGCTAGGTTGAATCCAGTGGCATAGCGAGCATAGGATCCACGTCTGGGCACACCCTTTCCACTAAGGGCGACTTATAGCAGCACAAAAAGATGATTTTATTATTATATTTATTATAATATTACAAGGCCTAACTATATAACGTCAGTTTAACATTTGTATTTTCAGTGAAAAGAAAATATATATGATAGATGGATAGATAGATAGATAGATAGATAGATAGATAGATAGATAGACAGACAGACAGACAGATAGATAGATAGATAGATAGATAGATAGATAGATAGATAGATAGATAGATAGATAGATAGATAGATAGATAGATAGATAGATAGATAGATAGATAGATAGATAGATAGATAGATAGATAGATAGATAGATAGATATTTTTCCCAGTAGCGGTTAACACTGGGTAGTTAGGACCATGTTTCCATAGCAAAAGCATTCTTCAGTTTGCTTTTACCTTTGGTGCCATTTAACAAATCTTCATGAAATCTTCTCAAAATAAAGTCTCATCCACCTCAACCATTTCCTGGAAAGTTTTTCCCTATTAATTTTTCTATAGGATATTTAGACACAGCTACAGCCCAGACAGCTGTATGAATTTACACCACATTTGCCAGACATCTAGATCTTAGTCCAGAAAGTGTGTTTTTTGTTATTTGGTGTAAATCGGTTCAGTAATGTTTGAGAAATGAAGCCTACAATCATTAGATACATTACGCCATGGAGAATCTGTGGAGCCAGCAGATCTCAAGATGAAATCTGATTGGGTACCACCACATCAACAATGGTGAAACCCTTCACCCATAGGTCTGGGGTCTTTTCCACAGGGTCATGTCTCATAGATCAATTATTAGGAAAAGTATGTGCCTGCAGTGGTCAGATCCAAAATGCTATTTTCCTTCTGGTATGGAGTAATCTAGTTGTAATTAAAGTTTATTCAAGTCAAGTTAGAAAACAACTAAAAAGTCCTTCAAAGTTGATTCTAATATTTTTCAAGTTTGGGGCCCAATATACATAACACTGGTCACAAAATGGTGATTGCAATTTGTGAGCAGTAGTTGTATGATCAGTGTGGAATTTATCAAATCATTGTATGTACCAATAAGTCGGTTCACAAAATTCCAAACTTAAGTGGGTAGAAATCCAACCTACTATATCAGTATTTATGAGTAAGCTGCAAACTGTGGCTTACAATATTTGAATGCCATCACAGAGATGTTGAACTGCTGGGGACAGCAGACCACCCTTTCTGTGATTGCATTTTAGTAAAGTAAACTTTTGTAATAATGTTATTAAAGGAAATGGGCTATAATGCTTTTGTAAAGTTTTCTATTGCTTTCTATAAGAGTTGGCAGTGGGCTGTGGGCTTCTGTACTTCAGCTCACTCTTAAACAAATGAGTTGCCACGTCCTTTGAGGTAACCTACCAATGGTTTCTGAGTGAAATTGCAGTTGCAAACCATTGAAATATGTCAGGGAATATCACAAATTACTTGTTAGTGAACAGAAAGAGAGAGTGATAATCACCCAGCTCATCAGAATGCTCCTCGGTCTGGTAAAGACTCAGAAGAACTATAATTCTGTATGGGCCTGCCTGTGAAGAGGCCTGCTCTCTCTCTAAACCCATGGTCTGTAAGTGATCTCCAAGGATCATTAGGCTAGTCTCCCTAATTGCATCAATGACAAAATAGTCTGAAGAAGTTTCTAACCTGTGTGGGAGAAATAGATGCCCTGCTGGAAGTAGACTGCACACGACCCGCTGGGAGCCCTCTCTGAAGTAAAACCTACACTATAGGAGCCATCTTGTAGGGATTCTGAGAGAGACAAGAGGTGACTTTTCCAGCCTCTTTAAGGCTTTAGAGATCTTAGAAGCAGCAGCAGAGGGTTCTATCTCCCTCTTGTATCTGTGACTGCAAAAGTGCCAGGAAGTCAGAAAATATCTGAGGGTACCATCCTGCAAGATAACTCACTCTGCCTTTACTCTTTTGGCCTCTGTGAGAGGGCTTGTAACTTTCCTTGGTTTTGTCTTTGGTGCAGGAGTGGACTCTGGTGGAAACATTTGGTTATGCACAAAATTGCCTACAACGCTGTTATTCCTGTGTCCATTTTTCTACTTAACCACTTTAAAAATTCATACATCCTGTTCTATTTTTCTTTTTAAATGTTTATTAGTTTCCCTAGATTCCTTTGCAAATTGCATTATGTTGTGTCCTGATTTCATTGTTGTTGATACTACTTGAATATAGCACAAATTACAGTGAGGAAAGCCCATAGCTACCAAGGGTTGAGCAGAGTATTCTCTGTGAACTCTGTTGTAACTTATCAAGACAGTGTATAGTTGAGTTAGCGAAGCACCTACTTCCAAGTTATAAATGTATTTTCCTCACATTGCTCATCAGAAGTGAAGGACAGATCTGTGTCAGCATTTGTATTAATCTTTAAGAGTTAAACAACAAGTGGCAAAACATTGCTTTGGATTTTAACTCACAAAATATTTTTGTCAATTTGTGACAATCTTTTTTTAGTTTTGATTCAATTAATTTATGTTCCCAATTTTGTACAATATTTTTGGGGAACATTGCAGTGGATCTGTCTCCTTTGGCTTTCCTGACAGGTGTGGGCATGAAAGCTATCAATGATATGGGGCTTAAGGTGCACTAGAACTCAAAGACAGCAGATCTGGAGGCGGAGCTTGGAGCTGACTAAGCTGGCTGCTCCCTGCTAGAGCTCAGTGCAGACACCGATGTAGTGCCCCTCTCCTGACCACCAGATGGTCCCCATGCACTGACATTTATGCGGAACATCCTTCCTAAGGCCCCCTGCATGTCCTGATCAGACTTTGAGGAGGGCTGGCCCATACCCTACAGACTACCAAGACTGGCACATGGTCTTGTCCCATATTTGTGGCCCACCCAACAACACAAGACGCATTGCTGCTTTGTCTCACAGCCTCCAGAGTGCAGACGGGGGCGTGCTTGCAGCTCCTATCTGGACTGCAGTATGCACAACCTATCACTCCCTCAGCAATGATCACACCGGACTACACCCGCACGATCTGCAGGCTACGTGGAGATGGCCCCCGGAGCACCACCTACCTGCGAGGCACATCCTGAGGAGAGGGGTGCTCTGGATACCAGTGTAGCAGACTTCTCCTTGCTTCATTCCCTCTAGATCTTTGGACAGACGGGCGGTGACCATTGAGGCAATTTCTTTTCCATCGTGGTCAACATTCCCCCTGTGGTGTTCTTCCTGTGGGTCCCACCCTTCAAGACCTTTGAGGAAGATGCTTGCCTGGTGACCCCTGCCAGCTATACCCCAAATCCCCGGAGGATCCTACCTGGGTCCACTGTCACCTCATCTATTGGGTAGTGGTTAATCCCCTTGTTTCAGAGGTGCACACAGATCCAATGCAGGAATTCAGGGCTTATAACCCTTCCCTGAAATGGTTTTCCAGTGACAGCGAGGGGCTCTCGGCACAGGCGTCCATCCATTGCATCTCTTCCTTGACCTTCAGCCCCCCACTGAACTCCATCTCTTGCCTGAGCCCCTAGGGGCTACTCATCAAACATGACGGTTGCGGCCAGACCCCGCTAGCCCTTGTCTGCACTGTATTTCAATGCAGAAATAACCAGACTGACATTCTCCGTAGAGGTGCATCACCCACAGCCACCTACAAAACCTCCCTACTCGGATGAAGGCTGGAGCCACCATGAAATCCCCCAGAGAAATATTAGTCATGGGCTCCACTCTCACCACTTTGTATGCCAAGATGATGAACTTGATGACGAGGTACAATCAATCTGACAGGAGTTGTCCTTTCCCCCATACTCCCCTGGACAAAATTGACCACTGTCTAGGCCAGGGGAAGGGCTGTTACAAGAGGTTACCGGAATCTGCACAGGACATTGAATTCCTACTTCACAAAGTGACGCACCTGGAAGATCGGGCACAGAGAGATAATTCCAGGAGTCACTGTGTCCCTGAGGGAGTTTGCGGGACCAATATAGTCAGCTACCTGATGTCTCTAATACCGGACCAGCTGAAACTACAACTGCATGAACCTTTAGAATTTCATTGGGTCTCGCGGGTCTGTTCATGTGAAGCCTTCCAGCCCAGGACTCCATGCCCCTTCCTCACCTGTGCCCTCTGCCTCAGCATATGAGGGCCATCCTCTCTGCAGCCAAATGCTGCACTGCCTCCATACTAGTCAAAGTCAGCTTTATTCGATTGCTATGTTAGTCAATCATATAAGCACAATAAAACGTACACATAAATCATCACATAAAATACCAAACAGACTGAAAATATTGTCCTCAGTTGCTTGTAGAGTTTTTTACATAATGAAAATATCAAAAAATTCCACTTTCTATACACAAAAATGTAAATATGTATGCATTAAAAAGGTAACAATCCTAAAGACCCTGTGCTCATTATCCAAGAGTTGTAATGCAATGAGTACAGGTTTACATTGACGAAGCCCTAACGATTTTAAAACCGATAATAAACACGCTTTTCTTGATTCAACATAAAACTTACAAAGAAGTACCACATGAATAGTAGATTGTACTGAGATGTTATCGCAGGGGCACATTTGAAGTTCTTGAGCCCAGTGGTTCATGATCAGAAACACCCCAGCCTGAATCTGGTCAGTAAAAACCTGCAGTAAACAAGGGTAGCTATTACTTAGTTCAGCATCTCACCCAGTATAGAGTGCCGAAAATGGGAATTACTTATCCCTTCTTCCCTGGGGAAGCCACATGAGTTATCATCAGTATTACGACACAGAGTACAATTAAAATCACCACACAGAATTAACATTGTGTTGTTAGCATTATTATCACAAACAGACTTCAAATCCCTGCCCAAATTTTATAACAGCAGCACCGAATTTGCCCGGGAGAATATTATTTTAGAAGTTTGCCAAAGCGATACAATGTTTTGTGTCAACTTGGATTACAACGACTTGGTAGTAAACTTCATCTCCATACATAGTTATCTTTTTTATGTTCAAACTACTAGAAATATACTTGCATAGCCCACCTTTAGCCCTTTAGCCCTTCCAATCGAGCCCTCAATAGCTGGGGTTCAGAACGTCCTATATCCATTCATATGAATCGCTTCTGTGGCCCAAGTCTCTTGTCAACAGGAACTAAGGGCTAGATGTAGGTAAATAGGTTTTACCGATTCTAAAATACCGAATTTTACTGATTCGGTATTTTAGAATCGGTAAATACTATGTAGGTAAATAATTGGTAAAAAATACCGAATTGTTAAGATTCGGTATTTACCGAATCGGTAATTACCGATTCAGTATTTGCCATTGATTCCTATGGGCCTCAATTCGGTAAAATTGGGAAAAAGTCAAGGGTGGCAGGGTGTCACTTTGCCACCCTGTTGCACCCCTGATTAGTGCTGGTGTACACATGTGCCATACATACATGCCCTAAGGGCATGTATGTCTGTTACATGGCACAGGTGTAAATGCACATTTATGCATTTACACAGGAATTCCTTATTTACCACCAACTAATAGTAGGTGGTAAATAATGAATTCTTAAAGCCCAGAAGCACTGTTTACAGTGCTTCCTACATCTCATTTATCGATTCGGTAAATACCGAATCGGTAAATGATGATTCGGTAAATACCGAATCTGTAAAACAGCCTCCTACAAAGGAAAAGGCTTTTACCGGTAAAAGCCTACCTACTTCTGGCACTGAATCTCCTTCTCTGCAGACTTCTCTTCTTCTACCAACCCTAAACATAAGCGGTTCCTGGCCTTTAATCTCTGCTTCCAGCGTAAAGGCATTTCGTTCGGCTTCATGAACATTAGCAGCTATGAATGGGTCCTTGAGAGACTACATGGACCTGGGGGACCTTGAACTGTTCTTAGACTCACTGGGAGACACTGCCATGGACATGACAGACAGTGGTGCTATGGCACCCACCCGCCAAGAGGATCCCCTGCTGCCCCAGAAAGCCAGGTATCAACTCAGCCATGTCTGCACAGGGGGACTGTTGTGAAGACAATCTGATAGTGATGTCCTCCATCAGACTGTAGAGGCATTTTACAAGGACAAAAACGGAGATGAATCCAGATCATCACTGAAGCAGGGGGAGGATGCCACAAACACCAATGGAGAGACTTAATCATATCCTTTTCTCTGTGGTGTAATTTCTGTACTGGTATCCTCCTTGTCTCGCACACCATGGACCAGCCTTCTGAAAATAGCTGCGTGCAGGGGAGCTGGGTCCCCATGCCGTCCTTCTCCTCCTGGTTGACCTGCCCAGGGCAATGCCAATTTGAATTGTCACAGGGATTTACCCAGCATCATGGGAGTGCCCGTGATGCTGGGCAACCTAGAATGCCTTCTACTCACCTCACTCATGCCTGCCTCAGTCAAACCCATGCTAGTTTTGCAGGGTTCACCATCAGAGGAGACTGCCTGCTCTAGTGAGGATAGGCCTATCTCCTATTCGCCCCCTCGCTATCATTCCTAGTGCAGTCTTTCGGAGGGGGCCAGGCAGGTTCCGCCAATGTCTAGATCTATCCAATGCTGAATCAGCTAACCTCAAGCAGGAGTGGGCGGATAAGGTCAGTAGCAGTAGAACAGTCACTGACCATGGTACTGCCTCCCCCATGTGCAACTGCTCTAACAAATGCAGGTTTTTTAAGCATGACTTCTTTAAATTTCTACAAATCCGTGATTACTTAACTAAACAGTGTAAACACCTAGCAGTAACATCTAATATATTAATAGAAGCGGTGAAGAAAAGAGCCAGGATTGGGTCATTATATGGAATATTGGTAGAAACTTTAAGTGATGATATTGAGAGACATGATGCTATGTGGAGTTGAAGGACTACAGGATAATATGTGCAACAATCAATTGACACCGCAGCTAAAGCTATGTTGACAGCTAATTTGCCAAATTGCCTCTCAACACTATAAAACTTTGTTTAATTTATACCACACCCCTTTTAAAATGAAGAAGTGGGGGCGTTCCCATGATGGGAAATGTTATAGATGTCAGATGGAAAATGCTGATATTGTACATATTTTTTTATTTTATAGGCTTAATTCAGTTTGGACAGGACATATTGCAATTTTTGGCTCATATTACTTGGGTCAATGTGTTTATCTCCAGAGAGGTGATGTTAGCGGGAGTGGGTGAAGGTATTCAGCCTGCTCAGGTAAGTTATCCAATCAGATATTTAATCTTTATGGCAGCGGCAGTTGCTCGACTGTGCGTTGCTTCAGTGTGGCTTCAACCTGAAGCACCTTAGTTTGAAATGTGACGTTCAAAGTTTTATAATGTATTTAATTTGGAATATAGGTTGTATAGCATTACATCTATGAGGAATAAAAAGCTGGGGGTTCAAATTTGGGGGCCTATGTTGCAACATATAGGCATATCATTGTGAAAAATAACAACATCCTATATAGCTTATGTTTTTTTCTTTCTGTTTTTTTTTCTTTCTGTTTTTTTTTATGTTGTAGAAATTATGTTATGAATTGTGTTAATTATTGATTTGTAAGTATGCACATGCAATGAACTGAACAATAAAAAAAATTAAAAAAAGAAAAAGAAATGCAGGTGTCCTAACCCTATAAGAAAATCTTTACTATGTATAGTATTCAAGACATGGACTGACGAAGAAGGCTGACGGGTGCTGGCCGATCTACAGATCCTAAATGGAACCATTGTTCCATAAATGCCCCCACTGCCAACAAATCAAATTTTCTAGCTCAACATTCCAGCTCCTGTCCTCCCTTGGCAGAACGTCGGGAATAAATGGAACCTTGCGGCGAACCTTATATTGGACAGGTCAGGTATAGGTAATGCTGCCAATAGGCAGGTCAGAACTCCCTGGGGACTCAGAAGTGGGCCATGCCCTAGTGGACATGTGGTGACTATTACACCTGTGTGACAAAGAGTACACATTTTTCTCCTGCCCACACATGACTCAATCTTGAACTGACTATGACATGATCTGTGATCAGTTCCTACTTCACGTCATCTGCTGTGATATCTTAGAGTTGGGCCTGGCTGACCACAGTCCGTTGTTGCTGTGGTTAGATATCAAACACATCGCACCACCCTTTCATCAGTGGTACATGAAAGCCTACCAGCATAGAGGGTAAAACTCAGTTACGCTCCCTTATTCATTATTATTTTTCTGACAATGAGGGCTCTGTGCCCTTGCGTAGGGTATTGTGGGTGGCAAGAAAGGCGACACTCCGGGGTACCATGATCGCAGACACTGTGGCCCCCAACCGGAAGGATCAATCTGACTGCACTCTTCTGGAGACTGAGGTGCACACCCTCATGGCACAAGACACGATTTCCCCCACACAGTATCTTCACAAGGGATTCAGCTCACTGAATCCCGCTTACACTCCTATTTTACGAGGGCTACTGAGAAGGCCTTATATCAAGCTACAATGGTGGAATAAAGAGCACAGAGAAAATGTGGGTAGATTCCTAACTGCCTAACTGAATAAGAGGGAATCCCTACTATACATAATGGTGAGACTGGATTAGGCAGGGTCCCAGCAGGAGAACCCCTGCAACCTTGCTTCCTGCTTTGATGCCTTTTGTGCTTCCCTATACCACACAGAGCAGAGTCCAGGCCCGTGCAGATAAGCACCTTTATGATCCCCTTACATCTGCCAAACTTTTCTGACAAGGGGTAGGCACTGTTGGGGGCCATCACTGAAGATGAGGTGGCTATAGCCACAGCAGCCCTGTCAACATGCAAATCCCCAGGGAAAATCAGGCTCCCAGGAAAGACCTATTAGTTCCCCCATGACAAGGGTGATCCAGGATTCTGAAGAGACATGCTCCCTGGGGGCCATCTCCAATAAGGCCACTGCACCCACCAGCGATGCTCCTACACTTGTGCCAGCGCTACCCGTCACCAGAGGTGTTGGATATCCCCCACAGTGACTGGGGAAGTTAAGGTGCTTCTCTATGCAAATGACATCTTATTCCTCTTCTCTCACCTTGGATCCTCGATGGTGACCCCAATGTCACTTATTGATGACTTCTACCACCTCTCAGGCTACAAAATGAACTGGTCGAAGAGCAAGGCTCCTCTCTTGTCCCGCTTCACCACTGAAGGCTGCATCCAAGGCAACCACGTGTTGTGGGTCCCAATGTGCCTTAGCTACCTGGGTGTTCAGATCAACTTGGGCCTTGCACACATGGTGAAAAATAATCTCCTCCCACTATTGGACCAGATAAGAAGAGATTTCCAGAAGTTGTCCCTTCTACATCTTTCCATATGGGGTATAGTGCAGACCATCAAGATGGCGGTGGACCTTAGCTTTAACTATCTATTTAGTATGCTGCCCTTGTGGATACCACGTACACTGATAGAGATATTGTTGCGTATATATGGAGCACACGTAAACCTAGACTCAGGTTGACTCACCTATTGGTGGACGCTACAGAAGGGGGCTTGCAAATGCCCCACGTGAAATCTTATTACCTGGCATTCCAACTTTCTCAACTGGCAGCCCCCCTGGGCTCTTTGCGGGATGTACAGATGTGGGCACAACTAGAGCGCCATCTCATTGGTGGGCCGCTCACCTCCCTGCACCCCACCTATTTTCTGCTCACAGAGAGATGGCTTCTAACCCTATTATCGAAGCATCCAAGGTGGCCTGGAAAGAGGCACACAGATTAGTGGGTGTACTCCCATTCTTACATCTGATGGCACCGTTATAAAACAATGCTGCTCTGTGAATTGGTGGAAAACCGTTTGGGATATGCCTCTGGCATACACAGGGGCTACATCAAGTTGTCCAATATATGACAGCAGACTACTCAAGACATTCCCAATCCACCAAATGGCATAACCACCAGTCGACCCACTGCCTGCGGGTAACCCTCAGACCGAGACAGATGGAGCTCCCCACCTCTCTCGTTTTTTAATGCCTGCATGCCCTGGTAAACTATAGGAGAGTGGTCTCTGGACTCTATAGGGTCCTCATTAAATTCTCCCATTCTGTACCTCAAGTTCCATGTCAAGGTAGACGTGGCAATTGACGCTGGGCAAAGCCTACCCACCTGAAGAGTTAACATGCTTAAGTTCCTCTTCTTCAAAATCCCCCTTCAAGCTTTGGCCTCTTACCGCTGACCATTGTGATGTGTTCCATATACTGTCATGCCTGAAACTCTGGAGATACCTGATGAATGTATGGTCCTTGCTTTGCCACCACTGCTCCTCTCTGCTCTCTCCTACCCACCAACTTGCTGTCTGTCCTGCACAACATCTCCGACCTTCCAAACTCAACTCAACCCGACCAACTGGGCAGCAGCCCGACCCTCACACCCACTTAACTGACACCAGTCATATGTACCAGCCGAACCCCTCTCTCCTCCACTTCCACCAATACCAGTTACTTAGTTTCGGGTCTGGAACCCTCATTTATGCACTGCCCCAGTTTTCTCATGGAAATGTCCCTCCTTGGGTCCACGCCATGCATGTGCCTTCTCGCTATGTTTTATAGCCCTATATGCACCCAGGAGATTTTCCACTACTTACATGTATACTGTTAAATGTTTATCTGCACTATATGTATTCTGTGCAACCCCAATAAACAAATGTTGCAAAAAAAGATGGCAGATCTTGAGAAAGCCCTCAAAGCTGGGACGGCACCAGGGCTGCACAGATCCGCTCACAGGAGAGCGAAGGATCAGAGCAAGATGAACATGATGCAGGGAAAGATCTGCAGTTGAAAACTGATACAACTTCCTCGTCTCAGGCTGTATGCAGTGAATCCACCCAAAGATTGTTTCTGCCAGAGAAGGAAGCTCACATTCTGTGTTATGAGGACTAGTAGACTGAGAGGGCATGGTAATTCACATAAAATACACTGGCACTGGAGGAGGAGGTGGCAAAGCTTGCTCCTGTGGAGAAAAGACAGCTGGTACTCTTGCTGCTGAATAGAAAAAGGCAACACTTGCAGTTGAAGAGAATACAATTAATCCGGAGAAGCAAGCAAAAAGCCAACCTGGATCCTGGATTATGAGAGGACTAAGAGGAGGATGGACATGAGAACTTGGTGGGTATCAGACTCAGGTGAAGATCGCATCAGAGAAAGAGTGGAAATGTGGGACAACCAAAACCTCGAATCCCAAAAGATGTTTTATCTAGCTATTTAGCGGAGAAGCTGTTCATTTAATTTGAGCTTGCATTAGAGATGCAGTAGTGTTAAAGAAGAACTGGGTACAATTTTGCCGGGGAGGTTACCTATTCAGGGAAGAAATATAGTCATGAACCTAGATATTTTTTTTTTTTTTTTTTTTTTTTTATTGAATGCAATTTACATATCGCAAACTTTATCCAAAGGTGTCAGAGCGCTTTACAAAAGGACCAGATACATTACATAAGGAGTTCGGAGTACATGAGTTACATAAAAGATACAAACAGAAAAACTCTAAATTCACAAGAGAATGGTAGTAAGTACATACGTGTACTACAGATACTAGTGGTTACAATTACATATATACAAGCTGCAAATCACTCAAGCTTACATTTTTAAAAAATGTGATATGGGTTGGACAATTATATATTACATATTTACAGAGCATGACATTCTTGCCATTGTTCAGCCATGTGTTTAGGTGGTGTTGCACTTATGCACGATGGTCTTGGGTCTGCAGGGATACCAGAGGTGGAGATGGCCACAGGGATAGAAGGCCGAGGTGGTGGTGGTCAGAGGCAGCATGCAGGATACCCGGGCTGATCTTGAGGTCATGCTGGGCTCCATCTTGTGTTAGGAGGAGGACGAGCAGGGCAGGCGGATCTGTTCCACGAAGTCAGGTCTCCCGTCTGGCTCAAGCACCCGCAGTGAGTCCCCGGCAGGCCCAGCGCGCCAACACCGCATTCAGGTCTCAGGGCTGCCGCTCGGCTGCCAGGATTGTTCTGATAAATCAAGGCCCCCTAGGCCCACTAAACATCCCTCCCTCTCAGGCACGAGGGTGATCGGGCCAGGAAGCCCCACCAGGCTCAGCGCCTCGCAGGCATACAATCCAGCGCCTGCATGGATGTAGGCACTTGCCTGCTTTAGCATGTGCTGCCACAGCCGTGAAACACACCTCGGCTTCGGCCCAGTTGCTGGCCCTCCATGCGGGTAAGAGTCCCACACCAGCCAGCAGAATAAAGGTGGCCCAACAGCGTCCTGGAACGCAGGGTAATGTCTGCAGAAGCACAGGATGGTGACGGATTTCATTAGGTGGAGGCCGTAGCTCAGGTCGACAAGTCCGCTCCGGCCTCCAGGCGCACACACATAAGGAAGATAAGGAAGAGAGGAAGCAATACTATCACTTGAAGAGGATTCTGTAGAGGAGTTTTGAGCTAACACCTCAGAAATATCTCAGGAAATTTAAAGACACCATGAAGGAATCCCCCAAGACATAGTACAAATTTTTGGAGGCCTCATGAAAATAAATGGATTGCTGTGCACATGTCAGCAAAGCGAGTACTTATGATAGGCTGCAAAAATGTATTATAAAAGATCAACCTTGTATTAACCTTTTTACAGAGCTGCATTTGGATCTACTGGGTGCCAAGCTCAAAGACCCCAAGGAGCTTGGAAGAGAGACTGGGACAAATGGGATATACTGCCAGACTATCCACTCAAGGTCAGCCATACACATATGTTTTCATCAGATTAGTTACACAATAATGCTCAGCAACCTCTTCAAAATTGATCTATAAAGATGAATCTGGACTGATGTGCCTTACCTATTTCGAGTTGAACCAGATTTGTAGATTTGTATATCAATTCTAGGGGTGGGCATAACTTGGTTAATTTGCTGTAGTGTAATGACGCAAAGTTATGCGAGATTACTCATAATAATGCAAGGCTTGTAATCCCACATTTAGCACTGTTTCCTTAGCGCAAAATGCAGCCTGTGTCCAAAATGGATCAGATGATGCATTTTACGCTACAAAATAGTCAAACAGAACACTAACAGCAACAGCTGCTCACGCTCACTATGATCGGTGCTGTATATGTGCTCTTGTGGTAGGATTTTTATGCCCCATTACTCATAATTGTGCAAAGGGGCGTAATCGCATAATTCAGGGGCAATTTTGCATCAAAAGAGTAACAGAAAATTACCAAAATGACTCCGATTACTTTGGTGTAATTAAACTTTGACACAAACCTAATCAATTCTGAGGAGAGTGCTGAGCATAGTTATATAATTACACTAGTAGGCATTTCAGCAGTATAACATGTATGCTGCTGAGGGCAAGGCAGTTTCCACCAGGAGGAGAGGCTACAGTATGTTCAAGTTTCCGATAGTTGGGTGGAGGACACACAGGACAATTACGATCCCTAAAAGTTCTAAAACAATTGTTTTAGATAGCATCTGTGTACGGGGTCTCTGTGGCTGCTATGGTGGACTCCAACCAGCCCATGTGGTGGGTTAGCTTGTCTTTGAGAACAGTAATTGAAAGGAGACACCTGCTGAGTGAGAAATGTCCTTGGAGTAGTGGTGGCCGTGCTTTGGTCATGAGTGCAGGGGTGATTGGCCTAAAGATGGTAGTTTGTTGCGCCCAATGAAAGATTATTTTTTTAAACTGAACCATCAGACCAGCTCATAGCAGACTGTTGGCTTTGTCAATGCTTGTTTAGTAAATGTGTTGTGTCCTTTCTAAGCAAGCCACATACAGTACACAAAATGTGTTTCTCTGTTCTTCGCTGCCCTTGGAAATGTTTTGACGCGCCTAAATAGTATCGTAAATACTCTTAAATGTGCCTGTGTTCTCAGCACAAATAGTCACATTTCCACCCTTAAACATGTATTCTGAAAGCAAACACTGTGAAAGTAAACAATTTGTGAAATATTGCACTGTCCCTGCTGAAAACTGGGCTGAAAACGTGGAATCTACTTTCAGGGGTAAATGAGCCGCCTGGCCGCTTTCCTTGGCAGCATTTGCTATTACTGGGAGGTGGCAGTGAAGAGAACACGAGGGAGAATGAAAGTATTTACTTTAAATCCGTAGCCGAATGGCCAGGGAGACTTAAAATAAATCATGGCCTGTCACCGAGGACAACTTTAGACTGCTACTAGTTCACTCCTGTTTATATTCCCTTAAATATTGCACTTAAGATTTTGGTGGGCGGGGCTTCGCTGGACGACTTATCACGTAGGCGGCACGGCACGCTGTGTGGATATAAAACCTTTGGATGTTCTTACAATAGCAACGTGCGTGATTTGCGGCAATAAAGCTGTAAAATGTCGCCTAACACTTTCAGGATAATATTTTTAGGAGTTCTTTAGAAGAATGAGTCATTAGATCAGATTTCCCAATGGGCTGATGTTCATATATCAACGGAGGCCAGCGGCGTTGTGACAGAGAACCAGGAACCAGGGGGAAATTACAGTAAAAGATAGCGTGGGACTGCAAAACTAAAACTGAGTCGGTCCACCTTTTTGGCTTTCTTAAAGAATTTTCAATAACTACTTTTCTTCCTTCTGAAGTTACTGTTAAGGTCACTTCTAAAAGTGACTCCCATTTACATTAAAACTACAATTCTATACAGAATGCTTATTTCACCTTAGCTCTGTAACTCAAATGCACGTGAACATTTTTAAACTTTGATTAATTACTTTGGCCTCTTCCAACATTATGCACGAGGGCAAACGTGAGGTACATTTTTTTCATTTTTTTTTTGATTTCTGTAATTTTTTATTGTATATAAAAAAATATATATTTACATGGAGCATACATGAGTGGAGGAAAGAGAGAGGAGATAGAGAACAGAAAAAAGGAATGAAAAAAGGCGCCGGGGGGGGGGGGGGGGCAGGACTAGACTTGGGAAATCTATGTGTATGGCTACCCCAGTGATTTCATTGATGAGCTTCCCAATTCGATCCCAGAATTCCTTGATCTGAGGACAGCTGAGCAGAAGATGTTCTAAGTCTCCCCTTTCTTTGTCACGATTCCAGCATGTGTCACTCTCTCGGATCCCCAGGGTGGACAGGCGGGCCGGTGTCCAGTATGCCTTATGCACTAACCAGTATTTGGTCTGATTTAGCGAAGCAGTTATCTTTTTCCTAGTGGTAGATCTCCATAATTCTGCCTTCTCGGTCTCGCTTAGTTCCTTCCCTGCTAAAGTCCCCCAGAAGTTTGTGACCTTATCGTTGAGTTTGGTGTTTTTGGGGCGTAGGGCTTTGTATAGGTGAGCCACTTGGTGTCCTAATGTGTTGAGACTGGCTGCAAGTTGTATGAGCGATGGTGTCCGGCTGTTAAGGTTTGCCTTCCTAATTGCTACTTTGATTTTCAGGAAGTTGTAGAGTTCTATGTTTTGCAGGTTGTGCGTTTCCTTGAGTGTGTCGAAAGTTGTGTTCGCACCCTGTCTCTGAAGGTCTTGGGCCGTGGATATACCATGTCTGTACCATTCATGCATGTCTAGGACCTTTTTGATTACATTTCACATAACCAGAGGTTAACATGGTCCTCAAGTTGATCAGCTGCTGCTGATGGTCGACTAGCTGTTCTCTATGTCAAAAGTGTCACAAATCTATATCAATAAAAATGTAAATGTTCGTTTGTTCAAAATCCCAAATCTCCGAAAGTTCTTCTCCGATTGCTTTAAAATTTTGACACAACGTTGGATTCGAATACGCACATGTTTTTATATACACTAAGTTGGTTTCCAATATGTGCGTTTAGAATACGCGCATTTTTAATCGAAAGCCCGAACAGACACATAAAAATGTGAATGTTCATTTGTTCAAAATCTTAAATCTACGAAAGTTCTTCACCGATTGCTTTGAAATTTTGACACAACGTTGGATTCGATTAAGCGCATGTTTATATATACACAACGTTGGATTCGAATACGCGCATGTCCAATACGCGCATATTATTAATCAAAAGGCCAAACAGACCTAATCGATTTGGTTGCTGCGCAACAACTACAAGGGACGCATAGAGACAATAGTCTACATATATTCGGATTGACAGTTGTTGTCAGGATGGCAAACCGGGAAGTGGGTGGAGGGATGGGGCAGGAGTTGGTTCACTTTGTAACATTAAGAATGGACGCCTAGAGACAATAGTCTACATATATTAGGATGGACAGTTGGTGTCAGGATGGCAGACGGGGAAGTGGGTGGACGAGGGGGAGGAGTTGGTTCACTTTGCAACATTAGCGCGTGCTTATACATACACAACGTTGGATTCCAATACGCATGTGTACAATGCGCACGTTTTTAATCGAAAGGTCGAACAGACCCTATCGATATGATTGCGGCGCAACAACTACAAGGGATGCATACAGACAATAGTCACAAAAACATATTGTATACCCACAAGCACTGTGAAATGAAACATATTAGAAACGTGCGCTTACTCTTTTCTTTCTCTTCCATTTAACCAGTCTGAGCCACAGCAATGCGTGGCCGGGTACAGCTAGTAGCTAATACAAGTGATACGGCTGCACCATTGAGACCTAGCCAATGTACCGCCGTGATTCTGTCCAATATTTAAAACTTTCATTGTCACATGGTCTGAGTGTTGTTGAAATGTGGTTCCTGATTGGGAAGTATTGTGCAGCCCATTTTAGCACTCTTCTTGGACACATTCTCCAGAAATCGGTATAAACTGGCACTTAGACTCTGTATTTGATTCTTCCCTTTATTAGAAGCCAATAGTGTGTGTTTCTAAGGATGGGTGTGATGTCCAGTTTCTACCAGCCGTGAGTTTCTAAGGATGGGTGTGATGTTGTCCAGTTTCCTGCACTACGTTTTGAATTGCTACCCCTGCCAGTTCACGTGCGGATGAGGTTCTCAAACCACGTGTTGGTTGCCTCCAAAATCCCCGTATTCCTGTCCTGAGGAAGACTCGCAGGCCAAGGCCCAACTACCCTATGTGCCACAAAGTCGTGTCGAAATGTCGACGAATGTATAATCATACACCTAGACCCATTCACCCCTTCACTATTACGTGCCTCACATAAATACAATCTGTGATTGTAAGGAATTGATGTAAATAGACCATGCAAAATACTGCTGGGCCAGGTTTTCAAGATTGATGCTTTGCCTAATCGCCGCTTTGCCTAATCGCGGCTCACCTGAGAAGGGGGTTCAGAGCCCTTCTACAACTTCTTGCCGCACCCGCTTCGTGGGTGCCGCTACGCTGTGTGGGGACACTTGGAGCTGCTGGGAGCCGTCGTTGCTCACTGCTCTGCACGCCGGGGATTGTGGATTGTGGAGAAAGGAGAGGAGGCCTTTTGGAGCGGCGCTGCAGGGACTCGCTTTACCAGGAGTCCCTGCTCGGCAGTCCACCTGGTCCGCGTTGCCTGCCTGCCACGCCCATTGAACGATTATATAATTGAAGGACAAACCCGCGGCGTGGGAGCGCGCGGGAGTCCGCCGGGCAAAGCCCGGGCCAAGGGCGGGCCCGTTTGAGCCCATTAGAGACCGTGTGTGACCGGACCGCTCTCTTGGTCTCTTGGTTCCTGGTACTTGTTCCGTACCCGCTTGGGAAAGCTGACGTTTGCACGTTCTATTTTTCCTATAAGGTACCAGTTGTTAATATGTCCACAAGGGGAAGCAGAAGTAAAACTGCGGCGGGAGGTGGTCAGATAATTGGCCCATTGGACAACTTCATAACAAAGGTGAATGAAACTATAGATCAGAGCATCATTCTCCTTGAACGCAGAGTATCCCAAGACTTACAAATAGCTAGGCTCTCATCCTTGGGACCTCTCGCATTAGCAAGAACCCCAGCACAAACTCAGGATTCAGGTACCTTGAATGATGTTAGAACAGAAAGATTCAGTTTGCCAAATATAGTTGACCTGTCTGCATCCCAACTCTTATCAGATTCCCAACTAAGTCTGGCTCTAGAAAAATCACCTGATTTACTTATTAATCACACGCCAGACGAAGTAGGGAATAGACAGTCAAGGGGTAAGAGGGAGGGTGCCATACCAAAGCAAAAGAAACAAGCTAAAGCGGCATTGGCTAAGGAGAAAAATGCACCAACGAAAAAGTCTAGTAAAGTAAAAAATCACCAAACAAAAAAGTGGGAATAGCAGATCAATCCCTGGTGAGATTACTGAGGATTTGGAATCAGGAAGTATAGAGACCCTTGTAGCAGAGGGGGATACGCATAATTGTTGTGAAGCAACTAGGAGCCTGTTAGTAAAAATTGGGGAACTTTTTAGATCTTATTTTACCCCAATAGAGACCAGACTCTCAACTATCGAAAAACAACTAGCTGGGCTGCATGCTACATCAAAAATTACCCCTAAGACTGCCACAAACACATCTAACCCCTGGCCTTCTTTAACAGGTGGGACTAAAACTAAAACTGGAAATAACAATACCGTAGGTCTAGGGCCCAAGAAGACTACCATACAAGTGTTGAGTACTACTGTAAGAACTAGTACATCAACAGCCCAAGTAAATAAAAACCTAGCAAAACCGACAAATGATTCTGCACCTCCCGAACCCACTAAACAAACAGATAGCCAAGTTAAGTCAACCCCTCTGCCCCCGGATAAGGATCAGAAGAAAGGAGAAAAAGAGCAAAGACGCACGGTTCACCTCCCCCCAGAGGCAAGCTCATTGGTAGTAGTCATGACCGGGGTTCCAGAGGTAGCTGATCATATCACTGAAACCAGTTGATCTTTAAAAAATAAAGTACAACACTGGCTTAACGTCAACCGACCATTACCTCTGCACTACACTAGTAGGATTCTAACAGTCCGTAGAGTACCTGGATAGGAAAAGAGCGTAAAACTAACCAGGGCGACTGTGTTATAATTAACTTCGAGGATCCTCGCACTGTAGACTACATATGCTCTTGGAATACACAAGGCTCCTATAAACAAATAGAAACAAAACCACTCTCTTTTTTCTATCCTCCTAGGAGTCGTATGTGGCAAGGCAATGATAGAAATTGGAGCGGAACGGGCTACCAAGACTGGGGTGAAGAATGGGGAAGCTGGGGAGGGAACCTGCGCAATTGGGGAAGAAATGGGGGAAGAGATGTCGGTCCGATGGATAATTTCATGGGGCTTCCTACCTACAACAGATACAGCTGTTTAGAGAGGGTCGACTGACTGACACCAACCATCAACCCATATAAAGAACAGGGTGGCTATAGCAATTACAACAGTAGAAATAATCAGCAGCTTAACGTCTATAAGACTCCCAACCTCCCACCTACGAGGATAAATAATGACAAACAGGAAATAATAATTCCAACAACAAGTAGGAGTGAGGGTATAGACAGCATGCCACCAGTAAGGGAAATCCCCCCAGAAAAGATCATAATTGCTGAAAGCCCCACAGATGTCAGTACTAACACATCTAACATACCAACCAAGTCCAATTCTGATCTAGCGATCCTTAGTTGGAATGTGGCCGGCCTGGAGCCAAGATTGTCTGACCTAAATTGGTTAGAGACTCTTTCTAACATAGACATAATTATGCTCCAGGAAACATGGGCCACTACTAACCTGCACATTGAGGGTTTCCACTGTAACAGTGTAATTGCGGGCAAACCTGATTTTGGCAGACCGATGGGCGGATTGCTAACTGGTATTAGGGTTACTGCAGGCGGGAATATTAAAGTGATACCAACTAAAAGCCTTAACATTCAGATTATCGAATATAAAAGAAAGGTCCCCTTTTATATTATTAATTTTTATAATAATGATTTCCATTCAATCCCAAATACCAATTTTATCGAATTATTTAAAATTTTGAGCAGCTTAACTGAATCCCTACAAAAAATATTATAAGTAAAAGGATTATTCTAGCTGGGGATTTCAACGCTAAAATTTCCAATCAAGATTGACCAGGGGCAAATATTCGTAATGACCGAGCAGATAAAAGGGGGCAAGAATTGGACATGCTTATCCGTGAACATATGTTAACCAACATCATGGATGTAAGCCCAACTCCTAATGATAACCACGTCCCCACATTTAGAGGTAGAGATTATTCCTCAATCATAGACTATATTTTTATGTCACCCGAACTCATTGACAGCCTTACGATGGCCAAGGTCATTGAGACTGCATTCTGAGATCATAATGCACTGGTCGCGAATATCAGACTAGGGGCCCGCCAGTATTTAAAACCACTATGGGGGCCAGAGATATAACCCCTGCTACAAATAATTTAATATTGAAATGGAGGAAGGTGGATAGCGGTAGTATAACTAACCAACTCACTACCAAACATCAAAATTTAATAGACTCATGTACAATCGCCGATGGGAATCACCAAGGGTGATCTCAGATTTTACTAATCTGTGCTTAGTTATAAAAACAATTTTAACTGTCCCTAATCGTAAAATTAATACGGACCCTAAATGGTTCGACAATAACTGCTCAGCCGCAAATAGGGCCCTACGTAATGCACTGAATGCCAAACCTAGATGTCAAATTAAGGTCAGGGAGGCAAGAAAGAGTTATAAAGATGAAATAGGGAAACGTAAGGCAATTATTTTGTCAGAACGATGGGAGGAACTATCAGACTCAGCCTCTGGGGAAAAAGGCACAATTTTCTGGGCCGCTGTAAAAAACCTGCGTAATATGGGCAAACAAATGTCAGCAATAAGCTGTACCATTTCTAGCCATCAATGGGAAAATCACTTTTCTAAGGTGTATGCAACATCACCAAATGTTAACAATAACTTTGTATTGGGCGATTTGCGCCCCTTAGAGATTAGCCTGGGAGAGGTTATTGCCGGTATCAAACAAAGTCTCGGTAATAAAGCCCCAGGGCCGGACGGTCTCCCACTCGACATTATTAAATGGAAACCAGAACTTTGGGCACCCATTCTGACAAACGTATTTAATAGCCTACCTTTAGTGCCTATACCCGACACATGGTCTACAAGCATAATAGTGCCTATATATAACAAGCATTTACAATGCAATGGTTTCCCCTTTGCAAAAGTTAGAGCTATTGGCATTGCTCATGACATTATTTTTATTTATGTTTTTTTTAAAAACATAAATAAATGGCATTGTCATTTACAATGCCAATAGCAGGGCAGGAGAGCAAGCACAAGTGGACAGCTGACTCTTAACACCAACACATATATACTGACAGCAACAGGGGGCCCTCGCTGACTACAGACACACAGATCCGGCTCCCAATGGCTAGCCTCCATTTATGAAGCTAGCCAATGGGAGCCGGGGGACGTTCCTGAAGCCAATATATGTAAACAATAGATTTTGCCTGCGCGAACTGCTTGCGCAGATTGCCAGGTCGAAACCTAACCATGAAGTGCACAAGTTTCTCAACCTAATATAAACTTATGTTCACTTGTACTTAAGTGGTTGTCTATTTACTTACTTATGTACTATTGCTCAACCTCCTCTGATGTGTCTTTAATACGTACCCTTTGTCCTGAATTTCGACCTCCTGTCCTGAATTTCTGTCCTGAATTTTGACCCTTTGTCCTGAATTTTTACACTCACAGTCCTGAATTTGTACCCATGCCAGTTGGTCCCCCTAACCGGAGCTCCGCTGCACAGGCTTTAACATCCGTATGTAGTCGCCCAAGGGGGTTCCTGCTGGGCGAGACTTTGCCAGGGTCGCCCTACCCCCGGACCTCCGCTGCTGATTTTCTGCTGGCTGAGCCCTGGTCTGTGGACATCGTCTAGATGGGCCACCCTGCCTACGGTCCCTGCGGCCGGCACGACCTAGGCGAGCCCGGGGCTTACCTCCGCCCACAGGGCCGCAAAACACGGCGCTGAAACACTAGCCCGGCGGAGACGGGCTATGGCCGCACCCTCTGTTGCTGCCTACCTGGACGCTGGCTGGTGACTGGCGAGGCGCGGATGGGACTCCGTGACGTCGCCTGCCAGCCTCCAGCACATGTGTCCCCGGATCGACTGCTGCGGTGGGAGGTGGTGGATCGCAGGCTAGGCCGCTGCCCAGACTGCCCATGGTGCAGTTGACTTAACGACGCGATTGCGGTAGACAGGCTCCTGCAAGTGAAAGACACCTGTGCATGTAAGACCTGCCGCTGAGTGCTTGATAATCGGCGGGCGGCTGGGTGAGACCTCGCTGCATGGCACCCCCCCAGACTGGCTGGGATTCGGAGCGGTTGTGGGCGGATGGCAGATGCGGCCGCCGCATAGACTGACTACGCTGCTGTTGTTGCTGCGGCGGGATTGGGGTGAGGGTGTCCCCTGCAAATAGAGGGTAACCCTAGCTGCACGCCCTGTTGCCGCCGCGACGACAGTCCACCGCTGAGTGACGGGGCACGGCTGGGACAACACCCGCACACACACACTGCCTGAATATACCATTCGGTCCCACTGCTCGCCCTCACTACACTGAACTGCTCAGGGATGCTGTTTTTTTAAGATGATGAAACGATTCCTGCACTGCCACGAAAGTACCATCTGTAATGTGTGGGCATCAAATTCAAAATAACACATGTGTGGGGTTGCTCGTCGCGGCGCGTGGAGCACAGTGTTGAAGAAGCGACACCCTTGAAACGTGTTACCGGTTCCCCTTGAAATAACTCTTAGTATGTGTATAGAAGCAATGCAGCCAGGGCTCCTGTGAGGCTAGAAATATTGCACACAGCACTCCTGTGAGAGGGAAGGCAACGGGAGCAGCACTAGTTGAAATGATACAGGTAATGCTGCTGTGAATGTAGCGATTAAATCAACATCTTTGGCCCCCACTTAAGTTTAATCTTTGTGGCACTGGTTCACGTTGACAGCCACTGGGCAATTTCGCTACCCAAATTGCAGATGTCACCACTGCCCTTACAACAGGATTCACTGAGCTGGGCCCCAACGGTGTAGCAGCCTGCAGCAGGACATAGGTCCCATCCTGATGAGCCGCTGGCCCCTCTGATGCCACTTGTAATACTGCCAGTTGCGGTGCGGACATGTTGAGGTGTGCCTATGGATGGATACTGTGAAGTGCACTGATGTCATCCCTTGAGTGAGCTGAGTGGCGCCACACGGGAGAAGATCGAACCTGCCCCGCTCAACAGCTGACAGCACTGGCACTTGCGATCCCCTTGGGCCGGCATCCGCCATCTTGTCGCACGGCACCCCCCAGCTTCTAATGGAGAAGAGGTGCATATTGGCACCCTGGCAAGCACTAGACTATTGGCGCAGGCGAGGTTCTGTTTCGGCATGCCGCACTTGAATATCCCCGTGAGGATTGTTTGAATGGTCACTGAAGGCAGGTCCTGCTGACACCCGCCGGGGGGTGGGGGGGGGGGGGGGTCGCGCCGCTGGGGCAGACCGTGCTTGGCCCTCCACTGAGGAATGGACATGAACCAGTACCACATGGCTGTGAGGTGCGGATAGCGTGAAGCGTATGCAACTTCGGCCCACCAACTCTGACTCGGGAGGCTACCTCCGTTGGCGGGGGGGGTGGGAACGGACAGCGGGGGGGGCGGGAACGGACAGCGGGAGATGAGGAGAGGGCTCTGGGCGATGGTCTCTGCTAGACCTATTAAAGGTGCCTCTTACCGCGGTGACACTTCTTTCTCACAGCATAGATGTACCCCCTCCTCTCAGGTTTTCTACTTAATGGCCAATCAGCAGCACTAAATGCCGTATCAGGCGCTGTCTCGAAGTTTTATTACAATCTCCCTGTCTCTCCAGCAGTTCTAGGGGGTCCTCTGTGTGGACAAATAAAGCCGACGGTGTCTTGCGTGCTCCCTGCCGCCGGGACCCCAGCACAGAGCCCGGCAGCGCCAGCTTCCTTCCCGCTCTCCCAGCTCCCCCCGTCTCCAGCCCCCTCTGGCTGCCCGCGCCAGCCCCAACATTAGGATGCGGGCCTCTAGGCCATGGAAGCTCTTCAGAGCCTCGTGGATTGTGCTGAGAAAGATCCCCATGATGCCTGCCAGACACCAGATCTCAAAGAGTCTTCTGTATCTGGTGGTCTCTGGAGAACTAGACCCAGTCTTTTTGTGCAACTCTCCTATTTACCTCTTTCTTCTTCTGGTGGTCAACTTGCCTCGAGGCACAAGAATCGAGGTCGTGCACTCTAAATCATAAATTAAATGCAGTCTCTTCCTCTTGTGATCTGGGCTGTAGCGAGAGCTCTCTGTAAACACCCGCTCCATTGTCTAGGTATTTATAACGAGAAGAGCGACACTAAAAGAAGTTAGGCTCAGGACAACACGGGGGAGCCTCGCAGGGCTTCGGATATCGAGGGAGCCTTGCAGGCTCAGAGGAGTGACACCCTGCCACACGGAGCCTTCCCTAGCCCATTTGACTTACCGGGCACTCTGGCGGGGGCTCCTTGCGGGGGTCGCATTGCTCCTTCTCTCCGGACTTGCTTTGAGGGACGGCCGGACTCCAGATACCTCCGGGCGCGCGCGGGGACGCCTCTCAGGTCGGGCCAATCTCTGCCCGGCCCAGGAATGACGCGGGGGAGTCCCGGCGGCCGAGGACCAATCGCCGGGCTGAGGGGGAGACAAGAATCGAGGTCGTGCACTCTAAATCATAAATTAAATGCAGTCTCTTCCTCTTGTGATCTGGGCTGTAGCGAGAGCTCTCTGTAAACACCCGCTCCATTGTCTAGGTATTTATAACGAGAAGAGCGACACTAAAAGAAGTTAGGCTCAGGACAACACGGGGGAGCCTCGCAGGGCTTCGGATATCGAGGGAGCCTTGCAGGCTCAGAGGAGTGACACCCTGCCACACGGAGCCTTCCCTAGCCCATTTGACTTACCGGGCACTCTGGCGGGGGCTCCTTGCGAGGGTCGCATTGCTCCTTCTCTCCGGACTTGCTTTGAGGGACGGCCGGACTCCAGATACCTCCGGGCGCGCGCGGGGACGCCTCTCAGGTCGGGCCAATCTCTGCCCGGCCCAGGAATGACGCGGGGGAGTCCCGGCGGCCGAGGACCAATCGCCGGGCTGAGGGGGAGAGCTGACGACGGCCGGCCGGGGCAGAAGGCGGGCATCAGAGAGAAGCGGGAGGGGGCGGGAAAGGGGGAGGAGAGAGCTGACGACGGCCGGCCGGAGCAGAAGACGGGCACCAGGAACAAGCGCGGGAGAGAACGAGGGGGGCGGGAGAGTACACGAACGGCGGGAGGGGGGCGGGAGAGGACGAGGGAGGCGGGAGAGCACACGAACGGCGGGAGGGGGGCGGGAGAGGACGAGGGAGGCGGGAGAGGGGCAGCTAGGAACAAATAAGGAGACCCGAGCAGCAAGGGAGGTGCCGGCAATGCCGGAACAGACTCGGGGGCGTTCCCGGCGTCGCGTGACGTCGGCAAAAGCCAAAGAATCTCGGGAACGCCCCTGTGTCTGGTCCGGCATTGACGGACGCCTCTCTGTTCCAATGGCTAGCCTCCATTTATGGAGCTAGCCAATGAAGCAGAGGGGCGTGTTCAAGTCACCCATACTAGAAACTACAGATTTCTCTGGAGGAGGAGCCTAACGGCTCCGCCCCCCAGCGAAACCTAAAAAAGGAGAGAGAACAGACCCTATGAACTATAGACCCATCTCCCTCCTAGATAATACTCTTAAAATTTTGGGAAGAGTATTATACAACAGAATTAATGAGTGGGCAGATGAAACAGGGATTTTAGACTCCTGCCACATGGGGTTCAGGAGTGGGGTTGGAACAACCAAGCAGTGTTTAAATTTAAATTTAGTAATCGGTAAATATACTATTGCTCGGTCTGCACCAATCTATTTAGCTTTTATGGACTTATCGCCCGCATTTGACCTAGTAAATAGGTCTAAATTGTGGGCGATTCTTTTAGAATATGGTCTGGATGAATCACTTGTTTATTTTCTTGCGTATTTGCATACTGACACAAGGGCACAAGTAAGGATCGGGAATGGGGGGGAAGTGTCAGAACCCATAAAAGTAGAAAGAGGAGTCAGGCAGGGGTGCGTTTTAGCACCCCTGTCATTTATTATCTATTTAAATGGACTAAACAAATCCCTAAAATCGATATCCCCAGATGTCCCAAAAATAAGGAGAAGATTGTTACCGACTCTGCTTTATGCAGATGACGCGGAGCTCATGGGTCTAACCCCGAATGCCCTGCGCAGCCTGGTAAAAGACTTTGTGTAATATATGGAAAAACTCGATCTTAAAGTAAATTTAAAAAAATCTTTTATTATGTCCTGTGGCCCGGGCAAGAGACAATTAAGTGCTATCTCAGTGGGTGTTGATAAACTTTATTCTACCAACACCTTTCTCTATTTAGGAATGGTTTTTGCTGCGAACGGCTCGCAGACTGGACATTTAGCCCACGCCATGAGCAAGTTCTCAAAATCCATTAACTCTATTCTTAGCCTCCCGGGGCCCAGGAAAGTAGATGCCACAAAAGCCATTTTAAAAATTTTTAAATCACAATGTGTACCAGTAGCTACCTATGGGGCAGAGATCTGGGGCCTGGGAAAAACACAGAGCATCCAGACAGAGGAAAACCTTTTCTGTAGAAAAGTTCTTGGAGCACCCATTTCCTCCTCGGAATACATTTGCCACTGCAAACTGAACTTGTATTACATATCAGATTTTATTGCCTCCAGACCGGCAATGTTCTGGCTCGCTATCTGGAAAAATGACATGGCTGGCCTAACCCAGGACATCATAAAAGACTGCCTCCATTGTGATAAAGGGATGTTAATCCCCTGGCTCTCTGGAGTGTTCAAAAAACTAAGTAGCGTAGGCAAAGGACACCTTTTTCTTGACCCTTGTAAAATCAACCCCGAAGATAACAATTATTTAAAGTCTGCACTGTACGCACTTTATAGAGAAGAAAGATTGGCAAGGGAAATAATTAAACCTACAATCCAGGCCTATATGAACAAAGATCTGTATATACAACCAATCCCTCTGTACCTCACGCTTCTAATGACAAAGTGGGAGAGATCTTTGCTTTTCCGCCTCAGGGCAGGAACTGTGAGACTTTTATTATGTTTTCCACTAGGTTATACCTTTTTAAAATCTGGAAATATTTTGTGCCCATGCGATGATACGAGCCCGCAAACTGATTTACATTTCTTTTTCTTTTGTAAATTTTATCAAAAATATTTTAAATGGTTTTTAGCACCTTATTTTAAAAAGCGCAGACCACTTTCTTTGGAGGAATCAAATTTGATGTTGTTGACTTTAAATAATCAAGAGTTGATATTCCGCACTAGCACTTTTCTAAGAGTTATTACCCATGTTCGTAAAACAATGGGGAACCCATAGTAAATCTGAGAAACTCATATCTGTTTTTTATATTGCTGTTTTTTAACTACTGTAAATATGTTATTTGATCTGGGATTGTCTGTATTGCTTTTATGAATTTGCAAAAATTCGAATAGAGATTTTTGAAATTAAATGAAATGATACTTTGAATCAATCGCACATGAAACTTTCCCAATTTTTTCTTTTATTTCCTCTTTGGGATTATCTTCCCACTCACTTACTTTATTTCGAGCACTTCCTCTTTTTCGCATGTTCCCCCTTGAGAGCAACCTCAATATAATAATGTTCTTTGCTGAAATTTATGAATTGTAATAAATTTACCTTGTTTTCATAATAAATACAGTGGCTGCACATCCCCTTTATTCTAATTGTGTGAAAGTATTGTTCTCCCCAGGAGCGCTGAATTGATTTGAGCTCATAATAAAAAATGAAACTGTAAATTGATTTTACTTTAATGATCTATTGGTTTGAGGACCATTGTTGTCCGATACCACATTGTACCCAGGTCCACAGACTTACATTGGGTTAACCCCTTACCTATAATGACCGTGGAAGGGGACATGGCACAAAGGGATGTGTGACATGTTGCGTTTTCCCTTTTTTGTCTGCACCAAGACACTCAGACTGCAATGGCAGTCGTGCATGTGCTTAGTGAGGGGTCCCTTAGGTTGGCAAAATTAGTGCTGCAGTCTTTAGGAACCCTCTTTAGCACCTCGGGCACTAGGTACCAGGGTACCATTTACTAAGGACTTAAATAGGGTGCTAAAGGTTTTGCCAATTGGGGGAACAAATGTACAGTTTTGGTAAAGAGGTCTAGCACTGGGAATCTGGTTAGCAGGAACCCAGTGCATCTTCAGTTGAAATCACATCATGTACCAGGCAAACCATGGGGGTTCCATGGAGCCGCGGCGAGGCAGTGTCCTGGTGAGGAGGTAACCTTGATATTTGTGTGACTATAAGTACCCCTTCCTTCCTGTTTTAAAGGCTCATGGGGCATTATCTGGGTGATATAAGAAACCCATTCAGCAATATACCTACTGGAGTACAGTATACTGTGCATGGTAAATTCATGTGCACCACTTTGTTAGGATTATATGTAAATACACAGTTGTTTGTTTTGATTTGAGTTTAGAACGGATCTCTTTTAGGTCCAGATTAGAAGCCGGGGGAGGGCTGAGAAACGTGTTGGCACAGGAGACACTACTCATTAAAGCATAGTATCTCCACCACATTCTCCACTTTTAACGATACCATCTCAAACAAACATTTTAATTATTTTTTTCTACTGAGCCAGGTATTTTTTAATTTTTCACCATTCATTCACTTCTGGCCCTTCCACTCACACTCCTACACCACACATAGTATTGGTTTTCATAACCAGTGCTCCCACGTAGTTGTAGGACGCAGCACGCCCGTCCCGCAGTAGGGCAGAAAGACCCCGATGGTGAAGCCTGCTACCAAGGGTCCTTTTGGTGGGTGAGGGGTATTTAAACAAAGCTGTGTGCTTTCCACCATTGTAGGAGACACACGTAGTCTGGAGGAACACTTGTATACTTTCCCATAAGGGTGGATCCCGTTGTTTTTTGACAAAAAGTGGGGGTGACCCTGTCAAAAAGAGCACTTCCCTACATTTTTTATTTTTTATTTTTTGTGATAATGACTTACGCAATTATGGGGCCTAGTGTCTCTGTCTCTTCATCACAGTCACTGTCAAACTGCTTTGCTTCTTATTAGCACCTATTAATTGTTCTTCTTTGAGGGATGTGATTCCATTCTCAGTTTAATGCATTGCTGCTTTACAGTTTCCTGTCGTTGTTTCAAACCCACACTCGATTTTGGGCCTGAAAGATGAAAAGTGCTTTTATCAATATTTCCATGGTTGATGTTCATATGGCGAGTGTTGTAGCTGAGGCCATGCACTCCGGCTCCATTTTGGAGGACCAACAATGGTTTTGTCTGGTAAACTTGTATTCATTTACTGAGACTGCCCGTTTCCAATTTTCTTCTTCGGTAGGCAAATTTTGACTAAGTTTTAATAGTAATCTTGTCATCACTGTCGTCATGTGCACTGTAATGACTTCCACGTATTCTGATTGAAGAAGTGGAAGAGCCTTGTAAAGCAGTGAAAGTGTGATGATGGCTCTCTTAAGAACAGCATTATTTAGGGGATGTATGAAAGAACGAGCTTTGTCATAAATCCCTTGACAATTGTTCTACTTTAAGACAGAGCTTGGAGGAAGTGGCTGTCCTAAAAGAGCATTACTGGGCTCAAACTAATCTGGGCTAGGTCTGAGTTTCTGCCATGCCACTCCAGCTATAAAGTTTGAGCTATTGCCACCATCCCTCTTCCCCTAAACACTTTGGTATTACCATATCATTTACCAACAAAAACAACATCCTGGTGGTGATGTGGGATTCAAACTAAGCTCTGAAGTATACATTGTGTCAGTTATTCGTTCAGCTTTTTCAGGCTTAAAGTGATTCAAATAAGTCCTTCCATTAATTGACCAGGTCTGTCATAGAGGGTTTGTTGAAGCACTAATCAGTGCTAAATTGCACTCTGATAACAATTCACCTGTTAACCCACTGAATATGGGTTGTCAGCTTTTTATGTTTCTACGACTATGCCCGTTCCAATTATTTATTTTTGGAAATATGGACAGGTTTCAGTGCTGTTTAACTAAATGTAATTTAACTAATGGAAGAGTAGACGACTGGTTGGAACTTGGGTACCTACCCAAGTTCCAGATTGACCGGCTGCAGGCAGTGCAGGTTGCAGCCACTAGTCTCATCCTGAGTATTAGAAAGTTCAAAAGTATGTCTTTAGTAGTATCCCTTCAGGGTGTGGTGACACTGCACTGGTTGAATTTAGAGGATGGATTATATATACAATTCTTGATTTAGTTTATAATTGAATGTCAGGAAGAGCCTAGTTTATCATGGAAACAGAATTGTGTGACATACCCATGCTAGAGAGTTGCATTCGAGTAATGTTGGGCAGATGGTGGCTCCAAATGGATGCCTCAGGCTCAAAACTAACTTAACGTTTTTGGTATTTGGACCACTCCTCCTGTACTCTTTTCCACTTGATGTCGGAGAAAAACCTACAGTACTGTCACCTTTCATGTGTTATAACAGTGCATGATGGAACCTTTGGTCATCATTCCCGTAAGTAATCTAGAAGTGCACTCAACGTACTCCCTTCGCGTCCAGTCTTCATCAGATTGTGATGCCATGGATTCTGAAGGTTCTTTAGTACTATAGACAATTTGCATGCCTTGGTACAACACTTACGCTTGGTAAATATGGTACTAAAACAGACCTTGGTGTCCATAAACATCCTAGTAGTACCTACAAGTGCTCAACATTTTTTAGGACTGCACAGTTTAATTAAGATCAAACCAAAGTATATCCGGCATTGGCTTGAGCAAGCAATTTCATAAGTGACACATTTTTACACTTATTTACAACCATCTTGTTTTCTGGGTAGTCTTTAAGAAGATATTTGAATGTCTGAACTTAGATTATTCCTCTGCAGAGGCTTGTGTCATTTTCACCAGGATTCAGGAAAGGGGGTGGTGATGGACAGAGTATCTGAATTAAACAGAACACTCCTACCCAGTCAATAGATCAGGGTTTCATCCATCACCATTTTTTAGCTCACTGCACCATCCCAGCTCAGAACCTGGCTACATGGAAATTAGTCTGTCCCTGGCCCAGTGCATCATGGGAACAGGACAGACCAAACTACCAAGCCAATTCTTTTACTGGAAAGGAAACAAGCTTCCGGGGACCGGTTTCTGGCATTACAGCCGTCTTCGGCCCGGCTTGCTTGAATCCTGATGGTGCAGTGAGCAAGGGACTCACATCTGAGTATACCCTTCCACGTTTATGGTGGACAAAACGATTCAGGAAAGGGGGTGGTGATGGACAGAGTATCTGAATTAAACAGAACACTCCTACCCAGTCAACAGATCAGGGTTTCATCCATCACCGTTTTTTAGCTCACTGCACCATCCCAGCTCAGAACCTGGCTACATGCAAATTAGTCTGTCCCCGGCCCAGTGCATCATGGGAACAGGACAGACCAAACTACCAAGCCAATTCTTTTACTGGAAAGGAAACAAGCTTACGGGGACCGGTTTCTGGCATTACAGCCGTCTTCGGCCCGGCTTGCTTGAATTCTGATGGTGCAGTGAGCAAGGGACTCACATCTGAGTATACCCTTCCACGCTTATGGTGGACAAAACGATTCAGGAAAGGGGGTGGTGATGGACAGAGTATCTGAATTAAACAGAACACTCCTACCCAGTCAACAGATCAGGGTTTCATCCATCACCGTGTTTTAGCTCACTGCACCATCCCAGTTCAGAACCTGGCTACATGCAAATTAGTCTGTCCCTGGCCCAGTGCATCATGGGAACAGGACAGACCACACTGCCAAGCCAATTCTTTTACTGGAAAGGAAACAAGCTTCCGGGGACCGGTTTCTGGCATTACAGCCGTCTTCGGCCCGGCTTGCTTGAATCCTGATGGTGCAGTGAGCAAGGGACTCACATCTGAGTATACCCTTCCACGCTTATGGTGGACAAAACGCTTCAGGAAAGGGGGTGGTGATGGACAGAGTATCTGAATTAAACAGAACACTCCTACCCAGTCAACAGATCAGGGTTTCATCCATCACCGTTTTTTAGCTCACTGCACCATCCCAGCTCAAAACCTGGCTACATGCAAATTAGTCTGTCCCTGGCCCAGTGCATCATGGGAACAGGACAGACCAAACTACCAAGCCAATTCTTTTACTGGAAAGGAAACAAGCTTCCGGGGACCGGTTTCTGCCATTACAGCCGTCATCGGCCCGGCTTGCTTGAATCCTGATGGTGCAGTGAGCAAGGGACTTACATCTGAGTATACCCTTCCATGCTTATGGTGGACAAAACGATTCAGGAAAGGGGGTGGTGATGGACAGAGTATCTGAATTAAACAGAACACTCCTACCCAGTCAACAGATCAGGGTTTCATCCATCACCGTTTTTTAGCTCACTGCACCATCCCAGCTCAGAACCTGGCTACATGCAAATTAGTCTGTCCCTGGCCCAGTGCATCATGGGAACAGGACAGACCAAACTACCAAGCCAATTCTTTTACTGGAAAGGAAACAAGCTTCCGGGTACCGGTTTCTGGCATTACAGCCGTCTTCGGCCCGGCTTGCTTGAATCCTGATGGTGCAGTGAGCAAGGGACTCACATCTGAGTATACCCTTCCACGCTTATGGTGGACAAACGATTCAGGAAAGGGGGTGGTGGTGGACAGAGTATCTGAATTAAACAGAACACTCCTACCCAGTCAACAGATCAGGGTTTCATCCATCACCGTTTTTTAGCTCACTGCACCATCCCAGCTCAGAACCTGGCTACATGCAAATTAGTCTGTCCCTGGCCCAGTGCATCATGGGAACAGGACAGACCAAACTACCAAGCCAATTCTTTTACTGGAAAGGAAACAAGCTTCCGGGGACCGGTTTCTGGCATTACAGCCGTCTTCGGCCCGGCTTGCTTGAATCCTGATGGTGCAGTGAGCAAGGGACTCACATCTGAGTATACCCTTCCACGCTTATGGTGGACAAAACGATTTAGGAAAGGGGGTGGTGGTGGACAGAGTATCTGAATTAAACAGAACACTCCTACCCAGTCAACAGATCAGGGTTTCATCCATCACCGTTTTTTATCTCACTGCACCATCCCAGCTCAGAACCTGGCTACATGCAAATTAGTCTGTCCCTGGCCCAGTGCATCATGGGAACAGGACAGACCAAACTACCAAGCCAATTCTTTTACTGGAAAGGAAACAAGCTTCCGGGGACCGGTTTCTGGCATTACAGCCGTCTTCGGCCCGGCTTGCTTGAATCCTGATGGTGCAGTGAGCAAGGGACTCACATCTGGTGGATCAAGCCCTGATCTCTTGACTGGGTAGGAGTGTTCTGCTTAATTCAGATACTCTGTCCATCACCACCCCCTTTTCTGAATCGTTTTGTCCACCATAAGCGTGGAAGGGTATGCTCACTGCACCATCAGGATTGAAGCAAGCCGGGCCGAAGACGGCTGTAATGCCAGAAAACGGTCCCCGGAAGCTTGTTTTCCTTTCCAGTAAAAGAATTGGCTTGGTAGTTTGGTCTGCCCTGTTCCCATGATGCACTGGGCCAGGGACAGACTAATTTGCATGTAGCCAGGTTCTGAGCTGGGATGGTGCAGTGAGCTAAAAAACGGTGATGGATCAAGCCCTGATCTCTTGACTGGGTAGGAGTGTTCTGCTTAATTCAGATACTCTATCCATCACCACCCCCTTTTCTGACTCATTTTCACCAGGAAACATTTATGTTTTAACATGTGTGATTCATTATCACCATTTGGCTTCTGAGACTGTCTGGGTTGAGAGAATTAGGACAACTGATAACATTGATTCAATGAGGCTTAAAGCAGTAGATAAAAGGCAAGTTGGTTCGATCCCAGAGTCTTACATCCTTTGCTAAACTAATTGATTTGACATTTTTGATTGAACATCAATTATGAGAAGGACATAGAGAAGGAAGGACATTTAAGTGGGTCACTCAGTTTTCCATTCGTATAAGTATCAAGGACCCCCCTGACAACTAATTCCAATAATACCTAGGTCAGGAATAAGACAACATGTGAAATGTAACAACCTAGGCAATTAAATCTAGCTTGTCATATATAATAATAGAGAGGAAAAGAACTAATTAAAATTCAGCTTCTGATGTTTATTAACATAATCAGTTAAAAAAATACATATTACACAAAAAACTGATTCTCAAATATAGCCTATCAAATCGCATCAATAATAATCATATCAGCGTTACAAAGTTAAGCAAACACCAATGTATTTAAAATTTAAAAAGTGGCACAAATATATCTCGACGCGCGTTTTGGCGACCAGCGCCTTCTTCTGGAGTAGCCACGTACTACCTATAAAGAAAAATAATATATAATAGGTACCATTTAACAAATGAACAAACATAATAATAATACAATATAATTCAAGCTGAACCATAGATATAATTTGAGATTGACCTCTCATTATATGACAAGTATAGACTAACCCTGGGCGTAGTTCGCGGAGTCGGACTCCGCGGAGCTACGCGAAGACGTAGTTGCACTCCGCGAACTACGCGTAGCTCCGCAACCATGCGGAGTTGCTTGCTGGGCCCGTTCGCGCGCCGTTTTTCGTCTTCGGGAGCGCGGTGCGCGTGTTCGGGGCGTTGCCTGCATGCTCGGGATGGCTAGCGCGCTAAATTACCCCAGAGGTTTGTCCCGCCTGCTTGCGTTCCCTTATTTCCTGTTCCGGGTCAATTAACGTGGTCGCGTTGTGCAAGACATGTTCGGGAACTCATCTTCTCGTTCGCGCGTCCTTATGGCTTTATCGCGCTTCCAATGACGTTATCGCGTTCGCACAGTCGCACGGGAGGGTTTAGAAACATGGTGGCAGACGCGACCGGGAAAAAGCGAACGCAGAACCAAGGTAAGCCATTGCCGCGCACGCGATAATGTTATTTAGCGCGCGACAATGTTATTTAGCGCGCGACAACTACGCTCCGCACCGGATAGCGGAGTTATCGGCAGCTACGCGAACTCCGCGGAACGCGGAGTTGCCAAAACTCCGCAAACTCCGCAAACGGAGCGTAGTTCTTCGCCCAGGGTTAGTATAGACTAACTCATAACAATTCATGGCAGTCATGATAGCATATTTATTTCATTGCTCATTTCCTTTTTAAAGGTCTCTCTTTCATTTGAAGGGCATTGAAGTGATGTTGATTAAAAGAAAATGCAAGGTAAGGGATTTATTACCTAACACCATATCTTTCAAGTATCTATCTAATGGTACTATTGGTGTTTTTAACGAATTCAGACTCTCTAGTGGCCAAAAAGTCTTATTTCTGGTATATCACAATAGTATTCATGTGTACTTACTTAATCACTGAGTATACAACTTGAGGCAATTGCAGGCCCGACGTCCTGAGATCAAAGGCGATTAACTATAAAAAATATATATGATAACATAAATGTATCAAAACTGAGCAGCCTATATGTATAGCATGTCTGATTTAAAGTGCTAAATGTACTAACTATATTTAAATCAAAGGCTTACAATAAGTGAATATTTGAATTTTGCTGCTCCAATGACTTGCTTGTCACATTGGATGTTGAATCCTTATACAGTAACATCCCCCTTTTGGCAGCAATGGAGAGCACCAAGTGGTTCATTGAAGAACAAAAGATACCTTGTACTGTTACTTTTGGTCCTCGAGCCTGTGGGGGCACCCGCAGGCCCCTGCAATTATAAATTGTAAATTGGGCAATACCCCAGGGGCCTGGCCCACCCGGGGTCTCATTTAAATGAAGCACGGGAGACCATGCTTCATTTTTTTTTTTTATAATGTCGGCATCATTCGCGACCTCAGCGCAAATTCCGCTGAAAGTATTTTTAAAAAAAAGCTTTTTATGGTCCTGGGGGTCCTTGTGGGACCCTCTGAGCAGGTCTATGGGGTCAGGGTGTTTCTACCCTGCCCCCTTTTCTTGTTTTTTATGTTTGTTTCACTGTTTTCTTGTGACTCTGTTCTACAGAGTCACAAGATGGCTGCCAGCATTTCCTGGTTTGGAGTGTTGACAGCCAATTAGAATGAAGCTTATGGTCAGGAGGGGTTTCGAACCCACCGCGACCATAGATATTGATATTTTTATTTTTTGATTTTCTCAAGAACTTCTGAACGGATTTATATCATTTTAAAAAAAAGGTCGTTTTCTGAACCAATAACTACCTTTTTGCCAAATTTTGGGTAATTCCGTTCAGCAGTTCGGGCTGTAGCCTTGCCTAAAGTTTCCTATGGGAAATTGATTTTTTAACTCTTATTTTTTGAATTTCTCTGCAACAACTGAACAAATTTACACCATTTAAAGGAAAGTCACTTTCTGAACCAAGCCCTACCTTTTTGCCAAATTTGTTGTAATTCGTTCAGCAGTTCGGGCTGTAGCCTTGGCTAAAGTTTCCTACACAAATTAACATGGAGAAAAAACTTTTTGGGACCCCCTTTTTTCTCAGCGCCCGCTTGACTAACCACCCCCAAACTTTCAGGACAGAAGCTGACCTGGATAGACCTTTTTTTTGAGAATTTTGCGACGATTCGTCAAATGATGCCAAAGTTATTAGCAAATCAAAAAATGCTCTTTCTATGGAAACTAGGTTCTAACTATAACTACCTACTGGCAATCGCTAGTAGGATATATATATATATATATATATATATATATATATATATATATATATATATATATATATATATATATATATATATACATACATATATATATATATATATATATATATATATATTACCTACTGGCGATAGCCAGTAGGTATATATAGTTAGGATTATTTCTCTATGGAACTTTTGAAAATTCTATGTCTAATAACTTTGGCGTTTGTGGACGGAATCGGCTGAAATTTTCAGGAAAATGGCACATTTTGTTTCTGAGCAGCCCTTGAAAATTTGGGGGGGTTTCGTCAAGGGGGGGCCGAGAAAAAAGGGGGGTCCCAAAACGCGTTTTTCCCATGTTAATTTCCATAGGGCGTTTGGCCTCACTTTTAGCTCGAACGGCTGAATGGATTTGCACGAAACTTGGCAAAATTGTAGGGACTGTTAGCCCGATGTGCCTTTGCTGGGTCTCAATATATGTGCTCCAGTGGATTTTGAGAAATTAACGTTTTAAAAAATTTATATATCTGTGACAGCGTCCCAGATAGCGCTCCAGATCGAGTACTTTTCGCGTCACGGAGCTTTGCGAAGCGATGCTGATTGGCTCTCCGGTGTCTGTCAACATTCTAAACAGTCCGGTGCGGCCGCCATCTTGTCTCTCGGTAGGATCGAGAGACAAGAAGAGGTGAAAAACGAAGGGGGAATTTAATGAAAGGGGGCAAGGTAGACCCCTCTTGACCCCCTAGGAATGATGTTGGGGTTATTAAAGGGTCCCGTGGGGAAAATAAAAAAAATTTGATTTTTCACGGTAGAAGCGCTTCCCGGATCGCGAACCGGGCCGCAAACTGGTAGCGAAACGGGAATTCGCCATTTTGTGTTTCGATTTAATTAAATTACTAGGTATAAGGGGGTACGGGAGACGTATCCTGATCCCTTATGTTTTTTGAGGGTGGCTGAGGAGGCTCATATATGTTGATACATGTCTTCCAGCGGCTGTGCGTGAGCGCTTTTTTTTTTTTGCTGCGTGACGTCTGTTAACGTTCGATTCGATGGAAATCAGGAAGTGTTGACCGCCATTTTGTCACTGCGATAAAATATTTTGTTATAAATTAATCCTTATTGATAAACATTGTCTGCGCCATCTTGCCTTTTTTCCAATGCCACAATTTTGTCGTGCACGGCAGCCATTTTAGATGCCTTGACCAGACCCACTCTCTGCACGCCGTCGATTCTCAGCACGGCTCCCCACCCTCGCAAGCATCTCCCCCACGCACTGGTCACCCCCGCTCTCTCTCTCATGCATGGGCCATAAACCTCCCCGCATCTGCGCTGCTCTTCCCTGAGAATCACACCCCGTGCCCGCCCGACACCTACCTTTCACCCTATTCACTACCGCACCCTCTGACACTCCTCTTCCTCTGTGTCCGATTGTCCAGGCCGGTCCCAGGCTATCACCTAGCCCTGCGGATGTAGTTTATGGCCCCAGCTGTAGAGAATCCAGACATGCCAACCCTCCCGATTCAGGCGTGAGACTACCGATTTCAGTGCTAGACTCCCGCCTCCCGATTCCTGCAAGCAAAAACCCGATTCCTCGGGGGTTTCAGCTGACAGGGCTTGGTATTGTGTAACGTGCTAATTCTTCCAGGAAACATCAGAGGGCCGATGCAGGGGCTCTAGAAGGGGTGATAAACCATTTAAGCCTCATTAACAAGCGCATGGTCTTTTAAAGATCTGTGAAGTACTCGGGGCGGCGGTGTGTGTGCCCTGTTTCAGGAGCGGGTGGGGGGGGGCGGGTACACTGCCAGCAACTTGCCAGGCCAGGCAGTGTTCAACACTTGCATCACCCTTTCTCTGCCTGCTATTGCGCTCCATGCTTCGGAAAGGTGAGTTTGAAATGTCCGATCCTGCAGCAGCACACTTCCAAAGCCCACACATGACAATAACCCGATTCAAGGCCCCATTCTCCCGATTATTTTTTTAAATCTCCCACTTTGCTCTTCTGAAATGTTGGCATGTATGAGAATCACCCCTCTTCAAAGGAGTTACAGTAGATGAAGGCCCCCACCCCATGAGATCCGTCACACCATACGGGTTCCTACTATCTGATAACCATCCTGTATTGTGCTTGGGGAGGGGATTCTCACTGTGAGGGTGTGTGGGACCGAGCCTGAAGCGGAAGATTCCAGGGATGCCTCTTTGTACATCAAAGTTTTTACAATTATGTGTCACATTAATAATATATAGCACTTTAACAAAGTAGCAGGATTATAAAACTTTAATAACTTATAAATATATACAACGCAACAAAAACAGTAAACACATTTAAACATTTTTTTGTAAAAAGAAGCAACAATGGTCAGTAGCTGTGTTTTGTGCGAATAGTCCCAAGGCAGCACAACGAGCTGAGTTCTGGACGGCACCCAGGTGATGTCACTGGTTTTTGGTATCCTACAATGCAGCTCCGAAAAATGGCGTGGGGCGTCCCTGGGGAGGCCTTGTCAGTAGCGGTCTGTTGTGCGAATAGTTCCAAGGCAGCAGAACGCGCTGAGATGTGGATGGCACCCAGGTGATGTCCAGTAAACTGCTGCACTGGTTTTTGTATCCTATAATGCTGCTCAACAAAAAAAAGTTGCGCCTACTCTTGCGGTTCAGCGATAGGCGGCTGCCACAGGACTCTCAAAATGGCGGCAGGCTCTTTCCTTTTTGGGCCTGGTCCACTAAAATGGCCCTGGGACACCTTGGAACTCGGACGCTTGTCTGCTAGGTCTTGGACCCCATTCTCGAAAGCGTCCCCTCAGCAGTGAAGATTCTACAAAAGTCTTGGGGGCCCTCGACTCCTGCAGGCTTCCGGTGGGGAGCGGCTGCCATGATTGCTCGCGGAATGACCACGACGGAGCCACGAGATGGTGGTGCTTTCATGCCAACGCCAGCTTCAGTCTGAAACATCCAGAAACAAGGAGGGGCTTTCATCGTTTTGGAAAAAAAAAAATTCTAAACCAATGAAAAGTGTTATTTTTAGGTCATATGACCAAGCCTTCCATCATTTGGAAACCAAAAGTAAAATGAACCAATGAAAAGTTTTATAAACAAGTCACATGACCTGTTATGCGGCATAGGGTTATAAATAAGGGTAGAAAATCCGTTGGCACGTGAGGCGGCGTCAGTAGCGGACCGATGTGCGAATAGGCCGAAGGCAGCACAACGCGCCGAGATCCGGATGGCACCGAGGTGGTGTCCAGCAAGTTGCTGCACTGGTATGGCTATCCTACAATGCTGCGCCGAAAGTCAGCGTGGGGCGCCCCGTTGGCCTGTGAGGTCGCGTCAGTCAGTGGGGGCTGTTTGAGGATCTGACTGCATTGGAAAGCAATGTGATGCTGTGCGTCGCCCCCAAGATGGAGGCTCCTCGGCTGCAGTGGGGCGCCCCTTGGTGTTTCACTCGCTATCCAGTTGAGTTGCGTTCGCACTTGCGGCTACAGTAGGCCGAAGGTAGAACAACGCGCCGAGATCTGGATGACACCGAGGTGGTGTTAAGCAAGTTGCCGCACTGGTGTGGCCATCCTACAATGCTGCTCCGAAAGTCGGCGTGGGGTGCCCCGTTGGCCGGTGAGGTGGTGTCAGTAGCGGACCGATGTGTGAATAGGCCGGAACCAGCACAAGGCGCCAAGATCCGGATGGCACCGAGGTGGTGTCATAGTTGAGAGTTCTGAGCAGTGCTTGCAACACTGTCTGAAGCTTTGCACCTGCTAAAGCTTCACTATCGCCCTGGTGTGGCCAAAGATCGCCCATGACATAGGCGGCCGGCTACCGGGGTCTGGCGGAACTTTTTTCCTTTTCCTTTCTGTATCTTGTCCCACAATCCGTTTGACCTGAAGACACGACCAGGTCCCTGAATGTGTGCAGGGGGACGTTATTGATTGAATCAAAATGGCGGCTTCACACAAAGCTGAGTCAAGCGTTGCTGTTGATGCTATACAGACAAAAATTGGTTTTCAGTTTGTACATTCTTCAGGATTTTTTTTTCCATCCAAGGCTGGTTGAGAGTTTGTAGAACAATGGCTTCAGATTTTCAACATACTACTCTTCAACATTCTTCCTAAATGTAACAATGTGAGACTCACTAGGAGAACGGCTGTTTATCTTTCCTTTCAAAATGCTGCCAACAATATTTTCTGAATGGAAGACACCATCTTGTAGCATAAAGGGCCGAAAGGGGTTATGGTCCGGCCGCTGGTTGGTGGAGACATTTTGACTATATCCTGGACCTGCCCGGCCTCGCCCAAAATGGCGCCGGTATAAATGGGACTCGTAACTCCTTGTTGTGTACTGGTTGAACAACCTTGATATCACGAGATATGAATGCAGTTTTGAAGCACATGGCGGGCGGGGACGAGAATTGATTGAATATTTCGACATCCCTATTGATATTAAGTTCTGATGTGTTATTGATTACTGTACTATTGAAAGTTCGAATTAACGTCACCCATGGTACTTGCCCACAAATGTATATCTAGATAATTTTATTGAAAGTGGCCCTGTCGTATTTTAATTACAAAATGTACGTCCACCGATTCCGCAACTGTTAGACACCTTAGTTCTTGCAACCTAATGGCCCGCTCGTTACGTTCCTCTACAATGTAAATGTCTCTTCATCATATACGATTTCAGTTTGCTCCGTGGCCGGCCCACGTGGTTATAGGCCAGTATTTGTATACTGACATTTTCGCAATAAAGGTTTTTAAAACAAAACATGGTAGTAGTATTTACATTGGTAAAGTTTTTAATTTTAGTCACTGTTTTCGAATCAGTAAAAGGCAAGTGAAATAAAGCAGTCCAATTACATGACGGATAAAAGGTATAATACGCAGGAACGCAGTAAAGATAAATGGTCAAGGGCAGTTGTGTTTTCCACTCCTGCAACATAAAGTGATCAATAAGAATCTGATAATCAGGCGTATCGGCGACTAAGACAGCAGGCCGAGCCTCTTTTACTCAACGGCTCCGTCATGGGACGAAGAAACGCCCTTTTTCTCAAAAAAGGAATATATTTTACTTGCAGGACAGTTGTAAATTTTCCGGGAAAGTACATTAGCCTGGAACATTATAACATATATGTTTAAGAAAAAATAATGTTCGAAACCAATAAAAAGCGTAATTTTTAGCTCATATGACCAAGCCTTTCATCATTAAAATAACAAAAGTAAAATGAACCAATGAAAAGTTTTATTAACAAGTCACATGACCTGTTATGCCTACGTTACGCGCTGCGCGCCGCGCCCCGATCGCTTCCGGGAAGCTGCGCTTCGCGCACCGGAGCACTTCCGGGTGCGCTAATGCGGCGTGTCATATAACGCATTACGCGACAACGTAGGTCCAGAATATAGTCAAAGCGTTCTGAACACAACCCCTTTCAGCAGTCTAAAAAGTTCTGTTAAATGACAACAGAAGGGACAGGCAACAAGAACCATCAGTCAAAGAGGGGAGGGCAAGTTCTTCTCTACCGGGTCATGTTGGGGCGCTACCGGAACTGATCGAATTGGTAGTCTACAGTGTTTCTGGATGTTTCAGACTGAAGCTGGCATGAGAGCACCACCATCTCGTAGCTCAGTCGTGGCCATTCCACGAGCAGTCATGGCAGCCGCTCCCCACCAGAAGCCTGCGGGAGTTCGGGGCCAAGACTTTTGTAAAATCTTCAAGGCTGAGGGGACGCTTTCGAGAATGGGACCCAAGCCCTATCAGGCAAGCGTCCGAGTTCCAAGGTGTCCCAGGGCCATTTTAGTGGACCACGCCCAAATCTGAAGAGCCGGCCGCCATTTTGAGAGTCCTGTGGCAGCCGCCTATCGTTGCATCGCAAGAGCGGGAGCAACTCAACTACATGGTGAGCGAGACACTGTAGTCGCAAGAGCGGGCGGTAAACAGCTGAATGGCGGAAGAGGCACAGTGTAGCAAAAGCGGGCGGAATGGCAACTGAAACGGTAAAGGGGCGCCCCACTACAGCGTGTCTTCAGGTCAAACTGATTGTGGGACAAGGTCCAGAATGGAAGAGTCATCAAAAGGCAAAAAGTTCCGCCGGACCCCGGGAGCCGGCCGCCTATGTCGGGGGCGATCTCAGGCCACACCAGGGCAACACGACTTGGGGAGGGGGCAGGAGCTAAGTGCCCTCTCACCGCCCCCCGGGGGCCTCCGTCAAGCGGTTCAGGGAGGCACCGCATCACATTGTTTAACAATGCAGTCAGGTCCACAAACGGCCCTCACTTACTTTGAGAATAGTGAAGCTGCAGTAGGTGCAAATAAGCTTCAGACAGTGTTACAAGCGCTGCTCAGAACTCTGAACTATGGCACCCAACATCCAGGACTTATGCCATTTGAGCATGGCAGTGACATCGAAGCAACTCAGGGACCAAAACCATGAATGTACACTCACGTATGAAAATCTTACTTGGGGAGGGGGCAGGAGCCAAGCGCCCCTCCCAGTCCGCGTCACCACACCGTATGTTGAAAATCTGAAGCCATCGTTCTACAAACTGTCATCCAGCCTTGGATGGAAAAATCTAGAAGAATGTACAAACTGAAAACCAGTTTTGGTCTGCATAGCATCAGCAGCAACACTTGCTATCAGAGTGCATGAGTTTCATGCTCGATCGATTGAGCTAGCCGGATCGGGCAACAAAAAGTATAAAATAGTTATGCAAATTGTTATTTAATAAAATGTTTCACCCTGTTACTTTGCTGGTGTGTTGTATATATTTATAATATTTGCATAGGGTTTGTCGTTATTTTGGGTGGGGTGGGGTGGGGTGGGCGGCAGAGTCGAGCTGTCTTGGAGCTAAGTTCATCTTACTAGTGTCGTATTTCTCATGAGGGGTTGTTCTTAATGTTTCTATTTTAGCGAGGTCAAAAACAGATCCCATTAGTGGCCTACTGATTTTGCTCGATTCCTTTTGTTTTTTTAAACTATTTTTCACTATCTGCAAAGACTAAACAGAGTATTGCGACTCTGTGCTTGTTTGTAAATACAGAATGAACCAAAGAGAACCAATTCTAAAACAGTAAATGCTTGGATAGCAATCAATCAAATAGAGAGAGAAGCAGGCACGACGGATTACAACGGGGGCAAAGGCCTGCATTAACTACCCTTCACTATCTGCAAAGAGAGAGTACTGCTAGAAGAAAAGAGGGGGGGGCAGCGTTCAAAGCACATCAGCGTGCATAAACACGAAAATGTTTTTACCTATCATGTACTTGACATTTGACAGCATTTGATATTTGGTATTAAAAAACCATTGAAATTCACAGAAAAAACCATAGGTTTTAGGCCATATATAGTTAGGGATTTGCATTTACAAAACCTTATTTTACTCGCATAAAACTATTGAAATTCGCATATATAGTTAGATGCGCTAACTATATATCGCGCGCCCGCAATCCACTGCTGATGATGTCACATATTACATCATTCATGACATGGTCAGTGACATCACTGATGACATCACTGATGACAACTCAAATGACATCACTGATGACAACTCAAATCACATCACTGACAACATCACTGATGACATCAATCATGTGATAATACGATCAACCTCTTCAGACTCTAATATAACCTTAGATACACTCAGAGTAAACAGACACTCACAGACTGTCACTCATCCATGGAGTTACTCACACACCTATTCAGTCATGCACTGAATCAATCACACCTCCATATCCTCAACTGTACAGTTATACACACCTTACTTATTCAAACATATACTAACACATATTTACTCTTTTATACAATCCCTGATACAAGTTCACAATGATCCATACAGCCACTCACACATTCACTGGCTCTTATGCACAGTAATTTATATATGTGAACTTTCACATGTACTGTGTTTTACATATGTACTTACTTTGACAGGTAGCACTGAGATATCCATTCACTCACCAATACACTCGTACACAGTCAACCACCCATACAGCTGTTTCCACATGCAGTTTTGAACCCATAGATCTAGTGAATAAACTGTACACACATGTATGCACAGAGTCACACACCTCCCAGCCACACACACACTCACTCTCCCATACAAATACTTGGGCAACTAATCAATAACCCATACAGTTACTCATATAGCTACTGATCAACACATGCAGCAGTTCATAGAACAACAGATATAATGATGCACACATTAAGATAGTTTAGTCACTAACCCATGCACTCAGTGAGACACATTTAATCACTCTCTCATACAGTCAGTCATGCACCTACTAAATCCTTCATCCAGACACTTATACATCCACTCATTCTTCAATATGTAAGACATATTTTAACTTTACAGAAACACACAGCCACTGGATGATGTCATCAGTGATGTCATCAGTGATGTCATCAGTGATGTCATCAGTGATGTCACTGACCATGTCATGAATGATGTAATATGTGACATCATCAGCAGTGGATTGCAGGTGCGCGATATATAGTTAGCGCATCTAACTATATATGCGAATTTCAATGGTTTTATGCGAGTAAAATAAGGTTTTGTAAATGCCAATCCCTAACTATATATGGCCTAAAACCTATGTTTTTTTCTGTGAATATATATATATATATATATATATATATATATATATATATATATATATCAACACACAGTTATGGCTATTCCCCAAGCCTCTTGTTCGGCGGGCACACGGCAGGGGTAGCCACCCCCGTAAATTCACACGATTTAACCAGCAGGTTCCCTCCTCCAGTCCCGGGAAGAAACCACACAGGAGCCGTGGCCACAATTCAAAGTTGCAGTTTAATGCGAATCACAAGGACCTACGCGTTTCGGAGTAAAACACTCCTTCCTCATATATATATAAGCATTTAAAAACGTGATGTCATTTGAGATGTCATCAGTGATGCCATGAGTGATGTCACTGACCATGTCATGAGTGATGTAATATGTGACGTCTTCAGCAGTGCATTGCGGGCGCACGAGTTATAGTTAGCTGAACTAACTATAATGGGGGAATTTCAAAGATTCTGTATGAGAGAAATGTCCAGCTAACAATAACGTATATAAAACCTATGGTTTTGTCAGTGAATTTCTAAGGTTTTTTAAATGCTAATTCCAAACTATAATGTGTGTGAAACCTATGGTTTTTGCAGTGAATTTCTAAGGTTTTTTAAATGCTAATTCCTAACTATAACGTATGTGAAACCTATGGTTTTTTCAGTGATTTTCTATTGTTTTTTAAATGCTTATTCCTAACTATAATGTGTGTGAAACCTATGGTTTTTGCACTGAATTTCTAAGGTTTTTTAAATGCTAATTCCTAACTATAACTCATGCGAAACCTATGTTATTTTCGGTGAATTTCGAAGGTTTTTTAAATGCTAATTCCTAACTATAACGTGTGTGAAACCTGTGGTTTTTCCAAAGAATTTGCGAGGTTTTTTAAATGCGAATTCCCAACTATGACGTGTGATCAACTTTGCTAGGGCTTCAACTAGAGCCCTTGCAGTGGATGCTCCAGCTGCTGCCCCCAGCACCTCCACTTCTGCTAGACTATCTCCTTCCTCTTCCAATTTGGATATCCGGCCACTTTTTTCAAACGTACATGTCCGTTGCAACTTATGCAATGAAATATTATGTTATGGTGAGCAGAGTGTCAACCAGACAACCTGATCGGGATAAGGATTAGGCAGCATACCTGCTCCCGCAGATATTTTTTTTCATAATTTGGTTTGTTCCTGTTGAGCACTTTTTCATTACCTGTTTTTCCTTGTTGTTCAAACCTCCCCGAAAAATATAAAATTGTTTAAAAAAAAAAGTAAAATTGGTTGAAATTTTTTTTTAAACAAGAAAAATGAAAAAAACTAACTTCACTTCTCCAAGAAGAGCTGTATTTCTTATATACTGTGTCATACTTTTTTTTGAATGAATGTGTAGTGTATAAATGAATGACTGAAATGACTGAGTTAAGGAGAGGAAGGGACTGAGGGAATGAGTGAGGAAAATGGAGTATGATGAGTGAGGAAAGGGGAGTCCAAGAGTGACTGAAACAAGGGGACTAAGTGTAGGGGAGTGAGGTAAGGGGAGTGAAAGAGTAAGGCAATGGCAGTAAGGAAAGGAGAGTGAAGGAGGGGGAGTGAGAAAAGGGGAGCAGGGCACGGAGACAGGAAAGGGGAGTAAGAGATGGAGAGGGAGAAGTAGAGCAGGGTAAAGGGAGTGAAAGTAACAGAACTGGAGTAATGGTGAGAGAAGGGGTATAAGGATGAGAAAAGGGGGTTAGGGAAAGTGAGAGATGGGGAGTGGGGGAGAGAGAAGTGGAGTGAGAGGATGAAGGGAGTTAGGAAAGTGGAGTGAGAGAAGGGGAGTCAGGATTTCAATCAGGGAAGAAGAGAGGAAAAGAAAGCGGAAAAGAGAAGGGGTGGGAGATACAGACAGGAGGAAGTGTAGTGGCGTAGGGGAGTGACGGTGCGTTAAGGGCAGTGACAGTTAGGGAAGGGGGATGAGGGTGAGGGAAGGAGAATGAAGGAGAATAAATAAAATGATGAGAGAAGGAAAGTGAGTGAGGGAGAGTGGGAGAATGGTAGAAAGACAGAGGAAAGAAGATTAAAAGCACTTTGCACAGCTGCCCTCGCGCTGCCACCGGACGCCCAAATCCACCTCAGCGCCATTGCCGGCGTGCCGATAGGCCACGCCCCCTCCCCTATCAGCGGAGCCCAGGCACGATAACTTTCCCTGATCGCCATTGCCGGCGAGGCAAGAGGCCACGCCCACTTCGAGGACACGCCCCCCGCCCCCATTCTGGCTAGAAATTATGTGCATCCATCGTACGCGCAGCGGACGGGCGCGCCTAAGGCAAGCCCGTCTTCGCCCGTCCTCGCCAAGACCTCGCCTCTCGCCAGACCCCCTGCTCAATCACTATACGTATACAATAACAACCTACTCTGGTCACTTAACCCCGGCACCAGGTGTCACAATCTAGAAGGATGTATGGGTCGAACAGCTCTTCAATGTAAAAGCTGCAATCTGACTATACCCGAGCCACGGCCAATCTGCCGCAAAACGACCAGTAGGAGCCAAGCTTCGCTCACCATCTCTCAGCTCAACGTCAGATCCCTGGTCAAACATCATGCAGATGTAAGAACGCTCTTATTAGATGAAAACCCAGACATTATGTTTCTCTGTGAAACCTGGCTAAAAGACGACATAACTAGCATCCCTAATTTAGCACTACCGGACGGGTTCTCTATGACCACCATCAATAGGGACTCGAGAGGAGGTGGTATCGCCGCCATTTATAGATCTTCCTTCACCTGTTCCTTCCAATCAGAAAGCATCACGGGCAGTGAATGCGCACGCTTTAAAATATCTACAAGCCCTCACTTCTCCCTTTCAGGCCTGTTTATCTATAGACCCCCGGGACCTTCTTTGAAATTCATAGAAGAGCTCCTTGAGACATCCCATGCACTGATCACGAGCTCGGCCAATTGTACTATCCTAGGGGATCTTAATCTCCACCTTGACGACACCGGTGATGCTAATATCCGCAACTTCTTAGCGGACTTAGCAGCCTTGCAGCTGACCCCTCTTGTTCTAACTCCCACCCATATAGCTGGTCATCTTCTCGACCCTGTGTTCACTAATATCCCAACAGCCACAGCTGAGGATCCCAAACCTATGGCCTGGACCGACCATTCGCTGGTCACGTTCTCTATCCCGAGTATTTCCCCTCCCGAAACAAAGGCACCCACCGCGTGCCTAAAACGGCCCTGGCATAAACTCCAACATCTTAACCTTGCTGACAGCCTAGGTGAACTTAACCTGGAGGGCATCAACGACATTGAAACGTCGTGTGTGGCCTTCCAGGACTGGCTCACCAAGGGACTGGATGCTGCAATACCGGCCAAGTGGACCAAAGGTCGTAACACCCCCTCCAACCCTTGGTATAATGAGAACCTGAAAACATTGAGGAAAGCATGCAAAAAAGCAGAACGCCACTGGAGGAAGGACTACAAGCGGGAGGAAAAAAACGCATACCTGGTCCTGCTTAAAGCATATCACAAAGCCATTCGCTTGGCTCGCGCAGCCTTTTTCGCCAACGAGATTAAAACAAGCCCCAACCCCACGAAAACAATCTTTAAAATCGTCCAAAAACTGCAACATGGAGACAAGCCGGCCTCTCACATTACTTCCACTCAGCAATGTGAAGATCTAGCCACCTTCTTCACTGAAAAAGTGAAGAAGATTTATGATTCCTTCACTCACGACCTGCCAGAGGACTTGAACTCTCCTAACGTCACCTATGAAGGCTCTATGCTCTCCTGCCTCCCAGCCATCTCGCGTGAGGAAATAACTACAATATGCAAAAAGGTAAAATCCGGCGCCCCCGCAGATCCCATGAAGCCAGCTTACTTTCAGGGAGCCCTGGAATTCTTTCTTCCAACTCTGACCTCACTCCTCAATCTCTCCTTCGCAACGGCAACGGTACCCATCTGCTGGAAGCAGGCCTGGGTTACACCCATTATAAAGAAGCCCACTCTAGACCCCTCCAAGCCGGAGAACTACCGGCCGGTCTCACTGTTACCTTGGGTGGCGAAATTAGCGGAGGCCCACGCGAACAAAGTGCTGAATGACCATATGGCGAAGAATAACATCCTGGATCCTTCCCAACATGGGTTCAGACCTGGTCACAGCACGGAGTCCGCTCTCCTTACCTCCACAGAACACCTACGGAAAATCATGGACACCGGCAAAAGTGCCGCGCTGATACTGCTAGATCTCAGCGCGGCCTTTGATACGGTCTCCCATGCCATTCTACTCAAACGACTGGAAAACGCAGGGATCATAGAATCAGCACTAGAATGGTTCCGTTCGTTTCTCACGAACAGATCCTTCCAGGTATCGGCCCCCCCCTTCATTTCCCAACCCCAAGATATAGGCCAAGGAGTCCCGCAGGGCTCTGCCCTCAGCCCATCCCTTTTTAATCTTTACATGCAACCTCTGGCGGAAGTTGCTAAAAAATGGGACCTCATAATGGTATCGTACGCCGACGACACACAGCTGGTCATCAGCCTTAATGAGGCTCCCTCTCCCGATGCCACTAGATTCAGGGATGGACTGACCGCCGTCGCCAACTGGATGACAGCCAATTGCCTTCAACTTAATGGAGGTAAAACTGAGGTGTTGCTCATGGGCAAAAATTCCAACAGCTGGAGCAACCTTTGGTGGCCCCACTCATTGGGCCCAGCCCCCCGCTAAAAAATCTGGCAAAAAACCTGGGAGTGTGGCTGGACTCGACACTCAGCTTCCAGGCTCACACTAAAAAAGTTGCCGCGACCTGCATTAGACTACTGAGAAGCCTTCATCCCATCTTAGGCTTCTTCGATTCCAAAAACGAGACAACTCATCGTACAATCGACCATCTTGTCCAGGCTGGACTACGCGAGTGTCCTGCTACTAGGAGCTAACAAAGCGGAGATCAAGAGATTCCAACGAATTCAGAATTCCGCCGCCAGGGCTATAGTAGGTCTGCCGAGAAGGTGCTCCGCGAGAGCCACCATCCAAAGACTTCACTGGCTACCGGTAGAAGCCCGTATCCAATTCAAGGCCCTCATCTTTGCCTATAAAATTCTGAGTGCTGAGGGACCAGAGCTCCTTCGCCCGTTGCTAACGCCCTACAATCCCCAACGCAACCTCCGCTCCAAAGGGCAACACCTAGTACTGGTCCCCCACACGAAGTACTGTCGCATAGGAGGACGCTCCTTCAGATTGCTAGGGGCCAAACTATGGAACTCCCTCCCCCTCCACATCCGCTGCATTGACAACCTACGGGCTTTCCGCAAAGCTATCAAAACTCTTCTCTTTCCCCCCATGTAGGTTCTCACCCTTCTTTTTTTCTCCCAGTTGGTTATGATGGTTCTAGCGCCGGGACGCCCCGTTGCCAGGGCAGCTGTTGCGCTTTACAAAACTGCTAACATAACATAACATAACATTAAGGGTAAGGGAGAGAGAGGGAAAGAGTAACAGAGCGGGAGAGAAAGGGACTGAGAGGGAGTGAGGCAGTTAGAGTGAGTGAGACAGAGAAAGACAGGGAGAGAAACATGTATGAAAAAAAAGTGAGTGAGAGAATGAACAAAGGGGAGTAAGTGAGATGGATTGACGGAGTGACGAAAGAGGAGTAAAGGAAGGAGAGTGAGGGAAAGGGAGTGAGAGAGGGGGAGCGAGGAAAAGGGAGTGGGAAAGTGAAGGGGTGAGTAATACAGATAGGATGAAGTGCAAAGGGGGAAAGGGAGTGACAGTGAGTGAAGGTCAGTAACAGTTAGGGAAGGGGTATGAGGGTGAGGGAAGGGGAATGAGGGAAAAGGAAGAAAATTAAGAGAGAGGGAAAGTGAGTGAGGAAGAGAGAAGGGGTGATATAAAGAGGGAGGAAAGGAATTTAAGGGTAAGGGAGACAGAGAGACAGAATGAGAGAGAGGGAGAGCAATGAACTGATAAGGAGTGAGGCAGTTAGAATGAGTGACACAGAGGGAGACAGGGAGAGAAAAATGGATGAAAAAAAAGTGAGGGAAGGAATAAACGAAGGGGAGTAAGTGAGATGGATTGAGTAAAGAGGATTGAAGGAAGGGGAGTGCCGGAAGGTGAGTAAGGGAAAGAGAGTGAGGGGGAGTGAGAGAAGTGGAGTGATTGAAAGAGAGTGAGAGATGATATGAAGGAAAGAGAGTAAGGGGAGAGTGAGAAGAGACTGAGCGATACAGCAAGACAAGGGTAGTGATGGAGGAAGATAGGAAGATAGGAAAGAGAAGTGAGGAACAGAGAGGGGAAAGAGGGAATTGGACAAGGTGAGTGAGGTTGAAGGAAGAGTACTGATGGTGAGAGAAGGAGTGTAAAGGTGAATGAAGGGGAGTAAGGAGAATGAGAGAAGAGGAGTAAGATGAAGAAAAGGAAGGTGAGTAAGAGAGAGTGTGAAGAAAGGGAAAGAAAGAGAGAGAAGTAAGAGAGTGATGAAAAGGTATTTTTTGTTTGTCATACTTACCTTATAAATAATGACAAGTTATTAATACATTTTTTTATAAATATAGTATCTGTGGAAGTCAAGAAAAAATTGAGTTATAATATATATTTCACAATACAAAAGAAAGTTGGAGTGAAGGAAACAGAAAGGGAAAGAAAGGAAGGGTGAGGGAGAGAGTGAGAGAGAAAGAGAGGGAGAGCGAGTGAGTGACAGGGAGTGAAGAAGTTAGATTGAGTGAGCCAAAGGGAGAGAGAAATGGAGTGAAGGGGAGTGAGAGACTAAAGGAATGAGAGTTACCAAAAGGGAATGAGGAAAGGGAAATAAAGGAAGGGTATTGTTGGATGGAGTAAGCGAAAGAGAGAGAGTGGGAGTGAGGGAATGGGAGTAGGAGAAAGAGAAAGAGAATGGGAGTGATGCACAGAGAGGTGAACATGAAGTGGGAAAAGTAGGACTGAGATTGAGTGAAGGGCAGTGACAATGACGGAAGGGATTTAAGGGTGTGGGAAGGGGAATGAATGAGTGAGGGATGGTGTGAAGGAAGGAGAGTGAGGAGGGAGTGAGAAGAGAGTGAGGGATAAAGCAAGAGCAGGGTAGTGATGAAGAAGAAAGGAAAGATAAGTGAGGGTCACCGAGGGAAAGAGGGAACAGGAGAAGGTGAGTGAGGGTGAGGGAAGGGTACTGATGGTGAGAGAAGGATTATAAAGGTGAATGAAGGGGAGTAAGGAGAGTGAGAGAATGGGAGTAAGATGAGTAAAGGAAGGGGAGTAATGGAGTGAGTGAAGAGAAAGGGAAAGAGGGAAAGAAAAGTAAGAGAGTGGTGAAAAAGTATTTTTTGTTTGACATACTTATCTTATAAGTAAGGAAAAGTTAATAATCTGTTTTTAATAAATATAGTATCTGTGGAAGAGAAGAAAAATTGAGTTATAATATATATTTCACAATACAAAATAATATGTACAATTTGTTATGTATTTTATTTTGCTGTTCTCAGACTAAATTGAATTTCATTGAAAACAGTGAGTTCAATAGTACTCATATAACAGCGGGCACAAAAAAAGACAATCAATAAGATTATCTTTAAAAAACCCATTCAACATTTTCATTCAAAATGTAACAATTAGAAAAAAAATAATCTTAAATGTCTTTTTTGAACAACAATTTTTTACGTAAGTGAGGAATATCACCAACAATCACAAAGTAACAAAACATTATTACTTCTTTGATATACACTCTAAATAAAGTAATGTACAAACGTATGCTAACAACATTTACCCGAAATAGTCATTTTTTTGTTCCACTTATCATTCCTCATGGCCAAATAGTATGTGTGAAATCCTTAGTTTGGAAGTTACTTAATAGTACTCTTAAGCGACCGTTTCCCAACCATCTGAATCAAAAGCACCAACATCTTTTGTAAAATCTAACAATGGTTATACCTCCACCCAATGCTATTTATCATGTACATAGAACCTTAACCCCTTCGATGCTCATGACGAGCTCAGCTCGTCATGAGGTACACCTCTCGTATGCTCATGACGAGCTAAGCTCGTCATGATTGCATTGTTTTCTGAGTTCTTCAGCACAGCAGGGGAATTGCTGCAGAAATGATGGTGTTAAACAACTAGCATGCTATCAGAACCTCAACATCATCTGGTATGCCAATCACACTCTGCTCATCCTTTATCTTACCAAGGAGCTGTATACCATTAAAAGAAACCTCTACAAAGGAATGAAAAATATCAGCAACATCTCCAACAAATACAACACATCTAAAACACCCCTGCCTCACTAATGATCACTATCTCCTGTGATAGCCACATCACCCACTATCTGATACACTTACACTACCTCTACGTCAACTACAAAAATTTTTTGAACCACATCACTCTCACTCTCAAAGTACTTTTCAACACCAGACAATCCTTTCTTCACAGCAGTAATTTTTCCAGGCCAATTATTTTGCATAAAATTTTGGTTGTAAAAAGACTAGGTAAGAATTTGGTAAGTTATAAGGCAAACGTTTAAAAATCAATTGAGTATCATTACAATGAGTCCAGCCTTTCGTACATTTTAAATAAGCAGTGTAATGTCCTGGTGTTGTAGAAGGACCATCATGGAAAATAATTGCTACAGTTACAAAAGTTCTTCCTGATATTGATAGTTGAGAAGCCACAATTTTTTTTATTAAAGTTGTCAGATTTCTTCCATCTGGTCTGCATCGTTGCAGCATTAAAATTACATACTGTCCATATCTTTGAATAAATAATGTTGATAACATTTGTGAGTTACATTGGGTACAGACCATGTTTTGATTTGCTTCTCTAACTAGATTATTAAAAGTCACTGATTTGCAGTCTGGTAAAGTCAAATACATAATTCTTCCAGTGTCTATTTCAGTACTACTTGAAAACAAATAATTATCACAGTCATGTTGCCATTTATAAGAAATGCCAAAAATATTTTCAATAACTATACCTTCATCTTGCAATACAACAAGCATATACATTAAAAATTCCAGACAATCTTGCTGAATTTTCTGTGAAAATTCATTTAAACCAGAACATTTGACTAAAACATTTCGAATATCAGAAACACTTTCTATTTTAGTTTTATCACTACTACATTTCTCAAACACAGAATTCAACAAACAGCAACATATTTTGTTCCGATTTTCAATAATTTGTTGTAGTAAAGTTTCAAGAAAAAAAACAACATTAACCACTACATTAGCATAGCAGTTGACACCAGAACTGTTTTCAAACTGAAAACCAACAACCTCTTCAATAGAATCCTTTTTCTTTTTGCTTACTATCACTTGTTCATCTAGTTTTTTTCTTTTCTCTGCAACCTCGCTACAATTTTTCTCATATCATCTTTTTCGACTTACCACACGCTTTTCAAGTACTGGATATTGAGGTAAATTGGGAGCATGTTCTCTTCTTAACCTATAATACTCTTTTACACAATTTACATTTGCACTAATATTTGTGTCAACAAAATCAATCAGGTATAATCCAGATAAAGTTCTGACTCGAGATAAAGCAACATATGCCATTCCCTCTTTAAACACAGTACTTCCAATATTCACCAAACCACAATCTACACTTAAACCTTGAGATTTATGAATAGTCACCGCATATGCCAAACAAACAGGAAACTGTTTTCGGCAGACATATAAATCTTTTACAAGCAAAAATCGTGCTGAACAAAGACTCAATTGTTGTACTTCTACAATTTCATCAAATTTGATTTTCAAAAATACAATGTCATCTCTATTTGGGTAATTCACAAAATCAGCAACATTACCCATTGCTCCATTTACTAAACCTCTTTCCACATGTAAATTACGTCGTAAAATTATCCGACAATTTATACATACATATAGATTCTTTTCTAAATCAGCAGTTTTAGATATTGATTTCTCTAAAGAATCCAATTTTGACTTCAACTTTTGTGACAAAATAATTGTAGCTCCTTCATGCTCTATTCTATCAATAGCTTCCAGTTTTATAATGTTTTGATTTTCTAACTTTAACATTTTTTCATTGAATATTGAACATTCTTTCAGAGTTGGCACAAGCATATCACTGATTTCTTTTCAGCAATTTCTGTATATATATTCTCTGGGAGAATATTTTTGTTTGGAAACAAATTTGTAAGTAATCGTGCCTGTAAAGCTTCTTTGCCATGTTCACTCACTTTTCCAATTCTTATATCTTCAAGAATACTTTTATAATCAGCGTCCTTTGCCTGTCGCATATTTGTAATGAGTTCTGAATATTTGAAATATGACTAAATATTAACCTTTCCCAGGCACTTTCTGGTGTGTTCATGTGTAACTGTTTTAAATACTGGCTGTCCTTTCACAGGAGTTAGTTGTAGTAGATCTCCAAAAACTATGACGTGTTTCCCTCCAAATAACACATCATACTCTGTTTTAAGGATTTGTTGCATTGTTAAATGCACAAAGGCAAGCATTACATTTGATACTATGCTTACCTCATCAATAATGAGAAGTTAATTTTTTACAAGACTCTAGAAACTTCGCAACAAGGTTCTCCAGATAGCTTGTGGTATTCTAATTTATTTTCATTCTCTACTGGCAGCATCAATAAATGATGTAAAGTAATCCCTTTAATGTTATGTGCTGCCAATCCAGTTGAAGCAGTCACAACACAAGACAGTGACAACTCAGTTCTTTTCTGTAGATAAGTTGCAATTCCTTTAATTAGAAAACTTTTTCCAGTTCCTGGTTCTCCACTCACGTACAGTCGGATAGGTTTAAATGACGTACATGAGCACTCTTTTTTCTCTTGATATAAACCATGCTCAATCTGTTCTGTCACTTGATCGTATATTTGTTTTTGCTCAACATTTAGTTATTTTTTCAATGCTTCTAAGTTTATTACATCCTCTTGAGCTTGTTGCATTGCTCTTTCCACCTCATCCATGGCAGTTGCTGCTTCATTTTGGATAATTGGTTCTCCTAGTGGATCCTGACTCAACGAAATAGAACTTTAACTGTCTTGAGAACTGTCTCCAGCAATCTCTGCTGCAATTGTAGCTTCTTGCTGTATTTCGTCGTTCAACATTTTCAGATAATTAGTAAAAACAGGACATTCTATAGTATTTTTTGTTGCGTTGAATGAATCTTCATAACTGTCAAAATCTCTAAATACTTTCAGTTCTGTACACCATGGCTTAAAGAGTTGCAAAAGAGCTAAATAGTAAAATTCCCTTTTGTTAGGAGTTTCGCAACTCAGTTTTCGGTGATTAATCAAATGTCCTTTTCATTTGATTCTCTAAACATCCTTCAGATCCAATCATAACATATACTCCTTTATTGATATCTTCTGTAGTATTCCTCTTAAAAGTACAGCTTTGCAGTACTTCATAGAGACAAACGTTCTCAAGATGATTACTTCTATTTGGATAGTATGTATCCAACATAATTGTCTTCAAAATATCTGTACTGTCTGGTTCTCTCTGTGCTAAATACTCAATTTCTTCTACAGATTTCAAAACTCGGTTTCGTGATCTTGTAAGACCTAAACTCACCCAAATGATTGTTATAGATTTGGAGTAAAGACTTGCAGATGATAAGCGATCTGAACATTCATATGCTCCGATTCCTCGATGAGACAACATCTTCAGACTGTAGCTGTACAATTTCTTACTTACGCTCATTTAATGAGAAATTTCTTCCCACATTTCCTATAGTTCCGTCTTTTCAGATTTAGTAATGTAAGACGCTAAATATCGAGCCACAGCAATGGAGTTGTCTGCAACATATTGAATATCCAGGTTAGCACTCCACATGGACAAAATGACTGGGTTATAGTCATTTATGTATTTGACTCTTCATTTCTTCTTAAGTTGTAGGTATTTTTCGGTGATTTTCTTGTGACAGTATATCGCAAAGATGACATAAAATTGTCGTCTTCCTTTTGACATTACTGGACGTGGAAATCCAAAACGACATTTTGTGTAGAACTTATCCTTAGATTTGTACTTTCAACCACAGTATTTTCCACAACGATGGGTTTGAAACCGTAAGACTTGGGGCCCGATGTAGGTACCAAATACCGGTCGGAAACGGCCGATTTCGGCCGTTTCCGACCGGTATTTGGCCTACTGAGATGTAGGGGACCTTTTTTTGTCCGATTCGGTATTTTACCGATTCGGTAAAATTACCGAATCGCAAAAATACTGAATCGGTAATTTTACCGATTTTTTAAATTTGGGATGTAGGTGGGACTACTTTCAGTCCCACAGGCCCTTCAGATTCGGTATTTTAACACCCAATCCAATTGGGTGTTAAAATACCGAATCCAGGTGTGCATGCACATGTGTGCATGCACACCTATGCCATGTGACAGACAGACATGCCCTTAGGGCATGTCTGTGTGCCACATGGCTCACATGCTTTTTTTTGGGGTGCTGGAGGGTGTCAAAGTGACACCCCCTGCACCCTTGCACAAATCGGTAATTACCGAATCGGTAATTACCGATTCGGTAATGCCCATTGATTCCTATGGGCTTCAAGGCCCATAGGAAGCAATGGGGGATACCAAATAATTTGGTAATTTGGTAATTTCAGATTACCGAATCTGAAATACCTACATCTCCCCCCCTCTAATTTACCACTTCATAAATACCGATTCGGTATGATTCGGTATTTATGAAGTGGTAAATGTAGATTTACCTACATCGGGCCCTTGATGTCTTAAATTCTTTTGTTCTGTACTTTTTGATAGAGGACATGTAGAATATTGTTCAATAAAACTCATCACTGTATCATCTGAATCTGTTCTAAATTTGGGGGCATTTTTGATCCAGAGCAGCATATGTATGTGAGGAGCACCTCTTGCTTGATACTCCTTTCTCCAAAAGAAATCCAGAACCTCCCCAAGAGGTGGATTTTTTTTGTTTGTGATAAAAGACATCACAGCTTCAAATCTATGATTGAAATACCTGCATACATTAACTGGATCCAAAGAGCACAGTTCTCCAGGTGTCTTGTATTCTCTATTTTCTATGTTTGCATTTGCCTCTCAAAGAAATTGAAGTAAATCTCCCGAAGTATACTCTGCACAGCTTAGAGTAAGGAACCATGTAGGAGTTCCTAAGTTTCTTAGCATCAATTCCCCATGACGACGGTACCAATACTCATTAGTACCACTCTGACTTGCCATGAGATTAATTAGCTGAGATTCCAAAACAGTATCTTTCTTTTGGACTTTATCCATAAAGTCCTTTGCCAAAATATTTTGCAAATGTACTCCACTTTGTAGTATATGGTTCACTGCATAAGAAAGTCCAGACAAGTCACTCTCAAACAGAAGATGAAACAAATATGGAATACATTGGTGAAACCTTGGATCTTCTGCATATATTGATGTTGGGTATTTAGATGCAGGAATCTGCACAGGTCGTTCATCATATCGTCCACCTTTGCCTGTTGGAAATAACTGAGGGAAACAACGAGCTTCCAAGCTTTCTTCCCATACACTAATGGGACTTCCTTTCGCTTCTTTCATTTGAAATTACTCAATAGTATTTCCCCATCACTTCTTTAGCGGATACACACTATAATGTTCATAAATTTCTTCAGTTCTGGACACATCCACTTTTTCAATTTGTCCAGATGACAAATCACTGTCCTCTTCTACAACTGTTTCCCCTTCTCCTACATACACATTTTTATACTATGGATTATTTTTTACCAAGTACAACGTTGCCTTTTTCACTTTCCTAACATGCACTAATTCTTGCCAGATTTTCTTACTCTTCGTAGGAACGCCATTAACTAGAATAACTAGAGGTTCCTCTTCCACATTTTCTACACCAATTGTTTCAATATTTTTCTTTAAATCTAGAGGCAAATAAACAACTCTTCCCTTTAATCCTCTCTGTAAATCTGAAGGAGGCAATTTCCCTGTCTTAGGCTCCATGCGAACAATAGCCTGAAATGGATGCACACATTGAATAAGTATAGACTCATAAGTATTTAAATCCATCACTTCAGAAGGAATATTTACCAACTCAAGATTATGGAAAGGGAAGACCACTCGGTTCCCCCCGAACGTATAGATGGGTGCCCCGATCCCCCCGGGAAACCGTTGTGGGCGGGGGCGTGTTTCGGCTGGTATGCCCAAAGCGGCGTAGCCGGAGCACGCCCTTCCCGCCCAGAAGGGGTTGTCCTAGACACCTGCCCGGAAGTCCACGCACGGATGGGCGTACCTGAGGCGGTCCCCCGCCCTCCCGCAGAAGGATAAATAGAGCGGGAATCCAACAAGGCTTCTTCTTGTTCCAGTGCTCTGAAGGCTGCACCACTCGTCGCTCGTGAGCCCTCGAAGGAATAAGCGGCAATTTTGAGAACTTGTAATCTTTGTTGTTTCTTTTTCAGTGCTAGGCGTGTTGAAGCTCTAGTATCTTACGGATCGAGTTGGGCGGAGTAACGAAGATATGTCTGGCAAGAAAGCGGGAAAAAGCTCCGAGATGGAGAAGATGCTACGCACCCTCGTGAACCGAGTAGCGGTGAAGGACCGGAAAATGGGTAAAGTGGATGCGATTGGTCGGGGCTTAGCAGATGTTAAGAAGCAGATCGCAGCGCAGAACAACCTCTCGGGGCAGCCTAAGAAAGTTATAGGGCCGGCCTTGCCGGGCGTCGCCCCAGAGGGTAAGGGGAAATGGAATAAGAGGAGGGCGGGTTCCAGGGAAGGCCCAGCCCCAGAGGTCCCCCCAGCGAGCCCGGGGGCAATCGACCCAGTCGCACCAGTGGATAGCCCGGTACCAGGTCCGGACGTGGGTTTACCAATCCCCGTAGTGATAACGCCAGTTGAGGATGATCAGATGCCCCCAGAATTGGCCCTTCAGTTAGCGGCAGTGTTACCCTGGCTAAAGAAGAAAGCAGGGGGGGCAGTGGCTGCGGGCGATCCGGCCGAGGAAGCCAGAATTATAATTGAGCAGTTATGGCAGTCAAGGGCAGCCGGGACGGCTAATGTTCCTTCTTTTCCCCCACAGGTAGCAACGGGGGTTACAACGGATGGCCGAGCGAAGACAGCGGACACAGCGGTTGAACCCGGTAGGAACCCATTGCCATTGGTTGGGGAGAGTTCAGTGCCTTCAAGGCAGGAAAGGTTATCTCAGCACATCCCGGCGGCCACGAAGGAAATGATATGGGGGGGACAAATATATTAACATGTTTTCACTGTTGACCGACCATCGTGAGATAGAATACGCAAAGACCCAGAAAGATTTATGGCACCCCAGCGTATGGCGGGCCAAGATGGCGGAATTTAGGGTCGATGAGACCATGGCGAACTGGGTCAAGGCCTTTTCTATATTTACAGCAGTAATGGGGGAACGTAAACCCGAGGTGTTGCCCAAATTATCATGTTACCCGAATAGGATCATGGTTTTTTATACAATGTACGGGGGGAATGAATGGAGGGGTTATGACGTTAATTTTCGAAAATCTAAAGAGTTTGACGAGGCTTTAACGTGGGATTGTCTCGACACGGTGTCATGGCATAAACAGCTCTTGCCTGGAGCGGCGGGTACGTCGGCGCCAAGCACGAGCGAGTCTGGGACATTCCAGCAGAGACCGGCACAGACCTTTCGGGCGGGCGCCGGGGGGGAGTCACATCGCAAGACCGGCGAGAATGGGGGCAAGCGTGTGGTTTGTTGGGCTCTGATAGTAAAATTAACTACACCACCCTACTATCAGAGTATAAAAAAGCCATCCAAGCGGCTAAGAAAGATTACTTTTCCCAACGCATTCTGGCAGCAGAATGCCAGCCACGTGAAATTTTTGCCACTGTCCACGAGCTAGCCCTATCAGACAGGCCTTCACCTACAATCACACCCTCCCAGTTATTGCGCAGCTCACTGAATGAGTTCTTCATTGAGAAAGTTGCACTAATAAAAGCACGTATTCCTCCCCCATCAAACTCTTTTTCAGACTGTCCCCCGCCACAGAATACCCAGTGTCTCACCTACATTCCAGAGCTAACCAATGAGTCTTTGCCCCCGCTCCTTAAGCGTGTAAAATCTGGGGCTCCCTCCGACACGTGTCCAGCCCGTATCCTGGCCCAGGTGTTCTTGGCTTGCCCTGCCCCTGCTCTCACTGTGTTAAATAACACCTTCACTAAAGGCCTAGTCCCCACTACATTTAAATCGGCCACCATCATCCCCATTTTAAAAAAGCCTGGGGCTGACCCTTCTTCTCTAGCTAACTATCGCCCCATATCCCTGCTTCCCTACTTGGGTAAGGTGGCAGAGGCACATGTGTCTCAAACCCTGAGCACTTTCATTGAGGACAGCAATTATCTGGCCCCATGTCAAGCCGGCTTCCGACCACGACACTCAACAGAGAAGGTGGTGATTTCGGTCATGGACCAACTCAGGGAAGGACTCGACACCAACACCCCCAAGATTCTGGTCCTACTGGACTTATCCGCCGCCTTTGACACTGTGGACCACGACATTCTGTTATCACGTGTCAGGGCGGCGGGGATAGGGGGGCTAGCATTAGCCTGGGTCGAGTCGTTCCTGAAGGACCGCACTCAGACTGTCCATCTTGGCACCTTCTCGGCCCCTCCACGTAATGTCAACTGTGGTGTGCCCCAGGGGTCTGCTCTTTCCCCTTTACTTTTCAATCTCTATGTTTTTCCACTGGTGTTTGCTTTACAGAATATGGAGGTCACTGTATATAATTATGCAGATGATCTTCAACTCATTTTTGATCTTTCTTCCCCCTCAGGGGTTGGCAGTTTCCAGTCCGTCATGCTATTTATCCGAGACTGGATGAACATCAATCAGTTAAAACTTAATCCGGATAAAACAGAACTGGTAGCAACGGGCGGTGCTGCCAATCCCTGGTCCCCTTCCTTCTGGCCCCCGTCACTTGGACCCCTCCTCTCCCTTCTTGTTCAGTTAAAACTCTCGGGATTATGCTCAATAACCAATTAACCCTCCATTCACACATTAACTCGGTGGTCTCTTCCTGCTTCTTCACATTACGAGTTATTCGGAAAGTGGCCAGATTCTTTTCCACTTCTGCACTAAAGCTGATCCTTATGGCCATGGTCCTGTCAAAGATTGACTATGGCAATATCATCTACAACGGAGTCCCTGCTTATGCTTTGCAGCGCCTACAGTTAGTACAAAGCCAGGCTGCTCGCCTGGTCTTCGGCCTTTCTAGGTCCCACCACTCGACCCCTTTGCTTAGGAGCCTTCATTGGCTCCCCATAAAACAACGAGCCAGGTTCAAGTTAGGGTGCTTGACTTTTCAAGCAAGAGCTGGCACAGCCCCTGCCTTTATCAACTCGGCAATTTCTCCCTATGTTCCTTCGAGGGACCTCCGCTCCTCTAGCCTAGCCCTACTGACTACGCCCCGGTTCAAAAAGAAGCGCGCAGGGGGGCAGAAGTTTGCTGTGCTTGCTCCCACCTTCTGGAATGACCTCCCCCTACCTTTAAGACTCTCTTCCTCCTATATGGAGTTTCGGAGGTCACTAAAAACGCTATTATTCCAGCAGGCCTTTGATACCTAGCTCCCCCACCATTCTCACTCAGGGACCTCACCAGCGCCATGAAACTGATCCAGTGTACGTGCGCTTTATAAGCTTTTTTTAAATTCAAATTCAAGTTTCAACAAAGGGAACTGTAACAGGCCTCAGGGAACATGTAGGTTCCGGCATGCTTGTTCGGGCTGTGGGAACTCCACACACCCAGAGAGTAGCTGTAGATCCAAGTCCTGTAGTTCGGGAGGAAAGGGGGGATCCAAGCAGGATTGACGTTGTGCCTTGGAAGCATTCGTCTTCACCCATCGACATCTTGGCTTTGACTCCCTGGCTGAACAAATACCCTGATCATGTATCCGCCAGGATTTTGAGGAATGGCTTTCTGTATGGCTTCAACATCCCGGCGAGGAATTTTCGGGGGAGCCCCTTCTGTAAGAATCAACTATCTGTTCAACACAACCCGGCGGTGGCCGCCAAGAAAATTACCAAAGAGGTCAGCTTAGGGCGGGTAGCAGGGCCTTTCGCCCGCCCGCCAGTAGTGGATTTTGTGTGTTCACCTCTAGGAGTGGTTCCGAAGAAGGACCCAGGGGAGTGTAGACTCATCCACAATCTGACGGCCCCGAGGGGGGCCTCGGTGAATGAAGCTATTGACCCTGAGGTATTTTCAGTTCGATACGCATCGTTCGACGATGCTGTCGAGCTACTGAATCGCCTGGGTCCTGGTGCTTTGATGGCGAAATCAGACATCAATCAATCAATCAATCAATCAAAGACATTTATAGAGCGCACTACTTACCCGTAGGGTCTCAAGGCGCTTGGGCGGGGGGGTGCCGTTACTGCTCGAACAGCCAGGTCTTGAGCTTCTTCCTGAAGGAGAGGTGGCCTTGGGTCAAGCGCAGGTCGGTCGGGAGGGAGTTCCAGGTCTTGGCGGCCAGGTAGGAGAAGGACCTTCCTCCTGTTGTCGCTCTTCGGATGCGGGGGACGGCGGCGAGGGCGTGGCTGGCTGATCGGAGGTGGCGTTTGGGAGTGTAGAAGTTGATTCGGTTGTTGAGGTAGCTCGGGCCTTGATCGTGCAGGGCTTTGTGTGCGTGGGTGAGGAGACAGAAGGTGATTCTTTTGTTGACGGGGAGCCAATGCAGGTCTCTCAGATGTCCGGAGATGTGGCTGTTTCGTGGGATGTCGAGGATGAGTCTGGCTGAGGCGTTCTGGATCCGCTGGAGTCTCTTCTGGAGCTTGGCGGTGGTTCCGGCGTAGAGGGCGTTGCCGTAGTCCAGTCGGCTGGTGACGAGGGCCTGGGTGACCGTCTTCCTGGTCTCCGTGGGGATCCACCAGAAGATCTTCCGTAGCATGCGCAGGATGTTGAAGCACGACGAGGAGACGGCGTTGACTTGTCTGGTCATGGAGAGGGAGGAGTCCAGGATGAAGCCCAGGTTGCGTGCGTGGTCCGTCGGTTTGGGTGCGGTGCCCAGGGCGGGGGGCCACCAGGAGTCGTCCCAGGCGGAGGGCGATGAGCCCAGGATGAGGACCTCCATCTTGTCTGAGTTCAGTTTCAGGCGGATGGTCGTCATCCACTCGGCTACATCTTTCATCCCTTCGTGCAGGTTGGCTCTGGCGGCGGCGGGGTCGTTGGTCAGGGAGAGGATCAGCTGGGTGTCGTCGGCGTAGGAGATTATGTTGAGGTTGTGTAGGCGTGCGATGGCCGCGAGGGGGCTCATGTAGACATTGAAGAGGGTGGGGTTCAGCGAGGATCCTTGAGGGACGCCGCAGATGACTTCGGTGGCCTCTGACTTGTACGGTGGTAGGCGGACTCTCTGTGTTCTTCCGTCGAGGAAGGAGACGATCCATTCCAGTGCCTTCTCCTGGATTCCGACGTTGCTGAGGCGCTGCACTAGGGTGCGGTAGCAGACCGTGTCGAATGCCGCGGAGAGGTCTAGGAGGATGAGGGCCGCTGTTTCTCCGTTGTCCATCAGGGCTTGGATGTCGTCGGTGGCGGCGATGAGGGCGGTCTCGGTGCTGTGGTTGGCTCGGAAGCCAGACTGTGAGGGGTCGAGGGATCCATTCGTCTCGAGGAAGGCGGCCAGCTGTTTGTTGACGGTCTTCTCGATGACTTTGGCTGGAAACGGGAGGAGCGAGATGGGGCGGTAATTCTTAAGTTCGGTGGGGTCCGCTGTAGGTTTCTTGAGTAGAGCGCTGAGTTCGGCGTGCTTCCAGCTCTCAGGGAAGGTGGCGGTGTCGAAGGAGGTGTTGATAATGTCCCGCAGGTGGGGTGCGATGACAGCGTCGGCCTAGTTGAAAACGTGGTGAGGGCAGGGGTCGGTCGGAGATCCGGAGTGGACGGAGTTCATCATGCGGACGGTGTCTTCGGTGCTGATCGGAGTCCAGGCGCGGAGGGTGGTGGTGGGCGGCGTTGCTGTGGTCGTGGCGTGCGTCGGTTGAATGCTGAAGCTGTTGTGTATGTCCGCGATCTTGTTGTGGAAGTAGGAGGCAAGGGAGTTGCAGAGGTCTTGCGATGGGGTGATGTCGTTGTTTCCGGCGTTGGGGTTGGAGAGCTCTTTCACGATGTTGAAGAGTTCCTTGCAGTTGTGTGCGTTGTTGTCCAGCCGGTCCTTGAATGCAGTTTTCTTGGTGGCGCGGATCAGTTGGTGGTGCTTCCGGGTGGCAAGCTTGAGGGTGGTCATGTTGTCCGGTGTTGGTTCCCTTCTCCAGGCTTTCTCGAGGGCTCGGCAGTTCTTCTTGGAGCTCTTGAGTTCGTCGGTGAACCATGGGGCTTTCTTGCTGGTGGGTCTGCTGGGCGGGGTCCTCAGAGGGGCGAGTTCGTCTGCGCAGTTGCTGATCCACTTCGTGAGGTTGTCGGCGGCCTGGCTGGGGTTCGCTGAGCTGGCGGGAGGGTGCTGGCTCAGGGAAGCGGCGAGCTGGTCGGCTGTGATCTTGTTCCAGCTTCTTCGGGCAACCTGTTGCTGGTGGTGGTGGATCGTCGTTCTTTTGAAGGTGAAGTGGACGCAGCTGTGGTCCGTCCAGTGGAGTCCTGTGGCGTGGCTGAAGGCGATGTCTTTACTGGATGAGAAGACGGCATCGAGTGTGTGTCCGGCGAGGTGGGTGGGGGTGGACACCAGCTGCTTGAGTCCGAGGTTGGCGAGGTTGTCGAGCAGGGTGATGGTGTTGCGGTCGCTGTTGTTCTCCAGGTGGAAGTTGAGGTCCCCCAGGAGGATGTAGTCAGCGGAGGGGAGGGCATGCGGACTGATGAAGTCGGCGATGTCCTCGCTGAATTGTGTGCGTGGTCCCGGAGGTCGGTAGATCAGGGTGCCTCTGAGGGTGGTCTTCGGGTCGGTGTTGATCTGGAAGTGCAGGTGTTCGGCGGTTGTCAGGGTGTCGTCGGTGTTGGTCGTGATGCGGATGGTGTCCCTGTGGATGACGGCGATGCCTCCTCCCATCTGGTTGGCGGAGCGGTCCCTCCGGGTGATCTTGTATCCCTCTGGGATGGCGATGGCGATGTCGGGCGCTGAAGAGGCGTTCATCCAGGTCTCCGTGAGGAAGGCAACGTCAGGGGCAGTGGTGTCGAGGAGGTTCCAGAGTTCGATGGCGTGTCTGTGGACGGAGCGGGTGTTCAGCAGGATGCACTTGAGGTGGTTGCTGCTGGTGTTCGGCTTCGCGGGTGCTGGTGCGAGGCAGGTCCGGATGCAGGAGAACTTGCAGGCGTGGCAGCTGAAGGGTCCGTGGGTGCGTCGTGGGGTGGCTCGGTAGCATCCTGGGATTCGGCCGGTGTTGAGTGCGTTGAGGGTGGCGGCGGTGTACGTCAGGCGGTTGGGCAGGGGTCCTCGAGGGCCAGGGGTCCTGGCACTGGGCGCGGTCCAGACGCGGATGGGCGTAGACGGGCTTACCTTTGGCGTGCCTTCGGCGCACAATCGGCGCGCCCGCTGCGCGTAACCGCTGCGCGTTCGCACGGTCGCCATATATGGCGAAGTGCGCGGGGGGCGGAGCAGCTGGGAGGCGGGAGCGGGGAGGGTACAGAATGAAGAAAGGGGCGGGGTTAGCGGTGGTGGCGGGAAGCGAGGAGCGGGGAGGGATGAGACGGGGCAGCCAAGAAACAAAACAGGCAAACAGGAAATAGGGGGGGACAAAATAACAATTTACAACAAAATACAATTTAAACAAAACAGTGGTACAAGGCAGGAAAGCAAGCACAGACCACGCCGCTCAATGGCAGGGGGCGTGGTCACGCGGCGGCAGCCGGAGCAGAGAGGCAGGCAGGCGGGGAGGCACACGCAGCAGCTGGTGGCCGTGCGGCGCGGGGGGTGTCCTACACTAGATCACACTCACCTGCGTCGCACGGTCGCCATATATGGCCAAGTGCGCGGGGGCGGAGCAGCTGGGAGGCGGGAGCGGGGAGGGTACAGAATGAAGAAAGGGGCGGGGTTAGCGGCGGTGGCGGGAAGCGGGGAGCGGGGAGGGATGAGACGGGGGCAGCCAAGAAACAAAACAGGCAAACAGGCAATAGGGGGGACAAAATAACAATTTACAACAAAATACAATTTAAACAAAACAGTGGTACAAGGCAGGAAAGCGAGCACAGACCACGCCGCTCGATGGCAGGGGGCGTGGTCACGCGGCGGCAGCCGGAGCAGAGAGGCAGGCAGGCGGGGAGGCACACGCAGCAGCTGGTGGCCGTGCGGCGCGGGGGGTGTCCTAAACTAAGTCACACTCACCTGCGTCGCACGGTCGCCATATATGGCTAAGTGCGCGGGGGGCGGAGCAGCTGGGAGGCGGGAGCGGGGAGGGTACAGAATGAAGAAAGGGGCGGGGTTAGCGGCGGTGGCGGGAAGCGGGGAGCGGGGAGGGATGAGACCAGGGCAGCCAAGAAACAAAACAGGCAAACAGGCAATAGGGGGGGACAAAATAACAATTTACAACAAAATACAATTTAAACAAAACAGTGGTACAAGGCAGGAAAGCAAGCACAGACCACGCCGCTCGATGGCAGGGGGCGTGGTCACGCGGCGGCAGCCGGAGCAGAGAGGCAGGCAGGCGGGGTGGCACACGCAGCAGCTGGTGGCCGTGCGGCGCGGGGGGTGTCCTACACTAGGTCACACTCACCTGCGTCGCACGGTCGCCATATATGGCCAAGTGCGCGGGGGCGGAGCAGCTGGGAGGCGGGAGCGGAGAGGGTACAGAATGAAGAAAGGGGCGGGGTTAGCGGCGGTGGCGGGAAGCGGGGAGCGGGGAGGGATGAGACGGGGCAGCCAAGAAACAAAACAGGCAAACAGGCAATAGGGGGGGACAAAATAACAATTTACAACAAAATACAATTTAAACAAAACAGTGGTACAAGGCAGGAAAGCGAGCACAGACCACGCCGCTCGATGGCAGGGGGCGTGGTCACGCGGCGGCAGCCGGATCAGAGAGGCAGGCAGGCGGGGAGGCACATGCAGCAGCTGGTGGCCGTGCGGTGCGGGGGGTGTCCTAAACTAAGTCACACTCACCTGCGTCGCACGGTCGCCATATATGGCTAAGTGCGCGGGGGGCGGAGCAGCTGGGAGGCGGGAGCGGGGAGGGTACAGAATGAAGAAAGGGGCGGGGTTAGCGGCGGTGGCGGGAAGCGGGGAGCGGGGAGGGATGAGACCGGGGCAGCCAAGAAACAAAACAGGCAAACAGGCAATAGGGGGGGACAAAATAACAATTTACAACAAAATACAATTTAAACAAAACAGTGGTACAAGGCAGGAAAGCGAGCACAGACCACGCCGCTCGATGGCAGGGGGCGTGGTCACGCGGCGGCAGCTGGAGCAGAGAGGCAGGCAGGCGGGGAGGCACACGCAGCAGCTGGTGGCCGTGCGGTGCGGGGGGTGTCCTAAACTAGGTCACACTCACCTGCATCGCACGGTCGCCATATATGGCCAAGTGCGCGGGGGCGGAGCAGCTGGGAGGCGGGAGCGGGGAGGGTACAGAATGAAGAAAGTGGCGGGGTTAGCAGCGGTGGCGGGAAGCGGGGAGCGGGGAGGGATGAGACGGGGGCAGCCAAGAAACAAAACAGGCAAACAGGCAATAGGGGTGGACAAAATAACAATTTACAACAAAATACAATTTAAACAAAACAGTGTTACAAGGCAGGAAAGCGAGCACAGACCACGCCGCTCGATGGCAGGGGGCGTGGTCACGCGGCGGCAGCCGGAGCAGAGAGGCAGGCAGGCGGGGAGGCACACGCAGCAGCTGGTGGCCGTGCGGCGCGGGGGGTGTCCTAAACTAGGTCATTGAATCAGCATTCAGGTTGCTCCCGGTACACCCTCGGGACCAGCGCTTGCTGGGATTCACGTTCCAAGGAAAGTATTACATGGATAAATGCATGCCCATGGATTGATCAATTTCATGTGCCTATTTTGAAATGTTCAGCTCCTTTTTGGAATGGGCGTTCACCGAGGCCACTGGGCATAGACGGGTGATGCACTATTTAGACGACTTCCTTTTCTTGGGTCCGGCAGACACTACGGAATGTGCACAGTCACTGCAGGACTTCTGCACTCTCATGCAGGAGTTTGGGGTCCCATTGGCACCAGGTAAGACAGTAGGGCCATCTACTTCACTGGAGTTTCTGGGAATTGAGCTCAATTCAGTGGAGGGATGCTTCCGTCTGCCAATGGAGAAGGTGGCCAAGTTCAGGGCCTCCTTAATACTATGCCTTGGTAAGGAGAAGGTGACCCTGCACCAGTTACAACAAACAGTGGGCCAGCTTAACTTTGCCTTAAAAGTGATACCGATGGCTGGCCCCTTCTCACGTACCATTGCACAAGCTATGGTGGGCCTCAAGGAGGGACACCACCGCACGAGACTGTCGGCAGAGGTTCGCCAGGACATGCGCATTTGGTTGGCATTCCTGGCGGACTTCAACGGTCGGGTGGCATGGAACAAACCCCCAGCATCGTCTGACGAAATGGGTTTGTGGACCGACTCAGCTGGGAGTGTGCGGTTTGGCGCGATCTTTGGTAATCGATGGTCGGCGCAAGTTTGGCCAACGTGGTGGCACTCCAGTGGCCTAACAGGTAACATTGGGTTCTTGGAGCTATTTCCCATTTGGGTGGCTCTGTTGGCATGGCCGGAAGACTTTAGGGACCGCTCAGTAGTGTTTTGGTCAGACAACATGACGGTGGTCGAGTGCATTAATCACCAGGCAGCACGCTGCAAGTGGCTCTTGAGGCTGTTGAAAGAAATTGTATTGCGATGCATGAGATTGAATGTACAATTCAGGGCAAAACATGTGCCGGGTGTACTGAATAATGCAGCTGATGCACTCTCTCGTTCACACATGCAGGCTTTCAGGGGTTATCTACCCACAGCGGATCTAGTGGCGGCACCGTTCCCCGAAGCACTATGGCAGATCGGTGACCCGGATTACAGGACCTCGTGGCAGCCAGCTTAGCGCCCAGGACGAGGAAAGCCTATGAGGGAGCGTTTCGTTCTTACTGCGCCTTTTTAGGGCTGGTAGGGAGAGATAGTTGGGGGCAGGAGGAATCCTTCCTGGGGTTCTTGGTGGCGCTTCATAAGGGAGGCCGATCAGCCGCAACTGCCAACAGACATAGGGCGGCCATATCATTCATGGCACAGCTCCACGGAATGCGGGACCCAACGGGTTCCTTCCTAGCCAAAAAGGCGCTCCGCGGTTGGCAGCGCAAGGAAGGTTGCAGACAAGATGCGAGGCACCCAATTGGTTTAGAAAGATTGTCTTTGCTACTACCAAAACTTGGTGAGACATGCTCATCCCCTTCCGAGGTAGTTCTGTTCCGAGCGGCTTTTGCATTGGCATTCCATGGGGCCATGCGGGTAAGTGAACTCGTAGCAAGAAACAAGAAGGATGTGGAGGGAGGTCTATGCAGGGATCATGTCCAAATACGGGGTGATTCTATGTTAATCTCGATAGCCAGGTCCAAGACGGACCAGGAAGGCTTGGGGAGTAGTGTGGTTTTGCTGCGCGCCCGAGGGAGCCCCAGTTGTCCCATGAGGTATTTGGAGGACTACCTGGCACAGAGGCCGGCGACTTGGGGGGGGAGCCTGCTTAGACACAAGGATGGCACCCCGTTGACGAAATTTCAGTTTCAGGGGGTGCTGGCACTCACGATTGCTGCGGCGGGCTTGAACCCGTGCGATTTTGGGACCCACTCCTTCAGAATAGGGGCCGCTACTGAGGCTACGGCTCGGTGTCTGGGTGCAGAAGAAGTGAAACAGCTAGGCCGTTGGTCCTCAAACTGTTTCAAGAGGTATGTGCGACTGCACATGTTGTAAAAGACTGTTGAAATGCACTCACGCTTGTTGTCTTTTGTTTGGATTACAGTTTCGCAAGCCTGTGACGCGGGGCGGAATTGGGGATCGACCCAACACCAGAGGACCAACGGTCAAGGATCACCGATTGGAGATCGAGTGGTATGGGTCGTGGGCCACTCATACGTGAGGCGCGCCGGGGACGTATTCATGGCAGGTGACTCGACTCACGCATCTGGGGAATACGGGTTCAGAGTAACCTTCCATGGGAAGGGAGGCCTCTGTTTTGACCAATTTCAAACGTTTGTGGAGGGACTCTTAGGGCGGCAAAGGTCACCACCATCTGTAATCATAGTGCACCTGGGGGGCAATGACTTGGTAAGACTGGGAAGACGGGTGTTAGTTGAACACATATTGTCGGCAGTCAGCTGGTTGGCTAGGAGGCTCCCGGGGTGCACGATTGCCTGGTCCCACATGATCCCCAGGAGAGTCTGGCGGGGGGGTTTCTCTTTAACGGCGTTGAACCACTCGGTAAAGAGGGTCAACAACAAAATTGGGAAATTGTTTCGCTCCGCGCATTTGCAAAGCATTCCCCATGGGTGTATTCGGGGCGATCACTGTTACTTGAATGATGGGGTTCACCTGTCCAGGGCTGGGAATGATTTACTCATAGGAGACTTTATAGCATGGCTAGTGGGTTTAAGGAGACATGACCTTTAGGAGGTATGGGGGCCAGATAGTCGGTCAACTATCCGGCCTGTGGCGGTAAGGTCATGATCGGTGAGCAGTGATTTCAAGGTCCCTAGGGGGGGCGCCACCCAGTACGGATGGGAGCGCCCAGGGGGAGCTGGCCATTGGCCCCTCCCATGGGGAGGCGGCACCCACTACGAATGGTTCGCCTAGGGGGAGACGGCCATTGGCCCCTCCCACGGAGAGGCGGCACCCACTACGAATGGGTCGCCTAGGGGGAGATGGCAATAGGCCCCTCCCGGGGGGGGAGACGGCTATATGCCCCTCCTACGAATTTCCCGGGGGCCGGATATCCGCTCCGGCGGAAGAGAGTGTGGGGAAGGGGGGGAGTCCACGCTGTCCTTCTTACGGATACCTCGCACGAGAACTCGGACGACCTTAAGATGGCGTTGAGTGAAAGGGGGCCCCCACGACAAGGGAAGTTACAGTTGGCAACGAGGGTAAAGTCCTCTGCGCATGCGCCACTCACACTGTGAGGGCGGGAATTTGGTAGTAGGGATCTGACACCGGTTAAGACCTTGCCGTTGGCCCTTAATGCTAGGATGTTCAATTTTATTTTAGATTGTTATGCATTTTCAGGATGTTAGACTCGGCTAGGAAACCTTTGTATTAGTGATCTGTTAAGGTTAGCCAAAGAACTTGTCTTCATCAAAATGTAATGGAAATAAAATTGTACATAATTCATGAAACGTTTATTTAAAAGTTTTAAATTTTGTTTCATATTTTAATAAATACGGCCGGGGGGGTAACTCCCCCCAGCCTTCCAAAAGCTCAAACTTGTGTCTGTCTCCTCCCATGGGGAATTGGTGTTGGGAGGGGGTGGCGGGCATCCCAGCCCATATGGAAAGGGAAGGCCACTCGGTCCCCCCGAACGTATGGATGGGTGCCCCGATCCCCCCGGGAAACCGTTGTGGGCGGGGGGCGTGTTTCGGCTGGTATACCCAAAGCGGCGTAACCGGAGCAGGCCCTTCCCTCCCAGAAGGGTTGTCCTAGACACATGCCCGGAAGTCCGCGCACGGATGGGCGTACCTGAGGCGGGCCCCCGCCCTCCCGCAGAAGGATAAATAGAGCGGGAATCCAACAAGGCTTCCTCTTGTTCCAGTGCTCTGTAGGCTGCACCACTCGTCGCTCGTGAGCCCTCGAAGGAACAAGCAGCAATTTTGACCCACCCACCACCCCCTTTTTGCGATGTTTTGTTGAATAAAGGAATTGTTGGTGATATTCGATGTATTAAAAAGATCCAGTTACTTTTGCATCGGGAATGTATGACTTTTATTGAATAAATGTTTGTAGGCCTTTTTTCCTTTGTAGAAAAGTAAAGGAATGTATGAAATATTATAAATTGCCTTGTTTTTAGGACTTTTTTCCCTTTGTAGTAATGTCAAAAGTTGGTAAATAATCAAGCTGTTACAGATGAGGCGTCTTTTTCTTCCCTTAGTAGGTAAAACAACTGTCGTATTTATTTCGGTCGGGCGGTAAGGTCAAGATCGGTGAGCAGTGATTTCAAGGTCCCTAGGGGGGGCGCCACCCAGTACGGATGGGAGCGCCCAGGGGGAGCTGGCCATTGGCCCCTCCCATGGGGAGGCGGCACCCACTACGAATGGTTCGCCTAGGGGGAGACGGCCATTGGCCCCTCCCACGGGGAGGCGGCACCCACTATGAATGGTCCGCCTAGGGGGAGATGGCCATAGGCCCCTCCCGGGGGGGAGACTGCTATATGCCCCTCCTACGAATTTCCCGGGGGCTGGATATCCGCTCCGGCGGAAGAGAGTGTGGGGAAGGGGGGGAGTCCACGCTGTCCTTCTTACGGATACCTCGCACGAGAACTCGGACGACCTTAAGATGGCGTCGAGTGAAAGGGGGCCCCCACGACAAGGGAAGTTACAGTTGGCAACGAGGGTAAAGTCCTCTGCGCATGCGCCACTCACACTGTGAGGGCAGGAATTTGGTAGTAGGGATCTGACACCGGTTAAGACCTTGCCGTTGGCCCTTAATGCTAGGATGTACAATTTTATTTTAGATTGTTATGCATTTTCAGGATGTTAGACTCGTCTAGGAAACCTTTGTATTAGTGATCTGTTAAGGTTAGCCAAAGAACTTGTCTTCATCAAAATGTAATGGAAATAAAACTGTACATAATTCATGAAACGTTTATTTAAAAGTTTTCAATTTTGTTTCATATTTTAATAAATACGGCCGGGGGGGTAACTCCCCCCCGCCTTCCAAAAGCTCAAACTTGTGTCTGTCTCCTCCCATTGGGAATTGGTGTTGGGAGGGGGTGGCGGGCATCCCGGATTATTATGTACAGCTCTAGCAGGCATTTTGTTTTCATTTAAATTATTATAACAACATTTACAAACGTTGATCTGAACCCAAATCAAAACAATTCTCAACCAACAAATAAGTTGCAAATTCCTTCTACTCATTATTATTCTCCTTTTCACTTTTAAAATATAGATCAACTAACCTGGTCTGATTTTTATAATGAATTTGTCTACAACAAATGCAAGAAAAGTTTGGGCTTTCACTCAAAATTACCTTAAACCTTGTTATTTCTTACTCAAAATTTTCTGTACTAAAATTCTGTACATTTTCTTCCACATTGCCTTCTATTAATATATCTGTTTCTGCACTGTCTTCTTCAGGACCAAAGTAACTAACCTCAATTTCTTCACAAATGTTGATCACATCTAATACAGATCCATGCAAAAGAGCACTGTTTAACTGATTTATCTTAAGTGCTGGACTTTTTGCATAATACAACTTTCTCACTACTTTCCTCACTTGCACTGCTAACATCCTGAAATCGTGAAAAACACTCTGACATACTTTTTTAGAAAGACACGTCAGAGAATGACCTTGCAAACCCGTTTTTTCTCCCACTTTGCAATGATCTAATTCTTGCAACATCTTAATCTTTTGTTTAACACTTTTCTTACTATACTTACGTAGGAAATTACGAAAAAAATCAAATGAATCCTGCAGTACACTACAAATACTACTACAATTCCAAGTGTACACTGGAGCCTTAGGACATCTCCCTAACACTTCATCAGCTAACACCTCTTCTGCATTTCTAGGGAAATTTTTCTCTTTTTCAATCGGACAACCATTCTTGACCTCATAAGCTCGACCACTGGTGTCAACTGCATGCAACAACTCATTACTCTGAAGGTAACTCTCTTCATTAAAAAATGGCTCACAACTTGAACTATGTTTCCTTCCCCAGAAAAAAACATTACAAAAATTATTGTTATAAAGCATTCGCTTGCGAATTTCAAGAAACTGATTTTTTTGTCTATTACTATACATATACACTACATCTTTACCACAAAGTTTTCCATCATTTCTCTTTTTGGTGTGGTTTTTCTTGATAATTACAGATTTTTTTTTCCTGATTCTCCACACTTTTTTTTAGTTTGTGTTATTTTCCTTATAAAATCCTTTGTTGTCTTACCAGGAGCTTTCTTTGTTTTTTCCACACATTGTTGTTTAGATAAATCTTGTACTTCTTTTTTCTTGGAAAAGTAATCCTGTTTATATCTTTTTCGTTTATCAGTCTTCGTAGGCATAATGGTTTTTGTTTCTGAAGATAATTAAAATCTGTTGTGAAGAAAAAAACATGCTATTTTAATTTTTTTTAGAATTATAGACCACTATTAGCATACTACATAGCAATTAGAAACGCTATATGTTGTAAAGTGTTGTTCACTCCATAAGTAAGTTTAAGGTACGGCAGCAGTGTACAGGCAGTGTAGGAGATCATGCAGAGAGTGCTGTTTCAGGGTTTAGGGCAGTGGTGTGGTGTATCAACCTTATAGGGGCATTAGCTGAGGATGGTGTGTCTGGGTTTAGAGCAGTGCAATAGTGTTGAAATAGTTTAGTAAGTTTTGCTAGAGATGGTGTACGAGGGTTTACGACAATGCAGTGGTGTTCAGGCAGTGGGGGTCAAGGTGGGACTGAGAATGTAGAAATGAGAATTCACTGCAAATTACTACATGTTACAGAGAAAGTTGCTATGGCATTTCTACGACACACCCAGGATCTTTATTACACAGCATGGAGACTATTTGGGCATTAAGATGCCTGACATACATGCGGCGTAGGAATTTATAGCACTAAATGTAATAAGGCCTGACTCACACCATGAGTACATGTATACCCATATTTTTTAACACATCAACTAAGCAAATTATTCTGCCACAATTTTGTCAAATGAAGAGTGACTCACACTGTGATCTTAGACACATGACAGTATACCTTGCAATTCATTGAAATGATTACTACAGTGAAGGAGAGTCTTACTGGGAATGCTGCTTCAGGATTTAGGACAGTGCATGGTGTTCAGGCAGTGTTGGGGGTCAAGGTGGGACTGAGAATGTAGAAATGAGAATTCACTGAAATGATTACTACATGCTACAGAGAGAGTTGCTATGGCATTTGTACAGCACACCTAGGATATTTATTGCACAGCATGGAGACTATTTGGGCATTAAGAGGCCTGACACAACTGCTCCATAGGACTTTATAGTACTAAATGGCCTAAGGCCTGACTCACTCCATGAGTACATGTATACCTATATTTTTAAACACAACAACTAAGCAAATTATTCTGCCACAATATTGTGAAATGAAGACTGACTCACACTGTGATCTTAGACAAATGACAGTATCCCTTGCAATTTAATAGAATGAACTAAAGGAGTGCAATAGGAGTGACCGAATGTTTGCTGGAGTGCTAAGGTACTAACTGGGGAATTAAAAGTGTGAAACACAAGTGTGTAGGTGGTTAAAGAACTGCATGTAAATTGGAGAGGGGTTTGTAGCAGTCTATGTATTAAGGCCTGGGTCACTGCATGAGTACTTGGGTACTAACTGATTGATTCAAGTACTGCAAGGAAAATGCCTACGGTATTTTAAATAGCTTCATTTTTTACCACAGTGCATACAAAAAGACAATCTGTTGAATAGCTCTGTACAATACGAAACCAACAATCACATAGACTTTGCTAAAAGTCAAAAGATATGCACCTGGAAATAAAAACTATGCTGTAAGACTCAGTTTATACCACAATAACTTGGCTACTAGCTCAAAGATTATAATTGTACAAGAAGACTCTCTCAAATCATTTTTAAATTTTAAATGTAAATTTATTCTTTTTTTTTTTTAAGTCCTCATACGCCACTTCCCACCTCTTCTTTTCCTGTTCCGCCCTTAGATGGTTTTCGACTCAACTATGAGAGGTTATTACCTACTGCTTAAGCTGCAGGCTTGGAGCTTTAGGCAAACGAGAGGTACTTCCATCTTGCCCTGCCCAATGCAGCAAAGCATATAGACTATATTAACATCCAAGAGCTTCAAAAGTGACTTAATCATTGGACCAGTACTTATTCTCCCATCGTGTCTAACATATATTGTTGTTGTTATTATTAGAACTTCCCTTACCCTTACCCAAAGTGATTTAGAAATAATGTCAAAAATTGGTGTTTCCTTTTATATTGGCCGGCCATGTCCAACTTAGCTATGCCTCTCATAGCTCTGATCCACAATAAATCTGTCGGAGAGTCTGGCGATACCCATAATTTACAGATTTCTCTCCGAGCAATCAAAATAGCATAAAAAAAAACTTAGATTTATCATCAAGGCCCTTACCTTGTATGTCCAATCTGCCCAAGATAATCTGTTCAGGGCTTACCTTAATATCTAGCTCCATCATTTTTGATAGCTTTATACTTACAGCTACCCAATATTCTTGGATCTGCGGGCATGTCGCAAACATGTGAATATCGTCTTCGTTTGGGCTTTTGCATTTAGGACATAGCACCGTGCCCCCATCCTTAAACTTAGCGAGCCTCTTTGGGGTCCAATATGCCCTGTGGAGAGCGAAAAAGTGATTCCTCCTTAAATTTGCAGGTTTAACCACTTTATAAAGAATCAACATATCTACTTGCCATTGTCCTTCTGTGGCGATCCTCGGCAAGCACTCTCCCCACAGGGCCTCTGCCAGTAGAAAAGGGCCATCGTCCATTTCTATTGCCCAATACCATGTCGCCACTTCTTTCTTCATCCATGTGTTTACAGCCAGCTTCTCTTCAAACTCGTTATGGTGTCCAATTAACCTTTCTTTTCCTACCGCCCAACTTTGGATCTGAAGATATTTGAATTTTGCAAAGTTACGACCCCAACGTTCCTCGCAGACCGCCCATGGTAGCAAATCTCCTTCACAGAACAGTTCGCCCCATACCTGTGGACCTTCTGTTCTTAACCCCATGGCTGCTAAGGCAATTCCCCTCCTGTGCTGGAGATTGCTCTATTTCATTGTTTTATGACGAGCTGGGCTCGTCATCAGTGTACGAGGAGGCTACACCATGACGAGCCCAGCTCGTCATGAGTGTGGAAGGGGTTAATACCCTTGCCAGAGCATCCTCGGTCCAGCTTGGGGCCCCCGGAGCGTCCCAAATTGGTGCAGCCACACTGAAATATGGGATTTTTATCACACGTCTGATACGGTACCACACTGTAGATAAATCTCTTAAAACCTTCAGTCTTACTTTTTTAAAGTATTTTGGGTCTGCGAATTTATACAAAAAACCCCGCAAGTGGGACTTTTCTACTTTCAGCATGGTAGAAAAGAGATCCCCCATTGCTGTATTGTTGGGAACTCCGAGGAGCATTCTACAATTTTTAAGCAAAAAAGCCCAAGAGTAAATTTGAAAATCTGGGGCGGCCAGCCCACCTTTGACATATCTTCTCCAAATTTTTTTCCAAGATATCCTTGACCCTTTAGAGCCCCAGATAAATGAACCAATTTCACTCTGTAACTTAACCAGTCCCTCTTTTTCAAACATAAGAGGAATAGAGTCAAATAAAAAGGTCAACTTAGGAAGCACCATCATTTTGATTAAGTTTACCCATCCAATCATTGTTAATTGTATCGAACTCCAATGTCTCAAAATAGCTGAAATATCTTTCCTTACTTTGGCTAGATTTACCATTGCTAACTGTTTTATATCCTGAGGGACTTGTATTCCTAAATATCTAATCTGTTTCTTTGAGATTCCAGGCTCCACAACCATATTCCAAGCCATAATTTCCGTTTTGTCAGAGTTTAACCGATATCCTGAATCTTCTCCATACCTCTTTGTAATATTTTCTATTTCAACCAGTGATTTTGTCAAGTTTGATGTTAGAATTACAATGTCATCCGCATGTAGGCCTATCTTTCTTGACCAACCTTGAAACGTAAAAGCAGGGATGTTCTCTGTCTCTCTTATTTTACAGGCCAATGGTTCGATATAGAGATCGAATAAAAGCGGAGAAAGAGGGCATCCCTGCCTAGTTCCCCGCATGATTCTGATAGATTTTGTAAGGACTCCATTAACCAATACCTTGGAGTTCGGTGTTTGATATATTCGTGACACGGTTTGCGAAAAATTCCCTCCTAGCTGAAGATGTGCTATTAAAACTTTTAAAAACTCCCAATTTACGCGATCAAAAGCCTTAGCAGCGTCCAAAGCCACCACTGCCAGAGGGAGTTTCTGATCGATAGCAACATCTATACTGCCTATCAAAGAAAAAAAAGTGACTCACACTGTGATCTTAGACACATGACAGTATACCTTGCAATTCATTGAAATGATTACTACAGTGAAGGAGAGTCGTACTGGGAGTGCTGCTTCAGGATTTAGGACAGTGCAGTGGTGTTCAGGCAGTGTAGGGGGTCAAGGTGGGACTGAGAATGTAGAAATGAGAATTCACTGAAATGATTACTACATGCTACAGAGAGAGTTGCTATGGCATTTGTACAGCACACCTAGGATCTTTATTGCACGGCATGGAGACTATTTGGGCATTAAGAGGCCTGACACACATGCTCCATAGGACTTTATAGTACTAAATGTCCTAAGGCCTGACTCACTCCATGAGTACATGTATACCTATATTTTTAAACACAACAACTAAGCAAATTATTCTGCCACAATATTGTGAAATGAAGACTGATTCACACTGTGATCTTAGAGTGTCTTTTTGTATGCACTGTGGTAAAAAATTTGATCTTAGACAAATGACAATATCCCTTGCAATTTAATAGAATGAACTAAAGGAGTGCAAGAGGAGTGACTGAATGTTTGCTGGAGTGTTAAGGTACTAACTGGAGAATTAAAAGTGTGAAACACAAGTGTGTAGGTGGTTAAAGAACTGCATGTAAATTGGAGAGGGGTTTGTAGCAGTCTATGTATTAAGGCCTGGGTCACTGCATGAGTACTTGGGTACTAACTGATTGATTCAAGTACTGCAAGGAAAATGCCTACTGTATTTTAAATAGCTTCATTTTTTACCACAGTGCATACAAAAAGACAATCTGTTGAATAGCTCTGTACAATACGTAACCAACAATCACATAGACTTTGCTAAAAGTCAAAAGATATGCACCTGGAAATAAAAACTATGCTGTAAGACTCAGTTTATACCACAATAACTTGGCTACTAGCTCAAAGATTATAATTGTACAAGAAGACTCTCTCAAATCAGTTTTTAATTTTTAAACGTAAATTTATTCTTGTAACATTTCATATTGTAATAGAACATCTAGCATGATTTCATCAGGAATTTCATTTGGTACTTCAGCAACTTCAAAACTTAAGACATTACACTCAATATCTTCTAATAAATCAATAAAATCATTGTCCAAAAATTCATCCCAAAAATCACAGGTTATATCTCCTGCGCCAATAGGTTCTTCATGATTGCTGCTGTCCACAAAAGAAACATTTAAGTACTCTATCAGAGTGTTAGAAATTTCAAAAGTGACTTTAATATTCTTCTGATTTGGAACCATAATAATTTTTATTATGTTGCTGTACCTTGCAGAAAAAATACAAACCCTTCATTTTATCATTTTCACTAATAGATAATACAAAACTAGCATTATCAACTTCATGAATACATATATTCCCATATTTTTAAACACATCAACAAAGCAAATTATTCAGACACATTTTTCTGATACGAATACTAACTCACACTGTGATCTTAGACACATGACAGTATCCCTTGCAATTCAGTAAAATGATATCAACAGTGAAGGGGGGTCTTGCTGGGAGTGCTGTTTCAGGGTTTAGAAAACTACAGTAGTAATCACCTAGAGTAGGGGGTATACAAGGGGGTTTTCTTTGAGAGTTTAAGCCACAGCAGCAGTGTTCGGGCAGTGTAGAAGATCATGCAGGGAGTGCTGTTTCACGGTTTAGGACAGTGCAGTGGTGTTCAGGCAGTGTAGGGGATCAAGGTGGGACTGAGAATGTAGAAATGAAAATTCACTGACATGATTACTACATGCTAAAGAGAGAGTTGCTATGGCATTTGTACAGCACACCCAGGATATTAATTACACAGCATGGAGACTGTGCATTAAGAAGCCTGACACACATGCTGCATAGGACTTTATAGCAGTAAATGTCCTAAGGCCTGACTCACTCCATAACTCCATGCATTGCCATATTTGTAAACACATCAACTAAACAAATTAATCAGCCACCATTTTGTGAAATGAAGTCTCACTCACACTGTGATCTTAGACACAGACATCTTAGATGTATGCCTTGCAATTCAATACAATGATTACTACAGTGAAAGAGAGTCTTGCTGGGAGTGCTGTCTCAGCTTTTAGGACAGTGCAGTAGTGTTCAGGCAGAGTAGGGGCTCAAGATGGGACTGAGAATGTAGAAATGAGAATTCACTGACATGATTACTACATGCTACAGAGAGAGTTGGTATGCAATTTCTACAGCACACACAGGCCTGACTCACACCATGACTACATGCATTGCCATATTTTTAAACACATCAACTAAGAAAATTAATCAGACACCTTTTTGTGAAATGAAGTCTGACTCACACTGTGATCTTAGACACATGACAGTATGCCTTGCAATTCAGTAAAATGATTACTACAGTGAAAGAGAGTCTTGCTGGGAGTGCTGTCTCAGGTTTTAGGACAGTGCAGTAGTGTTCAGGCAGAGTAGGGGCTCATGGTGGGACTGAGAATGTAGAAATGAGAATTCACTGACATGAAAAATAAATATCTCCTCAAACACATTAACATACCAAATGCAACTAACACAATGGGGCATATTACCACGCAATAGCGATAATTATCGCTATTGCTTGGTTAGAGACAAAAATGTACCGCTGAGCTGCGGCGATTTTTATCGCAGATAAACCTTGGTATTACCAAGGTTTATGGCAAATGAGATAAAAATCGCCCGCAATGCATGAATATCGCTGAAAAGTCAGCGATATTCATGCATTACCAAGCTAATGCTCTTAGTCATGTTATCCACCTCCCATTGGATAACATGGCTAAGAACTGCTCAGGGCAGGTGTTAGCTTTTGGAGAAATTCGCGCTTAGCGCGAATATCTCCAAAAGTTGGTAATAGGAGATAGCGATGTTAGCGACTGTTTCCAGTCGCTAACATCTTGGCACGCCCACTTTGCATGTCATTAGTGATAAATATCACTGACATGCAAAGTGGGGCCCAAGATGGTCGCTATCTCCTACTAGCTGTCGCTAACTGGTGTTAGCGACAGCTAGGTAATAGGGAGATAATTTTATCTCTGCTTTCTTGGCTTTTAAAGCCAAAAAAGCAGAGATAAACCCCTTTGATAATATGCCCCAATGTTTTCCCCAAAGCAGACACATTCATAATTACACTCTATGCAAATAAACTCCTGCTTCCACATTAGAACACATTTTTCTTATTAACTTAAACTGCACAACATAGATCCCCTTACAAATTAACAACTCACCTTTAAAAATGCTTTTGTAGATTTAAAACAGTAACAATTACACACCAGATTTTCCTAAGCAGAATCTCTCAATTGTACACCTCTCATTTTACAAACATATACTTGTAGATAACCGATTAAAAATCTTCCCACACAAATTCAAAACCAATCTAACATTTTAATTGGTTCTACTTTTCTACACTTTCAAACTCACATAATGTTCAACCTTCCACCACAGCTCTCTCTGCCTGCTACCATGGTAACACTCCATAGAACACCTAACTGAACTCACAGGTGAAACTCTGTCACCAAATGTTGCAAACCAAACGAGCAAGGGTGTTTGACTTCTCAATATACCAGCTTATCCTGTGCAATGTACCTTTCAATGACTTTTTCTCAACCATTAGCATTTCTTCCTTTAAAAAACAGTTGCATTCACCCTAGTTTTCAATGTTGAATTCTCAGAAACCACCAATCATTTTATTTTTTCATGTGCACTGAATCTCATCCATATTTTTTCTAAACTCCTACTTTTCATACTGCCATTTCTTTTCCAGAGCCCATCTGAGTACCATCAGATCTCCCTTCAAGATGCTTACAGTGTGGATTGAAGGACATAGTTAGTTATATTTTCTGGAGTGAAAGAGATGCAGCAAATAGATGCTTTCTCAACCTTGATTTACCAAATGTGGATAATATGTGGATTGGCCAGAAAGGATTGAGATGTCACCAATTGATGCCGATGCTAAAATCCTTTTTGCATCTTCCACACCCTGACCTCATAATTGTGCACTGTGGTGCCGATGACCTAGGCACTTTGACTGGGGTAGGTCTGGAAATGCTTTTAAAGGACACCTTTTGGCAATTGATGTAAATTTTCCACAAACTGCCTTTGTATATTCTAATATATGCCAAAGGCAAAAATGGAACTGGTCCAACCAATATTGTCCACAGATTGAGAAAGCAAGGAAACATGTGTATAAGTCTGTATCTGCCTTCCTCAGAGACTATGGTATGGGTTCTGTATACCAAAACAACTTGCGTTACAACATGCAAGGCATTTATAGAGGAGGCGGAGTACATTTCACAGATGAGGGGAAAAGAGTCTTCCTCTGTAACTTTAGACTCTGCATCGGTACTTACTTGTAGGTACAAACAACACTCAATTAACACAACAGCTCTTTTCAGAGCCAACCAACATATAAACACTCAAACTTGTTATTTAACTGTATTTTTTTGCCCTTTGGGGCCCTTCAGAGATCCCCTGAGAAGACCTAGGGGGTAAGGGAGTCTCTACCCTGCCCCCTTTTCACGCTATCCACTTTTGATTTGAGCTCTCTTCTGCCTCGAGGGTGCGTGCACCGTGCGCTCACCAAGCGATTTAAAAAAAAAAAGGTTTTTTTTGCCATTCTGGGTTGGTCAAGGAACCCCTGAGAAGGCCTAGGGGGCCAGGTAGTCTCTACTCTGGTATCTGTGGTACACACAATCCTTTTCAAGTGAGTTGCCAATAGCGTTGCCACTCTTGAGACTCCTTAAACTCCCAAGTGGGTATGGAAAGTGTCCTGCTCACGCTGTGCTGCTAATTGAACACCTTCCAAAATGACCTCCTTTCCACATTTGGTGTTCATCAGTTCAAACACCGTGGGACCGCAGTTGAGGCACCAGGGCTCTTCCACGGCCAGAACAGCCGTTATTCCATTCAAAACATAAGAGTTGCCCCCTCGGAAAAGCCACACAAAGGTAGGTATTTGTGTCAGTTTATTCAAGAGTTTGCAGTGCAGCTGGCTTGACACAAGGCATTAAAATATTCAAATCACCGACGCGTTTAGTGCTATGAAGCACTTCTTCTTAGGCAAATTCATCTCAGCAGCACAATGCAGTCTGTGCATACCTTTTCAAGTCCTGATACCCAACCCATGTGGGCGTTGGCTTCCCACAAAACCTCCTGGTATCTGTGGTACACGCCATCCTTCTCAAGTGAGTTGCCAATAGCGTTGCCACTCCTTAAACTCCCAAGTGGGTATGGAAAGTGTCCTGCTCACGCTGTGCTGCTACTTGAACACCTTCCAAAACGACCTCCTTTCCACATTCGGTGTTCATCGGTTCAAACACCGTGGGACCACATTTCAGGCAGCGGGCTCTTCCACGGCTGGACCAGCTGTTAATCCATTCAAAACATAAGAGTTGCCCCCTCGGACAAGCCACACAAAGGTTGGTATTTGTGTCCATTTATTCAGGAGGTTGCAATGCAGCTGACTTGACACAAGGCATTAAAATATTCAAATTGCCGATGCGTTTCGTGCTATGAAGCACTTCTTCTTAGGCAAGTTCATCTTAGCAGCGCAATGCAGTCTGTGCATACCTTTTCAAGTCCTGATACCTCACCCATGTGGGCATTGGCTTCCCGCAAAGCCTCCTGGTATCTGTGGTATATACCATCCTTCTCAAGTGAGTTGCCAATAGCGTTGCCACTCTTAAGACTCCTTAAACTCCCAAGAGGGTATGGTAAGTGTCCTGCTCACGCTGTGCTACTAATTGAACACCTTCCAAAACGACCTCCTTTCCACATTCGGTGTTCATCAGTTCAAACACTGTGGGACCGCATTTCAGGCAACGAGGCTCTTCAGTGGCGGACCAGCTGTTAATCCATTCAAACTATAAGAGTTGCCCCCTCAGAAAAGCCACACAAAAGTAGGTATTTGTGTCCGTTTATTCAGGAGGTTGCAGTTCAGCTGGCTTGACACAAGGCATTAAAATATTTAAATCGCCGACGCGTTATGTGCTATGAAGCACTTCTTCTTAAGCAAGTTTGTCTTAGCAGAGCAATGCAGTCTGTGCATACCTTTTCAAGTACTGATACCCTGCCCATGTGGGCGTCGGCTTCCCGCAAAGCCTCCTGTTATCTGTGTGCAATTGAAACGGGTCTGAACTCGGGAACGTCTTAGGTGAAGTGCACACTCGTTAGGGAGTGCGCGCCTCACCAAGGATTCCCCACAGGTGTGTGGTAAATGACTAGTCCGCCACTGCGTCTTTCCTCGAGGCGGTCATCTTAGAATTCCTATGTTGCACTAAACCACTCCAAATCTGTTTCCTTGCGGATTGTTCATCTCTCCTGCGCCAGCTACGGTTTAGATAAGTCATTATCGTATTCACTGATTGATTAGGGGTTCTGACAGGTACACTCAGTATATAATTTTTTGAAATGTCTTTAAAAGATACAAACCCTCTTCACACACTTATATCCTCCATCCATGTTTCATTACTTCAGCTCGGTTGAAGCACATTCCATCAACCATTTTTAACAGTTACTTGTACTTACCTTATGCATAATAAATAGTAAAAAAAATTATATATTATAAAATTACCATCTGTTGCAGACCCAAAAAAATACAGTTACAAGATATCTTTTACAACACAAAATAATTTGTAATGTTTTACATTTGCCTTTTTTGCTGTTCTCGGAATATATTGAATTTCACTAGAAACAGTGAGTTCAATAGTTCTCATCACATAACAGCGGGCGAAAAAAGACAATCAATAAGATTATCGTAAAAAAAAAACATTCAACATTCTCAATAACAATCTAAAAAATAGAAATAAAACATATCTTAAATGTTTTTTTCTAAGAGCAATTTCTTACATAAATATGACACATCTCAAACAATCATAAAATAACAAAACATTATGATAAATTTTTATACACTGAAAATAATGTTACTTACAAATATATATTGACAAAATATAAAACAAAAACTCGTTATTGGTTTCACATACTTTTCCGCACGGCCAAATAGTATGCATCAAATTCTTACTTTGGAAATTGTTCAATAGTAATCCTGATCATCTGCCTCCCAGCGTTCTGATCCAAAACCACCGACATCATTTGCTCCATCCCCCAGTGCTCATCCCTCAACCCAACGCTATTCAACATCTACATGGCCACCCTCACACAAGCAGCTCACCATCACAACTTCAATAACATCTCCTACGCCAACAACACCCAGCTCATCCTCTTCCTCACCAAAAAGCCACATTCCACCAAAAGCAACCTCCACAACACAATACAGGACGTCACCAACTACATAAAGAGCAGCTCTCTAAACAAGAAACTCGCACAAAATGAAGGTACTCATCCTCAGACTCACCCCCTCAGCCTTGGGCGACTCCTGCTAGCTGACTACACTGTGGACAGTACCAACACCTACCAACCATGTCCAAAACCTAGGATTCATCCTCAACTCCTCCCTCTCCATGTGTAAGCAAGTCTACACCGTCTCCTTGTACTGCTATAACACCCTCCACATGCTCCGCAACATTTACAAGTGGATTCTAACCAAAAGAAGAAGAACAGTGACACAGGCCCTCATCAGCAGCAGACTACACTGTGGCAAAACACTCTACACAGGAATTCTAGCCAAACACCTACAACAACTACAACATATCCAAAAGGCCTCCACCTGAGTGATAATCAATGTCCCCTGCTTTAGCCATATCTCCCACCACCTGATACACCTACAGTGCCTCAATATCAACAAATGGATCACCTTCAAGCTCCTCACCCTCACTTACAAAATACTCTACAACACCAGACTAATCTGCCTTAACAGCAGTAATCCAGAAAGGCCAAATTTTGATCTTTAAATTTTGGCTTTAAAAATATTAGGTAAGAATTTGGTAACTCTTTAGGCAAACGTTGCTTAAAAACAAATTAACTATCATTACAATGTATCCAAACGTTCAGACATTTTAAATAAACAGTGTAATGTCCAGATGTTGTAGAAGGTCCATCATGAAAAATAATTGCAACAGCTACAAAAGTTCTTCCTGATATTAAAACTTGACCAGCTACAACATTTTTAATTAAAGTTTCTAATTTTCTTCCATTGTGGTATTGGGTTCTCCAAGCCTACATACTCCGCAAAACCCGCTACAGCTTAAAAGATGTTGGCACGGAAACTGGAAAATGCAAAAGACAAGTTTATTAAGACCCCAAGGGGTGGTGGTACATTCCTACAGCACCCTTTGGCAATGCAAGAAGTATCACACCGAACATCGGTGCGAGCCTTCTTTTATACAGTTTTACAGTAATAAAAAATGTAGGCGGAACACTTTTACAGAGTTTTAGGTACATATATGGTCATTTTTGGAACACAGCCAACTCATGGGAGGAGTTACAACATCACTGGTCAGTTTGGAGGGACATTCCTAAGTGATGACTGTCCACTAGTACAAAGGGCTTAACTGCGCATGTGTGAGCTTGACCAATACTAAAAATAGCCTGTTGCTGGGCAAATTCGAGTGGTCAGTGGTACAGAGAAAGGACAAAAGGGTATGCTGGCCACGAGGCGACGCATTCATATAAAATGGCCGCCGGCACATTCAAAATGGCTTCCGAAAACCAAAGTCAAGATAAGGGAAATTCGTGTAGCAAAAGCTTAACGCTAACCCGATCTCCGTCAAATTACGACAGACAACCCTTTTAGCATTTAGCTGAAGCTACCTCATAGTGGACATAATCAGGGTATTCATCTTCAATATCAATGGACATAATTTGCGCTACTTCTTTATGAATCATTTGTTCATTTCTGGCAATAGCTCGTTTGGACTGGATACAGGCAGAAAGACACATTGTACATAACATAGGGCCACATTGAATACAAAGGCATAGGAAGAATAATATCCCAATTATTATACATAGTATTGTCAGCAACTTCCAACCCCACGTACTAAGCAATGTCCATAACCACCCCGAAAATGTCCATGTACCATTATCAGGATGTATCTCAGCAGCAATTTTATGTAATTTAGATATTGCATCATAAACAGAAGGTGAATTATCTGGCACGTATACACAACAACTACTTCCGATAATACGACATGCTCCTCCACGGTCAGCTAATATTACATCTAAGACCATGCAATTCTGGAGCGTTACAATTCTAGTAATCTGAAGTTCTTCTGTTAAGTTTCCTAAGGTAAAAACTGTCTCATTAGCAACAGCTTCTACAACACGTGTCAGTCGTCTTATTTTTCGACTATTTAAAGCAGCTCCAACAAATGAAAAGAGGCCTAAATTAAAGTCAACATACTGTTGCAAAGCAGTGTTAGTCTGATCAATCTCATCGAGAACCAATGTTCTCTTCACTCTATTTAATATAAAATCGTGGTATAACACGTAGTCATTATGATACATAGGTGGGGCAATAAACACAGGAGGTAATACAAAAGATATATAACATGTTCCTAACCATCGTATTGGGAGACAGTGATAACCTTTATTTCCACAAATAAAGTACGTGTTTCGTGAGGCCACAAACGTAATACCATTTGGAGTGTCAAAGGTGAGAGTGGTGTTACATTCACTTCTTCCTACTGGGATTGTACCTTTATTACGAACGCACAAGTCAGCTTTTGTATCAATAACAGTAATCACGTGCAGATTAGACATATTTACACTTCTTTGGTTGCTATAAATTCGTGGCGAGGATACGTTGTCAGGACGGTACTCTTCCCATTCAAGCTTAGTTCCTTCAGCTTGTGGATAACCATCTCGATCATTGAAACAAACTTTGTTAAGTCGAAAAAGTAATCCACCTTTCGTTGGCCATCGCAAAGTAAACAAAAATGTATACCAAGCATTGCAAGACCCATTATGGGAAAACGGGAGTGGGATAAGTGGAGTGCCTCCTTTCTTTTGATGTCCAGGCAACATCCCACATACCCAACAGTTCGAAGTATTTGTCATATTGTGGGTGTGATGCAGAATCTGGATGAAGCTATTGTTCAAGTAAGTCTGCCTGTGTCGTTCTTCATGGTAAGGCAGGGTAAAATGAAAATGTTCAGACGGAATTGGGGTAGTTGGCAATAAATGTTCTCTTGCCGGCACCAAGAGTTCTACTACCCAAGTAAAAGTAACGCATTCAAAAGATCACGCACTAGTTCTCCGTGCATGATGTGTACTCCGTGCGAAGTCAAAAACCCTCGCTCTCTACAGAGTAGGCTAAAATCATGCGCTACTCCAAAGGCGTACCGGCTATCGGTGTAGATGTTCACACACAAGCCAGCACTCAATTCGCATTCTCTTGTTAAGGCTATCAGTTCCGCTGCTTGGGCCGATTTCTGTGGTATTCGTGCTGCTTCTACCACTGTCTTAAGTGTCGTGATCGCATATGCTGCAGAAGTTGTACCATCTGGCAGCCTCAAACACGATCCATCAACCCACAGTTCCCCATCCACATCTGGAAGTGACGTATCCTGTAAGTCGACACGACCCTTTGTTTGTTCTTCAGTCAGGAAAACACAATCATGGTGTTCTTCCTCCTGGCCCTCAGCAACTGGATATGGCAATAAAGTAGCAGGGTTCAGGGTAGCACATCTCTTTAGTGTGATGTGTGGCGCCAACAGTGTGAGCTCATATACTGTTAGACGTGCACTCGTAAGATACTGGGTCTTTGTTTGGTTTAACAGGGCATCTACCGCATGGGGAACTAACACCAACAATTTATGTGACAAAACTATTCCCTCACTCTGCCGTATAGCCACTGCTGTTGCTGCAACTGCTCGAAAGCACCCAGGTAACCCTCGTGCTACAGGGTCAAGTATTGCCGAAAAATAAGCGCAGGGCCTCTGCTTATCCCCGTGTCTGCACTAAAACTGACAATGCACACCCATCTTTCTCGTGTACATACAACGTGAAAATCTTCGTGTAGTCTGGTGTACCTAACACTGGTGCAGAGCAAAGAGCTTGTCTCAATTGTTCAAAAGCATTCTGGCATTCATCTGTCCATTCAAGGGGCATTGGTGTAGTCTTGGACAATAACGTGAACAAGGGTTTTATAATGTGTGAAAACCCCATTATCCACTGCCTACAGAAGGACGTTAAACCTATGAAAGCACGCACATCTCTCTGAGTGCGGGGGACTGGTGTATCTAGAATTGCTTGAATTCGATCGGATGTTAATGCACGCCCCTCCTTAGACAAAAGATGACCGAAGTAGGTCACCTTTGGTTTACACTATTGAAGTTTCTTCCTAGAAACTTTGTGATTATTCTGAGCAATAAAGGAGAGTAAAGCAAGAGTACTCTCCTCGCACTCTGCATGCGTGTCTGCAGCAAGTAGGATATCATCGACATACTGAATAAGAGCCACTCCAGACTGCAAATCAAAAGAATCAAGCTGTCTCTTTAAAGCCTGGCTATAGATGCTAGGACTTTCTGTATAGCCTTGAGGAACTCGACAAAATCTATACGATTTATTATTTAATGTGAAGCCAAATAGATATCTGCTATCGGGATGTATGGGAATGGAAAAAAAGGCATTTTTTAGATCAATCACGGTAAACGTGGTAGCAGTGGGCGGAATCAGAGTAAGTAAGGTGGTGATGTCAGACACCACCGGGTACTGGGGCACTACAATCTTGTTAATTTTCCTCAAATCAATAATAAATCGATAGACTTTGTCTTCAGTGTCTTTCTTTAAGATCGGAAGAATCGGGCTGTTACAGACATTGTAGGGAACTTCCTCCACTACTCCTGCAATAATCAAATCGTGTACAATGTGAGTTAGGGCAATCTCACCTTCCCTAGAGATCTTATATTGTGGTACACGTGGCAGAGACACACCCTCCTTAACAGTTATTCGAATAGGGGGAATAAGCATCTGTCCCACATCCGTGTCCGAAGTAGCCCATAACGTTTGTGGGAGAGAGGCTAACGCTTCAATTTCTTGCATAGTACACAGTCTCTCTACATCTGGATAATTGTCGTTCAAAATAACCCGCACTCCTTCAGGAGCGCAACGTATTGTCGCTCGGAAGTATTTAAGCAAATCTATGCCCATAATATTGTCTGGAGTATTCGGCGACAATAAAAATGGGCACGGACCAAAGAATCTGTCAATGTAAAATGTAAGGGGTTGTGACAATGGGCTAAGAGAGGGTGTTCCATCGAACCCTACAGATGTAATTGTTTCACCAGACAGGGGAGCCCTTGGAACCAAGTTTTTAGACAGAGCACTACGAGTAGCTCCTGTATCAACCAGGAACTGATCAGTAGAACCCAAAACGCCCGCTGATACATATGGACCTCTTTGATCTACTGGTACTTCAACCGATTCCACACCCCATCCTATGCAATCCTATGCATGCACATAGTCCTGAGACTCCACATTCTCACCCTCCGATATCTGATACTGATTCCGTCGATCAAAAGTATTATGATCATCCTGACCTCGACCCCTCGCCTCAAACCTACCACGATCACTCCCTCCACCCGTCGCTCCTGAATAACTATTCCGTGTCCTTCCACCTCCTCGACCACGCTGATTACGTTGTTCACGTAGCACCGGACAATCTGAAGCCCAATGTCCAAACTCTTTGCAATATGCACATTGATCTTCAGCAATGTCAGTACGACCAGAAGACGCACCATACCCTCTATGCCTGCCTTTATCGTTCCCTCTCGGCTGTGTAGCACGAACCTGAGCCAACATCACTTTCGTCTTTAATTCTTTCGCTTTCTTATCAGTACTTTCCTTAGCCTCTAATTCCTGTCGCTCATAATACTGAGCCATAGTCAATAAGGACGCAGGGGTCGCTGTGGTCCAGGAACTCTCACTAGTCTTTAAATGCTTCGCAATCTCCGGCAGGAGATTAGCCACATACTTATCGGCAAACAAATGCCTACCCGTGTCATCTGTTAATAATTGCCCGCTATAATCATGGAATGCTTCTTCAAAACGGGAGAAGAAGTCAGACACCGACTCATTCTGTTTCTGTTTGCAAGACGCTAACATAGTCCAATCAATCTTTTTAGGGGGGACAAGCGTTTTTAATGTATTCAAAATAGCTGTTGGAAGATCTAAAATTAATTGACACGGCTTACATGCAGGCTCCCTATCTAAATCAGCTTGGCCTATAGTTTTCCAATCCGCTCCCAATATCACTTGGTCGTCAAACTTGCGAATCGCTCTCCACATATCAAGGGGTAATATTAACCCGAAGAAAAGATCAATATCAACTAACGTCATAACACATGAAGAAATGGCCCCTTCCACTCCTTCATAGAAAGCTGCCGGATTTTTACGAGGATCAGGTAAAGCATTTTTCAGTGCCATAACATCTGCTCTATTCCAAGGTGTATGAACCCAATTATATATAAAATAACCCTTAGCATCCCCAGACAATTTGTCGTCACTTGTACCTTGCCCTTTAAGAGTGACATACAAAGGTGCAGCTTCACGCATAGGCATAACATGAACCGTAGAACTCTTATCTGTTCCAAAGATAGAACACTCTTTGGATTGCTCCGTCGATCCCGGCGCAGGCACATCTGATTCTTTTCTTGCTTCCCGTAATCTTGACGCCGCATCCCGTAGCTGGACCAACCGATGGAAAAACCCATCCGCATCTGCAATAACAAATAAACCTTTACGCATATTCTCACGATTAACTGATATATCCTTAGGCTCTAGATCAGTCGAATATTTCCTAAACCGATCTACAACTTCATCTCCAAACTGACTCAAGAAATACAACCGTTCTCGTTCGGACCACTGACTCATTTCATCATTAATTTCTGACATAGTTATTTTGTTCAAATTTAGTTTACGGGCAAAACTGCGCAATTCCGCTGCCTCATTAGCACTTAGCCTCATACTCTTACTCCCTTGACCATCTCCGTCCGAGTCCTCGTCTGGGGCCGTAGGCAGAACATACGGAGGCGGGCACCGATCTAACAATGAAAAATCATCAACTTCATTAGTAAGGACAGGATAAAGCGGACGCCGAATAGGAAATTGACCATTCGTTTGCAAATTACGTTCCCGTGCCTCCCTCTCTTTCTTTTCCTGCAACTCTTTTTCCTCCAGCTGTAAAGCTTTATCCCGAGCAGCCTTTCGCTGTTCTTTGTCCGCCAAGGCTAATTCACGCTTCATTCGCTCACGCACTGCTTCCTCCCACATTCGTATGAGAAAAAAGAAATTTTACATGGCCAATATGTCCCCTGCGTGTACCCCAACGTTTAGTGTACGTGCATGTCACCCATGCATTTTCCCTCTATGGCCTGCAATAATGATGCCTCTGCATTTACGTCCCACATTAGGATGCCAGTCACCAAGTCTCCCATAAAAGAAATGTTAATTTTGCACTGAGTACCATGTGGCCCATGTGTTTGCATTGTGCACTTTTAATATATCGCGAAGAACCCATTTCTCCATTTTGTGGCTCAGCCAGTCCCCGAATTGAGGTTTCATGCCTCCAGACACTCTGAGGGCTGCAGCTACGTATCCCTGACCTCGCATACTTTTGGCTAAGCCGAGAGGGGCCCAGCACGGGGTGCCCAGACAGTATTGTGCACAACAGTTATCTGCTTGCTCTACAGAATCACATTCCTGCCTGGTGAAGGAGGTAAACAGAACCCATCTGCAGAGATAGGGCCTAGCCTTTCTGTCTCCGTTTAAGTGATTTGCAGAGCTCGCGTCCGTAGAAAGCTCAAGGCCCCCACGCAATGAACGAAGAAATAGATGCCCACACTGGCTCTTGGTGATGAGCGACCTTTGCTTCAGATAATACATCCCCGGACTTAAGATATCAGATAATACCAGACGTGCTGGTCGCCCTGACACTGAAGGCCTCCCTACCAGACCGAAAGTCAGCTCCACCCAGTTATACGTCAGTTGCACGTCATGATCAAGTTGCGCACACAAGTAGGGCAAAGTTCCAGCTGGCCATGCAACCCCCCTCCATGTATCCACCCACCTATGACTCCTCAAGTGAACGCCCTCATGCACGCCCACATGCTCTTATCTCTCTTTCTCTTGCTCTGCCTGGAGCGCTCCTCCCTATATGCGAAATTGAATGTATAAATATTGTACTCTGTGAATAAAGTTTAGAAGATCCTTCCTGAACCTTCGTGGTGATGGAACCGATTCTCCCCTAACTCTTGTTATTGAAATAAAACCCTTTTTAATCGGACACCACGGACTCTGCCTCTCATTTTATGCATGACCCTTTGTTTATTTATAGAAATTATGACAGGGTAATACTTTATTTACCACATAAATCTGGCGCCCAAACAGGAACAAATCCCCTTCCCCACGCGCCGGAGATGTAGGTCCAGCCCTTGCCCCCTTTCACAGCCGTGACGGACTTCAAAGTGTACACGCCAGCGGGACTTCCCGCTTACTCCCTCAGGCCCACGGAGGAGACGGACTGCGACCAGGCATCCACACGAGGCGGTGAGGATCGCGGATCATCCCAACCAGAGCCCAACCCGTGAGAGAGCAAGGTCCGAGGTTTCCAGAGGTCCACCTGTTCCGCGCTTGCGCAGTATCAAGTGTCTGAGGCCTTCAAGTCCTGCTTCCAGGTGAGTACCACTATTGGGAACGCATAAAGATAAAGACGGGTTCATTTACATGAACACGGTAAAGACGGGTTCATTTACATGAACACGGTAAAGACGTGTCTCATTTGCGTGAACACGGTAAAGACGTGTCTCATTTATGAGACAGGTATGGTTGTGCTGTATTCCAGTGCATAAAGTTAATTGTTTTCAAGTACATGGAGTTAAACTGTATCTGTTTTAGTGTTTTAGGGCCCGATGTAGGTAGGCCGTTACCGATCGGTAACGGCCGAAAATACCGATTTTGGGCCCTTACCGATCGGTATACTGCCATCGAGATGTACGGCAAAGAAAAAAGTCAAAATCGGACCGAAAACCGAATCGGAATGAGTACCCAATGGATAATAATCCGATACGTACATACCGAAAATCGGATATGTAACGAATCGGTAACACACCGAATCGGATGAAAATACCGAATCGGTCCATGTACCGATTCGGTAGTGACACCGATTCGGAAAATATCCGATTCGGTCCATGTACCGATTCGGTAATGACACCGAATCGGAAAATATCCGATTCGGTCCATGTACCGATTCGGTAGTGACACCGAATCGGAAATAAGCCGAATCGGTCCATGTACCGAATCGGTAGAGACACCGATTCGGACATAAGCCGATTCGGAGAACCTACCGATTCGGTAGAATCACCGATCGGGAAAGTCCCCGATTCGGACAGATGGCGAGATGTAGGGAAGCACAGAAACACCGATTTCGGCTCAAAATCGGTAGTATTCACTCGGTATTTACCATGGATTACAATCAGGTGGTAACCAACTCCAACCCATAAAAACAGCCCCAAAATGCATTGCAACTTGCAGGATGGCAGCTTTTTATGTCATTGCGAGGCGGCTACGGCTACAGCAGGAAGGACAGAGGGAATGGCAAAGAGAAGAACAGGTCTACAGACAGAGGATAACCCTGTTCATGCTCACAGAGGCAGAGATCCTACAGAGATACAGGCTGGACTCTGACACCATTCTTGAGCTCATCAGGGACCTCAAACCATTGTTGGACCACCCCACCCCAAGGGCACACGCCATCCCAGCACACGTCCAGGTGCTATGCAGCCTACACCTGCTTGCGTCTGGCAGCTATCAAAGTGGAGTAGCAGCGGTAGGAGGGGTGACCCAGAGCAGCCTGTCAAGGTTCTTCCACACATTCCTTGACGCCATGATACACAGGATGGACCAATACATCTCTTTCCCTGCAACCCACGCAGAACTGCTACAAACTAAAGCTTATTTCTACCAGATGGCACAATTTCCCCAAATCATTGGCTGCATAGATGGCACGCACATTCCGATTTGCCCCCCAGCTGACACAGAATACATATACCGCAATCGGAAGTCTACGCACACCATCAACGTGCAAGTGATCTGCAATGCGAAGTGCACCATCACAGACCTAGTAGCAAAATTCCCAGGGAGTACCCACGACTCCTACATTTTTCAACAGAGCGGCATCTATGAACGGCTGATGGCTGGCGAATTTGGTGAAGGATACCTCCTAGGTGAGACACATCATCAGACCCCCATAACACAAAGTAGCTAGGTGTAATACATGTATGCATGTGTGTAATGTTACCCCTTTTCCTTCCAGGCGACAGTGCATATGCCCTCCGCTCTTTCATACTCACCCCCTACCTCAACCCCTCCACAACCAGCCAAAGGAGGTATAACCGGGCCCACAAAAGCACAAGGAATGTCGTCGAACGGACCTTTGGCATCTGGAAAAGTAGATTCAGATGCCTGCACAAGAGTGGAGGTGCAAGGCAGTATACCCCCATCACCTGCTGCAAGATCATAGCTGTCTGTGCAATGTTACACAACCTTGCGGTGAAGAAGGGCACTGAGGTGGAGTTGTCTGACTACGAGGACCATGACGACGACGATGCTGTGCCACTAACACAGCCAGCTGGGTTGTGTACGCCAAGGGATGGCAGATACAGACGTGAGGAGATTACAGAAAACTATTTCTGAGTGAGTACAGATGCACAGACAGGTAAATGGTTGTGGGAAAAAGCAATTTTAATACTGTTGCAACACCGTTACTGCACTGATGTGCAACAAAATAAAATGTAGAAGCTAAGAAAACAAAAGTCTAAGGTCCGGGTTGCCTCACCCGCCCTGGCCAGCCTACTTCTTGGAGCGCTTGGCAGCCCCACTGGGGTGTCCCTCACCCCCCTCAGAATGTCCTGCGGCTTCTGCGGAGCGCCTGGTGCTCCTGCGCGGCTCTGACGCAGCGCTGGCCGGGCTACTGCGGCTGCTGCTGTCCCCAGCATCCCCCAGGTCCAGGGCTGGATTGGCGGCAGTGTTTGAGATTATCATAGCCTCCATTGCTGTAGTGATGCGGGCCATTCCCCTTGTTATCTCGGCGGTGTTTTGGGTTAAACTGGCCTCCATATTGGCACCGCGCTGACAAAGTTGCGCCGTTGCAGCAGCAAGGCGGCTAATGGAGCGGTTTTGCACGCGGGCATCCCGCCTGCGCGACAGCTCATGCTCCTCAAGTCTGCCGCATAACTGTGTTATGGCTGTGGTCAGCCTGGCAAGACCTGCAGCTACCTCTTTGTTAGTGTCTACAAACGCCTTGAAACCTTTCACCATCTCGCCCATCTGCAGGTTATGATGGCGGAGCTGGCGCTGGCAGGCCATGATGGACTTCGCCTGCTGCCTTGGGATTTTCACCATACTCCCTTCAAGGCCCTGGAAGACACTACCCTCCGGTGCCGGCGCTGCAGTGCTGGGAATGGCACGCCTCCGGGTGCTGGTGCTGCCGCCGCCCTGCTGTGTGGGCTGGGGTGCCACTGGTGTGGGTGTGGTGGTGGCCGGGGCCTGACCCCCTGCTCCCAGGATAGGGTTTACTGGAGCCACAGCCATAATCGTGGCAGGAGGTGGTGTAGGTGCAGGGTGGGCCCTTGTAGGAGAGTTCTCTGGGGAGAACAGCAAGGGGGGTGAGCCTGACATTTGTGGGGAGTGTAGTAAGTCATAGTCGATTGCCAGGTCTCCATCACTACCCAGCCCAATGGTGTTGTCCTCCTCCTCCTCGGCAGCCTGACTCGTGCTAGGCCCTGCGACTGCACTGGTAGTTGGTGCTGGTGCCTCTGTTGCCTGTGGTCCTCCGCCTGATGGTGCCCCTAGGTATAAAGAAGCATTAGTAAATTGAGTGCCGATGTATTGCAGTCAGTACAATTAAAGCATTGCACATGTCCTTGCATCTCCTTTGAATGTGTTCCACTGTTTCCTATCTTGTGATTCAGCACTGCCATATTTTGCTACCTTCTGCTGACTACATATACCATGATGCTTTTCTCTTGTATGTTGGTTACAGTACTGGGCTGGGGTTTGGATGTGCATTGTGTCTAAAGGGGAGCTGTCTGGTAGGGTGTGTCATGATGCGTATGCTTCTTACCTGTGTCCAGCACCATCGAGCGGGAGTGCGTGACGGGAATCGGGACCCTGGACAGCTCAGCCAGAGCTACAGCTACAGGTAAGAAGCATGCGCATCATGACACACCCTACCAGACAGCTCCCCTTTAGACACAATGCACAGCCAAACCCCAGCCCAGTACTGTAACCAACATACAAGAGAAAAGCATCATGGTATATGTAGTCAGCAGAAGGTAGCAAAATATGGCAGTGCAGAATCACAAGATAGGAAACAGTGGAACACATTCAAAGGAGATGCAAGGACATGTGCAATGCTTTAATTGTACTGACTGCAATACATCAGCACTCAATTTATTAATGCTTCTTTATACCTAGGGGCACCATCAGGCAGAGGACCACAGGCAACAGAGGCACCAGCACCAACTACCAGTGCAGTCGCAGGGCCTAGCACGAGTCAGGCTGCCGAGGAGGAGGAGGACAACACCATTGGGCTGGGTAGTGATGGAGACCTGGCAATTGACTATGACTTACTACACTCCCCACAAATGTCAGGCTCACCCCCCTTGCTGTTCTCCCCAGAGAACTCTCCTACAAGGGCCCACCCTGCACCTACACCACCTCCTGCCACGATTATGGCTGTGGCTCCAGTAAACCCTATCCTGGGAGCAGGGGGTCAGGCCCCGGCCACCACCACACCCACACCAGTGGCACCCCAGCCCACACAGCAGGGCGGCGGCAGCACCAGCACCCGGAGGCGTGCCATTCCCAGCACTGCAGCGCCGGCACCGGAGGGCAGTGTCTTCCAGGGCCTTGAAGGGAGTATGGTGAAAATCCAAAGGCAGCAGGCGAAGTCCATCATGGCCTGCCAGCGCCAGCTCCGCCATCATAACCTGCAGATGGGCGAGATGGTGAAAGGTTTCAAGGCGTTTGTAGACACTAACAAAGAGGTAGCTGCAGGTCTTGCCAGGCTGACCACAGCCATAACACAGTTATGCGGCAGACTTGAGGAGCATGAGCTGTCGCGCAGGCGGGATGCCCGCGTGCAAAACCGCTCCATTAGCCGCCTTGCTGCTGCAACGGCGCAAGTTTGTCAGCGCGGTGCCAATATGGAGGCCAGTTTAACCCAAAACACCGCCGAGATAACAAGGGGAATGGCCCGCATCACTACAGCAATGGAGGCTATGATAATCTCAAACACTGCCGCCAATCCAGCCCTGGACCTGGGGGATGCTGGGGACAGCAGCAGCCGCAGCAGCCCGGCCAGCGCTGCGTCAGAGCCGCGCAGGAGCACCAGGCGCTCCGCAGAAGCCGCAGGACATTCTGAGGGGGGTGAGGGACACCCCAGTGGGGCTGCCAAGCGCTCCAAGAACTAGGCTGGCCAGGGCGGGTGAGGCAACCCGGAACTTAGACTTTTGTTTTCTTAGCTTCTACATTTTATTTTGTTGCACATCAGTGCAGTAACGGTGTTGCAACAGTATTAAAATTGCTTTTTCCCACAACCATTTACCTGTCTGTGCATCTGTACTCACTCAGAAATAGTTTTCTGTAATCTCCTCACGTCTGTATCTGCCATCACTTGGCGTACACACCCCAGCTGGCTGTGTTAGTGGCACAGCATCGTCGTCGTCATGGTCCTCGTAGTCAGACAACTCCACCTCAGTGCCCTTCTTCACCGCAAGGTTGTGTAACATTGCACAGACAGCTATGATCTTGCAGCAGGTGATGGGGGTATACTGCCTTGCACCTCCACTCTTGTGCAGGCATCTGAATCTACTTTTCCAGATGCCAAAGGTCCGTTCGACGACATTCCTTGTGCTTTTGTGGGCCCGGTTATACCTCCTTTGGCTGGGTGTGGAGGGGTTGAGGTAAGGGGTGAGTATGAAAGAGCGGAGGGCATATGCACTGTCGCCTGGAAGGAAAAGGGGTAACATTACACACATGCATACATGTATTACACCTAGCTACTTTGTGTTATGGGGGTCTGAAGATGTGTCTCACCTAGGAGGTATCCTTCACCAAATTCGCCAGCCATCAGCCATGCATAGATGCCGCTCTGTTGAAAAATGTAGGAGTCGTGGGTACTCCCTGGGAATTTTGCTACCAGGTCTGTGATGGTGCACTTCGCATTGCAGATCACCTGCACGTTGATGGTGTGCGTAGACTTCCGATTGCGGTATATGTATTCTGTGTGAGCTGGGGGGCAAATCGGAATGTGCGTGCCATCTATGCAGCCAATGATTTGGGGAAATTGTGCCATCTGGTAGAAGTCAGCTTTAGTTTGTAGCAGTTCTGCGTGGGTTGCAGGGAAAGAGATGTATTGGTCCATCCTGTGTATCATGGCATCAAGGAATGTGTGGAAGAACCTTGACAGGCTGCTCTGGGTCACCCCTCCTACCGCTGCTACTCCACTTTGATAGCTGCCAGACGCAAGCAGGTGTAGGCTGCATAGCACCTGGACGTGTGCTGGGATGGCGTGTGCCCTTGGGGTGGGGTGGTCCAACAATGGTTTGAGGTCCCTGATGAGCTCAAGAATGGTGTCAGAGTCCAGCCTGTATCTCTGTAGGATCTCTGCCTCTGTGAGCATGAACAGGGTTATCCTCTGTCTGTAGACCTGTTCTTCTCTTTGCCATTCCCTCTGTCCTTCCTGCTGTAGCCGTAGCCGCCTCGCAATGACATAAAAAGCTGCCATCCTGCAAGTTGCAATGCATTTTGGGGCTGTTTTTATGGGTTGGAGTTGGTTACCACCTGATTGTAATCCATGGTAAATACCGAGTGAATACTACCGATTTTGAGCCGAAATCGGTGTTTCGGTGCTTCCCTACATCTCGCCATCTGTCCGAATCGGGGACTTTCCCGATCGGTGATTCTACCAAATCGGTAGGTTCTCAGAATCGGCTTATGTCCGAATCGGTGTCTCTACCGATTCGGTACATGGACCGATTCGGCTTATTTCCGATTCGGTGTCACTACCGAATCGGTACATGGACCGAATCGGATATTTTCCGATTCGGTGTCATTACCGAATCGGTACATGGACCGAATCGGATATTTTCCGAATCGGTGTCACTACCGAATCGGTACATGGACCGATTCGGTATTTTCATCCGATTCGGTGTGTTACCGATTCGTTACATATCCGATTTTCGGTATGTACGTATCGGATTATTATCCATTGGGTACTCATTCCGATTCGGTTTTCGGTCCGATTTTGACTTTTTTCTTTGCCCTACATCTCGATGGCAGTATACCGATCGGTAAGGGCCCAAAATCGGTATTTTCGGCCGTTACCGATCGGTAACGGCCTACCTACATCGGGCCCTAAGTGTTAATGATTGTTTCAGTCAGACTATTTGGTGTGTATTGTGTTTTCATTAAGTTGGTTTCAACATGCCACTGTTTTCAAAATTACATCAGATAGGGACCAGAAAAGGTATACTAGAAGAGCCAGTTAACATCCCGCCTAGAGACACACCTGGTCATTATATGTATAATAAACATGGGCCAGATGCCATATTGTATTTAGACCTATGGGTAGATTACACAAAGGATTTAGAGGAGAAGTACAGATGGCCTGTCTCGGGAACGTGGGATTCTGAATGCATTATGAGAGTAGAGGAAGCGCTATGGAAAAAGAAATCAAGACCCTCTCAGAAAGATGCCATTGAGTTATGGCGCAAAGAAGCACATAGGAGAACAGAGAAAGAATTCAACAAAGCAAAGAGAACTAAACAAGCAGCGGAAAAAGCCAAAGAAAAAGAACTGCGGGAGGAGGGGGAACGGGTCAAAGCAGAACAGGCTGATAGAGAAAGAAATGCCGTCGTTGCTGGTATTTATCCCATCCTCTCCAAAGAACTAGCTAGAGTGACCCCCTCAGAAACACCCCGTAGGTCGCGAACGCCACCACCTGTACCCTATAGAGTACATAGAATAAAGCCGACAGCGTCCCAGGCGTTTATTTCCTCCTATCTAGAAGAGTCCCCACCGGACTACGCAAACGCAGATTTCCCTCCGCCCCCACCAGCGGAACAGCTCCAACAGCTCCAGCAGCTCGTGAAAGACGACCATGTGCCCGGGGCCGTAGGGGGAGGGGGGCCTACTATAGATGTAGCAATCCCCTACTGTATATATGATCCAGAACCAGGAAAGGGCTCAATGCTCGTGATTTCACTAAGACTAAGACAGGCGTCGCATATTTGGACAAACTAACAGATATGAAAGACCACCTAGATAAAATATACCGTTTCATTAGGACGGGGAAGGGACCCAAGAGTATAGCACAGGCCATGCAAAATAGAAAGGTGGGGGTTAAGAACTACATCCTCCGTTTTATTATTAACTGCCTGATCAGGGAAAAAGACGAAGGAGACGGGGATGTAGAGCCTGGTTTGATAGAATGGAGTGATAACATAGATGCCGGTCGGCATGATAAAACGGGACAGACAGATAGCATGATGAACAAAATACGAAAGGAAATATTAGCAACACACAAAGTAGAGCCTGACGAGAAGGGTGAGTCATCAACGGAAGAGGTAGACGAGGAAAAGGACAAAATAAATTATGTAGGCAATGCACGACGGTTTGACAGGCCCAAGTGCCTCGACTACCGTAAACAGGGGCCGGCTATAAAAGAAAGATATTCCCTTGAAAGTCTATTCCAAGCTACTGAAAAAGCACTGGACCGACGGATAAAGAACGAGCGACCTCACACCCCACACGAAATGGAGTTGGCCCGGTCAGCCACCCAGTGGGTGTCCAATTCTAATATATATGGCAATGATATAGTGGCCCAAACGTTCTTGAGCCTCCCGACGAACGAACAGCGTTTGGCCGGTATTTACATGGTCCAACATTTAATACCGTTGTATGAGAATCAATATTCCGATCCCGGTCAATTGTATAAATTACTGGACGACATACTTCTAGACAGATGGACAGGCCTGGGTACTGAATTAATTAACGTCATCCTGGATCAACGACATAAGTACTTAAATTTTCTGACCACATGCAAGCTTCCCGCACCACACCACGACAGAAAGCACCTATACGTAGACAGACAGAACCCCCTACGAGAGGTACATCCCGTCCAAAATGCAAACAATGAGCTTCAACAGGTGTATGTATACACCCCCTTGACGAAATTAGAAATACTGGAAATGAAAAAGATGTTGCCCTCCCATGATAAAGACCCGGGGGGGTTTCACCGAGAATTAAAAGACATTCTCCGCATCGGAGATTATACGTACGCTGACATTCTGAAACTATTGAAAGTACTATTGCCATCAGGCATTTATGAAAAGCTTAAGGAAAAAGACTGGGAGGTGGGAGAGAAAAAGTTAAGCTGGGAAGCATTGGAAACAGAGGATAAAGACAGAGCCCCGGGGGTTGGTCTTGGTGACAAAGCTAAAGAACTACCTGAACTCCTAATACAGGTTTTGCCGAGACTATTGACTACTAAAAAGGAAGACTGGAATGCTATTTCAGCCTGTAAACAAAAACAAGAAGAGGACACAAGCGATTTCTATTCTAGATTCGAGAAATGCCTTGCTATTAATAGTGGCCTTAAGCCCGGTAGCGAATCATATCCCCATCTTTTCATGAGCAAATTAGTAGAGAATTCCCTACCCCAGATCAAGAATAGAGTACTGAAGGTTGAGAGTACTTGGCAAGCAAACAGCCCTTCACAACTGTTGCAGATGCTACAATATCACCAGAACAGGATTAGAGAAGAGCAGGATCAGGAAAAGAGACGCATGAAAGAGACAAAAATGAAGGTGCTGGTTGCCCAAACGGTACCGGCAAATATGAACAAAAATGGCACGACACCTGTCAAGGGGAACTGTAATTATTGCAAACAACCAGGTCACTATGTAAAGGAATGTGCCGTCCTGAAACACAATATAGCTACAGGCAAAACAAAAGAACGACCACACACTCCTAGGCAAAATAGCACCCAACAGAGCACACAACAGACAATAGCGACTTTTCCACCCCCACCAACGCCTGTTCATGCCACACCACAAATGTATCAGTACACGCAGTCAGACTATCCAGAATAACAATCATTCTCATGAAACAGCCTTGAGAGGGAAGATGGCTTGCCCCTTATTCAGGTTCCTGTAGATCAAGAAGGTCCCTATGTACATGGTCGTGTACTGGGACAGGTGGTCGTGTACTGGGACAGGACAGAAAGTTTCTGGTTGACACAGGCAAGCAGAACTACCATCAGCCATGAAGAGGTTCCAGGGGCCCCTCTCTCGGGCTCACAGAATATTTCCCTAGGATTTTCAGGAAAGCCTATTATTAATGAAGTATCCAAACCAGTCTCCCTCGGGGCTGGTCCACTGTCACATACCACAGACTTGCTACTTACTAAATCATGTCCAGAAAACTTACTTGGTATAAAGACATTAAAAGAACTAGGAGCAGTTATCTGTTGTTCTCCGGAGGGAGTGCGACTGTTCTTACGTGATTTTAAGGGTCATTATGTGTTGACAGATTTTGACCACAGACTCCAGAATGTACCACAGCACCTATGGGCACAAGGTCCGACTGACGTAGGTTACATGAACATAACACCACACCGGGTCACTCTCAAAGCAGGAGTAGTACTACCACGTATACGACAATACAAGTTACCACCTGATGCCGAAGTGGCCTTATTAAAAATTATTGACGAACTCATTGCACAAGGGGTGGTGGTGGAGACTGACTCGAATGTGTGTAACTCACCTGTCCTTCCTATCCTTAAACGATCAGACCCTAATGCACCACCAGTTTACAGACTAGTTGTTGACCTTCGAGAATTGAATAAATGCGTAGTCCCACAATACCCAGTGGTCCCAGACATTTCTACATTACTGACTGCTATTGATTCTGAGGCAACGTTCTTTACAGTCATTGACTTGAAGAATGCCTTTTTTAGCGTTCCAATTCATCCAGACAGCCAAAATCTTTTCGGATTCAGTTTAAAAGGATGCAGTTTTAAATTCACGAGAGCACCACAGGGCTTCACAGAGAGTCCTAGCATTTACAGTCAAGGGTTAAAAAGACAGCTGGACAGTATTAATATGCCTACCAACACAGGACTGATACAGTACGTAGACGACATCCTCATTACAGCATGATCAGAAACAGATTGCGAAGATGCATCACTGACGGTTTTACACTTTCTGGCAGACAAGGGGCACAAAGTGTCCCCTTCAAAGTTACAATTCTGTGCACAGCAAGTGGTGTACCTTGGACACTTGCTGTCCAAGAGGGGTAGACAGCTGACACAAGAACGTATTCAGTTAATTTCTAACCTTTCACAGCCCAAGACACAAAAGGAAGTGCGGGCCTTCATTGGCCTCACTTCATACTGCAGGCAGTGGATTCCCCAGTATGCCTATCTAGCCAAACCACTCATACAGTTGACAACACAGGAGGCAGCGCCTTCGACTGTCCTCCCTTGGACACAAGAACACACCTTGGCATTTGAGGAATTAAAAAGAGCCTTATGTCAAGCGCCAGTTTTAGCGACTCCTAGTTACAGCACACCCTTTATGCTTTTCGTAACTGAACGGGATGGAACAGCATTATCTGTCCTCACACAAGATCAAGCAGGAAAACACAAGCCTTGTGCTTATTTTTCTAGTACACTGGACCCAGTGGCCCAGGCTCTGCCTGCGTGCCTGAAATCGGTTGCAGCAACAGCCCTAGCCATAAGACAAAGTGACTCGATAGTGCTGGGACACCCCCTGACAGTACAGGTACCACATGCAGTGGAAGTTCTCTTGAACAGGACACAGACACAACACTTGACCGTAGCGAGACTGACAGGGTATGAACTGACGTTATTTCAACCACACATAGAGATCAGACGATGTAACATACTAAATCTTGCTACACTTTTGCCCTCAAGTACAGTAGACACCGCACCACATGACTGTGTGGAAATAATGAATATAGTGACAAAACCAAGACAAGACCTGACAGATGTAGCACTCCCAGACCCTGACCTAACACTCTATGTAGATGGATCATGCATGAGGACGAGGGCGGGAGAATTAGTGGCAGCATATGCCGTGACCACTGCTACTGAAGTCATAGAGACACAAAGAATAGACATACTGTCAGCGCAAGCGGCAGAGCTCATCGCTCTGACACAAGCCTGCATAAGAGCTAAGCACTTGAAAGTGAACATTTATACAGATTCACAATATGCTTTTGGCGTAGTTCATGATTTTGGAGTACTATGGAGGGAGAGAGGTTTCTTGACCTCTCAAGGGGCCAAAATTCAGCACGGCCCGCTTATTCAGGCCCTGTTGGAAGCAATACATTTACCTGCAGCCATAGCTATCCTGAAATGCAAAGCACACACCAAAGCTACAGACACCATTTCCCAGGGTAATGACCTGGCAGACCGAACTGCTAAACTTACAGCCCAGACGCCAACAGACACGACAAAGACAGAGGAACCATTACTGACAAAAAGTATGACAGTCAGGGATCCTTCTCAAGATGTACTCGACATACAGACACATGCCACTTCAGATGAAATAAAGAAATGGACTGAACAAGGAGGGGTCCAGACTGACCAAGGTTGGATGACTAAGGGCAAAGCAACATGGTTTCTTCCTGATTCAATGGTACAAGTGATCATAAACACAGCACATAGTCCAGCACACTTGGGAGAGAAGGCAATGATGGACAGCTTACAGAATATCTGGTTTAACAAGCACCTGCGTGCAGCAGCAAAACAAAAAGTAAGAACATGCATGATCTGTTGTCAGTTCAATCCAGGTAAAGGCATCCCGGTGGAACAAGGCGGATTTCATCCTCCTGACCACCCTTTTAAGGTCCTCCAGATGGATTATATCCAAATGGACAGAGGTAGAGGTTACAAGTATGTCCTGGTAGTTGTGTGTGCACTAACTAGATGGACAGAAGCATATCCAGTCCCAGATTATACTGCTGTGACAACCGCCAGGCAATTGGTGCGCGAATTCTTTCCTAGATACGGATTGCCCCGTGTCGTTTACTCAGACAATGGTCAGCCTTTTTCTTCTGAATTAATGAAACAAGTGTCTCTTCTGTTAGGATATAACTGGAAGTTCCATTGTGTGCGACACCCTGAAGCAGCAGGCCTTGTAGAAAGACATAATCAGACATTAAAGACGAAACTAGCAAAGATCTGTGCAGAAAAAGGCGTGGATTGGATGGTAGCCTTGCCGGTTGCCCTCTTTTACATGCGTATGGTAGCCCATTCCAGAACAGGCCTATCACCATATGAAGTTGTTTTCGGTAGACCGCCGAACATGTGGGGTACGCCTATGCCTAAGAAAATAACTGATGTTGACAGTAACATGCTTACAGATTACCTGGCTTCCTTGATGTCTGCACTACTCTCTTGTCGTTCACAGGTTGCCGCCGCCTTCCCTGACAACACCCAGGTCAAGGAGCACACCATAGCCCCAGGGGACTATGTGCTCGTCCGGAATTTTGATCGATCAAGCCCCCTTGAGCCGCGTTGGAAGGTGCCGAAGTTAGTGTTACTAACAACGAGGACAGCCATCAAAGTCGAAGGGAGAAAAGGGTGGCTTCATGCCCATCATTGTAAAAAGTACTTTGGAGACTCTGGAACTCTGGTAAAGAAAAAAGACATTACAGACTTTGAGCCCCCTTTGCTAGAAAAGACTCCACAGCAAGAGTACAGGTCCAAATTACGATCTAGAAAGCCAGACTACGTTTGATCATTTAAGTCCACTAGGTGGTGAATCGGTTGAACAACAATAATAGTAAAAAGAGCAAAATGAAAGAAAAATACTACAAGATATTACGTAGTAGATGTATAGTATCTCTGATTTTTCTGTCTCTTCTGTGCATCACTATAATCTGTGTCAGCTTAATACTACATGTTTTCTTTCCTCCTATTGCCTCACATATACACTCTTCCATTAATGACACCGTAGAGCATACATTTAGTGATCTGCCACCCCATGAACTGTCATATCGACTGGCCCTGCGCAACAATACTTTTATTCGGATGTTGCACCGTTCTCATCAGACCAGCAATGCGACAGATTGCTGGGTATGTGGCCGACTCCCACCTTATCAAAAGATGAAGGGAGTTCTGCCCCTCTTCCCTTTTCCGTTCTCCCACAATGGTTCGTGGGGAGCATGGTTTGCCTTAATGTCATCAATCGACAGAAAGTCCACAGTTTACCAGGGTGACTGGATATGGGGAAACTTGAATAAAGTAATGAATGAGGTATGTTTTCCAGACGAAGACGGACTCCCCCAAAGGAAGGGGACCGATCTAGAAAATGAAGAGTACGAGCAAGGAAATGCTTCCCTCAGCTTTATGATGCTGAATGTTCAGCCCATGCAAAATGCGGGTCCACCGTCTATTTCAGTCCTACCAGTAAAAGGTGATTTGTGCGTTAGAAAGAAAGGATCAGTACATATGGGACACAGCGAGTGTAATGCTGTAGTAGAGTTTAATGATAAAGGAAAGTCTTCTTTCAAAGCATCTCGCCATACCTATTTCATTTGCGGTCAGACAGCTTATGTACATCTGCCCTTAGACTGGGGTAGGACATGCTATATAGCGTTCCTGCTGCCACCCGCCTTTTTGGCCCCATCCTATTATCATCGAGATTCACGACTAGAGCATGTTAGACAAAGGAGAGAGACCGATGCCTCAGGGATTGATCAGACTAAAACAGCCTGGGAGCAATATACAGATTTCAACAAAGGATTCTTTTTCTTCATAGGTCCCGTCCAAAACAGTAAACTCATACGCAGGTTAACAAGGACTCTGAAAGCAGTTGTGAATGAGACTGCATCTGCCCTGGCGAACTTGACCCAGGAGCAGTCTGCCATGCGACTTGTTGTTCTTCAGAACCGCCTTGTTCTTGACGTCATCCTTGCGGATAGGGGCGGGGCCTGTAGGGTGATCGGCTCCAGTTGCTGTGTTTTCATATCTAATAACGCGCCATCTGTGTACGCAGCAATAACAAGGCTCCACAAGATTGCTCACGATATACATCAAGACCCAGGCACATGAACTTGGTCCAGTTGGCTCTGGGGTGTAATATCGGCATGGGGATGGAAAGTGTTGTCGTTCCTAGGAATGATACTGCTTATGATATTCGGCTGCTGTCTCTGTCTGCAGTGTGGCCCGGCCATTTGCGGCCTGTGTGCGACTGCCTGTGTTCCACATCCACGTATACAAAGGATCAAAGATGAACAAATGATGATCTATGAACAAATGTACGGTCTCATGAGAATAGATGTGTCCTGAAGGGTACAGTAGGGGACAAGGAGGGAATGAGAAAAAAGAAATTTTACATGGCCAATATGTCCCCTGCGTGTACCCCAACGTTTAGTGTACATGCATGTCACCCATGCATTTTCCCTCTATGGCCTGCAATAATGATGCCTCTGCATTTACGTCCCACATTAGGATGCCAGTCACCAAGTCTCCCATAAAAGAAACGTTCATTTTGCACTGAGTCCCATGTGGCCCATGTGTTTGCATTGTGCACTTTTAATATATTGCGTAGAACCCATTTCTCCATTTTGTGGCTCAGCCAGTCCCCGAATTGAGGTTTCATGCCTCCAGACACTCTGAGTGCTGCAGCTACGTATCCCTTACCTCGCATACTTTTGGCTAAGCCGAGAGGGGCCCAGCACGGGGTGCCAAGACAGTATTGTGCACAACAGTTATCTGCTTGCTTTACAGAATCACATTCCTGCCTGGTGAAGGAGGTAAACAGAACACGTCTGCAGAGATAGGGCCTAGCCTTTCTGTCTCCATTTAAGTGATTTGCAGAGCTCGCGTCCGTAGAAAGCTCAAGGCCCCCATGCAATGAACGAAGAAATAGATGCCCACACTGGCTTTTGGTGATGAGCGACCTTTGCTTCAGATAATACATCCCCGGACTTAAGATATCAGATAATACCAGACGTGCTGGTCACCCTGACACTGAAGGCCTCCCTACCAGACCGAAAGTCAGCTCCACCCAGTTACACGTCAGTTGCACGTCATGATCAAGTTGCGCACACAAGTAGGGCAAAGTTCCAGCTGGCCATGAAACCCCCCTCCATGTATCCACCCACCTATGACTCCTCAAGTGAACGCCCTCATGCACGCCCACATGCTCTTATCTCTCTTTCTCTTGCTCTGCCTGGAGCGCTCCTCCCTATATGCGAAATTGAATGTATAAATATTGTACTCTGTGAATAAAGTTTAGAAGACCCTTCCTGAAACTTCGTGGTGATGGAACCGATTCTCCCCTAACTCGAGTTATTGAAATAAAGCCCTTTTGAATCGGACACCACGGACTCTGCCTCTCATTTTATGCATGACCCTTTGTTTATTTATAGAAATTATGACAGGGTAATACTTTATTTACCACATGCACACAATCAAACATATCTTGTCTAGACCTGCGCTGAAGCAAACATTGCTCCACATACTGAACCTTTCGTAAATCAAACGACCCATGTAGTGGCCATTGCAATTCAGAATCATGTTTTGTGTATTTGTGCCATAATTTACTATATAAAATAGGGGGAAGGCCGAATTTGATATACATTTCCCGACTAGGGGTCCCCTCTGGTGGAGCCGGCTGAGATTCATTTAATCGATAAGTGGTACCATTTCCAAAACAGCACATTCCTCGGAGTGTTCTTAAAACAGGCATGTCAAAATATCACAGAAACGCGATATCACAAAAATGGCACTAAATATACGTCACACAAATGTGCCGTTCAAACAAAAACAAGTTTAGAGAAATATCTCTACATGCCTGCCTATGTGCAGTGCACTGCACATATAACTCAAATCATAGAACCAAATGTTAGCTACCTCAAAACATATTCAAAGATCCACAGTAACTGTCCGTAGACTATCTTACCAATCACAAGTTTACCAAATTCTCAGATATCCAGGTTCCAACTGCCAAGATCTTTAATCGAATCAGCCAAACCGGCACTGTACGACAACTCGAACGATCAGGATCTCAGTCGAAGACCAGCGCCAACAGGAAGGTCAGATCAGAAGGAAAGGAAGACAACACCCTGGGTGCCAAGACTCGGGTCACTCAGTGGCAGCGTACGCGTCCATGGCGAGTTTCCAATCCTTCGTCACGACCTCTCCTTCGGACATCCGAGTCGCCGATGAGTCCCTTCGTGGTCGCCAATTTGTGGTATTGGGTTCTCCAAGCCTACATACTCCGCAAAACCCGCTACAGCTTAAAAGATGTTGGCACGGAAACTGGAAAATGCAAAAGACAAGTTTATTAAGACCCCATGGGGTGGTGGTATATTCCTACAGCACCCTTCGGCAATGCAAGAAGTATCACACCGAACATCGGTGCGAGCCTTCTTTTATACAGTTTTACAGTAATAAAAATGTAGGCGGAACACTTTTACAGAGTTTTAGGTACATATATGGTCATTTTTGGAACACAGCCAACTCATGGGAGGAGTTACAACATCACTGGTCAGTTTGGATGGACATTCCTAAGTGATGACTGTCCACTAGTACAAAGGGCTTAACTGCGCATGTGTGAGCTTGACCAATACTAAAAATAGCCTGTTGCTGGGCAAATTCGAGTGGTCAGTGGTACAGAGAAAGGATAAAAGGGTATGCTGGCCACGAGGCGACGCATTCATATAAAATGGCCGCCGGCACATTCAAAATGGCTTCCGACAACCATAGTCAAGATAAGGGAAATTTGTATAGCAAAAGCTTAACGCTAACCCGATCACCGTCAAATTACGACACCATCAGCTCTACAAAGTTGTAGCAGTAAAATTACATACTGTTCATATCTTGGTATAAATAATGTTGATGACATTTCTGATTTACATTGGCTACACTCCATGTTTTGACTTGCTCTAATTAGATTGTTAAAAGACACTGATTCACAGTCAGGTAAAGTCAAATATATGAATCTTTCAGTGTCTATGTTAGTGCTACATGTAAACAAACAATTTTGACAGTCATGTTGCCATTTATAAGAAAGGCCAAAAAGGTTTTTAATATCTATACCTTCATCTTCCAGTACACCAAGCATAAACATAAAAAATTCCTGACTATCTTGCTGAATATTATGCGTAAATTGACTATAATCAGAACATACGACCAAAACATTTCGAATATCAGAAACACTTTGTATTTTACTTTTATCACTGCTACTTTTCTCATAAACTGAATACAACAATGAACAGAATCTTTCGTCCCGATTTTCAACAATTTGCTGTTGCAAACTTTCAAGAACAAAAACAATATTAACAACTACATTAGCATAGCAGTTGACCCCAGAACTATTTTCAAACCGATAACCAACATTCTCTTCAGCACTGTCCTTTTTCTTTTTGCTTGCAGGCGCAACTTCATCTTGTTTTTTTTTTCTCTACAGTTTCACTACAGATATTCTCAAATCTTCTTTTTCTATCTACCAAACGCTTTTCAAATACTGGATATTGACCTAAATTTAGTGCATATTCTCTTCTTAACCTATTATACTCTTTCACATAAATTGCATCTGCACTAACCTTTGTCTCATCAAAATCAATCAAGTACAATCCAGATAAAGTTCTGACTTGAGACAAAGCAACATATGCCATACCCTCTTTAAACACGGTACTTCCAATATTCACTAAATCACTATCTACACTTAAACCTTGAGATTTATGAATGGTCACCGCATATGCAAAACAAATAGGAAACTGTTTTCTGCGTACATACAAATCTTTTACCAGCAAAAAACCAAGATGAACAACGACTAAATTGTTCTACTTCAGCAGTTTCATCAAATTTGATTTTCAAAAATTCAATCCCATCTCTATTTACATAATTAACAAAATCAACAATTTTACCTATTGCTCCATTTACTAAACCCTTTTCCACATTCAAATTACGTCGTAAAATTACCCTACAGTTTACACATGCATACAAATTCTTTTATAAACCAGCAGTTTTACTTATCGATTTCTCTAAAGAATCCAATTTCCTCTTTAACTTTTCTGTCAAAATAATAATGATTCCTTCATGTTCTATTTTATCAATAGCTTCCAATTTGATAATTTCTTCATTTTCCAACTTTCATTGAATATAGAACATTCACGTAGTGTTGGCATTAAGCAGATTATAGATTTGTTTTCTGCAATTCTCATGTATATTTTCTCTGGAACAATATTTTCATTTGGAAACAAATTGGAAAGTAATCGTCTCTGAAAGCTTGTTTGCCATCTTCAGTCATTTTTCCAATTCTTATATCTTGAAGAATAGTTCCATAATCAGCATCATTTGCCTATCGCATATTTGTAATAAGTTCCTTATACTCAAAATATGACAAAATGTTTACATTTCCAATGCTCTCCAAAGGCTTTCTGGTATCTTCATGCACCAGTGTTTTAAACACTGGTTGTCCTTTTACAGGAGTAAGTTGTAGAAGATCTCCAAAAATGATGACGTGTTTTCCTCTGAATAATATGTCATACTCTGTATGAGAAGTTTCATTTTCTTCAAAGTAGTAGTAACTGAGCCTATAAAGCGCCTGGTTACACTAGCCAGTGTGTCCCCGCGCTTTACTGCTGAGGAACCCATCTGGCCTGTTCCTGTGAGGCGCCCACTCCTGGGCACCGCAAGGTGAAGCCAGGCATCCTTAGCGACTAGGGCCAGTGTGCGATTAAGCAAGCTGTTAGACTGGGACCCATGATTAGAGTGGGCACCGTGGCGGGTCCGCAGCCATTGAGCCTAAGACCCTGCCGAGACGGGAATTGAACCCTGGTCCCGGGTCAGATCTCTGCATCAGGGTCTGTCGCTCTAACCAGTGAGCCACACTTCTCCACAAAGACTCTTGAAACTTCAAAACAAGCTTCTCCAGATAGCTTGTGGTATTCTAATTTGTTTTCATGCTCTACTGGTAGCATTAATAAACAAAGTAAAGTAATTCCTTTAATATTGTGGGCTGCTAATACAATTGGAGCAGTCACGACATAAGACAAATGTGACTCAGATGTTTTCTGTAGAAAAGTTGTTATTACTTTACTGAAAAAACTTTTGCCGGTTCCAGCTTGTCCAATCACATACGTTTGGATAGGTTCAAATGATGAGCAAGAGCACTCTTTCTTCTCATGAAGTAATCCATGGTCAATCTGTTCTCTCACTTGCTCATACACTTCTTTCTGCTCAAGATTTAGTTGTTCTTCCAAGTTTAGTAAGTTTGTTACATCTTATTGAGCTTGATACATTGTTGATTCCACCTCTTCCATAGCAGTTGCTGCTTCATTTCGAACAATTGGTTCTCCTAGTGGGTCCTGACTCAACGGAGCAGAAGTTTGACTCTCTTGAGAACTGTCTCTAGCAATCTCAGCAGCAATTGTAGCTTCTTGCTCAATTTTCTCATTCAACATTTTCACATAATTAGCAAAAACAGGACATTCTATAGTATCTTTAGTTGCATTGAAGGAAACTTCATAGCTCCCGAAATCTCCAAGTAATTTTAATTCTGAACGCCATGGCTTGAAAAGTTGCAAAATACCTAAATAGTAAAATTCCCTTTTGTCAGGTGTTTCGCAACTCAGTTTACGGTGATTAATTAAATGTCCTTTTCTTTTTTTCACCAGACATCCTTCAGAACCAATCACAGCATATATACCATTATTGGTGTTTTCTGTAATATTCCGTTTAAAAATATAGTTTTGCAGCACTTCATAGAGACAAATGTTTTCAAGATGATGACTTCTATTTGGATAATATGTATCCAACATATCTGTTTTCACAATATTTGTACTTTCTGGCTCTTTTTCAGCTAAATATTCAATTTCTTGTACAGATTTAAGAACTCGGTTAGTTTTGCAGCAAGACCTAGACTGACCCAAATGATTCTTCTAGATTTGGAGCATAGACTTGCAGATGATAAGCGATCTGAGCATTCATACGCTCCAATTTCTCGATGAGATAATATCTACAAACTTTAAGTATATAATTTCTTAATTAGACTCTTCTTGTGGGAAATCTCTTCCCACATTTCCTTCAATTCCGTCTTTTCTGATTTTGTTACGTACGATGTTACATATCAAGCAACAGCAATGGAATTGTCTGCAACATATTGAATATCCATATTAGCATTCCACATGGACAAAATGACATGATTATAGTCATTTATCTATTTTGACTCTTCATTTCTTCTTAAGTTGTAGGTATTTTTTGGAGACTTTCTTGTGATAGTATGTCGCAAAGAAGACATAAAACTGTTCACTCTTCCTTTCGATATTACTGGACGTGGAAATCCAAAACGGCATTTGGTGTAGAATTTGTCCTTAGATTTGTATATTCAACTACAGTATTTCCCACGGCGATAATGGGCTTGATAATACGCCCTTGTTAATTCCCATAGAAACCCATGTTCGGGTGTTCACATGGGCTTCTATGGGAATTAACAAGGACGTATTATCAAGCCCATTATATCCGTTTTATCGGCAGTTACCGGCCAATAAAACAGCGAAAATTTGAACATCGGTCCTTGATAATATGCCCCATAATTCCTTAATGTTCACACATGCACAGTGTGATATTAGACAAAAAAATATGACACCATGCATTTTACCATTTACTACTGAAAAACGTTTAAGTGACAATACATATTCCATGTATTTAATAACTACATTTCAGTGAACAACACTGACTCATTTTCCAAATACATATGCAATTTACTACATTATTTATGCCACTATTACATCAAAAAACTAACACAATAAAACAACAAAGATGCACAAGGGGCTTGTAAATTGACCCAGACTATATACATCGGGAGAGAACAAGAAAGAGGACAGAACAGGGAGTATCAAGAAAAAATTAAATATGAAGAGGAAGGGAAGAAAATGTGGAGATAGAAGGAATAAGAGAAGAAACAGGAAAATATAAAGACAAAGAAGGGCAATATGACCACAGAGGACAATATAAGAAAAAGACAGTAGTACAGAGAGAGAGAAATGAGTAAGAGGAGAGAGAGGGAAGTATAAAAAGAGAGACTCGAAATTATGGAAAAAGGGACAAATATAGGGCCATATTATGAAGAAAGGGCGACACATTATCGCCGATTTTAGCGGCAGGAAACTGCCCCTAAAGCGGCAATAATGGGCTGTATAATATGGCCTTGTGAATTCCCATAGAAGCCCAGGTTCACACCATAACCTGGGCTTCTATGGGAATTCACAAGGGCATATTATCAAGCCCATTATCGCCACTTTAGCAGCAGTTTCCTGCCGATAAAAGCAGCGATAATGTATCGCCCTTTCTTGATAATATGGCCCATAATTTCTTAATGTACACAGATGCACAATGTGATATTAAACAATAAAACATAACAGCATGCATTATAGAAAAACACATTTACTACTATAAAACGTTTAACAAGGGACGAATATAGGGGCATATTATCAAGACAGGCGATACAATTATCGCCGCTTTATCGTCAGAAAACTGCAGATAAAGCAGCAATAATGGGCTAGATAATATGCTCTATGGTATTCCAATCGAAGCCCAGGTTAGATGTCCTTCACATCTAACATGGGCTTTGATTGGAACCTCATAGAGCATATTATCAAGCCCATTATCGCTTCTTTATCGGCAGTTTTCTGCCGATTAAGGGGCGATAATTTAATCGCCTGTCTTCGTAATATGCCCCATAATTCCTTAATGTACAAAGATGCACCACATACATTCCCATACAATTTATCAACTCACCTTTCAAATTGATTTGTAGATTAAGAAGAATGCCACTCACACAGTAGATATTCTTATACAGAATCTCTCTATTTCAGTTTTTGCAGCAGAACCACGAAATGGAACATTTTCCCTCTCATTTTACACATGCATACATATAAACAACTAATTAAAATCCTTCACACATTATTTCAAAACAAAACACACATTTCTATTGCTTTACCATTTCAAACCTTTCCAACTGACATAACCTTCCACCCTACCCCCAACAGATCATGCAAAGTCAACTGTCAAAAGTTCAGCACTGTATAAAACACTGCTCCTCAACAATTTTAGACTATGCATAATCACTCACTTATAAGTACCAGTAAAAAGAAAAGTGCTCATTACAAGCAACCAACATATAAACCCATAAACTTGATAGATATCCGTTAAATATATATTTTTTATTTATTTTTTCTTACTTACGTACGCTTATGAAACAACTTTCAGAATTGGCACAGTATACATACACTAAATATCCCGTAAAAAAAAATAAAGTAGCATCTATCACTAATTTTTTTCAATCCCCGGGGAAATCCTCCGGGGCTCAAATATAATGTTCAGCGCCGTGGGGAGAGTCCCAAAATCCCCACGGTCCCAGCCGGCTCCCTCGTCCTTCAGGAGCCGGCATTGCTTTTTTTCAGAGAGACCAGCTTACATGCTGCTCTCTCAGACGAAAAGCAATCTGCTTTCCGACTTGAAAGAGAACTCTCACCCTACCATAGCAAACAGCAGTGTCCCAGGGATAGGCACCCGTAACACTACAGGAGCCGGCCCTGGGAGGTGGTGGTCCCCACGGCAATCAAAGGCTCAACAAAGGCCATCAAAGATTTTGACCTTGGGTATCATTGTAAACTCCCCTAAGCAGTCCTAGGGGGACAGGAAGTCCTATAGCAAATAGCAAACTTTTCCTGTCAATCTACAACTCAATCTACACACATATACAAATATATAAAAAATCACATTTATTCCCACATTAAATCAAAATGAAACACACTTTTATATTGCTTGAACTTTTGCACCCCTTCCAACTGACAAAACTTTCAATCCTTCCCTCATTCTACAATCTGCCAGTTACCATAGAACCAACACTTCAGGGAACACCTAACTCAGCACACAGGTGAAAAGTTCATCATACATTGTTGCAAATTAGAACAGCAAGTGTGCTTGACTTCAGAATATACCAGCTTATCTTATGTAACGTTCTTTCTATCAGTTTTTCTTAACCAATAAAGATCAGGCTTTTAAACAACAGAAACATGCTGCATAGGTTAGTGTAGAATGTTGTCGAACAACCAATCATTTCTTTTCTTTTTTCAAAACTGCATGTTGTCCACCATTTTAGAAAAATCTTACTTTTCAAACTGCCATTTAATTTACAGAGACCTTCAGAGTGCATCCAGACCTCTCTTCAAGATGCTTACAGTGTGGATTGTGGGAAACATCTATATTTTCTGGACTCAAAGGTACGCAGAGCAGAAAGGAATTCACAAAGACCTATGTTTACCAAATGTAGACATTAAATGGATTGGGCAGAGAGGATTAAAGTGTCACCAATTGATGCCATTGGTGAAATCCTTTTTGCATCTCCAACACCCTGACCTCATAATTGTGCACTGTGGTGGCAATGACCTGGGCACTTTGACAGGGGTAGGTCTGGAAATGCTTATGAAGGACACCTTTGCACAATTGATGACACTGTTCCCCAAACTGCCTTTGTCTATTCTAATATATGCCAAAGGCAGAAATGGAAGTGGTCCAACCACTATTGTCCACAGATTGAAAAAGCTAGGAAACGTGAATAAATCTGTTTCTGCCTTTCTCTGAGACTATAGAATGGGGTCCATCTACCACAACAATCTGCGTTTCAATATCCATGACATCTATAGGAGAGACGGTGTACATTTTACAGATGAGGGAAACAGAGTCTTCCTTTTGAACTTTAGACTCTGCAGTGGTACTTACTTGTAGGTACTAAAATCTCACAATAAACACAAGGGGTCTTTTTAGAGCACCCAACATCTAAACACATACACTTCCTAAATATCTGAAAAATATTCTTCTTTTTCTTCCTTCAGTACGCTTATGGGACGACTTCCAATCTTCGCACAGTACGTCATCCATACGTGCTTTGTACGTGTACAATAAATCTACCATAAAAAAATAGCCTTTAGCACAAATTCTTTATAATCCCCGAGGACCCCATGCCCCGGGGCTCAAATGTAACGTTGCGGACTGTGGGAAGAGCCCCAAGGCCTCCACGGTCCCAGCCGACTCCCCACTTCCTGCGGGAGCCGGCATTGCTTTTCGTCACAGAGAGTAGCTTACATGCTTCCGTTCTACTTTCAAAGATGATTTCAACAGTTATAAATTTTATAAAATAATATAGTACTGCACGCTAAAGGAGAAAAGTCATCACAATTATGATACAGTAGTAAATAGAAAAAATATATACTTCTACACTCAACAAACTCGTAAGCAGAGTACAGTTTAATGTTATTTTGAAACACCCTACCACAATCAGTTTTTGAAACGCATTATACAATAAAATGCGTCGCAAAATAGGCTACTTACATGGTGACTGTATCGTAACGTCACATTGAAAAAAGAAAGCCACTCTTACGCTATCAGGAAAACCGAAACAACAGTACAAGACCCACATTTCCATTGTAGTGATTTCTTAGTTGCAAGTCTAGTTGTCATATTGACACACACACTCCCTCATGGCTGGTATATACCCACACCACACCCATTCAGCGTATCCATCACACAAGACCCTATGTAAAAAAAAGACGGAGCGCACTTGTTGTACGCCATTTTAGAGTTGTTCCCAAAGCACCAAACAAGGGGCCCACTACTACATGCGTGGCCTCTGTGGTCATTGAGTTAGTGGTGCCCGAAGCACTGAGCAGTTGAAGAACCTGCAATGATGATGGGAGCACGAGTATGTTGTTAGCCATACAGATATCAAGACTCGGCACCATATATGAGACTTCTTTGTTGGAGATCATGAAGAAGGTGTCTTTTCCACGAAAAGGTGAGCGGTGAGACTTGAGTACGCATCGGAAGGAGTCAAAGGGTTGTAGCTGACTACATACAAAAATGCAACTTAGTATTTTAGACGAACGCACTCCTACATAATGTATTAATTTACATTTTTCATTTTTTTCCCAATAGCAGTAACGTTTTTATAATCGCTGAAATGTCCGGAATATATTTACAATACAAACAGTTAGTAGAAATGTGACAATCAACGTCTATAAAAGCGCGATATTATCTAACTCCAAATTAATATAGCAACAATTACCAATCATAACATCTTTCTTTTAATATCTTTTAGATGTACAGCTTCACAATGGATTATGTAACAAGGACGACGGTAATAGCACAAGGTGAGCGAAGAAGCTTGTTTCTGGAACAACGACAAGTTATCTGTGAAAGGAGAGAATCTGTAGTATGCAGCAGGCGCGCAAAGCGCACATTGGTCTAACATGGCTTCAGCTAGGATGAGATAGCTTCCTGGGCCCACACACAGTCGCACTGAGTACTTCACAGGTCTTTTAAAGACATTTTGCTTGGGAATGAGGCTTTGATATCCCCCCACTTACAGCCCCTGCAGCTCCACTCTTCTTTTTGCTTGAACTTAAGCCCCCACCCCAATTTTCTTTCTAGCCCCCCAATATTTTTGACTGTGGTTGCGCCTCTGGCTTCAGGTACCCCCTCCCCTGTCGTGTGTGTCTCTCCCACGTATTAATGTCCTTTTTTCTCTTTCTCTTTCTTACTCTCTCACATTGTTTCTCTTACTTTTTTAAAGTTTTGGATGCTGCTATCTCCACTATGCTGTATACAAACTTATCTGAATTGAAACGATTAACTCTCTTGAATACAGTGAAGGCTTCTTCCACACGTAGAACACCATGTTTCAATCACGCGAATGGCACTAGGTGACAAAGAATTTTGTTTCCGAAACAACAACAAATTATCTGTGAAAGGAGTGAGTGGGTAGTGTGCACCAGCTTTACTGTGTAAAATGTATAATTACCTCTGAGCAGTGACAACAGGTAGGTTACAACAGTCTGACAAACAGATCTACAAGCTTATTATGCCACTTTTGTGTCACTTTTAACATGGGAAAAGTGACGCATGGAGCTTGTAAATCTACGTCTGACTTTTCAAGAAAAAATCTCAACTCCAGACTCTGCGAGACAGTTTTAATGTTGTTTTCTCTCTCTTTCTCTATCTCACTCTCTGTGACATCAATTCTCTTTTAAATGTATAGAAAATGCTGTCTGCTTTGATGTCTAGAACAACAGTTGAACTCAAGTTGTGAACTCCGGTGCCCGCAGTGTTTATACAAGGTAAGCACAGAGGCCTAGATATACAATGCCTTCGTTAAAATGCATTAGAAATAAGTCGGCATATTTACAATCTCGTTGTGCCACTTTTGTGTCACTAACCAAGTAGGCACTTCCCCATAGACACCACTTGAACGCGGCACATAGTGTTACCTTGACTTGTAATGCTTTAGCTCATTTACTCACATCTACATAATTCTAACCTCTCATTTTCTTTTTTGTTTTGCAGATTACCAATCGTACGTCTTTTGGAGACCACTTGACAATTTGTTTATAATATTGTCTTTTTAAAGTAATTTTTCTATTTGTTTATAATATAGTTATCATTAAGTTTCGTTTACAGTTATTCTTTTAATAAAAGTTAATAAAAAAACGACATACTTCTTTTTGTTTGTGGGAGGGTGACGGTCCACAATAAAAATTATATTTATAATGTTGAAGTACTATAGAGTAGGATTGAAAAGTACTGAGTTATATTTTTTTTCAGGATACAGTACAACATGGTAAAGAAATCAAAGTAATATGAAACAATGTGTACCACATTTATATAAACCTCTTGTGACATTTTCCCATACAAACCGACCCCCCTACAAAATTAAGTGAGTGGGCCTCAATGACGCCCCTCAAACCACGGAAACAATTACCCCACAAAGATTTCTATATTGTATGAGAGGGGCTGCGTGCCCACCGCCTGGTGCCCTAGAGTCCACCACGCCCAGACCCAGTTGCTGCAGTATCCTGGGGGAAACAGCCATTACAACGTGGTCATAACCACGCATGATCGTCACCACGAAGCCATTAGCACACATATGGCTTTACCATGCATGCCTTTACCACACATGCTTTTACAACTAGTAAACATTTACCACGCATGATAAACGCATCTTAATAATGTCTTTGTGTTGACGAACACACGTTGTAATGGCTGTGGCTTACGTGCTTCAAATGAGTCTGATAAGATCAGAGGCCAAGGACAAACACCGTGGGGTCTGTGGCAGGAAATCTCATCGATCACAGAGAAAATAAGCGGAGGGTAAAATGAAAGTAACAGGTATAATAAGAATAAAACTACTAAAATGGCAGTGGACGGAGTATGTAATCAATGTTTGGCACCTCAACACTACATTTCAAATAAATATAGATACAATATGTTTATTAATATATTACAAAAGTATAGAAGCGGATGACACACACGGGCCGGGAAAAGAAAGCGGCAAATTTAATACCTGAAATGAGGCAAGGTTTGCTTGCCGAACTTGAAGAAAAAGAAAAAAGCGTGGGCTTGGAAACGAGCCTGCGCATGCGAAGAGAGTACAACTGGTGCACAAAAAAAACCCGGAAAAGTTTTACATACTATCATAGAAATATAGCTCTTTTTTTTGACCTGTAAAGTTAGTTCTCAAAAAGAACTCTTTTTTTTTTTAGCCCCAATGCCCCCGCGAATCCCAGACTGCTCCCCGCATCCTTCGACAGCCCGCATTGCTTTATCAGAGACAGCAGCTTACATGATGCTTTCTCTGATGAAAAACAATCTGCTCTTTTACTTGAAAGAGAGAGCAGATTAACTTGCTCTCTTTTTCAAATAAGAAAGCGGTTTGCTGTCGTAAGTGGGAGCAGCGACGGTACCGCCCTAACATAGCAAACAGCAGTGTCCCGGAAGTACGCACCCCGAGACACTACAAGAGCCGGCCCTGGGAGATGGTGAACCCCAGGACCATCAAGGGTTCCAGTAAGGACGCCGCGCGACACCTTTCCAACATTAAAAAGCCACGGGGAGTGTGCGTACCTGGGGCCTTGAAGGTTATTTTACATATTCCTGACCCAGGAAGGTGGCGGTCCCCGCGACGTGTACGGGGAGAGAGGGAAGGAGAGTTTATAACATACTTTAAAAAAATATATATTTAAAAAAAAAAAACCCAGACGGGGTGCCGGTCCCCGAGACTGAGGGGAGGTGGACCGTAACCCCTACGCATACTTCAAAATAAAACCACAGAGGGGTGGCGTTCCCTGGTGCTCGGGACACCTTACAAGCCCCTCATTATGGAAAGTAATTACCCCCGGAATTTTCCCCCCTGGGACCTAATGAATAAAACGGACTTCTGGTTATTTTTCCCTTTTCCACCGCGTACGTGTACCATACGCGTATCCCGCGATTTTTTTTTTTTAAAAACATAAAAATGTATCCTAAATATCCATGTACTACTTCCTGAGCAAGCCTAGAGGGTCAGGATGTTTCTACCCTGCCGACTTTCCTTATTTCTCAACTTTGTTTTACTGTTTTCTTGTGACTTGGTTCTAGCGACGAACAAGATGGCTTCCTGGTTTGGAGTGTTGACACACAGCTGACAGCCAATCAGCATGCAGCTCGTGCTCGTAATTGTACGGATTTCCGTACGCCTGCTGTACTTCGTCTCTAGATATTACTTAGATTTTACTTTTATTTTCTCAGAAACTACTGAACGGATTTACACCATTTAATGAAAATCAGAATCTGCGAACCGAACTCTACCTCTCTGCCAAATTTTGTGTAATTTTGTTCAGCTGTTCGGGCTGTAGCCCTGGCTAAAGGTCCCTATGGAAAATTGCATGGGGAAAACATGTTTTGGGACCCCCCCTTTTTTCTCAGCCCCCACTTGACAAATCACCCCCAAGCTTTCAGGGAAGGAGCGGAACCGAGCAGGCCATTTTCTTGGAGAAATTCATGAAGATTCGTCCACCAGCGCCAAAGTTATTCCAAATAGAATGTTGTGAATTTCCTATGTAAACTAGGTCCTAACCAGAACTACCTAATGGCGACCGCACCAGCAAGAATGAGGCCGCACTCTGCTGCAATAAAGGTTGTTACCTGACTTGTAGCAGAGTGCGGCCTCATTCTTGCTGGTGCAATTTGGGTGATAAAAATTACACGGCGCGCTCCAGGCCACGGAGGCGATGCACCACCCACCAAAACAACTCAGGGGGCCATTCGGGGAGAATCGTCTCTTCGTGGATGTGGTGCTGCAAGTCTCTTTCAAATTAAGCAGGCAGAATTCTATTTAGGGGCCCAATGGGGGCTTTGAACGGTCTTCATAATTATGTGAGTAAAAATCAGAAACTCTCTGGAGGGTGAAAATAGTGCATAAATTAGAACTACAAATACCGGCGTGCAATAGTGATAATATGCTGAAATATGGCACACCTGAGGCCAGAACTACAAAGACAATCACACAGGCTAATGTGGGGAGGCACGTAATATGCCGATTTGAAAGTGTGGCTTCTGATGAAAGGAAAAATCCTTGAAATGCGTAAAGCCTGGCAAACGCATTTAGGAAATGGAAAGCTGCCTGCTACAGATGAAAAGAAAGGTTGTTACCTGACTTAAAGCAGAGTGCGGCCTCATTCTTGCTAGTGCAATTTGGGTGATATATTACCTACTGGCGGTCACCAGTAGGTAGTTATAGTTAGGATTTTTTTCAATGCAAAATCTCAAAATTCTATTTGGAATAACTTTGGTGCTGGTTGACGAATCTGCTTGAAAACGTCCTCAAATTGGCCTCGCGGAGCTCCGGCCCTTCCGTGAAAGTTTCGGGGGGATTCGTCAAGCGGGGGCCGAGATAAAAGGGGGGTCCTAAAACGTGTTTTCCCCACGTTAATTTCCATAGGGCGGTCGAACTCACTTTTAGCCCGAATGGCTGAATGGATTACCATCAAACTTGGCAAAATTGTAGGGACTGGTTGCCCGATGTGCCTTTGCTATGTCTCAAGATATATGCTCCAGTTGTTTTTAAGAAAATTAACTTTTAAAAAATATATGTTGGTCTACATTGGGCTATATATATGTTGGAGCCCAAATGTAGCCCAAATGTAGCCCAATGTAGCCCAATGTAGCCCAAAGATGGCCACCAGAGACAAAAAAATACAAATGTTGCCCAAATATCAGCCAGATGTAGCGCAACTATAGCCCAATGACAGTATGTACCAGAGTGTTCTAAAGAACAACTAGAGCGCTAACAGTCTTACTTATAAAGTAAGACTTATAGTTAGGAATTAGCATTAAAGAAACCTTTGAAATTCACTGAAAAAAACCATAGGTTTCAAACCAGTTATAGTTGGCGGGAAATTTTACTGACATAAAACCAATGAAATTCCACGTTATAGTTAGTTGGACTCACGATAACTTGTGCGCCTGCAATGCACTGCGGGAAATTTTACTGACATAAAACCAATGAAAGTGCAATGCACTGCTGATGATGTCACATATTACATCACTCATGACATGGTCAGTGACATCACTCATGACATCACTGATGACACCATCAAAAGCCAAAAAACATACAAAATGTTCAAAAAACATAAAAAAAATATAAAACAACAGAAAGAAGAAAAAAAAACAGTTCTTTTTAGAACTACCTCCAATTTCTAAAAAAAGGCTACATTTTTTTAAAACTCTATCATTCATTTTTCCCCATGGCACGCTCCCTGGTACGCTCCGCGGTGCGCGTACCGGGCTCTCCCACCGCGCAAATCAAAAAAAAAAAAAGTTGCCCCGCGGGGCCGTTTTATAGCCCCCACTTCATTCCTAGGGGGTCAAGGGGGGTCTACCGCCAGTAGGTATATATATATATATTACCTACTGTCGGTCGCAAGTAGGTAGTTATAGTTAGGATTTTTTTCAATGTTAAATCTCAAAATTCTATTTGGAATAACTTTGGCACCGGTTGACGAATCTGCCTGAAAATTTCCTCAAATAGGCCTTGCGGCGCCCCGGTCCTTCTCTGAACGTTTGGGGGGGATTTGTCAAGCAGGGGCCTAGATAAAAGGGGGGTCCCAAAACGTGTTTTCCCCATGTTAATTTCCGTAGGGCGGTCAACCTCACTTTTAGCCCAAACGGCTGAATGGATTTCCACCAAACTTGGCAAAATTATAGGGACTGGTAGCCCGATGTGCCTTTGCTATGTCTCAAGATATGTGCTCCAGTGGATTTTGAGTAATTTAGGTTAAAATAATATATATATATCTATGGCAGCGCCCCGGTACGCGCTCCGGGGAGTGCTCCGGGCGCGCCACGCGACTTGCGCACGGAAAGCTGATTGGCTCCAGGGTGTCTGTAAACATTCGAAACAGTCCGGAGCGGCCGCCATCTTGTGTCTCGGTAAAATCGAGACATAAGAGGTGGAAAAATCAAAGGTGGAAATGACCATAAGGGGGCAGGGATAGACCCCCCTGACCCCCCTAGGTTTGATGTGGGGGCCATAAAAGGGCCCAGCGGGGCAAAAACATATTTATTTTTCAGAAAGACACACATTCACTGGATGGTGTCATCAGTGATGTCATGAGTGATGTCACTGACCATGTCATGAGTGATGTAATACGTTTTATATATGTATATGTAAAGGTCGATGGAAAAATAAATGTTTTAATAAGTGTGTAAATGGATGTTTTAAAAAAAAGTTGATTGGTTAACTGGCTTATTAAATGTATCTTAGTGAATAAATATATTAGCGAATACATTTTAAATATTTAAATATATGTATCAGTGTTTCACTTTGTGTATAAGTGGCTGCATGGGTTGGTGAGTAGCTATATGTGTGTGTATAGGGGTTATTAGATTTTTTTTAGTATCAGTATGAGTGTCTGTATGGTTTGGTGGGGGTATTACTTAGCACATAGATGCATCAATGACTGACTCACTGTTTGTATGTGTTTTGAAAACAGCATATGTGCAGGACTGTATGGGTGGATGAGTGTGTATATGTGTGTGTTAGTGAGTGAATGACTGTGTCACTAGTGTCTTTATCAGTAACAACATATGTTTTAATCTAGTATAACTCACCTGTCCTTCCTATCCTTAAATCAGACCCTAATGCACCACCAGTTTACAGACTAGTTGTTGACCTTCGAGAATTGAATAAATGCGTAGTCCCACAATACCCAGTGGTCCCAGACATTTCTTCATTACTGACTGCTATTGATTCTGAGGCAACGTTCTTTACAGTCATTGACTTGAAGAATGCCTTTTTTAGCGTTCCAATTCATCCAGACAGCCAATATCTTTTCGGATTCAGTTTAAAAGGATGCAGTTTTAAATTCACGAGAGCACCACAGGGCTTCACAGAGAGTCCTAGCATTTACAGTCAAGCGTTAAAAAGACAGCTGGACAGTATTAATATGCCTACCAACACAGGACTGATACGGTACGTAGACGACATCCTCATTACAGCATGATCAGAAACAGATTGCGAAGATGCATCACTGACGGTTTTACACTTTCTGGCAGACAAGGGGCACAAAGTGTCCCCTTCAAAGTTACAATTCTGTGCACAGCAAGTGGTGTACCTTGGACACTTGCTGTCCAAGAGGGGTAGACAGCTGACACAAGAACGTATTCAGTTAATTTCTAACCTTTCACAGCCCAAGACACAAAAGGAAGTGCGGGCCTTCATTGGCCTCACTTCATACTGCAGGCAGTGGATTCCCCAGTATGCCTATCTAGCCAAACCACTCATACAGTTGACAACACAGGAGGCAGCGTCTTCGACTGTCCTCCCTTGGACACAAGAACACACCTTGGCATTTGAGGAATTAAAAAGAGCCTTATGTCAAGCGCCAGTTTTAGCGACTCCTAGTTACAGCAAACCCTTTATGCTTTTCGTAACTGAACGGGATGGAACAGCATTATCTGTCCTCACACAAGATCAAGCAGGAAAACACAAGCCTTGTGCTTATTTTTCTAGTACACTGGACCCAGTGGCCCAGGCTCTGCCTGCGTGCCTGAAATCGGTTGCAGCAACAGCCCTAGCCATAAGACAAAGTGACTCGATAGTGCTGGGACACCCCCTGACAGTACAGGTACCACATGCAGTGGAAGTTCTCTTGAACAGGACACAGACACAACACTTGACCGTAGCGAGACTGACAGGGTATGAACTGACGTTATTTCAACCACACATAGAGATCAGACGATGTAACATACTAAATCTTGCTACACTTTTGCCCTCAAGTACAGTAGACACCGCACCACATGACTGTGTGGAAATAATGAATATAGTGACAAAACCAAGACAAGACCTGGCAGATGCAGCACTCCCAGACCCTGACCTAACACTCTATGTAGATGGATCATGCATGAGGACGAGGGCGGGAGAATTAGTGGCAGCATATGCCGTGACCACTGCTACTGAAGTCATAGAGACACAAAGAATAGACATACTGTCAGCGCAAGCGGCAGAGCTCATCGCTCTGACACAAGCCTGCATAAGAGCTAAGCACTGACAAAAAGTATGACAGTCAGGGATCCTTCTCAAGATGTACTCGACATACAGACACATGCCACTTCAGATGAAATAAAGAAATGGACTGAACAAGGAGGGGTCCAGACTGACCAAGGTTGGATGACTAAGGGCAAAGCAACATGGTTTCTTCCTGATTCAATGGTACAAGTGATCATAAACACAGCACATAGTCCAGCACACTTGGGAGAGAAGGCAATGATGGACAGCTTACCGAATATCTGGTTTAACAAGCACCTGCGTGCAGCAGCAAAACAAAAAGTAAGAACATGCATGATCTGTTGTCAGTTCAATCCAGGTAAAGGCATCCCGGTGGAACAAGGCGGATTTCATCCTCCTGACCACCCTTTTAAGGTCCTCCAGATGGATTATATCCAAATGGACAGAGGTAGAGGTTACAAGTATGTCCTGGTAGTTGTGTGTGCACTAACTAGATGGACAGAAGCATATCCAGTCCCAGATTATACTGCTGTGACAACCGCCAGGCAATTGGTGCGCGAATTCTTTCCTAGATACGGATTGCCCCGTGTCGTTTACTCAGACAATGGTCAGCCTTTTTCTTCTGAATTAATGAAACAAGTGTCTCTTCTGTTAGGATATAACTGGAAGTTCCATTGTGTGCGACACCCTGAAGCAGCAGGCCTTGTAGAAAGACATAATCAGACATTAAAGACGAAACTAGCAAAGATCTGTGCAGAAAAAGGCGTGGATTGGATGGTAGCCTTGCCGGTTGCCCTCTTTTACATGCGTATGGTAGCCCATTCCAGAACAGGCCTATCACCATATGAAGTTGTTTTCGGTAGACCGCCGAACATGTGGGGTACGCCTATGCCTAAGAAAATAACTGATGTTGACAGTAACATGCTTACAGATTACCTGGCTTCCTTGATGTCTGCACTACTCTCTTGTCGTTCACAGGTTGCCGCCGCCTTCCCTGACAACACCCAGGTCAAGGAGCACACCATAGCCCCAGGGGACTATGTGCTCGTCCGGAATTTTGATCGATCAAGCCCCCTTGAGCCGCGTTGGAAGGCGCCGAAGTTAGTGTTACTAACAACGAGGACAGCCATCAAAGTCGAAGGGAGAAAAGGGTGGCTTCATGCCCATCATTGTAAAAAGTACTTTGGAGACTCTGGAACTCTGGTAAAGAAAAAAGACATTACAGACTTTGAGCCCCCTTTGCTAGAAAAGACTCCACAGCAAGAGTACAGGTCCAAATTACGATCTAGAAAGCCAGACTACGTTTGATCATTTAAGTCCACTAGGTGGTGAATCGGTTGAACAACAATAATAGTAAAAAGAGCAAAATGAAAGAAAAATACTACAAGATATTACGTAGTAGATGTATAGTATCTCTGATTTTTCTGTCTCTTCTGTGCATCACTATAATCTGTGTCAGCTTAATACTACATGTTTTCTTTCCTCCTATTGCCTCACATATACACTCTTCCATTAATGACACCGTAGAGCATACATTTAGTGATCTGCCACCCCATGAACTGTCATATCGACTGGCCCTGCGCAACAATACTTTTATTCGGATGTTGCACCGTTCTCATCAGACCAGCAATGCGACAGATTGCTGGGTATGTGGCCGACTCCCACCTTATCAAAAGATGAAGGGAGTTCTGCCCCTCTTCCCTTTTCCGTTCTCCCACAATGGTTCGTGGGGAGCATGGTTTGCCTTAATGTCATCAATCGACAGAAAGTCCACAGTTTACCAGGGTGACTGGATATGGGGAAACTTGAATAAAGTAATGAATGAGGTATGTTTTCCAGACGAAGACGGACTCCCCCAAAGGAAGGGGACCGATCTAGAAAATGAAGAGTACGAGCAAGGAAATGCTTCCCTCAGCTTTATGATGCTGAATGTTCAGCCCATGCAAAATGCGGGTCCACCGTCTATTTCAGTCCTACCAGTAAAAGGTGATTTGTGCGTTAGAAAGAAAGGATCAGTACATATGGGACACAGCGAGTGTAATGCTGTAGTAGAGTTTAATGATAAAGGAAAGTCTTCTTTCAAAGCATCTCGCCATACCTATTTCATTTGCGGTCAGACAGCTTATGTACATCTGCCCTTAGACTGGGGTGGGACATGCTATATAGCGTTCCTGCTGCCACCCGCCTTTTTGGCCCCATCCTATTATCATCGAGATTCACGACTAGAGCATGTTAGACACAGGAGAGAGACCGATGCCTCAGGGATTGATCAGACTAAAACAGCCTGGGAGCAATATACAGATTTCAACAAAGGATTCTTTTTCTTCATAGGTCCCGTCCAAAACAGTAAACTCATACGCAGGTTAACAAGGACTCTGAAAGCAGTTGTGAATGAGACTGCATCTGCCCTGGCGAACTTGACCCAGGAGCAGTCTGCCATGCGACTTGTTGTTCTTCAGAACCGCCTTGTTCTTGACGTCATCCTTGCGGATAGGGGCGGGGCCTGTAGGGTGATCGGCTCCAGTTGCTGTGTTTTCATATCTAATAACGCGCCATCTGTGTACGCAGCAATAACAAGGCTCCACAAGATTGCTCACGATATACATCAAGACCCAGGCACATGAACTTGGTCCAGTTGGCTCTGGGGTGTAATATCGGCATGGGGATGGAAAGTGTTGTCGTTCCTAGGAATGATACTGCTTATGATATTCGGCTGCTGTCTCTGTCTGCAGTGTGGCCCGGCCATTTGCGGCCTGTGTGCGACTGCCTGTGTTCCACATCCACGTATACAAAGGATCAAAGATGAACAAATGATGATCTATGAACAAATGTACGGTCTCATGAGAATAGATGTGTCCTGAAGGGTACAGTAGGGGACAAGGAGGGAATGAGAAAAAAGAAATTTTACATGGCCAATATGTCCCCTGCGTGTACCCCAACGTTTAGTGTACATGCATGTCACCCATGCATTTTCCCTCTATGGCCTGCAATAATGATGCCTCTGCATTTACGTCCCACATTGGGATGCCAGTCACCAAGTCTCCCATAAAAGAAACGTTCATTTTGCACTGAGTCCCATGTGGCCCATGTGTTTGCATTGTGCACTTTTAATATATTGCGTAGAACCCATTTCTCCATTTTGTGGCTCAGCCAGTCCCCGAATTGAGGTTTCATGCCTCCAGACACTCTGAGTGCTGCAGCTACGTATCCCTTACCTCGCATACTTTTGGCTAAGCCGAGAGGGGCCCAGCACGGGGTGCCAAGACAGTATTGTGCACAACAGTTATCTGCTTGCTTTACAGAATCACATTCCTGCCTGGTGAAGGAGGTAAACAGAACACGTCTGCAGAGATAGGGCCTAGCCTTTCTGTCTCCGTTTAAGTGATTTGCAGAGCTCGCGTCCGTAGAAAGCTCAAGGCCCCCATGCAATGAACGAAGAAATAGATGCCCACACTGGCTTTTGGTGATGAGCGACCTTTGCTTCAGATAATACATCCCCGGACTTAAGATATCAGATAATACCAGACGTGCTGGTCGCCCTGACACTGAAGGCCTCCCTACCAGACCGAAAGTCAGCTCCACCCAGTTACACGTCAGTTGCACGTCATGATCAAGTTGCGCACACAAGTAGGGCAAAGTTCCAGCTGGCCATGAAACCCCCCTCCATGTATCCACCCACCTATGACTCCTCAAGTGAACGCCCTCATGCACGCCCACATGCTCTTATCTCTCTTTCTCTTGCTCTGCCTGGAGCGCTCCTCCCTATATGCGAAATTGAATGTATAAATATTGTACTCTGTGAATAAAGTTTAGAAGACCCTTCCTGAAACTTCGTGGTGATGGAACCGATTCTCCCCTAACTCGAGTTATTGAAATAAAGCCCTTTTGAATCGGACACCACGGACTCTGCCTCTCATTTTATGCATGACCCTTTGTTTATTTATAGAAATTATGACAGGGTAATACTTTATTTACCACATGCACACAATCAAACATATCTTGTCTAGACCTGCGCTGAAGCAAACATTGCTCCACATACTGAACCTTTCGTAAATCAAACGACCCATGTAGTGGCCATTGCAATTCAGAATCATGTTTTGTGTATTTGTGCCATAATTTACTATATAAAATAGGGGGAAGGCCGAATTTGATATACATTTCCCGACTAGGGGTCCCCTCTGGTGGAGCCGGCTGAGATTCATTTAATCGATAAGTGGTACCATTTCCAAAACAGCACATTCCTCGGAGTGTTCTTAAAACAGGCATGTCAAAATATCACAGAAACGCGATATCACAAAAATGGCACTAAATATACGTCACACAAATGTGCCGTTCAAACAAAAACAAGTTTAGAGAAATATCTCTACATGCCTGCCTATGTGAAGTGCACTGCACATATAACTCAAATCATAGAACCAAATGTTAGCTACCTCAAAACATATTCAAAGATCCACAGTAACTGTCCGTAGACTATCTTACCAATCACAAGTTTACCAAATTCTCAGATATCCAGGTTCCAACTGCCAAGATCTTTAATCGAATCAGCCAAACCGGCACTGTACGACAACTCGAACGATCAGGATCTCAGTCGAAGACCAGCGCCAACAGGAAGGTCAGATCAGAAGGAAAGGAAGACAACACCCTGGGTGCCAAGACTCGGGTCACTCAGTGGCAGCGTACGCGTCCATGGCGAGTTTCCAATCCTTCGTCACGACCTCTCCTTCGGACATCCGAGTCGCCGATGAGTCCCTTCGTGGTCGCCAATTTGTGGTATTGGGTTCTCCAAGCCTACATACTCCGCAAAACCCGCTACAGCTTAAAAGATGTTGGCACGGAAACTGGAAAATGCAAAAGACAAGTTTATTAAGACCCCATGGGGTGGTGGTATATTCCTACAGCACCCTTCGGCAATGCAAGAAGTATCACACCGAACATCGGTGCGAGCCTTCTTTTATACAGTTTTACAGTAATAAAAATGTAGGCGGAACACTTTTACAGAGTTTTAGGTACATATATGGTCATTTTTGGAACACAGCCAACTCATGGGAGGAGTTACAACATCACTGGTCAGGTTGGATGGACATTCCTAAGTGATGACTGTCCACTAGTACAAAGGGCTTAACTGCGCATGTGTGAGCTTGACCAATACTAAAAATAGCCTGTTGCTGGGCAAATTCGAGTGGTCAGTGGTACAGAGAAAGGATAAAAGGGTATGCTGGCCACGAGGCGACGCATTCATATAAAATGGCCGCCGGCACATTCAAAATGGCTTCCGACAACCATAGTCAAGATAAGGGAAATTTGTATAGCAAAAGCTTAACGCTAACCCGATCACCGTCAAATTACGACACCATCAGCTCTACAAAGTTGTAGCAGTAAAATTACATACTGTTCATATCTTGGTATAAATAATGTTGATGACATTTCTGATTTACATTGGCTACACTCCATGTTTTGACTTGCTCTAATTAGATTGTTAAAAGACACTGATTCACAGTCAGGTAAAGTCAAATATATGAATCTTTCAGTGTCTATGTTAGTGCTACATGTAAACAAACAATTTTGACAGTCATGTTGCCATTTATAAGAAAGGCCAAAAAGGTTTTTAATATCTATACCTTCATCTTCCAGTACACCAAGCATAAACATAAAAAATTCCTGACTATCTTGCTGAATATTATGCGTAAATTGACTATAATCAGAACATACGACCAAAACATTTCGAATATCAGAAACACTTTGTATTTTACTTTTATCACTGCTACTTTTCTCATAAACTGAATACAACAATGAACAGAATCTTTCGTCCCGATTTTCAACAATTTGCTGTTGCAAACTTTCAAGAACAAAAACAATATTAACAACTACATTAGCATAGCAGTTGACCCCAGAACTATTTTCAAACCGATAACCAACATTCTCTTCAGCACTGTCCTTTTTCTTTTTGCTTGCAGGCGCAACTTCATCTTGTTTTTTTTTTCTCCACAGTTTCACTACAGATATTCTCAAATCTTCTTTTTCTATCTACCAAACGCTTTTCAAATACTGGATATTGACCTAAATTTAGTGCATATTCTCTTCTTAACCTATTATACTCTTTCACATAAATTGCATCTGCACTAACCTTTGTCTCATCAAAATCAATCAAGTACAATCCAGATAAAGTTCTGACTTGAGACAAAGCAACATATGCCATACCCTCTTTAAACACGGTACTTCCAATATTCACTAAATCACTATCTACACTTAAACCTTGAGATTTATGAATGGTCACCGCATATGCAAAACAAATAGGAAACGGTTTTCTGCGTACATACAAATCTTTTACCAGCAAAAACCAAGATGAACAACGACTAAATTGTTCTACTTCAGCAGTTTCATCAAATTTGATTTTCAAAAATTCAATCCCATCTCTATTTACATAATTAACAAAATCAACAATTTTACCTATTGCTCCATTTACTAAACCCTTTTCCACATTCAAATTACGTCGTAAAATTACCCTACAGTTTACACATGCATACAAATTCTTTTATAAACCAGCAGTTTTACTTATCGATTTCTCTAAAGAATCCAATTTCCTCTTTAACTTTTCTGTCAAAATAATAATGATTCCTTCATGTTCTATTTTATCAATAGCTTCCAATTTGATAATTTCTTCATTTTCCAACTTTCATTGAATATAGAACATTCACGTAGTGTTGGCATTAAGCAGATTATAGATTTGTTTTCTGCAATTCTCATGTATATTTTCTCTGGAACAATATTTTCATTTGGAAACAAATTGGAAAGTAATCGTCTCTGAAAGCTTGTTTGCCATCTTCAGTCATTTTTCCAATTCTTATATCTTGAAGAATAGTTCCATAATCAGCATCATTTGCCTATCGCATATTTGTAATAAGTTCCTTATACTCAAAATATGACAAAATGTTTACATTTCCAATGCTCTCCAAAGGCTTTCTGGTATCTTCATGCACCAGTGTTTTAAACACTGGTTGTCCTTTTACAGGAGTAAGTTGTAGAAGATCTCCAAAAATGATGACGTGTTTTCCTCTGAATAATATGTCATACTCTGTATGAGAAGTTTCATTTTCTTCAAAGTAGTAGTAACTGAGCCTATAAAGCGCCTGGTTACACTAGCCAGTGTGTCCCCGCGCTTTACTGCTGAGGAACCCATCTGGCCTGTTCCTGTGAGGCGCCCACTCCTGGGCACCGCAAGGTGAAGCCAGGCATCCTTAGCGACTAGGGCCAGTGTGCGATTAAGCAAGCTGTTAGAGTGGGACCCATGATTAGAGTAGGCACCGTGGCGGGTCCGCAGCCATTGAGCCTAAGACCCTGCCGAGACGGGAATTGAACCCTGGTCCCGGGTCAGATCTCTGCATCAGGGTCTGTCGCTCTAACCAGTGAGCCACACTTCTCCACAAAGACTCTTGAAACTTCAAAACAAGCTTCTCCAGATAGCTTGTGGTATTCTAATTTGTTTTCATGCTCTACTGGTAGCATTAATAAACAAAGTAAAGTAATTCCTTTAATATTGTGGGCTGCTAATACAATTGGAGCAGTCACGACATAAGACAAATGTGACTCAGATGTTTTCTGTAGAAAAGTTGTTATTACTTTACTGAAAAAACTTTTGCCGGTTCCAGCTTGTCCAATCACATACGTTCGGATAGGTTCAAATGATGAGCAAGAGCACTCTTTCTTCTCATGAAGTAATCCATGGTCAATCTGTTCTCTCACTTGCTCATACACTTCTTTCTGCTCAAGATTTAGTTGTTCTTCCAAGTTTAGTAAGTTTGTTACATCTTATTGAGCTTGATACATTGTTGTTTCCACCTCTTCCATAGCAGTTGCTGCTTCATTTCGAACAATTGGTTCTCCTAGTGGGTCCTGACTCAACGGAGCAGAAGTTTGACTCTCTTGAGAACTGTCTCTAGCAATCTCAGCAGCAATTGTAGCTTCTTGCTCAATTTTCTCATTCAACATTTTCACATAATTAGCAAAAACAGGACATTCTATAGTATCTTTAGTTGCATTGAAGGAAACTTCATAGCTCCCGAAATCTCCAAGTAATTTTAATTCTGAACGCCATGGCTTGAAAAGTTGCAAAATACCTAAATAGTAAAATTCCCTATTGTCAGGTGTTTCGCAACTCAGTTTACGGTGATTAATTAAATGTCCTTTTCTTTTTTTCACCAGACATCCTTCAGAACCAATCACAGCATATATACCATTATTGGTGTTTTCTGTAATATTCCGTTTAAAAATATAGTTTTGCAGCACTTCATAGAGACAAATGTTTTCAAGATGATGACTTCTATTTGGATAATATGTATCCAACATATCTGTTTTCACAATATTTGTACTTTCTGGCTCTTTTTCAGCTAAATATTCAATTTCTTGTACAGATTTAAGAACTCGGTTAGTTTTGCAGCAAGACCTAGACTGACCCAAATGATTCTTCTAGATTTGGAGCATAGACTTGCAGATGATAAGCGATCTGAGCATTCATACGCTCCAATTTCTCGATGAGATAATATCTTCAAACTTTAAGTATATAATTTCTTAATTAGACTCTTCTTGTGGGAAATCTCTTCCCACATTTCCTTCAATTCCTTCTTTTCTGATTTTGTTACGTACGATGTTACATATCAAGCAACAGCAATGGAATTGTCTGCAACATATTGAATATCCATATTAGCATTCCACATGGACAAAATGACATGATTATAGTCATTTATCTATTTTGACTCTTCATTTCTTCTTAAGTTGTAGGTATTTTTTGGAGACTTTCTTGTGATAGTATGTCGCAAAGAAGACATACAACTGTTCACTCTTCCTTTCGATATTACTGGACGTGGAAATCCAAAACGGCATTTGGTGTAGAATTTGTCCTTAGATTTGTATATTCAACTACAGTATTTCCCACGGCGATAATGGGCTTGATAATACGCCCTTGTTAATTCCCATAGAAACCCATGTTCGGGTGTTCACATGGGCTTCTATGGGAATTAACAAGGACGTATTATCAAGCCCATTATATCCGTTTTATCGGCAGTTACCGGCCAATAAAACAGCGAAAATTTGAACATCGGTCCTTGATAATATGCCCCATAATTCCTTAATGTTCACACATGCACAGTGTGATATTAGACAAAAAAATATGACACCATGCATTTTACCATTTACTACTGAAAAACGTTTAAGTGACAATACATATTCCATGTATTTAATAACTACATTTCAGTGAACAACACTGACTCATTTTCCAAATACATATGCAATTTACTACATTATTTATGCCACTATTACATCAAAAAACTAACACAATAAAACAACAAAGATGCACAAGGGGCTTGTAAATTGACCCAGACTATATACATCGGGAGAGAACAAGAAAGAGGACAGAACAGGGAGTATCAAGAAAAAATTAAATATGAAGAGGAAGGGAAGAAAATGTGGAGATAGAAGGAATAAGAGAAGAAACAGGAAAATATAAAGACAAAGAAGGGCAATATGACCACAGAGGACAATATAAGAAAAAGACAGTAGTACAGAGAGAGAGAAATGAGTAAGAGGAGAGAGAGGGAAGTATAAAAAGAGAGGCTCGAAATTATGGAAAAAGGGACAAATATAGGGCCATATTATGAAGAAAGGGCGACACATTATCGCCGATTTTAGCGGCAGGAAACTGCCCCTAAAGCGGCAATAATGGGCTGTATAATATGGCCTTGTGAATTCCCATAGAAGCCCAGGTTCACACCATAACCTGGGCTTCTATGGGAATTCACAAGGGCATATTATCAAGCCCATTATCGCCACTTTAGCAGCAGTTTCCTGCCGATAAAAGCAGCGATAATGTATCGCCCTTTCTTGATAATATGGCCCATAATTTCTTAATGTACACAGATGCACAATGTGATATTAAACAATAAAACATAACAGCATGCATTATAGAAAAACACATTTACTACTATAAAACGTTTAACAAGGGACGAATATAGGGGCATATTATCAAGACAGGCGATACAATTATCGCCGCTTTATCGTCAGAAAACTGCAGATAAAGCAGCAATAATGGGCTAGATAATATGCTCTATGGTATTCCAATCGAAGCCCAGGTTAGATGTCCTTCACATCTAACATGGGCTTTGATTGGAACCTCATAGAGCATATTATCAAGCCCATTATCGCTTCTTTATCGTCAGTTTTCTGCCGATTAAGGGGCGATAATTTAATCGCCTGTCTTCGTAATATGCCCCATAATTCCTTAATGTACAAAGATGCACCACATACATTCCCATACAATTTATCAACTCACCTTTCAAATTGATTTGTAGATTAAGAAGAATGCCACTCACACAGTAGATATTCTTATACAGAATCTCTCTATTTCAGTTTTTGCAGCAGAACCACGAAATGGAACATTTTCCCTCTCATTTTACACATGCATACATATAAACAACTAATTAAAATCCTTCACACATTATTTCAAAACAAAACACACATTTCTATTGCTTTACCATTTCAAACCTTTCCAACTGACATAACCTTCCACCCTACCCCCAACAGATCATGCAAAGTCAACTGTCAAAAGTTCAGCACTGTATAAAACACTGCTCCTCAACAATTTTAGACTATGCATAATCACTCACTTAAAGTACCAGTAAAAAGAAAAGTGCTCATTACAAGCAACCAACATATAAACCCATAAACTTGATAGATATCCGTTAAATATATATTTTTTATTTATTTTTTCTTACTTACGTACGCTTATGAAACAACTTTCAGAATTGGCACAGTATACATACACTAAATATCCCGTAAAAAAAAATAAAGTAGCATCTATCACTAATTTTTTTCAATCCCCGGGGAAATCCCCCGGGGCTCAAATATAATGTTCAGCGCCGTGGGGAGAGTCCCAAAATCCCCACGGTCCCAGCCGGCTCCCTCGTCCTTCAGGAGCCGGCATTGCTTTTTTTCAGAGAGACCAGCTTACATGCTGCTCTCTCAGACGAAAAGCAATCTGCTTTCCGACTTGAAAGAGAACTCTCACCCTACCATAGCAAACAGCAGTGTCCCAGGGATAGGCACCCGTAACACTACAGGAGCCGGCCCTGGGAGGTGGTGGTCCCCACGGCCATCAAAGGCTCAACAAAGGCCATCAAAGATTTTGACCTTGGGTATCATTGTAAACTCCTCTAAGCAGTCCTAGGGGGACAGGAAGTCCTATAGCAAATAGCAAACTTTTCCTGTCAATCTACAACTCAATCTACACACATATACAAATATATAAAAAATCACATTTATTCCCACATTAAATCAAAATGAAACACACTTTTATATTGCTTGAACTTTTGCACCCCTTCCAACTGACAAAACTTTCAATCCTTCCCTCATTCTACAATCTGCCAGTTACCATAGAACCAACACTTCAGGGAACACCTAACTCAGCACACAGGTGAAAAGTTCATCATACATTGTTGCAAATTAAAACAGCAAGTGTGCTTGACTTCAGAATATACCAGCTTATCTTATGTAACGTTCTTTCTATCAGTTTTTCTTAACCAATAAAGATCAGGCTTTTAAACAACAGAAACATGCTGCATAGGTTAGTGTAGAATGTTGTCGAACAACCAATCATTTCTTTTCTTTTTTCAAAACTGCATGTTGTCCACCATTTTAGAAAAATCTTACTTTTCAAACTGCCATTTAATTTACAGAGACCTTCAGAGTGCATCCAGACCTCTCTTCAAGATGCTTACAGTGTGGATTGTGGGAAACATCTATATTTTCTGGACTCAAAGGTACGCAGAGCAGAAAGGAATTCACAAAGACCTATGTTTACCAAATGTAGACATTAAATGGATTGGGCAGAGAGGATTAAAGTGTCACCAATTGATGCCATTGGTGAAATCCTTTTTGCATCTCCAACACCCTGACCTCATAATTGTGCACTGTGGTGGCAATGACCTAGGCACTTTGACAGGGGTAGGTCTGGAAATGCTTATGAAGGACACCTTTGCACAATTGATGACACTGTTCCCCAAACTGCCTTTGTCTATTCTAATATATGCCAAAGGCAGAAATGGAAGTGGTCCAACCACTATTGTCCACAGATTGAAAAAGCTAGGAAACGTGAATAAATCTGTTTCTGCCTTTCTCTGAGACTATAGAATGGGGTCCATCTACCACAACAATCTGCGTTTCAATATCCATGACATCTATAGGAGAGACGGTGTACATTTTACAGATGAGGGAAACAGAGTCTTCCTTTTGAACTTTAGACTCTGCAGTGGTACTTACTTGTAGGTACTAAAATCTCACAATAAACACAAGGGGTCTTTTTAGAGCACCCAACATCTAAACACATACACTTCCTAAATATCTGAAAAATATTCTTCTTTTTCTTCCTTCAGTACGCTTATGGGACGACTTCCAATCTTCGCACAGTACATCATCCATACGTGCTTTGTACGTGTACAATAAATCTACCATAAAAAAATAGCCTTTAGCACAAATTCTTTATAATCCCCGAGGACCCCATGCCCCGGGGCTCAAATGTAACGTTGCGGACTGTGGGATGAGCCCCAAGGCCTCCACGGTCCCAGCCGACTCCCCACTTCCTGCGGGAGCCGGCATTGCTTTTCGTCACAGAGAGTAGCTTACATGCTTCCGTTCTACTTTCAAAGATGATTTCAACAGTTATAAATTTTATAAAATAATATAGTACTGCACGCTAAAGGAGAAAAGTCATCACAATTATGATACAGTAGTAAATAGAAAAAATATATACTTCTACACTCAACAAACTCGTAAGCAGAGTACAGTTTAATGTTATTTTGAAACACCCTACCACAATCAGTTTTTGAAACGCATTATACAATAAAATGCGTCGCAAAATAGGCTACTTACATGGTGACTGTATCGTAACGTCACATTGAAAAAAGAAAGCCACTCTTACGCTATCAGGAAAACCGAAACAACAGTACAAGACCCACATTTCCATTGTAGTGATTTCTTAGTTGCAAGTCTAGTTGTCATATTGACACACACACTCCCTCATGGCTGGTATATACCCACACCACACCCATTCAGCGTATCCGTCACACAAGACCCTATGTAAAAAAAAGACGGAGCGCACTTGTTGTACGCCATTTTAGAGTTGTTCCCAAAGCACCAAACAAGGGGCCCACTACTACATGCGTGGCCTCTGTGGTCATTGAGTTAGTGGTGCCCGAAGCACTGAGCAGTTGAAGAACCTGCAATGATGATGGGAGCACGAGTATGTTGTTAGCCATACAGATATCAAGACTCGGCACCATATATGAGACTTCTTTGTTGGAGATCATGAAGAAGGTGTCTTTTCCACGAAAAGGTGAGCGGTGAGACTTGAGTACGCATCGGAAGGAGTCAAAGGGTTGTAGCTGACTACATACAAAAATGCAACTTAGTATTTTAGACGAACGCACTCCTACATAATGTATTAATTTACATTTTTCATTTTTTTTCCAATAGCAGTAACGTTTTTATAATCGCTGAAATGTCCGGAATATATTTACAATACAAACAGTTAGTAGAAATGTGACAATCAACGTCTATAAAAGCGCGATATTATCTAACTCCAAATTAATATAGCAACAATTACCAATCATAACATCTTTCTTTTAATATCTTTTAGATGTACAGCTTCACAATGGATTATGTAACAAGGACGACGGTAATAGCACAAGGTGAGCGAAGAAGCTTGTTTCTGGAACAACGACAAGTTATCTGTGAAAGGAGAGAATCTGTAGTATGCAGCAGGCGCGCAAAGCGCACATTGGTCTAACATGGCTTCAGCTAGGATGAGATAGGTTCCTGGGCCCACACACAGTCGCACTGAGTACTTCACAGGTCTTTTAAAGACATTTTGCTTGGTAATGAGGCTTTGATATCCCCCCACTTACAGCCCCTGCAGCTCCACTCTTCTTTTTGCTTGAACTTAAGCCCCCACCCCAATTTTCTTTCTAGCCCCCCAATATTTTTGACTGTGGTTGCGCCTCTGGCTTCAGGTACCCCCTCCCCTGTCGTGTGTGTCTCTCCCACGTATTAATGTCCTTTTTTCTCTTTCTCTTTCTTACTCTCTCACATTGTTTCTCTTACTTTTTTAAAGTTTTGGATGCTGCTATCTCCACTATGCTGTATACAAACTTATCTGAATTGAAACGATTAACTCTCTTGAATACAGTGAAGGCTTCTTCCACACGTAGAACACCATGTTTCAATCACGCGAATGGCACTAGGTGACAAAGAATTTTGTTTCCGAAACAACAACAAATTATCTGTGAAAGGAGTGAGTGGGTAGTGTGCACCAGCTTTACTGTGTAAAATGTATAATTACCTCCGAGCAGTGACAACAGGTAGGTTACAACAGTCTGACAAACAGATCTACAAGCTTATTATGCCACTTTTGTGTCACTTTTAACATGGGAAAAGTGACGCATGGAGCTTGTAAATCTACGTCTGACTTTTCAAGAAAAAATCTCAACTCCAGACTCTGCGAGACAGTTTTAATGTTGTTTTCTCTCTCTTTCTCTATCTCACTCTCTGTGACATCAATTCTCTTTTAAATGTATAGAAAATGCTGTCTGCTTTGATGTCTAGAACAACAGTTGAACTCAAGTTGTGAACTCCGGTGCCCGCAGTGTTTATACAAGGTAAGCACAGAGGCCTAGATATACAATGCCTTCGTTAAAATGCATTAGAAATAAGTCGGCATATTTACAATCTCGTTGTGCCACTTTTGTGTCACTAACCAAGTAGGCACTTCCCCATAGACACCACTTGAACGCGGCACATAGTGTTACCTTGACTTGTAATGCTTTAGCTCATTTACTCACATCTACATAATTCTAACCTCTCATTTTCTTTTTTGTTTTGCAGATTACCAATCGTACGTCTTTTGGAGACCACTTGACAATTTGTTTATAATATTGTCTTTTTAAAGTAATTTTTCTATTTGTTTATAATATAGTTATCATTAAGTTTCGTTTACAGTTATTCTTTTAATAAAAGTTAATAAAAAAACGACATACTTCTTTTTGTTTGTGGGAGGGTGACGGTCCACAATAAAAATTATATTTATAATGTTGAAGTACTATAGAGTAGGATTGAAAAGTACTGAGTTATATTTTTTCAGGATACAGTACAACATGGTAAAGAAATCAAAGTAATATGAAACAATGTGTACCACATTTATATAAACCTCTTGTGACATTTTCCCATACAAACCGACCCCCCTACAAAATTAAGTGAGTGGGCCTCAATGACGCCCCTCAAACCACGGAAACAATTACCCCACAAAGATTTCTATATTGTATGAGAGGGGCTGCGTGCCCACCGCCTGGTGCCCTAGAGTCCACCACGCCCAGACCCAGTTGCTGCAGTATCCTGGGGGAAACAGCCATTACAACGTGGTCATAACCACGCATGATCGTCACCACGAAGCCATTAGCACACATATGGCTTTACCATGCATGCCTTTACCACACATGCTTTTACAACTAGTAAACATTTACCACGCATGATAAACGCATCTTAATAATGTCTTTGTGTTGACGAACACACGTTGTAATGGCTGTGGCTTACGTGCTTCAAATGAGTCTGATAAGATCAGAGGCCAAGGACAAACACCGTGGGGTCTGTGGCAGGAAATCTCATCGATCACAGAGAAAATAAGCGGAGGGTAAAATGAAAGTAACAGGTATAATAAGAATAAAACTACTAAAATGGCAGTGGACGGAGTATGTAATCAATGTTTGGCACCTCAACACTACATTTCAAATAAATATAGATACAATATGTTTATTAATATATTACAAAAGTATAGAAGCGGATGACACACACGGGCCGGGAAAAGAAAGCGGCAAATTTAATACCTGAAATGAGGCAAGGTTTGCTTGGCGAACTTGAAGAAAAAGAAAAAAGCGTGGGCTTGGAAACGAGCCTGCGCATGCGAAGAGAGTACAACTGGTGCACAAAAAAAACCCGGAAAAGTTTTACATACTATAATAGAAATATAGCTCTTTTTTTTGACCTGTAAAGTTAGTTCTCAAAAAGAACTCTTTTTTTTTTTAGCCCCAATGCCCCCGCGAATCCCAGACTGCTCCCCGCATCCTTCGACAGCCCGCATTGCTTTATCAGAGACAGCAGCTTACATGATGCTTTCTCTGATGAAAAACAATCTGCTCTTTTACTTGAAAGAGAGAGCAGATTAACTTGCTCTCTTTTTCAAATAAGAAAGCGGTTTGCTGTCGTAAGTGGGAGCAGCGACGGTACCGCCCTAACATAGCAAACAGCAGTGTCCCGGAAGTACGCACCCCGAGACACTACAAGAGCCGGCCCTGGGAGATGGTGAACCCCAGGACCATCAAGGGTTCCAGTAAGGACGCCGCGCGACACCTTTCCAACATTAAAAAGCCACGGGGAGTGTGCGTACCTGGGGCCTTGAAGGTTATTTTACATATTCCTGACCCAGGAAGGTGGCGGTCCCCGCGACGTGTACGGGGAGAGAGGGAAGGAGAGTTCATAACATACTTTAAAAAAATATATATTTAAAAAAAAAAAAACCCAGACGGGGTGCCGGTCCCCGAGACTGAGGGGAGGAGGACCGTAACCCCTACGCATACTTCAAAATAAAACCACAGAGGGGTGGCGTTCCCTGGTGCTCGGGACACCTTACAAGCCCCTCATTATGGAAAGTAATTACCCCCGGAATTTTCCCCCCTGGGACCTAATGAATAAAACGGACTTCTGGTTATTTTTCCCTTTTCCACCGCGTACGTGTACCATACGCGTATCCCGCGATTTTTTTTTTTAAAAACATAAAAATGTATCCTAAATATCCATGTACTACTTCCTGAGCAAGCCTAGAGGGTCAGGATGTTTCTACCCTGCCGACTTTCCTTATTTCTCAACTTTGTTTTACTGTTTTCTTGTGACTTGGTTCTAGCGACGAACAAGATGGCTTCCTGGTTTGGAGTGTTGACACACAGCTGACAGCCAATCAGCATGCAGCTCGTGCTCGTAATTGTACGGATTTCCGTACGCCTGCTGTACTTCGTCTCTAGATATCACTTAGATTTTACTTTTATTTTCTCAGAAACTACTGAACGGATTTACACCATTTAATGAAAATCAGAATCTGCGAACCGAACTCTACCTCTCTGCCAAATTTTGTGTAATTTTGTTCAGCTGTTCGGGCTGTAGCCCTGGCTAAAGGTCCCTATGGAAAATTGCATGGGGAAAACATGTTTTGGGATCCCCCTTTTTTCTCAGCCCCCACTTGACAAATCACCCCCAAGCTTTCAGGGAAGGAGCGGAACCGAGCAGGCCATTTTCTTGGAGAAATTCATGAAGATTCGTCCACCAGCGCCAAAGTTATTCCAAATAGAATGTTGTGAATTTCCTATGTAAACTAGGTCCTAACCAGAACTACCTAATGGCGACCGCACCAGCAAGAATGAGGCCGCACTCTGCTGCAATAAAGGTTGTTACCTGACTTGTAGCAGAGTGCGGCCTCATTCTTGCTGGTGCAATTTGGGTGATAAAAATTACACGGCGCGCTCCAGGCCACGGAGGCGATGCACCACCCACCAAAACAACTCAGGGGGCCATTCGGGGAGAATCGTCTCTTCGTGGATGTGGTGCTGCAAGTCTCTTTCAAATTAAGCAGGCAAAATTCTATTTAGGGGCCCAATGGGGGCTTTGAACGGTCTTCATAATTATGTGAGTAAAAATCAGAAACTCTCTGGAGGGTGAAAATAGTGCATAAATTAGAACTACAAATACCGGCGTGCAATAGTGATAATATGCTGAAATATGGCACACCTGAGGCCAGAACTACAAAGACAATCACACAGGCTAATGTGGGGAGGCACGTAATATGCCGATTTGAAAGTGTGGCTTCTGATGAAAGGAAAAATCCTTGAAATGCGTAAAGCCTGGCAAACGCATTTAGGAAATGGAAAGCTGCCTGCTACAGATGAAAAGAAAGGTTGTTACCTGACTTAAAGCAGAGTGCGGCCTCATTCTTGCTAGTGCAATTTGGGTGATATATTACCTACTGGCGGTCACCAGTAGGTAGTTATAGTTAGGATTTTTTTCAATGCAAAATCTCAAAATTCTATTTGGAATAACTTTGGTGCTGGTTGACGAATCTGCTTGAAAACGTCCTCAAATTGGCCTCGCGGAGCTCCGGCCCTTCCGTGAAAGTTTCGGGGGGATTCGTCAAGCGGGGGCCGAGATAAAAGGGGGGTCCTAAAACGTGTTTTCCCCACGTTAATTTCCATAGGGCGGTCGAACTCACTTTTAGCCCGAATGGCTGAATGGATTACCATCAAACTTGGCAAAATTGTAGGGACTGGTTGCCCGATGTGCCTTTGCTATGTTTCAAGATATGTGCTCCAGTGGATTTTGAGTAATTTAGGTTAAAAAAAAAATATATATCTATGGCAGCGCCCCAGTACGCGCACCGGGCGCGCCACGTGACTTGCGCGCAGAAATCTGATTAGCTCTCGGGTGTCTGGAAACATTCGAAACAGTCTGGAGCGGCCGCCATGTTGTGTCTCGGTAGGATCGAGACACAAGAGGTGGCCAAAACAAAGGAGGAAATTACCATAAGAGGGCAGGGTAGACCCACCCTGATCCCCTAGGTTTGATGTGGGGGCTATAAAAGGGCCTCGCGGGGCAAAAAAACAAAACATTTTTTGATTGTCGCCGAGGGAGCGCCCGGTACGCACACCGGGGAGCGCACCGGGAGGCGCACAAAAGAGAAAAAAGAATGCCAGAGCTTAAAATTTTTGGCAATATTTTATAAATGGGAGGTAGTTATGAAAATAACTTTTTTTTATTCTTTTTGTTGTTTTATATTTTTTTTATTATTTTTCTGAACATTTTATTTTTTTTATTTTTGAACAATTTTATATTTTTGGGGTTTTTTTTAAGGGAACAAACAAAAAACAGGGAATTGGAAATGTCTCAACAGGAGCAAAAAAAAAAGAAAAGAATTACTGCTTCCTTTTGTTGCTGCATTGGTGGTTGTCTACAGCATTATTTATTAAGGTGACTCTAAGTTCACCATAACATAATGTTTTGCCACAGAAAATGCAAACAAATTTGAGGTTGCCAAATATTTGCTGAATATTTGGCACCATTTGGCATTCTTCAGGACCAGAAAGTGAGGGTACAGTAGAGGAAGTGCTGGCTACAGGGGGTGGTTTGTTTCGAAGTTCCTGTACTTCAGCCTCGGCTAAGGTATTGGGATGCCACCTCTCCATGTGGCGGATCATGGTAAAATTACCAAAAGAATATTTCTTTGTGGGATTGCCCCTGGAGAGAACTTTGTCACAAATAAGACAGGTGACTTTGGGGGCGTTCACCTTTTTCTGGTCATCAGGAAAAGAAAAGAATTGCCAAATGAAGTGCACTTTAACGTGCCTTTGTCTTGGTTCTTCAGGCAGGAAGCGCCTTGGTTGTTGATCCTCCTCCTCTTCTTCCTCCTCTTCTTCTTGTCCTCCAAGAAACTGTGGTGGTGGACCTTCTGTTCTTGGTGGTGGGGGTGCACCAGCTGCAGCAACAAGTGATGCCATTGTTTGCTCAAAAATAGCTCTTGCTCTCTCAATGAAGAAAGTAAGAATGAGGAAAAAAGGAGGGGGCTTTCATTATTTGGAGAAAAAAATGATGAGAACCAATAAAAAGTGTTACTTTCAAGTCACATGACCCGATGCGCTTACGTTACGCGCTCCGGCGCGCTTACGTTATGCGCTCCGGGCCGCGCCGCAGAGCACTTCCGGGTGCGTTTACGCAGCGCGTCATAAGACACATCGCGCGGCTACGCGATACGTCACGCTTACGCGACGCGTCACAATGTTGTTTTCGATCGCAACATTGGCGCTAACGGGTCGCTTCCCGGTTCGCGCACCAGGGCGCTTCAAAATACTACGCTTTCCGGGGCGCTCACCGGGGCGCGCAGCGGGAGCGCTCCAGGGCAAAAAAATTAATAAATAAAAAATATATACAAAAAAAAATAATGGAAAAATTGTAAGGACTGGTAGCCCAATGTGCCTTTGCTATGTCTCAAGATATATGCTCCAGTTGTTTTTAAGAAAATTAACTTTTAAAAAATATATGTTGGGCTACATTGGGCTATATATATGTTGGAGCCCAAATGTAGCCCAAATGTAGCCCAATGTAGCCCAATGTAGCCCAAAGATGGCCACCAGAGACAAAAAAATACAAATGTTGCCCAAATATCAGCCAGATGTAGCGCAACTATAGCCCAATGACAGTATGTACCAGAGTGTTCTAAAGAACAACTAGAGCGCTAACAGTCTTACTTATAAAGTAAGACTTATAGTTAGGAATTAGCATTAAAGAAACCTTTGAAATTCACTGAAAAAAACCATAGGTTTCAAACCAGTTATAGTTGGCGGGAAATTTTACTGACATAAAACCAATGAAATTCCACGTTATAGTTAGTTGGACTCACGATAACTTGTGCGCCTGCAATGCACTGCGGGAAATTTTACTGACATAAAACCAATGAAAGTGCAATGCACTGCTGATGATGTCACATATTACATCACTCATGACATGGTCAGTGACATCACTCATGACATCACTGATGACACCATCAAAAGCCAAAAAACATACAAAATGTTCAAAAAACATAAAAAAAATATAAAACAACAGAAAGAAGAAAAAAAAACAGTTCTTTTTAGAACTACCTCCAATTTCTAAAAAAAGGCTACATTTTTTTAAAACTCTATCATTCATTTTTCCCCATGGCACGCTCCCTGGTACGCTCCGCGGTGCGCGTACCGGGCTCTCCCACCGCGCAAATCAAAAAAAAAAAAAGTTGCCCCGCGGGGCCGTTTTATAGCCCCCACTTCATTCCTAGGGGGTCAAGGGGGGTCTACCGCCAGTAGGTATATATATATATATTACCTACTGTCGGTCGCAAGTAGGTAGTTATAGTTAGGATTTTTTTCAATGTTAAATCTCAAAATTCTATTTGGAATAACTTTGGCACCGGTTGACGAATCTGCCTGAAAATTTCCTCAAATAGGCCTTGCGGCGCCCCGGTCCTTCTCTGAAAGTTTGGGGGGGATTTGTCAAGCAGGGGCCTAGATAAAAGGAGGGTCCCAAAACGTGTTTTCCCCATGTTAATTTCCGTAGGGCGGTCAACCTCACTTTTAGCCCAAACGGCTGAATGGATTTCCACCAAACTTGGCAAAATTATAGGGACTGGTAGCCCGATGTGCCTTTGCTATGTCTCAAGATATGTGCTCCAGTGGATTTTGAGTAATTTAGGTTAAAATAATATATATATATCTATGGCAGCGCCCCGGTACGCGCTCCGGGGAGTGCTCCGGGCGCGCCACGCGACTTGCGCACGGAAAGCTGATTGGCTCCAGGGTGTCTGTAAACATTCGAAACAGTCCGGAGCGGCCGCCATCTTGTGTCTCGGTAAAATCGAGACATAAGAGGTGGAAAAATCAAAGGTGGAAATGACCATAAGGGGGCAGGGATAGACCCCCCCTGACCCCCTAGGTTTGATGTGGGGGCCATAAAAGGGCCCAGCGGGGCAAAAACATATTTATTTTTCAGAAAGACACACATTCACTGGATGGTGTCATCAGTGATGTCATGAATGATGTCACTGACCATGTCATGAGTGATGTAATATGTTTTATATATGTATATGTAAAGGTCGATGGAAAAATAAATGTTTTAATAAGTGTGTAAATGGATGTTTTAAAAAAAAGTTGATTGGTTAACTGGCTTATTAAATGTATCTTAGTGAATAAATATATTAGCGAATACATTTTAAATATTTAAATATATGTATCAGTGTTTCACTTTGTGTATAAGTGGCTGCATGGGTTGGTGAGTAGCTATATGTGTGTGTATAGGGGTTATTAGATTTTTTTTAGTATCAGTATGAGTGTCTGTATGGTTTGGTGGGGGTATTACTTAGCACATAGATGCATCAATGACTGACTCACTGTTTGTATGTGTTTTGAAAACAGCATATGTGCAGGACTGTATGGGTGGATGAGTGTGTATATGTGTGTGTTAGTGAGTGAATGACTGTGTCACTAGTGTCTTTATCAGTAACAACATATGTTTTAATCTAGTATATGTGAGTATTGATGTATATAAGTGAGTATATGTGAGAGTGAGAGATTGTAAGAGTTCCTGTTTAATTAAGTATGTGTGTCTATAAGTGATTGTTTAAGAGAGTAAGTAAGTGTAAGTTCCCTTAGAAGTAAGGTGGTAGTGTGTGTATACTTGTATACGCAAATAAATGGATGTTCAATAGTTTATTTGCATGTGTGAGTATATGTGTGAGTAACTTTTGGATGACTGTCGGTGTGTAACAGGATGTATAGGTGTATCACTACATATGATGAGTGAGTATACATATGAGTGACTATATAGAACTGTTTGTGAATGAATGGATGTGTATATAGATGGTGGAATTACTGAATTGTTTGTTGTAACTGGTATGGGTATCTCCACTTTTTTGAAAATGTTAAATACTATTTTTGAATATGTGTTTCAAGGCTTATATTACACTGAAAGGAGGTCTGTCACTCTGCCACAAGGATGGTGTCATCAGTGATGTCATGAGTGATATCACTGACCATGTCATGAGTGATGTAATATGTGACGTCATCAGCAGTGCATTGCAGGCGCGCAAATTATAGTGAGTCCAACTAACTATAACGTGGGAATTTCAATGGTTTTATGTCAGTAAAATTTCCAGGTAACTATAACTGGTGTAAAACCTATGGTTTTTTCAGTGAATTTAATAGGTTTTTTAAATGCTAATTCCTAACTATAACTGGTGTGAAACCTATGTTTTTTTCAGTGAATTTCAAACGTTTTTTAAATGCTAATTCCTTTCTATATCGAGTTTCTAACCTTTTTTTTTAAAAAAATTGCTGTTTTGTGTAAGTATTCATTTTTGATTTTTTTTTATATAATTTTTTTCTTTTGCGCTCTGGGTACGCGCTCCGGTAAGCTCTCCGGTAAGCTCTCCGGTAAGCTCACAGGTAAGCTCACCGGAAAGCGCATCCAGAGCGATACTTTCGTTCATGAAAAAAAATATGAATGAAAAGTTAATAATAATGCTAAACACTTCGTACCATACAAATAAAATCAGTTTTTTTTTATAAGGAAAATGATTATGCATTTCCGTAAATGTTTGATGACGTCACTTCGGCGCGCAAAGTAAGCGCCCTCGGAAGCGCCTACGTTTGCGCCGCGTAAACGCACCCGGAAGCGCCTACGTTCGCGCCACGTATGAGCCCCGGAAGCGCCTACGTTCGCGCCGCGTTTGCGCACCCGGAAGCGCTCCGGAGCGCGCAGCGTAAGCGCATCGGGTCATGTGACCTTAAAATAACACTTTTCATTGGTTGCTAACAGTTTTTTTTACAAAGAAGGAAATCCCCACCCATTTCCTTCACTTCTTCTTTCACTTTTGTGACTGCAAGACCTGCCTTTTTGCTCCTGGATATTTGTTGGTTTTACCATGGCTGCCAGACAATCCAGCAGTGAGGATGAACCAGAATTCATCAATGAAGAGCCTCCTCAACGAAAAGTTAAGGAACATTTCATTTGGACATTTTTTATAATCCCACCTGGACTAAAAAAGGTAAATGCTCCAAAAGTGCAGTGCAGGATCTGCAAAGAAGAGCTGTCACGAGGAAACCCTTTGAAAAAGTACTCCTTTGGGAACTTCACAATGATCCGGCATGTGGAGAGGAAGCACCCCCAGAATTTTGTCCGGGAAAGTGCCAGGGCTCTGGCACAAGAGGTTCCCAGTGATGGGGCCTCTACATCAACCAGAGGAGCAACTTCTTCTGGGAGGGGGCAATCGCCTCATTTGTTTTGTTTTTTTTGCTCCTGTTGAGCAGTTTCCATTCCCTGTTTTTGTTCCTGTTTAGAAAAAAGAAGAAAACCAAAAGTTCTTTTCAGAACTACCTCCAATTCTCATCAAAGAGCTATATTCTTAAAAAATGAAAAAGAGTAAGTGAAATAGAGTGCATTGATAAGGGAAAGGAGAATGAGTAAGAAAGAACAGAAAGGTATGAGAGGAAAAAGCAAGTGAAGTAGGAGGACTGAAAGAAGGTGAGTGTTAGGAAAGAAAGTTATGAGAAGAAGAGTGAATATGGGGAATGTTGATATTCAATGAAAATGTTGAAAAGGAACACAGGTGTGGAAGAATAAGAAAAGATGCATTGCTGGACTTGAAGGCAGAAGGCCTCATTTATGAAGCCATGCGTCACTTTAACGCCACCAAAGCATCACTTTTTGTGACACAACAGTCCAATAAAAAATGCACCTTATTTATTCATATTTACAAAGTGGCGTTTCTAGGTAAATAGTTCACTTTGTAAACACCTGTGCCACATTATTCCTACGTCAGGTGTTTTGTATGCAAAAGGGACGTATTGACGCAAGAAAGGGTCATAGAGGTGACACAGTGAATAAACTGAAGGCCTCATTTCTGAAAAGTGACGCATCGCTACGTGAAAACAGCGATGCATCACTTTTCTGGGCGCACTCCTTATGACATTCCAGATGTGTCATATTTAATTTATGACTAATCAATTTGCAAGGAGTTACAGATAAGTCAGTATTTCTGACGTATCTGTAAACACAAAATTGACGCATTACTGGAGTGCGTCACAAAAGTGACGCAACTCCAGTAATGCGTCCTTTCACATGGGGAAAGCACCATGTGAAAGGTCTTGCGTCAGTCTTACACCTGCTGTGAGGCAGGCGCAAGATTTTGATGCAACAGCATCCTAAAAGTGACGAAGTGAAATCTCATAGATTTCACTGCGTCACTATTACAAAGCTTTTTGCGGGGTAACGCCCCCTCTGTATACATTATACCTGACGCAGGTATAATGTGGCGCAGGGTTTTAAAAAGTGACCCATCTACCTAGATGCGTCACTTTTTAAATATAACGCAACGAGGCGCATCTTTTTACACCGCTGGTGCGATGCATCACTTTTCTGTGCGCACTCCTTACGACATTCGAGATGTGTCATATTTAATGTATGACGAATCAAGTCGCAAGGAGTTACAGATACGTCAGTATTTCTGACGTATCTGTAAACACAAAAGTGACGCATTGCTGGAGTGCGTCACAAAAGTGACTCAACTCCAGTAAGGCGTCCTTTCACATGGGGAAAGCACCATGTGAAAGGTCTTGCGTCAGTCTTACACCTGCTGTGAGGCAGGCGCAATATTTTGACGCAACAGCATCCTAAAAGTGACGCAGTGAAATCTCATAGATTTCACTGCGTGGCTATTAACAAGCTTTTTGCGGGGGAACGCCCCCTCTGCATACAGTATACCTGCTTCAGGTATAATGTGGCGCAGGGTTTTAAAAAGTGACCCATCTCACTAGATGCGTCACTTTTTAAATATAGCGCAACAAGGCGCATTTTTTTACACCGCTGGTGCGATGCGTCACTTTTCTGTGCGCACTCCTTATGACATTTCAGATGTGTCATATTTAACGTATGACGAATCATGTCGCAAGGAGTTACAGATACGTCAGTATTTCTGACGTATCTGTAAACACAAAAGTGACGCATTGCTGGAGTGCGTCACAAAAGTGACTCAACTCCAGTAAGGCGTCCTTTCACATGGGGAAAGCACCATGTGAAAGGTCTTGCATCAGTCTTACACCTGTTGTGAAGCAGGCGCAAGATTTTGACGCAACAGCATCCTAAAAGTGACGCAGTGAAATCTCATAGATTTCACTGCGTCGCTATTACCAAGCTTTTTGCAGGGGAACACCCCCTCTGCATACATTATACCTGACGCAGGTATAATGTGGCACAGGGTTTTAAAAAGTGACCCATCTACCTAGATGGGTCACTTTTTAAATATAGCGCAACGAGGTGCATTCTTTTACACCGCTGGTACGATGCGTCACTTTTCTGTGCGCACTCCTTACGACATTCCAGATGTGTCATATTTAATATATGACAAATCATGTCGCAAGGAGTTACAGATACGTCAGTATTTCTGACGTATCTGTAAACACAAAAGTGACGCATTGCTGGAGTGCGTCACAAAAGTAACGCAACTCCAGTAATGCGTCCTTTTACATGAGGAAAGCACCACGTGAAAGGTCTTGCGCCAGTCTTACACCTGCTGTGAGGCAGGCGCAAGATTTTGACGCAACAGCATCCTAAAAGTGGTGCAGTGAAATCTCATAGATTTCACTGCGTCGCTATTAACAAGCTTTTTTCGGGGGAACACTCCCTCTGCATACATTATACCTGACGCAGGTATAATAGGGCGCAGGGTTTTAAAAAGTGACCCATCCACCTAGATGCGTCACTTTTTAAATATAGCGTAACAATGCGCATTTTTTTACACCGCTGGTGCGTCACAAAAAGTGACGCGCAGGCGGCGCAAAACTGGCAGCGCAAGGCCTTCATAAATATGGTCCTGAAATTTCCCTATACTTCGATCACCGGTGCGCTTCTCGGGGGGGAATTCGTCAAGTGGGGGCTAAGATAAAAGGGGGGTCCCAAAACGTGTTTTCCCCATGTTAATTTCCAGAGAGCGGTTGGACTCACTTTTAGCTTGAACGGATGAATGGTTTTAAACCAAACTTGGCAAAATTGTAGGGACTGGTAGCCTGATGTGCCTTTGCTATGTCTCAAGATATGTGCTCCAGTGGATTGTGAGTAATTTAGGTTAAAAAAATATATATATCTATAAGCGCACCCGGTACGCGCACCGGGGTGCGTACCAGCGCGCTAGGCGAGTTTGTGCCTGAAAGCTGATTGGCTCTTGGGTGTCTGTCAACATTCCAAGCAGTCCGGAGCGGCCACCATCTTGTGTCTCGGTAGGATCGAGACACAAGAGGTGGAAAAGAAAAAAGGGGGAAATGACCAAAAGGGGGCAGAGTAGACCCCCCCTGACCCCCTAGGTTTGATGTGGGGGCTATAAAAGGGCCCCGTGGGGCAAAAAAAAAATTTTTTTAAATCGATTTGCACGGGGGGAGCGAACCGGGGAGCGTACTATGGGGAAAAAAGAATGAAAGATTTTTTTTAAAATGTAGCATTTTTTTTATAAATTGGAGGTAGTTCTAAAAAGAACTGTTTTTTTAATTCTTTTTGTTGTTTTATATCCTTTTTATTGTTTTTTGGAACATTTTGTACTTTTTTTGGCTTTTATGAACAATTTTATATTTTTTTGGGAATATTTATGGGGACAAACAAAAAACAGGGAATTGTAAACGGCTCAACTGGAGCAAAAAAAAATCTGGAAAAAATTAAGGTTTCTTTGGGCACTTATGTTTGTCTCCAGCACAGTTGATGAGTTTAACACTTTGCTCACCATAGCAAATTGTACGCCCACAAAATATGCAAACGATTTTGAAATTTCCAAACTGTGTTTGGATGTTTGGGACCATCTCCCTTGTTTCTGGTCCCGAAGGAGTGGGTTGGGTAGTTTGGGAGGTGCTGGGAGAAGATTGGGAAGGGTTTCTGATCAGTTCTCTGACATCTGCCGCACTATAGTTGTTAGGGTGCCGGCGTTGCATGTTGCGAATCATGGTGTTGTTGCCAAAAGAAAATTTTTTGGCAGGGTTCCCCCTGGAAAGTACAGTGCCACAGATCAAACAAGTAACCTTTGGCGCATTCACTTTCTTGAGGCCTCTTGGGATTTTCAAAAAACTCCCTGACAATGTGCTCCTTTGGCTTGTAGGGGGTAGTATCTTCTGGCAGGTAGAGCCTCTCCCCCTCCTCCTCCTCCTCATCCTCCTCTTCTTCATCTCCACCACTGTGGTGTTATGGTGGTCCTTGTGGTGGTGGTGGTGGTGGCTGAGATGCTCCTGCTGCTACTGTAGCCATTTCTCACAAACAGGTCTTCCTCAGTCAAAGAACAAAGTGAGAATGAGGAAAACAGGTGGGGGCTTTCATCATTTGGAAAACAAAACTGTCCTGAACCTATGAAAAGTGTTATTTTCAGGTCACATGACCCGGGCTTTCTTCATTTGGAAACCAAAACTGTCTTGAACCAATAAAAAGTGTTATTTTTAGGTCACATGACCCGACGCGCTTATGCTATGCGCCCCGGGGCGCGCCCCAACGCGCTTACGCTACGCGCCCCAGGGCGCTTACGTAGCGCGATCGTAAGCGCTCGAGTGCCTTCGGGTGCGCTTACGCCGTGTGTTTCAGGCAGACGCGGCTACGCGATACGTCACGTTGATGTTTTCGTTCGCGGCAATAGCGCAAACGGAACGCTCACCGTTACGCGCACCGGGGCGCGCCACAAGACTGTGCTTTCTGGTGTGCTCACCGGTACGCGCACCGGGAGCGCTCCAGGGCCAAACATAGGTTTGAGGCCCTATATATAGTTAGGAATTAGCATTAACAAAACCTATGAAATTCACTGAAAAAACCATAGGTTTCACACCAGTTATAGTTAGGTATAATGTGGCGCAGGGGTTTACAAAGTGACGCATCTGCTTAGATGCGTCACTTTGTAAATAGTGCGCAACAGGAGGCATGTTTTACGCCTCCGATGCGTCACAAAAAGTGACACATCGGATGCGCAAAACTGACGCAAGGCCTCATAAATGAGGCCCAATGTACGCAGGGGGGGCGTTCCCCCGCAAAAAGCCTCTTAGAAGTAACGCAGTGAAATCTATGAGATTTCACTGCGTCACTTCGGGGACGCTGTTGCGTCAAAATCTTGCGCCTGCCTCACAGCAGCCGTAAGAGTGACACAAGCCCTTTCACATGGGGCTTGCCCCATGTGATAATGTATGCAGGGGGGTCGTTCTGACGCAAGATAGGGTCATAGAAGTGACGCAGTGAAATCTATAATATTTCACTGCGCCACTTCTAGGACACAAATGCGTCAATTTCATACGCCTGCCTCACAGCAGGCCTAAGACTAACGCAGGCCCTAAGACACATTGCTGGAGTTGCGTCACTGTTGTGACACACTCCAGCAACGCGTTACTTTTGTGCCATACAGATACGTCAGAAATACTGACGTATCTGTAACTCCTTGCATCATGATGCGTCATACTGTAAACATAACGCATCATTGGTCTCGCAATGAGGGCGCAGTGAAAAGTGACGCATCGCTGTTTTCACTCAACGATGCATCACTTTTCATAAATGAGGCCCCATATATCCAAAGACCCAGCTTTCCTAGAATTCTCCCAATGAAAATCTTATTTATTTATTTTATTTAAAGTCTTGTATCGCGCCTGAATCAGCCCCGAAGGGGTATCTCCGCGCGTAGCTTGCATGACTTGGGCAGACTGTAGTAAGTGGGTGACAAAGAAAATGGCCATATTATTCGTGTGAGAACAGGTGAGTTTTTAATTTTTTTCTAAAGGAAAGAAGATTGGGCGTAAGTCTCAACTGAAGTGGAAGAGAATTCCACAACAAGGGGCCTTTATGGGAGGGTGCACGCCCCCCCTGTCTTGCTCTGGAAACTTTAGGAACATGCAGCAGCATGGCGTTGCTAGAGCGCAGAGCCCGTCCAGGAGAATATAAAAGAAAAATTTCTCTTAGATATTTGGGGCCAGATCCATATATACACTTGTGCATGATGCAGCAGATTTTGAAATTTATGCGCTGTTGCACTGGAAGCCAATGGAGATGGGAGAGAAGAGGGCGGGAAGGGGTACGGGGGGGGCATTCAGGATGAGTCTTGCCGCAGTATTCTGCACCACCTGCAGTCTGCGTAGTTGTTCCTGGTTGGCGGAAATGAGTAGACTATTACAATAGTCCACTCGTCCAAGGATTAGTGCCTGTACCAGCGTCTTCCTATAGATGTTGGGTAGGAAGGGGAAGATACGCCGTAGAAGACCAATTGTACGGAAACATATTCCCGTAACCTGATTGACGTGGTCTTTCATTATCAGAGCTTGGTCTAGGCGTATTATTGCACTTGCATATTATTGCACTTGTGTAGATGGGCATATCATTTGGGAGAGGTAGGAGACAATACATCAACCAGGTGAAGTCCATTTTGCAAAGGAAATGACAACATACTTGCTATTTTAGCTTTTTGCTGTCTCTTATGACAAGCGCACTCACCCATATGAAATACCATTTTTATTGGGGGAAATTTGGAAACACAAGACAACATGACTTTTCCCTTTGGCCACAAATATAAGTTTTCTTTCTAATACTTAAATGTAAGTATATTATGCTTCATTTTAGTTAGCCTTGTTTTGCTATTTGCAGGGTATTTACAGTAACAAAACATGGTATGATCTACACAACCGTGGATTACCCTGGTTCACAAATGTCTGAGTTGATGTGCTTCCCCTTGTTCCCTAAGTTATACCCCGCCCCCTTGATTAAAAAATATTGCAGTGATCCCTCATGGCAAATTGCTGTGAATTTTCTTCATGACCATGTCACTTGACAGGGTTGCGCTTTTGGCCGATTACTGCTCCATATGATATGCCTACCAACACTGCTACAAGTTTTATAGAGAAGCGTGCCAATATAGCATGGAAGCACGTTTGCTTTTATCGTTTCATTTCACAAAAAAGTACTCATATATTAATTTAATGTCCATGAAACATCCCGCAACTCAAACTCATATGGCATTATGGGTATTCCAAAATGGCCATAATAGTGTGGAAATGTAGCAGAATATTACATTCGTAGACAGGCCTTACATACAAATTGTTACAAATGCTGTAGTTTTCTTTTTTTGCATTAAAAGGTTTGCGAATTTATTGATTAATATGTTTAAAATTATGATGCTTGCTGAATTATAAGTTTGATTTAGATTTGAAAAAAAATTAAATTTATTTTGATTTAATTTAAATAATTATAGATTTCTCATCCATAGTGAAGTCTCCACTAGTGAGATGGAGAATCGGCTCTTAAGACAGAGTTGACGCAGTCATAAAAAACGAATTCTCATAAAATTATGAAGTGAAGGCCTGATTAAGAAAGGAAAACGTACACTTTTCTGTGACTTTTCTTTTTTTTTGGTAATATATGAGTTCATAGTAATTTTACGTCGGTGGAAACTCCGCAGTCGGGGTGAAGACCGTCGCACATAAAAAATTAGACCTGTCCTATCGTTTTATGCACAGAGTTCTCCACCTCGACTACAGAGTCTTCACAGTCGTAAACTGGCTATTAACTCGCAGTTTGTGAATACCAAAGAAAAAACTAACACAAAAGTGTAAGTTTACTTTTCTGAATCAGGCCTTTAGTTTGTGAATACCAAAAGATGTAGTTTACTCTTGTGAATCAGTCCCGTAATGCTCTTCTAAATCAACACAGAGAGAATATTTGCCTTAGTCATTCTCGAGTATTGCAAAATATTTCTTTAGCACATTTTCTCAATAGCACTGCAAGTGGAAAATCCATTATACAAGTTACAGTGGCTTTATAGTGGATCCAGATACAGCACGATTATTAGTGGACATTGGACAATAAAGTGTAGGCCGATTACAGACAAACTGTTTAATTAAACATACCATCTGAACTTATTGGAGGCCAGTAGATGTTAGACATCATTTCCAGTATGCTTCTGGAATCAAATAAAATCTCCATGACAGTTCTTTAAATGTAGGAAAAACCATAAGGAATTTACTGTTCTGTGGAAATTTATACTGAGGGGATATTCAACTTCAGTACTTTTATTGCAAATGGTTGTACTATGCACTTAACCTGCGAGAATATGTTCCAAAATACAAACATTGTATAAAAAGAATCCAGTTGGATGGAAAGTAATTGAATTTAGTAGCTATTTGATAAACGTTGAATATTTCATAAAAAACATAGCAAACCTTCCTGTTCCCGGTATCTAGTTAATTTTTTTTCTTTTACCATGTGTTATGTTATAGCATCTGTCAAAGCGCCAGGACGCCCCTTTGCTGGGGCAGCTGTGCGCTATAAAAATACCAAATAACATAACATAACATTTCACAAACTCAACTTTAACTAAAATGTAAAGACGTAAACATCTTTAATACAAATTCCTCAGAGCACTTCATATTTTGAGTAGTATTTATATAACAGTCATTTAATGTGTGTGGCAATTAAAAATTATAATTTCGCTGACTGCTGCATACATAGAAGAGAGTATTTATACAAGAAAGGCATTGCTGATTGCATGGCATTTATTTGTCCAGACTAAGAAAAATAGCCAGTGCATATAAAGTACAGTGTGTCTCGCTGGGTTTGTGTAAAGAATACCACCCACTGGATTATTAGGCCTTGGCAGGCGATTTGTGTACCTCATATCCTCAATGTTAACATTAGATAGAAACTAATGCACAGTAGTTTAAATGCCAGTTTTACTCAGTTTACAAGAGAATTAAATGTGTCCTACTGTGTACAACTTGATGGGAGTGCTAAAGACAGAGAAAGGGCGCTGGGGGGTAAATACGTGTCCAGCAGCCTACAAACATTTCCAAATAAAATACTGGGATCAGAACAGTGTGTTACAATAAAAATACAGGACGATTTACATACAAGGATAAACATGTTTAGACACAAAAAAACGCTAGAAGTGGAACACTGTGTAACAGTAATAGGATGTTAGACCAGTACCTACAGAAGACTGACGATGTATTGCAAAGCACGGGTGTTACAAGAAAGAACAGTAGAACTACATTGGAGAAATACGTGAGGGGCATCTCTAATCCAGTCTTACAGTTAAAAATAATATATGCAATAATTGGCATCCTCATCAGTTTCAGCATAACCATCCTGCATCACCACAGACATAACACCACTGGATCCATCCAACACAGCTGCAAAAGCATCACTGAAGGGGAGTAGGCTTCTGCCTTTTATGTACACTGGCCTGATTATGACAGCAGCTTGCCAAAAGCCATCAAGAGCCTCAGCAGCTAGATGAACTCATGCTCCAACACCCTGGCTCTCCTCAAGCAGAACACAATGGCAGATTCCTGACAACAGGCCAGATGGTATGCAGAGGAACTCAAGCTAAAGAAACACCACTGCAAGCAACTGGTTTGCAAATGGAGAACAATGTAGGACACCACAAAGATATCCTTAAATCTGCCCAAAGGCTCTATCATCCGCAGATACGGAACAACAAGCACACAGACGGCATTTTCACCATCATCAAAAGTTTCGCCACCCCTCCAGCAACTTCACTCCCTCGCAAGACCTATGCAACAAGCTCTTGGAATCCGTATGTAACAAAAGTAGCTCTATATATGGCAACCTCAACCCTCACTGGACCCATCATGGCCAAAGAAAGAACCTTGACATCATGGCCCGTCAACACCACCATCAAAACTACTGCTACCATGAAGACCATCCGCTTGAGGGCCCCATCTGATCTTTGCCCCCAACATATCTTCATTAATAGACACGGACTGACCAGCGAAGCGTTAGCACCCTTTCTCAACCGCTTCATCAACTGATCTGCTGATCCATCCAAGCTTTCCAACTGCAGACTGTGGTAACCTTGTACATATGCATTTGTTATCCTTTTGGCTTCCCTGTATCTTTGTATACATCCTTTCTTTATCCTTACTCTTGGGGAACATTATGAGGTCTTATGGAATGGTCCTGAAAATGTGGGCAGAAAGGTGGAGGCTGTTGGTGTGGATGGATGGGATCTCCTTTTAATTACAATAAACCTGTCTTGTTCCTGACTACCTGTGTTACTTTATTATTGAGTGCTACCCCTCTTTACACAGACTCAGTTCCCTCCTACCAAACCTTGCAAAGATGTTAGAGAAACTAATCAACAAATGCCTCAGCAACCACCTACGCAACCACCAGCTTCATGATGCCAAACACTGCAGATTAATTCCAAACATCAGTACAGAAACAGAATTAAACACTGCCACAGATGACATCTGCATTTTTCTTGGCAGAGGACATAGGGCAGCCCTCATTCTCGTGGACCTCTCAGCAGCATTTAACATGGTCTCACACCCCATCCTCATCAGGCACCTTTATGAACAAGGCATCCAGGGACCTGCATTCCACTGGGTCTGCTCCCTCTTAATGAATGTTATACAAGCTGTTAGCCTGGCACATTACTCCTCAGAAGCCTGCACAATCATCTGCGGAGTGACTCAAGGTTCATCACTCAGCCTTACTTTCTTCAATGCATACATGATCCCTCTTGCCAATGTCATCCAGGAACACAACATCAACATCCTCTCCTAGACTGATGTTACAGAACTCATAATCTTCCTCTCAGACATGACCCCTAACAGAAGAAAGAAGTTCACCACCTGAATGACCATATTCGCTAACTGGATGAAAGTCAACTGTATCAAGTTCACCACCCCAAACAGAAGTAACAGGAACACCTCACAATGAGTCTTCAACTGGTGGCCAGCTGAAGTTGGACCCATATTTGCTCCCAGCACCAACGCTGGGAACCTAGGAATCATCATCAACAGCAAACTGGATATGACCGTACAAGTCAAAGCCATCCCTGCATCCTGCTTCCACACCCTGAAGAAGCTGAGGAAGATCATCAAATGGCTCCCAGGCAACAATAAAAACACTGAAACTCAAACCCTAGTCAGCAGCAAGCTGGACTTCTGGAACACCGTCTGCACCAGGATTACCAAGCAACTCACTAGAAGACTACAAACCATTTTGAACTCGTCAGCCAGACTCATCTTCAACCTCCAACATAGATCTCACATCACATCACACCACATATAAAGGAACTCTGCTGGCTCTTGATACACAAACATGATCATTTCAAAGTCCTCACACACACATTCAAAGTACTACGCATCTTATGCCCCACCTTCCTGAACAGTTGCATCTCCTTCCACCAACGACTCAGACACCTCCGCTCCACAGAACTCTTACATGCACACCTCACACGCATACACAAAACCAATCAGCAGGACAGGTGTTCTCTTAGATTGCTCTTACAGCATAGAATGACATCCCACTCCAAATCAGAGTCTGCCCCAATATTCTTGAATTTTGCAACAAATAGAAGACCTGGCTTTTTAATTACCTGACTTACCATAAGCAGGACTAGTCAAACTCACCAGCTCAGCACTAGGATACCCTCACAGTAGTATGCTTTACAGATTACCATAACATAACTGTTAGAACCCTATTCAGAGGGCCACTGGGCAGGTGGAAGCTAGGGGCGCTTTGAGAGCTCCATTTCACAACATCAAGTGTCATTTACCATCTGAGTTTTTAAAGTTTATATTTGGGATGTGGGTCTTTTTGGAGTGCCCCTTCCTCTGCCCAGCCCTTCCTTCAGAAATCAGTCTGTCACAGGAGGAGCAACTCCAAATCTGAAAGCAGCACAACACAGCCTATGGGAGTGATTAAAGGTTCACACCTGGCTGTCGCCACAGTGATGTGTGTATCAAACGGTTACCCCATGGCATCAGCCCGACACTTTATTATTCTCTTGTCAGACCCATATCCATCATTCGATGTGCACAGGCTCCTTTTCAGCGACCTCTATACACTGAAGAGCCTGGCTCTCCATTCAACCAGTGGGTTCAACTCAGCTCATAGGAATGCAGTAATCCACAAATCTGCCCGGGGGTATTCCTCTACCTCCTTTTGCTCCTTCAGTCAGCCCTCGGTCTCCAAAATGGGAACCCATTGTCAAGCTACTGCACCTCTAACCTTGAGCCTGTGGCATGGCCTTACAGAGATGATATGAACCAACTCCACTGACCCTTTCCTCTTACTTGTAATGCGTCTTAACTGGACAAGGAAGAAGGCTGAGGCACAGGGGAGGAGGTCCTGGATTGTTCAGTTTATTATCAAGAGTAATTGGCTGAGTCCTACAGATAAAAGAATAGAATTAGTAACCAGAGAAATATAAAGTATACCCGTGTATTACTACCAACCCCTAGGCTCTGATATCTACCTGTCACCGAAGGGATAGTGTAGGAATAAACGTTGGGTATTAGGTTTGAGGTGATGGAGATGATAAAGGTGTCTGGACTGCTCAGCCTGAAGGGTACTATACGCAAAGACAGCATTTGTGGTAGGATATCACACTAAACCATACACAGGCATGCACACAACAAAATAACAGAAGAAGCTCTCTCAGCATGTTGGTGAACGAAATAGCAAAAGTGCTTCCAGATCTTTGGTGAACAAAATAATAGCAGAAGTGCTTTCTGTGCTTTCGCAAATAAAGCAATAGTTGAAGCTCTCCAAGTACTGACAAAAGATAATACATGGAGCGCTCCAAGCACGTGACAGAATGAGGCTCGGAAAGTGCTCCAAAAGTCAGCAATAAAAGTAACAGGAGCACATCACAGGCATCAGTACTCACTAAAGCAGGAGAAGGTTCATTGCGGTTATGTGCACCTAGCTCGTTGGGGGTATTGGCTGAGGTGTAGCAACTTGCGGCTTGAGCACTGCCACTGAGGGGTATCCTCCAAAATAGAGTGGTTCCTCTGCACACACAAGTCGTTCAAGGGAACTCCTCCATAACTCTTGAAACATGAACAAAAGGCTTCATGGCAATGGTGTCCAGAACGCAAGATGAAACGGCATTGGGTATACTGACCCGAGTCTAAATACCATATGACCCGGATGTCCAACCAAACCCGCTGTGTGCTGGTGTTCATTCGGAAGTGAAAAAGACTAGACTGCTCACTGTGAGCGAGCCAACATGCTTCCTTCCAGCATATGGCTGACGAAGAAAACAGCTATCATCAGTTGTTCCTACACACAATCACACAGTACTCACCCTTCTGCTAAAATCAGGAGGACTCTAGACTAGGGCAATAACGGTTCTGAAATCCAGACCCATGACACCCAGAATCTTCAATGTATTGTACCATTGACAGGCCCACATACACCTAGCATATGCACATAACCTAGATGCACTGCTCAGCACTACATATTAACCTGATGTAGGCCAACATGGAGTTAAATACACAGCAGCAGAACTTTACACAAGTGTTCCTGTAGCCCTCACTCCAGTGACAAAGGTAACAAGCATTTACAATGCAATGGTCTCGGCATCATTAAAAGTAGAGCTATTGGCATTGCTCATGACATTTCTTTTTTTTCCTTATTAAATCATAAATAACAGCACTCTGCACTCAACAGCACACACCACTCTGCACCTGCACTCACTGCTCAGCACACTCACTCTGCACTCACTACTCTGCACACTCACTACTCTGCACTCACTACTCTGCACTCACTACTATGCACACTCACTACTCTGCACACTCACTACTCTGCACACTCACTACTCTGCACTCACTACTCTGCACTCACTACTCTGCACTCACTAGTCTGCACTCACTAGTCTGCACTCACTACTCTGCACACTCACTACTCTGCACTCACTACTCTGCACTCACTACTCTGCACTCACTACTCTGCACTCACTACTCTGCACACTCACTACTCTGCACTCACTACTCTGCACTCACTACTCTGCACTCACTACTTTACAGTCTGCACACTCACTACTCTGCACTCACTACTCTGCACTCACTACTCTGCACTCACTACTTTGCACTCTGAACTCACTACTCTGCACTCACTACTCTGCACTCACTACTCTGCACTCTGCACTCACTACTCTGCACTCACTACTTTGCACTCTGCACTCACTACTCTGCACTCACTACTCTGCACTCACTACTCTGCACTCACTACTCTGCACTCACTACTCTGCACTCACTACTTTACAATGCAATGGTCTCGGCTGTGTTAAAGTTAGAGCTATTGGCATTGCAAATGGCATTTTTTTTGTGTCCACATTTATTTAGCCAATAAATGTACCTTTATTTGTCAATGCCTAACAGTTTTTAGCACTATATGAAGTCGTATACAATACAACACGCTCATCAAAGAAACATGAGCATTATAGAACAGCTTAAGTAGCGTCACACCTGAACCTATTTAAACTTCATTAGGAAACTTTCTCCTTTAACTTTCCGGACGGTCAGCCTGTATAGTGAATCACTGGCTAGCCATGATTTACCACATTTAGAAGCATTCAAAAGAAGAACCATTTTCGGTATTTAAAAATAAATGCAGAGAGTGAAAGAGATGCTGTACTGTCTCTATCTGTACAACAAATAAGTAAAAATGATAGCGCTGAAAAACTGGGGCTGTCTCTATGCATTGTTACATTGAATACAAAGCTGCAGTGCTGCTCCCGGTGCACTGCAGAGAAGCACACTGACTGGCACGCAGTCATCTAACCTGTGCTTAATTTCAGCCGGAGTGCTTATTTTCCCCATTTGATACGAACATACGCAGGGGCGGATCTGAAAGGCGGACAAACTGCCACAACGTGAGAATGCTGCAACTTGCAATAGTTAGATGAAGGGTACGCGAGTGGTAGGTAATGGATTCAAGACAGATTAAGTGGGCTAAAACAGAGGCATAACAAAGGCAGAATATCGGCGGGTAATGGTTCAGAGGTGTTGGCATTCGGCGCGCTGACGTTTAATTGAGTTGGCTACGAACAGCTGAGAAGAGCTTTGGGCACCTCACAAATTAAGCACAACTTCAAACCGCCTTGAGTCGGGTGTGAAGCACAGCTGGCGTGATCTTTCATAGGTGTCACAACTTCAGTCAGTGCTGGCATTTTACCCAACAGCAGCTTGCATTCTGGGACTTGGAGTTTCTATGTTATTGTTGCAAGTAGAGGCCCAGAAATATCAGCATGCAAAGTGCTGTTGTGTTAAAGACCATGAGTGCCTGAAGTTAAAAGCTCGGGTGAGGTAAAGAGAAGCTCTCCAAGGACGACGAGGGATCATGGGGGTCAAGTGCACAAATGTTTGGTGGACTCGAGGGAAGACGCAGACCTTCCATATTTCAGGAACACAAAAGGTTTCTTGGAATTGGAACAAGATCGGGTTGCTGGTGTTATACAGTCAACAGAGTGCGGGAGGTTTGCACTGGTGCTTTAAAAAAAATTGCATAAGTTCCTTCATTTTGGAGCACGATGCCTTTGTTAATTCTATTTTTAAACAATAATACATTTGCTTACATATACACCTGTCCCTTTAATCTAACTAAATATAATCTCTGATACCAATATGCCCGTGGTTATTATATATGTTTAAAGCCGCATTGCGTGTTGCTTGTCGGTCCATTAAACCAGCACGGCACTCCATTCTCTGCAATGGCCATGGCTGCGCTCGACAAACTTTTAAAATCAACTGTTTTACCATTTAAAAAAAAAAGTAATATTACTGCCAGTTTGGTCGTGATTAGGAAAACAAAAGCCAGTGCGCCCCCGACCCGCAGCAAGCGGCGTGACGTGAGTCTGATAAATGCACTGCAAAACACATTCTCCTTTTCAGCAAGTAAAAATATGTGATAAAATATGTGTTTAGCTCCATAATGCTGACGGGTGCACTATTAACAAACAAGCTTTCCCTTTTGCAGCAAGTAAAACATTTATGATAAAAAATGTGTTTAGTACGAGGATACAAACCGAGCCGACACCGGCCCAGCAGACAGACGAGCTGCATGCGAAACCTATCGTGGGGCGGGACTGACAAAACGAAACCTATCGTGGGGCGGGACTTCGGTTTTGTGAAGCCCGCGCCCACGGAGTGCCTGGAGGAGCACTGAGGGAGAGCCCCGCGGTCGGAGGCTGCACAAGTCCGGAGGGCCTTTGACCGGTGAGCGGGGCGGGGGGGGGGAAAGAATGCCTGTATGTCTGCGTGTCCGGAGGGCCTTTGACCGGTGAGCGGGGCGGGGGGGGAGAGAATGCCTGTATGTTTGCGTGTGTGTGTGCGACGGCGGAGGGGATGGGTGGGGGGCGGGGTGCGACGGCGGAGGGGAGGGGTGGGGGGGGCGACAACGGAGGGGTGGGGGGGATGCTCAGTGCACGTGTGTGTGTGTGTATGCATGCGACGGCGGGGGTGGGTTCGCTGTATGTGTGGGTGCGTGCGTGCATGAGCGCTCGTGTGTGTGTCTGTCGCTGTTTCTGCGCATGCGCGTGTGGTGTTGCTGCTTCCCAGGAGACAGCAGCTGAGCGCGTTCGCGAACGCGTGGCCAGCGGAAATCGCCTCCTTGAAGAGGCAATGCGCGTGGCCGAGGCTGTCTCCTGGGAAGCACAGTCCCTGACAAAAGATCTCGGCGGAGACGCGCTTCCGCGCGTCTTTAGCCGAGACCTAAAAATGCCTGTTCACTTCCACTGTGCTCATGCTGCTTAACTGCTCGCAAAGGAAGTAGGCTTTCACCATTATGAGGGTTGCGATTTAAGCATCACTCCTAGTCCAAATAGACCCCAATCTGTGAAACAGCCCATCTCATGGCACTTACACATGATCCGTGTTCACCCATGACAACAAACATCAGCGCCTGTGTTCCAGGCATCATTGCTGTTGGGGGGCACTCCAGCCAGCGGTACACTTACATCACCATGCAAGGGCTTTTCTGTACTAACAATATTGTAAGATGACAGTGTGTGAACTAGCAATGTCATACAGTGCTCATCATGTATATGGATTTCAAAACAAATATATTCACCGAAAAATATAAAGAAAAAGTCCTCAATCCTTAGCTGGCTTTATTTTATTTATATTGATCTTCATATACATGGGCTTTTAAATATAGGTCCAACAGAGTCAGACCATTACAGATAATCAGGCTATAAATGTCGTTTAATTAAAACAGGCTCTACCATATTTTGGAGAGGAAGAAAAATGGGGAACACTAGGCTGAGAACCTCAAACCAGTGAAACAACTCCATTTTGAAGAAATTCTGACATTCTTCTGCCCTGATAACATATGAAAAGTCTTGCTGGAAAACAAAACAAAGAAAGGACGAAGAAAATGACACTAGAAAATAGGTAGGAAAAGAGGGAGAGAGGAGTTAACTGAAAGGGAGGGGTAAGTTAAGCTATGGTAGAAGTAGAGGTAGTAGTTGAAAGGAGGGATGGAGCTACTAGGCAAGGATCACAATGCTTAAGCAAAAGTATCCAAGAGGGGGCACTCCCATATAGTTATAAATTGGTGTTGAGACAGAGGTTGAGTCAGAGGGCCTGTGGTGTAGCCAAGGGCCGAACCCATGCCTGTCAATTACTGCCTTTGAGTTTGTTTCTCCTTCGATAAGGTTGCTATTGTAAATTAACCTCTTCACATTTTGGATGAAATTTACAAAAGTGTGTGTTAGATAGTGTGTTTATTATGAGCCTATTTAGGTAGACAATTTCAAGAACCACACCTGTTTGATTTTTTTGGGTGATAAGGCTCCTCCATTTTTGCCATTAAATTCATTATAGTGTATGCCTGTATTTGAAAGCACAAAAACAAGTGTTCATATAGGGTGATAGCAGATGTAATCACAATGTAAGTCGTTTGTTGATTGTACTATATTAATTTTAGAAACTGTGGTAAGACATAAGATGATTTTAACCTGTGAACAATGCTCATCCTGTGCTGTGGTTTCTCTCAGTATATTCTCCTAGATATTATGGACGATGCTCTAGAAGCTAAAATGAGGACACATTTTCTATAAACTCATAAATACCTTCCTCACCAATATAAGAAAAATGTACTTCCAACAGATTGAGCTTTCTGTCAGTTGATTTGCTAGTGTTCTACTGCAGCTTCTCCACTGAGGCCTAATGAACAAGTAGAGTGCTAAAATATTTATGACAATTATAATGGGCACCTGATTCCCAATTTTCCTGTGTAGCAGGTGGAGGTATTAATGTACTTATGAAATCAGCAGTTTACCAATAAATGTAATGGGAATCATAATTTTTTTTATTCATTTAAGGCAAAAAAATATCTCTAAAGGAGACAAAAATAGTTAAAGAGAGAAATACCTAATTAGATACAGCATCCCCTTTCCACACCTGTTCAAACAGGTTACCCATATTCTTTTTCTGTTACCTCACCCTCACCTAGGCCTGTGCACTCAGCATTAAAATATCCAACTTTTTGCAGCTGAAGTATAACTGAAGCACAGTGAAGTAGTTTGGTACAGTGAAGAGACAAAGAGGATAAGGAAACAGCAAAAGGGAAATGTGCAGTGAAACCGGAAAAGACTGAGAACATTTGAGACCCTACCTGGTGATACTAGGATTGTAAGGCACCCAGAGAGGCACAATTCAAGTGCAAATTAAGAGACAACAAGCCCACCCATTTTCCTTCCTAAACACGATCCCAGACTGCTGCTCCCAAAGATGAGATCAGGAAAAACTAGTATCTACGGGCCTGATTCACAGAATTAACTTGAGACTAAATCCTAAACTTACTACTATTTGGTATTCACAGAATGCACTTACTACTTTCGGGATTCACAAAGTGAACGTACTACTTTCGGGATTCACAGAATGAACTTACTCCTTTTGGTATTCACAGAATAGATTTAAGACTACTAACTTTACGTCCGCACTCGGGCTGTAAATTCCAGCCGGAGGCGGAGTTTCTGGTTTGGGGGTGGAGCTTTCGGCCCGGAGGCGGAGCTTGCGGCTTAGAGGCGGAGCTTCCGGCTCGGAAGTGGGTATTTAGCCATGGCTGAAATCTCCACCTCTGGGCCGGAAGCTCCGCCTCCAAGCTGCAAGTTCTGCCTCCGGCCTGGAAGCTCCTCCTCTGGGCCGTAAGCTCCGCCCCTACGCCGGAAACTCCGCCTCCTTGCCGGAATTTACGGCCCGAGTGCGGACGTAAAGTTAGTAGTCTTAAATCTATTCTGTGAATACCAAAAGTAGTAAGTTTATTCTGTGAATCCCGAAAGTAGTAAGTTCACTCTGTGAATCCCAAAAGTAGTAAGTGCATTCTGTGAATACCAAATAGTAGTAAGTTTAGGATTTAGTCTTAAATTCATTCTGTGAATCGGGCCCATTGTACGGTCAAGAACACCTGTGGCCCCTAGGGCTTAAAAAGACCCTTAAAGCCTAAAAAATATCCCTTTTTGACATCAGAAAATGGCGCTGATATAAAATTCCTTGATTACAGCAGCAGCAGACTCAAGGATAGTTCCACAGGGATACCCCAAAGCCAAGAGAATGGCCATGAGGAGAGTATTACAAAAAACAAAAAGGTTGAACACCCAATCAATTTGTCTCCAACTATACTGCTTATAAAAATAAAGATCCTCACCTCACCCACCTAGGATGATCTCAATTCGGGAGGATGGCCCTGGGATGTCCTTAGACACACCTGGATTCCCGCACTCTAGCAACAAGAATTGGATGCCAATACCGCCCTATTTCAGGTCCAGAAGCCCCCAATTCTCTATGATCTTGTTTCTTGTATTTAGAGAGGCACCTGCCAATTGTGTTACACCTCCTGTACAAGCTCACGGATCCGACAGAGTAACTTCATTGATCAGAAAACCACAAGACTCACCTCAGGATCATGGGACAGCAGTGTACATTAGAGCCCTGGACTTACATTCTTCGGGGGGGGGGTGGTCAGGGAGTAAGGACACATTGATAGATTCTAACAAGCTCTGGGGGTCTATCTTAAACTCGATGCAAGCAAAGGTGTTGGCGCTCAACCTCCACACTAACAAAGTGGACATCCAAGTAGACCTTCTCAACACTCCGGTGTTTTTTTTTCTCAGGTATTGATGAGAAACTAGAGAAACTAAATGCCCTTGTAATGAGAGTTCAATGAAAGAATGATACAAATTTTACCTTGTGCTCATGCAAAGGAGTAATCAATACACTATTGCAGTTACCAACAGTTCTAGAAGAAATACTGGGAGAAATAAAAGCTGATCCCAAGTAAAAAAATGGGCAGTTTACTCAGTACACACAATCCAATCCCCCAGAGAATAGAACTGCACCAAAAAGATCAGATGAGTCAACACTGACAAGAGAGGAAGATCAGAGGGGAACCCTCACAAGGAGAAGATGACCAGAGTCACAGTATGTGTCTTGATCAGGAGTTCAACATGGAACCCATCACTGAAGTGCTAGAAATAGTTCATAATCCGGCACCACCTCGCTTGATGAAGTGGGAAAGAAAGCACACCAAAAAAGGCAGAAACAGGGACCAGCCCAAGAGACCCACTCACCTCCATGTTCAATCTAATATGCTTATCATACAGGATGAGTTCCACACAGGCAACACACGTACCCAGCTGCCAGATTCCAAGTTATTTGGCCCTAACCCACATGAATGTTGCAAGGAACTTCCTGCATACAGAGAAAGGGGGTCAGTCAAGAGTTCCCAATAAAGTAGCAGGGCTCCCTGTAGTTGAATGGGACAAAGGCCAGCAAAAGCCCCCCCTGCACACTCGAAGATTGTGGCTTCACTGCTAATGCTGGCTTATTAAAATCATTTTGGGGCCAAATATCACCACTGCAATTTGAAGCAGGCAATTACAGTCAATCTGTGGTATGAACAGTGGGTCTTGAGCTGCAAGTTATTCAAGAAGGAGGGCGGTCGTGACTAAAACTCAAAACCCAGAGCCTAGAGGTGTTGAGTAACTCTGCCGTCAGTGCAGAACTCATGACGAGGAAAAACCTCCCGGTCAATATGTACGCAAGGAAAAGAAAGTATTGATACCGAGGGGGTGAATAAAAGCAAAGTCCTTAATACATTGGAGTAGAATGGTCACAAGACAAATCTGGATCCCAGAATTTAAATCAAGGGGAAATTAGGAAACTTTAAATGGAGCGAATGTTAAAAAATTGATCAAGGGCCTTCTGGGACTGGCACAGGTGGAGTCACAAGACATTTTCTCCATCAAATTCTTATCCACTCAAGATAAACAGGCATCAGAACCTACGATGGTTATACTTAACTATCTGTTCCATTCAACAAAAATAGTAGCAAAAGAATACCTGTTGAAAAGTTGGGGCATAAAAGTAGTAACATTTCAAGAGGATCGTCCCCCCTACTGCTACAGCAGGATTACTCAACAAAGGGTAAAATAACAACAAGTTCATTATTGAAAAGTGCAGTGGGCTGGATATCATCCCATTGGCTACCTGTGCTGATGAGTAAAGCAACAATTGACCAAACGACCCCAGCACAAATAGAACTGTAATCAAGCAAAGTGATCTCGATAGCTGGAGCTGGCTCCCATCAGTCCTGACATTGTGAGACTCCAAGGACTGAAAATTGAAGCAACCAATGATATGTACAATGGAGCAGAGAGCGTTATAGGTATATGCTCCTGCAATTTGGGAGGTTTATCAGTGAAAATCGAGGATGGCCTCTTGTTAGATTATCTGAAAATGTTGTTATAACAGGGGTCCAGGAGACGTGGGCATTATTAAGTATACCATTAATAGTGTTCATGGAATACAGCAGGGTTGCCCATAAAAGCAGCCCCTTTGGGAGAGCAAAAGGCCTGTCAGAAGCCAGCTGGAATGACCAGCCAGTTTCTTTTCTGACGCCACCATCATAATGAGTTGGTCGGAAAGGAAACTGGACGACCCATTACGATGTAGTCCTGAACCTTTACGGGCTGCATCGTAATCAGCCCCTAAATATCCCTCTACCAAGTAGTTGGCTGTCTCCATAAATTCCATTCGCAATCTGGTGATTGGTGGTTGAGTCAGAAGACGTAGGAGCTCCCAGGATACTTTCCTGTGATATTAGTGAAGCATTGCCAGTCTTCACATGTGGCCTGACAATTGACAGAGTAGCTGTGCTTGTGATTCAGATAGACATTAGCAGTGTCTGTTGTGGAACCAAAGTCACATGGGCACAGTTCATTGCACTAAAAATATGGTAAAATGGGCTATCTGATAGAATGTTTGCTTCTCAGTATTTGTTCATTTACAGTATTTGGGTTCCGTTGCATCAATTTCAGGACTACATCCATGACAGAACAGATGTTCGGAATGTCAGGAATGCAAGAGTGGTCACTGAGAGATCCCTACACTTTGAAGCTTGTGGTCTGGAATGACCCAGGGCAAAGTCGGTGGAGTACTGCCAAGAGCATCACATAAGTTGGAATGGCATGTAATCTGGCTGTGGTGGGCCCATAACCTAAATAAAATGAATTGATAATCAATCATCATAATGTGCTAGAAGATGGCTTTGATTTCTCGGTAGGCTCAGCCAATTCATGAAACATTCACAGACGTCTGCTTCCTGCCTAGCTGTGGACTCTACCCTCAACCACACGTTCAAAAAAACACAAGAAACATGAAACTCTAGCTGAGAACAGTAGCCAATTTCAGGTCGAGGAGGCCTGGATCAGAAAATGCATTTAACCTCTCCTTTCTTCAACCTCGGCTATATGGCGTGTTTACAAAGATTATGAAGCCAGTAGATATTTTGGTTGCAGATAGATTGTGCAATCAACAAACAGGCCTAATGGCTAGACCGGTTGACATCGAAGCTGGGGAACACGAGTTCGAGTCTCGGCAGGGATGCTTAACATACTGCAATTTTCGGCAAATCAATTCATATCCCTGTGCCTACCAAAAATGAATGTGCCCATCTGTAATGCAACGTGTGCTCATGTAATGCGCTCTGATACCTTCAGGTTGAGTTTGCGCTAAATAATCCCCCCATCCCAAAAATACTTTATTATTTGCTGTTTTCATATTTATGCAACAGTATGTACACTCAGCATTTTACAGTAAAGAACACCCCAATACCAAAGTAAGAAGTAAAGTTAATTGTATCAGAAAACACCATAGTAGGTATAGAAAGTTAGTAAACAACTTTGTAATTGAAAGATGGCTCCTGTCATAATGAAGAACTGTTCAGAATCTTTGCAGTGTCGGAGTGGGCTTAGTTAGGCAGCAAAACTCTGACACTGTCACAAACATTTCATGAAAGACAGTTTAATTAAAGAAGAAGGTTCTGTTTGGACAGGTTTTTTCAAGGTGACATTTTTTAATGTGTGTGGTTCAGAGAATATGCCTCTCACAATCAAGGGCTGAACAACACATTCAGGAAGTAAATAGATGTTGCAAAGGCAGGAGAGCAGCGATAGGCACAACACCCTCAATCCTGTAGTCTTTCCTTCTCCTATGGCCTCAGAAGACACACATTTCTTTCCAGTCAGCAGTGCACACAATGCTCGAGGCAATCCCGATGGCCTGTGCTGGGGTAAGCCAAGTCACCTTGCAAGTGACTTAGGCACGATTCAAAAACAGCAGTTCATTTTTTTCTTTTTTTGCACAGAGTTTTACATACCGCGAACTTGACCCAAATCGGGTATCAGAGCGCTTTACATATCACCAGTTGCATTACATGGGGTCACATTCATTTTGCTAGGCACGGGGAGATTAAGTGATTTTCCCAGAATCATAGGATGTTCAGCGTCATTGCCGAAACTCAAACCCAGTTCCCCAGATTCGAGGTCGGCCGCCTTAGCCGTTAGGCCAATTTCTCATAGCGCCAACTCTTCATTGTACCTTAAGTAAAACCACAATAGCAGTAAATGTAGGAGTGGCCAGAGGCAACAGCTATAAGAACGGGCATACTTACTACTAAATTTGAGGGGTTTGAAAGGAGTCAGGAGAGGTTAAGGGGGCTGGAGAGGGAGATTTAGGGAGGGACATGCACTCACCCACAATAAAATAAGACCATTGTTATTAACAAAATGCACTTCTAAAGTTCCTGCAGTACAAATGATCCAACTCAGAGTTGGAGTAAGTTCAGCACAACGCTTTGACGATGGATATGCAAACCAAAAAAACTGGGAGGTACATGCTTTGGCATCCTTCGGATGCTCAGGAAAATCCTTGGCCTGCTCCCAGAAAATTTGAGAAGGCCAGTGCTACAAGCCTTGGTTGTATCAAGACTCGCTTATGGAAATTCATTATACCTTGGATCACCTAAATATGTCACCAATAGGCTACATTTTGTACAGAACGTGGCAGCTAGACTGCTTCTTCCTATACCTAGGAGTCAGTCAGCTAGAGCTTCCCTTAGAGAGCTACACTGGCTTCCTGTCCACTCCAGGATCAAATTTAAGTCTCTTTGCCTTGAACATAGAGCCACGCATGGGAGAGGTCCGGTCATGTTGCGAACCCTGATCTCCCACTACTCACCTCGCCGCTGTCTTTGATCAGGGTTGAATTTTCTGATGAACATCACCAGAATTAAGAGGTCAAGGTGGGTTGGAAAATCCTTCTCAAATCTGGCATCCAAACTCTGGAACAGCATGGATCCAGGGCTCTGATTGATCGAAAACGAACAGTCCTTTAAAAAGAAACTTAAAACTTGGCTGTTCCCTTACTCTCGTTCCAGATAGCTTCCCTTACTCATTATAGCGCTGGGATGCCTGCGGGTAGCCATGCGCTCATTAACTCCCTAAACTTAAACCTCAACACAACCAACCAATGGTGACTGCAACAACATCCCATAGAAAATATTGGAGGTAGGGATTTAAAATAAAATCCTGTAGGAAACAATGTTAAAAAAGTATTTAAAATAGTTAAACATATACATATAAAAATGTAAGAAGAAAAATACTTTCATTACTTAATTATAAAATATTTTAAAAACCTTTTTGGATTTATAATTTATGGTAACATTAATTTTATTAAAATAGAATTAGCTTGCTTTTAATTAATGCTACATGTCACTTATATTCCTTATTAATGCAAAATAAAAACATGCAATTATTTTAAATTATGTGAGAGTGTATTTTTATTTGAAAATTAAGAAAAATATGTGTTATTTAATTTGATATATTTATATTAAAGAACTAACCTAAAAGAAATAAATAGTGCTGTATTATTTTAAAAATTGAGTTTTTTGGTTAAATAGAGATTTTTACTTTTCCTTATACTTTACCATAGGGAAAATCCACAGACAAGGTGGAAATCTTCCTCTAAAAAGTATAGGGAATTTTTACAATTTTTTATTTAACTTTAAAATAAATTAATAAAAACATTTTTATGATACATATGAATGTACATTAATTGCATATTTTCTGTATTTTTCTGCTTTTAAAAATAAATACAGAGAGAAAACACATTGTTTTCTAACTGTATTTATCTATAAAAATCAGTAAAAACGGAATACTGGGAACCTTAATTATGATAGGTATAATAAAATAAAACAGACACATGTACGTAGGTTAATACCTGGTGAACACAGTAGTCTATGATAAGTATAAACTGTCATGCTGAGATGATTCTGCCTAATAACTCAAGGTGGTTTACAATACTTAGGGCCTTATTTATGAGGCTATACTGCTGCAGTTAAAAAAGGCACCCTATTTATGGAGTGACGCATTTAGGCAGATGCGTCACTTTGTAAACCCCTGAGCTACATTATTCTTGCATCAGATATAACGTATGCAGGGTGGGCATTCCAGTGCAGAAAATCTATGAGATTTCACTGTGATGCTTCTACGCCTCACTGTGTCAAATCCTTACACCTGCTTAAAGCAGGCATAAGGGGTGACAAAGGCCTTTTCACATGGAGCTTACCTCATGTGAAATGACACATTTCTGGAGTTTCGTCTGGTTCCAGACACACTGCAGCAATGTGCCATTTTTGTGCCGACAGATATGTCACGATTCCTGACGTAGCTGTCAATCCTTGCGTCATAGAGCGCTGTACAGTAAATATGGTCCATCTATGGTGTCGCAATGAGGGCGCACTGAAAAGTGTTATATTGCTGTTTAACTGCAGCGATGCAACGCTTTTAATACATGAGGCTCTTAGTATGTTATGTTATGTTAAAATCAATTTATAAAGCGCTCGTACGCCCGTGGGCTTCATGGCGCTGTAGGAAGTATGAAGAGTCCGAACAACATAACACTAAACTGACAGAGGTTAATGGTAGGCTTGAGAGAATAACCAGGTTTTTAGTCCCTTGCGGAAGGTGAGCAAATCCTTACTCTGCCTAATCGGCAAGGGGATGGAGTTCCAAAATGAAGCTGCTAGATGGCGAAAGCAGCAGCCGCCCTGTCGCTTCCTTTTAAAGCGAGGCACCTCCAATAAGGATTTTTGAGCGGAGCGCAGGCTTCTAGTGGGAGTATATTTAGAGACCAGGCTGCGAATAAAGGCAGGGCCTTTATCTTGTGTGGCCTTGAAGGTGATGCAGCCGGCTTTAAAGGCAATGCGCTGGGAAATCGGGAGCCAGTGTAGCTTTTCTAGTCCTGGTTTGATAGAAGACCATTTTGGCTGTTTTAGGATGAGTCTAGCCGCCTGGTTCTGGACTAATTGAAGTCTCTTTGATAGGCCCACTGGGAGTCCCAGGTAGACACTATTGGAATAGTCCAAGCGGGACATAACCAGGGCAATAGTGACCTGGATTAAGGCAGACTGGGTAAGTAAGTGAGCAATTTTTTTTATTTTCCTCAATTGGAAAAAGCTTGCGGAAACCACGGCACCCACCTGGGTTTTTAAGGACAGGTCCGTATGGAGCGTGATCCCTAGGCTCTTTACAGCAGTAGACTTTACAGGAGGGGTGCCCAGGTCTACTGGCCAGTAGTTGACACTCCAGCTGGCTAAACTATTCCCGGGCAAAAGTAGTTCTGTTTTGCCCGGGTTAAGTTTTAGATGGTTTTCGTTCATCCAGCATTGGATGTGTCTCATGGTGTTCTGAAATTCGGACACGGCATCAGGGATGTTCAGTTGGAATAATAGCTGTAAATCATTCGCATAATTGAACACCGTGACTTTGAATTTCTTGAGGGAGTGAAGAAGAGGGCGGAGGTAAAGATTAAATAGTAAGGGGGATAATGACGACCCCTGCGGGACTCCACAGGTGGATGTGTGCCTAGTGCCTGTAAAACTGCCCAGTTGAATTGCCTGAGTCCGGCCCTCAATAAAGGAAGTAATCCAGCTCAGCGCTGATCCTCTCAGGCCAGCCTGTTCGACACGGTTGAGCAAGATGTCATAGTCAACCGTGTCGAACGCCGCCGAGAGGTCAAGCAACACCAAAGCTTGGTGTATGTCGGCGTCCGCGTTGGCTCTAAGGTTGTCTTGGAGCGCCAGGATCACCGCCTCTGTTGAGTGACCTGGGCGGAACCCTGCTTGATTAGGCTCCATATAGTTGGTGGTCTCGATGAAATTAGAGACACTCTTAGAGACATGGGCCTCCAATACCTTTGAGAGGTAGGGCAACAGGGAGATAGGTCGATAGTTTGTAAGATCCGAGGGATCCTTCCCTTGTTTTTTTACTAACGGTATAAGGAGGGCTTTTTTAAAATCTGTGGGGACTCTGCCTTGTCTGAGGGATTCATTGAGAATAGGCAGGAGTGCATGTGGAAGGAATAAGCCTAATTCTCTAAAGATGGAAGGGGGGCAAATGTCATTGGGTGACCCAGATTTGATCCGTTGAAGGAGATCCGACAGTTGTTTGGGGTCAATCGGAGGAATGTGGTCTAAAGTCTCTGGATTCTTGTAACCATCCTCAATGGTATTGCTGGCAGGGTGTAGTGGTATACTTTGTTTGATTGTGATGATTTTATTAATGAAATAGTTGTTCAGGTCGTCGCATAAAGCTTGAGAGTGTGCGATAGGAAGTGATGTGCGCTCGTCGTTACAGAGGTCGTTCACTATTCTAAAGATGTCTTTAGTTTGATTGTGAGAGTGCAGAATTATGCCTGAAAAATAATCAGTCTTCCTCTTAAGAATGGTTTTTTGGTAGAGACGACGACTAAGGCAATAGACCTCTTTATCTTGTGGAAGATAATTTCTGCGCCAAATTCTCTCTTTTTGCCTGACCTCAAGTTTAAGTTGTTTGAGGTCCGCAGAGAACCATTTATGAGCCTCTTTGTCGCGTGAGCGTGAGAATTTTACACTAGGGGCATGAGTATTGGCAGCATTTTGGATCCACAAGAAGAGCGCTTCATAAATTGCATCTACGTCTCCCAGGTTGTTAAGTGGTGGCAAAGTAGAGGCCAAAGTGTCCAGAAAGGCATGAAGGTCTATCGACCCCCATTTGCGAGTTTCCCCTCCAGGCTGTGGAGGAGTCTGAAGTTGACTCGTTACTTGAAGGGAGAAGTAAACAAAATAGTGATCAGACCAGATGCAGGGCTGAATCACGATAGACGTTAGTGGGAGATTATGCGACCATAGTATGTAGTACGTAGAATCTTTGGCCTGCTGGAAACATTTTCTGCAGTACCAAAAAACTTGTGCGGAACATAATAAACACAAGCCGTCAACTGTTAGCTGCACACAGAGGTATTCTTCAATACAAAGATTTATAATTTGTTCAATACGGTGCACAGACATAATATCGAGTCCAAAATATCGTTTGGACATAATATCGTGTATTTAATATCGAGTGGACAAAATATCGACAGGACAGAATATCGACTACAAAAATATTGTTTTTAAGGTAAGTGAAGTAATATCAACTGTAAAAAATATAGATAGTTAAAATATCGAAGTATATAATATAGATAGTAAAATATATCGAATTTTTAATAATATGTAATTTTTTATAGTGTACTTTTATGTTATCATATGTGTGAACATTGTGTATTTATGTTATAAATAATTATATTTAACTAATTTTGTTTTAATATTTTTTGCGTAATTTTAATCTGTAGCGGGTTGTGGGTTTATAGGGGAATAGGGTGGGAAGTAATTTAATTATAATTAATTAAATATGTAAATTTATTTATTGATAGTAATTAGTAATTAATTGCTAAATATTTATATTTGGTAATTAATTTAAATAAAATTGTTAATTAATTTAGAGTAATAGATTAATTGTTAATTATGTAAATTAAACTAATTTAATTCTGTAGCGGGTTGTGGGTTTATAGGGGAATAGGGTGGGAAGTAATTTATTTATAATTAATTAAATATGTACTTTTATTTATTGATAGTAAATAGTAATCAATTGCTAAATATTTATATTTGGTAATTAATTTAAATAAAATTGTTAATTAATTTAGAGTAATTGATTAATTGGTAATTATGTAGATGTAACTAATTTAATTTATGTAGCGGGTAGTGGGTTTATAGGGGCATAGGGTGGAAAGTAAATTATTAATTATTAATTAAATAATAAAACTAATTACAATTTATTTATTTGGAAATAATTGTAATATTTGTTTAAGTTATAAAATATGTATTTGTTAATGTTTAATTAATTAGTATTAATAGGTGATTAATTTAATTAATTATTGTTAATTATTTTTTTTTTAATTAATTATTATTAGATATTTTTTTGTAGATTTTTGAATAATATATGAATTATTTACTTTCCCTAATGTTGTATTCTCTGGAGTGGGAATAGTAATTTTTACCCCTACGCTATCCAACGCTTTCCCTACTGTTGCACCCACTGGAGTGGGAATAGTAATTTTAACCCCTACGCTATCCAACACTTTCCCTACTGTTGCACCCACTGGAGTGGGAATAGTAATTTTAACCCCTACGCTATCCAACGCTTTCCCTACTGTTGCACCCACTGGAGTGGGAATAGTAATTTTAACCCCTACGCTATCCAACGATTTCCCTACTGTTGCACCCACTGGAGTGGGAATAGTAATTTTTACCCCTACGCTATCCAACGCTTTCCCTACTGTTGCACCAACTGGAGTGGGAATAGTAATTTTAACCCCTACGCTATCCAACACTTTCCCTACTGTTGCACCCACTGGAGTGGGAATAGTAATTTTAACCCCTACGCTATCCAACGCTTTCCCTACTGTTGCACCCACTGGAGTGGGAATAGTAATTTTAACCCCTACGCTATCCAACACTTTCCCTACTGTTGCACCCACTGGAGTGGGAATAGTAATTTTAACCCCTACGCTATCCAACTCTTTCCCTACTGTTGCACCCACTGGAGTGGGAATAGTAATTTTAACGCCTACGCTATCCAACACTTTCCCTTCTGTTGCACCCACTGGAGTGGGAATAGTAATTTAAACCCCTACGCTATCCAACGCTTTCCCTACTGTTGCACTCTTTGGAGTGGAAATAGTAATTTTAACCCCTACGCTATCCAACGCTTTCCCTACTGTTGCACCCACTGGAGTGGGAATAGTAATTTTTACTCTATTGTTATTGTACGTTAATAATATTGGCTATTATTTAATAATATTTTGTTACTATATATATATGTTTTAAGAAATATGATTAAATATTTTTTTTTTTACTTTCATTAATTATTTAATTATCATTAGTTAATTTAAGTATTCTTAAGTATATTTTAGCACTTAGTTTTTAATATTAATTTAATTTAATAGTGTTTTTAGTAAAGTCGATATTTTTTAAAACTATATTTTTGTAAACGATATTTTAAACTCGATATTTTTGTACTTACCTGTTTGTAGATAGAAACTCGATATTTTGTCAGTCGATATTTCTTCCACGATATTATTGCAGGTCGATATTTTGGCATTCGATATTATTTCAGTGATCCGTTCAATACCTCTACACACTTATGGTGCATGAGGAGCACATGCGTTTTGTAAAAACTTACACAGATTAGGTGGACACAGGCTGTACAAAATTTGGTAGAAAAATAATATGATTGATACCCACACCTATGTAACTTATAAAACAAACTAACACACTCATTGGATGATGTAATCAATTATGTCAGCTGTAACGCCATAGAGCATGTCATGAGTGATGTAATATGTGAGGTCATAAGCAGTGCATGGCAGGGGCATAAGATATAGTTAGCTCTGCTAACAATAACTGGTGAATTTATGTGTTTCTATTTTTTTGTTCAAAACGTTAAAGTTGTTACTTACATATTCACCTAACTATAATGTTACTTTAACATACGAATATCTATGCATTTTGAAACCATAAGAATTATATTATATATATTTGCACAAAGTAATGAACATATCTGAATATATACATAACAAATTATGCATGTAGACATACACAAACAAATGCTGTACATTTGTGTTTTGAGTATGGTAGTCAAGAGCAGTCCTCTCTATACCGGTTTCATGGAGTCTTCCGACTAGAGTGACTTGAAGTACTGTGTCGATGGCAGCTAAAAGGTCCAAGAGAAGTAATACAGTATCCTCGTTCTGGTCTATTGTGTTTTTAAGGGGAAACATCCTTTACAACGCAACTTTTACCACGCAGTACTTTTATATCGCAACTTTTACAACGCAAACCATTACAACACATTGCGCTGGGGGGCGTTCTAGGATAGGGAATAGATTTAATTTACTGTCCAACATCTTCCCTACTATCCACGGGGACTGGAGTTGGAATAGTAAATTAAACTCTTCACTATCCAGCACCCCTCAACCCTATGCGTTGTAAAGGCATGCGTTGTAAAACTTGCGATGTAAAAGCATGCGTTGTGATGTCATACATCCGTTTTTAAGGTCATCCCAGATGGCAATGAGGGCAGATTTCATGCCTCTTCTTGGACGGATTCCTGCTTGGAAGTCAGTAAGTATGGAGTTATCATCAATGAATTGTGACATCTGGGTGAATGCTGCTCTTTCTATCAGTTTTCTCAGGAAAGGCCCATATGTAATCGGTCTGTAGTTGTTTGGGTGATATGGGGCCAGGTTTGTTTTCTTCAATAATTAACAGCTGTAAGCCTTTATATGAGTCTTCTGGAAAGACTCCTGCTATTAAATAATTAGTGATGATTGTTCTGACTAATGTGGCAGCAAAGGTTGATAAAAGAATCTTCTTGAAGATTTTTGGTGGACAAGGATCAGAAGGGCAGATTTATTCTTAAAATTAAATTATATTAATGTATTTCTTTAACCGATTTAAATCATTTATTTTAATTTAACACTACTTACTATTTTTTGTTACGCCCTTACATCTGGTATTTTCTGTGCGATGGTGTTGCAGTACCAGTGGTTGTACATATGGGTGCTGGGCTTACTGCTGTTTCTTTTTGGCAGTAGGAGCCTAAACTTCTGAATTTGGGTCCACCTTCTTTTCCAAGGGGTGGAAACGTGTAAAGCTGGCACTTCACACTAGCACTTTAATCATGTTGTGCATATTTCTGTGCATGCTGTGTACACTATTCTTTTGTGTATAATTTAGGGTAGAGTGATGTGGGGGAACATCCTTTACAACGCGGTTTCTACACTGCACTACCATTACAACGCTGGCTTTACAACGCAAGCCGTTACCACGACTTGCGCTGGAGGGCACCCTAGACTAAGGAATAGTAGATTTACTCTTCCAACATCTTCCCTACTGTACGTAGGCTGGTGTTGGAATAGTAAATTTTACTATTCCTAACTCCAGCACCCTACAGCACAAGTCGTGGTAACGACTTGCGTTGTAAAGCCAGCGTTGTAATGGTAGTGCGGTGTAGAAACTGTGTTGTATTGACATACAACCAGTCATGTCTTGTTTCTGTGGTGGTGTGTGTGTGGGTGTATGTGTGTGAATATGGTGTATATACTGGGAACAATAAGTCTTCCCATCATATTTCAAGATAGTACTGAAGACACATGCACAAATGTTCTATTTCAATTATTTGCTTGCACGATTTGAAAAAAAATAATTTGAATTAAATACAAATCATGATGTGTTATGAAAACCGAAAGTGGTGCTTCACTTTCCAATAAAAAATATAAGTATCCTTCTATTGGGTTCAGGTTAAAGGATGAATAAACAGTATTCTGTTCATGATTCTCTTATAAATTCTTCTCTATAATAGTTGCATTTACACAGGTGTTCAATGTTGAGTGTTTTCAAATTAGTCCAGTGACTGTGTCATAGCACTTGTTAATTGTTAGGCAATCTGTCAGTTACCTGAATCAGATGAAACATGTAAAATAACATGCTTTTGAAAAATATATTGACCGTTAAGCCTATGCCATAAACCTGTGTAGTAGAGTGTGCATAAAGTTCTTAACTGGTCCCAGAGGATAACAACGCTCTTACTTTTCTACTTTTCATCATAAGCTCCTATTTTTTCAAATCGTGAAACAAATGAGTTCTTTTGTAACTATAATTAAATACCATCACTAAGCCTAAGCATTAACGTTTCTAGGTCAGAGACTCTTTAAAACAATTCCATACTTGCTCTTTCTGTGCACTGAGGTAAATCTACACCTTTAAAAGTTCTGCATGTTGTCTCTAACTTTCTATGATATCCACTCGATCCTGCTTCTTTTTCTCCACGCATGAGGTCAGTCTGTAAGAACAGCCGTGCAGCACAACCACCTTTGTCAACTACTTTTGTAAAAAGCAACATTCCAAATCTTAGATTGTATTTCTCTTTTTTAGGTCTGGTTTGACAGTGCAGCTGTCGCCTGACATAATGTGATCTATTTGAAAAAAACACTTTTTGAAATACTACAATGAAGGGCTGTGGCTCCACCTACATATTGGTGAACTTGAGTAGAGACTTTGATTGGGTATAAGTTGGTCTCCTTCATTAAAATAGCAGGAGACCATGACGGCAGCTAGCTGAGCTGCCGCTGCAACCGGAGGACCCGCTCGCCTTACACCTTCGTGCTGGATGTAGAAGGGATTTCCTTTACCTGATCGGTGTGTTGGGCTGCCCCGCTCGTTTTGGTCAGTGTTGGGGAGTTTTTCATTTCCCGCGTGTTGCCTGTTTTGTCGGTTCCATCGCTGGCTCCATCACTTTTGCCTCGCTTCATCACGGATGTGCTTAGGACCTGGCTTCTGTCCCCGCCCAGTTTCGTCTTCCCCCCACAAGATGCGGTTGGAGGCGGCAGCGCTGGAGCTTAGTAGGAGCCTCAGAGCAGCAGCTCGCAGTCTCCTCCTGGTCACCCGGGGAAGAGGCAGCGCTAGCGGCATACTGCCCATGTTGGAGAGCGCCAAGGGAAGCGACTGTGGTGACAAGAAGGAAAACTCCAGAGCACTTCTGCAAGGGGGACCTGAGTCTTCTGAATCCCAGGTGCTGAAGCAGGAGCAGCTTCAGGCTCAAGGTTGTTTTGTGGTTTGCTTGGGGCCTCAGCCTCAGTTCCAGATAGGACGTGCTGTTGCAGTCAACGCCCCAGACCCTGTCCCAGCTTATGTTAAAGCCCCCAGGAAGGGGAGAAAACATGGCAGGGGGCCCAGGGCCTCGCCAAGGGGAAGTCTGTCAGAAAGGATACTAAACAGCACGACAAGGACAGTCTGGAAGTAAGCACAGATAGTACTAAGAACAGTACTTAGAAGGGTCAGGGAAGCAGAAGCGCTACAATCACAGGGAAGAAAAAAAGGAATACAAAACTTGGTAGGGCTAAAAGCACCACTTCAGATGCCATGCTCAGGATCACTCCCTCCTTAAGATCTTATTTTAAAGTTCTTCCAGAGGCCTGACTTTAGTGAGGCATGGAGTGGCCTGTAGGATAGGAAGAGGGGGGGATGACTGAACCCATAGGGAGTTTTGTCAATATAGAAGTAGGGAGAACACAACGGAGGTGGAAGGTCAGGAGCCCCAAGCCGTATCCCAGGATATATCTCAAGGTCTGTTTCAGGACTGGAGATCCTCTTGGCCTCACTGTTGGCAGATATTAAGAAGGGTTTTGAGGTTTCAGCTGCAAATCAAGGAGAGATCAGGAGTTTTTGCGAGTCATTGGAAAAGAAAGTGGACCTTTTAAACACCCAAACTGAGACTTTAGAATCTAATGTGGGGGCGTTAACAGATCAGTTTGGTGTTGTGAAAGCAGACTTAGCTACTCTCAAAAGGGACGAAGAGGTCCTTCGAGACAGGCTAGAGACATTGGAGAATGATTCTCATAGGAGTAACTTGTGTATACTGAATGTCCCTGAGGGGAGCGAAGTAGAAGACCTTAAGTCCTTTGTGATTACTCTCTTAAAAGAGTCACTTGAACTGGAAACATCAGAAGATGAGTTGAGGAGGGACATTCAGAGAATTCATACATCCGTTTTTAAGGTCATCCCAGATGGCAATGAGGGCAGATTTCATGCCTCTTCTTGGACGGATTCCTGCTTGGAAGTCAGTAAGTATGGAGTTATCATCAATGAATTGTGACATCTGGGTGAATGCTGCTCTTTCTATCAGTTTTCTCAGGAAAGGCCCATATGTAATCGGTCTGTAGTTGTTTGGGTGATATGGGGCCAGGTTTGTTTTCTTCAATAATTAACAGCTGTAAGCCTTTATATGAGTCTTCTGGAAAGACTCCTGCTATTAAATAATTAGTGATGATTGTTCTGACTAATGTGGCAGCAAAGGTTGATAAAAGAATCTTCTTGAAGATTTTTGGTGGACAAGGATCAGAAGGGCAGATTTATTCTTAAAATTAAATTATATTAATGTATTTCTTTAACCGATTTAAATCATTTATTTTAATTTAACACTACTTACTATTTTTTGTTACGCCCTTACATCTGGTATTTTCTGTGCGATGGTGTTGCAGTACCAGTGGTTGTACATATGGGTGCTGGGCTTACTGCTGTTTCTTTTTGGCAGTAGGAGCCTAAACTTCTGAATTTGGGTCCACCTTCTTTTCCAAGGGGTGGAAACGTGTAAAGCTGGCACTTCACACTAGCACTTTAATCATGTTGTGCATATTTCTGTGCATGCTGTGTACACTATTCTTTTGTGTATAATTTAGGGTAGAGTGATGTGGGGGAACATCCTTTACAACGCGGTTTCTACACTGCACTACCATTACAACGCTGGCTTTACAACGCAAGCCGTTACCACGACTTGCGCTGGAGGGCACCCTAGACTAAGGAATAGTAGATTTACTCTTCCAACATCTTCCCTACTGTACGTAGGCTGGTGTTGGAATAGTAAATTTTACTATTCCTAACTCCAGCACCCTACAGCGCAAGTCGTGGTAACGACTTGCGTTGTAAAGCCAGCGTTGTAATGGTAGTGCGGTGTAGAAACTGTGTTGTATTGACATACAACCAGTCATGTCTTGTTTCTGTGGTGGTGTGTGTGTGTGGGTGTATGTGTGTGAATATGGTGTATATACTGGGAACAATAAGTCTTCCCATCATATTTCAAGATAGTACTGAAGACACATGCACAAATGTTCTATTTCAATTATTTGCTTGCACGATTTGAAAAAAAATAATTTGAATTAAATACAAATCATGATGTGTTATGAAAACCGAAAGTGGTGCTTCACTTTCCAATAAAAAATATAAGTATCCTTCTATTGGGTTCAGGTTAAAGGATGAATAAACAGTATTCTGTTCATGATTCTCTTATAAATTCTTCTCTATAATAGTTGCATTTACACAGGTGTTCAATGTTGAGTGTTTTCAAATTAGTCCAGTGACTGTGTCATAGCACTTGTTAATTGTTAGGCAATCTGTCAGTTACCTGAATCAGATGAAACATGTAAAATAACATGCTTTTGAAAAATATATTGACCGTTAAGCCTATGCCATAAACCTGTGTAGTAGAGTGTGCATAAAGTTCTTAACTGGTCCCAGAGGATAACAACGCTCTTACTTTTCTACTTTTCATCATAAGCTCCTATTTTTTCAAATCGTGAAACAAATGAGTTATTTTGTAACTATAATTAAATACCTGCACTAAGCCTAAGCATTAACGTTTCTAGGTCAGAGACTCTTGAAAACAATTCCATACTTGCTCTTTCTGTGCACTGAGGTAAATCTACACCTTTAAAAGTTCTGCATGTTGTCTCTAACTTTCTATGATATCCACTCGATCCTGCTTCTTTTTCTCCACGCATGAGGTCAGTCTGTAAGAACAGCCGTGCAGCACAACCACCTTTGTCAACTACTTTTGTAAAAAGCAACATTCCAAATCTTAGATTGTATTTCTCTTTTTTAGGTCTGGTTTGACAGTGCAGCTGTCGCCTGACATAATGTGATCTATTTGAAAAAAACACTTTTTGAAATACTACAATGAAGGGCTGTGGCTCCACCTACATATTGGTGAACTTGAGTAGAGACTTTGATTGGGTATAAGTTGGTCTCCTTCATTAAAATAGCAGGAGACCATGACGGCAGCTAGCTGAGCTGCCGCTGCAACCGGAGGACCCGCTCGCCTTACACCTTCGTGCTGGATGTAGAAGGGATTTCCTTTACCTGATCGGTGTGTTGGGCTGCCCCGCTCGTTTTGGTCAGTGTTGGGGAGTTTTTCATTTCCCGCGTGTTGCCTGTTTTGTCGGTTCCATCGCTGGCTCCATCACTTTTGCCTCGCTTCATCACGGATGTGCTTAGGACCTGGCTTCTGTCCCCGCCCAGTTTCGTCTTCCCCCCACAAGATGCGGTTGGAGGCGGCAGCGCTGGAGCTTAGTAGGAGCCTCAGAGCAGCAGCTCGCAGTCTCCTCCTGGTCACCCGGGGAAGAGGCAGCGCTAGCGGCATACTGCCCATGTTGGAGAGCGCCAAGGGAAGCGACTGTGGTGACAAGAAGGAAAACTCCAGAGCACTTCTGCAAGGGGGACCTGAGTCTTCTGAATCCCAGGTGCTGAAGCAGGAGCAGCTTCAGGCTCAAGGTTGTTTTGTGGTTTGCTTGGGGCCTCAGCCTCAGTTCCAGATAGGACGTGCTGTTGCAGTCAACGCCCCAGACCCTGTCCCAGCTTATGTTAAAGCCCCCAGGAAGGGGAGAAAACATGGCAGGGGGCCCAGGGCCTCGCCAAGGGGAAGTCTGTCAGAAAGGATACTAAACAGCACGACAAGGACAGTCTGGAAGTAAGCACAGATAGTACTAAGAACAGTACTTAGAAGGGTCAGGGAAGCAGAAGCGCTACAATCACAGGGAAGAAAAAAAGGAATACAAAACTTGGTAGGGCTAAAAGCACCACTTCAGATGCCATGCTCAGGATCACTCCCTCCTTAAGATCTTATTTTAAAGTTCTTCCAGAGGCCTGACTTTAGTGAGGCATGGAGTGGCCTGTAGGATAGGAAGAGGGGGGGATGACTGAACCCATAGGGAGTTTTGTCAATATAGAAGTAGGGAGAACACAACGGAGGTGGAAGGTCAGGAGCCCCAAGCCGTATCCCAGGATATATCTCAGGGTCTGTTTCAGGACTGGAGATCCTCTTGGCCTCACTGTTGGCAGATATTAAGAAGGGTTTTGAGGTTTCAGCTGCAAATCAAGGAGAGATCAGGAGTTTTTGCGAGTCATTGGAAAAGAAAGTGGACCTTTTAAACACCCAAACTGAGACTTTAGAATCTAATGTGGGGGCGTTAACAGATCAGTTTGGTGTTGTGAAAGCAGACTTAGCTACTCTCAAAAGGGACGAAGAGGTCCTTCGAGACAGGCTAGAGACATTGGAGAATGATTCTCATAGGAGTAACTTGTGTATACTGAATGTCCCTGAGGGGAGCGAAGTAGAAGACCTTAAGTCCTTTGTGATTACTCTCTTAAAAGAGTCACTTGAACTGGAAACATCAGAAGATGAGTTGAGGAGGGACATTCAGAGAATTCACAGAGACCTCTTCAGAAGGAACCAAATAGACCCAAACCAAGAAAGATCCTTATAAATGTTCATACTTACTCATTGAAGGATAAAATTCTTAATCTATCTCTCAAGTATAAGTTGCTGAAGGCCAAGGATTTTTCATTTCAAATGAGATCAGACCTGGCTCGAGCAACACGAGACAGACAATGGGAACTGGGTGGGAAGCTGGAGGATTTCAAGAGGGTAGGAGCAGTGGCCCATCTTAAATTTCCTGCCTCTCTCAGGATCATGTTTAAAAACAAAATGCATAATGTGAGATCAGTACAGGAGGCAGAGGAACTGCTCGCTAACATGGAGAAGTGCGAGGCTTAGTGAACTGGTCAGAGATCCCCCTTGTCATGCCTCTTCTAGCTTTCCCTAGTTTCCCTAAGCTTTTTTTTTAATAGCTTGTAATTTCTAGCATGGTGGAAGTACCAGTTTGGTAGAAGGAGAAATTGCTCAGTGGTTGAGTAAAATAAATAAATAAATAAACAAACAAATAAATAAATAACAAAAATGTGTGCATGATAAGATAGGGATAAATTAAAGAAAAATTACTCCTTTTTAAGCTAGTATAACTTTTGTTATCTCCTCTTTTCTCTTTTCTATTTTGCTGTAGTTAGAACAGGACAGGACAGGACAATTTAGGTTCTTCTTTTTTCCCCTTAGTATTTTCTGTTTTCTTTGTCATAAGGAGGGGGAGGGGGGATGGGCACCTCCGGGGTGCAACTATCTGGACTCCATTTGGCCAGATGATTGGTGGTAAAGTTCTCCAAGGGTGGGGAGTGGGATGGTGGGGGCACAAGGGATGAGGGGCGCAGCAGGGGAGAAAAATAAAAATAATCCTCATTCCCACAATATTTTTTGATTTTTCAAACTTTAAGCTGAATGATAAGGGTGTTGGAAAGGGGATAATCTGCTTGCTGGTGCTGGTGCTGGTGTCGGTCCCTCAAACTTTGGTTCTTGTGGATAAGCAAAACTCCGAGCCACCATGAGCTTTATCCAGATTCTTTCTTAGAACATCAATGGTCTGCGCACTAGACCGAGAAGAGATAAGATCTACAATATCTACGGGATTCCCCTGCGCAGATCATTGTCCTTCAGGAAACTCATCTCCTTGAGGAAGAGACAACCTCTTAGTTTAAATCCTTAAGTTTGGTTCGTATGCACTAGTCAGTCAGCAAATATTAGAGGGGTCTTAATTTTATTTAAGAAATCAGCCAGGGCTCAAAGACTATCCCAGTTAAGAGACCCAAATGGCAGATGGGTCACCCTTAAAGTTGTTATAATGGAGACCTTGCTAACTTTGATCGGATATTACGGTCCCATCCACGATGACCCCTCGAGTCTTAAGTATATGTTCTCTTTTTTGCTCGACTTCCCGGAACCGATGGTCCTGGCAGGAGACTTCAACATCATTTTGAACCCCTTACTGGATAAATCCCCAAACAATAGAGCTGTTGTCCCGTCTAAATCTCAGGAGTATCTGATTGGGGCAATGAAGCAGTTCACCTTAGCGCATATTTGGAGAGATAGATCAGGGCAGCAGTTAGGTGTCTCATACCGAAACTATAAATATCGGCACCAATCAAGAATTGACTTTGTTCTGGTCAGCTACTCATTAAGAGGCCAGGTTAAGAATATCTCATACCTGGCACGGATCACTGACATAATATAGAATGACAAAATATAGACTTACCAAAATATAGTCACCAAAATATGGAATGCCAAAATATCGAATTCCTTTTAAATGTCTTAAAAGTAATTTAAAATTAATGAAATGATAAATATAATTAACTAAAACATACTTAAAAATACTCAAATAACCTTAAAATTAAGATATAATTAATTTAAGTTATTAATAAAAAATGTACAATATTTTACTGTAGGATAGCAGGAGGGTAACATTTAATATTACCACTCCAGTGAGTGCAACAGTAGGGGAAGCGTTGGATAGCGTAGGGGTAAAAAATACTATTCCCACTCCAGTGAGTGCAACAGTAGGGAAAGCGTTGGATAGCGTAAGGGTAAAAATTACTATTCCCACTCCAGAGAGTGCAACAGTAGGGAAAGCGTTGGATAGCGGGAGGGTAAAAAATACTATTCCCACTCCAGTGAGTGCAACAGTAGGGAAAGCGTTGGATAGCGTAGGGGTAAAACATACTCTTCCCACTCCAGAGAGTGCAACAGTAGGGAAAGCGTTGGATAGCGGGAGTGTGAAAATTACTATTCCCACTCCAGATAGTGCAACAGTAGGGAAAGCTTTGGATAGCGTAGGGGTAAAAATGACTATTCCCACTCCAGAGAGTGCAACAGTAGGGAAAGCGTTGGATAGCGTCGGGGGAAAAAATACTATTCCCACTCCAGAGAGTGCAACAGTAGGGAAAGCGTTGGATAGCGGGAGGGTGAAAATTACTATTCCCACTCCAGTGAGATTAACAGTAGGGAAAGTAATGATTTAATATATTATTAAAAATAAATGAAATATCAATACCAATAAAACATTAATTGAAATTAATAACTAATTTAATATTATGTAATAATTAATTAGAAATACAACTACATATTAGTTATTAAAAATTAATGACCTATTCATAATTATTCAACAACAAATTAATTTTAAATAACAAAAACTAATTAATAATAAAATTAATACCAATTAAAAATTAACAGTAAATTAATTATCAATACACAAAAAGTATTTTTAATATGTAATTAATTACAATTACAGTACTTCCCACCCTATTCCCTTATAAAACCACATCCCACTACAGAAAATATATTAATACAATTATCATAATTATCAAATATTTAATTAATACAAAATAATTACCAATTAATAAAAATTAATTGCCAATTAATAGAAATTAATTACCAATGAAAAATTAATTAACAATAAATTTAAAATAAATACGAATACATGAAAAAAAATATTTACTTTATTACAATTAAATTACTTCCCACCCTATTCCCCTATAAACCCACAACCCGCTACAGAAAATAAATTTAGAAAATTAACATAATTAACAATTAATCAATTAATACAAATTAATTGGCAATTAATAAAAATTAATTACCTATTACAAAATAACAATAAATTCAAAATGAATACCAATAAATAAATAAAAATATTTAATTAATTACAATTAAATTACTTCCCACCCTATTCCCCTATAAACCCACAACCCGCTACAGAATTAAATTACGCAAAAATTAAATAACATAGAATTCATTACTTAAAATACATTAAACATACATTACAAAAATTAATATACACTTTTCACACATATACTAACATACAAAACACTTTAAAAAAATTGATAATATTAAAAAATCTATATATTTAATGCCTATCTTGTATATTTCGATATTTTGACCTCTATATTTTGAAAATCGATATTACTTACCTTAAATTCGATATTTTTAACCACTATATTGTGTCCATTCGATATTTTGTCCATTCTATATTTTTACTTCGATATTATGTCCATTCTATATTTTGGAATAGATATTATGACTGTTTACCACCTGGCACCCCATCTTTCAGATCACTCTGGGGTTCTTCTGGAGTTGGAGTGTCCAGTATCTTGCTTAATCAGGACTTGGTCTTTTAACCGTCCCCTACTTTTGGAGGAGGAGGAAATCTCATTTCTCTCACAAGAAGTTGAATGGTTTTTGGAGGTTAACTCTGGCAGAGCTCCAATAACAACAGTTTGAGATTCTCTAAAAGACTTCTTGCTATGCCAAATTACCAGCAGGTCTTGTTACAGAAATAAAAAGTACAAGATAGAGATTACAGATCTTGAAATCAGGTTGAAGGATGCGGAAGTAGATCTATTGAGTCAAGTACCCACTGAAGTCCAGCAAGAGTGACAGGACAAGGTCAATAGATTAAAGGCCCAGCTTGAAAATGTCTTAAATACGCTGTAGGAACGGGAAGGCTGCGGGCCCGGATGGGCTCCCAGTCGAGATTTCCAGAGAGATAAGTGATAAGATCATCCCCACTATGACGTACCTCTTTAACCAGATATTACAAGAAGGCCTAAATCCACCAGATTCATGGAACTATGCCACTAAAGTTCTGCTCTTGAAACCAGGGAAAGCGCCATCTAACTGTGGGTCTTATAGGCCCATATAACTCCTGAATGCCGATTATAAAGTCTTTACTTCAATATTGGCAACGAGATTGGGACTTGTGGCAGGAGACATTTTGCATTCAGATCAGAAGGGCTTTGTTAAGGGTCACAGCTCTCACACCTCACATATGATTTAATCGGAGCGATCAATCTTGCTTCTACATACTCTATCCCATTGGCAGCCATGACCCTAGACGCTACTAAGGCCTTCAACAGAGTGAACTGGATCTACCTGTCGGAGGTCCTGAAAAATTCAATCTTGGAGAGAAACGTTGCTGTACAATACAGTCTATCTATTAGAGACCTACGGCCAGACTTCCAGACACCTACGCCTCTCAGCTTGCTTAGTGTGGGTACGGACAACTTGAGTGTGCATTGAAGTGAGATTGGTTGTGAACAAGGATTAAAAAAAAGAAAAAAAAGAAAGAAAGAAAATGTTTACTGTCCCACAGACCCCCTTGGATAGTGGGGGCCCTGGACAATCACCCACTTTGCACATGCCTTAAAACGGCTCTGTAATGATTGTGGGCATTAATGGATTTGTGTAAGTGTGGCGCAGATGGGGAAGGCACTGAGAGATATGGCAGTTCTAAAAATAGCCCTAGAAGGTTGGCCTTCTTAATGTTTCCATAGGTACCGGGCACAAGTTAGGGCTACACGTTGTTACATGGCATCCAAACACTATTTTCACTGCGTGGATGCCATTCACCCTGCAAAAAGTGGACCCCTCTGAAATATGCTGTACTTGTCTCGGTGTAATTTACAGATACCAAGACACAATCAGCAGCACCTGCACCTTCTCTGCTTTCGTTATGGGAAGCAACATGCGGGACGGTGAGGGGGCTTTCATATTTTGGACTCCAGCTGGGCGCATAACAAAGGCTGAATTTGAGGGGCCATCACGCCTCCTTTTGTTCCACTGTCCTGCCTGGGAGCTATCTGAGCCTCACACCTAGATCCAAATGCAAGGGAGGAGAAACACCTGCACACAGCTTGTTGTTATCACTACACAAATACTTGAGTGGCATTCTTATTATATGTTCATACCCTGTACAAAAGAGATATGTATGCATTGTAAGAATGTCAAATGTGTTGGTCTGTTCCAGTAAATATCAATTTCTTGTTTAATTTTTTTTAAAGCGCTCCTGATCCCAGTGCAGGGTGTCAGAGCACTTACATAACACATTCACACTATACATTGCCAATAAATCGTATAAGTTCATAAATCATGTGTTAAATAAGACAGTGAGGGTTACAAGGTGTAGGAGTCACATGTCCTTCATAGCTCACGGTTCTATATTAGAAGGATTTGAATTTATGAACTGAAAGTAACAAAAAAGCATCTTCGGTTTAAAAGCAATAGCCAACTTACCTAGTTACAGAAAATAAAGATCTTTCATCTGCATGTTAGATGATGTGCTTTGCAGGAGACACAATAACCTTCTACACTACGTTGATTCAAAACTGTGTCTAGAGAAAACACAGGTATATCCAGCAAATGTGTTACCCTCCAAAGTTATCTTACCATTATCATTGAACCCTAGGATTTACTGGGCTCACAAAGATCTCCGCAGCAGATGCCTTAACCTCACAAGATATTTTAAAATGCAACTTTGCAACCAATTATCAGGATAGATTTACTGCTATGATTCTCCTTGTTGCCCAAAAAATAAATGTACAAAGTGTGCCCCAAATTTTGCGTCAGGGTTGCATCACTTTTTGGCACAACCAAGACACAAAATCTTATTTGTTATATATCATAATGTGCTCAAATGTACTCATGATAGACCTGCGAAATGTGTGTGATGTGTTAGGATCTGATTCTGATGTCACTTCTTGTGATGTTGCGCTGTGATGTCATGCACCATGATATCACACACCATGATATCACTTGCATACTGCCTAACTTTGTTAGTCCCCAAATTATAATGCAACCCCATAAACTCAAACTTTCAGTAATGCAAGACCTATTGCATTGCAAATGCATTGCAGAACAAGGCTCCAGGTGCAGCAGCAGATTTAAGGGTTGATTAGCATCAGTTGCAAAGTTACGTAGCTCTGACAAATAACTCTTTCTGGAGTGATGCGAGAAGCCATCTTGGAGAGGTCTCTTCTTCTTGGAGCTTGCCCAGTGGCACAAGAAGCTAATGATAACAGCCATATTGACAAAGCACACATCTGGCTCAAGTTGTTAATAGGCATCATGTGATCCATGGAGTGTGTAAGGCCAGGCAGTGTCTTATGGTTATAAAAAACAAGCATTTGCAATGCAATAGATCTTGCATTAGGAAAGTTTGAGCTATTGGTATTGTAAATGACAATTTTTCTATTTATGTATTGGTTTTGAGAATAGAGAAATTAATAGCTTTGTCATTTACAATGCCAATAGTTATAACTTTCGCAAATGTGACACCTATAGGATAATGCAATATGAGTCATATTTACATGACTTAGATGTATTGATATTACAAATAACAATGGCTTTAAATTTTTTAAAATAATTAATACTTAAATAAAAGTTATTAAATTTATACTGGCAATAGCTTAAACATTTGTAAGTAACTTTTGTGAAGATTATGTTCAGTGTGTTTTATTGTGACGAAAATCCAAGCACAGAAGTGAAATATTAACATCTGTTTGTGATATTTATAATAAAGCTCGAAACATTGAGAGAACATATTTGAACCAGTTGTTGTTGAATTGTTGCACAGATTGATGTTGCGGTGGCGTTCAGTGATGCTCTGGCTTTCAGTGATGCTGTGTTAGCGCATAGTGATGTTGTGGTACCCCTGCGTGATGCTGTGGTGGTGCTTAGTGATGCTGTGGTGATGCGATAGATGGATAGAGTGAGTGTGGTAGAGAGATAGAGTGAGTGCGATAGATAGAGTGAGGGCGATAGATAGATAGAGGGATGGTGTTAGATAGATAGAGTGAGGACGATAGATAGATAGATAGATAGATAGATAGATAGATAGATAGATAGATAGATAGATAGATAGATAGATAGATAGATAGATAGATAGATAGATAGATAGATAGATAGATAGATAGATAGATAGATAGATAGATAGATAGATAGATAGATAGAGTGAGTAAGGGCGATCGATAGAGTCATGGCGATAGATAGAGTGAGTGCGATAGATAGACAGATAGATAGAGTGAGGGCCATAGATAGATAGAGTGAGGGCCATAGATAGATAGATAGATAGATCAATAGATAGATAGATAGATAGATAGATAGATAGATAGATAGATAGATAGATAGATAGATAGATAGATAGATAGATAGATAGATAGATAGATAGAGTGAGTAAGGGCGATCGATAGAGTCATGGCGATAGATAGAGTGAGTGCGATAGATAGACAGATAGATAGAGTGAGGGCCATAGATAGATAGAGTGAGGGCCATAGATAGATAGATAGATAGATAGATAGATAGATAGATAGATAGATAGATAGATAGATAGATAGATAGATAGATAGATAGATAGATAGATAGATAGATAGATAGATAGACGTGCGCTACCCTGAGGCTGGTCACGCTAGCTGCTTTGTGTTGTGCTCTGCTTTTAATTGTAAATGATTTTAGGTTTGCACTGTTTTATATCGAGCACCGACATATTTGTAAATTTTCCTTTGCCTCATCTGTTGTAAACCATTTTAGGTTTGCACTGTCTTTTATCGAGCACCGACATATTTGTACATTTTCCTTTGCCTCACCTGTTGCTCCCTCTCGCTTCCCTCTACCCCGGTCCACCACAGGCTTTGCCTGATTGCTGTGGAGGGTAGAGTGGGCGCTCTTTCAGTCTTTTCTCCACTTCCCGGTTTGAGGGTGGAGTCTGGGTTAGCGGACTAGTGCATTTAAGCACATGATCTTCACGAAGTGCAGCGGACGTGCGCTACCCTGAGGCTGGTCACGCTAGCTGCTTTGTGTTGTGCTCTGCTTTTAATTGTAAACGATTTTAGTTATGTACTGTTTTATATCGAGCGCCGACATATTTGTACATTTTCCTTTGCCTTATCTGTTGTAAACGATTTTAGGTTTGCACTGTCTTTTATCGAGCACCGACATATTTGTACATTTTCCTTTGCCTCACCTGTTGCTCCCTCTCACTTCCCCCTACCCCGGTCCACCGCAGGCTTTGCCTGATTGCTGTGGAGGGTAGAGTGGGCGCTCTTTCAGTCTTTTCCCCACTTCCAGGTTTGAGGGTGGAGTCTGGGTTAGCGGGCTAGTGCATTTAAGCACATGATCTTCACGAAGCGCAGTGGACGTGCGCTACCCTGCGGCTGGTCACGCTAGCTGCTTTGTGTTGTGCTCTGCTTTTAATTGTAAACGATTTTAGGTTTCCACTGTTTTATATCGAGCACCGACATATTTGTACATTTTCCTTTGCCTCATCTGTTGTAAACGATTTTAGGTTTGCTCGCTTCCCCCTACCCCGGTCCACCGCAGGCTTTGCCTGATTGCTGTGGAGGGTAGAGTGGGCGCTCTTTCAGTCTTTTCCCCACTTCCAGGTTTGAGGGTGGAGTCTGGGTTAGCGGGCTAGTGCATTTAAGCACATGATCTTCACGAAGCACAGCGGACGTGCACAGTGGGCGTGCCTAAGGCAAGCCCGTCTGCGCCTGTCCGTGCCAGTACTGCACCTAGTGCCAGCCATGCTGCCGGTTTCTTGTCCGTTCCTCAGTGCCACTGGTCCAGGCTGCAATTGTTGAACTTGAACACCGGAGCTTGCACTCCTCTGGAACGTTGTTACTTGGCGGAACCTGATGTTCCTTTTTTTAAATGTAAGTGCTGTGCATTTACTCTGTCAGTACCTAAAAAATGCACCACTGCACAGGGTAATCCCCCTATTTTGCTTAATCACGCGGGGACTATCACGGCAGGATTGCTCAACTGTCATTCCCTTCCTTGCCACTCAAGTGATATTTGGCTATTGCTCTCTACTAATGTATGGGACCTGTTGTTCCTCACAGAGACTTGGATTAAGGATTCCTCCAATCCTGATATCAATCTGGCCACCCCCCCTGGCTATCGCCTAGTGGGCATAAACCGTGAGGGCTCAAAAATGGGTGGAGGAATTGCTGTTATTTTACGATCTCATTTCAACATCACCTCCAGGAAAATCGCTAATATACATCCTATTGAAGCGATGTATTTTTCCATTTTGGATGCCTCTTTAGCCATCGCTTCAGGCATCTTGGTTTATAATTCCCCCGGGGCTGTGACTTGCCGCTCTCTTGGCCACGATAGCGGACCTATCGTTAAAGCATCCTTACTTTATAGTACTAGATGATTTTAATCTTCATGCAGATGTGAGCAGATGTTCACGAGCCAGCAATTTTTTAGACTCTATGCTTGGCCTTAATCTTACCCAGCGGGTACAGGGACCCACACGTTTGGCATGCCACGACGTCCTATGGTCTTATCTAAAATCAGAGACCTTGGGAGAAAATGGCACAAGATCACTTGTGAGGCACTTGAGCCTATCTTTTCTACCGGGATAGGGCTGCCCACTAATGATCTAAACATTGACGTATCCAAATGTAATTCTTGTTTTTCCTCAGCGATTGATGTTATTGCCCCTATGTTACCTCTTACTTCCCGAAGATCTAAGCCCTCGGCCCCATGGTTCTCGCCGGAAATGCGAGAGAAAAGAAATTGGAATGCATCTGGCGATTGTCATATGACCCAACCGCTAAAACTACTTATAGAACTGCCCTCAAGCATTTCCATAAACTCAAACTCAAATGCACTATCATAAAGGACCATTTCGTAGAGAAAATCAAGGCTGCAGGAGCAACTCGCGGAACACCTGGAATCGAATCAACTTCTTCATGATTCCCAGTCGGGCTTTAGGCCCAGCTTTAGCACTGAGTCTGCACTCTTGGAGGTGTCAGAGGCTATTCGGGAGTGCGTGGATGCGAGCGAGGAGGCCATGTTGGTCCTCCTCGACCTATCCGCGGCCTTCGATACCGTCTCACACGACATCCTGTTGGACCGCCTTCATGATATTGGCATTGGGGGGACACCTTTGGCGTGGGTGAGATCCTTTCTAAAAGACAGATCCCAGCATGTATTCCTCCGGCCTTATGCTTCTGCTGAGAAACCTTTGCTATGTGGCGTTCCACAGGGCTCTGCACTCAGCCCCCTGTTTTTCAATGTTTACCTTGCTCCTTTGGCGGAAGTGGTTGAATCCTGGGGGGTCAGAGTGATCTCTTATGCTGACGACACTCAGCTTGTGTTTTCATTTAGCGATCACTCTGAAGGCAATTTATCCAATTTTCGACAATGCCTGGTTAACATCTCCTCCTGGATGACTACCAACAACCTGAAACTTAATGCGGATAAGAGGTCTTATTTTTTAATCAAAAATCTCCTCCCTCGGCCAAATTGTGGTGGCCTGCTGAATTAGACCCCGCCCCAGTTCCAATCTCATCCACACGGAACTTGGGTTTTCAATTCGATAATGTTTTGTCCTGTAGGACCCAAATTAATAAAGTTTCAGCAGCATGTTTTGGTAAATTACGCATGATTAAAAAATGTTTTCCTTTTCTTCCGCTTGACTCACAAAGGACTGTGATGCATGCATTAATCACGTCCCATTTGGATTATGCGAACAGTCTGTATGTAGGAGCCCCGGCCTACCTGATCAAACGGCTACAGACTGTACAGAACGCCGCGGCTGATCTGTAATATCCCGTATCGCCATTCCATTTCCCCGTATTTGGTCAAACTACACTGGCTGCCGGTGTCTCATCATGTACAATTCAAAGCATTGGTCATTTGTTAGGGCACTTAACGGTCTAGGCCCTGCTTATCTGAGACACAGGCTGAAACCTGTTCAGTCGGTTCGTGTCCTCAGATCAAATCACTTCCGCCTCCTACACGCCCCCGTTTTCGCCGTTCCAGAACGGGAGGTTGTGCATTTGCTGTGGTCACTGCAAAACTCTGGAATCATCTCCCTTTGTACCTTAGGTTCATTACATCAGAATCACTTTTCCGGAACAGACTTAAAACCTGGTTGTTCACTAACGTCTAGACCCGGCTGTACCCCTTTTGGATGACTGCTGTCCGCAGCGCCAGGACACCCCCGTTGGGGGTAGCCGTGCGCTTTATAAACTCAAAAAAAAATTATAATAATAGATAGATAGATAGATAGAGTGAGGGCGATAGCTAGAGGGCGATAGATAGAGTGAGGGAGATAGATAGATAGAGTGATGGTGATAGATAGAGTCAGGGTGATACATAGATAGAGTGAGGGCGATAGATAGTTAGAGTGAGGGCAATAGATAGAGTTCGGGTGATAGATAGATATAGTGAGGGCAATAGATAGAGTGAGGGCAATAGATAGACAGATAGATAGAGTGAGGTCGTTAGATAGATAGAGTGAGGGCGATAGAAAGAGGGCGATAGATATAGTGAGGGTGATAGATAGATAGATAGATAGATAGATAGATAGATAGATAGATAGATAGATAGATAGATAGATAGATAGATAGATAGATAGATAGATAGATAGATAGATAGATAGATAGAGGGCGATAGATAGAGTGAGGGCGAGAGATAGATAGATAGATAGATAGATAGATAGATAGATAGATAGATAGATAGATAGATAGATAGATAGATAGATAGATAGATAGATAGATAGATAGATAGACAGATACATAGATAGATAGATAGATAGATAGATAGATAGATAGATAGATAGATAGATAGATAGATAGATAGATAGATAGATAGATAGATAGATAGATAGATAGATAGATAGATAGATAGATAGATAGATAGATAGATAGATAGATAGATAGAGTAATTATGTGGCCTGTAATTATGTGGCACTGAGTGGTATTTGGAGTGTATGTTGCGTTGAGCGCAGTGTAAAGATGTAGCATATAATTATGTGGCACTGAGTGGTATTTGGAGTGTATGTTCCGTTGAGCACAGTGTAATTATGTAGCATATAATTATGTGGCATTGAGTGGTATTGTGTGGAGTCTATGTTGTATTCAGTAAAGTGTAATTGTGTGGTGTGTAATTATGTGGCACTGAGTGGTATTGTTTGGAGTGTATGTTGCATTGAGTGCAGTGTAATTATGTAGTGTATAATTATATGGCACTGAGTGGTATTGTGTGGAGTGTGTGTTGACATTCAGTAGAGAGTAATAATGTGGTGTCTAATTATGTGGCACTGAGTGGTATTTGGAGTGTATGTTGCATTAGGTGCAGTGTAATTATGTGGCGTGTAATTATGTGGCACTGAGTGGTATTGTGTGGAGTGTGTGTTGGCATTCAGTAGAGTGTAATAATGTGGTGTGTAATTATGTGGCACTGAGTCGTATTGTTTGGAGTGTATGTTGCATTGAGTTCAGTGCAATTATGTAGCATATAATTATGTGGCACTGAGTGGTAATATGTGGAGTATGTGTTGCATTCAGTAGAGCATAATTATGTGGCATGTAAATATGTGGCACTGAGTGGTATTTGGAGTGTAGGTTGCATTGAGTGCAGTGAAATTATGTGGCGTGTAATTATGTGGCACTGAGTGGTATTTGAAGTGTATGTTGCATTGAGTGCAGTGTAATTATGTGGCTTGTAACCATGTGGCACTGAGTGGTATTTGGAGTGTATGCTGCATTGAGTCAAGAGTAATTATGTTGCATGTAATTATGTGGCACTGAGTGGTATTATGAGGAGTGTATGTTGTATTCAGTAGAGTGTAATTGTGTGGCATGTAATTATGTGGCATTGTTTGGAGTGTATGCTGCATAGAGTCAAGTGTAATTATGTTGCATATAACTATGTGGCACTGTGTGGTATTTAGAGTGTATGTTGCATTGACTGCAGTGTAATTATGTTACATGTAATTATGTGGCACTGAGTAGTATTTGGAGTGTATGTTGCATTGAGTGCAGTGTAATTATGTGGCGTGTAATTATGTGGCACTGAGTGGTATTTGGAGTGGATGTTGCATTGAGTGCAGTGTAATTATGTGGCGTGTATTTATGTGGCCCTGAGTTGTATTGTGTGGAGTGTATGTTGTATTCAGTGGAGTGTAATTTTGTGGTGTGTAATTAATTATGTGGCACTGAGTAGTATTGTTTGGAGTGTATGTTGCATTGAGTGCAGTGTAATTATGTAGCATATAATTATGTGGCACTGAGTGTTATTGTGTGGAGTGCGTGTTGCATTGAGTGCAGTGTAATTATGTGGCATGTAATTATGTGACACAGAGTGGTATTTGGAGTGTATGTTGCATTGAGTGCAGTGTAATTATATGGCGTGTAATTACGTGGCACTGAGTGGTATTTGGAGTGTATGTTACATTGAGTGCAGTGTAATTATGTGGCGTATAATGTGGCTCTGAGTGGTATTTGGAGTGTATGTTGCATTGAGTGCAGTGTAATTATGTGGCGTCCAATTATGTGGCACTGAGTGGTATTTGGAGTGTATGTTGCGTTGAGCGCAGTGTAATTGTGTTTGCATATAATTATGTGGCACTGAGTGGTATTGTGTGAAGTGTATGTTGTATTCAGTAGAGTGTAATTGTGTGGCGTGTAATTATGTGGCACTGAGTGGTATTGTTTGGAGTGTAAGTTGCATTGAGTGCAGTTTAATTATGTAGCATATAATTATGTGGCACTCAGTGGTATTGTATGGATTGTGTGTTGCACTCATTTTCACTGTTTACAATCCTACTGAATGAGGTCAGGCACCACCTCACTTCCGGGGGAGACATTCTACTTCTGTTACCAAAACGTGAGGCACTCAGAGGCCCGGGGGCAACACTGACTCTTGCCAGAGGGACTGAGGTCTCACTGCAGCTGAGGGGGGCCGGCCAGGTGTGTGCCCCCTCCCCCAACCCAACAGGGGTCTCAGCTGACACCCTCTTGTTTATTGCATAATAAAACCTTCCACAGTTTAAAACGCTGTGTCCAGCCTATAGAGAGATAAATACAATCTGACGTAAAGTCAGTTACAAAATGAACACATGTCTCCTTCTCATAATCCCTCTTACATTCTGTTTATACTCACTCACTGGTGTCACTCACACTCAACCAACACTGCTCCCACCACAATACCATGTCATGAATTAGTAAACCGGTTTAATCTGATGGTCAGAATCTCACATTTTAGAGGCGAGTCTGACAACTGACTGACTCTCTCCCAGCCCTTTTGATCTGCCAGGGTCGAATCTGTCATGGACTCAAAACCTGAGCCCTTCGACCAGAGACTGAGCCTGTCTTCTGGATACATCCATCCCTGCTGTCCTCTCAGAGGACAGCTGGCTGTGTGACTGACTCTCTCCCAGACCTCCCAATCTGCCGGGGTAGAATGAATCTATCATACACTGGCAGCCTGAGCCCTTCCACCCTTAAGAGATTGAGCCTGTGGTCTGGATATGTCCATCCCTCCTGGTCCTCTCAGAGGCAAGCTAGTGAGTGTGACTGACCCCACCCCTCACTCCTGGCCTTTCAGAGGCGCATGTGCCACATGACGCACGCGGCTCCAGCCCCACCTTCATTCCAGTGTGCAGCATGGGGTTGGCAGCCCCTAATTCTGGAGACAGCGCCTGATGGGATGGTCTAAGCCCGGATGGTTCCCCACAGAGCCTGTGAGTGACTGAGCCCGCCCCAGCTGCACTGGCCTTTCTTCCCTGCACCAGTTGCCGCCCCTGGAGCAGCAGCCAGCTGTCATCACATGGCCTGCTGCCTGCGGCCAGCTGTGGACCGCACATCAGGCCAGCTCCATCACTGGCCCCGAGCCAGGCCATCCATCTCTCTCTTAAGTACCCCAGGCCCCACCTGCCGGGGCCCCCGGCGGTCACTCCACAGTCACAGAGCACAGATCGGTGGGAGCTGGGTCAGAGATTTGCGAATCCGAGCACAAGAGCTTCTGGAGCCATAAATTATAAGAAAACACGGTCTCCGTGAGGGTGAGTCGGGATCCGAGGCCAGGCCTCGGCCCCAGTATTGCCTTTTATGCCTGATGCCGTGGAATGAATGAATCAATGAATGAATGAATGAATGACTGGCTGACTTGCGGAGCACAACTCTTTGAACTGCTTCTCATCGAGGCGTTACCTGTCTGTCTGAGTAGCAAAATTATGCCCAAAAAGGGGTTCAGTAAAGTACTAAACTGCATCTCTTCAAAGGAGTAAAGCTGTGCTCTCCTAGGCAGAGTCTCCAAATCCTATGAAATATCATACGAAAAATAACATTACACCATACAATTAGTTTCACCCAAATCCAACCGGAAGTCTAATGCCTGGCAACGCCTTTTCTTTGACAAGCCTCTGGTGTTTTTTTCATTTTTGCAAGCTGCATATACAATCAACAATAAAGATGTAAAATTAATAAAAAGTTAAAATGCCGACATCCAAAAGTGTTGTGGATATGGTTGCAAAAATAATAACTTTTCACAATAATACACCAGAAGGCATTGGCAGGGCCCTTCTGCTCCAGCTGAATCCAGCCTACTCTGCGATCCATGCGGGGTCTTCACAGAGGAAGTTGTTTTATTTAATTGCTTCGCCGTGAAATGGATCCAAAAAAAAGAAGAAGCTCGTGAGTGGTGTGCGTGTGCGCTCCACTACGAGCATATGTCTTCAATTATCGCGGCCGTGCCTGGCCGCGGTAATTGAAGACATATGGGCTTTGGTGCGCGTAACAGACACCAATAGGCCATAGGTGGAGCTACGCGACCGCCTATGGCCTATTGCATGTTCTGTTAAAAAACAGCACGCACGCAAAGCCCAATCAAAATGGACCTAGGAAATAACACGTACAAGCTGTGTGGAATTTCCAGGTCCATTTTTAAAACCCCTACTACAGGGCTTTTCGCTTGCGAGCCCCGCACACTGCTCCTCCCAGCAGCCCCACTCAATGTAACAGATAACGAGAAAGAACGTCCTCATCACATACACAACATGAGGTTTTCAGTTTGAAAAAAACATGGATGCAATCATGTTCATCATCGGTTAAAGCTAACTTTTCACGATGGCAATTTAAAGAAAACATACTTGCTTAGCCTTGACCACGTGCATGAAGTTCAGCTGAATAATACATAATTGGAGCTTCAACTCAGGCGCCTGCTTACTTTATTTCTGTAAGTGCTTGCTGTTGAGGTTTCATTTTTGTGACACAGACCTGCTGGCACTACAGCGATCAGATTCTGCACTAGGAACGTCCAGAAGACAATGCCTACGTTGCGTTATAAAGAAGTGATCTTGGAGTGATGGTGGTGGGTGTGGGCAAGCAATGTTGTGGGAGGGGTGAGAGAATCGGTACACTTAAAGCAAAAGCAAGTAATACAAGCATTTGCAATACAATAGGTCTTGCATTTCTGAAAGTTAGACCTACAGGACACTTTTCAACGCGCCCTGCTGCTCGAGGAAGGAGCGTGCTACACCAGCTGCCCAGCGGACCTGATCTGACAACCACGACTCGCCGGACCCGCTTCGCGGGTCCCGCAGCGCGTCGTTCACTCAGAGGAGCCAAGGAGGAGTGCGGGGGTAGGCAAGAGAACCAGCGGGGCTGCGAGCTAGCAGGGGACTCCAGCGACCAGGAGCCCCTGCACGCCCAACTAGCAACACCTGGGCTGCTCTCCCCGCTGGCCACGCCCCCCCGCCAACGGAGCCATAACCTGCTGCTGTCCCTGTGTTTGTGGGACACTTTTCAACGCGCCCTGCTGCTCGAGGAAGGAGCGTGCTACACCAGCTGCCCAGCGGACCTGATCTGACAACCACGACTCGCCGGACCCGCTTCACGGGTCCCGCAGCGCATCGTTCACTCAGAGGAGCCAAGGAGGAGTGCGGGGGTAGGCAAGAGAACCAGCGGGGCTGCGAGCTAGCAGGGGACTCCAGCGACCAGGAGCCCCTGCACGCCCAACTAGCAACACCTGGGCTGCTCTCCCCGCTGGCCACGCCCCCCCGCCAACGGAGCCATAACCTGCTGCTGTCCCTGTGTTTGTGGGACACTTTTCAACGCGCCCTGCTGCTCGAGGAAGGAGCGTGCTACACCAGCTGCCCAGCGGACCTGATCTGACAACCACGACTCGCCGGACCCGCTTCGCGGGTCCCGCAGCGCGTCGTTCACTCAGAGGAGCCAAGGAGGAGTGCGGGGGTAGGCAAGAGAACCAGCGGGGCTGCGAGCTAGCAGGGGACTCCAGCGACCAGGAGCCCCTGCACGCCCAACTAGCAACACCTGGGCTGCTCTCCCCGCTGGCCACGCCCCCCCGCCAACGGAGCCATAACCTGCTGCTGTCCCTGTGTTTGTGGGACACTTTTCAACGCGCCCTGCTGCTCGAGGAAGGAGCGTGCTACACCAGCTGCCCAGCGGACCTGATCTGACAATCACGACTCGCCGGACCCGCTTCGCGGGTCCCGCAGCGCGTCGTTCACTCAGAGGAGCCAAGGAGGAGTGCGGGGGTAGGCAAGAGAACCAGCGGGGCTGCGAGCTAGCAGGGGACTCCAGCGACCAGGAGCCCCTGCACGCCCAACTAGCAACACCTGGGCTGCTCTCCCCGCTGGCCACGCCCCCCCGCCTATCACACAGCTGCAACATTTAAAGGAGGGCCGGATCCTCGTAGCGCGGGAGCGCGCGGGAGCGACCGGGAGAAGCCCGGGACAAGGGCGGGACCGTCTTTGGCCGTCAGTGGCCGAAGGAGGCCGGGCTGGGCCCACCCTCTTGATCCCATTCTGCATTGCAACTAAGGACATGCCCTCGCCAACACCACGGGAAGCCCCCCCAAGAGAAGGCGCCTCCAGCACCGGGACTTTGGACAAGTACTTCAAACAAATTAAAGGTGAGGCGGATTCGGAAGGCTCACTAGAAAAAAGAAGGGCGGAGCGCAGGCGTTCCATCGAATGCATGAAAACTATGCCTTTGTCAGATATCACTCCCTATCCCATTACCCAGGAGGTAGACCTGTCATCCGGCAGCTTAATACTAGAGGATATCCCTGTTTTATTAAGGGAAGTTTCCACTACCCCCGGGACCCCTGTCAACCTGGTAACTCAAACCCAACCCATACAATTAGTTAATAAGAGTAAGCCCAAACTAAATGTCAGGGCGGAGATACACAGGCCCCCACCCAGTAAACGGGCTCGGAAAACAGTGGGGGTGCGGGGGAAAACTAAAATCTCACACTTGGATTTTGGTAAGAAAAATACTAACATCGCCCCACTAGGGAAGACATCTGAGAAAGTGCCACCACCCAAGCTCTCAAATCCCAACTTGACTGCTACCACCAAAGAGCCAGAGGCTACTACGCCGATCTCAATCCAACCACTCTCAGCCAAGGGGAGCATTGAATTTTTACTCCGCTCCCTTTTGCAGCCTATCACTGATAGTTTAAAAAAAGTGGAGATTAGGCTCACCTTGCTAGAAACTTCTCTTACCACTCTGAATACCCTAGTAAGCAAGCAGACTAAGTTAGTGGAAACCCATTCCTTGGGTGGGGAATCTTCCAAAGTAATTAATGCTAAAAAAGACCCCCCTAGAAGCATGCCACCAGCCGTCCCTCTGCAACCCCTCATGGCTGTTAAACTGCAAGACCGGCACAATAACCCAAGCAATAGAAATACTGACCCGGTGGTTCCAGCCCCACATACCCCACAAATAGAATCCACTGGAACACATCCAGATCAGGGTAATGCCCCTTTAACCATGCCCACTTGCCCAACCCCCAGACCACGGAGACCAGATCTCCCACCTGAGGCTAATAGTCTGATGGTGGTCTTAGCTGGTGCCCCTCATTTAAGATCAGGAGAATACGAGGATTATCAATCCCTTAAGAAAAAGGTAATAAAATGGCTTAACTGGAACCGACCCTTACCACCTCACTTTAATAATGAGATTATTATGGTGAGAAGGGTTCCATGGCTAGGGAAGACCAGGAAAACCATAGTGGGGGACTGTATCATGGTAACCTTTAAAGATCCGGGCACGGTGCGACACATCTGTGGAGGGATGAATCGATCCCTTGATTCCACCATACAGACCCTCCCAGTATCCTTTTTCTTTCCTCCTAATCCTAGGCACCAGGCCCCAACACACGATGGCTGGACAAGGGTGAATTACAGACGAAATCATAAAGGCTTTGATCAACGCCCGTACCTCCATCCCCCGGACACACCATTTTGCGATTTTAACCGTTTTAATTGTTTGAACGGGTTGGATGGGGTCGACTGACTCACCGACAGCAAACCCGCGGCAGGGATACTGGGCTCTTGTGCCCTCTTGGAACTCACCAATATGTCTCCCGGTGCTATCTCAGGCCTACGGAATGATACACCCGCCTCAGATCACGGCCAAATTGAACCCTCACACCCAGCCACTGAGGTAGTAGATCTTGCTGAGCGGACAACTAGGGCACCCTCCCATGAGGATGCGGGTGAGCAGGGACCCTCGGAGCCACACGTACTATCTGCTCCCATAGCCGCTGGCCCCACAATGCAAACGGACCATGGACTTGCCTCTTGTATTTCCCATACCATGTCATCTTCCACCTCCAAACTTTTGAGGATTATCTCTTGGAACATCGCGGGATTAGCAAATAAATTGGAAGAGCCGACCTGGGGAAAGTACATAGAAAATGGTGACATATGCATGTTCCAGGAAACCTGGGCCAGAGAGGACCTCGAGTACCAAGGCTATGCATCCTTTTTTATTCCAGCTAGATGGGAAGGCAAAGGCCGACCATCAGGGGGTCTTGCGACATGGGTTGCGGCTCATCTGGGCTGTGTGGCAACACGGCTTCCATGTAGCTCGGACGATATTCTTGTGGTTTCTCTAACTTGGCCAAACAAAGTCAACCTCCTGCTGATTAATATTTATTCTAGGCCAATGGGAAGGGCAAAAGAATCACCGACTTTTAATGAACTTTCGAACTTTTTACTGGAACTGTCGACTGATTCATACTATGTGGTGGGTGGGGATTTCAACTCCCACTTTGAGCCACTCCCAGGCCTTCAGGAAGGGTTCTTATCAGAGGAAGAAGAGAGATGGGCAGTACCCGGGGTGGATGCGCCATCCCCAAAAGTTTGGACCCCTCTAGCGTTGCAAATTACTGCCCTCACACTAAGGTATGGACTTAGAGCGTGTAACGGGAGAACTAACTCCGATACACCAGGCAAAAATACCTATAATCGCAAGGGAAGGGAGTCACACTTGGATTATATCCTGGTACAACTATCGAGGTGGTCAAAAGTACAGGATTTTAGGATAGTTGATAGGATGGACAGTGACCATAACGCTCTTGAGTTAGATCTCGTCCACCCAGCACCCCAGGGCCTAGAGACCAATGAGGTAGGGAATCATCCCACACTCCTGATAGACAACAACAGGAGAAAAATTAGGTGGGAGCATATGGTCACAAGTAAGGACAAACTTCCACTGCTTTATGCCGATATTGCCCCCATCCTGGAAACTGTCACAGACCTTGATAGCGAGGCAAATAAGATAGATACCAGGAGTAAATTGTTTGATGCCCATAAAGAACTTCTAAAAGTAGCGGCACCCCATTTCACACGCAAAGTACAAAAACCGAAGGCGAGGCCCCGCGGTAAAACGCGATGGTATAATTCAGCCTGTAGGAGGGCCAAAACAGAACTCCTGGGAGCAATCAGGGAGGGCAAAGGAGGTGAAAGTCTCAAGCAATGCAGACAAGCCTATAAAAAGCTTCTCGCACAGGCTAGAATAGAATGGGAGGAAAGCCAGTGGGAGGAGCTTACAAAGGCCCTAGCCGTGCAAGACCAACGCCTGTTCTGGAGAATGGTGAATGGGGGATCAGGGAGTCTAAATTCGGCAGTGGTGCCTAATATAGCTCCTGGAGTGTGGCAGGCCCACTTCCAGTCGCTATATAGCGCTGAGTCCGGAGAGCCTCCCGTACTACCTGAACTAGGGAGTCAGGGTTTGCAGGCGGATGAGGTAACACTGAGTGAGGTTACAGTTGCTATTTCAGGCTTGGCTTCGGGGAAGGCCCCTGGCCTGGATGGGTTACCAGGGGATATGTATAAACAGGAGAACACTGTCTGGGCGCCCTACCTCGTAGCCCTCTTTAATGGTGTCCTCAGTGGGATGGAAATACCCAGTACTTGGCTGGGGGCTGAGGTGGTCCCTATCTTCAAGAAGGGATCCCCCCTGCTCCCAGCCAACTACAGGCCGATTAGCCTGATAGATGTAGCACAGAAGCTGTTCGGTAGGGTTCTCCTGAACAGGCTACAGGAATGGATTGAGGAGGTGGGTGCCCTCAGTCCATATCAGGCAGGCTTTAGGAAAGGGGTATCGACTGTGGACCAGGTCTTCAGACTGAACCTGATCTGCTGGAGGACAGTGAGGTTCGAGGGCGGCAGTCTGTACACGATTTTCGTGGACTTAAAAGCCGCCTTCGACCTCGTGCCAAGGGGGAAACTCTGGGTCATCCTAGCAGGGATGGGTGTCCCACCAGACATCTTATTGACCCTACAGAGGCTGCATCATAACAATTATGCCCAGGTGAGGTGTGGGAGGTCGGGGGAGCTGACAGATAGATTTCCCGTTGGCAGAGGGGTAAGACAGGGCTGTGTGCTGGCGCCGACCCTGTTTTGCCTCTTCGTCAACGGGATATTCGCTCACCTAAACGCCACCGACTACACTGATGCCCCTAAACTGAATGGCAACAGCGTGCCCGCAATAATGTTTGCGGACGACACGCTGTTGGTATCCAAGACACCCATGGGCATCCAAAAGATACTTGATGCCTTTGTGGCTTTCTGCCAGGATAGAGGGCTCGAAATCAATGCCACAAAGACCAAATATATGGTGTTGAATCCAAGCCCTAAACAGCGCCCGAACCCCTTGTTAGGAGCAACGAGACTGGAAAGAGTTGCCACGTTCGAATATCTCGGCGTGACACTCAATGAAAACATGACCTGGGAGACCCACCAAACTAGGGCTAACCTCAAACTAGTGCAAATCACTGGGGCCATCACACGAATGATGACCGGTTCGACCTACCGCCCACTGGGGGCCCTAATCCAGATATATAAGGCACAGGCAAGGGGGGCGATCTTGTACGGGGCTGAATTGTGGGGCCACATCCCCTGTCGGAATTTGTCTCGCACAGAAAACAGGTTTTTACGGCAAATTACCGCACTCCCCCCTAGCACCCCGCTCCTCCCTTTGAGGCTTGATTTAGGGCTACGGCCACTTGCCGATGAGATAAGTCTAAGACCCATAGCCTTTTGGCGCAGGCTATGGTGCGGCGACGATCTCATCGACTACAGGGAGGAATTGGTCGAACTACTAAAACATCCCAAGGTGCTCAGTATTCCCTGGGTCCAAAATATCCAGTTGGTTTGCACAGACATGGGGCTCCCCGAGCTGTGGACAGAACCAGCTACCACAGCACCAAGAATCCCGAAGAGAGCACTTGCGAAGCTGTTTCACGAGCATAAAAGGGTTAGGGTTATAGCCACCCAGACAGAGGGGTCCCTCTCCTCCTTATTCCTGCAAACCAAGGATCTCTACATATTTGAGAAAGCCCTTGATCCTGTATATCCTATATTCGCCAGGAAGGTATTTCTCCAGTGGAGGTACGGCACTCTGCCTTTACGGTCCTTTACTAGTACCTGGGCGCAAACCACTTCGACCAAGTTCTGTCCTCTTTGCGTTGACAAAGAGGAAAATGACTTGCACGTGATTTTTTTCTGCCCAGCATATAAGACAGCTAGAAAGTACTGGCTGCTGCCATTGATCAAGAATTTGGGTGGCAGGGAATATGCACCGATGTACAGAATTTTAAAAAGCGATGTTTCTGGCCCAACTGTCTTTGCACTTGCCAAATTCCTAACGAATGTCTGGCACACGCGTAGTCGTCTTATAAAAAATACTGGGCAAACTGGGGAATCCCCCTTTTTTTAACAATCACCTGCAAAGTCTGGCTTTTTATTATGAACAGTATGTATTGATGTTTTATAACTGTGATAGATTTATCTCATTTTATGTATGTGTATCTTTTATGACCAAATGGTCGAAATAAAGATGAAATAAATAAAAAAGATAATGCTTTTTATTTATGTTTTTTTGTTTCCATGCACAACGTGGCAGGCACTGTGCGCAATACCCACCGCCATCGTAATCTGGCAGTGGGTAAATCATGTTACGATGCCATGACGGTCGCCACCACCAACATGGTGGTGAGGATTGGTACGCCATCATAATCACCACCTTAGGGTCTCCCTGAGTGATAAATAGGCCGATTCACCAAACCTTTTAAGAGCAAAAAGAATGCACTGGAGGAAGAAGGTCTCCAAATGGCATTTTGAACAGTCCTCTTCCCTTCAAAAAAGGCTGTAGGTGAACCGTGGCCCTGGATCCTGCTGGACTGAAATGTAGACCTTTCAGTCAAGTGAAGGCAAATATATCCTGCTACAGCTTTCCTAAAGCACAAATCTGTTCTCTTTCTTTAGTTTTCATTGCAGGGACAAAAAGTGAAGAATTGGAACCAGGTCATCGTGCGGGGCAAACTGCAGATGAGCAGATCACACTCTTTCAACTTTTTATTTTTACCTCAAACTCTGTGCAAACCTTTTCATTTGTTCGGATTGGCATTATTCAAGTTAAATGTCCCTTTAACAGTGGGCCAGCATTTGTTCTCATCACAAGGACTATTTTTCTGAACTTTAAGCCAATTATTTTGCATGGAAACTCATGGACACAGCCTTCTACTTTTCTGTCCAAACTATTGTTACACTTTATTATGGCTCAGGTTGTTTCACTATTCTGTTGTGGGAATACAACCTATGTCACTAACTACCTAGATGATTACCTATGTCAATGGTGTTTGCACAAAGCTTTGTACACCAACTATGTGTTGGGGTTTGAATATTGTCAGGTAATCACTCTCTTGAAACTACCAGTGTGGTGGTGGTCTGTTGTAACATACTTCCAAATAAACCTACTTGGAAATACATCTGTAGTGTCATTTACGACTCAGAACTTAACATTGGCAATGAGTGCCTGCTGTGGACAGGCGAGTGATCACCAGCTTCCTCAGTGACGCACACGAATTTCAGTATTATATTGGAGTGTGATTCAGAATAGTATACAGCCTGATGAATCTTCACAAATCTTACTGCCGGAGGAGGTCTCACTTACCTATTCACTGGAGTAACAGGGTCTTGTATGTCTTTAACATCGTGGCAAACTGACAGACCTTCGTGACCAGCGCGACAGAGGGATGCACTATTGTAGTGGCACCTGAATGGTGACGTCAGCCGGAGAGCCACAGTCTGTTTTCTCTTCAGCATTGGAGCATTTGGGTGCTGCATCTGTGCACGATGCCTGGAGGAAACGCTCCCAGCATCACAAGCGTTAAATTCAGCAATGTAAAGTGGCCATATTGGAATGGGAAGAGAACGTATGGGTTGAAACATGCATATACAGATGGAATCTTAATGTGTCTCAGTGTTTGAAAAGGAATCTTGTGTTTGTTGGAAACACATATGCAGCGGGGACCTTTGTGTGCATCACAGTGCTTAACGAAGAAACCTTGTGTGTGCATGCATGAACAGCATACCGAGACACATTGATCCGGAAGAGAATCGTACAAGGTGAAAATACTTTGAGAATTCAGCGTATGTTGAAGTGTTTGATTAAGGAACCCTATGCGTGCGTGCATTCAACTCAGTCGTCTCCATATATTAGCTGTCGGTTCATAAATAATAACTATTCTGATCTTTTCTACTTGTGAGGATATAAGTAAGTTGAGTGGAATTAGTGTGAGATCGTGGCAGCTTTGCAGTGTGAAGAAGAGAGTGGTCAGCACCAAGGCCAACAAGTATTTTTTGTGATTTTCTCTGTAGTTTCATTTACTTGCAGTTTTTCTATATGTTGTATAACTGTTTTAATGTTTCACCTCAAGGTGATAAGACCAGTATGGTGGTTGTAAATATGTCTCATCCACCGCAATATTTGACTGACAAAGGGGAGACTATTTTGCCTTGGAAGAGATGGTAGCAGTAATTTGACTCCTATCTACTTGCAATTGGTGGGGAGAAATTTTCCGCTGTGAGGTAACAAACTATCTTGCTACACAATTTTAGGAATTAAAGGTAGAAATGTGTATTGGAGTTTGGATGAGAGCACCATTGGCCAAGGGAAGGTTGAGCCAGACAATTTATATGACATTTCGGTAATGTTTCATAAGAACCATTTTGGTTCACAAATCAATGTTGTGCTTGTAAGGCATACATTTTACACAAGGGTGCAAGGTAAACAGAAAAAAATAGTAGTTATGTGGCATCTTTGAAGACCTTAGCGCATAACTATGATTTTGGACAGCTCACTGATTTTTTGGTCAGAGATCAAATAGTCAGATGTAACAATAACATAAAGGTCCAAGAAAAATCATTATGATCTGAAAGAGGCCATGGTTGTTGTGGAGGGCATGGAGTTGTGTGAGATGAGGCAGTAAAAAGGTAAAGATACTCATGAGGTGGAAAGTGCTGCCCATGAAATTAAAAAAGATGTCAATAGGAATGGGGATGCTAAGAAAGATCCTGATAGTGAGAAATATCCGAACAGTTAGAATCCTAAGAAATTTCCTAACAAGAATGTTGGTATGAAATGTTTTAGATGTGGCAGTGAAGGACACCCTTCCAGTAGTCCTGGGTGTTTTGCAAGATATGCCACATGTAAAATATTTGGATATAAAAGGCATTATGCTTGTGTGTGTTCTGGGGATAAAACACAATGAGTGCACTGTGTGGAGGATGAAAATAAGTTTACCTTGAGTGCGAGGGATGATGGATTGGTAGCTAGAGATCCTTTGGAGATGCCTGAGTGTGAAATTGCAGTCGGTGGGAAAAAGATATCCGTGCATGCTGACTAAGAGTCACCTTACACAATGGTAGGTGACACGAACATTTGGAAAATTTGGGGGTTGACACTTCAATTATTACTCTGCTTCATAGTCCTCATGCCCATATTACAACAAAGGTCAGATATACCAGAGATGGGGAGCTTACGGAGAATTGTCCATCAGTAATTGGGGTAAGGAAAGGCTATGTTCTTCCTCCTTTCTTCTTCCTTTTATAAAGTAATGGTCTTGAAGACTTGCTCTGTCTTAAAGGGAAAGATTTATAAAAAATTGGACTGCATCAGGTTCCCGTTCTACACTATGCTAATGATGCAGTCCTCACAGCTAGAACAGCCAACGTCTTCCAGTCTTTGCTGGATGCCATTAACATCTTCATGACTAATCTGGGCCTCAAGACAAATAGAACCAAGTCCTTTATAATGAAGTGTGGCCTGAAACTTACTAACATGAGGAAATGTGAGCTTGGTGACTCAGAAATTATGAAAGTTCCCAATTTTACATGTTTAGGTGTGCATCTGGATGTCAGTTTTAACTTGGAATTTATTTTAAGTGGTAGGGCCCTACAATTTCAAAGATCCAGTGATGGAGTTTTTAGATTTTCCAAAAGGTTGGGTTACAAACCCATGAAAGAACTTTTATGTATTTTTAGAAGTTAGTGCCTTTCTATCTCTACATTTGGGGCTGGTGTCTGGGGATATTCCAACAGTAATTATTTACAGACTATAGAAAATAAATTCTTGAAAAGGCTTCTCTCAGTTCTCCATTCAACTGCCACAAACATCTGTCACAAATAAATTGATCTACGATTTATAGAAGGCCATATCCAATTGCAGCCTTTGTCATTCTGGCTCTGAGTATGGGGCAACCAAGAGGCTCCTTTTTGTAGATCTGTGCTGCACATAAAGGTGTATGGAAAGTTTGGGGAAAAGTGTTGGTCAAAAAACTGATATGTTGAGGAAAGAGCGTTCCAACTTCTTGGGCTCTTTTATTATTTCCGGGGTAAGGAAGAGTGTGGTAGGGCTGGACTTTGTTGATGTGTGGAGTATGTCAAGGTTGACAAGATTTGAAGACAAATCTGGTGTAAGTGACAATGCTACGGTAATGAATGATTCAGTTATTAATCTGTAAAAAGTTAATGAGTGCTCTGCCAAGAGACCGAGAGTCAAAACTGTTTGGCACAATGATTATGTGACAGGATACACTCTGTTCTCAGTAACATTGTATTATCTATGCTGTTTTTCTTTTGTCATTGGGTAACCTTTCTTTTCCTTTTGCTCTGCATATTGTTTTTGTTCAACCATTCTACCTTGTTAGTGGTTTTTGTGTAAATATGATATGGGGGAATATGTGATATGGCTCACTTTTTTTTACAATTCTACTGTTGGCACACTACCTGTGTCACTGCCTTCCTAGGTCATTGGAATATTACCTATTTCATTTGTAAGCACAAAGCTCTGTACAACAACTACGTGTTGGGGTTTGAATATTGTAAGTTAATCGCTCTCTTGGAGCTGCCAGTGTGGGTTGATGTCTGTTGTAACAAACTTCCAAATAAATCGACTTGGAAACATATTTGGGGTGTTGTTTGTGACTCAGTACTTAACCCACTTCCTACTGCATATGAGAGAATTCAACTTGTATTAGTTGCATTTTAATAAATCGTTGTCTTTTAGAGGTTAGTTTTGGGATATACACTTCATTATATTACATACGCAATGTCTGTAGTCAAGGGTCCTTAGTTACACTTCATAGGCCACACCTCTTTTTGAAACGTCCCCACCTTTTCCACCCACTCAAAGCATCGATTTCTCTACAGCCTTCTGCACTTACCTTTCTCTGCCCCTCAACAGCAATCTATGCTACCCCTTTTCTTGATATGTACTCTTCAATGTATGTCTCCTCTCTCGACTTCCTTCTCTTTGCATCCATTTCTCTCAGCTCAGGAGTCACATAATTATATATCTCTATATCTCAACTGTGCTCTCTGCTTGTCCTGCAGTCTCTTCAAAGAGGTCCCCACCAAACTTTTCCCTTTCTCTTTAATAGCCATTTTTAGGTCTCGCCTACACAGAGAATGCACTGTGATCCAAGATGTATTGTTTACAATTCAGTGGGCCCTCAACCCACCCACTGCATACAATTAGTTGTTTTCATTGTCGCTCTCATTTGCAACCTTTTTATTGCTTAGCTCACTTAGGCTTCCCTTGCTTTGGTTTGTTAGCTCCTCCCTGGAGCATGGACCAAGTCCATGTGCCATTCCACTCTATTCCACACAATGGCACTCTACAGCACTCTACGTCATTCCACTCTAGACCTCTGCATTCTACAGCACTTAACTCTATGTCCTTCTATTCTATGCCACTGTGCTGTATGCCGCTCTACACCATTCTACTCTGTGCGACCCTACTTTATGCCACTCTACGTCACTCTATGCCACTCTACTGCACACCATTCTACTGTACGCCATTCCACTCTAAACCACTTCACTTATACAGAAGCCACACTGCTTTATAACATGGGTAAAAGACATTGGCAAAGCCAGTAGCTCTCACAAAGTCTAGACCTATTGGCTTTGCCAATTATATTTATTCCCAAAATGGCTTTCCTCAGCAGTCACACTCTTTGATTTCACTTCATCAGTCCCTTGGTCCTCTCTCTGCCTTTTCTATGCATTACACGCTCCCTCTAACTCCATCTCTCTCTCAATCACTCGCACTCTCAGCCTTTGGTTAACTTCATATTGACCAATGTTCCCATTTTCTGTAACAGTCTGCTTTCTCTCATTGTCTCCTTTCATATTTGCTCTAGCAGTCTGCTCTCACTCGTGGTCTCCTTTCAGCAGGCTCTACTCTTTTCTTTCCATTTCTTTTGTGTAGTCCCAGCTCATCTCATCCCTTTCCCTGCAGTAACTTTCTAACCTCCCCCGTTCTCTCTCCTTAGTGGCCCCAATTCCTAACTTTCTCTTTAACTCCCCCTTCTCTGTCTCTCTTCTTTAGCAGTCTAAGCTCTCTGAATTTGCTTCAGAAGTCACTACTCTTCATATAAGTCTGCCCTGAGGACTTCTCTCCCCTCCCTGTCTCTCACCAGACGTCTCTGCATCCTCTCCTCTCTTAGTCTCATCTCTCAGAGTTCCCCTAACCAGTCTTCCTAATTCTTTGCCCCTCAGCCCTTCAACCTGTCTTCTCAACAGGTTAGATGGAATATATTTATAGACCTGAGATGTACAAAAACACATGTCCTCCCTTACAGTATGCACTTAAGACGTATGTCACACTAAAACCTTGCTACACTCGCAAGGCAGCCCTCTCTCTATGATGAAGGTAGACCGCGTGTATCTACTGGAGCTTGTCTGATACAGTCACACTTCCTATGGCCAATCTAGATTTGAAATCTGCCCCTTCGACGTCGGAAAAGAGGAGCAACAAAGAATCTGTCTACATTGGAGATTCAGTGCTTGCTAACTTTCTTTAGAGCTTCAACCTGTGAATATTTCAGGATACTAGAGAAGGGCAAAGGTATGGCAAGTATGCTTGACATCACTTTTCTATTCCCAGATGCTGACCTCACACAGTTTTATCTGTGCACCTTGGTATGTCCTGCTGTGCCTATGCTGCTGCAAGACCCACACTTAGGCATGGCTCTTCAATGGATCACAATGCTGACCTCTAGCCTCCTCAATGTCCAGGACTGAAACTCACAGACAGCGCTATCATGTAGCACCCAAAAACATCAATTCTCAAAATTACCAGAGCTTGTGAAATAATGTATTTGCCCATTGGCACCTAATTACATCAAAACGTTGACCACTTGTCCCCTCCTTAGCCAATCAGCATCCTCATATTTGATGTTTAGTGGCTAAGAAAGGGTCAGAGTGAAAACTGCTGAAAGTAAAAGTACATCTAAAGCACCGTTAATGTTCTGTTCCTGTCGCTGCTGCCATCATGAACCCTGAGATAAGGACCAGCAGTAGGCAGCGCGTAGAGCACCAAACAGATGTAACAGCTGATAACGGTAGTGACCTTTGATCTTTGTCCATAGTAGCTTCCTTTGCTCATCTATAACCTAAACCCATGCAAAATACTGCTAATGCCAGTCCTGCCATTGAATCTGAAGCAAGGTCTGCACCAATGTCAGCCAGCAGTTGCACCCCCAATAGCGTTTCCCCATATCAACCATCAAAATGTGAACATAGCTGGCAAAAGTTTTGGTAACCTTTTCAGAGTGACCCTGGTGTGAATATGTCTAGAAACTGGACTACCTTCTCACTTCCTGAACAGGCGTGAGGTGCAGTGGTTAGACTAGTGGAAAGCATGGACAACTGCAGTTCAGTCATGGCTCGAGCACTTTTCTACTAAGAATTTTTACAGGCACCAACGCCCGCAGACTATATTGCCGCAACCATAGGCAATCAAGTACGGGACTTCACCATACAAGCAAGCTCATTAAGTTGAATGCTACAAATGCTGGACTTCATCAAATGTCTAATCTATTTATTTTAGGAAACCTTAAATGGATGATGACCTTGTGCTGGCAAGTTCTATCCAGTTACAAAAGGTCTAACTTCAAAGCAATCTCAGTAGATGCCAAGAATCCTAAAGCACTTGTCAAACAATACAAGAAACGCCCTACCCCTTTTAGACAAGAACATATGTATTTTATTAGCAAAACGTGTTTTATTTTATTTAAAAAATGCAGTGTCAGTAATGTGCTGAAGTAATAAATAAAATGGATCTTTTACAGTCTCCTTCAATTCAGCTGCATGATCTGTATAGAAACCTAAAAAAAAACGTTAAAGCAAAAATGCGAACATGCTCCATTAAGAGTAGTGCAGCTACTAACGAGAGGCATTACAATCAACACTAGTAATTCTCCCAGTTACAACTCTCCTTAACCTCTCTTCAGAGATATAAAACCCCTAGCCAATATGTACCAAGATTATTTAATTTAAATTCTGTTTATTGTGTCCTTTGAAGATTCAACAGAAGTAACACCTTGCATTCTCATTTTGTATGCATATTGGTGATGCTGTTTATATCCATATCTACTTTGCTTAAATAACTCAAATTGCAGGGCTACATAGCTTCTGCGGACAGGGAAATTGAGATCATATACATAACAAAGTACCAATGGCTTCAAAGTGGTTATTGAGTAGGTCTAATAATTGATACCTATGTCAGGTCTTTATGGTGTTATGGATCGGCAGATGTGGGCACATTGATCGTATCCAGTGCTCCAGAAAACAGAGTGAAGCATCATAAAAAAGAAAATATACAATATAAATTGTTTATAAGAGGGTGCTAGATTGACTGGGTTAGAATATTGTTTCTCAAAGATGTACTCTTTCTTTGGTCTCAGGACAGACAGCTGTAGCTGACTTGCAAGACCGCTTGACTCCACTACCATACCACATCACACAGCAACACACACCCTTCTACATAAACTACACAGAAACGAGCCATGGGTCATCCTCTCCAGCCATTTGCTTGCTAGGGTCAGCTCTCATTTTGAATTGGCTTGATGGGCTTTTGGTCGTGTTGTGGATCAGACTATGCCATATTATTGTTATCACATATAAAAGGGGCACACACATAAATACGTATAGGTGCTCGGTAGTGTAGCATCAGCAGCAATGAGGCACTGTTAAAGACTGCACTGCAGGTACACTGTGTTTGTGTCTGTTTAACAAGACACAAACACATCCTGTCAAACATAAGATGGCTACTGCCCTGGGCACCCATAACAGATCATACTAATAGCATAGGAGCTGGTGCTTCATGCTTGAATGCTGTCTCCCTCTGAGGTGCCAGTGAGCAGTATTTGGCAGTGAAAATTTTGGGGCATATGTACAAGGAGTTAACTTCACCAGAACATCACTTTTTCTGACGTTCTGGTGGTGTTAAGTCTTACGCCTTTTTTACAAGGTGGCGTTAAGCCACTGAACATGGCTCAACGCCGCCTTGTAAATAATGCTCCTATTCACACAGCACTTAGCATGAAAGAGGCATGCAATGGATGTTGCAGTGGGCTTTCCACCACAATGCCCATTGTTTTTTGATGCTGCCCCATATTTACGAGGTATGGGACAGTGCCAAAAATATCACAAGGGAATACTTGGTCTTAAGCAGGTGATAACGAGGACAAATGTTTCATTTCACCTCGTATTTTGCTCTTTCCATGTGTGCTGCATTCTGCAGCACACATAAAAACAGCAAATCACCTGGAGAGATTGTTTATGTGGAGTGAGGTTTTCCTTTCTACACTTAAACAATCCCCACTGCAGCGCAGGCACCCTTACAACATGGTGCAAGGGTGCCTGCACTGGCACTAGGCAGCTCCTTTTGCACCAAAACATGGGGAAATGCAGGGGTGCACTGCTTTACTGTAAATACGGCACATCCCTGCATTTTGAAACTGGTGGAGCGCTGCAATACCAATTTTGGCGTAACAACATGCTCCTCCAGTTTCTAGTAAATATGTACATTTGTGTCTAATGCCGGAGGTTTTTTGATTGGGCACTCTGAAAGTTTTGAACATTCAAAAGGGAACATTGCATTACACAAGCCTGTTAACTAAACTGCAATGCTGTGGGTGTTGAACAAAGGAATCTGCCCTGCTGTATAAAGACATAAACTGTTTTGTTCATACTTTTCTGATAACCTGGATCGAGGTCTGGATGGAGGGGGGTCTTTTGCATATACTCTTCAGGAGTTAACCTAAAAAACTCACCAAGGGCTGCCTTCATGTGGAAGTAGGACTCAACTACCTCCTTTTCTAGTGTGAGTAGCCTATTTCTACCAGCCCCTAGTACTAGTTCCCAAAGAAGTCTTCTTCAGTCATGTGTCCGCACGATCCTCATTCTGAGAACTCTCCTATATGAGGGCAGCCATTTGCCAATGTCATCCCCTGGAACATGACTAGGGACAACCCCTTTGGGCAATCTTACACCAGGTGCACCCTCATCAGCACCCCCAACAGCTGTCACCATCTTCTCGGGGCTCCACGCCCTCCTTCCCTCAAGGACCAACCTCCTCTCAGCCAGAACTATGGCCCCTTCCTCCAATTCCAGGGTTGCCATGCTCTCCTCAATGGACCTCTGGCTGTGTTCAGAGCCAGCCAGGCTGTGGACCCTGAGGACCCCCTGGGGAATCCAAAGGGGGATGGGGTAGATTGCATTGGTATAGTGTGCACTGGCATAGAGTACAGTAAAACTGAATAGAGCGGTGCAGAGTAGAGTAGTATAGAGAGCAGTGGTGTAGAGTAGAGTGGTGCAGGGTAGAATAGAGTAGCACAAAGTACATGTTGTAGAGTGCCATAGCATGCATTGGCTTAGAGTTCAGTGGCTTAGAGTGGGGCGTTGCGGAGTAGAGTAAAGTGGTGTAGAGTGTAGAGGTGGAGAGTAGTTTGTGTAGAGTGCTGTGGCATAGAATGCATTGATTTTAAGTAAATTGGTGCAGAGTGCATTAGTGTACAGTGCAGTGGTTTAGAGTAGAGTGGCATAGAGAGCAATGGCATAGAGTAGAGTGGTGCAGAGTGGATTAGAGTGTGGTATAGTCTTGCAGAGTACATTGCAGTGGTGTAGAGTTAAGTGGCGCAGAGTGGAGTGGCACAGAGTAGATTTTTTTAGATTAGAGTGAAGTGGCGTACAGTGGAGTGTTGCAGGGTAAAGTGGAGTGGCACAGAATAGTGACAGAGTGGAGTAGAATGGCATAGAGTACAGTGGTGTAGAGTTGGGTAATGAGACAGAATATAGAGGGGAAAACATTTGACCTACCATAATATTGAATTAATAATATCGTGGGATGGAAATATCGAGTGCAAGAATATCGTTGTCAAGAATATTGGTTTGAAGGTAAGTAATATCGATTTTAAAAATATTAATATTGTTTGCAAAAATACAGTAGTTTAAAATAACGATTTGTTTATTAATGTAGCTATTTTATTATATATTTAAATGTATGTGATGTATTTTTTGTATAAGTATTGTTTATGTTTTTGAGACATGTCAAATTCTTTGCAGTTATTTTTGGATGATGTCATCAGTGATGTCATCAGGGAAGTCATTTGAGATGTCTTCAGTGATGTCATCAGTGATGTCTCTGACCATGTCATGTAATATGTGATGTCATCAGCAGTGCATTGCGGGGGCACGAGTGATAGTTAGCTGAAATAACTATAACAGCAGAATTTCTCTGGTTTTATACGAGTGAAATGTCCAACTAACTATAACGTCCCTGTAACCTATTGTTTTTTTTGGTGAATTTCTAGGTTTTTTTAAATGCTTATTTCTAACTATAAAGTGCCTGTAACCTATGGTTTTTTCAGTGAATTTCAAAAGTTTTTTTAAATGCTAATTTCTAACTATGACATACCCGAAAGCTTTGTTTTTTTCCGTGAATTTCAAAGGTTTTTTAAATGCTAATTTCTAACTATAACGTCCTTGAAACCTGTGTTTTTTTCAGTGAATTGCAAAGGTTTTTTAAATGCTAATTTCTAACTTAAATATCCCTATTAAATCTCCTGAATCCTGAGGGTTTGTGGGGTCCAACTGGGTACCTCCAGTAAGCACCACAGAGTTGCATTGCAGAGAGGTGTTCCGAGTTCACCCTTTTTTTTACACCACCCTGCATACGCGGCTTATGGTGCACTGCTGCTCGTAGGATGAAGTCCACTTTTATCCTGAGGTCCTCAGGACACAAGAGAACCTCATTGCCCCAGTGCACCAGAAGCCACCTTTGCAGAGTGGTGTAAAAAGTGGCATGGCCTCGGACAACGTCTCTGCAACACAGCTCTGTGGCGCTTACTGGAGGTACTTGGCGTGCTAGTTGGTCCCCGGGATTGAAGGGGAATAAATCCCCCAATTTATAAAACTGCAGCAATTTGAGTCCATGCTCCATTGCTTTGTGAAATCGGCGAGGCATATATATATAAATATCTATATATATCTATATATATCTATACATATCTATCTATATATATATATATATATATATATATATATATATATATATATATATATATATATATATATATATATATATATATATATATATATATATATATATATATATATATATATATATATATATATATATATATATATATATATATATATATATATATCGAAACTCTTCGTCCGACGCCCACACATCTACAATCCCTATGCTCGGACTGTTTTCAAAGACACTGGATCACAGCATCTTGGTGTCGGGGCCCGATAGGATCCTTTGAACTGAGGCGGAGGCAAAGGGGACTCGAGGCGGCCATGAACACTTTATTGGGGACACTTGAGGCAGCACTTAGACCTCTTGCTCCTTTACCCTGGCACATCAGCACGCATTGAAGCGTAACATAGCTCCGCAATCGGCATCCACCGAAGAAATGCAGGCTGGGATTTGCAGTCTTTCAAATCGGACTGCAGCTGTGAACAATCAACTAGCGGAGCTTGCTATACTCCCGCCAATGGGAGTGCCGAGATCAGATAAAGGAGGGACTCTGTGTCTACCAGTGCAAGAAGGCATCCGAAGAAGGCAGGAGCCGAAATGCATTATGCCGTTGCATCTGTGAAATAAATGGTCGCTTGATGAAATTCCCCTGGTGTGTCCTCTGGTCTCTTCGTTGGAGTGATCTTCCCTGCATATATATATATATATATATATATATATATATATATATATATATATATATATATATATATATATATATCGAAATTCTTCGTCCGACCGATCGATGAACACACCAAACCCGATTCTGGTGCAAAAATTCAGCGCTTTATTCCATGTAGAAAATCAACACCCAGCAAGCCCGCATGACGCGATTCACCTCTAGCCAGAGGCTTGATCACATGATGTGCTGCTGAAACTGTTGAGGGTACTTATAGAGCATGTAACAAGAGGTGGAGTTTAATCGTAACATCCTACCTATTTAACCCTTTAGGAAACTGTACACTGCTTCATTCATTTTGTTCTGTAATCAACATAATTGAAGACATAGGGCTAGATGTAGGAGCCCTAATACCGGACGGTAACGACCGAATTCGGCCGTTACCGACCGGTATTAGGGTTTTCTAATGTAGGGGGCATATTTTTTACCGATTTAGTAAATTTACCGAATCGGTAAATTTACCACTTCAGTAAAATAGCGAATCGGTATATTTACCGATTCGGTATATCCAGATGTAGCTGGCACTTCAAAGAGTGCCACGGGCCCTTTAGGAGTCGGTATTTACCACTCAATCCTATTGGGTGGTAAAATACCGAATTTCAGTGTACATGCACATATGTGCATGTACACCTATGCCATGTGACACACAGACATGCCCTTAGGGCATGTATGTGTGCCACATGGCACACAAGCCTGCAATTGGGGTGCTACAGGGTGTCAAAGTGACACCCTGTTCCCCCTGCCAGGATTCTGTATTTCCCGATTCGGTAAATACCGAATCGGTATTTCCCATTGATTCCTATGGGCTTCAAGGCCCATAGGAATCAGTGGGAAATACCGATTCAGTATATACTGAATCGGTAAATACCGAATCTTACAGATTCGGTAATTGTAAATTAAAAATTACCTACATCTGCCTCCTTCCAATTTACCCACTCTTAAATACCGAATCGGTATGATTCGGTATTTAAGAGTAGGTAAATCGGAATTACCTACATCGGGCCCTCAGTGTCTAATTTTGGTTACAGAATAACAAATTTGTACAGTGCCACCTGAACTGTGCAAATCGTGCAATATGAAATGTAAACATACTACATGAACCAAACACAATTGATCCTATTATAAAAGTTAAAAAATACAATAAAAGACCTAGGGCCCGATGTAGGAGCCCTAATACCGGTCGGAAACGGCCGATTTCAGCCGTTTCCGACCGGTATTAGGGTTTTCTAATGTAGGAGCATGCTTTACAGAATCGGTATTTTACCAAATCTGTATTTACAGATTCGGTAAAATTACCAAATCGGTAAATACAGACTCGGTAAAAATACAGATTCTGTAAAAGCACATGTAGGTAGCACATCTTTGAGTGCTGCAGGCCTTTCAGATTCGGTATTTTACCACCCAATCAAATTGGGTGGTAAAATACCAAACCCAGGTGTGCATGCACATCTGTGCATGCACACCTGTGCAATGTGACACACAGACATGCCCTTAGGGCATGTCTGTGTGCCACATGGCACACAAGTCCGGAATTGGGGTGCCAGAGGGTGTCAAAGTGACACCCCCTGCACCCTTGCAAAAATCGGAATTTACAGAATCGGTAAATACCGATTCGGTATTCACCATTGATTCCTATGGGCTTCAAGGCCCATAGGAATGAATGGAGGATACCGATTCTGTATTTACCGAATCGGTAAATACCGAATCTTACAGATTCGGTATTTACCGATTCTGAAATACCTACATGTGCCCCCTTCTATTTTACCACTTCTTAAATACCGAATCGGTAGAAGTGGTAAAATAGAATTACCTACATCTAGCACTATGTGTCTAAAAATATTTAAACCTCATTGTGGCATTGGTGCCTAGCAGCAAATATATGTGCAAACTAAGCAATATAAACAATTTTAAAACCCAATCACAATAAGTAAAAAAATCATTCAGGTATTGAATGGAGAAGTGGTATGTGGAGAAGTGTGGCTCACTGGTTAGAGGAGGCAGACCTGGAAGCAGAGGTCAGCCCGGGACCAGGGTTCAATTCCCGGCTCGGCGGGGTCTTGAGTCCTAAAAAAAGGCCATGGACTCGACAATTCTCGCTCCGGTGCCTACTCGATTCACGGGTTCACACTCTGCGACTCTGGGCAATAGCTTGCTTAATCTCCACAACGGCCCCTCGCGGCGGGATGCCTGGCTTTCACCTTGCGGATACCCTGTCGGGGTTATCTCACAGGGGAATACCAGGACGGGTTCCCTAAGCAAGCGCTTAGAAACCGGTTGGTGATTTGCGCTATATAAATTCCTGTACATTTACATTTACATTAAACAGTTTACATGTTAAAAAGATTTCATATAGGGTATCAAAATAACATCAATTTGTTTCATCTTGCAGAATACATGCTCATTTTTAAAACAGTCCCTGTCAGTAAACCCAAACCCCAAAGTGCAAATAATGTGCAAAATATCACTGTGTAGTTCTTCTATTAAAAATCATGGGGAAACAGGGAGGAGGAGGTCATTATTTCATCATTTCATTTTCAAACTACCGTTATCATGTCCAACTAAAACCATAACAGAGATCAATGTTCAGTATGCTGCTATGTTAGAAACATCTGCTTGAGAAGTAACATATAGGGAGACAACATGTGTTATGGGAAGCCTAGATACATAACTATAAACACGAGTATAGGTCTTCACTCGCGTTAAGACCTCCTGGGGTCTTACTGTCTAATCCTATTATGTATCTGGTTTCCAAAAGGCGAAGCATCCCTTCTCTATTGCCGCCTCTCTTTAAAGGCATGATGCAATCTATAACATAGTACTGTAAATGCATAGGGTCACTGTTGTGAACGCACTCAAAATGACGGGCCACCGGATAAGTTTGATCCTTTTCCACGATGGCCCTTAAGTGTTGCAAAATCCGCTTGTGTGCTTGTAGTCGAGTACTACCAACATATCTTAACCCGCAAGGGCATTGCAACACATAGACTGCATAATCAGTCCTGCAGGTCAAACGTTTCCTAATTGGAACTACTGACTCTTTAAACTGTACTGTGTAGAGAGTTTTATTGCACCCATGCTTGCAGGCTTTGCAAACCATGCACTTTTTAAAACCAGCACTAAGAGCCATCCAAGTATTAGATACAGGTTTTTCAAGATTGTTGCTTACTAATCTGTCAGCCATAGAGGTTGATTTTCTAAAGGTGATATCTGTTTTTTTGTTATATATAAGCATGGGCGAATTTTGCGAATCTGGTGTTCGCAAATTTGCATATTTGCAAACTCGCAATCCGCAAAATCCGAAGTCTTGCAAATTTGCGGATTTTTTTTGTGTTCGCAAGGGTTTATGCCAGTTTGCGAGGGTTTTGTACCAGTTCGCAATTGCGAACTTACTTGTCGGCTCGCAACAGTCGCAACTTTGTTGTTTCTACGTCTGGTTCATCATCACAGGTTCACAGCACCCTCGGTTTCACCACTGCCACCCTCTGATTCACCCATGCCACCCTCTGGTACATCACTGCCACCCTCTGATTCATCACTGTAGATTATGGGGGGGGAAAGCAAGCACACCTGCCCTGCTTCAACTGACATGAATTAATTTGGGGCTGATTAATGTGTCACTGAATTTAAACTTCCTGTCTGGCACCTGCTTCCTTATCTGTAATTTGCTTTCTGTTGCAGTGCAATTTTTTTTCCCAGGACCTTTGTGGCCTACTTGTAGCTATTCTATGAGCCTGCTGTGAGGGTCAGAGCAGGGTCATAGAATAGTTGCAAGTAGGCAACTGAACTCTGGAGGGCCCCTCTGGAAGCACTACAGGGAATGGTTACTAGTGATGAGTGAACTTTTGCACCTGTTGAGTGCTTTCAGTTTTGCAAAACTCGTTTTTCTGCAGAACAGCAACTGTAATGCCCCAAACAAACTTACTTGTGAAGGTTGATTTCTAATCCAAAAGTGATCCAAAGAAAGTCAAAAAGGCCTCAAATCCAAAAAAGTGCAGGCAAATGTCAACCTGAGGAGTTATTCTGATAAAAATCATCATTTTCCGAAGATTTATTCTGCTTGCTGGTGGATTTATAGTGCAGAATTGCAAATTTTGTAATTTTGCGAGTGCGAGATTGTTGCTGCCCGCCGCATCTACATGTTCGCAATTGCGAACTCCAAGGATGCGTCGCCAAACTCCCACGGGATCCCGCAGCAAGATCCAAAATGGTGCAGCACTCGCAAAATATCGAGCAAACGCTAAATGATGGTAAGTGAACGCCGCACGCCGCAATATTGTATCACCAAGCAAAAAAATCCGCTGCGTGCGAATTTGCGGATTTTCGGTAAATTCGCGAGAGTTCGCGGATTGCGAATTTACCGAAAATCCGCAAAATCCGCGAGCAGAATGGATTTTCCGCCCATGCTTAGTTATATATCTACCTATGACAGGATCCCCTGTCACCAAGTTCCAATTTTTATAGAAAATCTTCCTAATTTCCTTATGTTGCTGATTGAAGGTAGTGATAACTCTAGGGGAAAACTTGGGATTGCTTGCTGTCACCGTGATGGGATTAATTTTGACAGTTAAGGCTTCATCCCTAGTTATTGCTATCGATCGGTTAATTGCCCTCTGGACTATGTTTTCAGAATATCCACGAGACAAAAACTGTATCTTATTTTCCTCCTGGGTCTTGTGACACTCTTGGTCTGTACTACTAATCCTTCTAATTCGTAGCATTTCCCCGAAAGGAATGCTACTTATTAGATGGTGAGGGTGTTGGCTGGACGCAGGTAAAACTGAATTTCCAGTGGTTGGCTTTCTATGTAGCCTAGTAGCAAGACCTGTGTTAGTTACAAATTCCTCCTTATCTAAAAACACCACTGCTTTTTCATCTATTGTGGATGTGAATTATAAGTTCAGATTATTGTTATTCATTTCTTTTACAAATTCTTGGGCCTCTTCTATTGATCCTCGCCATATCAAAAACAAGTCATCTATATATCTTAGATAAAGTGGTACATGTTCCTGCATGGTGGTTAGAAGGTGTCCCCTGAGGACCCAAAGTCCCATGTGCAAACATGCTAGACTTGGAGAAAAGCAGGCCCCCATCGCGACCCCCCTAATCTGCTGGTATATCTGATTATTGAACAACAAATAATTTTGTTCCAAGCAGATTTGGATCATCAACAGTAGCATCTTATTGTGTGACAAAAAATTAATTGCTGTTTTATTTAGATAATACTGTACTGCTTTGGTCCCATCACTGTGTTTGATAGATGTATACAAAGAAGATACGTCTAGCGTCATGAGTAAACAATCTGAACTCCAAACAACATTATTCAGCTTCCGGATAAAATCTGAGGTGTCCTGTACATATGACCACAAGCTCTTAACCCAGTCCTGAAGATAAAAGTATATATATTTTGAAATGTTCTCTGTGGAGCTGTTAATGGCCGATATATTCGGACGTCCAGGTGGGTTATTCAAGTTCTTATGTATTTTTGGTATCAGGTAAAAAGTCGGTATGACAGGGTGGTAATTTTTTTAGGAAGCCGTATTCTTCATTTGATATTAATTTAGCACTCCTCCATGCCATTAGTCTTGAATTTTGCTCCTGCCAAGCTGTTTTAATGGCAGACAAATTACTTTTCCTATAACAAAGAGGGTCCATCAATTGACTCTCGGCTTCTGCCACGTACATGTCACGAGGCCACAAAACTATGTTACCGCCTTTATCGGCTTGTCTAACAATTGTGTTCTTATCTGATTCTAATTTCTTAATCAGACTGTGGTAACATTGATTTCTTTTGTTTATGGCACTGTGTTTTTTATTTGTGAACATGTAGAGTTGTTTCAAGTCCTTCGTGACTAATTCCTGATACACATCAAGATTATCGTGAGTTAAAATTGGTTGAAATATAGATTTGGGCTTGAATGGTGTCTTACAGAATGCTTTATCTTCCCTTGATGTCACTAACGGTATATCAGTAGCTCCTTCCATTTCGTTCTGTAAATCCCAAATCTCATCAAACATGGTTCGATCCCCAGCCTCCAACAGCGAAGGACTATTTGATACCTCCCCTTGTTTTTTCAATTTGGCTGAAGAAGAAAGAACTTGTTTAATTTTAACTTTCTAACAAATCGGTACATGTCCATTCTTGTGTCTGCGTAATTAAAATTTGATGGCAGACAGTAGAACAGTCCTAGGCCTAGGATTGCCTCATCCATAGCTGATAATTTGACATTCGTGAGGTTAATTATTGAGTTGGTGTTTGAGCTGGTGCTGGTTTGCGGTTTTGTTTGTTCCAGCGCCCCTTCAGTGACTTTTTCTCGCTGCTTTGCTTTAAACTTGCGGCATTTCCGCCTTGCGCTGCGTTTTTGATTTGCCCAGTGGTGCCTGTCTGCGCCCCACCCGGGATTCTTGGTCTTAGTGTGTCGCAGCGATCCTGGCACAGGTGGCTCACCTCCTGCACCAGTGAGAATTTTGTAAACCCCAACTTAGAGGGTCCTGCTACTTCGTTTTCCACCTTGCTTTCCGCTGCCGAGCTGACGTCTGTAGATGATACTGAGATAGCCTTACCCCCTGTGTTATCTTGGTGTGTTTTTCTGGCTCGGGCTTTCACATTGTCATACCTCTTCGCAAATGTAAATATTTGACCATTGAGATAATCCATGCGGTCTCGCTCATTTGTAGGTCTTACGTTTTTTAATTATGTCCTCATCTTTCTTAATTCTTGTCATCATTTCAGTTCTCATTTTGTCCGCCTGATCACTTGTGCCCATTCCGGGGCATTACTCCCCACTGGAACTTCCGTGTTGGTCCTACCTCTTATACACACACATATATATATATTTATTTGTACATTTTTATATCATTTTAAAATTATGAAGTAAATTAAAATGAATAGTTTATTAATTGTTTTAAAGTAAATATATATATTAATTATTTTGTAAGTGTGTTTAACTTTTTGTAATCAAGTTTATTTGTTATATTTGTTAAAATGTATATTAAATCTAATTTATTTTTCTAAATTAATTTTACAGGGCGCAACGACCCAGGAGAGCTAGTGCCATGATGAACTACATTCCGGTACCAGCAAAAACTTGCTGTCAGCCTCCCAGTAACATTCCAAAACATCTTCAAGATCCAAGTTTTTATAATTAACTTCAAAGGAACTGGGACTACAAAGGTGCCTCACTGGTTAGCACTCTGACAAATGTTGTACTCCGCCCCATCTGACCCCCCGCACTGGCTGTCTCGCACACTAGTTTTTATTCTCTTGCAATTTTATGGAGTTACTGTACATTTGAAATTTTTAGCATTATTTAATGAGGTTGTTTTTTAACACGTTTTACTTGTTTGCAAAGGTTTTAATTAATAATGCAATAAAGCGATTATTATTATTAATACATTCATTTTATTATGTAATATATTTAATATTTATGATAAAAATCGAAATTTTGTACAATTATATTTTTTAAATTGATATTTTTTCTCGATATTTTTGTACTACCTGTTTAAGTATAGGGAGTCGATCTTTTTGCATTCTATATTTTTACCTCAATATTTTTTTCATCTATATTTTTGAGGCGTAGAATGGTGCAGAGTAAAGAGGCATAGAGCGCAGCGACGTAGAGTACAGTGGCGCAGAATAGAATACAGTGGCATAGATTTAGGTGGCATAAAGTGCAATAATGTAGAGTAGAGTGGTGTACACTGCAGTGGCACAGAGTGGAGTGTTGCAGAGTAGAGCTTAGCAGTGTACATTGCAGGGATGCAGAGTAGATTTGCGTAGAGTGCTGTGGCATAGAGTGTTTTGATTTTGAGTTAAGTGGTGTAGAGTGTATTGGCGTAGAGTGCAGTGTCATAGAGTGCAGTGGAGTGGAAAAGAGTGGCATATAGTAAAGTAGTATAGAGTAGAGTGGAGTGGCACAGGGTAGATTTCAGTGGTGTGGCATTCAGAAAAGTGGCATAGAGTACTGCATTGTAGAGGGCAGTGGCACAGGGTAGAATGGAGTACATTCCAGTGATGGAGTAGTGCAGGGTAGAGGGCAGTGGCATGGTGTGATACAGAGTAGAGCAGCATAGAATGTAGTGGTGTAGAGTGGTTTAAGGTAGAGTGGTGTTGAGTAGAATGAAGTGGCAGACAGTGCAGTGGCAGAGAGTGTTGCAGAATAGACTGATATAGAGTGCAGTGGTGTGTAGTAGAGTGGCATAGAGTACATTGGTGTAGAGTGCAATGGCATGGAGTAGAGTGGTAGAAAGCAGTGGCATAGAGTATAATGGTGCATAGGTGAGTGCAGTTATATATAGTGTATTAACATACAGTGCAGTGGAGCAGAGTAGAATGGTGTAAAGTCCAGTGATTAGAGTAGAGTGCAGTGGTGCAGAGTAGAGTGGCACAGAGTAGAGTAGAGGGGTGCAGAATGGAGTGATGCAGTGTAGATTGCAGTGGTGTAGAGTCAGGTGGCACAGAGTAGAGTGGAATGGTGCAGAGTGAAGTGGCACAGAGTGCAGTGGAATAGAGTAGATTGTTTAAGAGTAGAGTGAAGTGCAGTAGAGTGGAGTGGTGCACTGTAGGGTAGAGAGTTAAAGGGTTTAGTGCAGTGGCACAGAGTGCAGTAATGTAGCATACAGTGGCGTGGAGTGCATTGATGCAAATTAGATTTAAATGGTGTACAGAGGATTGGCATAGAGTCCAGTGGCAAGGAGTGCAGTAACATAGCGTACAGTGTTGAAGAATAGAGTGGCCTAGAGTGCAGTGGCATAGAGTGGAGTGGGGTGGAGTTAGTTGGTATAGAGTAGAGTGGTGCAGAGTAGAGAGAGGTAGATGGTGTGGAGTGGTGCAGAACAGACTGCAGTGATGCAGTGTAGAGTGGGCTGGTATAGTGTGGAGTGGTACCAAGCAAAGTGCAGTTGTGTGGAGTGGTGCAGAGTAGAGTGGAGTAGGGTAAAGTGGTGTATGCATGGTTTGGTAGCAAACTTCCATTGGAGACAACACATCTTTAATTGAAATGACCATTACATTTGCACATTCATACAGTTTTATTGATTTGTTTTGATTGTATTAAAATATTTTTTCCACCACACTTCAGTACTACTAGAGCTTGAAACTGGGGAACTGGGTTCCAGTCTCTGAAGAAGCTCAACATCCTATGATTCGGGGCAAATCACTTAATATCCCCGTACCCTATGAATTGAATGTGTTTGTCTGTAACGCAACTGGTGCTCATGTAAAGCGCTCTGATACATTCGGGTTGAGTTTGCGCTACATATATATATTAAAAAACTCTAATTACCCAAAAATATTCTTCATTTGTGCATTGCTAATTCTAATGTATTCTGAAATATTTGCACAGTTCATTTACACACATTTTACACAACAATATAATCTTACAGCCTTCCTGCAGCACACCCCCAGCGGCCAGCATAATTGTAACATAAATCCTCTCACTTTGAAATCTGAGACACAAACAAAACCCCAAGCTCCTTTAGAAGACCGAGCTTGACACTTGACTTCTGTCTTTGAATGCACAGCAAAGGTGACAAGAAAAAGAACAAGATTTAAGGTCTCACTTACAGAAAACGAGCACTCAGAAGGATACAGTAAATAAGGTAGGGTCCAAGGAAGGGACAGCCTAAAACAAATATACCCAGCAAATTGAACGAAAGCAAATGTGAGTTACACACCACAAAGTCAATGGTCAGCAATGGGGAGAATTAATTCCCAGGGAAGCTTTCGGAATGTCCTCAAGATGTTGTTACCAAACCAGACAGCTGCACTGTCTTGTAGGCTTTGACCTAAAAATTGCACAGGGCAAAATACCATAACACACCAGTCAGTAAATCCAGTGATAAGGAGGCATCTAAAAAAAAACAAGCGAATCTAGCGATACAATTTATAAAAATGTTATAAAAAGTTCTAATCATCAGCAGACCCCTGCCCACACCACGTGTTCAGCAAAGCAGAGGCCACCATCGCACCCCAACTACGAAAGGTCATCAACATCTCCTTCGACTCAGTGACATTCCTGGAAAGCTGGAAGCACGCCGAAATCAACGCCCTCCTCAAGAAGCCCAAGGTGGGCTCCAAGGACCTCAAGAATTTCCGCCCCATCTCCCTGCTCCCCTTCCCGGCGAAGGTCATTGAGAAAATTGCCAACATACAGCTGACCTGCCACCTCGAGGACAACAACATCCTCGACCCATCGCAATCCGGATTCAGACGGAACCACAGCACCGAAACAGCCCTCATTGCCATCACAGACGCCAGCTAGACAACGGCGAAACCTCAGCCCTCATCCTCCTGGACCTGTCAGCCACCTTCGACACGGTCTGCCACCACACATTAAGAACACACCTCCAAGAAGCCAAAATTCAGGAAAAAGCCCTGGACTCGACCACTTCCTTCCTCTCTGACAGAACCCAGAGTGTCCGCCTCCCACCCTACTGTTCCAAAGCTAACAACCTCATCTGCAGTGTAGCCCAGGGCTCATCCCTCAGCCCAACGCTGTTCAACATCTACATGGCCCCCCTCGCACAAGTGCCCCACCAAAACGACCTGAACATCATCTCCTACTCCGACGACACCCAGCTCATCCTCTCCCTTACCAAGGACCGGCAGACCGCCAAAACCAACCTCCATGAGGGTATGAAGCCGTCGCCGAGTGGATGAGGAGCAGCCTCCTGAAGCGGAACTCGGACAAGACAGAAGTCCTCATCCTCGCCCCAACCCCGTCTGCCTGGGTTGACTCCTGGTGGCGAACAACACTAGGAACAGCACCGACGCCCGCGGACCACGCACGCAACTGGGAGTCATCCTCGACTCCTTCCTCTCCATGTCCAAGCAGGTCAGCGCCGTCTCCTCCTCCTGCTACAACACCCTCCGCATGCTTTGCAGGATCTACAAGTGGATCCTGATTGAAACCAGAAGAACGGTGACCCAAGCCCTCGTCAGCAGCCGGCTGGACTACGGCAGCGCACTCTATGCAGGAATCCCGACCAAACACCTACAGCGACTACAACGCATCCAGAACGCCTCGGCCCGCTTGATCCTCAACCTCCCCCGATGCAGCCACATTAACCCCCACCTCAGAGACCTTCACTGGCTCCCCATCAACAAGAGGATCACCTTCAAGCTCCTCACCCACACTCACAAAGCACTCCACAACTCCGGACCAGCCTACCTAAACAACAGACTCAACTACTACACCCCCTCCCGCCAGCTCTGCTCCGCCAGCCTCGCCCTCCGACATCCCACGAATCCATCCTACCACCTCTGGAGGCAGATCTGTCTCCTTCCTCACTGCCAACACCTGGAACACCCTCCCCACCCACCTGCGGCAGACCCAGGACCTGCTCACCTTCAGGAAGCTCCTCAAGACCTGGCTCTTCGAGCAGTAGCAGCAGCCACCCCCCCACCCCTCAGTGCCTTGAGACCCTCACGGGTAAGTAGTGCACTTTACAAGTTCAGTGATTGATTTATTGATTAATGTTTGTGAAGTTTAGGTACAGTTCTAAAGTTCAAAAAGTGCAAACAACTGCATCACAGAACATAAAAACAAAAGATGCCTACCGAAACTGCAGTATGGCTGCCCAATGTTTGCAAATGGCTGCTACTCTTGAACCATGACCAAAATAACAGTTACAAGTACAAATCACAATAACAAGTCAAGATAAAAAATATCTGGGAAAATTATTACTTTGCATCAAGCCTGTAACAATTAGGGTTCTGCACTCTAGATGCTAGAAACGTTCAACACGCACAATGAACATAATAGAAAAACAACAGTTTATATTACAGAATAATAGGTACCTAAAATGGAAGGAACTCTGTCTCGCAGTTTATGTCTGTGCATGTGTCTATTGGGGTCAGACACTGATTGACCCTGACAAAGGTGTAAATGTGAATGGCATATGGGCTCATCTCAGATAAACAGGAGTACTACATAGCAACCAGTTGCGGCTGCTACCGGATGGGAGTGGTGGAGCGGGGAGGGAGTGGAAATTAAAAGGATTTTATTTTTAAAACGCTTACCTGGAATCGCGCAAGCCGCCGCCTCTACCGAGTTTCTTCATCGTCCTCGAGTCCAGCAGCAAGAAGCACCCGGTCTTCCAGTCCACCCACAGCCAATCACAACGCCTCAATGTAGCATAGTGGTTGGTCTGAGGGCCATGGTTTGGCACTCAGACAGGGGCTGGGGGCCTGGGCATGTTCTCCACCCAGTCCAAGGTGTCATGCAGTCTTCCAGAGTCCACTCACAATCATCTGAGCCACTGCAGTAAGAAAATTAAAATGATATTAACGCTCTGTTATTATCATTTAATTTTTCCTCTTTCAACAACATGGAGAGCAGTGGAGAGATGCTCCTCCACCTTAGCGGAGAAGCTGCTGCTAATAGAAACTAGGGGTTGGTACACCTAGCACAATATCATCAAAGATCAAAAGAGTAATAAAAGTCAGTGCAGTGAAAAGTATGCTCACCAGGTACCACACATCTCACCTGTAGATGTTGTCATTAATCTGGAAGGAAGCCCACATTAATCTTTGGAGATAGGATCAACTGGGTCAACAGATGTTGGTGAACATCAGCAGTTATCAAACTTCCTTCTTCAGTACCCTGATACCATTCCGGTAGTGAGGAGAAAAGTGAGCTTCAAGGATCCTGGCAGCATCTATGGTGGGGTTGTAGAGCATATTTTACCCCCAGGAAATACCTAAGCAATAGCTCCTGAAGACCTATTATAAAACCAATCATGCCCAATTTTATGATGTGAGATCATCACACAGTTTCATATGAAAAATACATCCATCAATATAGCCCTAACTTAACACTGGTCAATACTAAAATTGGGCAAACACAAGGAGATGATGGATGGAGCACTGAAACTTTACATACACTCACCCCCAGTCACAGATCTGGGTTGAATCCATCATCATTCTTTAGCTTACTTTGCCACCTCAGTTCAGATCCAGCTATATACAAATCAGTGTTGACACTGTGCCTCATGGGAACAGTCCAGTCCAAACAGCCAAGCCAGGAGTTCTCTGAACCACAAACTAGCATCCTGGGACCAGTTTCTGTGTAACACCCTTCATCAGCAAGGCTAGCTTGAATCCTGTGGCAAAGTGAGAAAGGGACCCACGTCTGGGCATGCCCTGCCAACTTAGGGCGAACAAAGCAAACGCAAGGAGATGATGGATGGCGCACTGGAACTTTCCAGACACTCACCCCCAGTCCCAGATCTGGATTGAATCCATCATCATTCTTTATCTCACTTCGCCACCTCCGTCCATCATCTCCTTGTGTTTGCAAACTAAGGGGCCTATTACAATGGCGGATTTCCCGGAGGATGCGGGAAAACCGCAGCGGATGCTTGAAAGACCCACCGCCAAATTAGGATGTCTGGTGGATCTTGGAATCTGTCCGCCGCTTTTCAGCCGCGGTCGCCTTCCTACCGCTGCAGAAAAGCATTATATGGCTGGCGGTGTCTATCAGAAAACCGCCAGCCATATTATGATGGAGTAGAAAGTATGCTTTTCCACGGTGGCTTTTCCGCCGCGGAAAAGCATACAGACCTTCACTTCGGGGGCCCGTTGGGGGGTGCACATGGGAAGTACCTATAGTACCCCCCTGCATTTGCGTGAACCGCGCGGTGCCTGCCGCTTTGTGCACGCAAATGCCGTGCATGCATCATTAACATTGCGGGGATGCAGCTTGAAGCTGCACCCGCCGCGGTCACATCCTAATCTGCACTGAGGGACCACCGCTGCCCCTGCGGACGGTCCCTCCTACTCTATGGTGGCGGACGGACTCAGGTCCGTCCAACATCATAATCGGCCCCTATATTTGGACAAACATTTAGGGAAATTCATAAATGACCACCTTTAATTAACTTTCAAAACTTGATACACATTACAGTAAATCATGACCCCTAGCGACACCATCAGGTATGAAAAAAAGGCTTATCTGACAGTTGGCTATCAGGTTTACATAAGGATTGCCACACATGCAACTCATATGTTTCAATTATGTAACCAGTGGTACAAAAGGTTTATGCAACTGTAGTGAAATGCTATTCCTGTGAGGATTTTATCAGCGCCAAGATGACAGATTGTAGTTAAATTATTCAGTGCATCTATAATTTAAAATATAGTAGATCTGTCAAATACATATGTGAAGAACACATTGAAGTGATGAAGAACAATAACAAGAAATATACTGCAGCAGTACATGTAACCTAGCACACATGTTAGCCCTATTATTAAATCATAAGGGATCTATCACGTTAAGGATGTAAGAACAGGGAAAAAAACTTTGAGAGAAGAGGAAACATGGTGAATAGAAATACGTCAAGGTGCGATGGAAGGCCTGAACGTTGACAGTGAATAAGACACTTACATTGGGGCAGATTTATATTGCCTGACGCATCTCTGCAAATCGGCAGAGATGCGCCAGGAAAGATACGGCATGCAAGTTTATCCTTGCGCCACCCATGATGCGCTGCATTTACAATGCGGCGCATCATGGCGCAGGAATAAACAGATGCATGTCGCATCTAGGGCGTGAAGTTGGTGCAGTGCTAAAGTTGTGTTGCGTGCGGCACGCAACTCCAGCACTATTCCAACTTGCCCTATCTGCAACGTGGTGCGTCAAGCCTTACGCCTGCTTCAAGCAGGCGCAGGGTTTTGACGCATCAGCATTGGTAAAGTGACTCAGTGAAATCTTGTAGATTTCACTGAGTCACTTTTCAGTGGCATTCCTGCGACGGAACGCCCCCCCCTGCGTGGAAACGCCCACATGAAACCTGACGCAGGTTTCATGTGGAGCAGGAACTTACACCGTGACGCATCTCCATAGATCCGTCACGATGTAAGTATGTCACAATGTGGTGCAGGGTTTACGCCACCGCTGCGTCACAGAAGTGACGCAACAGCTGCGCGAAAGTGCCGCAAATCCGACATAAATCTGCCCCATTGTGTTTAACTTCTCTCACATTTTCTCCATTTATGGACACTTTGTAGGGCAGGCTGACAGTTTCATATTTCATTGGCTTAGTACGTGTACTCTGTCTGACTAACTCAGGACATTTACTTTATGGCCACAATGTGGAGAAAATCATTTATTGATGGGTGGTGACCTTTCAAGTGAATTAGGGTCAGATTTATTTTAATGAGGTTCAGCTCAAGGTTCTACCCCACACAAAGGGACATACGTACTGGAAAATGTCAGAGAACAGTTCAAAGTCAAATTTGGCAGCGCCGCGCTCTGACATTTTCAAAATGCAGGGATGCGCTGTATTAACTACAATATGGTGCACCCCTGTGTTTTCCCTAGCAATGGCGCTAAGGTTAACTGCCTAGCACCAACACAGGCACTCTTACAAGGTAATGCAGGGAATTGATGTTTATGCGCAGGAAGGTGTCCCTTCCTTCACATAAACAATCCATAATGGCTATTTGTTACATAAACAATCATTAAAGGCTTTTTGCTTTTTCTATGTGTGATGCAAAATACTGTTCACATAGGAAAATCAAAAATGAGAATAAATGAAAGCTTTTGCATTGCATTCGTTTTTGACGATGCCACAGATTTACACCTCCTTGTAAATCTGGAGGAGCATCAAAAGCAATGGGTGTTGCGGTGGAACACCCACAGCAACAACCATTGCATGCACCTTTGCCGCAGAGGACTGCGGCGGAAAGGGGCATACTTACACAACCTTCTAAATATTGTAAATAGTGCTATGCCATTGGAGCTTCAAAAAAGGTGACGCTCCAGAGGGCGATAGAGTTTTGCAAATATGCCCCTAAATGCTCAAGTGGAGTAAAATTGAATACATGTAAATTCAGTTGGAGTCTCAGGTTAAATTTAATTATTCTACTGAGTCACAGTTGAGCCCATACCAGCCTATCCTTAATGCTACATTAACATACCTGAATAAAAATTATACATAATTTAGTGTGGTAATTCCTTAAATAATATGGCATTAAGGATGCAATATGTCTCCTTGCTTCTTCTGTATAACTCTCCACAACTGTGCACATAAATATTATTATCAAGAAAAAATACTATCACATACTTAGAACTATTGAAGGTTTCCTTTGATTTAATCGAATATGAAATCTGAGTTTGGTTAAATCCTTTCATTATGGGTTTTTTCTCCCAGAGTTCAACCTTCTTTGTGACATGCTCTACGTCCTTTTTAACAAATCAGTGGCCGCAATGAATTAGGGTGCTGAAATGTTGATCTTGGTCAGCTAGTTGGAAGAAATTTGATTATTTATTTAGGTGGTGACTTCCCACCTCCAGGAACAATCACAGCCCTTGTCGGGGTGAGCCCTCAAAGTCACCAAATTAAATTGAGCTCAGCCCCCTAGTAACTATGCCACAGAGCAGACAGGCTTAATTTAGGGCAATGTGTAAAATAATTATGCAGAAGCAAGACATTACCAACTTTGAAATGCAAAGTAAAAACAATCCAGAATCAAATTATAAAAATAGATTAAAATGTAATAAACATAATGAAACTAAATTCACAAAGTTTTAAGTAGGGATACCACATCAAAGAATTATTTGGCAATGATAGACAATGGTTGCTGTAGTCTGAGACCTAGACACAATTTGTTGCTGACTGCGAAGGAGCGCGGGTTGGATTCATCAACCAGGTTCGTCCTCGTCAAAGACTGTACCTTCTGACTTCAGTCCTTTAAGTTCTAATCAACTAAAGGAGCAGACTCCTAAAGCCCCTCTGATCTCAGGGGTAGGTCTTAGGGACTCACCGGGTGTCAAGCAGAGGACAAGCAGCAGGGTCCAGCCAAGGTCCAGTTGCCATTAGACAGCTGTGCAGTTGCAGAAAAAACAGGAGGTCAGTCTTATGACTCTTAGAGTCCATGTCTGTGTCCTGGGTACAAGAGGAAGGCTGGCAGAAGAGGGAGAACAAATGCAAATTGGCCTCCAGAGGCTTTAGGCAGGGAAATGGCAACCTTCTAAAAGTTACTTTACATTAATATTAGTTAACAAATCCATCTTCATCATTGAATTGGTTTTCTAATAACTATAAAAAATTGTTGCTTATTTTTTTCTACCTATTTGCTAACCAAAATAAGCATTATTAAATATAATAATGTAACCCAGTGTTTCATAAGGAACAGCCAACCTTGTTACAGTGAAAGTAGCATTTGGGGCTTTTTCACTGAAAGGACATGTTTGATGTTCAATTATTATTTAATGTCCTAATTACAAAAACAAGCATGCACCCTGCCTTGTGGACAATATGTCCTACATCGAGGTCACACATGAATATTTAAAAGGAACATTTCGACCAGTCAAAATGGCTTATTTTTGCAGTTTGAATTTGCTGTTTAAAATTGCAGCATCATCAACCAATCTACAAATGATTTGCATTGTCACTATATTTGATGGCACAATTGGTGCAGCAGTCCACTAGTGATATTGAACTTATATGGCCTGGGTATCCTTTGTGGATAGGTTAAATATGCCACTGAGGTGTATACCACTTTCATTGTGTTTGAAAGGTGAGCAGAGACACTTTATCACTGGTTATCCAGGGTAAAGTGCACAGAGTTCTACAGTCAGCAAAAATAGTCAAGACAAGGATCTGGGGATATAACTCCCAAATGACGGTCAATTCCTACAAAGTCATCTACAATCATTTCTTACAATATAGCACATGCTTGTTGCTATCAAGATTTCCTTTGCCTTCAGGGACAACAATGTAATAACTGGTGTGAGAGTTAATGTACTGCGAATGTTTACTGATTCGTTTATTTGGAGGAAGTGGCTGAAGATCATAATTTCTGAGAAGAATAAACAGACTTCTAGAGTACAATTCTCCTATACTGTCAGTATGCCTGCAAGGTCTACGAATTTTCTATCACACCTTATATTTTTTATGACATTTTGTAATTAATTCACTGTTACATTTCAAAAGAAACATTTCAGGATTAAGTAAGGTATTTTACGAGTATGAATGTGTTTAAAAAAAAAATGTATTTATAAAATGACACATATGGATCAGACCTCTGTAACCCAGAGACGTCTGCACGATCAAGATTCAGCATTATGACTTTGACTTTTCAGTAATATATTCAAGGAGAAAATGAGAGCAATGCAAATGAAATATGTCAAATGAAGCCCCCCCAACTCCTCCCTCCCCGTCGCACTAACAGCCTCGTAAATAGCAGCCTAGCTGTAAATTATGCTCTATTACCACTCGCTCCAAAAACTTAAATACTAAAGAACAACTTCCTCCACCAGCCAGGAATCTTTAATCCGGGTGGAGGTGTCCCAGAGCAGTGATCTGCTCAAGCAGCATGCCCCAATAGTCTGCCCAGCGCTTCCACACTTTCAAGTGCTTCTGCGGGCACCCTCTTGCAATGGAAATGGGAAGTTCCAGGCCCATGCAGAAGTCCATTCCCTTCTTCTATGTTGACACCAAAGGTGGCGTCGGCACCTTCCATGCCCTAGCAATATCTCTCTCTGACAAGGTAAACCCCAACAGCATAATATGTTGTTAATAGACATTGCCCCCAATTCCATTCATAACATGTAAAAGCATCAGTTTCAGTGAATGGGGCAAGTCACAGTCCAGCACTTCAGAAAGACAGGTACCACCCCTCTCCAGAACTGTGATAAAGAGAGACTGTGCCAACTGCATGCATCAGGGTCCCCTCCTCCCCCTTGCATCGAAGACATAAAGGGGAGGCCACCAATCTCGCCCTCCACAGCAGGACCCGCGTAAAGTAGACCCGGTTCAGATCTTTAAGTTGAATTAGGTGCAGCCGCACCGCTATGGCCACCCCCCGGGGGAAGCCATGGCCTCTGTCCAGTCCTCTTCATCAAGTGGACCCACATCTTCCTTCCAGGCCTCTCTGTACTCCAGAGTATGGATGTGTTTTTTCTTAAAATAACTACTGTTTACTTTTGTATTGTATTGTATTGTATGGCATACTTGTATAGCGCTAAACTGTCACCCAAAGGGTATCCTGGCGCTTGACTTGATCAGCCATACACAACTTTTGTGCTACTTTAGAACTTTACGGCAACCTGGGAAAAAGGTGTGTTTTTAATCCTTTTTTGAAGGAGGAGAAGTCCTCCTTACTTCTCAATGACAAGGGTAAAGCATTGCACAACTTAGCTGCGGTGAACCTAAAGCAACGTCCCCCCATCCGCTTCCTCATGATTTTAGGAATAACCACCAAGCAAGCGGAAGAGGTGCGGAGGGATCTGTCGGGAATGTATCAAGAGAACATCGTCTGCAGTGAAGAAGGCCCCTGGCCATGAAGAGCCCTAAAAACAAGGCATAATGCCTTAAAATCAATACGCCGGGCAATTGGCAACCAGTGGAGATCCATGAGCGCCAAGGAAGATGAATCAAGACGCCGTCTGGAAAGGGCCAGCTTAGCAGCCATATTCTGCACCCGCTGCAGTTTACCCACTAGGGTGGCTGGCGCGCCCAGAAGTAGTGTGTTGCAGTAATCGAGCCTGCTTAAGATGATACTATGCACTACCTCTGGGTGGGCATGCCCCGGGAGAAAGGAGAGGATCTTCCGCAGGGTTTGAAGCAGCAGCATGCACGTTGCCACGGTTTTATTGACAAACGCGTCAAGCTGTAGATTGGGTTCGAACAGCACCCCCAGGTTCCGGGTGGACACTGCCACTGCCCCCGTGCTCTGGAAAGAAGAAGGCCACAAGTCTGGTGGCAAAGGCCGAGGGACGCGATCTGAAGAGCAGTGCAGTACCTCGGTCTTGCAGTGAGGTGAGACTCGACCATTTTGCAGTAGCTGACATACAGCGGTGGAAAGTGTCCTGTGACACTGCATCCTTACCCTCAAATGAGAAGAGAAGTTGCGTGTCATCCGCATAGTTGATGACCGCAATGCCATAGGACTTGATTAAACTGATCAGGGGATGAGGTAAAGATTGAAAAGAATAGGGCTAATGGCCGACCCTTTAGGCACGCCCTGCCCCACCCTCCTGATGTCTGAGTGGTTGGGTGGCAAGGCAACCACCTGGTGTCTATTACCAAGGTACGAGACCAACCAGTCAAGGGCCAAGCCAGAGACCCATATATCCTCTAGTCTCCTGATCAGAGTGGCGTGGCTGACCATGTCGAACGCGGCCGACATGTCGAGCAGCACTAAAAAGGCTGCTCGACCAAGATCGACACGCGAACAAAGGTCATCCAAGGCGGTCACCAATGCAGACTCAGTGCCATGAGCTGGCCTGAAGCCAAACTGGGCCGTATCCAGGCAGATGTTAGTCTACAAAAAACTGGACAGATGTTTTGTCGCCAGTTTCTCCAGGATCTTAATTGGGAGAGGGAGCAGAGAGATAGGTCTATAATTTGCTGAGCAGGTAGGGTCCAGTGTGTCCTTTTTCAGAAGTGGCGATACCACGGCCAACTTCCAACAGTCCGGAACCTGAGCAGTGCTAAAGGACTGACAGCAGATAGCGTGAAGAGGGGGGTAGAGCTCCTCATGGAACAATTTCCAATATTTATGTGGCAATGGGTCTAGAGGAGAGCCCGACGAGATCCCATCCGCCACAGAGCAGAAATCCTCAAAAGAGGGAAGAGGGAAGCTTTTCAACTGAGCCCGCCTATCGTCCGGCTCTGAGAAACCAGGAGTGGTCCCCCCTACAGGGTGAGGCATAGCTTGAAGAACTGAGGTGACCGGGGTCCCAAGATTATTCAGAATGAGGGAGATCCTACCCTCAAAGGCCGTGGCCAAAGAGTCGCAAAGCAGTTGGGAGGCCAAGATGTCCTTAGAGGCACATGCGGCGCGAGATAGATCCCTAATAATCTTAAACAGTGCCTGAGATTTATTTGCCGCTGTTACAATGTTTCCTCAAGGAAACTAGCTTTAGCGCGCTTAATCTCAGTTTTATAAACCAGTAGCGCCTGTTTAAAGACAACCGTGTCGGACTTAAGATATTGGGCCCGATGTAGGTGGCCAATACCGGTCGGAAACGGCCGAATTCGGCCGTTTCCGACCAGTATTTGGCCTTTTGAGATGTGGGGGACCTTTTTTTGTCCGATTCGGTATTTTACCAATTCGGTAAAATTACCGAATCGGAAAAATACAGAATCGGTAAGTTTACCGATTTTTAAAATTCGGGATGTAGGTGGGACTACTTTCAGTCCCACAGGCCCTTCAGATTCGGTATTTTAACACCCAATCCAATTGTGCCATGTGACAGACAGACATGCCCTTAGGGCATGTCTGTGTGCCACATTGCACACAAGACAGTATTGGGGGTGCTAGAGGGTGTCAAAGTGACACCCCCTGCACCCTTGCAGAAATCGGTAATTACCGAATCGGTAAATACCGATTCGGTAATGCCCATTGATTCCTATGGGCTTCAATGCCCATAGGAATCAATGGGCATTACCGATTCGGTATTTACCGAATCGGTAAATACCGATTCCTTCCGATTCGGTAATTTTTAAAATAAAATTACCTACATCTGCCCTTCTCTTTTTTACCACTTTTTAAATACCGATTCGGTATGAATCGGTATTTATGAAGTGGTAAAAAAGATTTACCTACATCGGGCCCATTGTCTCCTCCAGTGGCGCTCAGCGCCTCTACACTGGAGTTTCAGCTGAAAGAGCTCCTTGGAGAACCAAGGCATAGCCGGTTTAGCCCTGTCTCTAATTTTCCGTAGTGGAGCTAATTCATCCAGTGAAATGGAGATTTTCTCACAGAGGGTCATATAACTCTCCTCCATGTTTTCTCCCAAAGAGAAGCCTTCCACTAGCAGGGTTGGCAGGCTCGACTGTTTTCTTTTAACACAAGTAATTGGCAAATGCTCAGACTATTTATTTATGCAACATTTTTGGAAATCAGTAACATCAGATGCCAGACCCTACATAATGCATATAAGTAAGCAGTTAAATTGAGTGCAAGTGCCTCAGAAGATACCATGTGCCTGCGACATATAATATGGGTTTTAAAATGTTAGATAAGCCAAATCATGAATGACCTGTTCCTATCTCCTTCTTGGAGCTACTTGGAGGACAGGAACTTTATTATTTTGAAGGTTCGCTTTGGTTTTTTCAAAATAGCCTTAGCAAAAACTGAGCCTACTATGACACCCAATAAAACAGACCAATGTTTCTCAGTACATGTAATGTTATGTTATTTAGGCTTTTAAAGCGCACTTATACCCAAGGGTGTCCTGGTGCTGAGCACTGTCTAACTGGTATCCCTCTGCACCTGAGCTTATAGGGTGAACAACCACGTTTTTAACCCCTTCCTGAAAGAAAGGAGATCCATGGAGATTCTAAAATGCATTGGAAGGTTGTTCCAGGCATCGGTGGCATCTAGGATAAAACTCCTGCCACCCCAATTGGCCTTCTTTGCTCTTGGAACAATCACTCGTTTTGCTTCCATGGAGCGCAGCATTCTCCCCAGGACATACCATTGAAGGACGCTTCTTAGGTGTTCCGGACCACTGCCCATCAAAGACTTAAAAACCGTACATAGGGCTTTAAATTGGGCCAGTTGTATTATAGGGAGCCAATGTAGGTGTAGCAGGCCATTTATAACCAGAACAAACCTTGGTGTGCCCGTTAGCAGCCTTGCTGCCGTATTCCTCACCATCTGTTATCTGTTGAGATGTTTCTTTTGAATATTCAGATAGAAGCTGTTACAATAGTCCAGACGGGACAGAAGGATGGCTGAGACAGTTGTTCTGAAGCTTTCCTCAGGTAGGAAGAATGTTTTTTTCCTCAGGGTTCTAAGGAGGAAAAAACCTGTTAAAACCACCCATCTGGCCTGGTCCCCAAACATCAGTGTGTTGTCCATAATCACCCCCAGGTTCTTGGCTTTCAGTGAGGGGGATGAAGGGTTGCTCATTTCATTGGGTCACCAGTCTGGTGACCAGAGGTTGGGGTTATTCTCAAAAATAATCACCTCTGTTTTGCCTGCATTCAGCTTAAGGCAGTTCACCGACATCCAGCCAGTCACTGCTTTCATACAGTCATGACAACTTGGAGCCGTTTCAGCTTCTTTACCCTGCTGAAGAGACAGCATGATTTGAGTATCGTCTGAATAGGATGTTAGTTGCAGCCCAAAGGATCTTATGAGGGTGACCAGTGGGCTTACATATATATTAAAAAGCGTAGGACTAAGGGAAGACCCCTTTGGCACCCCACAGGGAAGAGAGAAAGGCTCTGACATATCCCTCCCCAGATCCACCATTTTTAATCTGTCAGCCAAAAATGATTTCAACAAGTTCCAGGCCTTACCCTGAACCCCTGTCCTCGATAATCAGCCCATCAACACATCATGATGGACCTATCGAAGGCTGCTGACAGATCCAACATGATCAGGATTGCTGAGCCTCCCTGGTCCACCGCTTCACGAACCTCCTCTGTGGCTTTAATCAGTGCTATATCTGTACTATATCCCGCGCAGAACCCATACTGAGAGGGATCCAACGCGTTGTTGTTCTAAAAAAACAAACTGAGTTGCACATTAATAGCCTTCTCCATTATGTTCGCCGGTAATGGAAGTCGGGAGAAGGGCCTGTAGCTATTCGGATCGCTAGGCTCCAGATTAGGTTTTTTAATCAATGCAGAATTGAGGCTATTTTCCATGCTGTTGGATACAGAGCTGCCTCCAGTATAATATTCAACAGTGGCGTCAGGGTAGTGGCAATGACCTCAGAGGAGTTTTTAATTACTGATGCCGGACAGAGGTCCAGGGGGGATCCAAAACAACATCCCAACAGCAGGTTGGTAACCTCCTAGATCTCCAATGGGGTAAAACTCTCTAAAATGGGTGCATTGTTGACTTACTCAGGCTTTAACCCAACTGCTAGTTCCCTGACCTCGCCCTGCTGATTGCTAAAAGAAGAAAAGATGACTTCCACCTTATTCCGAAAAAAAGAGGCTAGTGCGTTGCAGAGTGCTGGGCTACTGTGAGTAATAGCGGCCTCAATCCAATTCACGTAGGCCGCCGTGGCCTCCTCTACATTACTGGGAAGACTTGGGTCCGTGTCTTTCAGGACCTCCTCTAGGTTGGAACTATCAATATTTTTGCAGGCCCTAATAGCTATCTTCTCCCTGGGTTTTAGCTTAAGTGGGGTCTGAGAGATAGAGAAAATGATGGCGGCATGATCTATCCAGGCAAGAGGATGGATCTCCAGCAGGGATAGGCTGGTGGAATTCATAAAACTTCCGTCCATGGTATGCCGGCCGCATGTGCTGGGCCTTCTACCCGCTGCTCGAGATCCCCTCCCGTCATAAGTTGCATCAGTCTTTCGGTATCTAAATCAGTGGAATCCTCAAGATAAAAGTTAAAGTCCCCCAAAATTGTGAAAGCTATGGCACATAACCCCTCCTCCAAAAATGTCCCAATGGAATCAAGAAATCCTCCTCTCGGGCCAGGGGCACGATAAATAAGCATGACTTTGAAAGTGTCTTGAGGGGAGAGCCCCCTCCTTAGAGGTCTGTCCAACGTGTGGCAGAGAAAGTCTGGAGGAGAGGCCTTAACAATATCTGGTCCTGAGTCCTTATCCATCCATAACATAACATCTGTTATGAATGCCATCATGATGTTATGTTCCTCTACAAACAAAGAGCATTCCACACTTTGTCTAACCATTTATCTGGCATTCAAAAGTAGGCATTTTAACTCAGAAACAATTCCCTGCTTCCCTGACCCTTCCTTTTGATTGGAGGGAAGGTTGCTAGGAAGCGCCAGGATATGAGGGAGTGACCGATGTCACTTTAAACAGAATTCCGCCATAGCTTCAGGCTTAACTCAAGGCATGAATCTAGGACAGCGCGGCTTACCCCCTTCTGGGTCCATCCTTCTAAGGGTGACTCTGATATACATCCAGTGATCTGACATCGAAGGTCCAGGGGGACTGGCCCTGAGCCCGGGCCGAGCGCGGACGGGCGCAGACGGGCTTGCCATCAAGTAAGATGACAAAAGTCCTCATCAACTATAGTTTCCAAAAATACAATTTTCAAGATTACTGTGTTTTAGAATGATGCTAGCTAAAATTTATGATTGGAAACATGGGGGCTGAACTAAAGATGTCGCTTTTCTTAAGAGTCAATATTTAAGAGTTTTTTAAAGGAAGGTTTACTATTTAGGCTTTGAATACTTGCTCTCTTTGTCAGTGTAACTGAAGAGTGTTTTAGTTCTGCCTACTGATTTTATAAGGAGGTAGCTATTAGCTATAATTATGTGTATTGGTAGACAAGGAATTTGCAACTGTCCTTGAAGTTGAGAGGTGGTTTAATATATCCTCAAAGATAAAATTGTTATAGTATCTTAGATCAGGTTACTTGAGATTACCAACCAGGACCAAATTATTTACAGTTGTGATACGTATGATATTTTGAGAGATAGCCTAGACCAGAGAGATATGTCATCACAATTATGCAGATGAAATTGAATAATAGTTCAAGGAAATTGTCTAAAATACATAATAGCTAGAAATACTTTAAGAAACTAGCTATCTTTTTAATTGATGATAAATGAGAATACAAGCCATGGAATAGAAGAGATTACCTAGTATAAGGGAGGTATTTTGTTTTACAATTATACAGTTAAAATCATATTGTAGTTTTAGGAACGTGTCTAATGTTTTCCACACTTTAGCCATTTTTTAATCAGCGATTAATACTTCCAGCCAGTCCGGCAATTGGTTTCAATAAGTGGTTTCATACTTCTTTCATTCTTAGAGTGCTCTCATACTTTTTTTATGGATTAATACAGTCATGTATTAGGCAAAAAGTGTTAAAACAGATATATTAATATGTTCATACAGTATAATTATTACTTAAGAATAGAAAGGCTGTACCTTATGCAGTTAAACGGTTGTTGTAGTGCCTTTTAATTGAGCACTATTTGACAAAGAAATTTGCCATGAATTTGTGCAAACAACACTAAAGAAGTAGTATGTTGAAACAGTCAAGCACACATTGGCTGTTCTCTGGAAGGCTGCTTCAGAAAAATAAGCTATGGTTAAACTGTTTTGAAAAGTCATCCTACGGCATATGCCTTTTTGAATGACAGCAAATCAACAAATAGCTGTAGTCATTTATTTATTTATAAAGTTTTATATAGCGCAAACAAGATCCCGAAGAATATCAGAGCGCTTTACAATAAGTTGGTGGAGAGGACAAAATGAAATATACACAGCAATTGTGAAGAAAAAAACCCACAATGATAAACAGTAAACAATGGTACACATAAAAGGTACAATATTAAGCAGACGATATGGACCATGACTGTTAGTTGTGCTATGGAGCTAGGAACCAAGAGATAGCCACCTTATGAGCATTACAGCCCCTTATGGTTGGAATTTGCTCATAGAGAATCTCTTGGCCTCCAGTTTTAAAGCCGCCGTCGAGGCGTGTCTGCGTACATCCGGAGGAAGAGAGTTCCATATTTTAGGGGCAGCACCAGAGAAGGCTTATGACAAGTTCTCTTTTTGCTAAGGATGATAGGATTCAGGAGGAGAGTAGAGGCACTTCTGGAAGCCCTCTCCCCGCAGGATAATTCAAGTTTTTGTGCTAGATAAGTGGGAGTATTGAAGTGCAGGGTTTTGTGCGTCAGGATTGCATTTTTTTGCTGGATTTGTGCTTCAAAGGGTAGCCAGTTGAGAGATTTAAGGACTGGGGAGATGTGCTTGTTTCGTTTGGAGCCTGTAATCAGCCTTGCTGCATAAGTGGAGCCAAGGCATATTTAGGAAGACGACAGAGAGTTGCACTGCCATAGTCTAACCTTGATAAGACAAGTTCCTGTACCACCTGCTTAAAATCCTTTTGTGGCAAGAAGGGTTTGATTATTCTGAGTGTCCTCATCAGGTGGTTTGCTCCCTTACAAACGTTGCTGATATGAGCCTTCATACTCAGGTGCGTGTCCACTGAGACTCCAAGCGATTTACTGAATCTATGATGATCGGAGTGCAGTTGAGAGTCATGAGATGAGGGAACCAGAGGTCAATGGGGGTGCGGTTCGGCCGGGAGCAAGAATTCCATTTTGGAAGCATTGAGCAGGAGATGATTCTCTGTTAACCAATTTTCGGTCGACGTGAGGATAGAATTTAGTGAGATAATGTTGTCCGGGGATGAAATTTTAGGATAGAGTTGTGTGTTTTCTGCATACATGTGGAAGAGTATATTCATAGAGTTAAGTAGGTTAGTAAGAGGTTCCAAGAAAAGATTGAAGAGGATAGGAGAAAGGGCAGATCCTTGGGGGACCCCATCAGTACTGGGTAGGGCTGAGAGAGAGAGTGATTTGACTTGAATCGTTGAAATCTGTGGAGAAGGAAGGATGAGAACCAGCGAAGCACCAAATTTGAGAAACCCATTCTGTTTTGTAGGATGGATAGGAGAATGTCATGAGAGACCGTATCGAATGCAGAGGAGAGGTGAAAGAGGATCAAGAGGCAGAATTCGTTTTTGTCAAGCATTTTCAGGATGTCATCAAAAATGTGTATGAGGGCAGATTCAGTGCTGTGACCTCTCCTGAAACCAGATTGGTGATGGTCTAAGAGTTGGTAATTCTCAATGTGAGCACAGATCTGGGATTGGACACATGTTTTGAGAAGTTTGGCTAGGGTGGAAGTGTTGGAGATGGGACGGAAGTTATTGAGATCCGATTTGTCGGCATTGAGTTTTTTTAGAATAGGTGAAACCTGAGCTGCTGTTAAGCAATCGGGGATCAAGCCTTGAGCTAAGGCGGCATGCACAATCTTGGTCCAGGTGAAAATGAGAGTGCTCTTGATCTCTCTGAAGATGGCCGGAGGCAGCGAGTCCCCAAAGTGGTTAGACGGGTTGGTAGTCTTGAGAATATATTCAATGTCTTTTTCACTAAAAGAGGAGAAGGAGTGCCATGAAGCATTGTTCTTAGCGTCAGCGACAGTTGGGCTATGCTTTTCAGGCAGGTCAAGGAGTGAGGCAGCTAAGGAAGGGGGCAAAAGACCCTTCTTAGAGGCGGGTTGATGGAGATGAGTCGAGATTTCTCCGGGAAGAAAGTGAATGTAACATGTGCTATGATTGTATATGTAATGTAATTTTTTTAGTCAATGGAGCTATTTACATATTGCACTTTGCAGTACGTTTAACAGTCCTACAGTAGTATTGCTTGCTTTCTACAGAATGCTATTCAAAAACCTATGTGCGGAGTCCTCAGTCTCTCCAATCTTTCCTACGTCGAAATCTGAGCAAATTCGCTGAGATCTCCAACTTGAGCCTACATTTTATCAGTGAATGTGGGAGAGACAGGGGAGAGTGGCTGGAAAATGAGGACTACTTACAACTAAATAGGAGAGGTGTAGCAGGGCGTAGTGAGGGATTTAGAGAGGGACAAACACCAACCCAGAGAAGAGTAAGCTGATTGCTATTCATAAACTGCACTTCTAAAACTACTAAAGATTAAATGTCCCAAGTCAGTTGTAAATGGGATTGGTGTCACTACAACGCATGCTTTTACATCGCATGCCTTTACAACGCGGTTTTTACCACGCAGTCCATTACAACGCATAATGCTTTTAGGCGCTGGATAGTGAATTATTTAATTTACTATTCCAACTCCAGTCCCCGTGGATAGCAGGGAAGGTGTTGGATAGTAAATTAAATATATTCCCTATCCTAGAGCGCCCCCCAGCGCAATGCGTTGTAATGGTATGCGTTGTAATGGTTGCGATGTAATGGTAGTGCGTTGTAAAAAATGCGTTGTAAGTGATGTTCCCCTTGTAAATGCACTCCAGCACAGACCTGGAATAATCCCATCCCACACGTGGCTAAACACTGGAACTGGACGCAGGGATCTAAAATAAACCATATAGGAAATAATGTTAAAATAAATTAACTTTCTTTAATTTAACGTTTAATAATTAATGTAACTTAATTTTTTGTCAACAAAATAATCAATTACAAAAATCAAATAAAATGAATTCTATACATAAGTTTTACTACATATTAAATAAAAATATACATTTTACTGTAGGTGGGATTGTTAATTAAATATATATAAATACATTATTTTTTAGTATACTGGGATGGTGCTGTGATTGTTTCTATTTGTTCTATTTTACAAAAATATTTTAAATTAATTACGTTAGTGTTTAAACTATTTTTGCAACATTTAAAAATAATGTAATAAACCTTTTTACTTTATACTTAACTAAAGGGTGATCTCCGCTCCAGTTTCAAAGACCTCTGCCTACATGTGAAAAGTTGCCAATAGTAACGTTACACTTGTTTATTTGGCTCCTCTCTCTGGTTTCAGGAAGGGAGGACATTTGAGTCCACACCTTGATGTAACTCTACATTCAGAAATGGTGAATAGTCAAAAGCATTACAGTTAAAATGCAAGAGTGCATTAATATGTGAGTAAAACTATTGAACTGTAAAGATGTTTCCATGAAACAACAAAAAATCCTCTATGACAGTTTGTTTTCAAATAAACATGTAAGCAACTGTAAACGTGTTGAGGCTCCAAGTTTCAATAAGGGACCACAGACTTCAGTTTTCACTGTCTGAATAACTGTGGGTGATAGGGTTGCCAACCAACTGGAGAGGGATACCCAAACATTTACAAAACACTGGTGTTCCTTTCATACATTTAAAGCTACTACTGTCTGCTCATGTGCAACTATTTGGAAACCATGGGGCATATTATCAAGGGGGCGATAGGCAATTTTCACCGCTTTAGCGGCAGTTTTTGGCCGCTAAGCAGCGATAATACTATCGCCCTATTAGCAAGCTGTCACTAACAGCAGTTAGCGACAGCTTGTAGGCGATAGCGAGCGGTTTGGGGCCCGCTTTGCATGTCAGCGATATTTATCGCTAATGACATGCAAAGTGGGCGTACCCAACCTGTTAGCGACTGAAAGCAGTCGCTAACATCTATATCGCCTATTAGCAACACAGCCGTAGCGATGGAAATATTCGCGCTAAGCGCGAATATCCCCAAAAACTAACACCTGCTCAGACCAGTTCTTAGCCATTATATCCAATGGAAGGTGGATATAATTGCTAAGACCTTGTTAGCGATAATGCCTGAATATCGCTGCATTTGCAGCGATATTCACGGATTTTGCCGCTATCGCCGGGAATTTTATCGCTTTTGAGATGAATGTTGGTAATACCAAATTATCTCAGCGATAAAATCCCGTGATGCGCGGCGATAAAAAAATTGCTGCTAACCCTACTTAGCGATAAATATCACTATTTGTTGATAATATGCCCCCATATACAATACCTCTGTTTCTTGGGTTACCTTATTTTGCATCCTTCCCTCTCAGCTAATAAGATATTGCATGTTTGTGATCATATTATCGTGTTTCATTGCCTTTCATTTGTGCAAATATTAAATATCAAAGTCTTCCTGCGCACACACTTAACTCGTTTCTCTATGCATGTTTTTCCTGTACAGCACACATTTATCAAAACCAAAAGCTGTTTTTCTATAGCATTCCTGTAGTGTTCATCTCAGAGATCTCTCAAATAAAAGTCCTTCCACCCTTCATTTTCTCGCTGTGATGTTACCGTGGGTTTCAAAGAGAATAGCATTGTGCTTCAGTTTAATTGTGATCACGTGCCAAGAAAAGCAAAATGAAAGAGCGGTCCGGGTAATTAGCAGAGAGTCTACAAGCCAGCAGCCATATGTCACTGTCTTATGTTGATTTCGTTATCTTTTTCTTTTACTGCTTCAACCGCATTTTGAGATATTGCTGGTCAGAACGAGGTCAAAGAAAGCAGCTTCTTTTCCCTTTTGGAAGAAGTTTAGACACAGTTTTTTTTCAAATATCCTACTTGCCTGTGATTCATAGAGCTGTTCTTGTAACGTTTGTTAGAGTCACTCAAGAAGGTGACGTCTGTGGTGGGCTACAACATGCTTATCCTATCAACAGGGTATGAATTAACTTGTACAAAACACTATTAAAAACAGAACCAAGGTAAAGAAATGCGTTCTGCTTTGGCATTTTAAATTGAACAGGTTTATAATTTTATACACATTTAGGTCTCAATTTCCAACTTTTTAGAACTCACAAAAGGTCTTAAGGTTATGCATGGAAAGTTCAACAGTCGTAAGATTGAAAAGATGCTTTTGAGAAAATCTGCAATGCTGCTGAAAAAGCAAACTCTATTTTTCTCTCAAGGTGGGGGACAACGGTTTCCTGAGGACAAACTTCTTTCGCTACACCCCTACACGTTTTGGGGGTTTCCTCACGCCCTTTCCACTTCACAGAAGTAAATGACCACCTTTGTGATAATCAGCTCAGAGTGTGCACCTGGAGAGGTAGGGGGTCGTTTCTAAGGCCCATATTAAAGCAGCTCACACAGGGGCGGCTCTAGGCTCATGGAGGCCCTGGGCAGGGAGCGTAGGTAGGGGGCCCCGGAAGAGGGGGTCTGGGCGGGGCGGAGCGCGGAGGCCAGTGAAGAGGGGGGGGTCAGGGTGTTTGGAAGTGGAACAGAGCCGGAGGCCGCCAAATACTTGCCAGGGCCGCCACGCAAATATGTATCCATCCTCAAAGGATTATTATATTAAGGATATATATTGGTGTGGTGGCCCCTGGGGTTTGGTGGCCCTGTGCAGGTGCACAGCTTGCACATGCCTAAAGCCGGCCCTGGCTCACAAGGGAGTACAGAGACTCCCTCCTTCATTTGCAGGGGAGCCATGGTACCTTGTCGGATGCCTTCTGTTGTAGTATGAAAGTTCACAGGAGGCCAGGTAGTATTTCCAAGAAGTAACTTTATTCAGGTTGAAGTTACAGAAGCTTTAGGTTAAAGCCAAGATGGTATGTAGGCCAATATGTACACCCCACCAGGAGCAGCCTCGTAGCCGCTCAGCCTGCAGACACCAACTGACTCACACCAAGCCCCCACATGCCATGACCTCATCAACATTCCACACACACTCAGGCTGAACAGCAAGGGGAAAGAGAGAGCATAGAAAGAACAGGAAAAGTCACACTACTACACCTTCCTCTGGGAGAGGAATACCTACATGAAGGAAGATTTTCTAGATGAGATTGTGCTCCCCACCTCATCCCCCAACCAGGCAACTCTATGTGTAGTTTCGCTATGGAACCATAGTCCTTAGCACCTTTACTGTCAGGTGGTTACGTGCTCTAAGGGGATCAGGTAGGCAGTGCCCATGAAGGGGAGCTGCCAAATAAACCATCGAGCACGTATTGTTCTTTTGCTCAGTTTACATGAATTGTAGACTGCATTAGATAATTCCTCTATGCCAGAAACTGGGAGTTAGGGAATACAAAAAGGACCTTAGGTTGCTGAAATCAGACATTAATAAGTTGTTCATTTTTGCACCCACCCAGGTCGTGTTGGGAATGTGGAGAACGAGGCAAAGGTGTGGGTTGCCCCGGCAGCGAGGCTGGCGGTGACATAGCTATTGAATGATCCAATTATTTCCCTATAATAATTGATATAATGATGTGCTACTCTTGTATAACTATTTTAAATCTTTTTAAGTAGCAAGCTGCATGACATGAGTTTTGTGCCTTGATTTTAAAACGCTTATGTTTATAGATTATAATTAACTTTTTTTTATGAATGGCTGCATCTACTAATATTGATTGTAAGAGTTATAGAGTGATGATTTCATGTTTTTACTGATTTATCTATTTTTTTTACTTTTATGGCCGAGTGCTGAAATAAGGATTTTGACTAACTAAAAAATTGTCCTACTGTGTGTCAGTTTACAGTGAGATGGCAATTTAGTCCCATGGAGAACATTACTAAAGCACTCAAAAAGCAAAAGGAAATTTTAAGAATATAGATAATATCAGCTCATACCACTATCAAACACAAGTACGACAATTACATTTAGAACACATTTCCTTTTAAACATATTATTTTTACTGTTGCCTTGCATACCATAGCACTGTAAAAAAGCTTTTTTTGTTTTGCTAATAACTTTGGTGCTGTTTGAGGAGTCTTCACGAAAGTTTCAGAACAAGTTTGCCAGCCACTGCAGTGGTGCATGGAAAGATTTGGGTGATCCGTCAAGCCAGAACCAAGAAATTGCATGGGGAAAACACATTTTCCCCATGCAATTTCCCATAGGAATTTTAGAGACGACTAGAGCCCAAACTGCTGAATGGAATTATACAAAATTAGGCAGAAAGCTAGAGCTTGGTCCAAAAAGGGTGCTTTTTAGATTTCGCATACACAGCACAAATATATCTTAAAAGGGGGTTGTTATCAGTTCCCATTGACGAATTACAGTGTTCTTTCGCTTTTTTTTATTAGCTTGCCCTGGCTGCACACATTTACAATATTTCTACTAAAGCTGTTCACACTGTTTAAGCTCCATTCACAGACAAGATAAGATCTCTTCCCATGAAAAAGGCAGACATCTTCTAACAGTATGCTGGAATGCTTGCTTTTTGTAACTTAGGGCCTGATTCCAACTTTGTTCCAGCGGCTCAATGCTGTCCCTGATGTGCCAAAGCAGCGCAAGGACCGCTGACTGTATTTCGAGTTGCAAATGTGCAACTCGTAATATGTTTGGCGGTCCTTTGGCCTTTCCCATGGGGGTGCCTTGGAAACAAGCACCGCAATGGGAACGGCCAAAAGAATCCAACACAGCATGGAAGGTGAAGTCTATGCCATTCCGGAACTGAGGGGAAGACAGACAGGGGGGGACATGTCATGCGCCACTGAATGTATCCCTATGGCGTGGGGGACATGCTGGCCCTGTAGGGCCCCTTTGTTCTTACACCCCAAGCTTTTTCATGGTGGGTCTCCACCATGAAACGGCTGGTGGTGCAAGAACTCGAAATATGTTAAGTGGTACTGTGCTATTCCCTGCTCAGCATAACTTGTTGTGGCGCTCCTGCGCCACCACCAGGGAACAGCTGTTACCTGAAGCAGCAGGTGGTCTACCACCGATACAGCTTTATAAGTCTTAATCAGCAAAACGGTTAACTGCTACTCCTGGCCACCGCAAGTTTAACAGTCGCAAGACTGCCAGACTCATCATCAGGCCCTTAGTTGTGTAAAGCAGATACTTTAATCTTAGAACGTTTGATTATTGCTAAAATGTAAAACTAAATAGGCAGTCACAACACAAGTGCAGTTACCTTGCAGTCAACAAGGTCATGATTTCAACGGTGCAAGCAGGAGCAGTGACGCCAGGACCAAAAGCTCCACACTAAACACCTAAAATTGCTATATTTTACTAGTAAACAGGTAGTCACAAGTGCAGTTACATTGCCGACATCAGGGTCATGATTTGGATGGTGCAGCATGTGCAGTGGCACTGGGCCCAAAATTTGTCTTGACCTCCTCGAAAAACCTAATATTGCTACACTCATTATACAGGCAGTTACAATTGCAGTTACCTTCCAGTTACAAGGAGCTTGAGATAAATTGTGCAGCAGGTGCAGTTGTACCAGGGTCAAAAGTTATCATAACTCCACTAAACACCAAATATTGCTATATTTTAGTACTAAACAGGCAATCACAAGTGGAGTTATATTGCAGATACCAGGGGTCATTATTTGAATGATGTAGCAGGTGTAATATCACCTGGCCCAAAAGTTGTCAGAACTCCTCTAAACACATAATATTGCAATATTTGACTACTAAACAGTCAGTTAAAATTGCAGTTACCTTGAAGGTAAAAGGGACTTGATTTAAATGATGCAGCAGGTGCACTCGGGTCAAAAGCTCTAGGGACCCACTAAACTCAGATTATTGCTAAATGTTACTAATAAACAAGATAGTCACAAGTGCATTTATCTAATAGGCAATAGGGTCATAATTTGAATGGTGCAGCAAGTGCAGTAGCACCAGGAGCAACATCTCTAGGCACCCCACTAAACACCTACTATTGCTATATTGTACTAATAAACAAGCAGTCACAAGTGCAGTTACCTTGTAGACAACAGGGTCATGGGTTGAATGGTGCAGCAGGTGCAGTGGCACCAGACCCAAAATGTATCATGACCTTCTTGAAAAACCGAATATTGCTATATTTTACTTCTATACAGCCAGATACAACTGCAGTTTTCTTGCAGTTAAAAGGGGCTTGATTTGAATGGTGCAGCAGGTGCAGTGGCACAGGCCCACATCTCTAGGGACCACATTAAATGCAGAATATTGCTAAACTTTACTACTAAACAAGCAGTCAGAAGTGCAGTTATCTAGTAGGTACTAGAGCTATGATTTCAAAGGTGCTGCAGGTGCAGTGGCACCCGGACCAAAAGTTGTCAGAACTCCTCTAAACACCAAGTATTGCTACATTTAAGTACTAAATAAGCAGTCACACGTGTAATTACCATGCAGGCACTAGGGTCATGATTTCAGTGGTGTATCAGGTGCAGTGACACCGGGGCCCAAAGCTCTAGGAAATCCTCTGAACACCCTATAGCAGCTCATGCAGTGACACAAGAGACAAAAGCAGTCATAACTTCTCTAAATACCAAATATTGCTATATTTTACCTATAAACAGGTAGACATAAATGCAATTATCTTGCAGGCACTAAGGACATGATTTAAATGCAGCATCAGGTGCAGTGCCACCAGGCCCAATAGTTGTCAGAACTCCTCCCAACACATAATATTGCTATTACATCAATAAGTTCTATTATTACCCTCTTTCACTTCTTAAATTTTTGCTATTCAGATTCAAAAACTTTATTCGATCATTAGTTAATAATCATAAAAGTACATACATACATAAGTAATAAAACATGAGGATACAGCAAATTTAAGGATAATCACATATCAAAGAGCATGTTATTCCTCAAGCATATCGCCTTTAAAATAAATACAGCAGTAAAAAAACAGATGTCCTGCGAATCAAGTCCAAATAAAAGCCCCATGGCCGATACAATAGTGGATACGTTATATTTTTTAAAAAGCGGTTTCAAATATATTTTTCGAAGGTGAAGATAAAGAGGGCTATTTTGCTATTACTTGGCCACACTATACCACCAGTAAAAGCACAATATATTGCCCTTTTGTAGATACACAAGTCATAACACTTTAACAGACTTGTGTAACTTATATTGTACAACTACTCAGCAAGGTATAACTTACAACAAAAACTGTTTAATAATAATCACTTAGACAAAGCAAATGCATTTACCATTGCTTGTTATAATTTGGTGTAAATCTGTTCTGCAGTTTTGGAGCTATTAAAGTAAAAATATTTATGGATATCTAGAGATGTGGATCAGGATGGATTTGGCAATCAACATGCCAACAGCAATGCCATGATTGGCTGGTGGCAACCTGAGAAGAAAGTTGCAGTTGTCATTTTGTGTATCAGGACACTGTTCCGTGGGGGGGGGGAATAAATTGTTAATGTGATAGAAGGGTCAGGGCAGAGGTACCCTGGCCCCATGAGACTGAGCGAAGGGTCTGTGAGCGACCCCTCATGGGAAAGAAATTTCCCAAAACCTTTTTTTGTTTTGAGGAGGCGAAAATCCGTAGATCGACCCAGATCCTCAAGAATTTTGGTGCATCCATGGATCCGAACCCCAATTAAAAAAAACAGAATTTCACACTCACAGATCTACACAGCTACTGATACCCAGACACACACTCACACACCCACTTACACAACCACTCACACACCCACTCACATACCCATACAGCCACTATTACACCCACTCAAAGACCCACACGGCCATTCACACAACCACTCACACACCAACACACCCACTCACACACTTACAAAACTACTCACACAAACACTCACAGACCCATACAGCCACTCACATACCCATGTGCACACCCACATAACAACTCACACACCCATACAGCCCATCACACACCAACTCACAGACCCACAAAACCACTTGCACACCCACATAGTCACTCTCATACCAACTCACACTCGCTTACAGCCACACCCACTTACATACCCACACAGTCACTCACACACCCATATAGCCACTCATTCAACCACACAGTCACTCATACATTCGCTCACGCACCCACATACAGCCAGTGATAGACTTAAAGAAATTGCAATAGCATATGTTTGAATTAAATGTGTTGTTGTTTTAGCATAAAATGTTTGCAATAAAACTGACAGTTTGTTTGAGGATTTGCAAAAGATGTGTGGATCTATAAAATGAATTAAGAAAAAAAGACTACATAAAGTACCTTACCATAATTTCTTTGATGTTTAGTTTTAAAATATATAATAAGAATGAATGTGTAAATAAAATGTATTGATAAACTTGTGAAAATGTACATTGGTAAATTAAACTCATGTTCAAATTTTAGTACATTTTGTATTTTCACCAAAAAAGGTTACAGAGACAGTATAGTTACGAAATAGCACTAAAAAAGCATAGAAATTCACTGAAAAACAAATGTTACAGGTACATTATAGTTAGGAAATAGAATTTAAAAATCCTCAGAAATTCACTGAAAAAAACAAAGGTTACAGGGACTTCATAGTTAGATACAGATTTGACACACACAAAACCATAGGAAGACAGCAGTTATACTTATAGTTGTTTCAAGTACATATAACTCATGCCCTAAGGAATCTATAACTCGTGCCCTCTCCATGCACAACTAATTCGCCCACACATTACATCACTCATGACATCTTCTTTGACATCATTGATAATATCATTGCAACATTTGTAGTGAAATTCTTGATGAGAAACTGTGCACAGGGAGGCGTGAGTAATAGTTACATTAGGACACGAGTTATTGATACTTGAGATAACAATATCTTTATTGTGTGTGTAATATCTAAATCTAAATATAACGCCCCTGTAACCTTTATTTCCATGCAAAAAAATAATATATATATATATATTCACTGAAAAAACCATAGGTTTCACAACAGTTATAGTTAGCTGGAAATTTTACTGACATAAAACCATTGAAATTCCCACGTTATAGTTAGTTGGACTCACTATAACTTGCGCGTGCAATGCACTGCTGATGACGTCACATATTACATCACTCATGACATGGTCAGTGACATCACTCATGACATCACTGATGACACCATCCAGTGAATGTGTGTCTTTCTGAAAAATAAATATTAGTGAGTAATGTTTACATTTTTAAATATATGTATTAGTGTTTCACTTTGTGTATAATTGGCTGCATGGGTTGGTGAGTAGCTACATGTGCATGTTCATGGGATATTAGATGTTTTCTTAGTATCAGTATGAGTGTCTATATGGTTTGGTGGGGGTATTGCTTAGCACATAGATGCATGATTGACTGACTCTCTGTATGTGTTTTGAAGACAGCATATGTGCAGGACTGTATGAGTGAATGAGTGTGTATATGTGTGTGTTACTGAGTGAATGACTGTCTCACTAGTGTCTTTATCAGTAACTACATATGTTTTAATCTAGTATATGTGAATATTGATGTATATAAGTGAGTATATGTGAGAGTAAGAGATTGTAAGAGTTCCTGTTTAAATAAGTATGTGTTTCTATAAGGGATTGTTTAAGAGAATAAATATGTTTAAATTTCAAAAGAAGTAAGGTGGTAGTGTGTGTATAACTCTATATGCAAATAAACGGATGTTCAATAGTTTCTTTGCATGTGTGAGTATGTGTGTGAGTAACTTTTGGATGACTGTCGGTGTGTAACAGGATGTATAGGTGTATCACTACATATGATGAGTGAGTATATGTATGAGTGAGTATATTGAACTGTTTGTGAATGAGTAGATGTGTATATAGATGGTGGAATTACTGAATTGGTTGTTAAAACTGATATGGTTATCTCCATTTTTTTTATAAATTTTAGTTTCTATTTTTGAATATGTGTTTCAAGGGTTACATTACAGTGAAAGGAGGTCTGTCACTCTGTCACAAGGATGGTGTCATCAGTGATGTCATGAGTGATGTCACTGACCATGTCATGAGTGATGTAATATGTTATAGTGAGTCCAACTAACTATAACATGGGAATTTCAATGGTTTTATGTCAGTAAAATTTCCAGCTAACTATAACTGGTGTGAAACCTATGGTTTTTTTCAGTGAATTTATTAGGTTTTTTAAATGCTAATTCCTAACTATAACTGGTGTGAAACCTATGGTTTTGTCAGTGAATTTCAAAGGTTTTTTAAATGCTAATTCCTAACTATAAGTCTCAGTTTATAAGTAAGACTGTTAGCGCTCTAGTTGTTCTTTAGAACACTCTGGGACATTCTGTCATTGGGCTATATTTGGGCTACATCTGGCTGATATTTGGGCTACATTTGGTTTTTTTGTCTCTGGTGGCCATCTTTGGGCTACATTGGGCTACATTTGGGCTCTAACATATATATAGCCCAATGTAGCCCAATATATATTTTTTCAAAGTTAATTTTCATAAAAACCACTTGAGCATATATCTTGAGACATAGTAAAGGCACATCGGGCTACCAGTCCCTACAATTTTGCCAATTTTTTTTTTTATATTGTTTTAAAAAAAAAATTTTTTGCCTTGCAGCGCTTCCGGTGCACGCCCCGGTGAGCGCCCCAGAAAGCGTAGTTTTATGAAGCGCCCCGGGGCGCGCACCGGGGAGCGTCCCGTAAGCGCCAATATCGCGAACGAAAACATGATCGTGGTGTATCGCGTAGCCGCGACCGCGTGATACGCACGGCGTAAACGCACCCGGAAGCACTCGAGCAAATACGATCGCGCAACGTTGGCCCCCGACGCGCTTACGCTACGCGTGCCTGCCGCGAATGAATTCACGCTACCGATTCCGTCAATTACAAACAGAAATACGGGCACTCAGGAAGCTTGTATCGAAATGATTTATTTCAGCAGGGGTATGAGAAACAGACGCGTTTTGGATTGCTCCTTCATCAGTGTTACATCTGCTGTTAGTCAGACACCATTTTCAATGTTTCCGCGTCATGAGTGACCCCCACATCAAACCTAGGGGGTCAGGCAGGGTCTACCCTGCCCCCTTTTGGTCATTTCCCCCTTTATTATTGCCCCCTCTTGTGTCTCGATCCTACCGAGACACAAGATGGCGGCCGCTCCAGACTGTTTGGAATGTTGACAGACACCTGAGAGCCAATCAGCTTTCCGCTCGCGAACTCGCGTAGCGCGCTGGTACGCGCCCCGGTGCGCGCCCCGGTGCGCGTACCGGGGCGCGCTTAAAGATATATATATATATTTTTAACCTAAATTACTCAAAATCCACTGGAGCACATATCTTGAGACATAGCAAAGGCACATCGGGCTACCAGTCCCTACAATTTTGCCAAGTTTGGTGGAAATCCATTCAGCCATTCGGGATAAAAGTGAGTCCAACCGCCCTATTGAAATTAACATGGGGAAAACACGTTTTGGGACCCCCTTTTTATCTCGGCCCCCGCTTGACGAATCCCCCCCAAATTTTCAGGGAAGGAGCAGAGAGCAGCGAGGCAAATGTAAGGAAAATTACAGGCAGATTCCTCAACCATATATGTACATATATATATATATATATATATATTCACTGAAAAAACCGTGGAATTTCAATGGTTTTATGACAGTAAAATTTCCAGTTAACTATAACTAGTGTGAAACCTATGGTTTTTTCAGTGAATTTCTTAGGTTTTTTAAATGCTAATTCCTAACTTTAACTGGTGTGAAACCTATGGTTTTTTCAGTGAATTTCAAAGGTTTTTTTAATGCTAATTCCTTACTATTAGTCTCACTGTAAGACTGTTAGCGCTCTAGTAGTTCTTTAGAACACTGTGGTACATTCTGTCATTGGGCTATAGTTGGGCTACATCTGGCTGATATTTGGGCTACATTAGTTTCTTTTGTCTCTGGTGGCCATCTTTGGGCTGCATTGGGCTACATTGGGCTACATTTGCGCTATATTTGGGTTCTAACATATATATAGCCCAATGTAGCCCAATATATATATCTTCAAAGTTAATTTTCTTAAAAACCACTGGAGCATATATCTTGAGACATAGCAAAGGCACATCGGGCTACCAGTCCCTACAATTTTGCCATTTTTTTTTTTTTGTGCTTTGGTGCGCTCCCGGTGCGTGCACCGGGAAGCGTCCCGTAAGCGCCAATATCGCGAACGAAAACATGATCGTGACGTATCGCGTAGCCGCATCCGCGTGATACGCACGGCGTAAGCGCACCCGGAAGCACTCAAGCGAATACGATCGCGCAACGTAGGCGTCCGACGCGCTTACGCGACGCGCCCCCGGGCGCGCCCCGGGGCGCGTAGCGTAAGCGCGTCAGGTCATGTGACCTGAAAATAACACTTTTCATTGGTTCAGAAGTTTTTTTTTTCTAAATTTTGAGTAACCCACCCATTTCTCTCACTATTGATTTGCACTTGGAGAGAGCAAGAGGTGTTCTGTGTATTTTCTTCTCATAATTTTCCTGATCTACAGCAATGGCTGCAAGGGAGTCATCCAGCAGTGATTCAGATGGTTTTTTGCCTGTGGACCCTCCTCTTCAGAAAAAAAAGAACCACTTCATCTGGAAATTTTATGACATCCCTGATGAAAAAAAAGTTAATGCTAGTAAAGTAACCTGCAAAATATGTGGCAGTATTTTATCCAGAGGCAATCCTCAAAAAAATATAGCTTTGGAAATGCCAATTTAGGGGGTCATTAGGAGCATGAGGGAACGTCCGCATGGGCTGCGGCGTTCCCTCTGTGCAGATTAGGATGTGACCGCCAGGGTGGCGGTCACATCCTCAATCTTTAACATTGCAGCAGGTGCAGCTTCAAGCTGCACCCGCCGCAATGTTAAAAATGCATGCACAGCATTTGCGTGCACAAAGCGGCAGGCACCACGCGGTGCCGGCTGCATAGTGGATGCAAAAGCAGGGGGGTACCATAGGTACCCCCCATGTGCACCCCCCACCACCCTGAAGGTCCGTATGCTTTTACATGGCGGAAAAGCCACCGTGGAAAAGCATAGAATTGCAGACATCCTAATATGCCTGGCGGTGTCTGATAGACACCGCCAGACATGTTAGTGCTTTTCCGCCGCGGTCGGAAGGCGACTGCGGCGGAAAAGCTGCGGACAGAATATCAGACCCACCAGCCATCCTAATTTGGCGGTGGGTCTGTGGAGGCTCCACAGCATTTTTCCCGCATCCTCCGGGTCGGCGGTGGCTTCTGCCGGCCCGGAGGATGCGGGAAATCCGCAATCATAATTAGCCCCTTAATTAGGCATGTCAAAAGAAGACATCCAAATAATTATTGCAGGGAGAGTGTCAGGGAGCTGGCACGGAATTTACCAAGAGATGGTGGCAGCACCTTTACTGGTGGAGCAACACCTTCAGGAACAACACGTGAAAGAATGGTCCCAAACGTGCAGCCGGTCTTTGCAGGCATTAAATTTCTATGCGTGGACTGTGACAAACTGCTCTGTTATGGGGAGCAGAGCGTTGAACTCATTGCTATAAAGAGACAGGAACACCGCTGCTCTCCCAGTCCCTAAATTTTCACATTGTTTTGCTCCTGTTGAGCAGTTTTTGAATCCCTGTTTTTGTTTTTCCCCTAAAAAAATCCCAAAAAATATAAAATCGTTCTAAAAAGTTTAGAAAAAATATAAAACAACAAAAACAAAAAAAAGTTCTTTTCAGAACTACCTCCAATTTATAAAAAAATGCTATTTAAAAAAAAAAATTGTCATTCTTTTTTCTCCATGGTACGCTCCCCGGTCGTGTACCGGGTGCTCCCCCCCGCGAAAATCGAAAATTTTTATTTGTCCTACAGGACCCTTTTTTTGCCCCCACATCAAACCTAGGGGGTCAGGGGGGTGTACCCTACCCCCTTTTGCTCATTTCCTCCTTTGATTTTTGCCACCTCTTGTGTCTCAATCCTACCGAGACACAAGATGGCGGCTGCTCCGGACTGTTTTGAATGTTTACAGACACCCGTGAGCCAATCAGCTTTCCGTGCGCAAGTTGCGTGGCGCGTCCGGAGCGCTCCCCATAGATATATATATTTTCTTTAACCTAAATTACTCAAAATCCACTGGAGCACATATCTTGAGACATAGCAAAGGCACATCGGGCTACCAGTCCCTACAATTTTGCCAAATTTGGTGGAAATCCATTCAGCCGTTCGGGCTAAAAGTGAGGTCGACCGCCCTATGGAAATTAACATGGGGAAAACACGTTTTAGGACCCCCCTTTTATCTCGGCCCCCGCTTGACAAATCCCCCCAAACTTTCAGGGAAGGACCGGAGCTCGACGAGGCCATTTTGAGGAAATTTTCAGGCAGATTCATCAACCGGTGCCAAAGTTATTCCAAATAGAATTTTGAGATTTAACATTGAAAAAAATCCTAACTATAACTACCTACTGGCGACCGCCAGTAGGTAATAAACACATATATATACAGGCATTAGTGATGCAGCCGAGTTGAATACTCATGATCTACGTGCTATACAGAACTTGGAATCCTTATTAGCAGAGCAATCTGATTCCCATGGCACCGAAGATCCGGTGGGATTATGTACGGCTGGCCTCACTCAATTCAAAACTCGATCCACATTTACTCCGGTGATGATACATGATAATATTGATGTGTTCCATGAAATGACAACTAAAGAAATCAAGAAACTACATACCAAAGTTTTGAAAGATACCCACTATCAGGTCCGAAGAAACAATCAATATACCAATTTCGTTAAGAGAATTCAAGGAGACCAAAGCATAATTGTGCGCCAGGCTGATAAGGGCGGCAACGTCGTTCTGTGGCCTCGAACATTATATCTAGAGGAGGCCCAATCACAATTGAACGATCCACTATGTTATCGACGGTGTGACAAAATAGCTATTACCAGGTCTCAATCTGAATTCTTTTCCTTATTGTTAGGTTGGCGAAGCATGGGCTTATTGAGTATGGATGAACTGAAGTTCTTGAAGAATGAGAATCCTATAATACCAGTCTTCTACCTCATTCCTAAAATTCATAAGCATGCAACTACCCCTCCTGGCAGACCAATTATTTCGGCCTGCAGGAGTTTATTGGAGCATACTGCCACCTATATAGACTTTTTTCTACAGGACTTTGTGAGAGGTTTACCATCATTTATTCAGGAGATTTTCCTAGAAAAATCAATGACATTGTATGGTACCCTGATTGCTGGTTAATCACTTTGGACGTGACATCGCTCTACACGTCCATTCACCAACAGGACGGTGTTAGGGCAGTCCAATATTTCTTAGACTTCAGACCGGCAGTATTGTCACAGCACAACAAGATGCTCATTGCCATGATCAGCCACTGTTTAAACAATAACTTTTTCATGTTTAACAAGCAGTATTTCCAACAGACTAGACTAGACTGGATTATGCCAGCTCTCTCTTACTGGGGGCAAACCTTGCCGAAACCACCAGACTGCAGAGAGTCCAGAATGCGGCAGCCAGGGCCCTGGTAGGTCTCCCTCGCCATTCCTCGGTATCCGGAGCCTTGAAAAAATTGCACTGGCTCCCGGTGGGTAAAAGGATCCAGTTTAAGGCACTGTGTTTAGCCTTTAAAATCCTCAAAACCGCTTCCCCCCAATGCTGTGCCCCCTCCTGTCAGAGTACATTCCGAGGAGGTCGCTCCGCTCAGAGGGACAACATCTCGCGATTATCCCCGCACCAGACTGGCCAGAGTAGGCGGACGATCCTTTAGCTTCCTAGCTGCCAAGCTATGGAATAGCCTTCCCGAAGCGATCCGTGGTATACAGGACCTTTTAGCCTTCAGAAAGGCCATCAAAACTCATCTCTTCCAATAATTCTTACTTCTCTCTGTGCCTCTAACCCTCTGCAATCTGTCTGCTTGCAGCGCCGGGACGCCCCTTTGCTGGGGCAGCCGCGCGCTATACAAATCACTATAACATTAACTTTAACAGGTCAGAGGAGTGGCCATGGGGGCCTGTTTCTCTCCCAGTTACGCCTGTCTCCACATGGGCTACTGGGAGAGGCAGGTCCTCCATGGTGACTTTAAAGACATTTGCTGCAATAACATTGTACAGTGGCATCGATATATCGATGATATATTTTTTATTTGGCGTGGGTCGCTTGAGGAGGCGGAAGCCTTTGTAAGGAACATCAATGTAAATGTATATAATCTGGAATTCACTGCTAACATCAGTCAAACCACTGCCTATTTTTTGGATGTTGAGATAACTATCATTGATAATCATGTACAGACGAAACTTTACAGGAAACCCACGGCAGGCAACGCTTTGCTGCATGCCACTAGCCACCACCCACCCCATCTTATTCGTAGCATCCCCTATGGGGAGATGCTTAGAATAAAACGCATTTGCAGTACAGACCAGGAATGTGAGTCAGCACAGCAAGTCAGCCGCATGAGATTTCTTGCGCGAGGGTATAAGGAGAAAGATATCAACATGACTATTTGCAAGGCCAATGCATTGTCCAGACAAGAGGCCTTAATACACAAGAAAAATAGGACCTGTGAAGTTGTGGAGCCTCAGCAGCAAACAAGACTAATCTGGTCATTCAATAAACAGCATGGTGCCTTGAGGAAAATTGTGAATAAGTATTGGAACCTCATTCGCAATGATCCAGCAATAGGTGATTTGATGCCCTTGAAGCCGCTGATTACTTTCAGGAAGGCCTGCTCTTTGGGCAATGAGTTAGTCAAATCTAGCCCTGAGATTGTGACTCCAGTCAATTGGCTCTGTTCGAGTAGAGGCTTTCGCAAATGTGCAACGTGCAAAGCTTGCAAGCACGGTATTAACAAAACTGAAGTCACCACTCCATTCTCAGACATTCCCTACAAAATCAACAAGCAACTCATGTGTAAAACGGAGTTTGCTGTGTATGTGCTGGAGTGCCCTTGTGGCCTGCGCTATGTTGGAAGTACCAAACTGCAGGTTCACAAAAGGGTACTCCAGCACATCAGGGCGATCAATACCAATGGTGCATCATACCCAGTGGCACGACATTTTAAAACACACCATGGCAACAAAAGTGATCTGTTGCGATATTTTGTCGTGGATGCCATTGCCCCTTTAAGAAGAGGAGGGGATAGGGAAGCACTCCTACGTCTTACTGAGACCAAATTTATCCTGAGACTCGACAGCAAAACTCCGGGTGGGTTGAATGCCACTGAGGATTTTTATACTTGCCTCTAATGGTGATAGTGAGTGGCCCCTAGATCCATCTCGAACATATGAATTATATACAGAGGAGTCAAACTCAGGTCGTTGAGGAATTCGGTAAAGTAAAGAATCTGTACATAGCAAGGTGGTTATGGATGAAATAACTGACCATACTTTTCCCAGGCACAAAACCTCGTACATGTATTCTGACATCTAGTCACGAGACATTTCTTAAAAAACAATTAGTCATCACTTGATAGTTGACTATTTTATGTTTACACACTATTTGCACTATGCACTTTTGTTTTGCACTTTATGGGTTTTCAATACAGACTCACAAATGAACAATTGTAGCCCACTTGGGCAATATTTTCAGGCACTTTAAGTATAGACATGTTGGACATGAATTTTTCAGAAACGCCAAAAATCATTTTTCTGTGTCTAGGCACTGATTAGACATAACAACATTCAATACTGATATGAGTAGGATTCCTGTTTTTGCACTAGCACTTTATGATCTTAACCATATATGTTTTTAAATTTGAGAAGACGTTTTTATATGTATATAATAACGAGCCTTGTTTTATCTGTGTAATACATATGGTAATTTTCTAATGATGTAAAAAGGGAAAATGGGGGGGGGAGAGAGAAAAAAAACCCTTTATTTCATTGATACTGGCACCAGGAATCTAACCTTATTGCTGTTACTCATTATATTTAAGCGCATTGTTTACTTGTTTTTTAACATTGCCATTAACGTTGGTGGTTTTATATAAAAACAAGCACTTTAGGAATATGTCAGTTTGCATTTACGCAAGGATTGTGTCCACTTTTTATGCCTATTACACTTGGGTGCTGTGATCCAATGTTAACCCATTTTTTATTTTACACTGGCACTTTAAATAGTCCCCCCTCCCATTGTGGCGTCATGTGACCAAGGCCTCTGTGAAGGCCGAAACGTTATGCTGGCAGGGCCAGCTTCCACGAACTTAAAATAAACTGCCCACTGCATTTTGGGTCGGCTCCTCTTTCTTTTCCCTTGGTGTGCTCCGGTGGATGTGGAGTTCGAGGCGTATTGGATTGGGTGTGTCAACCATATATATATATATATATATATATGTATATATATATATATATATATATATATATATATATATATATATATATATATATATATATATATATATATATATATATCTATATATATATATATATAGATATTCACTGAAATAACCATAGGTTTCAGAGGTGTTATAGTTAGCTGGACATTTCATTCATACAAAACCATTGAAATTTCTCCGTTATAGTTAGTTACACTAACTGTAACTCGCGCACCCGCAATCCACTGCTGATGATGTCACATATTACATCATTTATGACATGGTCAGTGACATCACTGATGACATCTCAAATGACATCACTGATGACATCATCCAGTGAATGTGGTTTGGTTCGTTATTTAAATATGTCTTATATATATATATATAGCAATCTGCATTAAAGAATGAATGGAAATATAAACACCTGGATGGAGGATTTAGTAGCAGCGTGATTGACTGTTTACGTGACTAATTTATAGTGTCTCACTAAATATATTGGATAGTGACTAAACTGTGTGAATATCTGTATTACTTTGTCAGTTGTTGTGTAAACTGCTGCACCAGTTGGTTACTAGCTTTGTGAAAGTCTATATTAGTTATTGATTAGTTAACTGAGTAATTGTATGGGAGAGTGAATGTGTGTGTGGTTCTGTGGGGGGTATGTGACTACCCAAAGATGTGTGAATAGTTGATTCAGTAGGTATAGGAGGTTAAGACTACATGTTATAACAGTTGTTTGGGTGAGTGAATATCTTTATGGGTGTGGTTATGAGCAAATATATCTCTCAATGGTACATGTCCAACAAACTAGAAAAATAAAAGGCAGTGTATGTGACATTTATTGTATATAAATAAGTATACATAAGTGAGTATATGAGTGACTGTATGGATAACTGTATACTTGTAATAGTGATTTTATAACACACTAAGTATGAATTACTATCTTTATGAATAAATGAAGTGGTGTTTGTATAAGTGTGTAGCTGAGTAAATGTAAGTATTATCCATTGTTTGCATAAGTGAGTAGGATGACTGCATAAGTGAATAGGATGTGTGCTGGTGTGTAATGTCGATATAGGTGTATAAGTATATTTGATAGTGTTCTATTGATCATTGACAGCATGTATGATGAATCTATAGGTAAGTGATTAGATGTGTGTGTAGATCTAGGAATCACTGAGTGGGTTTTTAGAAACTTGTATTGGTGTGTCAATGGATTCAAATATGGTACTCTGTATTTTACAGTGAGTGATGAAAGGTTATGCTAGTGTATAATCAGGTGCACCTGATTTTCACGTGGATGGTGTTATCAGTGATGTAATCAGTGATGCCATTTGTGATGTCATCAGTGATGTCACTGACCATGTCATGAATGGTGTAATATATGACATCAGACATCATCAGCAGTGGATTGCGGACATGCGAGTTATAGTTCGTGCAACTAACTATAACAGAGGAATTTCAATGGTTTTGTATGAGTGAAATGTCCAGCTAACTATAACACCCCTGAAACCTATGGTTTTTCAAGTGAATTTCTAAGGTTTTTTAAATGATAATTCCTAACTATAACATACCTGAAACATATGTTTTTTTCAGAGAGTTTCAAATGTTTTTTAAATGATAATTCCTAATTATAATATTCATTAAGCATATCTGTTTTTTTCTATCTTTTTAAATTATCATCTCATTCTCAACCTAGTAAAAATTGTAAATATTACCATTCATCAATTAATTCCTTCCTCCAATAAAATTGCCACAAACCAGAACCACAACTAACATTAATAATATACAAAATAGGCGTTCCCGTAGAAAAAAACAAAAAAACACCACATCCCCATATTTTCAACAAGCCAAATCTGCAATGCTACCTAAAAAAACAGGCGATAGTTCCACTTACCACTAACAAATTAACAACAACATTTAACTAGTGTAAGGACGTCGACTATGTACTGCGTGAATTACATCCTACTAACACCCATAAAGACGAATATGTGATAGAGGTACTAATTATGCACTTCCAACTCCCAACAAAATCACAACACCCAATGCCACCAACCACACAACCACCCCTCCTGACCCCTCAATGCCAAGACTACCGGTGATATGCTATACACAACTCACCATACAAATCAACAACTTTTTCGTGTGTAGATATAGTATTGATACGGGTAGTGTACTGCACAGTGGAAGCAACCATATTAGCTCAGGCACTGGGGAATATCTCTGTCATGTATCTGTGTTGTACCCCCCCTTGAAGCAGAGGCGGAGTGGGCTGGTCCAATGTACGCAACTCCAGCCTAAGAGTAAGAATATTTAGCCTACGTCTTGGGCATGGTTCACTTGTGCAGAGACAAAAGACTGTGGCACAGCGAAGGTCCTCACGCTGCCACGTGGCTGCCGCCATGACCACATGCCTCCTCGATACAGGCCCATTGCGAACTCAGCGCCACAGAACTGCAGATTTATGTCTGTATCGACTACTGCCTTTGATCTTCACTGCGGACAGCAGGGTTCACAACTTGACTTCAGATTTGGATCTACACTACAGACAACATTGAATTAAGCCTTTCTTTATTTAATGCAGAGACAATTGTACTATATGTCTTCAGAGTTTGTTAAAGGATGTGACAAAAAAGCATTCCTCGATGTCTGTCCTGACTACTGCCTTCGATCTACACTGCGAACAGCAGGGTTCACAACTTGAATTTAGCTTTGGATCGACACTACGGACAACATTGAATCAAGGCTTGCTTTTTTTAAGGCAGAGACAATTGTATTATATGCCTTCCAGATTTTGTTAAAGGATGTGACAAAAAGCGTTCCTCAATGTCTGTCCTGACTACTGCCTTTGATCTACACTCAGAACAGCAGAGTTCACAACTTGAATTCAGATTTGGATTTACACTATGGACAGTATTGAATTTAGCCTTGCTTTTTTTTAAGGCAGAGACACTTGTACTATATGTCTCCAGATTTTGTTAAAGGATGTGACAGAAAGCATTCCTCAATGTCTATCCTGACTACTGCCTTCGATCTACACTGTGGAGAGCAGGGTTCACAACTTGAATTCAGCTTTGGATCTACACTACAGACAGCATTGAATTTAGCCTTGCTTTATTTAAGGCAGAGACAATTGTACTGTATGTCTTCAGATTTTGTTAAAATAAGTGACAAAAAGCATTCCTTGATGTCTGTGTTGACTATGTTCTTCAATCTACACTGCAGACAGCAGGATTCACAACTTGAATTCAGCTTTGCATTTACACTACGGACAGTAGGGAATTCAGCCTTGCTTTATTTAATGCAGAGACAATTGTACTATATATCTTCAGATTTTGTTAAAGGATGTGACAAAAAGTATTCCTTGATGTCTGTGCTGACTACTGCCTTCGATCTACACTGCGGACAGCAGGGTTCCCAACTTGAATCCAGCTTTGGATATACACTATGGACAACATTGAATCAAGCCTTGCTTTATTTAAGGCAGAGACAATTGTACTATATGTCTTCAAATGTTGTTAAAGGATGTGACAAACAGCATTCCTCGATGTCTGTGCTGACTACTGCCTTCGATCGGCACTGCAGACGCCAGGGTTCACAACTTGAATTCATCTTTGGATCCACACTACGGACAGCATTAAATTCAGCCTTGCTTTATTTAAGGCAGAGACAATTGTACTCTATATCCTCAGATTTTCTTGAAGGATGTGACAAAAAACATTCCTCAATATCTGTACTGACTACTGCCCTCAATCTACATTGTGAGGGCTCACGATTCAGCTGGAATGGCGACGCACATGATTCATTCCAGTAAGCAAGAGACATTGTAACAGTGTGACCCACCCGATCCACAAATCAGCGCAGGGTATGCACACGCTGAGTTCTTCAGGTACCACTAACTCACTGCACCACAAGTCATCTTCACGTGGCCTTATTAAGGCAGAATTCACAAGGCAAAAAACATTGCTACCAGTGCGCCCCCCCCGGACCACTCATCATTGCCGGTTACGTACATGCTCAGTGCCAAAGATACTACTAACTCAGTGCACTATAAGTCATCGCCACGTGGCCGTATTCATCCAGAATTCAACAGACAAAAGACATTGGTACGAATGCGGTCCCCCTGGACCACACATTATCGCAGGGTACGTACAAACTCAGCGCCAAAGATGCTACTAAGTCAGTGCACCATAAATCATCGCAAAGAAGATTGAACAGTTTTATGTCAGTAATAAGGCATACTATAATTTTTAAATTGAATTGATGCAGAATTCAATTGACAAAAGACATTAGTCCAATTTCATATATGTTTCATCTTTTATTTGAATCATGATTACAGATGATGCAGTCCAGTAGGCAACAGACAATGCTTCCAGTAAAGCCCGTTCGGACCACGCAGGGTGAGCACATGCTAAGCACCAGACGTACCACTAACTAAGTACAACATAAATAATCGCCACGTGGCCGTATTTAGGCAAAATTCAGTAGTCAAAAGACATTGTTACCAGTGCGGTCTGTCTGGACCACGCATCATCGCAGGCTCCACACAAACTGCCCCTACCTCAGTGCACCACAACTCATGAACCTTTTACAATAGATTTTCTGTGTATTATTTCAAATGTAGTGCTACTACCCTTTTACAGCAAAAGTCATAAACCATTTATAATAGAATATTTGTTTATGATATCATGATTAATATTGTACTTGTTACCAACAGCAAAGTAATAAAATGGAGTTGAGCGCATGTGCCCATACCCACATCAACTATCTATCTGTGTCTGTGTATTCAATATGTTCGTAAAATGCTGCCCCTGGGCCCTACCGCATTATATTGTGCTGTAAACAGCGTATGCAACCATCTTATGTCTGGCAGTAACAAAAATGTTGGTTATAAAACTTTCTCTCACTCATTCTACAAATACAAACGTAGAAACTGAATCATTACAATACTGCAAGCAAAGTGTATAGTAAATTTATAAGTTTGTTCTATTTCTTGAGTTTTCTTTTTGTTTGTAGCATATTTATATAGCGCTAAGCCGACCCAAAACTATGTCAACGATTTACATGACCACCGTATTTGCAGTACATTTTCAGGCACGCGTATATTACGTGATTTGTCTACAATAACAGGATGTGGACGCGACTCCGAGGCTCAAACACTGATTTCCAGCACCAAGTTCTACAGTATACTCAAATTACCACATAAGTATATATATTAGTTGCCCTTTATGTGCCAAAAACTGCAACATAAAGCTTTCATAGCCCTGTATTACTACAGCTACAACACTCCACTGAATGTCCAACAAACATTCATATTCGCAGAAATGCGTCATGTCCACCATCTTTTATGTGTCGAACTATGGATAAATGTAGGGTCAGTGATTCCCCGTACCTTCCATGTTGGCCATGTTTTGGGACTTCACAGACCTAATGACACATTTGCGTTTAAGATCCGGGTGACGGCAGCACTACAGAACAGTCCCTAGAATCAGTTGATTTCTCATATAGCTTACAACGGAGCCACGCCCATTGCTCAGGAGTCATTTTTCACATCCTCGCGCAGCACTGGCATACGTCATGCCAGCCCACTTTGCTTACACTTACAGGAAAACACAATAATGCTACATGGCCTAAATTTTTATTGAAGTGATTTGCTTGTTCCAGGTCTAGTTGTCGGATAAGCACACACACACTCCCTCATTGCTGGTTAACACCCACACCACACCCATCCAGCACAGGCATCACAACACACATGACCCTACCAATAAAAAAGACTGAGCGCACATGCTCTATGCCATTTTACAGTTGCTCCCATCGCAAGCGCTGTGATGGCCCGTCCTGGTGATTCGGATGCCTCATGTAGGCCCGAACTACCGAACAGGGGGGCCCACCACCACGTGCGTGTCCTCTTTGGTCACTGAGTTAGTTGTACCAGAAGGACTGAGCGGGTGAGGAACCTGCGATGATGATGGGTGCACAAGTATGTCCTTTACGATAGCGATATCAAGACTTAGCACCAAATGTGAGACTTCTTGGTGGCAGAGCAGGACTGCATGATGTAGAAGGTGCTCTGTCCGCAAAAAGGTGAGCAGCGAGGCCTGGGTGCACACCGGAGGGAGTAGATGCGATGCAGCAAACTGGATACAAAAAGTCAACGTAGCGATTTAGGTGTATGCAGTACTACATACCCTATCTTATTGCATTTGTATATTTTTTCAATAGCAGGAAAGTTATTATAGTCGGTCAAATGTCCATCGATCCCACATGTGTAGCGAAGTAGATGAGTATTTATTTTTTTATACCTTGTACACCTAACTTTACCATCTTATTTTGACAACCTTTCCTTTCTCAATTCATTTAGGACTCGTGCCTCTGTTGCTGCATGCAGTACAGCTCGTGCCTTTGTTGGAGTGCACAGCACTGCTCACGCAGCGCGAGATATTTTCTATATGAAAAAACGGGGATATGAGCCGAACCTTCGATTCGCACACACTCATGCGTGTCTGTTTCCTTCCGTGCTAAATCATTGGCCTTTGCTTGCGACTTATTCTAAAAGACTGCACGCAATTGGCCAGAGGAGAACGCATTGCTCCGTCCATGGCCTATTGGAATCTATTACGCGTTTGATGCGCGCAATAGACTCCAATAGCACATGAACTTTTGATTATCGTGCCCAGACTTGGGCGTGATGATTGAAACCACGTGTTTGACTGCGCACCACTTGTTTTCTATAACAGGATGGAAAACGTTATTACTCTACTAACTGTTCATAAATCGAAGCCCATTAAACAAGTTGGAACCGTCCAAATGGTTGTATTTTTAATGGGGGAGGGAAGGTGTGTGAAAAGACAATGTTATTCTACTCCACATTAAGATAGTGGCAATTACCAATCATAACATCTTTCTTTTACTATCTTTTAGATGTGGAGCTTCAAGGTGCACTATGCCCGGCACGTGGTGGAAGACTCACCAGTGACAGAAAGGTGAGCTGCGAATATTCTTTTCAGAGTATCTCTCTCACTCTCTCTCTTCCTCTCTCCTTTGATGAACAAATGACACTCCTTTTCATCTAACAGGTTGTGTTTCACAAATTGGCTTCCCCCCCAACACCACCAAGGCTGAACGTTTGAGGAATCTGCAATGATGCGTGGCCATCGTAACAACGTCTAAGAAGGTTGCTTGGCCACGTGGTGGAGCCTCTTTGAAACACGCCAATGGAATAAAGTGAGCAGAGAAGCTTGTTGTCGAAGCAATGAGAAGTCACCTGTGGGCGGGGAGAGTGGATACTGTGCAGCAACTTGAGTGCATAGGAATGTACAATCACCTCCAGGCAGTGGGAGTGGATAGGTTCCAACCGTCTCGGTGTGCAGGAATGGACAATCACCTCAGGACACTGGAAGTGGATGGGGTGCAACAGTCTGGGTGTGCAGTAATGAAAACTCACCCCTATGCATTGGGACTGCATGTGGTATAGCACCCTGGGAGGAAAAGAGCGCACAGACACCTCATTGCAGTAGGAGTTGATGTAATAGAGTAGCAACATGTCACGTGGGGTATACCAGGCTCTTTTGACTGCATGTTTGAGCAGTTTGCGGGGATAACCACGCTCTTTTAGTTGGTTACTGAAGATTGCTGCATTCGCCATGAAATATTCTTTCCTGGAGCAGTTGCGCCTTATTTGACGTAACCGTGTCCTGACTGCTCCCATGGTAGAACATTTTATCACTAAAAATACTTCTGAAAAAGACTTTCAATGGACTATTTTGTCCGGTATCAAATCACCCCCCTGGGGAGGAAATTTGGAAGACATGTTGGCAAAGAAAGAAGCATATCTGATTTTAAAATTTCATGGAACCACCAGAGGGCTGAATGACCAGACTGAGCTCAATCAGATATTATCTTGAAACTGTGGCGCCACAAGTCTAGAATGGTCCCCTTAAAATACACTTACCGTGTTATCCATGCGAAAAACAATTGGTTCATTAACCTGAAAGATTGGCAAAGTCCCAACACCAACTTGCTCAACCCATGCGGGAACCACATGTCCCATAATCCCATTCAACACTCGAGAGGAAGGAAGCCTTGTAAAAACAGCATCAGCACAAGCACCGCGTGTCGAGTGCTTGCAGAGAGACGTCGGATGGAGCACTCGCCATAAAGAATTTCGGCTAAAAAGTGAGTAAAGCGTTATGCAGCTGCGAATATGAAGCGCTATAACTTGGTGGCACAATCAAATTGATCCTATGCCCAAAAAATTGCCTGAAGCACACCCGATAATTCGACCATATCGTAACATCTGTCGGCTGCCAAAATGGGTCGCACAAAAAGAAACAACACCTAATCTTTGCTACAGTGGATGCAACATTGCGCATCGTTTGAACTAAAACTTAATGCGTATTCTGTAACGGTACAGAGAACACTTGTATTGAAATCCTGCCGAGTTTTACATTACTAGGAAATTATGAAGCCCTAATGAAGAAGACGTTTCTCTTTGGATGAAGAGGAACCGCCTCACAGAGTAAGATAAGTGCCCTAAAAAGCTCGACCCTGTATACAGTGAACCAAATATTAGAGCTAAAACACCTGTAATAATTTATTTCGTTGGGTGAAGCTACTGTGCCCAAATTAATTATTACTTGTCTTCGTGCAAGAATCAGCCAACACGGGAAGAGTCATCTGAAAAAATCCGGGAAGACTCTAGTAAGCTATTTTTCTTATGGTTTTATAGAATACATAATAGCTTAAAACGCCAGACTTGCAACAATAACACACATCTAATTTATTTACTGAGGTGTAGGCCTATAAAAGTAGCAGAATAAGAAAACCTCACCACAACATAAGAAGGTACTTTTTTATATATTAATCTGCTAGTACCTGGGGAGAGAGGGAGCCGAACATTGTGCAAATTTTTGATACATTGTTGCTTTGTTAATCAATAGGATTGCGCCGTGGTCCAAAGCCCTGATGATAATTCCTTAAGAAACCGGGGAATTAGAAACGCGTCGGCACGCACAATGCACCTGCGAGGGACTATCATCAACTGAGACTCTATTTGAGGGTGGTGACATATAAAATACACCCCAAGAGCAAATTGAACTCAAAGTATTTTGTCCCCGCATGGTTGTCTGTTTTAGCGCCTTATTGAATGTTTATAAGATAAAAATCTTATCGCTTGCATACAATATCAAACTTTTGACTGGTGTAGTCACATGACATGAATATAAAGTTGTTTTTCATATATGTTTTTTCCATGAATTCATGAAAATATCAGTTTATAATTTGTTTTTGCATTGTTTTGTTAATAAAGTACTCTATTATGAAGGAAATGTGTATTCTTCTCATGCACTTTGAAGTATGAATGACATTTTGAAAAGATGAACAAATACAATTTTTGAAGTACAATACAGTGACTAATTGCGTTGTATGTAAAATCTGCATAATTCATTAGCAGTAAAAGAATAGGTGGCCAGGAGCTTCTTTGGGTAAAAAATGTTTTAAACGTCCTTCCTGGCCCCCATAAAGGACGTAACCCCTATAGTGTAAACTGCAATACCAAACAGCAGTGTCCCGGGGGTAGGCACCCCGAGACACAGCCGGAGCCGATCCTGGAGAATGGTGTTCCCAAGGGCCCTCGACTGCTCCAGAATGGGGGCCACATGACCCCCCTCCCACAATTTAAAAAGCCCGGACAGTGTTGATCCCCGGTGCTTATATGGACCTTTGAGGCCCCCCACCCATTTTTATTAAAGCCCCAAAGAGTAGCGGTCCCTGGGACTGGGGATGGCCTTTAAGCCCCCCTACCCAAGTATTTTAATAGGAGAGTTCCTTTGAACCCCCCCACCCATTTATTTTGTAGCACCGAGGGATGGCGATCCCCGGGCTACAGGGCCCCTCTGTACCCCCATCAAATGTAATATTTTAGACCCTGGGATTTGGCCCCCCAGGTAGCTAATGTTTAAACAAGCACTGGAGCCCGCACTTCGTTTTTATTTTTTTTACTGCGGATTCGTGCACCCTTTGCACATTTCTCAGTTTAAAAAAAAAAAACTATTTTTGGGGAGACCCTATGGGTCCTTGTGGGACCCTCTAGGCAGGTTTAGAGGTTCAAGATTTATACATTTTGAACACTTATTCCACTGATTTTTAGACCTTTGCTTCTACAGAGGCACAAAATGGCTGCCAACACTTCCTGGTTTCGAATATTAACAACCACTTGACAGCCAATTAGCATTCAGCGCGTGATCAGGACAGAGCGCTTACGATGCGTTCAGGATGCGCGGATCCACCGCGGCCATAGACATATATGTACTTTGAATAGTGATTTTCTCAGGAACTACTGAACAGATTTACACCATTTAAGCAGAAGGCACGAGTCTGAACCAAAGACTATCTCTTTGCCAAATTTGGTGTAATTCCGTTCAGCAGTTTGGGCTGTAGCCGCAATGAACGGTTCCTATGGAAAATTGCATGGGGAAAACATGTTTTGGGAACCCCTTTTTTCTCAGCCTCCGCTTCACGAATCACTCCAAGACTTTCAGGATAGAAGTGGACCGGAGCGCCCCACTAGTTTTGAAAATTTCACAGATATTCATAAACCGGCGTCAAAGTTATTCCAAATAGAATGCTGCTGATTTCCTTTCGAAAGGTCCTAACTATAACTATAAGTATAACTACCTACTATATATATATATATATATATATATATATATATATATATATATATATATATATATATATATATATATATATATATCCTGAACTCCGTTCCCACACAAGCTCGCGCTGCTTCCTCAGCCAGCAAGTAGACATGGACACGGACCTCGAGGTACTTCACAAATATATTTCGCAGAAAGAGTCACAGACGTTTCGGCTCAGCGGAGCCTTGATCACATGACAGAGCTTGTAATGCAAGGTACACCTTTTAAAGTGCTAGTGTGTGATTAACTGAAATCACCTGTGCAAATATGTGTATAGACATAGAAGACATACTAGGCAAGGCACCCAACAACATTAATTCCATGTTCTCAATAGATGTAAAATACATTTAGAAATGAACATATAATATACGCTAAAATAATGTTTTCAATGTAAATTAGGATCCGTAACTAGTTCTTTTGACAATCATTGTAAAATACATTATTTACAGTTTTCCTATATTCTAAAAATGAAGCGTCCTAATTCATAATTGGCTACAGGGGCGGTCACTGTTTAAGTAAAAAATATATAGTACCCTAAACAGTTAAAATAAACAAATCAGTTTTAAAAGAACCTTATTTACAACCCGCCACATCAGAATCGGACCTGACAGAGAACGAGTCAGGAGATGAACAATGGAGGCAGAATGATCAGGATTCAGAAGGCGCGCGGCAAAGTGCGCAAGATGCCCTACCTGAGATGACCCCTTTTTAGGAGGAATACGAGGTTATCAAGAGCACGTGGCTGAGGGGCGGAAAAAACAAGCCGCCAGACGCAGAAACGAACACGGATGCAGATGCCAGTGCAACAACCTCATCAAACAGAGGAGGAGGACGAGGAGGGCAGGCGGCGGGAAAAACAGGCAGAGGAAGCGCAAGAGCATCCCGCTGGACGAGTCGCCAAACAGCCAAAAAATAAGAACTATGAATCCACCAACAAATACCGACCAAACCAACCTAACTGTAGTGAATCTGACCAACAAACGATTGACGGAGGCTGAATTGGAAGTTTTGAGTCTAGGTCTCACGTTTTGTCCCTCAAGCGACCTCGAGTATACTCAGACCAGGATCGATTTATTTCGGTTCACAAGAAAGCTGAAGCTACACAAACATTTCAAAATGCGCCCACACCTGAGAAGCAGCAAGAAGGGACCCAAATCTAATGAAATGGATATACTTAGCGCTAAAGATCTACCAGTTATCGAGGCACTAGAGGACTTACGATTAGAGCAGGATTTGCAATATGAGCAGGCAAACCTGTACACAGCCCAACGGGCAGTTCTCCAAGGGGTCGAGCAGGAAAGAGAGGAGAGCAATTTCAAGCCTGCTTCGACGTTTGTGCCTCAAACACCTTGGGACGCAATAGACGTCTTCACTGAGGCAATGAAAAGAGACCTGACCGCCTACAGAAAATCCAAACCGTCAATCCAAACTAACAATATTACTGAGGATCAACGCCAAGCCTTGAAGGGGCTGATGACTGAGGAATCTATTGTCATCAAGCCCTCCGATAAGGGGGGCAACTTGGTTCTTATGAGTCGAGAACTATACCGAGCTGAAGCTCTGAGGCAACTTGCAGATAACAACTATTATAAGGAATGCACGAATGCAGTGTACCAGACCAGCATAACGAGATATGATGCCTTAGTACAAAAATGGTACAACCAGAGTATGCTCGGGAAGGATGAAAACCTCTTCCTCAGGAACCACACCCCCATGTTACCAACTTTTTATCATCTACCGAAACTTCACAAAGACATGGAGAACCCTCCGGGACGACCGATAATATCATCAATTGGGAGTTTGACCGAGAATATGTCACGTTTCGTGGATAACATCTTGTTTCCCTTAGTAATAAAACTTGAATCCTATATAAGGGACACGAAAGACTTCCTCACTAAGATCCAGGAACTGACATGGAATTCTGGATACCTGCTCATGGTGTTGGACATAACCAGCCTCTATACTAGTATAGATCACAGGCAGGGTCTGGAAGCCATAAAGCATGCTCTAGGCCAACGTCCAATGAAATATGCATGCCACAACGAGATGATCTTGGAATTCACTGAGTTCTGCCTTACAAATAACATTTTCCTCTTTGAGGATCAGATGTACATCAAAACATCTGGGACGGCGATGGGTACCTGCTTTGCCCCCAGCTATGCGAACCTCTTCGTTGGCTGGTGGGAGGAGCAGGTACCCAGGAGCTGTACGGCAGGAACGGAGACGGGGCAGGTTAAAAGCTGGTATCGTTATATTGACGATCTGTTCATTGTTTGGGATGGAGGGATGGAATCGGCAGAGGAATTCATCAGGATCCTCAACAACAACGACCTCAATCTACACTTCTCGGGCTCGGTTAGTCCGGTGAGAGCGGAGTACCTGGATCTGAGAGTGTACATTGAAGACAACCAAATGCACACCACCTTGCATAGAAAAGACACTGCTGGCAATTCTACACTCTTTGCCAGCAGTAGTCATCCCACCCCACTCAAGAACAGCATTCCCTACGGAGAGCTATTGAGGATCCGTAGGAACTGCTCTAAGGACTCTGATTTCGAGGTGGCTGCCTCGGAGTGTTTAGAACGATTTTCCATGAGGGGTTACGGCACTACCTTACTTACTAAGACCCTTAAAAAAGTAAGGAAGTTGCAGAGATCGCAACTCTTGGCTACTGAAACTCCTATAGTTGGAAGGAACAGAAATTCTAATAAAAGTGAGGGTAAATTCAGACTCATTACTCCTTATTCAAAAGGAGCAGGGGATCTGAAAGCAATGCTAACCAAGAATTTGGAACATTTTAAAAACCGACAGTGTTCTTGCAGATGACCTACCTGCCTACCCCTTAATCACATTTAGCAGGGCTAGGTCACTTAGTGATATGCTTGCCTGAGCCATCTTAAAAAACCAACACCAAAAGCTAACTCCCTGAAGCGGATGGCAGGCTTCTTTCCTTGTGGCCACTGCAAGGCTTGCAGTGGCAGCAAACGGGTGCTATCATTCGATATACCTGACACTGGGAAGAAAGTGCCTATCAAGCACTTCATCACATGCAGTTCCCAGTTTGTGGTGTATTGCTTGGTCTGCCCGTGTGGCTTACGCTACATAGGCAGCACGATCAAGGAGCTCAAGCTGAGAATCCTGGAGCACCAACGGGCGATCGAGAAAGTTGACATCTCATATCCGGTCGCCCGACACTCCGCAGAGGAGCATAGCAAAGATCGTAAGCTACTCCGATTCTTCGGATTGGACATGGTCCCACCGAATGTAAGAGGAGGCGATAGGCTGAGGCGACTCCGCAGATTAGAGTCCAGATACATAGTTGATTTATCCACTAAACAACCTGGTGGGCTCAATAGCGGGGAGGAACTAGCATATCACCTGGGCAAGTAACAACATAGGATTAGCTGAGTGTCCACTCCCATAGGAAGACATATACTCTGAAATGAATTTCCAACTAGAACAGGTATGCTCCATGGGACAATGTACATGTGGACTCTGTAGATCAGCAGCACCTTTTCCATCAAGTTCTGTCGACAGCTTTCCAATTATGAGATCTATGAACCTTACCTATGAATTTCTGTATACCTTGTTTTTCTGACCTGTACGAGTATGTGAATAATGATACCTATATACTTTTGTCCCCCGATGGTAATGAGGATGGACTACCATGGATGTGTTAATATACCCACAGACATTCAATCTCCAACGAACATATACCTACACTACACATGAAAAGGGTGGTATTTCATTTGTATATGTACGTGCTAATAACTGGATAAAGGGTATAATTTCTGAATTTTTGAATTTTTGAATTATAGGTTTGTCTTCCCTGCCTACAACTGGCAATTTAGCATTAGGTTATTCACGTAAAACTGTGACCTGGAAGTATTAATTTGACAACCTATTATATTTTTCAATTTCGAACACAGTCAAATTTTGGGTTCAGTCCAACCGTACCTTTGTAAATAGTGTAAATATATCTCTCCTTTGCGGGTTCCATGAATCGAAAAGAGTATTTTTCTGTTATGTATCCTGTAAATAGCATGAATTAGGAACCATGATGAAATATGATGAAATATTGGTTCATTGGCTGTTATAGGACAGATACTAATTCTTTTCGTTTCTTGCTTTCTTGTGCTTGAGGATCTGTGTGACTTCTTTATGTTTTTAATGCACTAATGTGACTATCTTAGCATTGTACATATGTATCATAGGACACTAGCCGATCCACGGCTTTATTTCAACCATGATTACTTCATGTTTAAATTAGTAAAGACCCTTGGGAAGAACACCATTCCAAGATGGCGCCCATAGTGGCACAAGGGGTGTAGTCCTATGTCTATGACAATGTATATGGTCTGTTTGCTTGTTTAAAACATGGACTGTTAGATGTGGACGAATGACACACTGACGAAGGCTCACGCCGAAACGCGTCTGTGCTTTTCTTTTTCCCTTTAATTAAAACCTGGTATGACCTTGGTCCGCGAGTGCTGCCTCTTTCTTTTGGATTTGGGAGAGTCGAGCGTAATATATATATATATATATATATATATATATATATATATATATATATATATATATATATAAAATATATATATTGCTCCAAGCCTGAAGATGCTGAGGAAAAAATTTAAGAATCAATTCAAAGATTCAAAGAAAGAGATTACAATGAAAAAACCTTGAAAAAGTGCAAAAAGAGAGTGGATCAGAAATCAAGAGAAGATATACTACTTCGAAAAGAGAAAACTCCGACAAAAGAGGTGCCAAGATTCAACTTACAGTAAAGAAAGTGGACTGATAATGAGATTCCCGGGGGGTCACAATTTAGATGAGGAACTGGCAACTCATCTCTATGAAGAGTAGCACTTAAACTTGATGTAATTGTATAAGATATCTAAAAAAATGTGTTCTAATTAATATATTGTTTTTCTGATGCAATCCGTTTGAAACTAGAATGTCTAAACTAGTTTATGATTCCGATTTTAAAGCATATTTTAATTATGTGTATATGTTTTTTTAGGAGGAAAGGAAGGGAGACACTACTTTCTGTTTATGCACTTCACATCTTTCCTACCCTTTTCTTCGGCGATTGAAGTCACTTCACCATAGTAAGATAAGGAATCCACTTTTCACAGTTTGGTTCTAATTGTATGACCCTTAGAAATTAATTCTCTTCGGGTTTGGTTGCTTGTAAAAACAGTCACACGTACAACTGGACTTGTTGCGAGGTAAATTACAAGATGTAGTATTAGGTATTGTATTTTCTACTCTATGGTTAAGAGTTACTATAGGCACTAGACCTTATGAAAATCTAATACAAATATAACTTTTTTACTGTTATGTAGCATTCTCTGCATACATGTACTTGACACATAGGGACTAGACCTGTGGAAGGATTTGTAATATAAGGATTGTTATAAATCGGAGTCAGTCATACAATAGGCATTGATGCTGTGAACCCCTGGGGGGACTATGTTGTCAATACTTAAACACGCCTATTCATGTTTCTTTGTGGACCCAGTCCCGTCCTTTTAAAATTATGCATTTCTGACGCTTATGATTTGCAGTTGTTTGGTTTGTTGTTAATTTACTCCATTCCAAGATGGCGCTCACATTTACCATGAATGCCAACAAGCCCTGCTACGTGGACGTTTTCTATGTTGATTATCAGTGTCCATTGTTTATGTTTATTTAAAACAAGCAAAATGCAATGTTGGTTAACGTGTGATCAAGACACATTCAGTGTCGAAACGTGTAACGTTTTTTGAGGAATAAAACAATCTGAGCATACAATCTGCCGAGTGCGCGTTATGCTTACAAGCAACCTATGGATTTATAATTAATTGTTCGGCCTTTTGGGTTCGCCGATGAACGCGCCACCTGACGACGGGAGCAGGATCCCGGAAGAACCCCTCCTTCGAAACTGATTGAATATATATTTATATATATATATATATTCAATGAAAAAACATATGTTTTAGTGGTGGTATAGTTAGTTGAACATATCACTCATACAAAACCATTGAAATTCCCCCGTTATAGTTAGTTGTACCAACTATAACTTGCGCGCCCGCAATCCACTGCTGATGATGTCACATATTACATCATTCATGACATCGTCAGTGACGTCATTCATGACACCACTGATGACATCTCAAATGACATCACTATATATATATATATATAGTTTACAGGGATGTTATAGTTAGTCTCAGATTTCACTTGTACATAACCAGTGAAATTCAGCAGTTATTAGTTATAGTTACCTGAGCTAAATATAATTTATGCTTATGCCCATATAATACACTGCTTATGACTTCACATATTACTCATGACATGGTCAGTAACATTACTGATGACATCTGAAATGATATCACTGATGACATCATCACCAGAAGCACTCACACACCCACTTACTTCCCCATGGAATGTCTCATACACCTTCTCCCACACAACCACTCACGCATCCATTTACAGACCCACATCCACTCCCTTATACAGCCACTAATACAGCCACTAACTTATCCATACAACCACTAGTGCACCCACTTACTCACCCATACAGCCACTCACACGCTGAGTCAATTACCCATACAGCTGATCCCACACCTACTCATTTAACAATACAGTCACTCACACACCCACTCCCACACAACCATTCACCTGTGCAGTTACTCCCATATTTAGTCACTCACCCAAACAGTCACTCATACACCCACTAACCCATACAATCAGTCACACACCCTCTCAACTGCTCATATACCCTTGCACAGACACATGCAAGCATTCACACATCCACTAACTCACCCATAGAGCCACTCATGCACCCACTCACTCACCCATACAGCCACTCACACAGTCAGTCAAACATACAGCTGCTCACACACCTACTCACTAAACCAGTCACTCACACAGCCACTCACTCACCCATACAGTTACTCATACACATAGTCACTGACTCATTCATATACTAACACATGTACTCACTCACCTATACAGTCACTAAAAGAAGCAAACCCTCAGCCATACATCAACTCTCACATTTACTCATTCACCCATACAGTCACTCACACACCCATTCACTCACCCATACCCATACTTGGCCCCTTTATTCCCCAAGGGCTGTACCTGAGGTCCTGGGAGGATTGTTGATTTCCATTTCATAAAGTACGTTGGTGTCTTCTGCTGGTGTAAATATTAACCCCAAGTGCTGTTCCTGAGGTCTTGGGACATTGTTGATTTCCATTTCAGAAGCTAAGTCAGAAGTAAAACCTTTGACCGGGGCGAAACTGGTTTCTGCTTCCGAAACTGGTTTCTGCATCCGACACGCGCTCCATCACAGGCAGCTTTAAATCACATCTAAGTACCAATAAAGCACAACCAGATAACAGTGGTTTGCGCTTAATGATTTTTGGTGCTACTTTTATTCCAAACTATCTCCAGTTCTACTCATTGTATGTTTTTCATTTTGATGTCATATTCTCTGTTTTTCTAAACAGAAGTAGGATTTTTATTACATTGTGGATTTAACTTTTTAACTATATTGTTACTTTTGAATGCTTTAAATATTTTCTTAAGTTGAGCCTGTCTGCTCTGTGCCATTGCCAGGGGTTGAGCTCAGGGGTTGAGCTCAGGTTTTTATTACTGAAATCTTTACTGACTCTAATGAGGATAGTAATATTATTATTTGTGGTTGACATAAGTAAGTAAGTAAGTAAAAGAACTTGCAGAGTGCTTGAATGTCAAGGCGTCTTGGCATTAAGAGTAGCAAGGACACGAGTGTTGGGAAAGAATGCTGCATCAGTCCTGTGGATTTAAAAGCCAGGTTTTAAGCAACTTCCTAAAATGGAGTCTAGTAGGTTGAAGCCTGGTGGTATCTGGCAACAGATCCCAGAGCTACGATGCTCAAAAGGAAAGGCTTCTACCTCCCCGTCTGGCTTTATTGATTTTTGGGACCTGGACTAAGCTTTATTGGCAGATCTTAGATTCCGCTGAGGGGAATACAGCTGGGAAAGTTTCCTGGAAGACCATTGATCCTCCATCTTCCAAAGCTTTATGCACCAGGCAAATCGCTCAATGCGCTGTTTGATCGGTAGCCAGTGAAGCTCACTAATGCTGCTAGAGATATGGTGGTCTTTTGGAATATTTAGCACGACTCACGCTGCTGCATTTGGCAGTGATTGAAATTTTAGCAGTTGATGTTTGTCTACACCCAGATAGAGGGTGTTAAAATAATCAATTTGAGATAGAATTAAAGCAACTATGACAGATTTCTGAAGGTCAGATGGAATAAAAAGGCAAAATTGTGCGCAAAGTTGTTAATAGGAAAAAGCAAGATGATGTCAGAAGGTTGATATGTACAGCAAAATGTAATTGGACACTAGGTTACTTGCTCTGGGTGCTGGCTTTGGACAGTGGCCTGCTTCCACCGGCCACCAAGATTGATTCCAGAGTGGATGTCCATTCCTAAATTCCATGACTTCCGTTTTGTCTGAGTGTTAATTCAAGATAGTTCCAATGCATCCAACCCATGACATGATTCAGATAGCTGTGTTATCTCTCCACCAAGGTTCCCACACTTGTGGAAATGGAGATAACAATCTGCATGTCATCGGCATATGACATCAACGTGAAACCATGAGCCCTTATCAGCTTGCAACATAGATGTTAAATCGGGTTGGCCACAGTGCTACATCTTGAGGAACACCACAGGGGAAGGAGAACCTCCCAGATTTAAAGTTTTCCCAACACACCCTCTGTTCCCTCGTCATGAGGAAAAAGGATAGAAGGGCTAGGGCTGTCTTTTTAAATCCCATTGCCTTCAGCCGCTGCGTAAATACTTGATAGTTCACAGGATCAAACGCTCCTGATAGGTCAAGTAGGATTAGGACGGCACTTCCTCCCTGGTCAAGTTGCCTGCATATTTCCTCCATGGCCATGATTAGAGCTGACTCTGTGCAGTGCTATGCTCTGAAGCCAATTTGGGTGGAATCTAACAAGTCGTTTGTATCTAAATAGCCAAGTGGCTCTTGGTTAATGGACTTCTCTAGGATTGTGGCTGCCCCAGAGGTAGACAGGATATAGGACGGGAGTTTTTTTACCTCAGAAGGGTCAAGAGAAGGTTTCTTTAGTATGAGTCAGATGCATGCTTTCTTCCAAGCGGTGGGAAAAGTTCCTGTACTGATGACATTAGTCAGAAGTGAGGCTAAACGAGTACTGATCTTATCCGAAGACAAATGTATAATAACGGGGGGACAAGGATCTGTTGGGGACCCTGATTTGGTAGATAGTATCAGATCATTTACTTTGTCCACAGTTGAAAGTGAGAAGCTGGTCAGCTGGCAGGCAGTGGTGAGAGAGGTAGAGTCCTCCAACTGTGGTAACAAGGGGGGGGGGGGACCAGGGCCCTCCCAGCCAATTCGTTATATATGCTTCTGACTTTAATCTAAAAAACATTGGCCACTTTATCTCACAGGGCTTGATTAGGAGTAAATTGATTCTCCTGTTGCATTTTGGATAAGGCAGTGACAGTCTTAAAAAACTCCCTAGAAGCCTCCATTTTGCTTGTAATGTAATTAGTTTTAAAGCGTATAATGGCTTCCTTATATTCAGCTAGTGCTAGTATGTAGATACGTTTACCTTGTTTGCTGTAGTCTACCCTCCAAACACGCTCTGAACGTATGCGCTTAGATTTTCGAAGTTAAGGTTTGAGTTGTACCAGGTGGCTGAGGCTTTATATCTCTGCTATTTATTCATTCTTTCTGGGTCCATTTCATTTATAGTTGACCTAATTAATCGTCATTATTATTATCTGGCACTAGCACAGGTAGACTTCCATCAAGCATCAGCACTAGTTTGTCTTTCTTGATTTTATGCCAGGATCTAAATTTGGCAGGGGGCAGGTTCTTCAACTGAGACAAGCTATTCTTCAAACAGGATAGTTTGAAGAAGATGGCCATATGGTCTGTCCAAGTTAAGGGCAGTACTTTGTTCACTGTAATGCTAGGATTGTTAGTGAAGATGCCGTAAAGAATATGGTGAGCCTCATGCGTGGGTTCTGGGATTAGCTGTGCCAGTCCGAAACCCTCCAGATTATCTAGTAAAGTGGAGGAGTCTATATTCGCATCACTTTCTAAGTGGAAATTAATATCCCCTAGTATCGTGAAGGTGAGATAGTCCAAACAGGATTGCATAAAGGACTGTAGATCTTGAATAAACTGAGGTTTCGGCCATGGTGGCCTATAAAGAAGTAGACTTACCAACTATAAGCAATTTTAATGCTAAAAATCATAGCTACAGCCCCAGGCAGCTGAATGGTCTCAAAGGTTGCTTTAAACCAAGACCGAAAGGTGTTTTCCATGCCACCCGCCGTTTGCTCTTTCCTGTCTACAGTGTCTAATGCATAGCCTGCCAGTAGCGCAATAATCCAATCAAGCTCTGATGTTTCATTGGCCCAAGTTTCCGAGACGAGATCCGGATTTGATGTCTGCATTAGGCATTAAAACTCGTAATTGTGCTTAATCACAGATCTAGTATTAAGTATCTAGTATTAAGCAGAATCGCATTTAATGAACAGTCTGCAGGTTCCTGCTGAATTTTCTTCCCTTTAGCAGAGTTACTTTGGGGGACAGATGCAGTGATAACTGTACTGGTATCCGTAACTAAAACGGATGAATGGTTATCGTTTTTAGGTGAACTATGGGTGAAAGTAGTAGGCGGACTTTCTTGATCATAAATGAGAAGTTGCATGAAGTGCATAGGAATGGAAAATAATCCCTTTCCCCTGCCCAAAAGGCAGTGTTACAACACTTACCCGTAGTAAATGGCAATAGCTGAGTACAAGAGCTATGTTTAGCTAGGGAAACAGGCAAGGGTCCTGGCGCAAGGCACTTTCAAGGGGCTAACAGTGCAGACGGGCTTGTCTTTGGTGCTCCTTCGGCTTACCGGTGGCGCACCCGCATCAGCATGCCGGTTTTATCCCCTTGTGCTTAGAACAACTAGCACGCCGACCTTGCTGTGGGCGGCCCGCTCTTACTTACGGGCACCGCAGGTCTTGGGGGAAAAAAAACGCCAAAGTAGTTTGTGGGACAGAGGTCCCTACGGTAAAGCGCAGTGTGCAAAGAGCAATTTTAAAACATTGATAAAGAGCAGTGCGTGACTTTAAAACATTAGGAACATTCAAGAAATGCCCATTACTGTGTCCCGCCTAGCAGCAGTTTCCTTGACAAAAAACGTGTTTCCAAGCTGCGGGGTTGCGTCCGCATGCCAGTTTTATCCCCCCGTGCTTAGAAAAACTAGCACACCGACAATCCAACCCAACAAATAACCTACTTTCTCACAGTTACCAAGTATGGAGTGGAGGAGACATTGACTACCTTGTTACATTACAACAGATTTTGATTGTGATGCATAAAGAGAATCAGTGGAGTTCTTCCTTGGCTGATGAAACTCAACTGAAAATTAAACTTGATGCTCTCATGGTCTTCTAGGATGTCCTGCAGGTCTTATGAAGCATTACCAATTCCTGGATATCATTCTATTTCTGATAGCAAGAGCATTACCACAGTCAGGCAGCTTCCTACTTGCATGTAATATTAGTCCTAAAGGACAGGTGACTATGTGAAAGCCTTAGAACTTTGCACTGCTATAATGTTGTATGGTGGAGCATTCTGGGACCTGTTGTTGTTGAGACCACTGGTAATGAGGACAAATTCCGTCTTAATTAAGTTTAAATTGAGGTGTCTTGGTACCCAAGTTTGATCAGTAGTGAGAAGCACAGATGGTCTAAACTTGGCTCGACCAATCTGTACCAGCTTGCCTTTGGCCTAAATAATTATGTGAAATACTCCAGGACAATTCAGTGGAATACCAATTCAGGAGCACGGGTGTCCAATGGGGATTAGACTTCCATGCCATACAAGGCAGCATGGAGGTTAAGATAGATGTTGACAAGAGCCCTCTTGTACAAGGTATCCAGAGAGTTGTCAAATCACTTAATTTGTGGTCCCTCTCTGCTCGACTAATGGCCTTGCAGGAGTGAAAATCTCTAGACACTTTCGTGGATTAGGTGAGCTTCAATGTTTTCAATAATCGTCTTCAGAAGGGGCAGGGTGCATTCTGTCTTAACCGCATCGCTGCGGCGGTTACTTTTGCACTGCGCTGCTTTTTTCTGATAGCCGTGTTACATGACGAGCTCAGCTCGTCATCCGCACACGACCACCGTGGCTGATGACGAGCTGAGCTCGTCATCAGCAGCGAAGGTGTTAATAATATTTGAACAAGGGGACTTAAATGAGAGAGTAACTGATGCTGCTTTTCCTGATTCCTCCTACATTTGTATAGATGGATTGATGTAATTTTAAATTATATGACCTTTAGGTATTGGACTCACGGGCGCTGGAAGTAGGGGTGCTGCAGTACCCCCGGTAATTCTCCTGGAGTTCAGAAGGCGAATGAGCAATCAAGATGCCTTTAAATTTTGTATATATCACATTTGCTGCGATTTAACAGGCAAAGGTCAAATATCAGGCTATATCTTCTGACGTGTTACTTATTTGGAAACTGGAGTGGACTTTTATATCTATGACTGCAAGGTGAGAGGATTTTGTAAATGTGATATAGGTGAAAATGCTTCTAGGTTATAGGAAAGGCTGGATATGGCATTTTTTCTAAGACACGACATTAGCTATACACATATTTCAAATTATGTCAGCAATTAGAAAAGCACAAATGAAGCACTTTTTTGTAATGCTGAGATGTGATAAAAACATAGGGGCAGACTTACAGGCCCCTTGCGCCTCTTTTGCGTCCCTTTTGTGATGCAGCAGCGGCACAAAAGATGCTCCATGGTGCGGGTTGTTTACGTGACGCATCTGGGAGAAGCGTCACGTTGTAAAGCCCTGCGCCTTAAGGAGGAGTTCTGGTGCGGGGGGGGGCGTTCCGGCGCAGGAACGCCTCCTAAAAGTGGCTGAGTGAAATCTACAAGATTTCACTCAGTCACTTTTAGGCAATGTTACTTCAAAACCCTGTGCCTGCTTGAAGCAGGCGTAAGGCTTGACGCAGCATTAGTAGAATGGGCCCCCCAGAGCATTGCTGTAGCTGCGTCGCGCATGCGACGCAACTCCAGCAATTCGATACCTTAAAGGCACAGATCTGTGACGCATCTGTGCCATTTTTACCCCATGGTGCGCCGCATTGTAAATGCGGCGCATCATGGGTGGCGGAGGCATGGCGCACAATTACTGGCGCATCCCTGCTAATTTGCAGGGATGCGCCAGTAATTGTAAATATGCCCCACAGGTTTTAATGGGATCAAACGAAAGCAAGGCACTTCACTGGGTGATGCACAAATGCTAAATATTTACTGAAACCCTATTTCCACTAATATTCATTTTTGAGCTATAGATTTTTAGCAGTAAAACTTAACGTATTTTTACCACTAAAACTCTATGTAAACTTGGTGGCCATTTCAATGGAAAATGTACTGTCTGCAAATGACTGTGCGCTACCACACCAGAGGTCCTAAAGCACCACCAGCTACAAGCGACACTGTTAACACTCTCCTGCTGAATAGGTGCGGTGTATTTGCTATGGTTGTTCCTTTGCAAGACGCTTGGATCTTTTACAATCCCTATGGCTTCAGTGATATAACATTATTGGCAGCACCCCCACTGTAAAAATTGTTCCAGCACCACTGTTTTGGAGTAGTGGAGAGGGTGTTAAGGGTAATCCATTTAAGTGAACCGTTGGCTCACATAGCCATCGTGAAGTCAGGTCTGGGTGTGTGGTTGATGCACACTTGGATTTTGTCATGTTTGCTCTTGAAGGGGTAGTTAATTTCTGTGCCCTTGTTCTTTGAGGTTAAATGTGGTGGAAACATAGCACACTGCTTCTGTTGGAAGCCTTGTGGTCCTGAGGTAGGCAGCCTTTTCGTCTGCGATGAACTGTCTTGAAGGTGTGCAAAGATTTTGTTTTAGGAACATTGAGTCTTCTTTCAGCTATATTTTCTTCAACATTTTCTCTTGTTGTTTGTTAAAAAGCTATTTTTGCTTCTGCTCTTATTATGAAGGTGTGCATATTCGCCATTTCCTTTTTAAAACATCTATTTATACTATTTTATTGTTTTTGGTACATCTACATTGACAGGAGATGCATGAACCATGTCCAGGGTAAAATTAGCAAGATCAGTACATTCAGGGGTTGGGGATGGTGACATGTGTGGTTCACCATGGAAGTGCAGATAATGTGCAGATGGTGTTTGTGGGCAGCATTATGATCTCTGGTTCCTTAAGTTTGTGAACCTTTACAAATACTAAAATGGTAAATGGGAATATAATTTAAACCTGAAAAATTACTTGCATTGTAAATTGTGTCTTTCATCAAAGACAGAGGCAGAAGTGTAAAAACACAGCTGCCTGTGAGTAGGAGTTTCAAGAAAGGCTGTGTAATAGTATCAACGCCCTCACCTCAAACCACTAAAGATCAAGACTTGCTCATTTCGAAAATACTAGCAGTAATGGTGATAATATGCTTAGGGGGGGGGGGTGAAATATCACGAGATCAGCCAAGGCTGACTGGAACTTTAATAGGCACTGAGTCATGGAAAGGGGCAACCCTACCACGCAGCTCCCCTATATCTGCAGCATGAGTATGCCGTGAAATTAATACATTATTCAAGAGTCACTGAAGGAAATGAATGATATACTTCGGCCTCTTTCTCTTCAATAACATGTTTTTCTCTTCCTACCACCTTTAAAAGTATGTACCATAGATTACCAAGTGAAATATGCACAGGTTTAAACTTTAATTCGTGCCTTTAGTCAAAACCTTGCGAAAGGAAAAATCCTCCCATTGTGTTATTATTCTGTTACCTCAGAAACTATCTGCAAAACAGAAGCCCTCGTAAATACTCTGGAGATGCATCAGACACTTCTGCCTGCTGTACTACACTGTGAATATTGCTTGGCGTGAGTTCACTGTGCAGAAGATAAACTAGCAAAGGGTGCCAGGATTCTATTACTTCTGACCCGGCCCTTGGCTGGAAGCTGGTTCCAGTTGCAGTCCGTCTTCGAAAAAGACAGCCTCCATTTCGAGACTTTTTTTCTGCCTAACTTCTGTTTTAAACAGATCCAAAATCAGCTTTTCTATTATGATATATAGTTTAAAAACACATTTTGTGATATCCACTGTCTCGGTTTCCAGTTTTTCATGACTTCAATTGACCTAGCTGGGTGGAGTAAGCCAAATGAAGCCTTCTCTTTTGACATTATTTATTGGTCTCTAGGAACTAACAAGCCCACAATAAAAGTTGACTTAGATCTGCACATAAAGGGGAGTCTTACTGAAATTGTTGCTGTAGTTTAAATGTTTACATGTGTCTTTAGGAATGCAATCCTATTTTTATTTTACTTGGATCTGAACAAGGACAGCTCCATTGGAAATACATTGAAGGAACATTTGGTAGATTATGATTGTGAAGTGGTTAATCGGGTGTAAGGATTCATACCCCTGTCTTGCATTCTCTTCAATGCTCTTAGGCATGTACATCTTTTGTGGCCTAAAATTGTTTACTAAGGAAATATTTTGATACTCCCATAAAGGCAGGTATTTTGAGTTTCATTGCAAATATACTCAGTGAAAACCTTTTAGGTCAAATGTAGCCAGCCTACTTATTGGAGCCACAAATAACAATAGCAGGGAGAGCAGCATGTTTGCCCTTGAGAACTTTCACAGGCAGAAACTGCTTGTCCTCTCCTTACTTTCCTATGAAATTACATTCCTCTCTCCAAACCAAGCTACTGACTGTTTGGCACATGACTATAATTACTTTAAGTAGCTTCAGCACTATTACCACCACAACCATTACTGCCACCAGCATTACCACTAGCACCACTAGTACCATTATCATCATCATCATCATTACCACCAAGTTCATCGCCACCATCATCACTGCCAATGCAGACAGTACTGGCTTTAATGTAAATGTAAATGTAAATGTGTGTGTCTTGTGAAGCGCACTGCTACCCGGAGGCGTCCTGGCGCTATAGACCGCTGGGGAACCCGTCCTGGCTTTCCCTGTGAGATGTTCCCTCCTGGGTATCTCCAAGGTGAAACCATTTGTGGGGGGCCGTTGTGGAGATGAGGCAGGCTAATGCCCAGAGTTGCCGAGTGTGATCCCTGGTTAGAGTAGGCACTGAGGCGAGAATTATCGAGTCCTCTGACCCTGGTTCACGACCCTGCCGCGTTGGGAATTGAACCCTGGTCCCGGGCCATCCTCTGCTCCCGGGTCTGCTGCCTCTAACCAGTGAGCGACACCACTCCATGAGGTAACAAAAGGGGACACAGATATTAAAGTTTGACCTAGTGCCTTTGCCAGTGCTTGTTCTATTATTAAAATGCTTTGTGTGCATAACCAGAAACAATGATAAGTGTTTTCAAAATTTTATTGAAGGACCGTATTTAAAGAACTATTAGGTCGCCCTATACCGGTCAGTAACAGCCGAAAATACTGAATTTCGGCCGTTACCGACCGGTATTAGACTTTTCAGATGTAGGGGCCTAATGTTAGGATTCGGTAATTTACCGAATCGGTAATTTAAGGAATTGGTAAATTACCGAATTCTTGAATACTGATTCGGTAAATTACCGAATCCTTAATGTAGGGAGCACTCAAATGAGTGCTTTTACCATTTTAGGAATTGTTATTTACCACCAACTACAAGTTGGTGGTAAATATCGAAAACCCCAAAAGAAGCAATTTTTGCAAATCATTACAGTGCCATGTGGCAGACATGCATGTATGTGTGCCACATGTGCACCCATACACTATTTAGGGGTCAACAGGGTGTCAAAGTGACACCCTGCCACCCTTCAATGTGTTCCCCCTTTTACCGAATCAGTATTTACCGATTCGGTAATTCACATTCATTCCTATGGGCCCATAGAAATTAATGGGAATTACTGAATCAGTAAATATCGATTCAGTATTTACCGAATCTTACCGATTCGGTAATACTTACTGAATTAATACCTACATTCCATTTACCGATTCTAAAATACCAAATCGGTAAAATTCGGTATTTTAGAATCAGTAAATCTGGATTACCTACATCTGGCCCTATATTCTCTTATCTTGTTAAAATCAAGCTGTGTCTACAAAACTGATGTATTTGCTGTAGGAAATCTGCATTTTCTGTGTGAGCACCACATGTTTTCACTTTTTGCCGTATACTGTATTTTGACTTGTTTTAAAATCCTGGGCACTTTAACCCTGCTAACCAGTGGTAAAGAATCCGTGCTTCCCCTTTAAACATGGTCCAATTGACCTATTCTTTAGCTGCATATTTAACTTACCTATAGGTCCCTAGTATATAGTACAAAATGTACGGTGGGCCTATAAGTTAAATGTCACTAAACTGCAGCACCTAATGTGACATTCAGTACAATGTAAAACATGGCTTCAAGATTACTATTGTCGCATGGCAGTGGCAGTTTAAACACTGAAAAACCATTTGCCAGGTCAAAACCTCACTTTTAAATATTAATGTCACCCCTCTGAAGGCTTTTTGGCCCGCAAGGCAGGGTACGTGGAATTAAAAAGTATTACATGTATACAATATTATGTTCACATGTCCGTACAGTGACTAGCACCTAACAGCATTTTTTCACTGTGGCGGTGCTAGAGTACAGATTGAAAATCCTGCTACTGTACATTGCGAATGGAACCAACTAGAAAAATAAATTAACAACTATTGTTAATAGTTATTAAAATCCATTTCGGTGGTAAAGTTGGAGTTGCATTAAATATTATAGAAAAGAAACTTTTGGAAAGTTACATTTTCCCTATCTGAAGTTCCTGAAGGGACCTGTGTTGTTTCCATAAAACACAGGTGGCGCAGCTGAAAGGAAGGGAAACAGGATGCCAAAACAATTCTTGTGTATCCACTGTCTGGTTGCTGGAAACCCCTGCTTTATTCTACCAGACATCTGCCTCTGGGTTCATTGAGGGTACAGTGACTGCACTAAAGAAAATTCATTTTTAGAAAGTTACATTTTCCCTATCTGAAGTTCCTGGAGGGTAAATTTGTATTTGGTATTTCAGTTCTGCCAGTCAATAATTATCATATGAATAGGTGTGAAAAAGGTGCAAAGTACATCCCAAGAGCAAAGAAGAGAAAAGAATAGGCTGACCTGAATGGGAAGGGATGACTCAGCTAAACTGAATAGAATTTGCAAGTTGATGGTATCAATATCCTTTTTGACCTTACCATGTCAAATTCTTCTAGAAAGGTTCCGCATAACACTGGTGGTGCAGTTGAAAGGAAGGAAAACAGGATGCCAAAACAATTATTGGCTACTCACTGTCTGGTTGCTGGAAAACCCTAGTTTATTCTACCAGATATCTGCCTCTGGGTTTATTGGGGGTACAGTGACTGTCCCAAACTGCAATTTAGTGTTAGTTGTAGGTGGACATTTGGATTACTATAGTACACTCCCCTCACACACACCAGCCCTCATGGCCCATGTTTAATGTGGCTCAAGACTTTCGCCATCTAGAAAATGCCCAAAGTAGATAGGGTTGGCCCCAGAAACTTTCATTCCCTTGGTTATGATGTGCCTACAAGTCATGCTCATGCGTAGCTTAAATGTTGAATCGCCAGATACTCACTTAAGCACACTCCTGCACCTGAGGAACATCAGAAGAGGGCAGAACACGCTCTCTGCGACCTGAGAACACCCCACCTGAAGGACTGGACCTGCTCTCACTTGCACCCAGGAGAAACAAGTTGACTCTCAGACTCATTAGACTGACCTCCTGTTACATATAGAGGCACACAGCAGGCTACACAAGACCATTTCCTGCAACTGCCCAGCTGACCAGTGGCACCTGGACTGAACCCTGCCTTTGGCCTCTGATTTGACACCCTATGAGTCTCGAAGGGCTGCCTCTGAGGTTCTGGGGGGATTTAGACATGTAATTCTGTGGTGGATTGAGACTTAAATAACTAAAGTTAGTAGGTCAAATTATTGACTAGGGTGAACCTTGCCAGTTTCAAATTGTGCCTATTTTCTTGGTCTACAGCAACCCTTGACTATCATTGGATCTTTATGTTTCTTGTCACTATTCTAATTTAAAACTTTAAAAATTCATATCTATTCTTTCCCTTTTTTGCATTTTTTTTATTTTCGTGTCATGTAGTTTAACGAAATGTACTCTATTTTTCTAATTTTTCTAACTCATGTTGTGATTTTTATTGTTGTTCATTCTGAATGTATTACCATTTTGGTACTACATTATTACTTTACACAGTTAAACTTGTCTGTTCTGTGCTATAGCTACCAGGGGCTGAGCTCAGGTTAATTTAGTGACTTTAAGGGATCAACCTGACAAGGGTTGAGATTTTTCCTTACAGTGGGTAGTCCGCCACCCCAAATAATAATTCAATTTTTTACACTTGCCATATGTCCTGTGTGCTCCTTTCATTAAGACCATTGCAATCAAAGTCTAACCTAGAGGTAAGTACACTAGTCCATAATAACAGCTATCACAAATGATTGTAATCCCTTTTATTTAGATTGTGAATAAGCTCCCTCAACTGAACATAATACCAGTTAGGTTAATCGTTTTTTTTTAATCCAGCTTGGAATTAACACAACCTATGACCCTTCTCAATAAAAATGCTAAGAATGCGAATGTCATACACATCATTTGCACATACTCACCCAGGCCCACAGTGAATAATTCACCAATACATTGAAAATACATGCTTCTGAATGCTGGATTCGTGAACACTTTTGTTGTAGGGTCTAATAGATAGGAAAATAAATACAGTCAGAAACATTGAAATCAACTAATAAAACTACTAATCTCTTACTTGACCCTCACTCCTTAAAAGGTAAGAAAAGATTACAGGAAGCCCATTATTACAGCCAAAATGGACTTGGCCTAAGAAAAAATAGACTCTGCTCCCAACAGAATGCATCCCCCTCTCCTTATGCATCAGAACATCCCCAACTCAAAGAATCGTTACCCCTACCACCACACGAAAAATTGAAGAAATGCATATACTTAAACCCTACAATAGATGTTTAATTAGCTAAAATAGAACAATATATTATTAGCATTGCTATGAACGTTTCTAGAGGAGAAGAGTGCTATAATGGACAAAGCAGAAAAGAGATGGGCCGACTAGTAGCTGAAAATGGTCTGTAGGGAATCCACTTTTTTGCATTAGCAACTCAGATATTTTGCTGTTTTTTCTTGACTGCAATGTTGCTGGTCTTAGATCTCTGTGCACTGTTACCGCTGCTAAACAGGAGTAAAGTGGCAGTGCTCTCCATTTAAGTATGGTTAACTTGGCTTAACCCTCTTCAGAACATTTACCTTTCCTGTAAGGCATGTGGTGTGGAAAAATACCTATGGTCTGGAAAGTTAAATACTACAATGGCAGTGAAAACATGGCTACAGGCCCATGCTGTGTAACTTGATGACAGCAACCTGAGCCTGCTACAAAGACCTGTCAAAATCATCCTGTCTGTAGGTAGGAAAACCTGATATTAAATAAGTGAGCTCTGAATAGACCTTGCTGCCCACAAAGTAGGGTGCATACTATGTACGAATGGAAATGTGTGACATTAAAAATGGCATGTTCCCCCTGTCACTAGACCCAAAATGACAGTCACTGGTCAGGCTGTAAATGGCACACAGAAAAAGTATTGAATATTCTCTTAAATGTATACATTTTGACTTGTACCAGCTACAGACGCCATTCAAAGACTTATTTTGATATTTAACAAGAATCCAATCTAATGCTAAAGTCAGATTTGTATTAAGTATATTGGGAATGTAGCTTTTAGCAAGCGTCCCTTTACTTGTCTGAGTTTCCAGAAAGTTAACTAGCATGAGCCTCTGCCAACTCCCAGCCTGTACTTGGACTACTGTGGAGAAAGACTTTTGCCATCTTGAATATGCCATAGTTCTTGGTATTTTGGACCTGTTTTCAGTAAAGCAATCAGGCACTACAGAAAAAGTAGGTAGTGCCAGGCAAAAATGTGACTTCCCCAGCGACCCTCTTCTGGGCCTGCGGAAGTTCACAAGAGGACTGGACCTGATTCCAGTGACCTGAGAGTCTGGAAGAACTGGAGCTGCTCACCCTTGTACCCATGGTAAAGAAGTGGACTCCAAGGTTAAGTTGCCAAACTGCCTGGATGGCCACAGGGACACAACAAGCTTCAGAAGGCATTATCCTAAAGTACCTAGCTGACCAGTGGCAACTGGACTTGGACTGGACTTTGCTGGAGGCCTCCCTCCACCTGACAGTGTCTAAGTGCCTTTCCCCAGAGATCCTGCAAGACTTAGAAGGGCACTAGTGTGGTCACTCGGGTATCAGAAGAAACTTTATAAACGTTCCCAAACTTTTTGACTTCCTGACTTTTTTACCAGGAACTCTTTAATTGTGTATCTGACCAGGACTCCTTCATGATTGGCCACAAATCGTGCATAGATCCCAGCCTATCTCTCCCATAGTCTATCATTGGTGCTTCTTGACTTTTTGTGGTATTCCTACTTAAAACTTTAAAAGTCATGCTTCAGGTACACCTTATTGGAATGTTATCATTTCAGTGTCATGTTGTCATATCTTACTCTATTTTTCGAATTTGCTATGGGATTTTTATTGCTTGGTGCTTTTCTTTATTACAGTGTTTTGGTACAACATAAATAATTTACAAATTGATCTAAGTTAAGCTGGTCTGCTCTGTACCATACCTACCAGGGGGTTGAACTCTGATTAATTTAGTGACTTAGAGCGTTCACCTAGAAAAGTGTTGTGATTATTTCTTGAGGTGGGCAGTCACCCAACTGAAAGAATACAAATTATTACAGGACACTACTGTTCATGTATGTAAGAGCATTGATGTTTCTCAGAGCTCGAAGAGAACCTCAGATAGACATATAAATATTCCACATTCCAAAATGAGCTACTGTTGTTAGTATCCAGGGCCCGAACTCAGATAAAAGTCACATTGATATTCAGGGGCATATTTACAAAAATGTCATGCAGTGCAGTGAGTGCAGCAAGTCACCTTGCTTGACAGGGAAAGGCCAGAATGCACCGTATTTAACATTCTTGTCTTTTTCCAGTGCTGGCGCACAATGTGTTGCCTACCGCCCATGCAGGCACCCTTGCACCATAGTGCAAGGGTGCCTGAAATGAAGGCAAGATTGGTTTTTTACAAGAAAGGACACCTTCTGGCACAAAAACAATTTCCCAAGGTATTTTCCTCTTTCTATTGGTGCTGCAGAATGCAGCACTCATTCAAAGACGAAGTAACACTATTTCTTCTCATTACACCTCACCTGGGAAATCATAGCATTCTGACTCTTTCCCAGGTCTACTAGTATTGGTAAATCTGGAATGCTTCCGAATCCATGGATGGATGCATGGGAACACCAATGCCACACCCATGGAACGCCTGCCCATTCAGATTAAGCCCCACTAGTAGTGTGAGGCTCAGGAGTCCCACTCTTTAGTACGGTCAAAAGTATTTCAGCACCAAAGTGCTATCAGGCACTCAAGTTCCCAAGCGGCCCTCTGGCCTGTAATCAATCTTATCCATCCACACCAGCATGATCTCAGAGACTGGAGTCTCTGAGCATGCCCCATTCGCAGGTGCTGAAACTGCAGAGGCTAGCTCGGGTAAGAAGGGCTGCATTTGGGTATTTTTGAATTCCTCACTTGCTGTCCTGCAACGGCTAGGGCATTATTGATGCCCTTCCAATGCTGGGAATCTTTTGGGGGCCTCCACACAGGTAGTAGGGGGTGCAATGCTCCTGGAGCTGGTCCTTGTTTAAGGCTTGGGCCTGCTTAGGTAAAAAATATATAGTAATAGGGGCATTTATATAGCGCTGGGTTTTTACACGCACCGGCGTGTCCCCGCGCTTCGACCGCTGCGAAACCCTTCCTGGCTTCCCTGAGAGATGGTCCCTTAATGGGTATCTCCAGGGTGAGACCAGGCATCCCCGGCGGTCTGGTGGGGCCGTTAGTGAAGATGAGGCAAGCTAATGCCCAGAGTTGCCGAGTGTGATCGCTGATCAGAGTGGGCACCGAGGCGAGAGAATTATCGAGTCCGCTGACCCTGGTCCAGAAACCTGCCGCGTCGGGAATCGAACCCTGGTCCCGGGCCATCCTCTGCTCTCGGGTCTGCCGCCTCTAACCAGTGAGCCACACTACATCACAGGTCATCAACGTAGCCTTCTTTCTTGTTCCGGTGGCCCCCTGGGAGTGAGTATAGGTTTACTCCTGGACATCAGTCACAGTGGTATGTGTATCAAAAGGTCACTCCTGCCCTACTCTTTATGATTCTCTTATCAGCCCATCTCCTTCTTGAAGTGTGCCTAGGCCACTTCTCAGTGACCTCTTGCTGAATCAAAGAGCACACTTTGAAGTGTACTCGCTTCCTATAATGTGCCCAACCCAGCTTACATTAATGCAGCAATCGACAAATCTCTCTAGGGGGATTCCTCTACCGCCTCTCCTCATGTTCCTCCAGTCAGCCCTGGGTCTTCCAAAATGGAACCCAGAGTCTTCCATGTTTTGTACCATTTGCAGGCACACATACACCCAGCACATGCATGTAAAATCCAAGTACAATACAGAACTGCATTATCCCTGTATTGTACCGCTCACAGTCTCACCCACCCAGCACATGTGTACCACAAACACACTACACAGTACTACACACCAACCTGATGTAGGTCAAAGGTGATTTAAGCACACAGCAATGGAACTTTGAATGAGTTTGACTGTAGGCCTTCCTCCAGTGACACCAGTAAAAAAAAAAAAACTGTTCATTCCTACTGATCACTAAAAGGATAGGTGGTCCCACAGCGCTCATGCTGCTTATCTCCTGGTAAATGCAGGAGCCTTTTACTACTATGAGGGTAGCACTTTCGGTGCCCCATCTGGTTCAAAGAGAACACAATCTGTGAGACAGGCCTAGGTCTTGGTGCACACACATGATCTGTGTTCACCCATTACAACAAAGTCAGCTTTAGGAATCCAGACATTATTACAGCTTGGACACTCAGGGCAGAAGTGTGCATCCACCACCATGCAAGATACGTGTCCGTCCCAACGCTAGTTTCCTGTGAGCGAGTTTGGAAACACAATTAGATCGAAAACAATGTGACTATGTCGTCCAGAATACTGTTGCTGGACCAGTGTATTATGACTGGTTTAATGATTGGTTTTGTTTTTAGCAGCTGCAGTAGATTGAACTAAACTTCTCAAAAACCTCTGCCATGACGTAATCTGAAAAACCTGTAACATTGGAGCTGTCTCAATTACTATTTGGAGTCTTCAAGACAAGAAACAAGGGACTTCAAAGTAGAGATGACAGATAATCCGGAACAAACATCACCAGCCTTGCTGAATGTAATTTGGGGCGTTTTCCATTAACCTGTCCAGCTCATTGTGCAATGCTGTCTTCGGTCTGTGGTTGAAAACAAACAGAAAGCCCAAAAGTATTGACCATTCCCAGAAACGAATGTCTTGATGTTGTGAAGCGTTTTTGATGGATTCTCAGGCATACCTTGTCACATTGACTCATACATGCCATTCTCAACCTGCTCAAGTGTGTGTTTGTGGGTCACTAAACAGTTTTGTGTATACAGTTCACTGTATGGGAGGGTCCAGCTTTCCAGGTGGAGTAATGCAACGTTTACGCAACCAACAGCACATACATCACTCCTTTTCACACAGCAGCTGGGAAAATGAAACAAAGTAAATATGGGGGAGGGAGTACAGATAAAGAATGTTGGTGAACGAAACAATTTGGTAGGCCTGAAGAAACATTGCTTTTAGAAACCGTAAAAGTTAGTCACTTCGTCCGATAAGGATCTTAACAAGCACTCTTGCAAACGTCAAGTGCTCGAGTGTTTAAAAACCTTTGGGAATGGAATCGTTAATGCAGTAATTGGAACTCACTGGTTAAAGTTTGTAGCTCCTATGCCAGAACAGTAATTGATATAAACACACAACTCTCACGATGGTTTTCTGCAGAATCCTATGCTTCACTTTTCATCGCGGTTCAAAACAAGCATTGGTAAATGTAATCAATCAATCAATGAGTCTTGTAGATCACTGCTCCTCCCCCTGATGGTATCCGGCTCCTGAGGTATAGGTGGTCTCATTCGACAAGCCAGTTCTTGAGTTCTCTTCTGAATTCCTCCAGTGAGAGAGAGATGCTCGTAGGTGGAAGGGTAGGTGATTCCAGGCTTTCACGGTAAGATAGGAGAGTGCGCGGCTTCTGCTGTGGCAGATGCAGGGGGTGTGCATGAGGGCCCTGGGGGTGAAGAGCAGGTGTCTGTCAGGTTGGTGGAAGTTCACGCAGTGGTTAATGTAGGCTGTTTGTGCAGAGCTCGGTAGTTGTGTGTTAGTAGCTTGAACTGGCATCTCTTCTTGACAGGTGGTTGCATCTGGGGAGCTTGAGGATGAGTCTAGCTGCTGCGTTATATATGGTCTGGAGTATTTTGAGGAGTTGGTTGGTGATTCTGGTGTAGAGAGCATTCCCAGAGCTGAGACAGCTGGTGATGAGGGATGGGGTGACCGTTTTCCTGGTGCTGATGAAGATCCATTTGAAGATTCTCCTCTACATGTGATGGGTGTGTAAGCATGAGGAGGTGACTGCGTTAATTTGGCGCTTCATGGTGAGTTCAGTGTTGAGGATCATGTCGATGTTGCGGGCATGGTCTGTGGGTGTGGGGAGTGAGTCCGAGCTTGGAGGGCCACCAGCTACTGTCCCATGGGGAAGTGTTCTTCCTGATGATCAGCACTCACGTCTTGTCCATGTTGAGCTTCAGGCAGATGGTCTTCATTCAGTCGGTGATGCTGGTCATGGTATTGTAAAAGTTAGTTTTAGTGGTGGAGGGGTCATCTGTGAGAGAGAGGATGAGTTGTGTGTCATCCACGGAGGATATGATGTTGAGCCTGTGGGATCTGATGATGTCTGCGAGGGCTGTCATGTAGGTTTTGAACAAGGTGGGGCTGAGGGAGGATCCTTGGGGACGCTGCAGGTGATGGTCTTAGATTCTGATGTGAAGGGAGGCAGGCAGATTCTCTGAGTTCGGTCTGTGAGGAAGGATGAGATCCATTTGAAAGAGTTTTCTAGGATCCCAATGTGGTTGAATCTTTTGAAGAGGGTGTGATGGGATACAGTGTTAAAGTGCTTAGCTTGTGGACAGAAGGCTGTGAGAAAAGAATAGATATGTTTTGAAGGCCGTCACTAACAGCAACACTGCCTCTGGTAGAACAACACATTCTATTATATATTTCTTTAACTGAAACCTTTTCTTTCTTAAGTACGCCAACTAGGCAGTGGATACATTTAGAACACTCCTGGTCTCAGGGAGCTCCATTTTTGGCAATTGCAAGCGGAACCTCTGTCAGTGGATCTACTCATTTTGTAATCACAAAATGAATGCACAGAATTATATTATGCCTATATTGAGTTATTGACATTGTAACTTTTCCCCCTGCTTCAAGACACAATGCAGTGTTCTTGCCTGCTTAGACTATTGGTTTGCTCTCTACCATATTTATTTATATTTAATTTTATAGAGCGCACAGCTACCTGGAGGTTTCCCGGCGCTAAACCAATGAGGAGAGTGTACAGTAGCAAAACTAAAGATCAAAAAGCCACGTTTTGACATCCCTTCTGAATTTTAGATAGTTGGATTCCATCCGAATGGACAAAGGGAGAGAATTCCACAAGGATGGGGCCAAAAAAGCAAAAGATCGACCTTCCATTCTGGCTCTCTTCGTCCTGGGGATCAGAAGTTTATGTTGACTAGATGAACGAAGAGTGCGGGAAGGAAGGTACGGGTGAATAAGAGATTTCAAATACTGGGGGGCTTTGCCGGTGTTAATTTTGTGTACAAGACAAAGACCCTTGAATTTACATTGATTGTCAATGTTTAGCCAGTGAAGACTACGACGGTGCCAGAAAGTGGAAGATTTATGAGGTAGTTTACATAGGAGGCGAACTGCCATGTTCTGAACCGTTTGTAATTTCCGAATAACCTCTTTGCCTGCTCCCAAAAAGAGAACGTTACCATAGTCCAGGCGAGATGTTATTAACGCCTGGACTATGGTTTTCTGGGTTTCAAGAGGAAGCATCCAGGTGATTTTCCTCAGCCATTTGAGGATGGTTGTACAAATGGAGGAAACTCTCACGGCATGTTGTCTCATGGACAGCTGGTCATCGAATATTATTCCCAAGTTACGGGCAGTTTTCGAAGGGTTGGGAGGGGTGCCCATTTGAACGGGCCAGTGAGAGGGTCCCCATAAGGCAGGATTGTTGCCAAATAGGAGGAGTTCCGTTTTCCCTCCGTTCAGTTTTAACTTATTATTGTACATCCAAGAGGCAATATTATTGAGTCCATGACAGAGGGATGATGTAGTGGAAAGATGACTGGTGGAGAGGGAAAAAATGATCTGTGTGTCATCTGCATATGAAAATATGGAGAGCCCTGCCTGCTCTGCAATAGCCGCCAAGGGTCGGACATATACAATAAAAAGGAGGGGGCCTAGGATGGAGCCTTGTGGGACACCATATGCAGATGTATGAATTTTTTACATCGAAGTAGCCGAAAAGACTTGAAATGTCCGATCGGACAGAAAACTGATGAGCCATTCAAGGGCGGAATGAGTGATTCCAGATGTTTTTAGAGTGTTAATCAGAATGGGGTGGGAGACCGTATCAAATGTGGCACTTAAATCTAATAGAATAAGTGCCATGGTCTCCCCTCTGTCTACCAGATGACGAATTGTTTCAGAGACTCCCAGCAGAGTGGATTCTGTAGAAAAACCAGAACGAAAACCAGACTGTGAAGGGTGTAAAATGTTGTGAAACTCGATATGGCTAGTGAGTTGCTTATTTATATGTTTTTCCAGAATCTTGGAATAGACTGGAAGAAGGGAAATTGGTCGGAAGTTGGCGGAAATACTTGGGTCAGCATTGGCCTTCTTCAGCAATGGTACGACCATCGCATGTTTCCAGGAATTGGGGACCTTAGCCTCCCTAAGAGATGCATTCAATAGTTCCACTATGAGTTTTAGGGAGGGTGGGTCAAGGGTGAGCAAGATTTGGGGAGGGAAGGGATCCAGAGGGGAACCCGATTTAATACTTTTAACTAAGTTAAGTAGTGTGGAAGGGGTCAGTGGATCCCAGACCTTGATCTCCGCCCCTTCCGACTGAGCGAAGTTTGAGGCAGTAGAGGCAGTAGGTTCAAAAACTGGTTGAACATTAGATGGACCGAAATCGGCATATATACTCTCGATTTTGGAGACAAAGAAGTCTGCTAAGGAATCACATTGTGATTTATCCAAACAAGGGGCCTTGGGTTGACAGGTGGCACCCGAGATTTCCTGCACTACTTTGAACAAGGCTTTAGGACGATTTTGAGCGTTCAGGATGGATGAATTAACATATTCAGTTCTGGCAGTTTTGCAGAGTGAATGGTATTTGGTTAGAGCAGCTTTATAGTGTAGTTTAGCTTGTGGATCGTACTCTGAGCGCCATTTCCGCTCAAGATGTTTGCAGCTGGATTTTTCTTTTTTTAGTTGGTCATTGAACCAAGGGGCCGGAGGGTGATGTATATTAAATGTCTGCTTACGAAGTGGGAGACAAATGTCTACAGCAGATGTAAGCCAGCGATGAATGACGTCCACTTGATCAAGGCTACTGATCTCAGTGAGGGGCATAGAATCAGACAAAGCAGAATTGAATTTATTGGGATCTAATTTCTTCCAGTTGCGGGTCATTCTAGGTTTAGGGGCGATTGTTAGGTTGTTAGTGGAGTGAGCAAATGAGATGGAAAATTCTAGCACAAAGTGGTCAGACCACGGAACAGGTAAGGGGCGCTTACAGGATACTGCATCCAAATTAGATAGAATAGGATCGAGCAGATTGCCTGCCTTGTGGGTGGGGTCTGAGTTGCGTAGGGTAATATTCATGGCCGCTAGGTCAGATAGTAAGTTAGTACTAATTGGGCATGTTGTATCGTTAAAATGAATGTTTAGATCACCAACAATAAGAAAATTGGTTGACATCAGTAGTAAAGGAGCTAAACATTCTGATAGAGATGCAGCCCATGAAGAGGCATGGCCAGGGGGGGCGGTAAATAAGAAACGCCTGTAAGTGTGAGATTGGGGGATAACAGCAACTTAAACAACCCAGCTTCACAGTTAGAGATCGCGATATCCTCCCATTTACAGGAGAGAGTTCTTTTAAAAATAATGGCTATTCCCCCTCCCTCCTTGCCCTTTCTGTTACTGGCCAAGAGGGTATATTTATCTGGGAGAGCAATTGCAACATCAGGGCCAGAGTGGTCTGTGAGCCAAGTCTCCGTGAGGAACAGGGCATCAGGTTGGAAGGAACAGAGAAGATCAAAAACATCTCTACTATGCTTAGGGAGGGACCTGCAATTTAGACTAATAAAGTTGTAGATTTGTGAGGGGAGTTTTGGAGTCGATTTGCATAAGAAATTGGACGCCGAAATGTCTAGTGTTGATGGAAGCGCCGTAAGAGATAACGAACACTCAGGACAGATCAGGGGCGTGTGCTGAGGGGAAAGAGAAGTATCATTAGTACATTGTGGTGGCCTTAGGGACAGGAGAGTGTGTTTGGAGTAAGTTTGCCTAGAATCAGCATGCGTTGGGGCATAAGGACTGGCCCTGGGCCGCGAACAGGTGCGGACGGGGGCAGACGGGCAGGACTCTGGCACGACTCCGGCGCGCCACCGTTGCGCCCGCTGCGCACGTCCGCTGCGCGTCGTCCAGCACATCGGTTAAGTAGGGAGGCGGCGGTCAGATGACTAGACAGCACACCCCTGCTTCCGCCGGAAGTGATTAGGGATAGGAAGACCTCCCTCCACACCACGAGCTGGGCTCTGGGAGGAACGGGGAGTGGTAGAGCACAGAAAGGTGACTGTCAGCAATCGACACACACGTTTTTAAAATCAAGCACTTTTAAAAAATACACGAGTGCAGGCAACCGAAGATATGCCCCCTTGCTCTCGCACAGCAGCGTCACACACCCCGGAACCATAATGCACCGAAATAACAAATAGCAATTAAAAAAAAATAGCGCGGTCAGAGCACCTAAATCGTGCCCCCAACGGATTGATTATGCAGCGCGGTGCAAGCACATAGATCGTGGCCCCCGCAATCAGGTCATAAGATAAAGCGCAGTAGTGCAGCAGTACACGTACCCTGTTGGTAGGTCTGGAGCCTGATATTCTCCTGTGTTAAGTAGGGAGGCGGCAGTCGGATGACTAGACCGCACACCCCTGCTTCCGCCGGAAGTGATTAGGGATAGGAAGACCTCCCTCCACACCACGAGCTGGGCTCGGGGAGGAACGGGGAGTGGTAGAGCACAGAAAGGTGACTGTCAGCAATCGACACACACGTTTTTAAAATCAAGCACTTTTAAAAAATACACGAGTGCAGGCAACCGAAGATATGCCCCCTTGCTCTCTCACAGCAGCGTCACACACCCCGGAACCATAATGCACCGAAATAACAAATAGCAATTAAAATAAAATAGCGCGGTCAGAGCACCTAAATCGTGCCCCCCACGGATTGATTATGCAGCGCGGTGCAAGCACATAGATCGTGCCCCCCGCAATCAGGTCATAAGATAAAGCGCAGTAGTGCAGCAGTACACGTACCCTGTTGGTAGGTCTGGAGCCTGATATTCTCCTGTGTTAAGTAGGGAGGCGGCAGTCGGATGACTAGACCGCACACCCCTGCTTCCGCCGGAAGTGATTAGGGATAGGAAGACCTCCCTCCACACCACGAGCTGGGCTCGAGGAGGAACAGGGAGTGGTAGAGCACAGAAAGGTGACTGTCAGCAATCGACACACTCGTTTTTAAAATCAAGCACTTTTAAAAAATACACGAGTGCAGGCAACCGAAGATGTGCCCCCTTGCTCTCTCACAGCAGCGTCACACACCCCGGAACCATAATGCACCGAAATGACAAATAGCAATTAAAATAAAATAGCGCGGTCAGAGCACCTAAATTGTGCCCCCCACGGATTGATTTTGCAGCGCGGTGCAAGCACATAGATCGTGCCCCCCGCAATCAGGTCATAAGATAAAGCGCAGTAGGGCAGCAGTACACGTACCCTTGGACTTCCTTGCACCTTGAATTCCAAGCTTCATAAACTACAAAATATTGCCATTAGATTTGTCGATGACTTTTGCAGTTTTATTCATGTCCTGTGCATGCTGGTTCCTACAGTGATTCTCGATGAAGCAGCTTATTCTGCTGAAAGGTTTGTGTTTAGTTCACAAGACTTTCTGAGGACTCATCTCCTGTTTCATTCTGAGTGAGTGATCCCATATGTTCTAATATGGTCCCTCAGATCAGTTGCTGTGCATCTTTGTAGCTTAATTTGTTTTGTTAAGGACTGCGTGTGACTGTACCTTCCCTATTTAGATTGCTTAGTTTTATTGTAAAGTAACAGTATATACACAAGGCAGACTGGTCTCATCTCAGTCAGTTATGGAAACTGCAGAATAGAAAGTATGTTGCCATAATGTTATGTTAATTTGTTGCATCTCATAAATCAAAGAACTTATAAAGCTTAAACAATTATTTAGGCTTCAGAGCAACCTCTGTAGTTGCAGTTACTTCATGTCAGGCAGGCAGGAACTGCTAAATCCTGCAGACTGCCCTCTACCACATGTGCAGAGACCACAGGCTCTACTGACCTGGAGGGATGGCGGCCCACACTTCACTCTTTTAACCTCTTTCTGTTTTACTGAATATGGAATCCTGTGCCTTAGCTTGATTAAGTGAATTAAAGAGAGTCTTGCTAGTAAGGTGTAAGTGAGTAGAAGTGCCTATGAATAGATTATGCATTACAACTGGTTAAATATTTTAATAATAATAATAATAATAATAATAATAATAATAATAATAATAATAATAATAATAATAATATTAATAATACATGAAATCACTATTGCACAAAATGATAGCAAAATATATGGAGATTTTGCAACGACAGAGCTTTTATACTGGATCAGAACTCTTACCTTCAAATGATTTAAACTATTTGCCCCACATTGGATTTGGCAGTGTTCTAAATCATATGTGGCAAACCCTTTCTGAAATTCCTCTTGTTTACCTATTTTATTATGCATTCTCTCAAACATGCTGGCATGTGTATTAATCTATCCAATCAAGAAAGACATATATGGGGTTAGAAAGCGAACGAAAACGATTATGATTCACAGTCCGAATTTTTTATTTCAGCATATGGCAAGTTTACATTTTTAAATGTTCTTTGAATGCCCAAGCGGCAGTTTGGTGGCAGGAAGTTCCGACAGTACATATGCAGGGACAGCATTCCATTTCACTCCTATAAAGGCACTGGGTTATTTTGCAATATACACATATTTCCAGGTTGTTCAAGGATTTGAATAGGAGGGCAGTATGTTCTAGACATTCTGAATACTGCATTTACCGAAATGTTCAACACGCACCGCCACAACACGGGCTCATGAAAACGTCTGCAAACGGAGAAACGTTCAGTTAATACAGCATGAACTCTGTGCCAGGAAACAAACGCTGATATAAATACTGTCCAAACCACAGAATATGACTTGTTTAAAACTTCAATTTCGTGAAGAAAAGCAGGAAACGAGATTTATCCTTCTGGGAAACTTTTGGCATTAGCATGGACTCAGGCATGCTCTGTGCATGTCATAATCTGTAACTCTCACAAACTTTCTAAGTAAATCAGCTTTGCCTGAGGTAAGGTGAGGGAGCCTTCAACATGTGAAATTTGTAGGATTTTATCTCAGTGACTTGGTAGCAAAAAAGCCAAAACTATCTTTTGTAGTTGTCAGTCACATGGACGCTTTTGCATTCAATGCTAGTGTTTATGGGGCACATTCATCAAGGTAATCCTTTGCAATTACCAAATAGAGAATTTTAAGGATTCGCAAATGCCTATGCAGGAAGGATTCGCAAATATTCTTGCGAATCCTTAAAATTCCCTAATAGCCATTTGCGAATTGCAATTTGCTATTAGGGAATGCATTCCCATTCATTCCTATGGGCCTACAGGGAATCGCAAATTGTGAATGCAATTGCAATGGTGCAAAGGGGCGTAAGATCCCCCTGGTGCCCCCCAAAAAAGTTAAGCCTGCACATGTGGCGCACACACATGCCCTAAGGACATTTGTGTGTGCCACATGGCACTGTGAAAAATGCCCTTTTGAGCATTTTTCAAAGGATTCACAAATTACCATCAACTAGAAATTGATGGTAATTTGCAATTCCTAAATGCAAAGTCGGATTTTGGAAATGCTACATGCATCGTATTTAGGGAATCGCAAATTGTGATTCCCTAGATGCATTCACAAATTAGGTAATCGCAAAAATAGCGATTACCTATTTTTCAAATGCAATGCCTTTGATGCATCAGAAAAGGCATTTTATCAATCGCAAATGGGCTGATTCTGCAAATCGGCTTGTTTGCGAGTGGTAAAATGCTTGATGCATGTGCCCCTATGTAGCTATGAGTTACCTGTAGTTCTATTATGCAGACACTATCATTTTTCCCACATATAATAGAATATCCTTATTTTCCAGAGCAAATATATTTAAATGGTAATTGGTGATGTACAAAATTATATTGATAGAGTGTTACGGCAACCTAGAAACAGATTTAGATATTTCACCCGCCTCATGTTTTTAAAAATTCCATAATAAAAAATATACGTATATAGATAGATACCCGTGGGTTGGCCGCGAGTCCTGATTGGCTATATGTTCCTAACTCATGTGGCATCTGACTTCATGGTGTTTTAGGAGCGTGCATACCCCCAACGGCCATGTGTGCTTTATTGGGGCCACTCTCCCTAGACCATTGGAATGTCTCTGTGCCTATCAGTGGTATTCAGCTATGGTTTCTTGTTCATGCATTTGCTATGTGCCACCCCACCTGTGACCTATCAATTAGTGACTTTAGGCTTAGGTCTCAGAGCTTGCCTAACTACGTATATGCGAGTTGGGATTGATGTGGAGCTCACAACGGGAGATGTCATTAATAAAGAAGCAATATCTTTCTTATAAATGAATTTATAATTCTCCATATTGGCATAGACTTTTTCCATTTTACCATACTGTATTGCACATATAAGAGTTTTAGCGTGCACGGATGGAGTTAAGCATGACACACGTCGTACTGTCCAAAACATGAAAATATGAGAACAATAGGGCTGATGCCAAAAACCATTTATGGGTTTAAAAATAATACTAAATGAGTACTATTCAAGGACTCTTATATGCCTTTGTGACTCAATGCCGAAACTTCCAACTCCTTTTTAGTAAAAGCACAAAGAAGGAACAGTTTTTACTATTTGTATGAACTGTTTATAAATACTCCAAGAATAGTCTCATTTTAGACTTAGACTCAAAGGCATGTAGGAGTTTGTAAATCAATACTACACTAGTATTACTTTACATACAAATTAATTTGTGAATAGGCCCCACTGAATATATTTACACATTGCGAAACTGTGAAAAGAAATACAAGTGTGTGTGTAGAGTGTACAGTAATCTAACTTTGCAGTAAACCATTTGTGGTAATAAAAACACAGGTTTGAGTACACCATGAAAAGTGTGTATACAATAAAAGCAAGTGTACTGTAGATCAGTGCTGTGCACATTGTTATTTGAATTCTTATAGTAAGTCAATATGTGAATGAATGCAGTAACAAAATGACAACTCTGTATTTAGTGTCCCACCTTTGTATAACTTAAGCAGTGTCAGGGCGTTTTGGAATGCTGCCGAGCTGGGGGCTGATTTCACTGCGATGGGGGGCTGATTTAGTTGATGGAGACCTGCGCGTGCTTTGAAATAAACAAAGCAAAACAAATTTCGTTCAGCACACGCAGGTCCCCATCAACCAAATCAGCCCCCTGCTCAGCAGCATTCCAAAACGCCCAGTAGCCAGTCCGGCCCTGATAAGTTGTATTTAATAAAGTCGACTTTTACTGTGTCCACTACTTTAAAATAGAGCTGAAATTGTCAAGGTAATAATGGTGTGTTCTTCAATATTAACCTTTGAAAATTCCGAAATGGTTGAATTTTAATGGGAATCCCTTAATGAATTGATATCTGCATACTTTTTTTTGCAATAATTCTTCAATTCCAGTCAGGTTTTGCAGGTGAAATGCATGGAGGGCAAGAGATGGGGCATGAGGGAAAGGGAACATTGTGACTGCTGTTTAAGCACTTCACTTGTAATTGTGGGTCAGCCAAAAACTCCAGATACCACGCAATTGGCAATAACGGGCATCTTGTATTAGAGCCTTAGAGCCCGACGTAGCGGGCAATTCTGTCCCTTAAAGGCCCAATCTCGAGCAAAAGGAATGTTGATGCTCCGGGCTTCTACCAGCCATTGTCTTCAATGGAGTGCTCAACTCTCCAATGTTTTTATATTATGTAATACATGATAATATGAAGATTTGTAAGCTTCAATGAGCATTTGTAGAAATTCAGTAGGTTAATAAATGCATAATGCAGTTGACACTAACCACTACCCAGAGATTTGGAAAATCTACAGCAGGTATAGGTAGGTGATAATCTACCGCACTACCACCATGAGAATACCGATTCATAAAGATTGGTGTGTGCGTAAATATGACTTGTAGTTCTCCTAGCTTCAGGAGTAAAGCATGGGTACTCTTGGCTTATTCCTGGCTTACTCCTGGAATTCAGGAGCACATGTTGTTTAACCACATGACTGCTGGCCATTTCCCCCCCCCTGTGCTGGTAAATGCCATTTTAGTGGCACCATGACGAGCTCAGCTCGTCATCAGCACACGACACCCGTGGGTGATGACGAGCTGAGCTCGTCATCAGCATCGAAGGGGTTAAAGCAGCGAAATTTCCCAGTGCAGAGAAAGTGGTTGAGGAGGGAGTGAAATGTTACTTCATCAGGGATGGAAAACATCCTTGCAGTTATTCACCAGAGTAAATGAACTAGCGTTACAACATAATAATTAAGGAAATAGGCAACTCTCCCTTTTTTTCAGGCCGGGAGATAATAGTGTCTCAAGCCAAAAGTACGATCACAGGCATCCACCAGCATCAGTTGCCATCCTTAACCTTTTTTTAAGTAAAAATAACAGGAGTTGTGAATGATAAACAAACAAAAATATAGGTTAATCAAATCACATAATGTCAATCAATCTCACCTTGACAAATGTTCACCCATCACAACAAAAAACATTCACACCCAAATAAATTAATAACTTTTCAAACAGTCTGATGCACTGATATTTTTCAGGTTTATAATTGACTAATCTAATTTTAAATTATGGCTTTCATAGAAAAGCCTCTCAAAGAACATGATTTTCTGTCTATGGCTTGGCCACCAAGAACAGACTGAGTCCTTTACTTTGACCACTAACCTCATTGCTGCATGACACACAGAAGCATTGAGAAGGCATTCAGCAAATAATGAAGCCCTCCAAAGACTAAGGGGCATATTTACGAGTGCCTTGCATTATGCTTGCGCCACGCAATGTGCTACATGCACAACGCAAAGCTCCAAATCATATTTATGAAGCCACACTAAGCCACTTTATGTGGCTCTGACTGGTTTAAAAGAAATGGAGTACAGCAATGCAGCGCAAATCGCTGCGTTGCGCTACTCTGCACAAGGGAGGCATTCCATGGGCATGGCGGTGGGTGCTGTCACTGAAAACCAATGGATTTTGATGCATTCACAGATTTACCAAACCTGGTAAACGTGGGAATGGGAAACGGAGATACACCTACCCAGGTGGGTCATAACGAGGAGAAATATTTTTATTTCTACTCTTTTTTTTCCTCTTCCTATGTGTGCTGAATTCTGCAGCTCACCTAGAAAGAGAAAAAAACCCTCTCTGGATTGTTTTTGTGCAAGAAGGTGGCCCTTCCTGCACAGAAACATTTCTGCTTACAACACAGGTGCAAGGGAGCCTGCGTTGGCGCTTAGGCTGCTGGAACGCGTCACCGCAAGTGGAAGGGACAGGAATGCACTGTATTGGATAAATACTGTGCATTCCTGACCTTTCCGCAGCAAGGTAAGTGCTGTTCTGCCCTGTGCCACAATTCCCTTAAATATGACCCTACATCCGAACAAAATATTTGTTTAAATCATCTTTTAATATAAATGGAAACTTTTTATTTAACAAAAAAATGACACTATAAAACCAAAACCAACTTAGGAAGTAAAGAAAATATTTACCACATTTCAAAAATTCATTCAATAAATGAAAATTGCGGCTTTTTTTTATCCGCGTTAGCATACAGTATTTTTGTGGTTAGGGATTTGTTGGCACTAGTAAATACTCTTGGCGTTGAGAAAGACAAATGTCTGTCTTTTCTATCAGCTCTTAAGTGCATACACTCATTACCGTTTTTTCTTCTCCTTTTTTCCACTTTGGAGGGTCTTGGAATGGGATATCTGATTGCTGACTGTGGTTTAAATGCGGTGTAACACATTTAGGCGTTAATGAAACCCAGACTTTTTACTTAAACGGCCCTCGATTGTTTTTAACCAAAGCCATAGATGTGAAAATGGTCCGCCAGCTTCACCGTGCCACATTCATACCGCACTTAGCTGAAAACAGTGAATGAACATGCTTCATTTCATTTCACCTACAAACGTTGAGTGTAAAATTACTTGCCTTGGTATAGGCGATTTCCCAAAATATTTAATTGCAGCACCCCACACAAAGTTGTGTTTCTTTATCATTCTGCGATGTTGCCTGTTTCTGTAAATACATCGATGCAGATGAACGCTGCTCTATACAAATATTTTATTATGAAACATTTTCAATCAATTACATTATTTGTCCAAATACACACGATCACGTTTTGTTTATGTGGGACTTACATGTCAACAAAGCATTGTACAGGGATTTGAAATATGAAATATTGCACAACATTTCACGTTGAACATTTTTGCTCGAATAAATATTAGTCAGTGCCTAGCATGTTACCATGCAATGCATAATTTTAGGTATTGAGGTCAACTGCTGTTTTTAATCAGTCCACAATTACCTAGTTGTATGTCAATCCAAAAGTGTTGCTAAAAACTAAAACAACTTTGATCTACACTGGATAAGTTCATAGTAGTTGAAGGCCAGTTGCTGTTAATTTTGATAGGCTCTGTTATTCTGGGCACATATTATTTGTTTACAAGATCATCCACAGGACCGAGTGAACATTAAGATTTTTTGTGATTTCAAAAATTTAACTTGTGCCAAAAACATGTCTGTTGAATTTGGATTTTCGAAAGTGGATCACTTTTAAAGCAAATTGATTCTTTGCATGAACTAGATTTTCATGATTTTGTATGAATGCATGTAAGTATGTATGCGATTTTTATATATTTCAAACTTTTCCAAAATGCAGCCAAGTGCTGAACATTGTCAAAATCAAACAAAGTCAATGAGTAATATGAGAGGTAACTGGGTTCTGGGAGCAGAAGTTATAGTTACTGAATTATGATGTAGACTTTTTTAAAGAGGTGGTTTTTCAACTATATCCTAAATGGGAGCAGCATTGGAGCAGTCGTGATAGATACAGGGATGAAAAAGGCTTGCTACGTTCTTTTACCTTGCATACAATGTTTAGTCTCCAAAGTGATGATGTCTGAGCTGCCAGTCTGCCGAGAGCCACGAAAGATGGTGAGATTGTCTGCAAGATAAGCAGGGGTGCTGGTCATGATGGCTTTGTAAATGGTGCGGCTGGTTGTGAAGATGGTGTGGGCTGGTAAGCGAAGGCAATGGAGTTCCATCAATCTGGGGGAAAATAGTCATAATTCTTTAGGCCCTGGATGAGATGTGGTGCTGTATATAAGATGCTCCTAAGTGGGGCAAATATGGAGCCTGAAAGCCCAAGGAGAAGGACATCACCACCATATATATGTGGTACTTTTACCTTTTCCGTGCTGATGACGGAACCGCTCCGTCATCAGCCGCGGTGGCGTTGTGCTGATGACGGAGGGGTTCTGTCATGGCCCGCCCGACGCACCTGCACGACGCGGATTCCGCGCCTGCGCTGGGGGCTCTATTGAGCGGGCGGGGCCATGACGGAACCGCTCCGTCATCAGCACAGCTCAACTGCGGCTGGTGACGGAGCGGTTCCGTCACCATCATGGACCAGCCGCACGGCCGCCCCGCCCCCTTAGAGCTGCGGCGGAATAGCCGCCGCAGCGAAGGGGTTAAGGGCTTGAACAGCGGCTCTGAAGTTGTTTTCTGGAAGAAGCATTTTCACTTATTTTTGTTTTTATGAAGAAAGAGCGGGTGTCATCTTAGTTATTTTTTGGGTGATGTGTTCCTGGACAATGAGGTTGGTGTACTGGGTGAATCCAAATATCTTAGATTCATTGGCCTGAAATAATTGTCAGAGTGGCGTTGCTCCCATTAGAGTTACATCTCTGAAGTCATAGAGACAGTGAAAACCCAAGCATATCACAAAAAACAAGTATAAAAAAAGAGCCACACCCATTCAGCAGGAGAGTGGTAAAGGTGTGGTATGTAGCAAACCTGTCACCCGAAGGGCATCCTGGCGCTTTGATCAAGAACCAAGGCTTTAGCAACTCAGGGCAATTTTGGAAATAGGTGGGTTTTTAGCGCTTTTCGAAAAGGAAGGTAGTCCTTGTGGCTTCTCAAAGAGAGTGGCAGGGAGTTCCAGAATTTGGCCGCTGCAACACTAAAGGAGCGGCCACCCATCCTCACTAGGTGAAACCTCGGAACCACAAGAAGATGCGCGGAGGAAGAGCGGAGGGGACGCGATGCAGAGTACCATGCAAACATTTTTTGCAAAGGGATAGGGCCCTGTTGGTGAACAGCTTTAAACACAAGGCAAGCAGCTTTGTATTGTACCCGCAGATGAACCGGGAGCCAATGGAGGTCTCTTAAGGCAAGAGTGGAGGAACTGGACCTAGGGCGGGAGAGAGCCAGCTTGGCGGCCATGTTCTGCACCCGCTGTAGCTTACCGGTTAGATTTTTTAGGGCCTCCAGAAGAAGCCCATTACAGTAGTTGAGGCGACTTACTATAGTTCCACGAACTACTTCCGGCCTTGCTTGGGCGGGGAGAAGGGGCAAAACCTTGCGCAGCATGCGCAGCAGCATCATACATGTAGAGGTGGTTTTATTAACTTGTATGTCAAGCTGTAGGTTAGAGCCAAAAAACACCCATAAATTACGGGCTGATTCCGCCGCCAGTACTGGCTCAAGAAAGGTACTGGGCCAAAAGTTGTCTGGGAGTGCCCACGGAACCCTGTCGGTGGAACAATGGAGTACCTCTGTCTTGGAGCTATTAAATTGCAGGGAGTTAGCTCGTAGCCAGTCTGCTGTGGCTGCCATGCAGCGATGGAAAGTGTCCAGCGAGACCGCATTGTGCCCCTCCAGTGAAAAGGCCAACTGGGTGTCGTCGGCATAATTAAATGCCGAGACGCCAAAAGATTTTATTAGCTGGACTAAGGGACGGAGGTACAAGTTGAAAAGTATAGGGCTGATGGCCGAGCCCTGTGGGACCCCCTGTCCAACCCTCCTTGGCTCCGAGGTAAATGGTGGAAGTGAAACCAACTGTTGCCTGCCCTCAAGATAGGATGTCAGCCAATCTCTTGCCCCCTCAGTGACCCCACACTCCTCCAGTCTCCTGACTAGGGTCCGATGGCAGACCGTGTCGAACGCGGCCGACATGTCGAGCAGCACTAAAAAGGCTGCCCGACCACTGTCGACACGCGAACGAAGATTGTCCAGCACGGTCACCAGCGCGGACTCCGTCCCGTGACCGGGGCGGAAGCCAAACTGGTCCTCATCGAGCCAGCCGATGTTTTCCAGGAAACCTGAGAGAGAACGAGTCACCCACTTTTCCAGGATCTTGATAGGAAAAGGGAGCAAGGATATAGGCCTGTATTTAGAGAGACAGGCAGGATCCAAGGTGGGCTTTTTAAGCAGAGGGGACACTACTGCTAATTTCCAGCATTCTGGCACCGATGCCGATTCCAAGGATTGGAGACAGATCGAAAACAAAGGCCGAAAAAGGTCTGCCTGGAAAGCCTTCCAGAATTTAGGGGGCAGTGGATCAAGCGGGGACCCCGAGGACACCAAATGTGCCACCTTACAAAATTCCTCAAAGGAGGGGGCAGGAAAAAACCTTAGTTGGGGTCGACTGGGAGGGGTAACCGGAGCTCCCAAACTAAGGTCAGGGGCGTCGAGCTGGGGTCGACTGGAAGGGCTGCCCGGAGCTCCCAGTCACAGGTCATCACCACCCGTCTGGGGTCAACTGGGCAGGCCTACCGGAGCTCCCACGCCCAGGGGTCCCAGGGTGCAAACAGAGCCAGTCGGCTGGGGTCGACTGGATGAGTTACCCGGAGCTCCCAGATTCAAGCCGGAGGCATCATTCTGGGGTCGACTGGGCATGTCAGCCAGGGCTGCCGATTCCGACCCTCTTGGGGAAAGGGCACACGCCCGGGGTCGACTGGATGGCACGATCGGAGCTCCCAGACCAGTGCTAGAATGAATTGGCTGGGGTCGACTGAGCGAGCCAACCGGAGCTCCCGAGCCGCAAGTAGTGGGTGAAGGGTGCATAAGGCCCTTCAAGATCTTGTCAGTCTTCTTCTCGAAGGCCATAGCCAGTGAGTCACATAGTGCCTGCGATGCGCGAACCGTATTGGCCGCACAGACAGGATGGGACAGGTCCCTGACAATTTTGAACAGGGCTTGGGATTTATTAGACGCCTGCGTCAAGGAAGCTTCGAAGAAGGTCGTTTTGGCCCTCTTGATCTGGGCCTTGTAGTCAGGCAAGGCGAGCCTATACAAGTTTTTTGCCGAGGCGGAGTACTGCTTCCTCCACACTCTCTCGGCGCGTTTACAATTCAACTTCAGTTGTCGTAGCTCTTCCGTGTACCACGGAAAAGCCCTGTTCACTCTCCCTCTGGATTTACGGAGGGGCACAACCTTGTCAAGCGTGTCAGTAATCGACCGGCAAAACGAGGAATAGCTTTCCTCCACCGAGTTACTCAGGCGGAAGTTAGCAGGTATTAGGGAGGGCCTAGGAGATGAACTGAGCAGTCGGGACCAAGATCTGCCCCATTTTGCGAGTCCTACCCCAGTGCCGTCAGAGGAGTAGTCCCCGAGGCATAGAGAAAACGCCACAAGCGTGTGATCGGTCCAGCATTGGTCTAAGATATCATTGATCACTGCCGAATCGCCGTCAGCGAAGATCAAATCCAGAACGTGACCGCCCCTGTGTGTCGCCGAGCAGACCAGTTGCTGTAGTTGGATATCAGCAAAAGCCTGGCATATGAAAAAGTAAAGTGCTTTGATTTGTTTTAATCCAACTTCACACTTCAGAATTACCAACAAATGTGCTACATTTGTGCTTCCCTAGCCGCTGATATATTTTGAAATATTTATACAGTTTACTTAACGGTGTTAATATTTTGTTAATTACAAATTAGGAAAAGAGTGACATCCTAAAGCCTTTCCTTTGACACTCCCTGTACTCCAGCAAGATTGTCAGATAGCTCGTTTTACAAATTCCTCTAACTTTACAGTCAGAGAAAGAAAAGTAAATGCTGATCTACATGTGGTTATGTTATTGGTATTAATAGATCACACTATCACTTGAGAAGGGATCCTGGAGGTGAACACGTGGGTGTAGGTCTAACCCTACCTATAGTAGGTTGGTTAATTGAAAACCAAATACAACAAGGAGCTAAATGGGGTACAAAACAGGTCACCCCCCACTCATACAGTCATAAACAACAATGTACCTGTTCAGAGGGTGAATATCTAGCCCAGTAATCCTTCCAGACATTCACCCCACTTTGTGTGACGGACCAGCGGGAATCCTTATGCCGTCTGTTCAGGAGGGACCTGGATTACCAGTTTGTTATTAAAATCAGCTGTGTCTGTGAATTCTCTCTCCCATAGTCGATCCCATCCTCTGGTGTGAAAAGACCAAACAAACGCAAGTAGGAAAAAATGTGAGAAAAGATTGGCAGTGCCTCTCGGGAGTAACACCATGGGAGTCTGCAGACTGGTACTCGCCTGCGTCCTCAGGTTCTCATCATCAGCAACTGCCAACCCATAACACAAAATGTGATAAACTGATATAAAGCAAAGAGACAGAGTGCTAAGTATGGTATTATGTGCTACCAGTGTCCCAGATAGATTATCCGGATACACGGCACTATCAACCCTTTAGGAACTGGCGAAATCTGGTCTGCAACGCAGCCATTCCTAATCTATGACCGAGCTAGACTACACTGGCTATGTTAATTTATTCCGTGCTGTGTGTCTGCTCATTTAAAAGCCAACATGTTTCATTGCCAGGGTGAACTTGGCAATTTCGTCAGGGCAAGGGTCAAATTTTCCACACTGCACCAATGGTTGTCTGTAATTTATGTGATTTATATATCTATATATGGTAGACAGAAACAACACAACACAACAGATCATCAGTTAGCACCAACTAAAACGTGTGTTATTACAAATATAGAGACCACCTTCATTTCATCAATATATTTAGCGGGTTGCTGTCCATCATGGTCATACCTGTAACCCCCTGTGTTTACTAATCCACAGTCACACTGGCTGTCACATGCTGCAGGACGTCAGCCTGTGAAGAAACATGAACAATTATCAACTAGTATCAGGTTATGCAAAAAGGTTATAGTCACAATGCTCACTAGCTCTTTTATAAAACTGATGTTTCCAAGTGCTGTATGTGCGTGCCAGTGTTCTGTCCTCCCCAAACCTGGGCGTGCACCCCGCGATATCTCCAGTCAAATGTTTTGCACAAGGGCTTTGTATCCTCTCCCGGGGGCTGAATCACAAATGTATTATAAAATGCTACTTTTAGAGAGAAAACAGAGCCTTAACTGGGCTAGATGTTACCCCCGCACCTGCGTCTATCTAATCACCGCTTACCATATCAGCCCTAGTGCCTGGCAACCCCTCAGCACCTCACTAGATCTGTTGGCAGCTGTGTTTATTCAAACAATGACACACTGTGTCAACACGTGTGCGTCCCTTCTCTCGGCCTTCCATAATTTTGCTGTGTTACAGGACTAGTACAAGCGCCATATTGGACTAGTATTGGAACTAATGTAACTTCAATACGGTTGTACGTATAAACATGTATTACAATTATCAAAAAATAAGTAAAGTCATTGTATATATGTTTTTTGGCTATTTCTTAGTATTGAGGGAATGCAATGGAACTTAGTCCATGTGAATGCATAGCTCTGAGGCCTATCGATACTGTTGTCACTATGGGCATCCTAGAATGTTACAAGATCATGAACCATTTATCTGCAACAAGGTTTTTGTTTGCAATTCAACATGTCGATGTTGATGTTCAAAGTCCATCCAGTAATCACATCTAGCCAGTATAGTTAACAGCAGAGATGTCCCCCTCTGTCTGTACAAACCCCCTGTACTCATGTACAGGGAGAATAGTACATCGTCTATTTCAATCTTTATCTAATGAGGGATTATTAACCACTTAGCGACCGCCTGGATAAAATACATGGCTATTTTAATTCCCTGGCCATAGGTACAACAGACGTCTCCACTTCAAAGAGAAGGATTATCTGCATGTTGGATTGTGCATAATCTATTTCGCTCTTACATCTATTCAGGAAGTATTGTCCATTTAATGATGCCCTACGCTCCTATAACTGTGACGGTGTACTAAATGGTCATCCTCATATACTGGCCCTAGATTCAGGACCCAGCAGGCCCCCACTCATACCTCTTACAGGGAATGGCTGTAGGGAAGCTGGTCAAGCAGAGGCCATGGCAAAGAAAGCATGTGGGTGAGTATCACATGTGTTTCGTGAACCTCTACTCTGTTCCATTCAATTAGGTCATTCAGCCCATGTTGGGTCAACCCCTCCTGATATATCCAGAGCGTTTCTTTTGTACTCAGTCTGGCATCCATGCTGTACTGGTCGCCCACTACCCTTTCCAATACCACCCATGGTATATCCTTATAGTTGTGCTTGAATGTTTGAAAATGTTGCACAGGTTTTGTGGTAAGTTTTCCTGTCCTCAACGTTCTCAGATGTTCTTGTATCCTTATTTTGATTCTGCGTGTCGTGAGTCCAATATAGTGGAAGCCAGACGGACATGTAAGTCTGTAGAAGACATTAATGGTGTTACAATTACTGAACCTGTTCAGGTACCAGGTTTTATTGTGGGTCAGGGTCACACTTTTGACTGGTGCTGTCAACTTGCACACTGAGCAGCACCCACATGGGTAGTCTCCGTTGGGTACTCCTGTATCTCTGGGTACTTGTTTGAGTCAGGTGTGTACCAAGCGATCACTCAAATTGGCTGACCGCTTAAAGACAACTCTTGGTTGTGGCATTTTTTATGGTGGTAGTACTAAGCAAGTGTCAATGTTTCCTAATGATTTGTCTGATATCGGTCGATAGTGGTCGAAAGGTAGTGACCACTGGTATACAGTCCTCACTGTGCTTAGGTGTTCTTTCAAGGAGTGCAGCTTGCGGGGTGTTTAAGGATCACTTCCTGGCCTGTTTGATAACCTTTTTAGGATATGCTCGGTCCTCCAATTTTTTGGACAGATCCTCTGCTTGTTTTGTGGATGTTTGGGTGGATGAACAGTTCCTGCGGTATCGCAGGAACTGCCCTACAGGTAAATTATCCCGGAAGGCCCTTGGGTGATAAGACCTGTAGTGTAGTAATGAGTTTTTGTCCGTGGGTTTCTGATGTACATTAGTCACAAGTTTATTGTTTGCAGCCTTAATATCAAGGTCCAGGTAGGTCGCTGTTGACCTATTGACTGTCCAAGTGAACTTTTAACACTCGTCAAGGTTGTTGATCCAATTCAGAAACTCACTAAGCCCTACCTCTGTCCCGGACCATATACACAGCACGTCATCAATGTATCTCTTTCAGAGGACAATGTTCCTCTGGAAGAGATTGGTGGCATGAATGATGTAGTTGGATTCAAACTGGCCCACAGAAACGCAGGCCAGACTGGGAGCGAAAGTGGCCCCCATTGAAGTACCAGAGACCTGGAGGTACATCTGGTCTTTGTACGCAAAAAAGTTCTGTGTAAGAGCAATTTCTATACATTGCAGTACGAATGTCTGTGGGATGTCATTAACCACTCGAAGGCCCCCAGGGCGCATGCTGCTGCCACCAGTGTCACTTTATGGGGGATGCTGGTATACAGCGATTCGATGTTGATGGTAAATAAAAACTGCTGGTCCGGGTCCTATTTAACATTATCCAGAATTCTCAGCACATCGGTGGTGTCTTGTACGTAAGGGGGCTGTGTAATGATACATTCCTTCAGGAAGAAGTCCGAGAACTGCGACAATGGTTCCAACAGTGAATGAATGCCCAACACTATTGGGCACCTAGGCGGTGGTCGCTGGGCCTTGTGTTTTTTTGGCGCGATGTAGAATGCCGGGACCCTAGGTTTGTTATTAATCAGAAATTCTGCCTCTTTATGTGTAAGCCACTTCTTCTCCTTGGCCTCCGTGACCATTTTTATAATGGTTGCCTGTAGATCTTTGTGGGATCCCTCATGAGCTGTCTATAGTTCTGATGAACCCCCAGCAATCTGGCCACCTCGGCTTCATAGCCTGGGTGTCCATCACCACCACCGCCCGCCGATGGCGGAGTTGTTTTGTATGGACTTCACAGCCTGCTAGTCTCTGCTACTCATGTTACTGTGGACAGTACCACTCTAATTTTGTTCTAAATTGGAAATATCTTGCAGGACTTTCTGCTCAAACACGTGGACCTCTGGACCTACTAGGTTATTGGGAGGACAGAATTGCAAGTGACGTCACAGGTTAGTCGAAAAAACCGAGGGGGTGCCTTGTTCCTTACCCTCAAGAACTTTTTTTGCTTGATCTTTCACAAGAGGCCATAGAACTCCCCTCAAAAATTTAAACTGTCATGTTTTGGGGTGGGGACATATCCAAGACCCTTTTGAAAACCCTAAGTTCATCTTCTGTCAGCTGGAATTTTGATGAATTTTACTATCACTCATGGCTAGAGGGGTGTTCTGCCCCGGCTGTGTGTGATTCTGGGTGAGAACATCTGCCATATTGAATTCAAGTTCTGACGTGCCTGTCCTCTCCCCCTGCCCCTGTGGCTGGCCCCTCTTTGGTCTGTGGGGTGTTGTCCTAAAAAAGACCGGAACAATGCTCCCAAGTCTTTGTTTGCTCTCACTTGGGGATTGAATCTCACCCTTCGATTAGAGGTAGATCGTTGGTCACTATACTCATCGTCCTCGCTACTTTGGTTCTCAAAGGTCCAGTTGTTTAGAGTCCCCCTACCCTGCTGTTGTTCACCCCTGGGGCCCTGTGGGTGTGGTATCTGTCTTGAGGCTAGTTGTTAATAATGATCTTCCACGTATGGGAATGCCCACTAATGACTGAACCTATCTAGATTCCTCTTCAGTCCTTTAATCTTTTGGTTGACCAGGAAGGTTTGATAATCCCCCAGGTCACTTTGAATCTTAGCCAACTGTTCTTTGGTGTCTTTTATGGTGGTGTCAGCCTTAATTGCTTCCTCCAATTCTAATATCTCCTTGAGGAGTTCTTCACTCAACATCTTGGTCATATTAATAATGAGGATAAGCCAGTCCTGGGTGCACTTATTGGCTATGTAGCTCCAATCCACCCGGAACCTCTTATCCTCCAAGAAAATGTTTGGCCCTATACGGACCAAAAGACTCGCTGGGGCTGCTCCTGCGTGCAGGAGAGAATACAAAGTCCTTGGGCAAACCATTTGACTTGAGATATCGCGGGGCGCAAGCCCAGGTTGGGTGGAGGACAGAATGTGTACTTTACTGCCCCATTAAACACAGGGGCGCACATACAGCACTTGGAAATGTCGTTTTTATAAAAGAGCTAGTGAGCATTGTGACTATAACATATTTGCGTAACATGATACGAGTTGATAATTTTTCACGTTTCTTCACAGGCTGACGTCCTGCAGCATAAGTGACAGCCAGTGTGTTTGTGGATTAGTACACACACACTAGGGAAGGGGGTTACAGGTATTTCCATGATGGGCAACAACCCAGTAAATATATTGATGAAATGGAGGTGGTCTCTATATTTGTGATAACACACGTTTTAGTTGTTGCTATCTGATGACCTGTTGTGTTGTGCTGTTTCTGTCTCCCATATATAGATATATAAAACACATACATAACAGACAACCATTGGTGCAGTGTGGAAATTTTGACCCTTGCCCTGACAAAATTGCTGTAAGTTCACCCTGGCAATGAAACATGTCGGCTTTTAAATGAGCAGACACACAGCACAGAATAAAGTAACATAGCCAGTGTAGTCTAGCTCGCTTTTAGATTAGGAATGGCGGTGTTGCAGTCCAGATTCCGCCAGTTCCTAAAGGGTTGATAGTGCCGTATATCCGGATAATCTATCTGGTACACTCGCAGCACATGATACCACACTTAGCACTCTGTCTCTGTGTTTTGTATCACTTTATCACATCTTGTGTTATCGGTTGGCGGTTGCTGATGAGGAGAACGTGAGGATGCAGGCGAGTACCAGTCTGCAGACTCCCATGGTGTTACTCCAGTGAGGCACTGCCAATCTTTTCTCACCTTTTTTCCTACTTGTGTTTGTTTGGTCTTTTCACACCAGAGGGTGGGATAGACTATGGGAGAGAGAATTCACAGAGACAGCTGATTTTGATAACGAACTGGTGATCCAGGTCCCTCCCGAACAGACGGCATAAGGATTCCCGCTGGTTCGTCACACAAAGTGGGGTGACTGTCTGGAAGGATTACTGAGCTAGATATTCACCCTCTAAACAGATCCATTGTTGGTTAATTGAAAAGCCAGGTCTTCAGCTTCTTCCGGAATTCAAGAAGAGAGGAGGAAGCTCTGATGTAGAGTGGGTGGTCGTTTAATACTTTAGGAGCGATGTACGTGCACACTTGTTCTCCTGATCTAGTTCTATGTAAGGTGGGATGTGTGCAAGTAGGAGTGGGTGGTTGGTAGAAGGAGACGAGACTGTTCAGTTAGGTGGGGCCTAAGTTGTGTACTGCCTTGAATGTGTGTGTGAGTAGTTTAAAATGAGCATTTTTTTATCGGGAGCCAGGGAAGCTCCCTGAGTTGTGGGGTATGGGGAGTTCTGTGTGGGAGGCTAAGGAGGAATCTGGCTGCCTCGTTCTAAATAGTTTGTAGTCTTATGATGAGTTGATTGGGGATCTCAGCATAGTGGGTGTTCCGATGGTCCAACTTGCTGGTGAAAAGGGCATGAGTGATGGTGTTTCTTCTGTTTCTTAGGAGCCATTTGAAAATCTTCCTCAGCTTTTCAGGGTGTGGAAGCAGGATGCACTGATGGCATTTACTTTTGCAGTCATGTCCAGTTTGCTGTTGATGATTCAGAGGTTCCTGGCATGGGTACTGGGTGTGGCCTAACTTTGGCCAGCCACCAATTGAAGTCCCATGATGGATGTTCTCGATAAAGACCACTACTTGAGTGTTGAGCTTGAGACAGTGGGCTTTGATCCCATTAGACACTTCAGTAAAGCAGGAGATGAATGTGTTTCTTGTGTTAGGGGTCTTTTCCAAGAAGGAGAATATTTATTTATGTGTCATCTGTGTGGGATAGGATGTTGATGTAATGTGTGCAGCTGACACTGGCCAGAGTGATCATGTATGCATTGAAGAGGGTGACGCTGAGTGAAAAATGTGAGACACTCCACAAATGTTTGCAGGCTTCCAAGGACTAAGGTACCAGGCTGACAGCTTGTCTTCTATTCTAGAAGAAAGAACAGATCCAGCAGAGAACAGGTCATTGGATTCTGATCTCGTAAAACACCGGATGAGGTGTGTGACCATGTCAAGTGCTTGAGAGAGGTCAAGGAGAATGAGGGCTACCATGTCTCCTCGGTCAAGGATCATGCAGATGTCTTCTGTTGTGACAATAAGTGCTGTTTCTGTACTGTGGCTGGGCCTGACTCCAGACTATGTGACATTGGGGTTCTGGTGGTTGCTGAGGTGGTCCGTGAGGAATTGGTTGATTGTTGATGGTTTGATTGGCTGATTGTTAAAAGAATAAGCAGTAATTAGTCAGAAGACAAAGCCTGACATTTGACCTGTCTTTGCATCCACGGCAAGATACCAAATTTAAAGGCATCTTTATTGCTCAATCGCCTTCTGAACTCCAGCATGGTTATTTTGGGGTTTCCTACAGCACCATCCGCATTCCTACCTCTAGTGCCTCTGCTTGGTTTCTGTAAAAGTTGGGGTTCAAAATCTGTCAAGGTCCTGTCATTGAGCCAGGTTTGCACTATTTCTTGCTTGTTATTTTTTAGCAAATAACAAAAATTGTTTTGGGTTTTGAATTCTTTCAAACAACTTAAAAGAGTGGCCTCGGTTACAGGTGCAAGAATGTTACACAGTTCTGGAGCACAGAAGGGTTTTATATTCTTTCCATAAATCTGTGATCAAATGTTTGTAGGGAGGCTGGTCTAAATGAGTGTGGTTGCATGTATCTGGTGATGGTTTGACTAAGATAATTTAGTATGGTATCCAACAGCAGCTGGTAGCTCAGGAAACAGTTTTAGATGTTGGTTCCTGCTCTAAATCTAGTCAATACGGACCATCCAATGCAGGGGGAGATTTGGTCTCTTGGTCATCATCATGCAACTAGTACAACACAAACAGTGATAACTTTCCAGAGTCTTGGTTGGTTATGGTGGTGTCTCATTAGGGTGTATACGCATAATGCAATTTTAAGTGGAAGTGTGGGGTACTGTTGACTGAAGGGTGTAATAGTCACTTTCAGAGAAGCATTCTACTGTTGAATTCTGTTCTGAATAGACTGTCTGTGAGAGAAGGCTGAATTTCTTTACCTAGGGAAACACTTAGTTTGCTGCAATGATTTTCAAGAGAATTGGGAATGTTGAGGAAGGTGGGACCAATTTGGCTAGATGAGTGGAGTGGGTAATGTCCCTCCACGGATTATAGAATATAGGAATTTATTCCAGAAAGAGAAAAACAATGTTGGGGTTAACCATGCAGGGGTGTATTACATTATGTAGGTACATTAAGGTAGGGCTCCTGAATGTTGTTGTCAGAATATTGTCTGATATAATTATTTTGCACTAAATATTGTTTACAATATCAGATCATTAGCGGTAATAGCAAATCTACTCCACACCAAGATACCTAGCCGGGAAAATTGAACTATCAGGAGGAAACAGACCAGCCAGGAGTGCCAAGGAGCTGCTGTTGCGGCCAGCCATTTTCCGGAATTTTTTTTTTACGACCGAGCGTTCTCGGGAGCAGCCCCCAAAATCTGGAATTCACTCCCTCCAAACATTAGAAAGATTCAAAATACAGCAACATTTAAGAGGGAAGTAAAAAGCATCTTGATGAGTAAATACCTCACATAGTGAAGACTGCTGATCACAGATAGGATCTATTGTTGCCCTGATACAGAGCATCTACGTCGCTAGAAGGGAAAGACGCCGACTTGAACAAAGATAAATGCTGAACGATGACTCGGGACAGGACTCACTCCTTGGGACCTAGTTGTATCCTTACTGCTACCTCATGCTAATATGAATACTTATATTTATATACTCACCGCCTGAATGCCTTATAATTACCTACCTCATATTTGTTTGCTTTAAACCGTCTTCTATATATGCTAACCTTTAACCTATCTCATAATGTAAACGCTCATGTTATATGTATATATATATATATACTCTCCTTCTAAAGCCATAGAATTATCTACCTCATATCTGTTTGCTCTTAAATTGTTACTATATATGTTTAATCTTGAACCAACCACTTATTGTAAAGCGCTCTGATACCCACGGGTCTTGTTCGCGCTATACAAAACACTATAACAAATAAATAAATAAATAAATACTTTTGTAAATCATAACTAGAACACAATATTAATGTCAAATTATATTTCTGTTCATATTGTTCTAATATACAACCTTCCACAGAGTTGCATTAGAGTTAGCATTATTATGTTGCATATGCTGGCACAGACTAGCACGTCTAAAGGGTCTTCCATAGAGTTAAGGGTGTCTTTAAAAGTGATGGGACCTAGCTTGATCTGATAGGGCTGTTCTAGAGGAACTTGATGTCAGTGGTGCAGGGGTGAACAGCATTACAAACGTCCTACATAGCATGGTACCTGTTAGACATGGCATCCTTGGCGTGGCTCCCCCTGACTATTCCTATATTTCTGATGGTGTGCTGAATTTAGTTTCTGCTGGCTTAGATGCTTTAGGCGGAGTGTCAAAGTGCAAGTGCTCCCTGTGTAAATTATTATCATGATTGGTTATACATGATTGGCATATTTGATTTACAGGTAAGCCCCTAGTAAAGTGCACTGAAGGTGCCCAAGGCTTGTAAATCAACTGCTACTAGTGGGCCCGCAGCACTGATTGTGCCATCTAAACAAGTTGCCTCCCAAATGCAACTCATACCTGCCACTGCAGTGTTTGCAGGCAGTTTTTACTGCCATGTCTACTTGGCAAGTGCACCCACTTGCCAGGCCCTAACCTTCCCCCTTCCTACATGTAAGACACCCCTCATGTAGGCCCAAGGCAACTCCATTGGCGGGTGCAGTGTATCAGGAAGGTAGGAAATGTACTGGTGTTTGTGACATGTCCTCTTGGTGAAATACTGTGTATTTCGTTTTTCACTATTGAAAGACTACCTGTCCCATAAGCTAACATGGGAGTTACTTTGTAACATCTTACAAGTATACCTTCCCATTGGGACAAGATAGTGAAATGGAGAGTAGGCTCGCTTAAATCAGAATTTAATAACTCATGTTTTAGGGATATGGTTTTTAAATAGAGTGTTTGAAAATGCCACTTTTGGAAAGTAGGCATTTTCTTATGTAACCATTGTGTGTGCCTTAGCTGGTTTGTGTATTGACTGTCTGGTTTTGGAGTGAGAGAGGCTCAGGATGTGCCTTCACTGTAGAGAGCCACCAGGGGTGGGGGGGGGTGAGATGTGTCCTGCCTTTCCTGGGTATTTCAGAGCTGAGCTGAATAGACCTTGACTGCATTTAGAATGGTGGTAGGAGTTTCATTTACACCTGAATAGGCAGTGTCCCCTCTGCACAATGCTGTCTCCACCTCCTGTAATGATGCTGCATAAGAGAGAAAAGAACTGGTTTAGACTGGGCTCATAGACCCTTGCCACAAAGTTAACAAAGACAAAAAGGGGTATACGTAGTGTACCTTATACCTCAGAGAATGAGATAACTTCTGGAATCAAGAGGAGCCTGTTGCCAAGGAGAAGAGCTGGAGAGCTGTAAGGAGGAGTACTGCCCCTTTGTGTGCCCTTTGTTGGGTTGGCCTGCAGTTGCTGCTTGTGCCAAGGTAGAGGACAAAGATTGGGACTTTGCCATGAACGATCTTGAAGAAGATTCTCCAAGGGCTTGTGTGTGCTGACCTCCTGTTCAGGGACACAAAGACTTCAGCACCAGCTTCCCTGAAATCCCCTGCTGGGAGGTGCCTTTTCCAGTTATGGGCCTCTGGAGGTTGTTCCTGCAGATTGAGATATTAAAGAAACTTAAAGAAAGCAAGAAAAACAACACCAACACCACCAGTGATGCTGCCAAAGATGCTGCAATGAGCACTGAGGCCAGAGATAATGCTCAAGAAGTGCATGATGCACTGCCTTGCCTGCACCTCAGCTCCAACACCCTTCGAGGCCTGCAGTTATCGGCCTTCCCAATGCCAGTGCTTGCATCCTGTTATCGTGGAGCTGATAACCAACGAGGGTGACTTCACAAACCCTTTGACTTCGCATCGCCCACTGGAACCGACGCCGCCTTGCCAACATGGCTGTCTTTCCCTGTCCTTGACTCAACATGGAGCCTCCTAACAGACAAGATGCCTTGCCACCCCTGTGTCAACCAGGGACCGGCCTTGACCTCGACACCACCGCTTTACCTCCACAATGCCGTGCATCATTCATAGCCTTTTATTTTCCAAGATACTGTTGTTAGAGGGTCCATGTGACTCTGTGCCCCACACCGCACATGTTGCAGTCAGCGTCGTACTTTGGATTTATGCCTATCACAACATCATATAGCACCAGGTGGAGTTATTTGTTACTGCAAGTGCTATTTCTGCATGTGACTGTTATTAAGCGCTATTTTGATATGTGTATGTTGGGTTTTTGCCGTTTTGGTTTTGTTTGGTTTAGAAGAAGATACTTCACTTTTGTAAACTGGTGTGGTGTGCATTTGTGGTGTTTTCACTGTATTACTGTGTGTTTTGAGTACAAATACTTCACGCATTGCCTTTGGGATAAGCCTGTCTGCTTCTGCCAAGCTGTTAGGAGGGGTTAGCAGGAATTATCTAAAGTGCGTATCCCCCTTACCCTGACTAGAAGAAAGGTTCCCTATTTGATCAAAGGTACAACCCACTGCCAACTAGAGACCCCCATTTCTAACAGTACCAAAATATTGCTATCAGAATATTGACCAAAATAAATATTGTGCCCTAAATATCATTGGTGAAAATATCACTCAATTGGAGTTGTTAGTAAATCTACACCTCTTGGGAGTGTATTTTTGTGAATGATAATGCATGACACAATTTTATGTCATTGGATATTCCGGCAGGTGTTATTTTGGCATACAACCTACACAGGTTTGCATTATTAGCATTCAATCTATCTATCTATCTTTATCCCTGGGATTTGCAAAGTGCAACAGCTACTCAATGAGTGCTCCGGCACTTTATGCAGGATAGATCCTAATTGGTCAGGGGTCAGAATGCAAATTCAAAGAGCCAGGTTTTGAGATTGTGCTTGAAGGTCTGCCTATACACAGTGGTTCTAAGCTGTTGCAATAGGGCATCCCAATTTTCAGCTGCAAGGTAGGAGTGGGAGCAGTCACCCCATTTTTTCCTGTGTGATCTTGAGCATTAACATTTTTCATATGCTGGCTAGATTTGAAGGGTCTTCCAGATAGTTAAGTGTCATTGTAAGTGAAAGGTTCTAGATTGACTTCAAAGGCTATCAAAGAGCAATGATGTGAACCACTTTGTGATATAAGCTGTAATGCTATTGGTAGTATGTATCTTCAGAGCAGAAGTCAGATATAGAAGTGATGTCGTATTTCTTATTCAAATACCATTTATTTGAGTTACTTGATAAAGCATGGACCAAGCTTTCAATTTTTCAGCTAGCAGATTTATTGAAGCAAGATCGCATCAAGGATGGAGTACTATACATAGCACATTATGTGAATGAGGACAGAATTGATCATATCGAGATGTGATGAGGATTGGAGGGGGAACGCATGTAATTTGGCTCATTCTGCACACATGATTTTTTGAAGATTTTCATATTTGCATCACATGTACATGCGTTCTGTTACACATACAAACAATCCCTAATCAAATCTCAGCTCATTTTAGAATTATTGCAACAATACAAATGTTAGAAATATCAGACTTATTTAAACGTCAAGACCTAACATTCTTGGAATACTCAAATCAGGTAACACACTACTGCTTCCTTATGCAGAAGATTTAAAAACATTTTTGCCATGTCTTTCCCCCGAGTTAAGAAAAACAATAATCATAGAGTTAGTGATCTAAAAATTTGATTACTGCAATGCCATATTTGTAGGAGCTCAAACACGAGTTCTCAATAAGCCCCAGACCGCTGCAAGAGTTCTGCTGAAGCTTCCTAAATTTTGCTTGGTATAAAGTTCTATCAGTTAACTTCATTGGCTTCCTATCCGGGCACACATTCAGTTTAAAGCACTGTGCTGGGTCCACAAGGGACTATGGGGCAGATTTACAAGGTCTGGCGCATCACTGCAAATCAGCAGGGATGCACCAGAAAACTTGCGACATGCAAAACCACCCCTGCGCCACCACTGATGCGCTGCATTTACAATGCAGCGCGCCGTGGAGCACGGATGGGCAGATCCGTGTTGCATCCACTGGTGTAAGGGCGGCGCATTGCTGGAGTCGTGTCGCAAGCGCGACGCAGCTCCAGCAAGGCTCAGGGGCGCCCTCTGCCTAAAATGCTGCGTCATTCCTTATGCCTGCTTCAAGCCGGCACAGGGTTTTGACGTAGCATGGCCTTAAAAGTGACTCAGTGAAATCTCGCAGACTTGACTGTGTCACTTTTTCGAGGCCTTTCTGCGATGGAACGCCCAGATGAAACCTGACGCAGCTTTCATGTGGCGCACGGCTTTACAACGTGACGCATCTACTTAGATGCGTCGCGTTGTAAATACGGCGCAACATGGCGCATGGTTTACCCCGCTGCGTCACAGAAGTGACGCAACAGCGGCATAAATGTGGCGCAAGGGGCTTGTAAATCTGCCCCGCAGTTTAGTTGGACCCTCTTTTCTGAAAGACATCTTTAGTACTCCTCCTCCCTTACTTTGCTAAAAGTGCCAAAAAATGCAAGTGCCTAGAATAAAAAGAACTCGGGGGGAGAATTTTTTCCTACACTGCTACAAAATGATGGAAGTTGCTTTCCTAACTATTTGCGATTTCAATCTAATCTTTTAAAATTAAGGAAGGACTTCAAAATCTGGCTTCTTAAATCTGCAGTTTAATCTGATTTCTTTAGATGGCTGGTTCCTAGTTCTATTTTACTTAGTTCTCATTCATCCCCTCAGTGATTTTGTTTCTCAGATACTAGCGCCAAGATGCCTTGTTGGTATTAGTGAGCGCTGTAAGACTTTTATAACATAATAAATGTTTATGGGTAAGTGAAGCATTTAAGGTGGTCAAGTACTGATTACCTTGGTGTGCATCATCAGTGATGTCATGAGTGATGTCACTGACCATGTCATGAGTGATGTAATATGTGATGTCATCAGCAGTGCATTACACGCGCAAGTTATAGTGAGTCCAACTAACTATAACATGGAATTTCATTGGTTTTATGTCAGTAAAATTTCCATCTAACTATAACTGGTGTGAAACCTATGGTTTTTTCAGTGAATTTCTTAGGTTTTTTAAATGCTAATTCCTAACTATAACTGGTGTGAAACCTATGGTTTTTTCAGTGAATTTCATAGGTTTTTTTAATGCTAATTCCTAACTATAAGTCTCACTTTATAAGTAAGACTGTTAGCGCTCTAGTTGTTCTTTAGAACACTCTGGTACATTCTGTCATTGGGCTACAGTTGGGCTACATCTAGCTGATATTTGGGCTACATTAGCTTTTTTTGTCTCTGGTGGCCATCTTTGGGCTACATTGGGCTACATTGGGCTACATTGGGCTACATTTGGGCTACATTTGGGCTCTAACATATATATAGCCCAATGTAGCACAATATATATTTTTTTCAAAGTTAATTTTCGTAAAAACCACTTGAGAATAGCAAAGGCACATTGGGCTACCAATCCCTACTATTTATTTATTTATTTATTTATTTTGCTATGGAGCGCTCCCGGTGCGCGCCCCGGGGAGCGCCCCGAAAAGCGTACTTTTATAAAGCGCCCCGGGTAAGCGTGGGCGGAAAATCCGTTCCGCTCGCGGATTTTGCGGATTTTCGGGAAATCCGCAATCCGCGAGATTTGCGGATTTCCCGCAAAATCCGCAAATTCGCACGCAGCGGATTTTTTTGGCGGCGCGCGGCGTTGGTGATACAATTTTTGCGGCGCGCGGCGTTTATCATCGTTTGCCGAGTTGTTTTTTTCGATAGTTTGCGAGTGCTGCGCCATTTTGGATCTTGCTGTGTGATCCCGCGGGAATTGGCGAGCGCGATTACGTCATCGCGGCTTGCCAGCGAGAGTTTGTCAACGCGAGTACGGCGAGATCACGTCTCGCGGTACTTCGCAAATTGCGAGATTTGAGATGCGGCGCGCGAAAATATAAATTTGCAATTCTGCACAAGAAATCCACCAGCAAGCAGCATAAACCTTCTAGAAATGATGATTTTTATGTGAATAACTCCTTAGTTTGACATTTGCCTGCACTTTTTTAGCGAGGAGTCCATTTTGGGGAGGGGGGCAGGGGGGTGGGAGGAAGGAAGTGCCCCATAGTCTTCAACTTCCTGTTCCTGTTCAGCAGGCTCCTCCCAGTGCTTTGTCCATCTCCTGGTCACTTTTCATTCGGATGTGGACCTGGAAGGATTACCTTTTGTGGATGCTGCTGGATCTTTGGATTTGAGGCCTTTTTGACTTTCTTTGGATCACTGTTGGATTAGAAATTTTACAAGTAAGTTTGTTTGGGGCATTACAGTTGCTGCAACTAAAATTTTGGGATTTTCGATTTTTTTGCTGTTTTGGGGCCTTTTCCCAGGGGTACTCAGTGGTGGGTGGACTGATTCTTTCTGTGGGTTGTCTTGAATTTAAACATCATGGAGGCCATAGATGAATTGGGATTGTGCTGATTTTTCTGTGTTTTTCGATTTTTTTTTTTTGTAAAATTTTGTGTTTTTCGATTTTTGACCTGTTGTTGGGGCCTTGACCAGGGGTAGTGAGTGGTGCATGGGGCCTAGTCTTTCTGTGGGCTGTCTTGAATTTAAACATCATGGATGGAATGGGATTGTGCTGATTTTGCAGTGTTTTTCGATTTTTGGGGGTGTTCATGGGGAGGGACATGCCATGTGGCTGGTGGCCATTTTGAGTGCAGCTACAGGCACTGGCCATGTGCTGGCAGGCAAGTGGCCATTTTGAATGCAGGCTTTGTTGTTAGGCCTCCAACCATTTTGCCTACTTTTCAACCTTTATTTATGCCAGGGGTAGTGAGTCTTGCATGGGCCTAGTATTTCTGTGGGTTGTCTTGAATTTAAACATCATGGAGGCCATAGATGAATTGGGATTGTGCTGATTTTTCTGTGTTTTTCGATTTTTTTTTTTTGTAAAATTTTGTGTTTTTCGATTTTTGACCTGTTGTTGGGGCCTTGACCAGGGGTAGTGAGTGGTGCATGGGGCCTAGTCTTTCTGTGGGCTGTCTTGAATTTAAACATCATGGATGGAATGGGATTGTGCTGATTTTGCAGTGTTTTTCGATTTTTGGGGGTGTTCATGGGGAGGGACATGCCATGTGGCTGGTGGCCATTTTGAGTGCAGCTACAGGCACTGGCCATGTGCTGGCAGGCAAGTGGCCATTTTGAATGCAGGCTTTGTTGTTAGGCCTCCAACCATTTTGCCTACTTTTCAACCTTTATTTATGCCAGGGGTAGTGAGTCTTGCATGGGCCTAGTATTTCTGTGGGTTGTCTTGAATTTAAACATCATGGAGGCCATAGATGAATTGGGATTGTGCTGATTTTTCTGTGTTTTTCGATTTTTTTTTTTTGTAAAATTTTGTGTTTTTCGATTTTTGACCTGTTGTTGGGGCCTTGACCAGGGGTAGTGAGTGGTGCATGGGGCCTAGTCTTTCTGTGGGCTGTCTTGAATTTAAACATCATGGATGGAATGGGATTGTGCTGATTTTGCAGTGTTTTTCGATTTTTGGGGGTGTTCATGGGGAGGGACATGCCATGTGGCTGGTGGCCATTTTGAGTGCAGCTACAGGCACTGGCCATGTGCTGGCAGGCAAGTGGCCATTTTGAATGCAGGCTTTGTTGTTAGGCCTCCAACCATTTTGCCTACTTTTCAACCTTTATTTATGCCAGGGGTAGTGAGTCTTGCATGGGCCTAGTATTTCTGTGGGTTGTCTTGAATTTAAACATCATGGAGGCCATAGATGAATTGGGATTGTGCTGATTTTTCTGTGTTTTTCGATTTTTTTTTTTTGTAAAATTTTGTGTTTTTCGATTTTTGACCTGTTGTTGGGGCCTTGACCAGGGGTAGTGAGTGGTGCATGGGGCCTAGTCTTTCTGTGGGCTGTCTTGAATTTAAACATCATGGATGGAATGGGATTGTGCTGATTTTGCAGTGTTTTTCGATTTTTGGGGGTGTTCATGGGGAGGGACATGCCATGTGGCTGGTGGCCATTTTGAGTGCAGCTACAGGCACTGGCCATGTGCTGGCAGGCAAGTGGCCATTTTGAATGCAGGCTTTGTTGTTAGGCCTCCAACCATTTTGCCTACTTTTCAACCTTTATTTATGCCAGGGGTAGTGAGTCTTGCATGGGCCTAGTATTTCTGTGGGTTGTCTTGAATTTAAACATCATGGAGGCCATAGATGAATTGGGATTGTGCTGATTTTTCTGTGTTTTTCGATTTTTTTTTTTTGTAAAATTTTGTGTTTTTCGATTTTTGACCTGTTGTTGGGGCCTTGACCAGGGGTAGTGAGTGGTGCATGGGGCCTAGTCTTTCTGTGGGCTGTCTTGAATTTAAACATCATGGATGGAATGGGATTGTGCTGATTTTGCAGTGTTTTTCGATTTTTGGGGGTGTTCATGGGGAGGGACATGCCATGTGGCTGGTGGCCATTTTGAGTGCAGCTACAGGCACTTGCCATGTGCTGGCAGGCAAGTGGCCATTTTGAATGCAGGCTTTGTTGTTAGGCCTCCAACCATTTTGCCTACTTTTCAACCTTTATTTATGCCAGGGGTAGTGAGTCTTGCATGGGCCTAGTATTTCTGTGGGTTGTCTTGAATTTAAACATCATGGAGGCCATAGATGAATTGGGATTGTGCTGATTTTTCTGTGTTTTTCGATTTTTTTTTTTGTACAATTTTGTGTTTTTCGATTTTTGACCTGTTGTTGGGGCCTTGACCAGGGGTAGTGAGTGGTGCATGGGGCCTAGTCTTTCTGTGGGCTGTCTTGAATTTAAACATCATGGATGGAATGGGATTGTGCTGATTTTGCAGTGTTTTTCGATTTTTGGGGGTGTTCATGGGGAGGGACATGCCATGTGGCTGGTGGCCATTTTGAGTGCAGCTACAGGCACTGGCCATGTGCTGGCAGGCAAGTGGCCATTTTGAATGCAGGCTTTGTTGTTAGGCCTCCAACCATTTTGCCTACTTTTCAACCTTTATTTATGCCAGGGGTAGTGAGTCTTGCATGGGCCTAGTATTTCTGTGGGTTGTCTTGAATTTAAACATCATGGAGGCCATAGATGAATTGGGATTGTGCTGATTTTTCTGTGTTTTTCGATTTTTTTTTTTTGTAAAATTTTGTGTTTTTCGATTTTTGACCTGTTGTTGGGGCCTTGACCAGGGGTAGTGAGTGGTGCATGGGGCCTAGTCTTTCTGTGGGCTGTCTTGAATTTAAACATCATGGATGGAATGGGATTGTGCTGATTTTGCAGTGTTTTTCGATTTTTGGGGGTGTTCATGGGGAGGGACATGCCATGTGGCTGGTGGCCATTTTGAGTGCAGCTACAGGCACTTGCCATGTGCTGGCAGGCAAGTGGCCATTTTGAATGCAGGCTTTGTTGTTAGGCCTCCAACCATTTTGCCTACTTTTCAACCTTTATTTATGCCAGGGGTAGTGAGTCTTGCATGGGCCTAGTATTTCTGTGGGTTGTCTTGAATTTAAACATCATGGAGGCCATAGATGAATTGGGATTGTGCTGATTTTTCTGTGTTTTTCGATTTTTTTTTTTTGTACAATTTTGTGTTTTTCGATTTTTGACCTGTTGTTGGGGCCTTGACCAGGGGTAGTGAGTGGTGCATGGGGCCTAGTCTTTCTGTGGGCTGTCTTGAATTTAAACATCATGGATGGAATGGGATTGTGCTGATTTTGCAGTGTTTTTCGATTTTTGGGGGTGTTCATGGGGAGGGACATGCCATGTGGCTGGTGGCCATTTTGAGTGCAGCTACAGGCACTTGCCATGTGCTGCCAGGCAAGTGGCCATTTTGAATGCAGGCTTTGTTGTTAGGCCTCCAACCATTTTGCCTACTTTTCAACCTTTATTTATGCCAGGGGTAGTGAGTCTTGCATGGGCCTAGTATTTCTGTGGGTTGTCTTGAATTTAAACATCATGGAGGCCATAGATGAATTGGGATTGTGCTGATTTTTCTGTGTTTTTCGATTTTTTTTTTTTGTACAATTTTGTGTTTTTCGATTTTTGACCTGTTGTTGGGGCCTTGACCAGGGGTAGTGAGTGGTGCATGGGGCCTAGTCTTTCTGTGGGCTGTCTTGAATTTAAACATCATGGATGGAATGGGATTGTGCTGATTTTGCAGTGTTTTTCGATTTTTGGGGGTGTTCATGGGGAGGGACATGCCATGTGGCTGGTGGCCATTTTGAGTGCAGCTACAGGCACTGGCCATGTGCTGGCAGGCAAGTGGCCATTTTGAATGCAGGCTTTGTTGTTAGGCCTCCAACCATTTTGCCTACTTTTCAACCTTTATTTATGCCAGGGGTAGTGAGTCTTGCATGGGCCTAGTATTTCTGTGGGTTGTCTTGAATTTAAACATCATGGAGGCCATAGATGAATTGGGATTGTGCTGATTTTTCTGTGTTTTTCGATTTTTTTTTGTGTAAAATTTTGTGTTTTTCGATTTTTGACCTGTTGTTGGGGCCTTGACCAGGGGTAGTGAGTGGTGCATGGGGCCTAGTCTTTCTGTGGGCTGTCTTGAATTTAAACATCATGGATGGAATGGGATTGTGCTGATTTTGCAGTGTTTTTCGATTTTTGGGGGTGTTCATGGGGAGGGACATGCCATGTGGCTGGTGGCCATTTTGAGTGCAGCTACAGGCACTGGCCATGTGCTGGCAGGCAAGTGGCCATTTTGAATGCAGGCTTTGTTGTTAGGCCTCCAACCATTTTGCCTACTTTTCAACCTTTATTTATGCCAGGGGTAGTGAGTCTTGCATGGGCCTAGTATTTCTGTGGGTTGTCTTGAATTTAAACATCATGGAGGCCATAGATGAATTGGGATTGTGCTGATTTTTCTGTGTTTTTCGAATTTTTTTTTTTGTACAATTTTGTGTTTTTCGATTTTTGACCTGTTGTTGGGGCCTTTTCACCAGGGGTATTTGAGTCTAGCATGGGCCTAGTCTTTCTGTGGGCTGTCTTGAATTTAAACATCATGGAGGCCATGGATGGAATAGGATTGTGCTGATTTTGCAGTGTTTTTCGATTTTTGGGGGTGTTCATGGGGAGGGACATGCCATGTGGCTGGTGGCCATTTTGAGTGCAGCTACAGGCACTGGCCATGTGCTTGGCAGGCAAGTGGCCATTTTGAATGCAGGCTTTGTTGTTAGGCCTCCAACCATTTTGCCTACTTTTCAACCTTTATTTATGCCCAGGGGTAGTGAGTCTTGCATGGGCCTAGTCTTTCTGTGGGTTGTCTTGAATTTAAACATTATGGAGGGCATGGATGGATTGGGATTGTGCTGATTTTGCAGTGTTTTTCGATTTTTTTGTGCTCTATAACTGAACTGATGTTCCTCTGTCTTCCATTTTTTTTAGGTGCACAAGACTCAAGAGAACCACCAGTGCCAGGAAGAAGTCCTGCAGCGGTGTGTGTGTGCAGCATAACGTCACGCGACGTCACGTCTGGCCTCAGACAACTCTACAATTCGTGCAACTGCGGCCTGCTGTCTGACCTGCTCTGAAGAAGATGGCCCGAAAGAAAGTTCTCCGTAGCTCCTCTAGCAAGAAAGTTGCTAGTAAGGAGCAGAAGAAGCAAGTTACCAAGGAGGCTGGTGTGTCACCCGCCACTTTTTTTGGGAGCAAAAGAAAAAGTACGCCTGCAGCAGCAGGATCTGCTGGGGACCAACCTGAGAGCAGCACCCCTGCTCCATTGGGTTCAGTGCCTCCACCACCACGCCAACTTAAGTCAAAGCCCTTGAGTGCTTCAGAGGCAGTCAGTGTACTTCTCCAATCACCATCGACCAGTGATGTTGGCTCATCGCAAGAAAGTAGCAGCAATGTCCCTGAATCAACACAGGTTGTTGTAACTCATCTGACAAGTGTTGAACAACCACAGCCGCAACAACAACACCATGTGCAAGTACACGCCCAAGTACATGTGGAAGGAGAGGCAGCAAAAGGAGATGCGCAAGCAAAGGTGCATGGACGTTCACAAGTGCCCACAATAGTTGTTCCTCCCGAAGTAGGGGCACATTTGGAAATCGACAATGAAGCTGAGGTATCATTGGAAGCCACTCCTCCTGATGATCATTCATTGTCTTCCACATCCCTAGCAAGGAAAAGATCAAGGGGGGTGTCTACATCTTCTTCAAGCCCACCTCGTTCTGGTGCAAGTGATCTGTCTTGGGAACCACGACAACTGCGGTCTGACAGTGAGGCAGAGGCACACCATGATCTGCCACCGGTACCTAAGCGTAAAAGGAAGGTCGTCCAAAAACTCAAACCTATGGAGTGTGATGAGGCTCAACAAGAAGTGACAGATACTGCTGGTGATGAAGCCTCTCACGATGACGACGAGGCAGTCATCACAAAGGTCACTGCAGCCCCACCGGGCATGCAGCAAAGAGACATTTTGACCCTATCCCGAGAAGCTGCTGAGCGTGATGATGATGTCGGCGAGGAGGCAATGGAAATGGAATCATTAGATTTGGAGTTAAGTAGTACACCAAAACCTACCGCTTCCATATTTCTTCCTCGCAAGAAGGTACCCACCTCGTCCTCGACCTCAATTCGTGGTGGTGAAAGTGCAAAACGTACTGAAGTTCGGCAATCCACATCCTCCACTTCATCTGTCATTAGCAGCAGGACCACCACCACCAGTATCGACGCCTCCTCCGGCGGCGGCCCCCGAAGACATTTCAAGTCTCCAGTTTGGGACTTCTTTAGTGTTTGCCCAAAAAAGGCAAACGTAGCCATTTGTAGCCTTTGTAAGCTTCGATATAGTCGTGGTAAGCTTGGTTCTAACTATGGTACCGGAGGCCAGAGAGGTCATCTTGAGAGAAGGCACCCTCTCGAATGGTTTCCGCACCTAGAGGCGGTCAAGAAAGCCGGAATTGCACGTAATGAAAACGTTGATTTGTCATCTGCTGATGACGAGGAGGTAGAAGAAGACGATCCAAACACTTCACTTACACCCAGTTCCCATGTCAGCAGCACACCCCATGGGAGCCACACTAAGAGTGTGGGAGAGAGTGAGACATCAATGCGGAAAAGTTCATCAGCGAGCGTAACTGGGTCGAAGAGATCATCATCCCGTAAATCATTGGTCCAGGGCAACATTAAAAAGATGTTGTTTACAGAAGCGCAATATGAACGCAACCACCCAATGACCCGTCTGTATAACACTAAGCTGGCTAAAATGCTAGCTCTGGACCTTCTCCCTTTTTCTTTTGTCGAAGGGGTTGGTTTTCTAGAATTAGTGGCAGTGCTCTGCCCTAAATGGAAGGTTCCTAGCCGGTTCTATTTTGCCCGAGTTGCGGTTCCAGCACTACATGAAGATGTTCTGAAGGCGATTGGGGCAGCTTTGCAGAAGAGTGCTGTTCACACTATACATCTGACAACAGACATGTGGACCAGTGGCGCAGGCGCTGATTACATGTGCATCACTGCACACTGGGTCTCTTTTTCAGGGGCTAAAGCAAAGCTAAACTCAGGTGTTGACACTAACACTGTTTTTAAAGGTGCTCGGAAACATGCAACACTAGCCATGTTTGGTTTGGAGAAACGTCACACAGCAGAAAACAGTTTGGATGTCTTTAACACAAAGGTCCTTAACTGTCTGTCCCCACTAAAACGCAAGGTTGGTTATGTTTCCACGGACAATGGCTCCAATATAGTTAAGGCCATGAGGGACGGTTACTATTTCAGAGTGCCGTGTTTGGCGCACTGTATAAACCTGGTTGTCCAAAAATTCTTGGGTAATAAAGACAGTGCAGCGTGCAGTGTATTGGAGAACTGCCGAAAAATTTGCAAGCATTTCAGGCATTCTTTTAAGGCCCGCAAGCAGCTGAGGAGCATGCTATATCAATGTCAAATGCCAGTGAAAGCACTCATCCAGGAGGTGGTAACACGTTGGAACTCAACCTTCTACATGCTTGAGCGTCTGTATGAGCAGTATACGCAACTCGATCAATATTTCTTGAAAGAGGGTATAGAGGAGCTGAGGATGGGTGGGCCGCAATGGAACATAGTTGAAAGCCTAACACGCATGCTTCGTCCTTTTGAGGTCTTCACGCGTGCAGTCAGCAAGGAGGACTCTAATTTGGGAAAAGCTATCCCATTGTTGTACATGCTGGAGGACCAACTGAAGGAGGTGTGTTCTGTGTTTCGAAAAGATGACAAAAAGAAAGGCTCTTCTTTGCTTCTGGCTGAGCAATTATTAGAGCTCCTACAAGGTGATGAACGTCTTCAAAAGATCCACTCAGAACAGCATTACATTTGTGCTACTATTCTGGATCCACGCTACAAAAAGGCGCTGGCAGGCAGAGCATTCTTTGCTTTTGCTGATGAAGATGTTACAAAGTACAAACGTTGGCTAGCCTTGTCAGCCAAGAAGTTTGAAACAGAACGGCTGGAAATTGAAGGAAATGGCAGTACATCAGCAGGCCATCCCCAGTCAAAACAATCCACTTCTGCACCTGTGGCTGTGGCACAAGTGACCTCTCAGCCGTTAAAGACACCGGCAACCGCATCATCTGCACGAAAGACAGCAGAAACATTGGAGGCTGAAGAGGATTGGCTAGCTCTGCGTGGGTTTGGTTCTCAAAAGGCCAGAGGCACAGCAAGAGCTACGCAAAGTGGAGGAACCTTGGAGGAGGACCTTGAGTCGATGGTGAAGGACTATCTGAATGACTCCACAGAGGTCTATGTTAATTCTGACCCATTGGCGTATTGGCATGGGAAAAAAGAATTGTGGCCACAGCTCACCAACCTGGCTTTAAACTACTTGTCTTGCCCACTCGCAAGTGTGTCTTCTGAACGGGTTTTCAGTGCGGCTGGTGGGATTGTAACTCCCAAACGGAGCCGCCTCTCGCCCAAAAATGTGGAGAGGTTAACAATGATCAAGATGAATCAGCACCTCATACCACCAGATATAAGAGTACGAGAGAGCGTGCCGGATGAAGAGGAGGTGGCCAGCACCATAGATGAGGGAATTTCTACTCTGTCAGGTGGCACTGACCTCACCCGGGCTGAATTCGCAGAGTATGATGACGAAGCCTTATTCTTATTCCTGGACCGTGATTCCGACTTCGAGCCCTGAAAATGAGACAACGAATCAATAACTTTCTTTTTCATCCTTATTCACTTTTATTCCTGTGTGTCTGTCTTTCTTTGTTGTGCACAGTTAATATAATTCAAACTTTAATCAGATTATCACAAAGACAAGCCCATCAGCAGAACTGTCTTCACTTGTTTGCTAATTTATTTGAAGGTGCCGCAGTCTGCATTCCTCAGGTTCACAAGTTCAGAAGAACATGCTCCTCTATCCTCCTCCTCCAGACTCCTATTTCCATCAAAGCAGAGGGCTGGTTTACGCCCAATGAAGAAAGACTCAGCACTTGTGGGGGTGTTGTTCTACCTCTTTGCAGGTGAGTTGACGGGTCTGGGGCCATTGCTGGGAAGCACTAAAAGTGGTTTGTGCCAAATCCGAGGCGGAAATTTTTTTGTGTTTTTGATGACTTGCTTGCCTTTGAGGTGCTCTTAGGGGGGGTTCCGTCTGTTTGTGGGTGAGTTTCATGGTCTGAGAGCATTGCTGGGACACTCTAATCTTGATTGCATTTGCTTTTCAGGAAATCCGTCGTGCCAACCCCGACTTATGGCCTAGCTACGCAGCGCGTTTGGACCGAAGGCCCAGAAATATTGCAAGTATGAGATTTTGCTTTTGGCCTGTTTGGGGGTGTTATGCTTCTTGGCGGGTGGGTTGCCGGGTCTTGGGGCATTCCTGGGAAGGTCTAATACCGGGTAGAAGTGGTTGGGACAAAATCCAGGCCGATTTTTTTTTGGGCTATTTCAGACATTTTGCTCTATGTAGCGTTTTCGGGGGCCTGTTTGGGGGGCTTGCTGGTGTTTGCGGGTGAGTTTCGTGGTCTGGGAGCACTGCTGGGACACTCTAATCTTGATTGCATTTGCTTTTCAGGAAATCCGTCGTGCCAACCCCGACTTATGGCCTAGCTACGCAGCGCGTTTGGACCGAAGGCCCAGAAATATTGCAAGTATGAGATTTTGCTTTTGGCCTGTTTGGGGGTGTTATGCTTCTTGGCGGGTGGGTTGCCGGGTCTTGGGGCATTCCTGGGAAGGTCTAATACCGGGTAGAAGTGGTTGGGACAAAATCCAGGCCGATTTTTTTTTGGGCTATTTCAGACATTTTGCTCTATGTAGCGTTTTCGGGGGCCTGTTTGGGGGGCTTGCTGGTGTTTGCGGGTGAGTTTCGTGGTCTGGGAGCACTGCTGGGACACTCTAATCTTGATTGCATTTGCTTTTCAGGAAATCCGTCGTGCCAACCCCGACTTATGGCCTAGCTACGCAGCGCGTTTGGACCGAAGGCCCAGAAATATTGCAAGTATGAGATTTTGCTTTTGGCCTGTTTGGGGGTGTTATGCTTCTTGGCGGGTGGGTTGCCGGGTCTTGGGGCATTCCTGGGAAGGTCTAATACCGGGTAGAAGTGGTTGGGACAAAATCCAGGCCGATTTTTTTTTGGGCTATTTCAGACATTTTGCTCTATGTAGCGTTTTCGGGGGCCTGTTTGGGGGGCTTGCTGGTGTTTGCGGGTCAGTTTCGTGGTCTGGGAGCACTGCTGGGACACTCTAATCTTGATTGCATTTGCTTTTCAGGAAATCCGTCGTGCCAACCCCGACTTATGGCCTAGCTACGCAGCGCGTTTGGACCGAAGGCCCAGAAATATTGCAAGTATGAGATTTTGCTTTTGGCCTGTTTGGGGGTGTTATGCTTCTTGGCGGGTGGGTTGCCGGGTCTTGGGGCATTCCTGGGAAGGTCTAATACCGGGTAGAAGTGGTTGGGACAAAATCCAGGCCGATTTTTTTTTGGGCTATTTCAGACATTTTGCTCTATGTAGCGTTTTCGGGGGCCTGTTTGGGGGGCTTGCTGGTGTTTGCGGGTGAGTTTCGTGGTCTGGGAGCACTGCTGGGACACTCTAATCTTGATTGCATTTGCTTTTCAGGAAATCCGTCGTGCCAACCCCGACTTATGGCCTAGCTACGCAGCGCGTTTGGACCGAAGGCCCAGAAATATTGCAAGTATGAGATTTTGCTTTTGGCCTGTTTGGGGGTGTTATGCTTCTTGGCGGGTGGGTTGCCGGGTCTTGGGGCATTCCTGGGAAGGTCTAATACCGGGTAGAAGTGGTTGGGACAAAATCCGCGCGGAAAAGCCTTTAGTTTTGGCACTTTTTGTAACTTAGGGTTCGTTAGGGTTAGCCCTAGCACCAGGATTGCATGTGTATCGGGGTGTTCTAGATTTTTCAAACTGAGTTCTGGGGTCTTAGAGCACTCGTGAGAATGTGTAATTTTGGTTGCAAGTCATTTGAAGAAAATCCATGGTGGGAAAGGGGGGATTTGGCATAGTTAAAGAAAGCCTTTGCCACTATTCTTAACTTAGGGTTCGTTAGGGTTAGCAGTATTTCTATTGCATGTGTTTGAGTGGGGGGGATTTCGAGTCTTGGAGCGATGCTGGCTATGGCTACTTTTGCTTGGTTGCTTGCAAGTGGTTTGAATACAATCCACGGGGGGTAATGGGTAATTAGGGTACTTCGGCCTACTTTTACTTTCAAAGTAAGTTTTGTCTCCAGTTTTCTGCTAGGCCTCGTTTTTTGGGTGGGAGCACTGCTAGGAAGATCTATTTTTGTTCTAAAACACAGTTTACAGTACACCTAGCTTGAGGGGCAAGATCCGCTACATTAATTTGCCCATACTTACTTATCCTTCAAAAGGTGACTCAGAGTACGCACTTTCAAAAACATTGTACTGTCTGTCTACTAGGAAAAACAAATTGTGACTTTTTGCACTCCACAGCCTACATACCTTATATTTATTTATCAGTGGTGTTGTAATATTATATCACTTCCTGTTTTTCGTTGAATAATTACAGGCCGGGTTTCAGTCTCTGCAATGGGGAAAAAAGGATGGAGTCAGGCTTCACAGTAGCGAGCCACAATTCAGCATCAGGCAGGCAGTGGACAGGGTGTCTTCTGGTGACCAACATCGGTGGACGAAGCGTCGGCTGCAATGGAGGAGTGCCGCTAATAGGAGGATTTTTTTTCTGCGGGCAACTTACTTACCACTTCCAACAGGACCACTACAACCACACATAGATACAGTATCCCTTGCCTTTTTCTCTGACTGTGACTGCATTTCTTTGCTCTCTCTCGGCTTCTACATTGATCCCTTAACACATCACTTAGTCCACTCCACTATCTGCACCACACATAGTCATTTGTAAGTGCTCCTACGTAATTCGCAAGTCGCAGCACGCCCCAGGCCGTAAAGGACTGGGATGGCCCCAATGATGAAGCATGTCACCAAGGGGCAACCCTGGTGAGTGAGGGGACACCTAGAAAAAAAGCAATTTCTCCTTTTCTATCTACTATACCTTCTGTCAGGTTACGCAGCCCCTAAGCGCCTACCGTACTATGAAACTACATTTCCCATGAGTAGGCGGGAGACTTGCAGACTATTTAGTGAGACTATATGAGAGTACCCTTGTATGTTAGGACATCACTTCACTGATGCCTGTCTTGTCTTCTCTTACAGGTATCCTTTCCCTGCTGACCCTACCTTTACCCATCCCACATTTTTTATTTTAGTTTGTTATTTTTCTCCCTCGCCTAATGCCTCGAACACCCTGTGTTTACACTTCTGGGTGTTGGTGACATTTGGAGGTGGAACCATATTTGCATCGACTGGATCACGGGGAGTAAACGTGACACCTTCCAGACCAACCCCATTGAGTGTTGTTGTGAATGGATTTATAGTGACCAGCAAGGCTCTCGGGTATCTGGCTACAGAGACCTTATGTTGAATATAGTTATCAATAATTCCACACAGGCCCTGTACTGTCGCATTCTTTCTTTCCACAGTTGTCGATGATATATTCTTACTCTGCTTGACAAAGAACCATTGCTAATGTGAAAGAACTTCAACCGAATTAGTAGTTATACTTTACCATTTGTTAGGCTACAATGTGGCACTGCTCTACTGTACTTCTGTCACCTGCTATATTCTCAGTTGTACCGTTGAATTGCTCAGGAGGACAAACCAGATTTCATTTTCTTTTTTTTCATAGGCATGCAACTGCCACTGTGGCACACCACTACTACCACCGCTATGAGGAAATTTTATCCGACCAAGATTGCCAACGTTATTCGGTGTTTCCCGTGGAGCCAGCCCTGGGCCTAGCCCTACTTTCAAACACAAATTACAGGTAAGATAAGCGTTTGGTGGTTTGGGGGTATAATGGAGTATTAGTACGAGAGACGAGAGCCTGAAGGTAGTACTACTAAAGTCCTAGGACTCTTGGATTCACTTCACTTAGTCTGTGAGAGGCACTTAGTGTTGAAAACATTTGGGCATTTACACTTAAAGGAAGAAAATGGAACTAAACTTTCAGGAAAACAGTCAACGTTAAACCCCCACCCACCAGGCAAGCAGTAAAAAACAGGTATGCTCAGATAAAGTTTGAAAAAGTATATTTATATCCCTAACAAAATAATCTCCCGCAAGACCCTCCCTAACCCCAACGATTGTCCTTCAAAAGTCCCCAAAAACCCAACTCCCAATTCCCACCCCCCAAAAGTCTCTAAAAAAGGGGCAAGGGACACTAGGGGTGGATGCTGTTCACTTTTTGGGCCAGGGCATCATGCTCCTCACGGAGCAAGGCGAGCTCCTGCTGAAGGCGGGACACCATCAGGGTGGTGCGGCGCAGGCGTGCCTTCACTGCCTTGCAGGTGCAAGGCCTGTGAGAAGCAGCTGTTGGCCTTGCTGCTCGGCGGTGGCGTTTGCCTTTGGCAGCCCGGCTCAGTCTCGGTGGACCACTGTGCTGGGTCACGGTGGCAGCCGGTGAGGCCACGGAGGACGACGTTGTCGTTGTTGTCGACCGCACACTTTCCACGTCCTCCAGGGCCACCAGCCGCCGATATTCCGCAACAGTGGCCTCGATTCTCCGTTGCCGGGCCGCTCTAGCCAGCTCCTTCCTCCTTGTTCGTTTGGAAGGAGAACCTATATGAAGAAAGAAAGACATAGTCTGTAACCAATGCTCTTTAAGATTAACTCAATCATTCAGCAGAAATGTGTGCTGCAGTACAACTAGCAACTTGCAAGCGCATTACATAACTATTGAGGCCAGTATCTATCTAACCTCACACTTCTTCATCCTTGCTCTAACATTAGTGGGAGTTTAAGGAACAAATTCTATGAGCACTGTGGACTTCCATTGGAGTCGACTATGAAAGTACACCAGTCTTATTCTTCTTCTTGTCTCTTGTTTTGGAAAATTGGTACGTTATTTTCTGCAAGCCGGCATAATGCCAGCGCGGTAAACTTGCACCCGAGAAAAAGAGACGCACGCCATGAGGAGTGACCTAGACTTGCGTTGCCGTTGCGTTACTGTACCCGTCCAGTACATGCAGGTGGTGAATCTCTTACTTTTCTATTACGGGTGGCACTGAGAATACTCTGTTACAACTCAAGGGCTACTGCTTAATTAATTTAACTTTCACCCTACAGTGGAAATGAGTACTAGAAATGGAAAATTGAAGAAGATAAATAATCTGATTATCTATCACTTCACATGGGATGTTTTTGCTTATATATGGGATGACTTTAGGTGCTTTGCTTTTTATTGAGTGACAGGCAGTGATACATCCACACATGAATGACTGAGTACTACTAAACTTATTAAGAGAGGTAGGGAGTGGCCACCATAATAACCGGATCTATGCAGTGCTTGCAATACAAACTACTGCTACTATTTATGGTAGTATTTGGACAAAATTAAAAGTTCTTTTCCTTGCCTTTCCTACACTGGAACGGACGTGCGGGTGCAGTGTTAGTGTTACATGCTCTTCAAAGTTACACTTACTTCATCCACTGACCGTCTACTCTCTCTAGATCATGGGTACTCACAAACTTTCTCTCAGGGGCTACATTTACAGTGTAGTTTGGGGCCGAGGGCCGCACTGGTGGGGGCGGAGTCAGAGGGGGCGGGGCTAAAGCAAAACGATAACTTGTGACCATGAGGTTGCACACAGGTCCCTGCAGCAGATGCCCTCATCCACTGAGCCACCAGACCCAGCATTTACATACATCTCTCTCCCTCCTGCTGTCCCTCCTGCCCTCCCTCCATCTCTCTCTCCCTCCTGCCCTCCCTCTCCCTCTGTCATCTCACTGTGTGTGTGTCTATCTGTGTCAGCCTTCAGCCCGGGTTGAGACCGCTTCCTCAACGCGCACACACAGACAACAACACCAAAGTACTTAACAGGTCTTTAAAAGACCATTAACATATTATTGAGGCTTTGTTTGTTTTAGCGCCCCTGCTTCTCCACCCTGACAATCACTGCTTGCCCGGCCCCACAGAGCAGAGGCTTAGTTCTATTTCACCTCTTTGTGGCCTTGCATCTCCACTCTGCTCTGTGGGGGCCGGGGGAGCAGTGATTGTCAGAGTGGAGATGCAGGGGCGCTAACAGGTGAAATACAAAAAAGCCTCTGCTCTGTGGGGGCCGGGGGAGCAGTGATTGTCTGCAAGGTCAGCGCACCGCCAACGAAGGCTTGCCGGGCCACCACCGGCCCGCGGGCCGTACTAGGAGTACCCCTGCTCTAGATACACATATGCTATCTAAGAGTCAGATAGTAGCATGATCCAGGTATATGGACACATACAGTTTCTGTGTCACCCACCCAGGCTGTTGTCCTTCCACCCATCATTGCTTCATCATTCACCCAGCCATGCATCTCATATTCTTGCCTTCCCAGCTAGTCTTCAATCTCAATAAGTAAGGAATATATAAGAGCTTACCTCTGGCCGCCACCACCACCGTCTCAACTCTCACAGCTGCCGCCGCCGCCTCCTCCCCTGAAGCATCGCCCGATTCGCCCTCCGCCTCGGTGTCGAGCACCACCACCTCCACACTGGCCCCGCCACCAGATGTTCCACCTACAAAGTACATTTAAGAATGTTAGAATAAAGCAGTCACTAGTATTTGGTCTAGGAATGAAGACATGTGAAAACAATGTAATTTGTGACTGTCGTTAAAGTTAAAAAAAAAATGTCCCTTTTTCCAGGGAAGGTTGTCTTGCTGCACTTTTTGGCACAACTGATGAAGGCTGTTTTTTTAACACGCACCATTTTTCTCCACACAGACAGAAGATGGACTTCTAACAACAAGATCAAGTTGAAACCAGGTGAGAGCTCGGCTCGACCACAAGAAATGTCTTCAATTAATCGTCAGCACTAACCACTTTTCCATTATCAGTTAAACGTTTAGTTTTATTATGACTTCATTTTAATAAATGTGTTTACTTTTAATAAAGCTTTTAAACTTAAATACAATCTGTGTTTTTTGGTCCAGACTAGAGTGACTGAGCGAAAGGTTTTGCAATTTTTGCAAGCATGAGTCCAGATAGAACACTTCAAAAGACATTATGGACAATCCCAGAGGACTGCACTAAGTTGATAGAGCTATTGCTGACTAGAATCATGGGAGTTTCGCCAACCGTGCAATCTTAGTTAGCTACACAGACAGACTAATAAGAATAATCTAGTAATACCACAGGGAGTCATAGTAGAGGCAGGATAAGAATTTAGATACAGTCTACAAGAAGAGCAAAGACAATTTTGAAAAAAGTCAAATGAGGAACGCTAGGAAAAATAGGTACTAGTCTAAAATGAAAACTTACTGGGGCCAGCAGAGGAGCCCTCGCCTGCCCGATCCTGGCCCTGTTGATGAACAGCATCCGCCGCCTGCTGCTCCTGTGTCCTCCTCTCGCCCCTGGGGGGAGCTGACGTACAACATGAAAGAAAGAACAGAAAACATGGATGATTGTTGCTTGTCAATGTCAACCAAATCAAACATTTCAAAAGAACAATAACAAAATATTTCTGCGAAATTATATTGATTATGGTTACTTTTCATTTATATGCGGACCTGTGACTTCGAAAGTCACGTAACTCACTAAACAAAGTACTGAAACGTTCACCTAGGACTGGCAGGCAGCAGTCCGCAGGCAAGACGCAAAGTGACAGACAAACTCCATTGTGATTTCAGTCAGATCAGTGACAACACTAACAGTTGCCTGCTACATTACCAGTCATTTACATAGTCAAACTATCAATCCACCGCCACTATTTTTCTTATTGTCAGGGTTACAAAGGAAGGGGCAGATTTAAGCCCTTGCGGCTCTTTTGCGCCGTTCTTGCGTGACTTTTGTGACGCAGCAGCTAAACAAAAAAGGGCGCCATGGTGCGGCGTATAATATTATAACAACGTGACGCATTTGGGAGATGCATCCCGTTATAAAGCCCTGCACCATCAGGGGGCGTTCCGGCGCAAGGGAGGGCATTCCTGCGCTGGAACACATCCTAATAGTGGCTGAGGGAAATCTACAAAATATCAATCAGTCACCTTTAGGACAATGATGCGTCACACAAACCCTGCACCTGCTTGAAGCAGACGTACGGCTTGACCCAGCATTGGGGAGATAGGGTACCCCAGAGCATTGATGGAGCTGCGCCATCGTTGCGACGCAACTCCAGCAGTAAAGCTTCGGTGACGTTTTGGGCCCATGGGGCGCCGCCGCCGCATTGCAAATACGGCGCACCATGTTTGGTGGTGGTAGCGGGCCGCACAATTAATGGCGCATCCCTGCTACTTTGCAGGGATGCGACGGTAATTGCAATTCTGCCCCTTAGGGGCATACTTACTTACGCGTTCTGGCGCATCTCCAGAGATGCGCCAGATCAAATGCGTCACGCAAAACTACCCTTGCGACACGGCAGATGTGCCTCATTTACAATGCGGCGCGCCCTGGCGCAAGGGTAGGCACTTGCGTGACGCATCTCGTCACGTAAGAGCGGCGCATCGCTGGAGTCACGTCGCCAACGCAATGCAACTCCAGTAATGCTCAGGGCCACCCAATACTTTACATGCTGTGTCAGTCCTTTCGCCTGCTTCGAGCAGACATAAGGAATTGAATTGACGTAGCAGCGTCGCAGAAGTGCCTGCGTTAAATCTTGTAGATTTCACGCAGGCAATTTTGCGAGGCGCACAGCCGCTGGACCGCCCACCCTGCGTACTAGGAACGCACCCATTGTGGTGCAGGCCCATGGCTTTATAACGTGACGCATCTCCCTAGATGCGTCATGCTGTAAATGACTTGCAGGGATGCGGCACGTTTACGCCGCTGTTGCGTCACGCAAGGCAACGTAAACGTGGCGCAAGGGGCTTGTAAATGTAATCTGCCCCCTAGTGTCTAGCATTACGCAGTTCTGTTAAGTACACTCATACATAATAGTTACTCAGGCCAATGAGACCACGAAATAGAAAACAAATAAGCATAGTAGCAACCCCACTGAGAAGGAGAGCAGTGCACCTGAAATGCACAGAAGATTTTGAAATATAATTTAACTACAATGTAATCGTCATCAGCGGCATTATTGGCTTGCTCCATGTAAAAAACAAATATTTGCAATACAACAACACAGAGCAGGAGAAAACATCATAGTAGTGAGTGATTAAATGCCAATGGCTACTACTACTCACCAAGGCCGGGGATCTCCAAGCCGAGCTGGTCCAGCAGGTCGCGCTCGCGGTCCAGGAGGTCCGTCCAGCGATGGGTGACCTGGCTGTAGGTGCGCTGGACCCCGTAGAGGTGGGATATGGCCCAGCACACCTTCTCCCACCGCTTCCGGCGCTCCCGCATGTTATAGCCGCCGGCCGCGATCCTGCCGCCTCCCGCGATGGTCCTGGGCAGGCGGCGCTGGACAAAGTACACCAGCGCGCCCACTTCCTCCGGGCTGAATATCTCCCGGCGCGTCACCTGCTCCCCCCTCGATCTCACGCCTGCTGTCCTGCCACTGGGTCCAGCACTACTCCCCGCCGCCGCTGCGGCCCTCAAGTGCCTGGGCAGCTTCACGGCGCCTGGCTTGACCATGGTCTGGGCAGGTAAGGTAGGAAGAAGTAGAAAATTAAGAAAGAATAGGATAGGGAAGAAGAAAAGAAAAGAGTTTACAAAAGTAGTTTAAAAGTAAAGAAAAATAGCAGAAAAGACAAAAATATACAGCTAGGAAAAGAGAGGGATAGATAAGAAGCAAAATCGTAAAAAAAAAACTGAAAACAAGCAAAGGATGGGAAAGATATCAAGAGGATTAAACACCATGCCCAGACACAGGAAATGAATGAAAAACAAGATGGCCGGCGCCCGTTTCCGAGCGCGAAAGTCAGTTCGCGCGAGATTTTCCTCGCGATCTCGTGCGAACCTCTAGATTTCCCGCGCGATCTCGTGCGAACCTCTACTCGCAATGCGCTTACTGCGCGAGATTATACATAGCGGGCGGAAACGGAAATACGTCACGCAAACAAAATGGCCGCGCCCGTACTCGACCTTGGGGTAAATTCGCGTGTTGCGCTGCAAGCGGCTCGCGAATACTGCAAAAAAACTCGCGAAACAACAAGCCGCAAAAAAATAAAATGCTCATTCGCACGAATTGGCGGCTTCCGCGGTCGGTTTCGCACGACGCCGCGCCCCGCGAATAGCGCGAAAAAAACCGCAAAACGATTTCAGCAAAAGCAAAAGCAATGAGCAGGTGCAAAAGGTCAACCTCATGATTTGTAACGATTCTTTGTATTGCTTCCTGAGGGGGCCCTCCAGAATTCGGTTGCCTGCTTGCAACTATTGTGTGACCCTGCTCTGACCTTAACTGTATGCCACAAAGGTCCTGATTTACAGCTAAAGGAGCAGACAAGCAGGTGCCAGGCTGGAACTTTAAATTCTTTCAGTGACACATTAATTAGCCCCTAATTCATTATTGTCAGTTGGGGCAGGGCAGGTGTTGTAACTAATTTTGCAACAATGAAAGCACTTAGCAAGTGCAAAAGATCACTAATCAGGGCGCACTAAGGAAGCAGGTGCCAGCTAAAAAAATATTCTGTGACACATTAATCAGCCCCAAATTAATTCAGGTCACTTGAGGCAGGGAAGGTGTGCTTTGCTTTGCCGAAAATAATGTACACTGGACAACCAGAGGGTGTGGTGATGAAACAGAGGGTGGCATGGGTGGGCCAGAGGGTGGCATGAGTAGTCAGAGAGTGGCAGTGGTGACAGAGAGTGGCAGTGATGAAGAAGAGTGTCCCAAACAGGCTGGACATGTAGAAACAACAAGTTCGCAAAACTTGCGACCCGACAGGTAAGTTCGCAAATTGCGAAATTGTAAAAACCCTCGCGAACTGGCAGAAACACGGGCGAACACAAAAAAAAAAAAAAATCCGCAAATTCGCGGGAATTCGCGGATTTTGCGGATTGCGAATCCGCAAATCCGCAAAATTCGCGAACGCGAGATCCGCAAAATTCGCCCATGCTTAGCCCCGGGGCGCGCTCCGGGGAGCGCCCCGTAAGCGCCAAAATCGCGAACAAAAACATGATTGTGACGTATCGCGTAGCCGCGTCCGCGTGAAACGCACGGCGTAAGCGCACCCGGAAGTACTCGAGCAAATACGATCGCGCAACGTAGACGTCTGACGCGCTTACGCGACGCACTCCCCGGGGCATGCCCCGGGGCGCGTAGCGTAAGCGTGTCGGGTCATGTGACCAGAAAATAACACTTTTCATTGGTTCATAACAGTTTTGGTTTCATAATGATGAAGCCCCTGCTCATGTGACCTGAAAATAACACTTTTCATTGGTTCAATAATTTTTTTTTTCTAAATTTTGAGAATCCCACCCATTTCTCTCACTATTGATTTTCACTTGGAGAGAGCAAGAGGTGTTTTGTGAATTGTCTACTCATTACTTTCCTGATCTACAGCAATGGATGCAAGGGAGTCATCCAGCAGTGATTCAGATGGATTTGTGCAAGAGGACCCTCCTCACCAGAAAACAAAGAACCACTTTATCTGGAAATTTTATGACATCCCTGAAGCATAAAAAAAAGTTAATGCAAGTAAAGTAACTTGTAAAATATGTGGCAGTATTTTATCCAGAGACAATCCTCTAAAAAAATATAGCTTTGGAAATGCCAATTTAATTAGGCATGTCAAAAGATGAGACCCAAAAAATTATTCCAGGGAGAGTGTCAGGGATCTGGCAGAGAATGCACGAAGAGATGGCGGCAGCACCTCCACTGGTGGAGCAACACCTTCATAAAGAACACGTGCAAGAATGGTCCCTAACGTTCAGCCGGTCTTTGCAGGCATAACATTTTTATGCGTGGACTGTGACGAACTACTTTGTTATGGGGAGCAGAGCGTTGAACTCATTGCAATGAAGAGACAGGAACACCGATGCTCTCCCCGTCCCTAAATTTTCTCATTTTTTTGCTCCTGTTAAGCAGTTTTTGAATCCCTGTATTTGTTTTTCCCCTGTAAAAAATCCCCCAAAAATATAATATCGTTTTAAAAAGTATAAAAAAATATAAAACATCAAAAACAAAAAAAAGTTCTTTTCAGAACTACCTCCAATTTATAAAAAAAATTATATTTTTTTAAGAAAAAGTGTCATTCTTTTTTCTCCATGGTACGCCCCCCGGTCCGCTCCCCGGTGCGCGTACCAGGCGCTCCCCCCGCGCAAATCAAAAAAAAATATTTTTTTTTGCCCCGTGGGGCCCTTTTATGACCCCCACAACAAACCTAGGGGGTCAGGGGGGGTGTACCCTGCCCCCTTTTGCTCATTTCCCCCTTTGATTTTTTCCACTTCAATCCTACCGAGGTACAAGATGGCGGCCGCTGCGGACTGTTTCGAATGTTTACAGACACCCGAGAGCCAATCAGCTTTCCGTACGCAAGTCGCGTGGCGCGCTTTGAGCGCTCCCCGGTGCGCGTACCGGGGCGCGGCTCTAGATATATATATTTTTTGGAACCTAAATTACTAAAAAACCACTGGAGCACATATCTTAAGACATAGCAAAGGCACATCGGGCTACCAGTCCCTACAATTTCGCCAAGTTTGTGTAAATCCATTCAGCCGTTCTGGCTAAAAGTGAAATCGACCGCCCTATGGAAATTAACATGGGGAAAATGCGTTTTGGGACCCCCCTTTTATCTCGGACCCTGCTTGACGAATCCCCCCCAAACTTTCAGGGAAGAACCGGGGCGCCGCGAGGCCATTTTGAGGAAATTTTCAGGCAGATTCGTCAACCGGCGCCAAAGTTATTCCAAATAGAATTTGGAGATATAACATTGAAAAAAATCCTAACTATAACTACCTACTGGCGACCGCCAGTAGGTAATATATATATATATATATATATATATATATAAATATATATATATATATATATATATATATATATATATATATATATATATATATATATATATATATATATATATATATATATATATATATATATATATATATATTACCTACTGGCGGTCGCCAGTAGGTAGTTATAGTTAGGATCTACTTTCCATAGGAAATCCGCAACATTCTATTGGGAATAACTTTGGCGCCGGTGGACGAATCTTCGCAAATTTCTCCAAGAAAATGGCCCGCTCCGCTCCTTCCTTGAAAGTTTGGGGGGGATTCGAAGGGGGAATTTAATGAAAGGGGGCAAGGTAGACCCCTCTTGACCCCCTAGGAATGATGTTGGGGTTATTAAAGGGTCCCGTGGGGAAAATAAAAAAAAAATGATTTTTCACGGTAGAAGCGCTTCCCGGATCGCGAACCGGGCCGCAAACTGGTAGCGAAACGGGAATTCGCCATTTTGTGTTTCGATTTAATTAAATTACTAGGTATAAGGGGGTACGGGAGACATATCCTGATCCCTTATGTTTTCTGAGGGTGGCTGAGGAGGCTCATATAAGTTGATACATGTCTTCCAGCGGCTGTGCGTGAGCGTTTTATTTTTTTTGCTGCGTGACGTCTGTTAACGTTCGATTCGATGGAAATCAGGAAGTGTTGACCGCCATTTTGTCACTGCGATAAAATATTTTGTTATAAATTAATCCTTATTGATAAACATTGTCTGCGCCATCTTGCCTTTTTTCCAATGCCACAATTTTGTCGTGCACGGCAGCCATTTTAGATGCCTTGACCAGACCCACTCTCTGCACGCCGTCGATTCTCAGCACGGCTCCCCACCCTTGCAAGCATCTCCCCCACGCACTGGTCACCCCCGCTCTCTCTCTCATGCATGGGCCATAAACCTACCCCCATCTGCGCTGCTCTTCCCTGAGAATCACACCCCGTGCCCGCCCGACACCTCCCTTTCACCCTATTCACTACCGCACCCTCTGACACTCCTCTTCCTCTGTGTCCGATTGTCCAGGCCGGTCCCAAGCTATCACCTAGCCCTGCGGATGTAGTTTATGGCCCCAGCTGTAGAGAATCCAGACATGCCAACCCTCCCGATTCAGGCGTGAGACTACCGATTTCAGTGCTAGTCTCCCGCCTCCCGATTCCTGCAAGCAAAAACCCGATTCCTCAGGGGTTTCAGCTGACAGGGCTTGGTATTGTGTTACGTGCTAATTCTTCCAGGAAACGTCAGAGGGCCGATGCAGGGGCTCTAGAAGGGGTGATAAACCATTTAAGCCTCATTAACAAGCGCATGGTCTTTTAAAGATCTGTGAAGTATTCGGGGCGGCGGTGTGTGTGCCCTGTTTCAGGAGCGGGCGGGGGGTGGGGGGGGGGGCACTGTCAGCAACTTGCCAGGCCAGGCAGTGTTCAACACTTGCATCACCCTTTCTCTGCCTGCTATTGCGCTCCATGCTTCGGAAAGGTAAGAAAAAGAACGTGCATTTGAGTTTGAAATGTCCGATCCTGCAGCAGCACACTTCCAAAGCCCACACATGACAATAACCCGATTCAAGGCCCCATTCTCCCGATTTTTTTAAAATAAATCTCCCACTTTGCTCTTCTGAAATGTTGGCATGTATGAGAATCATCCCTCTTCAAAGGAGTTACAGTAGATGAAGGCCCCCACCCCATGAGATCCGTCACACCATACGGGTTCCTACTATCTGATAACCATCCTGTATTGTGCTTGGGGAGGGGATTCTCACTGTGAGGATGTGTGGGACCGAGCCTGAAGCGGAAGATTCCAGGGATGCCTCTTTGTACATCAAAGTTTTTACAATTATGTGTCACATTAATAATATATAGCACTCCAACAAAGTAGTAGGATTATAAAACTTTAATAACTTATAAATATATACAACGCAACAAAAACAGTAAACACATTTAAACATTTTTTTGAAAAAAGAAGCAACAATGGTCAGTAGCTGTGTTTTGTGCGAATAGTCCCAAGGCAGCACAACGAGCTGAGTTCTGGACGGCACCCAGGTGATGTCACCTGGCTGCCGCACTGGTTTTTGGTATCCTACAATGCAGCTCCGAAAAATGGCGTGGGGCGTCCCTGGGGAGGCCTTGTCAGTAGCGGTCTGTTGTGCGAATAGTTCCAAGGCAGTAGAACGCGCTGAGATGTGGATGGCACCCAGGTGATGTCCAGTAAACTGCCGCACTGGTTTTTGTATCCTATAATGCTGCTCCGAAAAACGGCGTGGGGCGCCCGGGGGGGGAGGGAGTGGGGGTTAGGCGGCGTGAACGGGCCTCCCCAGGTGGCGGCTCATGTGCTGTAGTGGGGCGCCCCTTTACCGTTTCGGTTGCCATTCCGCCCGCTTTTGGTACACTGTGCCAAAATCCGCCATTCAGCTGAGTTGCGCCTACTCTTGCGGTTCAGTGATAGGCGGCTGCCACAGGACTCTCAAAATTGCGGCAGGCTCTTTCCTTTTTGGGCCTGGTCCACTAAAATGGCCCTGGGACACCTTGGAACTCGGACGCTTGTCTGCTAGGTCTTGGACCCCATTCTCGAAAGCGTCCCCTCAGCCGTGAAGATTCTACAAAAGTCTTGGGGGCCCTCGACTCCTGCAGGCTTCCGGTGGGGAGCGGCTGCCATGATTGCTCGCGGAATGACCACGACGGAGCCACGAGATGGTGGTGCTTTCATGCTGACGCCAGCTTCAGTCTGAAACATCCAGAAACAAGGTGGGGCTTTTATCGTTTGGGAAAAAAAAATGTTCTAAACCAATGAAAAGTGTTATTTTTAGGTCATATGACCAAGCCTTCCATCATTAGGAAACCAAAAGTAAAATGAACCAATGAAAAGTTTTATAAACAAGTCACATGACCTGTTATGCGGCATAGGGCTATAAAAAGCGTAGAAAATCCGTTGGCACGTGAGGCGGCGTCAGTAGCGGACCGATGTGCGAATAGGCCGAAGGCAGCACAACGCGCCGAGATCCGGATCTCACCGAGGTGGTGTCCAGCAAGTTGCTGCACTGGTATGGCTATCCTACAATGCTGCGCCGAAAGTCGGCGTGGGGCGCCCCGTTGGCCTGTGAGGTCGCGTCAGTCAGTGGGGGCTGTTTGAGGATCTGATTGCATTGGAAAGCAATGTGATGCTGTGCGTCGCCCCCAAGATGGAGGCTCCTCGGCTGCAGTGGGGCGCCCCTTGGTGTTTCACTCGCTATCCAGTTGAGTTGCGTCCGCACTTGCGGCTACAGTAGGCCGAAGGCAGCACAACGCGCCGAGATCTGGATGGCACCGAGGTGGTGTTTAGAAAGTTGCTGCTCTGGTGTGGCCATCCTACAATGCTGCGCCGAAAGTCGGCGTGGGGTCCCCGTTGGCCTGTGAGGTGGTGTCAGTAGCGGACCGATGTGTGAATAGGCCGGAACCAGCACAAAGCGCCAAGATCCGGATGGCACCGAGGTGGTGTCATAGTTGAGAGTTATGAGCAGTGCTTGTAACACTGTCTGAAGCTTATTTGCACCTGCTGCAGCTTCACTATCGCCCTGGTGTGGCCAAAGATCGCCCATGACATAGGCGGCCGGCTCCCGGGGTCTGGCGGAACTTTTTTCCTTTTTCCTTTCTGCATCTTGTTCCACAATCCGTTTGACCTGAAGACACGACCAGGTCGCTGAATGTGTGCAGGGGGACGCTATTGATTGAATCAAAATGGCGGCTTCACACAAAGCTGAGTCAAGCGTTGCTGTTGATGCTATACAGACAAAAATTGGTTTTCAGTTTGTACATTCTTCAGGATTTTTTTTCTCCATCCAAGGCTGGTTGAGAGTTTGTAGAACAATGGCTTCAGATTTTCAACATACTACTCTTCAACATTCTTCCTAAATGTAACAATGTGAGACTCACTAGGAGAACGGCTGTTTATCTTTCCTTTCAAAATGCTGCCAACAATATTTTCTGAATGGAAGACACCATCTTGTAGCATAAAGGGCCGAAAGGGGTTCTGGTCCGGCCGCTGGTTGGTGGAGACATTTTGACTATATCCTGGACCTGCCCGGCCTCGCCCAAAATGGCGCCGGTATAAATGGGACTCGTAACTCCTTGTTGTGTACTGGTTGAACAACCTTGATATCACAAGATACGAATGCAGTTTTGAAGCACATGGCGGGCGGGGACGAGAATTGATTGAATATTTCGACATCCCTATTGATATTAAGTTCTGATGTGTTATTGATTACTGTACTATTGAAAGTTTGAATTAACGTCACTCATGGTACTTGCCCGCAAATGTATATCTAGATAATTTTATTGTAACTGGCCCTGTCGTACTTTAATTATAAAATGTACGTCCACCGATTCCGTAACTGTTAGACACCTTAGTTCTTGCAACCTAATGGCCCGCTCGTTACGTTCCTCTACAATGTAAATGTCTCCTCATCATATACGATTCCAGTTTGCTCCGGGGCCGGCCCACGTGGTTATAGGCCCGTATTTGTATACTGACATTTTCACAATAAAGGTTTTTAAAACAAAACATGGTAGTAGTATTTACATTGGTAAAGTTTTTAATTTAAGTCACTGTTTTCGAATCAGTAAAAGGCAAGTAAAATAAAGCAGTCCAATTACATGACGGATAAAAGGTATAATACGCAGGAACGCAGTAAAGATAAATGGTCATGGGCAGTTGTGTTTTCCACTCCTGCAACATAAAGTGATCGATAAGAATCTGATAATCAGGCGTATCGGCGACTAAGACAGCAGGCCGAGCCTTTTTTACTCAACGGCTCCGTCATGGGACGAAGAAACGCCCTTTTTCTCGAAAAAGGAATATATTTTACTTGCAGGACAGTTGTAAATTTTCCGGGAAAGTACATTAGCCTGGAACATTATAACATATATGTTTAAGAAAAAATAATGTTCGAAACCAATAAAAAGCGTAATTTTTAGGTCATATGACCAAGCCTTTCATCATTAAAATAACAAAAGCAAAATGAACCAATGAAAAGTTTTATTAACAAGTCACATGACCTGTTATGCTTACGTTACGCGCTGCGCACCGCGCCCCGGATCGCTTCCGGGAAGCTGCGCTTCGCGCACCGGAGCACTTCCGGGTGCGCTAACGCGGCGTGTCATATAACGCATTACGCGACAACGTAGGTCCAGAATATAGTCAAAATGTCTCCACCAACCAGCGTTCGGAACACAACCCCTTTCAGCAGTCTAAAAAGTTCTGTTAAATGACGACAGAAGGGACAGGCAACAAGAACCATCAGTCAAAGAGGGGAGGGCAAGTTCTTCTCTACCGGGTCATGTTGGGGCGCTACCGGAACTGATCGAATCGGTAGTCTACAGTGTTTCTGGATGTTTCAGACTGAAGCTGGCGTCAGCATGAGAGCACCACCATCTTGTAGCTCAGTCGTGGCCATTCCACGAGCAATCATGGCAGCCGCTCCCCACCAGAAGCCTGCGGGAGTCGGGGGCCCCCAAGACTTTTGTAGAATCTTCAAGGCTGAGGGGACGCTTTCGAGAATGGGACCCAAGCCCTAGCAGACAAGCGTCCGAGTTCCAAGGTGTCCCAGGGCCATTTTAGTGGACCACGCCCAAATCTGAAGAGCCGGCCGCCATTTTGAGAATCCTGTGGCAGCCGCCTATCGTTGCATCGCAAGAGCGGGAGCAACTCAACTACATGGTGAGCGAGACGCTGTAGTCGCAAAAGCGGGCGGTAAACAGCTGAATGGCGGAAGAGGCACAGTGTAGCAAAAGCGGGCGGAATGGCAACTGAAACGGTAAAGGGGCGCCCCACTACAGCGTGTCTTCAGGTCAAACGGATTGTGGGACAAGGTCCAGAATGGAAGAGTCATCAAAAGGCAAAAAGTTCCGCCGGACCCCGGGAGCCGGCCACCTATGTCGGGGCGATCTCAGGCCACACCAGGGCAACACGACTTGGGGAGGGGGCAGGAGCTAAGTGCCATCTCACCGCCCCTCGGGGGCCTCCGTCAAGCGGTTCAGGGAGGCACCGCATCACATTGTTTAACAATGCAGTCGGGTCCACAAACGGCCCTCACTTACTTTGAGAATAGTGAAGCTGCAGTAGGTGCAAATAAGCTTCAGACAGTGTTACAAGCGCTGCTCAGAACTCTGAACTATGGCACCCAACATCCAGGACTTATGCCATTTGAGCATGGCAGTGACATCGAAGCAACTCAGGGACCAAAACCATGAACGTACACTCACGTATGAAAATCTTACTTGGGGAGGGGGCAGGAGCCAAGCGCCCCCTCCCAGTCCGCGCCACCACACCGTATGTTGAAAATCTGAAGCCATCGTTCTACAAACTCAACCAGCCTTGGATGGAAAAATCTAGAAGAATGTACAAACTGAAAACCAGTTTTGGTCTGCATAGCATCAGCAGCAACGTTTGCTATCAGAGTGCATGAGTTTCATGCTCGATCGATTGAGCTAGCCGGATCGGGCAACAAAAAGTATAAAATAGTTATGTAAATAGTTATTTAATAAAATGTTTTACCCTGTTACTTTGCTGGTGTGTTGTATATATTTATAATATTTGCATAGGGTTTGTCGTTATTTTGGGTGGGGTGGGGTGGGCGGCAGAGTCGAGCTGTCTTGCAGCCATCATGGTGTGGAGCTAAGTTCATCTTACTAGTTTCGTATTTCTCATGAGGGGTTGTTCTTAATGTTTCTATTTTAGCGAGGTAAAAAACAGATCCCATTAGTGGCCTACTGATTTTGCTCGATTCCTTTTGTTTTTTTAAACTATTTTTCACTATCTGCAAAGACTAAACAGAGTATTGCGACTCTGTGCTTGTTTGTAAATACAGAATGAACCAAAGAGAACAAATTCTAAAACAGTAAATGCTTGGATAGCAATCAATCAAATAGAGAGAGAAGCAGGCACGACGGATTACAACGGGGGCAAAGGCCTGCGTTAACTACCCTTCACTATCTGCAAAGAGAGAGTACTGCTAAGAGAAAAGAGTGGGGGGAAGGGGGGGCAGCGTTCAAAGCACATCAGCGTGCATAAACACGAAAATGTTTTTACCTATCATGTACTTGACATTTGACAGCATTTGATATTTGCTATTAAAAAACCATTGAAATTCACTGAAAAAAACATAGGTTATAGACCATATATAGTTAGGGATTTGCATTTAGAAAACCTTATTTTACTCGCATAAAACCATTGAAATTCGCATATATAGTTAGATGCGCTAACTATATATCGCGCACCAGCAATCCACTGCTGATGATGTCACATATTACATCATTCATGACATGGTCAGTGACATCACTGATGACATCATTCATGTGATAATACGATGAACCTCTTCAGACTCTAATATAACCTTAGATACACTCAGGGTAAACAGACACTCACAGACTGTCATTCATCCATGGAGTTACTCACACACCTAGTCAGTCATGCACTGAATCAATCCCACCTCCATATCCTCAACTATACAGTTATACACACCTTACTTATTCAAACATATACTAACACATATTTACTCTTTTATACAATCCCTGATACAAGTTCACAATGATCCATACAGCCACTCACACATTCACTGGCTCTTATGCACAGTAATTTATATATGTGAACTCTCACATGTACTGTGTTTTACATATGTACTTACTTTGACATGTAGCACTGAGATATCCATTCACTCACCAATACACTCGTACACAGTCAACCACCCATACAGCTGTTTCCACATGCAGTTTTGAACCCATAGATCTAGTGAATAAACTGTTCTCACATGTATGCACAGAGTCACACACCTCCCAGCCACCCCCACACACACACTCACTCTCCCATACAAATACTTGGACAACCAATCAATAACCCATACAGTTACTCATATAGCTACTGATCAACACATGCAGCAGTTCATAGAACAACAGATATAATGATGCACAAATTAAGTCACTAACCCATGCACTCAGTGAGACACATTTAATCACTCTCTCATACAGTCAGTCATGCACCTACTAAATCCTTCATCCAGACACTTATACATCCACTCATTCTTCAATATGTAAGACATATTTTAACTTTACAGAAACAGACAGCCACTGGATGATGTCATCAGTGATGTCACTGACCATGTCATGAATGATGTGATATGTGACATCATCAGCAGTGGATAGCGGGTGCGCGATATATAGTTAGCGCATCTAACTATATATGCGAATTTCAATGGTTTTATGCGAGTAAAATAAGGTTTTGTAAATGCAAATCCCTAACTATATATGGTCAATAACCTATGGTTTTTTCAGTGAATATATATATATATATATATATATATATATATATATATATATATATATATATATATATTCACTAAAAAAAACATAGGTTTTAGGCCTTATATAGTTAGGAATTAACATATAAAAAACCATTGAAATTCCTCCTATATATATGTATATATATTAGCATTTAAAAAACCAATGAAATTCACTGAAAAAACCAAAGGTTATACACTATATATAGTTAGGAATTAGCCTTTAAAAAAACCAATGAAATTCACTAAAAAAACCATAGGTTTTAGGCCTTATATAGTTAGGAATTAACATATAAAAAACCATTGAAATTCCTCCTATATAGTTAGCTGGACATTTTATTGATATAAAACCAATGAAATTCGACATATATTTAGGTCCACTAACTATATATTTCGCGCATCCGCAATCCAATGCTGATGATGTCACATATTACATCGTTCATGACATCACTGATGACATCACTGATGACAGCTCATTTAACATCAATAATTACACCACTAATGATATACTTCATGTGATAATACAATGCACCTCCTTACACTCTAATACACCTAGTGTAAAATACAAAGTATCATTTTTGAAACTATTGACACACCAATACCATTTACTACATACCCACTAACTAATTCCTACGTCTATGTGATAATACAATGCACCTTCTTACACTCTAATACACCTAGTGTAAAATACAAAGTATCATTTTTGAAACTATTGACACACCAATACCATTTACTACTTACCCACTAACTAATTCCTACGTCTACATGCACATTCATTCATTCACCCATAAGGTCATTCGTACATACTGTCACTCATCATTGCAACACTATCATATGCACTCATACACCTATGCAGACACTCACACACTGCCACTCATCCATGGAGTTACTCACACACAATCTCAGTCCTGTAAAGAATCAATCACACTTTGATTTCTTGATCTATACAGTTAAACACAGAACAGCTTACATTTTCACAGATATACAAACACATACTTACTCACTTATACAATCAAATCCTTCATCCATACTCTTATACATCCTCTCATTCTTCAATATGTAAAACATATTTAAACTTTACAAAAACACACAGACACTGGATGATGTCATCAGTGATGTCACTGACCATGTCATGAATGATGTAATATGTGACATCATCAGCATTGGATTGCGGATGCGCGAAATATATAGTTAGTGGACCTAACTATATGTTGAATTTCATTGGTTTTATATCAATAAAATGTCCAGCTAACTATATAGGAGGAATTTCAATGGTTTTTTATATGTTAATTCCTAACTATATAAGGCCTAAAACCTATGGTTTTTTTAGTGATATACATATATATATATATATATATATATATATATATATATATATATATATATATATATATATATATATATATATATATATATATTTTTTTTTTTTTTTTTTTTTTTTCGGGGGTGTAAGGGGTTCGGAAGCAAAATAAAGAAAAAATAACATCTCACCTGAGTGCTGGCCGTTTTTTCTGGTGGATCACTGGAATTGTGGAATGATATATATATATATATATATATATATATATATATATATATATATATATATATATATATATATATATATATATATATATATATATATATATATATATATATATATATATATATATATATATATATATATATATATATATATATATATCCAACGAAGAAGTTGTCGTATTATCATCCAAAAGACAAGTTGAGGCCCATATGCAAAGTGTGAGAGAGTAGGTTTTCACTGTTTACTTTTTGTCACATGATGAATGTTTTTTCAATTTGTATATAACTTTATTGTTTGAACACTTGAACTCACTCGTGATCAAATGGCTGCGCCTGCGAAACGCGTTGGGTGTGAGCGCAAATAAAACTTCACCGTAAATGCATATGGGCCTCAACTTGTTGTCTTTTGGATGATAATACGACAACTTCTTCGTTGGATTTGTAGGGGTAAGGCGAAACCCCGTTGAGGCCCGCCAATTAAAAGCGGCGCGGGCTGAATTCGCTATATATATATTACCTACTGGCGGTCGCCAGTAGATATATATAGTTAGGATTTTTTCTCGATGGAACTTTTGAAAATTCTATGTCTAATAACTTTGGCGTTTGTGGACGGAATCGGCTGAAATTTTCAGGAAAATGGCACATTTTGTTTCTGAGCAGCCCCTGAAAATTTGGGGGGGTTCCGTCAAGGGGGGGGCCGAGAAAAAGGGGGGTCCCAAAACGCGTTTTTCCCATTCATTTTTCCATAGGGCGTTTGGCCTCACTTTTAGCTCGAACGGCTGAATGGATTTGCACGAAACTTGGCAAAATTGTAGGGACTGTTAGCCCGATGTGCCTTTGCTGGGTCTCAATATATGTGCTCCAGTAGATTTTGAGAAATTAACGTCTAAAAAAACAGATATATCTGTGACAGCGTCCCGGATAGCGAACCGGTTCGCGTACTTTTCGCGTAACGGAGCTTTGCGAAGCGAAGCTGATTGGCTCTCCGGTGTCTGTCAACATTCTAAACAGTCCGGAGCGGCCGCCATCTTGTCTCTCGGTAGGATCGAGAGACAAGAGGAGGCCAAAACGAAGGGGGAAATGAAGGAAAGGGGGCAAGGTAGACCCCTTCTGACCCCCTAGGATTGATGAGGGGGATATTACAGTGCCCTGCGGGGCCAAAAAAAAAAAATAAATTGTGATTTTTTGTCGTAGAGGCGCGTCCTGGTACGTGAACCGGGCAGCTAGCCGGGCAGCTAACCGGCAGCGTAACGGGAGCCTGAGGAGAAGCTGATTGGCTGTCAACATTGTAAACAGTCCGGAGCGGCCGCCATCTTGTCTCTCGGTAGGATCGAGAGACAAGAGGTGGTGAAAAACGAAGGGGGAAATGAAGGAAAGGGGGCAAGGTAGACCCCTCCTGACCCCCTAGGATTGATGAGGGGGATATTAAAGTGCCCCGCGGGGCAAAAAAAAAAAAAATTGCGATTTTTCGCCATAGAGGCGCGTCCTGGTACGCTAACTGGGCAGCTAACCGGCAGCGTAACGGGAGTCTGAGGAGAAGCTGATTGGCTGTCAACTTTGTAAACAGTCCGGAGCGGCCGCCATCTTGTCTCTCGGTAGGATCGAAACAGTAAAATAAAATTTAAAGGAATAGATTTCCACCAAACTTGGCAAAATTGTAGGGACTGTTTGTTTGATGTGCCTTTGGAAGGCCTTAAGATATGTGCACGTGTGGATTTTGTCTAATTAAGGTTAAAAAAAAGGTTTAAAAAAAAAATTTATATATCTGTAAGCGTGCTCTGGCGCGCTTACGTTACAGGTTTCGTTTGCGCTGCAGAGACGATACGTCACGTTTATGTGACGCGTCATGAGGCGTCTCACGTGTCTACGTGATACGTCACGTAATAAAGAATATATTTTACAGCTATAGATATTAGCTTTTAAAAAACCAATGAAATTCACTGAAAGAACCATAGGTTATAGACCATATATAGTTAGGAATTTGCATTTATAAAACCTTGAAAATTCACTGAAAAAACCATTGGTTATAGACCATATATAGTTAGGGATTAGCATTTTCAAAACCTTAATTTACTCGCACAAAACCATAGAAATTCGCATATATAGTTAGTTGCAATAACTATATATCGCGCACCCGCAATCCACTGCTGATGATGTCACATATTACATCATTCATGACATGGTCAGTGACATCACTGATGACATCACGGATGACATCTCAAATGACATCACTGATGACATCTCAAATGACATCACTGGTGACATCACTGATGACATCTCAAATGACATCACTGATGAAATCACTGATAACATCTCATTTGACATTACTGATCACATCACTGATGATATCATTCATGTGATAACACGATGAACCTCTTCAGACTCTAATATAACCTTAGATACAATCAGTGTAAACAGACACTCACAGACTGTCACTCATCCATGGAGTTACTCACACACCTAGTCAGTCATGCAAAGAATCAATCACACCTCCATTTCCTCAACTATACAGTTATACACACCTTACTTAATCAAACATATACTAACACATATTTACTCTCTTATACAATCACTGATACAAGTTCACAATGATCCATACAACCACTCACACATTCACTGGCTCTTATGCACAGTTATTTATATATGTCAACTCTTACATGTACTGTGTTTTACATATGTATTTACTTTGACATGTAGCACTGAGAAATCCAATCACTCACCAATACACTCATGCAGACAGTCAACCGCCCAAACAGCTGTTTCCACATGCACTTTTGAACCCATACATCTAGTGAATCAACTGCTCACACATCTATGCACAGAGTCACACACCTCCCAGCCACCCCCACACACACACTCACTCTCCCATACAAATACTTGGGCAACCAATCAATAACCCATATAGTTACTCAAATAGCTACTGATCAACACATGCAGCAGTTTACAGAACAACAGATATAATGATGCACAAATTAAGACAGATTAGTCACTAACCCATGCACTCAGTGAGACACATTTAATCATTCTCTCATACAGTCAGTCATGCACCTACTAAATCCTTCATCCAGACACATATACATCCACTCATTCTTCAATATGTAAGACATATTTTAACTTTACAGAAACATACAGTCACTGGATGTTGTCATCAGTGATGTCACCAGTGATGTCATTTGAGATGTCATCAGTGATGTCATTTGAGATGTCATCAGTGATGTCATCAGTGATGTCACTGACCATGTCATGAATGATGTAATATGTGACATCATCAGCAGTGGATTGCGGGTGCGTGATATATAGTTATTGCAACTAACTATATATGCGAATTTCTATGGTTTTGTGCGAGTAAATTAAGGTTTTGAAAATGCTAATCCCTAACTATATATGGTCTATAACCAATGGTTTTTTCAGTGAATATATATATTCCACAACACCAGTCCACCGGCAGCAGAACACAGCAGCGGGTGCCTCCGTAAGGTAGGTGACTCCTTCTTGCCTCGCCAGCAACTTCAAACACACGGAGCACAAGCGGGATTGTTTAACAAAATAAAGGTTTAATATGGCAAATGCATTTCGGTAATTGTACCTTCCTCAGTTCCAAACCAATTGTTAATGGCTCAGTATTTTTGTTCACATGAGAATAATTTTTTATGCCTCATTTCTAGACTGCCTCGCTAGTTTAGTGTGTATTTTGAGTGAATGGAACATCAAGGTTATCTTGGATACTGTGTCTGTTATTCGGAATGATCCTCCCACGTTCGACCTACAGCACATATGCAGGTGTGGCCACATCTGATACTGGCGCGTTTAATAATGCATTGTGGAGGCATAATTAGACACAGTTGGAGAACATTGGTATCCTGACAGTTTGTGCAGAACTCAATGTGATCCACTACTGCTACCAGAGGTATGGGACCGTCCATGTAATCCTATGAGACCTTCTGTAGTTATAATCTAACCTGGTAGGTAGGGAGGGTGAAATGTAGGTATATTTTAAACCTGTTTCCCGTTAGCAATATAAGATGCTTTCTCACTTAGTATTTTATGTAATAGTAACAATGCTGAGAACCTTGTTTCTGATAATATGTTTGCTTGTATTATCCAAGGTACTGTGCATGAGATTACGGCGTTAGAAATAAACATTTCAAACTTGCACGTGTCTTTATTTACTCCTTGTTTTGGACTAGTGTAAGTCTATAACGAAAGAGTGCTCTTTTTATCTACCTTACTTGAGGTAATCTAAGTTGCATGTTCTGGGTTGACTAGTCATTGGTGTTTTTTGCTATAGGACGATGAACCAATGAGTCACTGATTAGTAGTCTGGTAGGGGGTTTGGGTACTAAGGTGGGTTTTGGTACACCGTAATTCATTGAAGTCCTAAGTCTTTATGCACAGTTTTGTGTAGGAGCAGAATCCCTGCAGCAGTAGTTACAACAAAAAGGCTTGATAAAGGGCCTTGAGTTGGAATCAGAATGTGAAATTGAAGAATAATTGATAACCCCAGCCAAGAAAGGGAGAAAGTGTGCAAATTTACAATGTCTTCGGCTGATCCTCTCCCTGACCAACGACCCCGCCGCCGCCAGAGCCAACCTTCACGAAGGGATGAAAGACGTAGCCGAGTGGATGACGACCAGCCGCCTGAAACTGAACTCAGACAAGACGGAAGTCCTCATCCTGGGTTCCTCGCCCTCCGCCTGGGACGACTCCTGGTGGCCCCCCGCCCTGGGCACCGCACCCAAACCGACAGCCCACGCACGCAACCTGGGCTTCATCTTGGACTCCTCCCTCACCATGACCAGACAAGTCAACGCCGTCTCCTCGTCATGCTTCAACATCCTGCGCATGCTACGGAAGATCTTCCGGTGGATCCCCACCGAGACCAGGAAGACGGTCACCCAGGCCCTCGTCACCAGCCGACTGGACTACGGCAACGCCCTCTACGCCGGAACCACCGCCAAGCTCCAGAAGAGACTCCAGCGGATCCAGAACGCCTCAGCCAGACTCATCCTCGACATCCCACGACACAGCCACATCTCCGGACATCTGAGAGACCTGCATTGGCTCCCCGTCAACAAAAGAATCACCTTCCGTCTCCTCACCCACGCACACAAAGCCCTACACGATCAAGGCCCGAGCTACCTCAACAACCGCATCAACTTCTACGATCCCAAACGCCATCTCCGATCAGCCAGTCACGCCCTCGCCGCCGTCCCCCGCATCCGAAGAACGACAACAGGAGGAAGGTCCTTCTCCTACCTGGCCGCCAAGACCTGGAACTCCCTCCTGACCGACCTGCGCCTGACCCAAGACCACCTCTCCTTCAGGAAGAAGCTCAAGACCTGGCTGTTCGAGCAGTAGCAGCACACAACAACCCCCCCCCCAAGCGTCTTGAGACCCTCCGGGTAAGTAGTGCGCTCTATAAATGTCTTTGATTGATTGATTGATCGATTGATTGGTACTTGTTACAATAAAAATGTTAGATAAAGGCCTGCACTTTGAATAGGTTCATGAAATAGAAGAATAGTAGATAATCACAGCAAATGTATGCAGCAAGTAGTTGTGTGTATGTGTGGATGATGTGTTGATTGATGGAAGATGAGAAAGGCGAAAAATAAGAAAGGTTGGAGACACGCAATCTATCCACTGCCTTGTCAGTGAAGAGAATCTTTGGATTTCCAGCTCACTACAAAGATAGGGTGTTGAATTCCGCAGTCGGAGCAAGAGAAACGAGTAGCACATCTAAAGAAGCAAGCTAGTGCATAAAGTACACATAGTGTGCGGTAGTAAGGACGGAAAAAAGGACGGAAGTGTGGAAATTACCCACTGCTATTGATGGGTAGTAGTGACAAAGAAGGCTGAATAAAGGGCCTTGACTTTGAATTTGAATTAAAGAAGAATAATTGATAAGCCCAGCCAAGAAAGGCAGTAAGTAGGTGTGTGTATTTGTGGATGATGTGTTGATTGAGCGGAAAATGAATAAGGTGAAAAATAACAGAGGCTGCAGAGATGCAAACATTCCATTTCTTTGTAAGGGAAGTGTGTGTTTAGTTTTCCAGTGCATATATATATATATATATATATATATATTCAATGAAAAAACCATAGGTTATAGGCCATATATAGTTAGGAATTAGCATTTACAAAACCTTATTTTACTCGCATAAAACCATTGAAATTCCATATATAGTTAGAAGCGCTAACTATATATCGCGCACCCGCAATCCACTGCTGATGATGTCACATATTACATCATTCATGACATGGTCAGTGACATCACTGATGACATCACTGATGACATCTCAAATGACATCACTGATGACAACTCAAATGATTGTATGTGTCTGTAAAGTTTAAATATGTTTCACATATTGAAGAATGAGTGGATGTATAAGTGTCTGGATGAAGAATTTAGTAGGTGCATGACTGACTGTATGAGTGAGTGATTAAATGTGTCTCACTGAGTGCATGGGTTAGTGACTAAACTGTCTTAATTTGTGCATCAGTATGTTTGTTGTTGTGTAAGCTGCTGCATGTGTTGATCAGTAGCTATAAGAGTGGCCATATGGGTTATTGATTGGTTGCCCAAGTATTTGAATGGGAGGCTGAGTGTGTGTGTGGGTGGCTGGGAGGTGCGTGACTCTGTACATAGATGTGTAAGCAGTTGATTCACTAGGAGTATGAGTTCAAGAGTGCATGTGGAAACAGCTATATGGGCGGTTGACTATGCATGGGTGTTTTGGTGAGTGAATGGATTTCTCATTGCTACATGAGCAAGTAAGTACGTATGTAAAACACAATACATGTGAGAGTTGAGATATATAAATAACTGAACATAAGAGCCAGTGAATGTGTGAGTGGCTGTATCGATCACTGTGAGCTTGTATCAGGGATTATATAAGAGAGTAAATATGTGTTATTATATGTTTGAATAAGTAAGATGTGTATAACTGTATAGTTGAGGAAATGGAGGTGTGATTGATTCTTTGCATGACTGACTAGGTGTGTGAGTAACTCCATGGATGACTGACAGTCTGTGAGTGTCTGTTTATACTGAGTGTATGTGAGGTTATATTAGAGTCTGAAGAGGTTCATTGTATTATCACATGAGTGATGTGATCAGTGATGACAAATGAGATGTCATCAGTGATGTCATTTGAGTTGTCATCAGTGATGTCATCAGTGATGTCATTTGAGATGTCATCATTGATCTCATTTGAGTTGTCATCAGTGATGTCATTTGAGATGTCATCAGTGATGTCATCAGTGATGTCACTGACCATGTCATGAATGATGTAATATGTGACATCATCAGCAGTGGATTGCGGGTGCGCGATATATAGTTAGCGCTTCTAACTATATATGGAATTTCAATGGTTTTATGCGAGTAAAATAAGGTTTTGTAAATGCTAATTCCTAACTATATATGGCCTATAACCTATGGTTTTTTCATTGAATTTTCATGGTTTTGTAAATGCAAATTCCTAACTATATATCCACTATAACCTATGGTTTTTTCTGTGAATTTCATTGGTTTTTTAATAGCAAATATGAAAAGCTTTAAAATGTCAAGTACGTGATAGATAAAAACATTTTCGTATTTATGCACGCTGATGTGCTTTGAACGCTGCACCCCCCCCCTCCCCTCTTTTGCCTTAGTAGTACTCTCTCTTTGCAGATACTGAAGGGTAGTTAACGCAGGCCTTTACCCCCGTTGTAATCCGTCGTGCCTCCTTGTCTCTCCATTTGATTGATTGTTGTCCAAGCATTTACTGTTTTAGAATTGGTTCTCTTTGGATCATTCTCTATTTACAAACAAGCACAAAGTCGCAATACTCTGTTTAGTCTTTGCAGATAGTGAAAAATCGTGTAAAAAAATAAAAGTAATCGAGCAAAATCAGTAGGCCACTAATTGGATCTCTTTTTGACCTCGCTAAAATAGAAATATTAGGAACAACCCTTCTTGAGAAATACGAAAATAGTGAGATGAACTGAGCTCCACACCATGAGGGCTGCAAGACAGCTCGGCTCCATCACCCATCCCGCACAAAATAACGACAAACCCTATGCAAATATTAAAAATATAGACAACACACCAGCAAAGAAACAGGGTAAAACATTTTATTAAAAAACTATTTACATAACGTTGGTTTATAAGATGATGTCAGTAGTGGACCGATGTGTGAATAGATCGAAAACAGCACAAGGCTCCAAGATCCAGATAGCAAGCTCCTGGATGTTGGGTGCCATAGTTTAGAGTTCTGAATTTCAGCCTTTTTCAATGCCTGTGCTTTGTTGAATCAAAATGGCGGCTTGACACAAAGCTGACTCAAGCGTTGTTACTGATGCTATGCAGACCAAAACTGGTTTTCAGTTTGTACATTTTTCTAGATTTTTCAATCCAAGTTTGGTTGACTTTGTAGAACGATGGCTTCAGATTTTCAACATACGGTGTGGTGGCGCTGACTGGGAGGGGGCGCTTCGCTCCTGCCCCCTCCCCAAGTAAGATTTTCATACGTGAAAGTACGTTAATGGTTTTGGTCCCTGAGATGCTTCGATGTCACTACCATTCTCAAATAGCATAAGTTCTGGATGTTGGGTGCCATAGTTAAGAGTTCTGAGCAGTGCTTGTAACACTGTCTGAAGCTTATTTCCACCTACTGCAGCTTCACTATTCTCAAAGTAAGTGAGTGTCGTTTGTGGACCTGACTGCATTAGAAAACAATGTGATATGTTACCTTCCTAAACAGCTTGACGGAGGCCCCTGAGGGGCGGTGTGATGGCCATGGACTCGGAGAAGACGCTTGGCTCCGACACCCTCCCCAAGTCTTATAGCACTGGTGTAGCCTGAGATCGCCCCCGATATAGGCGGCCGGCTCCCGGGGTCCGGCGGAACTTTTTGCCTTTTGATGACTCTTCAATTCTGGACCTTGTCCCACAATCCGTTTGACCTGAAGACAAGCTGTAGTGGGGCGCCCCTTTATCGTTTTAGTTGCCATTCCGCCCGCTTTTGCTACACTGTGCCTCTTCCGCCATTCAGCTGTTTACCGCCCGCTCTTGCGACTACAGCGTCTCGCTCACCATGTAGTTGAGATGCGCCCGCTCTTGCGGTGCAGCGATAGGCGGCTGCCACAGGACTCTCAAAATGGCGGCCGGCTCTTCGGTTTTGGGCCTGGTCCACTAAAATGGCCCTGGGACACCTTAGAACTCGGACGCTTGTCTGCTAGGGCTTGGGTCCCATTCTCGAAAAGCGTCCCCTCAGCCGTGAAGATTCTACAAAAGTCTTGGGGGCCTCCGACTCCCGCAGGCTTCTGGTGGGGAGCGGCTGCCATGATTGCTCGTGGAATGGCCACGACGGAGCTACGAGATGGTAGTGGTCTCATGCTGACGCCAGCTTTAGTCTGAAACATCCAGAAACACTGTAGACTACCAATTCGATCAGTTCCGGTAGCGCCCCAACATGACCCGGAAGAGAAGAACTTGCCCTCCCCTCTTTGACTGATGGTTCTTGTTGCCTGTCCCCTCTGTTGTCATTTAACAGAACTTTTTGGACTGCTGAAAGGGGTTGTGTTCTGAACGCTGGTTGGTGGAGACATTTAGACTATATTCTTGACCTACGTTGTCGCGTAATGCGTTTTATGACACGCCGCGTTAGCGCACCCGGAAGTGATCCGAGGCGCGGCGCGCAGCGCGTAACGTAAGCATAACAGGTCATGTGACTTGTTAATAAAACTTTTCATTGGTTCATTTTACTTTTGTTAATTTAATGATGAAAAGCTTGGTCATATGACCTAAAAATTACGCTTTTTATTATTTTCGAACAATATTTTTTTTTCAAACATATGTTATAATATTCCAGGCTAATGTACTTTCCCGGAAAATTTACAACTGTCTTGCAAGTAAAATATATTCCTTTTTCGAGAAAAAGGGCGTTTCTTCCTTCCATGACGGAGCCGTTGAGTAAAAGAGATTCGGCCTGCTGTCTTAGTCGCCGATACGCCTGATTATCAGATTCTTATCGATCACTTTATGTTGCAGACATGAAAAACACAACTGCCCTTGACCATTTATCTTTACTGCGTTCCTACATATTATACCTTTTATCCGTCATGTAATTGGACTGCTTTATTTCACTTGCCTTTTACTGATTCGAAAACAGTCACTAAAAGTAAAAACTTTACAAATGAAAATACTACTACCGTGTTTTGTTTTAAAAACCTTTATTGTAAAAATGTCAGTATACAAATACGGGCCTACAACCACGTGGGCCGGCCACGGAGCAAACTGAAATCGTATATGATGAGGAGACATTTACACTGTAGAAGAAGGTAACGAGCGGGCCATTAGGTGACAAGAACAAAGGTGTCTAACAGTTGCGGAATCGGTGGACGTACATTTTGTAATTAAAATACGACAGGGCCACTTACAATAACATTTTCTAGATATACATTTGCGGGCAAAGAGTTACGAGTCCCATTTATACCGGCGCCATTTTGGGCGAGGCCGGGCAGGTCCAAGATATAGTCAAAATGTCTCCACCAACCATCGGCCAGACCAGAACCCCTTTCGGCCCTTTATGCTACAAGATGGTGTCTTCCATTCAGAAAATATTGGTGGCAGCATTTTGAAAGGAAACAGAAACAGCCGTTCTCCTAGTGAGTTTCACATTGTTACATTTAGGAAAAATGTTGAAGAGTAGTATGTGGAAAATCTGAAGCCATTTTTCTACAAACTCTCAATCAGACTTGGATGGAAAAAAAAAACCTGAAGAATGTACAAACTGAAAACCAATTTTTGTCTGTATAGCACCAACAGTAACGCTTGAGTCAGCTTTGTGTCAAGCCGCCATTTTCATTCAATCAATAGCGTCCCCCTGCACACATTCAGGGACCTGGTCGTGTCTTCAGATGAAACGCATTGTAGGAAAAGAAGCAGAAAGGAAAAGGAAAAAAGTTCCGCCGGACCTAGTGAAGCTGCAGCAGGTGCAAATAAGCTTCAGACAGTCTTCAACTTACTCTGATTCTTATAATAAACTTCAGATAGTCTTACAAGCACTGCTCAGAACTCTCAACTGAGGCACTCAACATCCAGGACTTGCCATTCGGATCTTGGCGCCTTGTGCTGGTTCCGACCTATTCACACATCAGTCCACTACTGACATCACCTCATAAGCCAACGGGGCACCCCACGCCGACTTTCGGCGCAGCATTGTAGGATGGCCACACCAGTGCGGCAATTTGCTGGACACCACCTCGGTGCCATCCAGATCTCGGCGCGTTCATTCAATCAATAGCGTCCCCCTGCACACATTCAGGGACCTGGTCGTGTCTTCAGATGAAACGCATTGTAGGAAAAGAAGCAGAAAGGAAAAGGCAAAAAGTTCCGCCGGACCTAGTGAAGCTGCAGCAGGTGCAAATAAGCTTCAGACAGTCCTACAAGCACTGCTCAGAAATCTCAACTGAGGCACTCAACATCCAGGACTTGCCATTCGGATCTTGGCGCCTTGTGCTGGTTCCGACCTATTCACACATCAGTCCACTACTGACATCACCTCATAAGCCAACGGGGCACCCCACGCCGACTTTCGGCGCAGCATTGTAGGATGGCCACACCAGTGCAGCCACTTGCTGGACACCACCTCGGTGCCATCCGGATCTCAGCGCGTTCGAGTCACTGTGCCGGAAGAGTGACCGGAACTCAGCTGAACACGCCGTCTTTCGGCGCAGCATTGTAGGATGGCCACACCAGTACGGCAATTTGCTGGACACCACCTCGGCGCCATCCGGATCTCGGCGCGTTCGAGTCACTGTACCGCAACAGTGACCGCAATTCAGCTGGACACGCCGTCTTTCGGCGCAGCATTGTAGGATGGCCACACCAGTGCGGCAATTTGCTGGACACCACCTCGGTGCCATCCGGATCTCGGCGCGTTCGAGTCACTGTACCGCAACAGTGACCGCAATTCAGCTGGACACGCCGTCTTTCGGCGCAGCATTGTAGGATGGCCACACCAGTGCGGCAATTTGCTGGACACCACCTCGGTACCATCCGGATCTCGGCCCGTTGTGCTGCCTTCGGCCTATTCGCACATCGGTCCGCTACTGACGCCGCCTCACGTGCCAACGGATTTTCTACGCTTTTTGTAGCCCTATGTCGCATAACAGGTCATGTGACTTGTTTATAAAACTTTTCATTGGTTCATTTTACTTTTGGTTTCCTAAAGATGGAAGGCTTGGTCATATGACCTAAAAATAACACTTTTCATTGGTTTAGAACATTTTTTTTTCCCAAACGATGAAAGCCCCACCTTGTTTCTGGATCATTCAGACTGAAGCTGGCGTCAGCATGAGAGCACCACCATCTCGTGGCTCCGTCGTGGTCATTCCGCGAGCAATCATGGCAGCCGCTCCCCACCGGAAGCCTGCGGGAGTCGGGGGCCCCCAAGACTTTTATACAATCTTCACGGCTGAGCGGACGCTTTTCGAGAATGGAGCCCAAGCCCTAGCAGGCAAGCGTCCGAGTTCCAAAGTGTCCCAGGGCCATTTCAGTGGACCAGGCCTAAAACCGAGGAGCTGTCCGCCATTTTAAGAGCCATGTGGCAGCCGCCTATCGCTGCACTGCAAGAGTGGGAGCAACTCAACAACATGGTGAGCGAGACGCTGTGGCCGCAAGAGCGAGCGCAACTCAGCTAGATGGCCGCCACCTGGGGAGGCCCGTTCACGCCGGCTCCCCCACGCCCCCCCCCGAGCCGCCGCACGCCAATTTTCGGAGCAGCATTGTAGGATACCAAAACCAGTGCGGCAGTTTACTGGACATCACCTGGGTGCCTGTCGTACATGTTGTGTCAGCCATGTGACACTGGACACAGACCGCTACTGACGAGGCCTCCCCCCGCACCACCTGGGACGCCCCACGCTGTTTTTCTGTGCTGCATTGTAGGATCCCTAAACCAGTGCGGCACCCAGGCGACATCACCTGGGTGCCGTCCAGAACTCTGCACGTTGTGCTGCCTTGGGACTATTCGCACAACAGACCGCTACTGACGAGGCCTCCCCCCGCCCCACCCGGGACGCCCCACGCCAATTTTCGGAGCAGCATTGTAGGATCCCTAAACCAGTGCGGCACCCAGGCGATATCACCTGGGTGCCGTCCAGAACTCTGCACGTTGTGCTGCCTTGGGACTATTCGCACAAAAGACCGCTTCTAACCATTGTTGCTTTTTGTGTTGAGAAATGTTTAAATGTTTTTAGTTTTTGTTCCGTTTGTTAAAGTTAGTAGTTAATAAAGTTTTATAACCTTACTTTGTTGGAGTGTTATCTATTTTTTTAAAAACTGGTGAATGGGGCCTTGAATCGGGTTATTGTCATGTGTGGGCTTTGGAAGTGTGCTGCTGCAGGATCGGACATTTCAAACTCAAATGCACGTTCTTTTTCTTACCTTTCCGAAGCATGGAGCGCAATAGCAGGCAGAGAAAGGGTGATGCACGTGTTGAACACTACCTGACCTGGCAAGTTGCTGGCAGTGCCCCCCCGCCCGCTCCTGAAAGAGGGCACACACACACCGCCGCCCCGAGTACTTCACAAATCTTTAAAAGACCATGCGCTTGTTCATGAGGCTTAAATGGTTTATCACCTCTTCTAGAACCCCTGCATCGACCCTCTGACGTTTCATGGAAAAATTACCATGTAACACAATACCAAGCCCTGTCAGCTGAAACCCCCAAGGAATCGTGGGGCATATTATCAAGGGGGTTTATCTCCGCTTTTTTGGCTTTAAAAACCATGAAAGCGGAGATAAAATTATTTCCCTATTATCAAGCTGTCGCTAACACCAGTTAGTGACAGCTAAAAGGAGATAGCGACCATCTTGGGCCCCGCTTTGCATGTCAGTGATACTTATCACTAATGACATGCAAAGTGGCGTGCCAAGATGTTAGCGACTGGAAACAGTCCCTAACATCGCTACCTTCTATTACCAACTTTTGGAGATATTCGCGCTAAGCGCGAATATCTCCAAAATCTAACACCTGCCCTGAGCAGTTCTTAGCCATGTTATCCAATGGGAGGTGGATAACATGGCTAAGAGCATTAGGTCGATAATACATGAATATCGCTGACTTTTCTGCGATAATAGCAAGGTTTATCTGCGATAAAAATCGCCAATGTGCGGCGATAATTTTTGTCTCTAAACAAGTTAGAGACAAAAATTATCGCTAGTTGTTCGTAATATGCCCCCGGGTTTTTGCTTGCAGAAATCGGGAGGCGGGAGACTAGCACTGAAATCAGTACTCACACGCCTGAATCAGGAGGATTGGCATGTCTGAATTCTCTACAGCTGGGGCCATAAACTACATCCGCAGGGTTAGGTGATAGCCTGGAACCAGCCTGGCATCTAAAATGGCTGCCGTGCACGACAAAATTGTGGCATTCGAAAAAAGGCAAGATGGCGCAGCCGCTGGAAGAGATGTATCAACATATATCTGCCTCCTCAGCCACCCTCAGGAAACATAGGGGATTAGGATATGTCTCCCGCACCCCCTTATACCTAGTACTTTAATTAACGAAGCACAAAATGGCGAATTCCCGTTTCGCTACCAGTTTGCGGCCCAGTTCGCGGCCCGTGAAGCGCTTCTACCGTGAAAAATCATTTTTTTTTTTATTTTCCCCACGGGACCCTTTAATAACCCCAACAACATTCCTAGGGGGTCAAGAAGGGGATACCTTGCCCCCTTTCATTAAATTCCCCCTTAGTTTTTCACCTTTTCTTCTCTCTCGATCCTACCGAGAGACAAGATGGCGGCCGCTCCGGACTGTCACGCAGCAAAAAAAAAAAAAAAGCTCACGCACAGCCGCTGGAAGAGATGTATCAACATATATCAGCCTCCTCACCCACCCTCAGGAAACATAGGGGATTAGGATACGTCTCCCGCACCCACTTATAACTAGTAATTTAATTTACGAAGCACAAAATGGCGAATTCCCGTTTCGCTACCAGTTCGCGGCCGCGCTTCTACCGTGAAAAATCATTTTTTTTTTATTTTCCCCACGGGACCCTTTAATAACCCCAACAACATTCCTAGGGGGTCAAGAGGGGGATACCTTGCCCCCTTTCATTAAATTCCCCCTTCGTTTTCCACCTCTTCTTCTCTCTCGATCCTACCGAGAGACAAGATGGCGTCCGCTCCGGACTGTTTAGAATGTTGACAGACACCGGAGAGCCAATCAGCTTTCTGCGCGCAAAGTTCCGATAAGCGAAAAGTAAGCGGACCGGATCGCTGCCCAGAGCGCTGTTACAGATATATATCTTGGTTTGAACGTTAATTTCTCAAAAACTACTGGAGCACATATATTGAGACCTAGCAAAGGCACATCGGGCTAACAGTCCCTACAATTTTGCCAAGTTTCGTGCAAATCCATTCAGCCGTTCGAGCTAAAAGTGAGTCCAACCGCCCTATGGAAATTAACATGGGAAAAACGCGTTTTGGGACCCCCCTTTTTTCTCAGCCCCCCCTTGACGAAACCCCACCAAATTTTCAGGGGCTGCTCAGAAACAAAATGTGCCATTTTCCTGAAAAGTTCAGCCGATTCCGTCCACAAACGCCAAAGTTATTAGACATAGAATTTTCAAAAGTCCCATAGGGAAAAAATTCTAACTATATATACCTACTGGCGATAGCCAGTAGGTAATATATATATATATATATATATATATATATATATATATTCACTGAAAAAAACTTAGGTTTTAGGTATCTTATAGTTAGGAATTAGTATTTAAAAACCTTGCAAATTCACTGAAAAAAAACATAGGTTTAGCCTCGTTATAGTTAGGAATTAGCATTTAAAAAACCTTAGAACTTCACTGAAAACAACCATAGGTTTCAGGCACATTATAATTAGGAATTGGCATTTAAAAAACCTTTGAAATTCACTGAAAAAAACATAGGTTTCACACATGTTATAGTTAGCTGGGCCTTTTACTCATACAAAACCTTTGAAATTCCCCCGCTATAGTTAGTTCAGCTAACTATAACTTGCGCGCCCGGAATGCACTGCTGATGACGTCACATATTACATCACTCATGACATGGTCAGTGACATCACTCATGACATCACTGATGACAACTGTGAATTTCAAAGGTTTTTTTAATGCCAATTCCTAATTATAATGTGCCTGAAACCTATGGTTTTTTCAGTGAATATAGATCTATATAGCTAAGAATCCCACAGGGAAGAACCAACTGCCTCACCAGATGGTAGAGAATGAAGGACCCCTGTCACTGTTCCGAGGATGACACCCCACAAGGGATGTCAGCCCACTGCGTGTCGAAGACTCAGCTTTCAGGACCCTGTGTCAGCTTGGAAGAAATTCCCTCTCATTTGCAGGGGGAATAAGGATTTTATATACTAGAGTGTTCACTCCAGGGTTTCTTCTAGAACCGATATGTTTTGAAAACAATCATAAATGTTTTGAAAACAATCATAAATGTTTTTCTAAACAATGCGATCATGCACAGCAGGGGGCCTGTTGGTCGAGGATGAAAAAATGTGGTGAACCTTATACAGAATTACTATGCAGTGCCTGAGGACATGTTTATGCATGTCAGGTACGGGGATTGTGATAAAACACTAAGGGGCATATTATCAAGGGGGTTTATCTCTGCTTTTTTGGCTTTAAAAGCCAAGAAAGCGGAGATAAAATTATCTCCCTATTACCTAGCTGTCACTAACACCAGTTAGCGACAGCTAGTAGGAGATAGCGACCATCTTGGGCCCCGCTTTGCATGTCAGTGATATTTATCACCAATGACATGCAAAGTGGGCGTGCCAAGATGTTAGCGACTGGAAACAGTCGCTAAAATCGCTATCTCTTATTACCAACTTTTGGAGATATTCGCGCTAAGCACGAATATCTCCAAAAGCTAACACCTGCCCCTGAGCAGTTCTTAGCCATGTTATCCAATGGTAGGTGGATAACATGGCTAAGAGCATTAGCTCAGTAATGCATGAATATCGCTGACTTTTCAGCGATATTCATGCATTTTGGCCGATTTTTATCGCTTAGGAGATAAACCTTGATAATAGCAAGGTTCCTAAGCGATAAAAATCGCCGCAGCCCGGCGATAAAAATATCACTGCTAAACCAACATAGCGATAATTATCGCTAGTTGTTGGTAATATGCCCTTCAGAGCCTGGTGTCAAAGAGACAAAAGCAAACTACTTGGTAAAAGTTCCCCTATTCAGAATCGTTATTGTCGTGTAGAACGGACAATGTATGTAAAAAGAGGGCATACATTGCAGAACTAGCCTAAAGAACATGACAATAGGATTTGACCTGCCCCTGACATGAGCAGCTCCTGGACTTGTCCTGTGACCGTTAGGGGTGCACAAAGCATTCTGACAGTTGATTACTCACCATGTAATGAATTTATCATTTAGGGCCATGGAGAAAGTTTGCTATGTTTTTAGAATCCATAGTGAGATGAGACCTTTATATATGAGTCACTGGAACAAGGCCTCCTGGCTCACTCTTGTGCTAACCCAGTTCTTAGCTTTAACATCCTGAGTGCATGTTAAGCGTGTTGATGTATGTAGCATGCTTGATGCTTAGATAGCATGTGTGAGTTCATCAGAAAAATGGAGCGATTTTGAATCTATTTTGGATACCAGTTGCTTGTCTTTACCCATGTCTTTGCACATGATGGAAGTGATAATTATGTTCCCAGACAGGGGAAACTGCATAGTTCACATTCCTGAGGCTGGAAGGCACTGAAACGAAGGGGCGTGTAGAAAGCCCTCCTTTATATATTCAATTAGGTATTTTGCTTAACAAAGAAATGATGATTAGTCCTTCTGAACATTTCCATTTGGAGGATGGTTGGGGAAAGGAGTGGGACTGCATGAGCCTTGTGCAAGGTAAGAAAACCGTAGGTGAGCCTTTTTGTCTTTCCCTGATTACTCCTTCAGTGGGATGCTGATAGTCAGGTTCAGAAGCTTCATACCTATTTGTGCTTCTATTGCGAGTGATCCATGTTGGAGACTACCCTGGTGTCAGAAGAATCATGATATGCAAAGGCTGTATCAGGAGTACAGTCTTTAAAAGTCACCTGAAACGAGAAACACCTTAAATTGGTTCTGCAGTTTCTGACAGTGGATTCATTTCACATCTCTTGTCTGGCAGCTGTGTAGAAAAGATTGAACAGACTACCCCAGTTGTTGTTCCAGTTCCATATCGTCTATGGCCAAAGAAGGGAGCGCTCCATGGAGTATGCAGAGGACTGCTGTGCAACCAGTGCTGGCATCTGCGAACATCACCCAAAATGGTCTTGAAAAGCCTAGAAGCCTGCCTGCTGAGAGAGGGTAAGAGCCTGGCAAACCTATAGAAGGCATTTCTGTCCAGTAAGCAGTGAGGTGCCGAATGTCGTCTGTGTCTGTCAGTGCCTAAAAGAGAGTGATCTGTGTAACCCAAGCATCAGTGAGTCAGAAGACACTCCTTGCTGGTTGCTGATGGGAACTGCATGTCTGAGACACCAACAATAATACATTTAAATCAAAAGTGGATAATAAATTATTGGCAGGAAAAGCTTATTTATAATTCACTACTCCTTGAAGGAGCGCCTCATAATGCGCTGCGAGGGCTATTTACATTCTTTTTAGCTTGGGCAGGGTCTCTGTGCATTTTACCACTGTTAACCAGTGATAAAGTGCTTGTGCTCAATCCTCTAAACATGGTAACATTTGTTTACACCCAATTGACAGATGTGATATACTTGTACATCTCTAGTAAAATTGTATTATATGCACTCAAGGTCTAGTACCAAAAATAATTGGTACTAGAGGGCCATCCACGTGAGAAGCCTTTTAAACATGTTTCAAGCCTGCCATCACACCCTGCATGTACAGTTTTAAACTGCCATTTCGACCTGGCAAATAAACCATTTGGCAGGCATTAAACCTTTCTTTTTAATACATATAAGTCACTCCTAGGTTAGGTACTAACCCACAAATAGGACAGTGTGCAGTGTATTTAAAAATTTGGACATATACTTTTTTTTTTTAAAGTTCGATTTATTGAGAAAATACAGGAAAAATAACAGCAAAAAACAAATATAGCATTCCCTATTTGACATAAAAGTGGAGAAATTTAATAAAAACAGCATAATGATATGACTATCAAGCTGCAAACAAATGGAAGATACATCATATAAAAACAGTAAGAAAAGCAACAAAGGAAAAGAAACTAGGAATAATTAAGGTGAATCAGAAAAAACATGACAAGAGTGAAATAAACGTTATTGAATACTGTAAGCATAACTATAATAACATTGAAAAATAAGGTAATAAGCATTCTGAATTGAAGAACCAACCCAGATCTGGTAATAAAAAGGCAAAGGGAGAAACTTAAGATGGTTTCCGTACATCGTCAGATACATTTTTAGAAGCAACAATTGAAGAGGCAGTCCCAGATAAATAATTTGTTAGGGGGAGCCAGAGAAGATCCCTTTTGATTGCTAGAGAAGTGGGAGATACATAGTTAGTGTCAAGCCGATGATGTAAGCAAATAGCATTCCACCAGGATCTAAAAGTGACTTTTTCGGCTTGTTTCCAGTTTGATGTTATTAAATGAAATGCAATAGCTAGTTATGAATCTAAGCGTTTTAAACTTAGAGGTGATTGAGGCCATTGAGGAGATAAGGTACCTAAAAATATATTAGTGGGGGAAAAGGAGATCTGTACTTTAAAAATATATTAATTTGGGACCAGACCAATTGGCAAAAATGGAGGATGGGGGGACATTCAAACAACACATATTTTAGGTCAGTAACATGGCAAGGGCAAGACCAGCAGGAATAAGGTATTTCTGATGAAAAGGATGCAGTGATAAATGAAAAAGAGGGTTTGTGTGGTACTGGCTGCCCGGGAAGTTTTGTGAAGTTTGGACCAAATTTTGTCCCAAGTGTCATTTGACCATTCTTGTGAAAAATCTTTTCTCAATGCCGGTTCAATCTTTGATTTTTGTCTATCAGTGGGGAGTTGTAATGTTTTGTAGATAATAGAAGCCGAGGGGGAATTATCCAATATAGAGGATAGATTTTTGCAATTTACAGGAAAGTTAATGTTGTCTGGTAGATTAGTAAGAAATTGGATAAGAGAAGGATAAAGTAGATTATATTGGGATCTAGATGATGAGTGGAAAGAAAATTGAGATTGAAGATCACAGAAGGTGAGGGGATGTGAGTTAAATATAAGCTGAGAAATCCAATTTAAACCTCTAGAATGCCAGGATTTCCAGTACATTGAACGATTACGGACTTTTAGCAGATTATTGTGCCATATAGGGGATGAAGAAGGGAACCAGTAGAGAGATACAAAGAAGATAGGAAAGAAGTCAAAAGTTTACGAGAGTGTGAAATGACAGGCAAACGCATGAAATCAGTGTTGGAAAAAAATTATAGAAATTTTTGAAAATTGAAAGGGGCAATAAAAGAATTTTCCATTTTTAAGCAAAGAGGAGGATATAAAGGAGGATCAGAAGAGATCCAACGAGCAGCTTGTTTTAATGAAAAAGCAGAATGGTAAGTTTTGAAATCAGGAAATTCAAGACCTTCGTTAGGTCTACCTTTCTTTAAAGAGGACAGAGCTATACAAGATGGTTTACTCTTCCATAGGAAATTTATTAAAGTGGAATTAACTTTCTTAAAATGATATTCAGGAATGTGGATAGGGATTATAGAGATAGCATATAATATAAGAGGGGAGAGCATCATCTTAATTGAGTTTAAACGGCCCCACCAAGAAAAGAAAAGAGGGTGCCATCGAGTAATAGTATCAATTAATTTGTTTATAATAGAATCAAAATTTAGCTTTATTGTTTCAGATATTAACGGAGCAAACCACAAGCCTAATTATGTAATTTTAGTTGGTTGCCAAGAAAACCCGGAAATGTTAAAAAGATGTTTCTGACACAAGATAGTCAGAGGTAAGGTTTCACATTTATCAACATTTAGGTGATAACCTGAGAGTTGTGAAAAAGAGACTACCTGCTGACGAAAAGGGAGTGACAGAAGTTTTCTGGATTGGAACAGTCTAAAAGAGTGTCATCTGCATAGACTGACATTTTAACTTGATGAGGACCAAAATGGAACCCTGTGATGTGGTCATCCTGTCTAATGTTAGTTAAGAAAGGTTCCAATGCTATAACAAATAATAAGGGAGATAAAGGACAACCCTGTCTTACCCCCTGCGTAAGGGGAAATAATCAGATTTACCGTTAACGAAAATTGAAGCACGGTGACCTGAAAACAATAAAGAAATTAAAGCAATTAAATTGGGAGGGAAGATCAGCCCATTTCAAAGCATCAATCATAAAATCCCAACCAATCCTATCAAATGCTTTTTCAGCATCTAGTGTGATTGCGGCAATCGGATGATCTAAGGAAGAAGATTTGCTTAGGATATTAAAAAAGACTCAAGAATGGTCAGAAGCAATTCTCCCTTTAACAAAACCTGACTGTTCAGGGCCAATAAGATCAGGTAAAATAGGATCAATACGAAGAGCCAAAAACTTAGCAAAGATCTTGTAATCGGTGTTAACGAAAGAAATTGGCTGATAGTTCTCACAAAGAGAATGGTATTTTTCTTCCTTAGGAATTAAGCAAATCAGCGCTTCCTGAAATGAGCCCTGAGAGGATCCTTCATCAGAGAAGGATTGGAATAAAAGTAAGAGATTAGGAAAATTAATTTTCTCAACGTGATTATAAAATTCAATGGTAAAACCATCTGGTCCAGGTGCCTTCCCACGACGTAACACTGAGATAGCATGGGATATATCTGCTAAAGAAATATCAGCTTCTAAAGAGTCTAAATCAATGTGACTAGAAGGGGGAGAGGGGATGGAACAAAAGTAGTTAAGAAAGTCAGATTCATCTGGTGATGATTCAGGAGTATATAGATTCTTATAGAAGGAAACAAATTCATTCAAAATATCTTCATCCTTAAAGAAGGGAGCATCAGTAGGTCCTTTTAAAGTCTTTCATCTTGTTCATTCCTTTCTAACTTTCAAGTAGTTAACTAATAACTTCCCCAATTTGTTTTGGCCCCCATAATAACGAGAGCTACTTTTCAATAAGTAGTTGGAAGCAGCTTCCATACATAATTTATTAAAAGTAAGATTAGCATCGATAAAGGTTATCAAAGAGGACTCATTGTTAGAATGATAGTCTGTATACTCTAATTCTTTAATTTTATTAAGTAATTGAGAGGACTGAATTTCTAATGCATTTTTCTTTTGTGAAACAACATTTACAATGGAACTTCTGGCCGTTGTTTAAATAAATCCCATACCATGACAAAGGGAGAGTCCAGGGAATTATTAATAGTAAAAAATTTAGAGGTAAAAGAATTGAATTTTTGACAGAAATTGGGGTCAAGGAGTAGACAATTGTTAAAACGCCATCTTCCTGGGTGAGGGGAGAAAAGAATGAGATCAATATCAACGAGTACGGGCGTGTGGTCAGAGATTAAGATTGAAACAATTTCAGATTGAATGGCAATTTGGGCCAGGGATTTGCTGATGAAAAGGTAATCAATACGAGATTGTGAATGGTGTGGTGCTGAGTGAAAACTACATTCTTTGAGGTCTGGATGGCAAAGACGCCAAATGTCAACCAACGCATTGTGTCGTACTGTGGAAATAAATTGTGAATGCATTTTAGAGGGGGCAAACTTATCTCTGGAATTCCTATCTACGATGGGATCAAGAATTTGGTTACAGTCACCAAATATAATATAATCATCATCATATGTACGTAATTTATTAGAAACACTTATCCAGAAAATCTTATCAACCGAAGTAGGGCCGTACACATTGAAAATGTGTCTTATGAATAGGGTTCTAAAAGAATCCTATCTATAACAAGTTTAACAATTACCGAACGACCTTCAGTATCAGCTTCCTGATAAACAACTGAGACAAGTAACTTTTATGGCATAAGATCAAAACTCCAGTTTCTTTATTTAATGATAGAGAACTAAGCACATAACCCACCCAGCATCTTTTCAACTTGGAAGCTTCATCATCTGAGATGTGAGATTATTGAAGCAAAGCAATGTCAGCTTTAAGTTCTGCTAGATGTGACAGCATCCGTTGCTTTTTAATCGGATTGTTGAAACCTTTAATGTTCCATGTAGTGACCCGAAATGTAATTTAATGAGTGTTGGACCTGGCCCTTTTTGGCAGGTTCACCCCGAAACTTTTTCCTAGCCTGTTTCTGTGACCTGGTGTTGGTGATTTTAGGTCTCTGCGCACTTTTTCACTGTGGTACAGTGTAAAGTGCGTGAGCTCTCTGTGTGTGTGGTGAGAGTGACCTGCCCTCTCATAGGAATGAATGGGGAATATGTGTGACCATGGTAGTTCCTGATGTGTGGGGAATGCAGGGTCGAGTTTGGTATGTGCGAACGTGAGATTGAATGCTGCGTAATGATGTATGCAGCATGAATGTGTCTAGTGTGGAAGTGCCACTTCTAGAAGTTGGCATATTGTGTAATTTGTGTCTGGCGTGTGATTGGCTGGAGCCTGACTCCAGTAGTCTGGGTGGGTCTGCCCGGTGGTGAGTGGAGAGATTAGCATGCTGATGTGAGGGGAGGGGTGCACCTGGGCCGGAATAGGGCTGGGTTTTCCCTCCACAATGCTGGCTCTACCCCCAGTGGTGCGTCTGATGTCCCTGCCTGGCCAGTGAGAGGAGTTCCCTATAACCAGTTGTAGCTGGTTCTCACATTGCCTGCACCCTGCTAGACAAAGGAATTTACTGTATAAAATGGGGCTGTGTCCCCTTACAAAATGTTCTTGTTTCTGACTTGAATCCTGCCAGGGGCGTGCTGCTGCTTGGGCCCAGGGGAAGGCTTGCCTCCCTCGGCCCTGCCCAGCCCTTGGATACCTGATGGACTTGTCCTGGACCCCTGAAGGACTTTTTGCTGGACCTTTGTTGCCCTAGCACTGGGAGCGCTTCTTGGGGGTCTGCCTGATGCCACAGCGCTTGGAAGCGCTTTATTTATACTTCTAGCGCTTGGGAGCGCTTCATGTGCTGCCTGTGCCCCTATAGCACTTGAGAGCGCTGTATTTTGCTTATAGCGGTGGGAGCGCTTTATTTTGCCTCCAAGCGCTTAGTAGCGCTATTATTTTCATTCTCGAGGGTGTCCACCCCTTGTTTTGCACCTCGAAGAGTCACCGCCATCGGCCCGGGCCGCGATCAGCCTCGGAGCGGCCGCGCTGTGATTGGGTCGCTTTGGGGGGGGCTCGACGAAGAAGCAGTGCAGTCATTTGCTGACTGTGGGAGGCTCGTGCTGGGATTGGCCCATCCGGGAGCAGTGCTGCGTCAGGAGGGGCTCATCCAGAGAGCCGCGCTGGGATTGGCTCAGCGCTCACCCCTTGCTGAAGATGACGCTGCCACATGGTAGAAGAGCGGAGGCATTGCGGGGCTCCCATGTCCTGGAAGGAGCCCCGGCAGAGAAATCCTGCGATAAGGAGAAGCCGCCGTCCGAGGTCTGGTGAGTGAGGGCTGGGCCGGGTAAGGCGGGGGAAGTTCTGTTCCCGCTCCACGAGGGAGCCACTGGATTATTGTGGTGCCGGTGCGAGGCACTACGTCAGAGCGGCCCCATGTGTCAGAGGGCCGCTCCAACGTGGAGAATTGTGTCCTGGGCTAGAAGGCCCATGATATGCTCAGCTAGGGGCATAGTTCCTGGTGGTGCATTAAGGGCGGCCCCGGTTGGCAGTGGGTCGCCCCAACGTTGTTTAGAGCCTGTCGAGGCTCCCACGACCATATTTGCATTGTGATTTTAGGGCCTGTGTGGCTCCAATGTGGCACAGTTTCAGAGCCTGTGTGGCTCCAACATTTGGGGGCATGTGTTATGCTAGAGCCTGTGTGGCTCCAACGTGTGCAGAGTGTAAGAGAAAGTGGGGCTCCAACAGATGGCGCAGATTTGTTCTAGGGGCTAGAGAGAGCCGCTGTAGCCGTTTGTCTCAGCTGCCCAGCAATTAGCGGGCAGCTGCACCGTTTAGGCGCAAGAGAAAGAGTCCCTGTGTGGGACAAAGATGGCACAGAGGTGCCAGGCCTTCTACAGCTGTGCAGCACTTAGAGCCAGCTGCAACGTTTAGGCCCTGTAATTTTCATCAGCTGCCCAGCAATTAGTGGGCAGCTGCAACGTTTAGGTTTCGCGCCGGTGGCACACCCTTGATTGGCGCTGCTTTGGCAGCACGCCCTGACATTCTGGACACAGGACTTTTTGAGTCCCCTTGTTGGATGGCCAGTTGGCCAGGGGGCTGTAATGTGATTTCTGCGCAATGTGGTTTTACTATGTTTTTGATAGTAATTGCCTAAGGTGATGTTTGCGCAATGTGGTTATGAGATTATTTTACCTATGTAGGTTTATGCTAGTGAGAGTTTATTTCACTATGTGAGTTACGCCGCTAAATATGAGTTATGCTTAGGGGGAGAGTCTAACGTGTTTGGACTAGTGAGAGATTGCTTACGGTATTTTTACTGGTTGGGCTTAAATGTGAGTTAAGCGTAATGTGCTATGCCATTATGCCTGTGACACCTCTTAATGTGTTTTATGCATTATGTGTCTTACCTACACCTCTGAATATTTTTATGCATCTTGTGTTTTCCTGTGCTGCACCTCTGAATGTGTTTTGATGCGTCATGTGCCTTGTTCTTACACCGCTGAATGTATGTTTATACATCATGTGTCTTTCCTACAACTCTGAATGTTCTATGCATCATGTGTGAAACTTCTGATTGTTATATGTTCAAAAGTGCTATTTCTAACAGTATTTCTAGTTCTAAAAGTGTTGATTCTGACAGTGGCCCCTGTGGCCCTGTCCTGTAAATAATCCCTTGTGAATATTGCCCGTGCCAGTTGGCACAATGTATATTGTGTGATTACTATCTGATGTGTTTTGACAATACAAAAGTTATTTTTATATAACCTTGTGTGGAGTTCCTTTTGTGGTGTGCCTAGGATGTTGTTGCTGTTGTGTGCGTGCGCAAATGCTTTACACATTGCCTCCGGGATAAGTCTGTCTGCTCGTGCCAAGCTACCAAGGGGGTGAGCAGGGGTTATCTTGGCGTGTGACTCCCTTGCCCTGACTAGAATGGTGGTTTCTGCCTGGCTTTGGCCTAAGCCTTAGCCAACCAGAAATCCCAGTTCTAACAATGAGACAATATGAACAAAAATTATGCTTACAAAAACAAGAATGAGAGTTATTTGAGAAATAAAGGAGAAAAAGCTAGAAAAATAAAGTGAATGTGATAAGAAATTAGACTTAAAAAATGAGATGGTAGAATAGAAAAAATAAAAGAGAGAGAAAAAGAAAGAATAAAGGATAACATAAGAGTAAGTTGATAAAGAAGAGAAAAGATAAAAAATAAAGAGACAGTACATGTCATACAAATGATGACTGAACAACTTACCTACAAATACAAGACGGAGATGGGGGAGACTACACCGGAAGACAATGACAACAATACCAGAGCATTGCCGATTACCCAAGGAACCCCAGTCAGAACTTTGACATAAATGGGAGACTGAATATGTAATGGATTGCAGGAACAAAACGCCTAATGCATAAGAAGAAAAAACATAAAAGAATGCATCTACAAGCATGTTAGAGAAAGTGACATAAGAAAAATACATAAAACGACAAAATGCTAGACCATTCCGAAAAAAACAAGAAGAATAACACTCAATGTATAACCAGAAAAGCAAAAACATCTACATAGGGTGGAACAAGAGAATACTTAAAAACCCACCTCTTTAACACCACTGCCTAATGGCTGTCTCTCTTTTGCACATACTGTGATTTGTTCCCCTTTCTCTCGCGCCAGGATACTATACTTTTTAGTAGCAGAGCACGTTACAAAAGCCTCTATAATAATATAGGTGAGAAATATCCATGACATCCGTTCCATGAAGACGAAGGAATTCTTGTAGTGCCGCTGGCTCCTCAAAAGTTGTAGTCTTAACTTTAAGTGTCACTTTGAAAATACAAGGATGTCAATCTGGAATTGATAGCAGGAAGTAAATCCAGGAATTTATTCTGATGGTCTACTTTAGTTTTAGCAGCATATTGAGAGAAAAATAGATGATGACCTTCCCAACAAATTGGCTTTTTGTATTTCACAGCAGACAAGACTTGTAGAAAGTCAGAGTATTGCAGGAAGAACATGATGACACCACAAGGTTTCACAGAATTTTTAGGACCCAGTCTGTCTGCTCTTTGGATGTTAAGAGGAGGAGACGCAGGTAAGTTTAAGAGTTTAAGTAAATATGACTGGAAAAAGGCGGTTGGATTTGAACGCTCAATGTTTTCAGGAAGTCTATAAATTCTGTGATTATTCCTGCGATTACAATTTTCCAAGTCTTCAGCTTGTTTTTTAAGTAAGGAGACTTCAGATTCTAGAGAAGAAATATGGGAACACAAGACTTAAAGGGATTCTGTTTGTTGTTCCACTATGAGCATTCATGAGTCTAATGCAGACAATTTGTCATTCCAAAAGTGCAAAGTCTTATTAGTTTCCTCTATGAAAGGATTTAAAGCATGGATTTCCTCAAGAATTAGGTCCATGGAGGCAGAGAAAGAGTTCCCTGAAGAAGTAGGATCTTTTTAGGACCGTTTTGTAGAAACTGCTTGCAATTTGCTTGAGAACTGCATTTTAGGAATGGTGCCTGATGAAAGATCAGGTTTCTGAGAAGAAGAATCATCCATTTCATTGAGGATGTAGTCAGAGTCTGAACACGCAGAGCTCTTGGAAGAAGCTGTGAGTTTTAGATTCTTCAATCTCCCCATAAAGAGATGTTGGAGTTTAGTGAGTGAAGAATAAAACTAAACTCTTAAAGGTGTACTCTTCAATTAGAAGATTCACTGCACGATAGAGAAATAAAAAGAAATGGCCAAATAGCAAAAGAATCACAGGCTCTGCAGTTAATGATGTAGAAAAGTAGTTCAAGGTACTGCGGCTTGGATTCAAAACATTTCAAATAATAGAGACCTCCTTTTAAAGGAACAAGCTGTTATTCAAGTAAAAGGCTATAAAACATACCATCAGTAGGAATTACATTTTGAAAGCCAAATAAATTGACTGAAAAATACATTCCATGTGAAAAATGAGGAGATCACAAAATGGCTGCTAGTTAGAATGTAAGCAGGTTATTCCACTCATATGACAGCATTTTTAACAGAGTTCCAGCAAGATCTCCATAAAAAAATTAGGCATTATAGGGTTTCCAAGATGTTTTGCTGACAAGATATGGAGATTTCAAAATAGTGGCCGTTTTGAAAGAAAAACAGTTGTGCTGCCAGAAATGCTGAAAATGTAAGAAAAACAGCAAGATAAGTGCCCCAAAGCTCACCGCTGTGTTCAGGAGCAGGGAACCAGCATCATTAGAAGGAGACGAGGTAATTTCTCTCCTGTAAATGAAATGTGACAGGAACAGTGGTGCGGAGCTCCGCAGCTATGCCACTATCTTGATCAGTGTTTTAGCCACATCCACCGGACATGTACTGCCCTACTACTTGAGCCCTGCCTTGCTGCTTGATCCCAGGACTTTTATAGTTAATGTTGACTAGGCTCTTCTGTTAGCTACAGTGACAAAACAAGCTCCAGAGACCTTTAACCCTGCTCCCGGCCTCTGCGTGGAATAAGTCCTGACCTCCAAGCGGTGCCCAAATAGTTCTAGACCCTTGGAAGTGGGCTAAAAGTGCTTCTCTATCTAAATCCTGAACCTTGGGACTTAAAAACATTTCACCAAAAAGTGATCTCAGAACTAACAGGAGACTTGGACCTACCTGCTCACCGATATGCCTGAGGTGCATCACCAGTTGGCCTAACTTTGCAGTAGCTACCATTATGTCCTTCTCTGCAGCAGCAAACCCTGCTAAGTGGGACCTATCAGTAAGGGTATCCAGGCTCATGGAGCCCTTGCTGGTTACAGACTGCTGCTTCATCCCACTGGACATTTTCTGCTTACAAAAATGTGACAAAGTCCCTAAATAGAAATCTTCACTGTGACTTTGTCCAGTGGTCCCCTATGACATTGCCTCCTCCTCGGTCAGGAGGAAGCAATGCACATGTGCATTTTTCAAGGAATTCGCAAATTACCACCAACTTGAAGTTGGTGGTAATTTGCGATTCCTTAAAGACAATTTGCAATTTTTTTTGCTTCATACATTGCATTTAAGGAATCACAAAAATTGTGATTCCTTAAATGCAATTGCAAAATAAGGAATTGCAAATGTTGCGATTCCTTGTTTTGCAGCAGCTTTTCCTTAATACATTCCATTTAGCAAATTTGCATTCGCAAACGCCGAATTTCGGCGTTTGCGAATGCAAATTTGCTTGATACGCATGGCCCTAAATAACATCAGGCCCCGTACATCAGGAATAAAATCCAGCCCCATAAACCGTCCAGAACCCTGCGGTCATCAACACAGCAACTGACAATTGTGCCAAAGTTCTGTCGTTCTCGCAAAGGAGGACACTCTCCCTTAGACAAGAACGTGACCTCCTCAGTTTTAGGCGAAGCTTAAAAACCTGGCTCTTCCAACTGTAGACTAGCTGTTTTTGCTGCTAGGTCTTTCTTATGCTCTGTCCAGGGGTCTGGATAGCACCGGGACACTCCCTGTAGTAGCTGTGAGCTAAAAAAATACCCTATAACTTAACGTAACATGAAATAAATAAAACTATTTACCTTGCGCGTGCTGCATTGGCGATGCTCCGCACGCAAGGTAAATTGTTTTATTTATTCACCTTACTCTTGTCCGTCGTATTTCTGACTCCACTACTCCGCCACTCTGCCCCACAGCACTCCCTCGGCGAGCCACCACTACAATGGAGTGTTCCGGGCCTCCAATGGCCGGTCCAAGCCCAGAGCTCCAGCATTCCAATGCTTGTTCACTTGCTGTGAACAAAAGGCCTCACGTAGCCCAAGGGGATTTCAATGCCCCCGGCCCCGTGAGGCCTTTGTTTTGCACATTAGAACATTCTAATAGCCTTAAAGCCCTCCATCCCAGGTTCTACTGGCCATTGAAGGCTTCGCCAGCAGGAGCGGGCCTTTAATGGCTGGTATAGCCCTCTGCTGCAGCTCTAGGGCTAATATAGTACATAGAACTGATAGTACATAGAATAGAACTGACTCCAAGTGCCAGTGGAACTCTGTGGATAGAGAATCCTTATATGGAATAGTGCACATAGAAGAGGGGAGTGATAGAGCTTTGAGTTGTCACCTTAAAATTTGATAGCCAATGTATTACCATTGCTGGCTTTATGTAAATGTGTTTCGATTTATATAGCACACTTTAACCCAGGGGTAGCAAGGTGCTTGCTTAGGGAACCCGTCCTGGTATTCCCCTGTGAGATATCCCAGCCAGGTATCCACAAGGTGATAGCCAGGCATCCCGCCGCGAGGGGCCGTAGTGGAGATTAAGCAAGCTATTGCCCAGAGTCACAGAGTGTGACCCCGTGAGTCGAGTAGGCACCGGAGCGAGAATTGTCGACTCTGTGGAATTTTTTATTTTTTTTGAGCCCGAGACCCGCCGAGGCGGGGAATCGAACCCTGGTCCACGGCCGATTTCAGCTTCCGGGTCTTCCGCCTCTAATCACTGAGCCACGCTTCTCCACACAATATACGCTTCTCTATACAATAGATGGCTCATAAACTGATCAGTGCTGCCAGTTTCTGTATGTGATGTAATGTCAATGAATGTTGATATAATATAAGATTTAGGAATTTACAATACTGATCTTTGGTAGTGAGAGAAGACAACAAGAATTTGTAGCTCTAATTATGAGTCAGGTGGAGCGGAATTACTGCATGGCTTTCGACACTGGTATGTTATCACCACGCCTTCTCCTCCTGGTTCTTGACAAAGTTGTCCTTTGCCAAGGAGGAAACCCTGCCTTGCTCACCACTGATGAATTGATTTTCACTTTCCCTCTCCTTTCCTCCCGCCCTTCCTCTTTACTCTGCCCCACAGAGAAATCACTTCATAGTGTATGTGGTAAATGGGAGATTACATCACTTAATATAGGGAATAATGTGTGGCATTGCACATGGCAACTCGATGTTTGCGCAGTTATTCCCCATTCATAAGGGTCTAACTTGTGATAGCTGGAATTTCATGCTGAGACACTAGCTGGTAACTGTAATTCAGGCCATTAGGAATCTCCACATGGAATTCTGTCTAGGTGGGTATACAATATCGTTTGTAAGCTCAAGCAGAGTACATTCATACTCTGTTTTTATGTGAAGAACTGTGGAATAGATCATAAATCTTGCCAATAATCTAGCTAGGAAACAATGTAAAAAAAAGAGCAGCTTTAATGCATCGTGAGGGTTCTCTCTGGCGGTATCAAAGAAGGATGCTTCTTAAACGTGTGGTTTATCCAGAACCAGTGTCGCATACAGACTCTGTTGAATATATGTGAAAAAAATGTGAATAATAAAAAACACATGAATAATAAATAAATTGATCTGATTGTACAAAGTGCAGAAATGGATTATGAAATGGAATAACAGATTAAACTATCACAGGGAAAGATAACAGAATTAATCTCTGTATTTTACTTATTTACTTTATAAATGTTCTAGGAATGGGAGAGGGCAGTTCAATCATTTTACATGATTTGGTTACACAGTAGACAACTTGAGCTACATTTGTAGCAGTGTCTACGCAGATATAGCTATGCAATTCTATTAACTCTTAGAAATGAATACTACTTCCATTTATTAACACAGGTTAGAAATGTTCTTACGTTTAAACAATTACCTAATCCTTTATATTGCCCCGCGGTTACAGGAAGAACGAGGATTGTTTATGAACTTGTCTATGTCCATCTAACAGTGGCTGGAAATCTAGAGCATTTGGCATTATATAAATTCTTCTTCTGATAATGATGAACGATTATGGGTAATGGTCCTATAGATATTGATGACAATGATGATGTAAATGATGATGATGATATATGATGACGTGGTATTATGACAGCTACGGACAGGTAGAGACCTCCTTGGGCCACACTGGTGGACTATTTAAACAACATAATAAATTGTAGTGCAATACTAAAAATAATAAAACAATACAGTGGTATACGTTCATACCTGGAAATAGGCATCATGTCTATGTTTCATCACCAAACTAGAAAAAAGAAACATGGATGGACAGCATGGGCGTCAGAGTATGCCAGAATTAACAACAGACCTTTTGGAGAACATGTAATTCGACCATACAATTTGACCTGAAAAAATTTGACAGTTTACAACAAATATATAACTAGGATTATAGGTCGTGTTTTCACAACATGGAATTTCCTAGTTCATAAAATCCCTACCATGTATATCAACAATTTGATTAGAAAATATTGGGCTTGTTAATTCACGTAGACAATACGGCATGTTTTGTGGAGTAAACCCTTTAAGGGGGAAAACAAGTATTTCCAAATATAAGACATTTCTTGACAGATTTATTTGAGACTGTTTGTGGTTAAAATGACTTTCCAGTTGCACACAACGTTGTCAGCAGAATTCCTTCATGTCTGTTCCATCCCTCAGAGGTTTATGGGGTGCATTTCAGAGTTCATCCATTATAAATATTTATGATCAGATTATTCTGTCATAATTGGTCATAAAAACAACAATATTTAATGTTTCAGGACAAGCTTGAGAAAACTCTAATTTGGAATACTCTTGCAACATTTGTAGGCAGACATATTTTCTGAAGGATGTACACCAACAGCTTAGAAGGTAAAGGTCCCTATTCACATTGAAGAAACACTGTTTTTAATATTCAAACCATTTTTAATATTAAAAACATGATATCTAACTATAGTTTATATGAAGGACTTGCTACTTTAACAATGCCAAGTAATAGTCCTGCCATACATTATGAGTTATTCAAAGTATGAAGAAAAAAGTAAGTCAACTTTAAGCTGAATGGGTGATACTCAGAAGATTACTGTGGTTATAAATCCTTCTTCTCTTATTTTGCTTCTTGTTGTTTATACCAAGATAGAGAGGGGATTGGGGGAAGTGTGCTAGACAGCCTCAGCAAGTGCCATGTTTGTGGAAGCCCAAATGCCCTACAATGAGGATGTATGGATCGAATTAACAATGTTATAATAGTGAGACTATGTTCAGAATAAATCACCGAGCCTCCAAGCTAATGATATTCAGCATATTTTGTCATTTAATAAAACCAAACTGTTTGTAGGAGAATGTATCATTCACATTACTCCATGGCCAATGGACCAGTGACCTTAACATGTTCTCTGGGAAAAACAAGCAACTCTCTCCCAAACTTTGGCAATGTTCCAAAACATAAGGCACTCCTCATTCAAAGACTAGCCGCAAACAACTTATAAAGCAAGAAAAGTCAATACCTTAATATCACTGAAAACATAATCCTCGGTAGTCAGAAGGTAATATTTCGGACTAAATAGAGTGTTCTTTTCAACAATAAGTTAATTTGCCACCTGTATAGGTATCTCACATGTCTAGGCAAACCCCTCTTGTGAATATATGTAGAGACTAGCACAGCTAATCACCAAAGGGATTAACAGCCTGATTCATCATAGACCCGTTTTGCGAGTCTATAATAGCGATTCATAAGGAATCGCTATTACAGACTCGCAAAACGGGATTCATGTAGGAATCGCAAAAAGAATTGCGATTCCTACACAATCCTTATTTGCGATTAGCAAATTGCTAATCGCAAATAAGGAATAACTCCCCATTCATTCCTATGGGCCAAAAGGCCCATAGGAATGAATCGGGAGTATTCCTTATTTACGATTAGCAATTAGCTCATCGCAAATAAAATAGCGATTTAAAGTGTGCCAGGGGTGTCCACAGGACACCCTGTAGCACCCCTTAAATGCAAATTGAAACAGGTGTTGCGCACACACATGTCCAAAGGACATGTGTGTGTGCAACATGTAACTTAGAAAAATGCTTTTAAAAGCATTTTTCTAAGTTTTCGCTATTTACCACGAGGTTGAACCTCGCGGTAAATAGCGGGCCGAAATTGCGAATTCGCAATTTTTAAATGGATGATGAATTGCATTTAAGGAATCTCAAATAGAGATTCCTTAAATGTAATTCCTCACAAAATTGCGAAATCGCTATTACCGATTTTTGCATTTGGGATGATGAATCTCAAATGCAAAAATAGCGCTCGCAAAGGGCAAGATTCTCAGAATCTGGCCCTTTGTGAGCCGATTTCGGCTTGATGAATCAGGCTGATAATGAATTAGAAGCATCTCACTGATATGAGTGAGCACTTTTTACTTCAAGGATTTCACTTTAGTGGTTAGCCGTGCTAGTCTTTTGTACTATTTGTTATAAAATTTTAAACATACAAAATGGCCCAATGGCCCAATGCTACTTGTTCCTTTGGAACTTAAAAAAACACTATGCTCAGAAGTTTTAAAACAATGGTGAAAATAGCAGTTTACCAATTTATGAGATGCCTTTTATCTGATGAAGAAGCAAAACAAATATTGCATATTTATATATTTATTTACCTATTTGTTGGAAATGGCCCTTTGTGCAGGGTTATACCCGACTTTTTGCTTCTTCCTCCCTTGTTTTTCCTGACCTGTGGTTGTTGGCTATAGGACTCTGGGCACTTTACCAATGCTGATCAGTGCTACAGTGCATATGCTCTCCCTGTAAATTGTTAGTGTGATTGGTTATCCATGATTGGCATGTTTGTTTTACCAGTAGATCCCTAGTAAAGTGCACTGAGTGTGCTAGGACTGGTAATTCAAATGCTACTAGTGGGCTAGCAGCACTGATTGTGCTACCCAACTTGAGTAGCCCTAAAATGGTGTCTCAGCAGTAGCGGTCGGCAGTAGGTGTTTCTATAGGGCGGTGACGTGGGCAGGAGGAGGGGCAGGGTGGGGGGAAATAATGTATGGATTACGGAGTTTTACAGGTAAGTAAACATTTAAATACATAAAACGAATTTCGTTGCGCACACTGCATCACCAAATGTGATGCAGTGCGCGCAACGAAATTCGTTTTATGTATTTAAATGTTTACTTACCTGTAAAACTCCGTAATCCATACATTATTTCCCCCCACCCTGCCCCTCCTCCTGCCCACGTCACCGCCCTATAGAAACACCTACTGCCGACCGCTACTGTGTCTCAGGCCTGCCACTGCAGTGCCTGTGCACAGTCTGTGAACTGCCATGTTGTCCTGTCCTGTGTACACACTTGCCAGGCCCGATCCTTCCCTTTTTCTTACAATTTGGGCAGACTTACGGTAGGCCCACAGTACCCAACTGGGCAGGGTGCAGTGTATGTGAAAGCTAGGATTTGTACTAGTGTGGGTAACATGTCCTGATAGTGAAATACTGCCAATTTCATTTTTCACTATTGAAAGGCTATCTTGCCCATAGGTTAGAATGGGGAATGCTGTGTTTCATATTTACCTGCATATCTTCCCATGACAGTAAGATAGACATATGGAATCTGGTTTCCCTTAACTCAGAATTTAATAACACATCTTTTAGTGAAGATGTTTTTTAAATTCTAAGGTGGGAAATAGCACTTTTAAAAAGTGGCTATTTTCTTGTACAGCCTGTATGCTACTGCCTGTTTGTGAGTGACAGGAGCTGGGGGTGGCTCCAGGAGACTGGGTGAGACAGCACTAGGCTGAATAGACACATCTGCATGTAGACTGGTGCGGAGGAGTAGCACCTGGGTCTGAATAGGGTTGTGCATGCCTTCCCCAATGCTGGCTCGACATCCTGCGGTTTGTCTGATACCCCTGGCCCACACTCACAAAGGCAGAAGTTGTGCCCTGACAGAATGCACCCAGAACTTATTTGGACTGGTTCCATGACCCCTAACACATGAAGAACAAACACTTTTGGGGTATAAAAGTAGAGCTGAGACCCCTGTAAAATTAGATTAGGAAACACTTTGTGATCAAGAAGGAATCCCTGCCAAAGAAGAACAGCCAGGAAGACTGAGGAAAAGTGCTGCCATTGCTGAGTGTCTAGGAGCTGACCAGCAGTTGCTGTAATTGCTGAGGAAGGGGACCATGGGACTGTCTGCTGTGTGCTGTGTCCCCCTTGATTGAAGAGGAGCTCTCTGTGTGCTTTGCCCCTCTGAAGCATACCTTTCTACAAGGGCCTGAGGAGAGTTGGCCTACTGTTTGCAACTTAGGGATATAAGAGTTTGTGAATGACTTCTGTAATTTGCACTACATCGTGTTCTGCTGTTTCTGCCGGGTCATGGGGCTAATTGCGTATCCCCAGGACATTATCTGTGCTGCCTGGCCTGTGAACGTGCTTGGCTGCTCTCCACCAGTACTGAGAGTGCGTGTCCATCATTGCCGCCGACCCATGAGCAGAACAAAGTAGTGAGGATCGGCGTCTCTTTCCCACTGGCCCCCTATTGTCAAAGATTATTGCCCCTCTACTTTAGAATCACCGCCGCACCTCAAGCTGTGTGCCCAAGGCCAGGTCCACCGAGGAGAAGAGCTGCAGAAGTCCCTTGCCGGCATTCACCACCGCTGGCATAGGGGTCCGTAGCGTCGTGGTCAAGGTTGCGCTGGGATTGGTTCCCATGGTGCGAGCCTCCCAGTGACTCAGAGGCTCGGTCTTTCGGCGCCATGCTGTGGACGAAGGAAGAGCGAGGCGTCTCTAATCAACCGGGACAAAGCTGTGTCCAAGTCTAGAAGCGTTGCCGGAAGAATCGCCGCCCGGAGGATCACCACACAGACCGCCTGGTCCCATCCTGCTTCAAGGTAATTCCGCTCTGTTCGACAACCAAAGCCTGCACCCAAAACCTTACTGTTGAGCACTTTACCGACGGGCTCGGTCCCGGGGCCTAACCGCTGCACTTGACTGTCGCGCACTCGTACATTTAAAAGAGGGCGATGCCCTGATTAACCCGGGACAACCAGGGTAGCACATTCCGTGATACTACAGAGGCATCTTCCTTTTATCACTAAGGGCACCCATTTTGCAGCACACAAGTTTATTTTTGACAAAGAGAACCTAGAAGAAAATTTCTATGAAAAGAGTAACTTTGTTTGTTGGTATGTGAATTTTCTGATGTTTGGTCTTGCATACTTTTAGATAAAGATATCTATGTTTTTCATAAATACCTGTGTGTGATCTCAATTTGTGGTGTTTCACTGTGTTGTTGTGGGTGTAGGCGCAAATACACATTGCCTTGGGGATAAGCCTCTCTGCTCGTGCCAAGCTACCAAGGGGGTGAGCAGGGGTTATCTACAGGGTGTTTCCCCCTTGCCCTGACTAGAGTGGGGGTTTCTGCCTGGCTTTGGCGCAAGCCTTAGCCAACCAGAAATCCCATTTCTAACACTATTTAAATCCATAGTTTGTGGAAAACTGTCAACCAGCAACCACTTCAAAACACTCATGTCACTTAGGGGCTCATTAGGATGGCGGACGGAAGTGCCTCCGCAGACCGAGAGCATGCGGAACATGCCTATTTTCCGTGCGCCCATCGCGGACACTCCGGCCGCCAAATCAGGATACGAAATACGGGCCAAAATCCGTCCGCGGCGGTAGAACACGGTCCGCCGCACCACCACACCCAACCACGCGGCGGACGTAACCTATCCAGAGACTCCGCCGTACGGACTGACGTCTAGGACCGTCCTCCAAATCAAGATGGCGGAAAATACACATAAAAGCGCAGCGGAAAAACAACCTGCCTGAACACTGCGGATGCTCCACAGCGACCATACCCACCACGAGCCGCTCGCCGACATGGACCCTGCACTACACGCTTACCCGATACTCTTCGCGATCCACTACGTCCTAGTCTTGGCCCACCATCGAGGATGACGCAGGTAGGCTACAAACCATTCGCTGTCTGGAGAGGAGTACCTGCAAGGGCCGTGACGTAGGGAGGTGGGAGTGACATGTCCCGAAATCGACATATTCTTGTGTACGGCAACGCCTCCAAGGGTCGTGACCCAGGTAGGGGAGAGTGACATGTATCTGAACCCACCGCCCTCAAGAAAATACAAATCCACACCAGCATCACACACGCAAGAATGACTCCGACAAACCACGACACATGAATCACAATTTTATTTACGCAGAATCGGAGTAACATCACAGTCTAGGATGGAGCATGGGCAGTGTGGACACCAGACCAGTAACATCAGAGTCAGTACATCAGTATGAGAACAGCAACAGGGCAGCAACAGGGCAGTGTGGACACCAGACCAGTAACATCAGAGTCAGTACATCAGTATGAGAACAGCAACAGGGCAGCAACAGGGCAGTGTGGACACCAGAGCAGGTACATCAGAGTCAGTACATCAGTATGAGAACAGCAACAGGGCAGCAACAGGGCAGTGTGGACACCAGAGCAGGCACATCAGAGTCAGTACATCAGTATGAGGATAGCAACAGGGCATCGTGGACACCAGAGCATGTACATCAGAGTCAGTACATCAGTATGAGAACAGCAACAGGGCAGTGTGGACACCAGAGCAGGTACATCAGAGACAGTACATCAGTATGAGAATAGCAACAGGGCAGCAACAGGGCAGTGTGGACACCAGAGCAGGTACATCAGAGTCAGTACATCAGTATGAGAATAGCAACAGGGCAGCAACAGGGCATTGTGAACACCAGAGCATGTACATCAGAGTCAGTACATCAGTATGAGAACAGCAACAGGGCAGTGTGGACACCAGAGCAGGTACATCAGAGTCAGTACATCAGTATGAGAATAGCAACAGGGCAGCAACAGGGCAGTGTGGACACCAGAGCAGGTACATCAGAGGCAGCACATGAGAGGGGCTAAGTGCACCAACAAGCCATGGCAAGGCACAGGTCCATCAGAGGCAGTATAGGAGAGGGGCTAAGTGCACCAACAGTCCATGGCAAGGCACAGGTCCATCAGAGGCAGTACAGGAGAGGGGCTAAGTGCACCAACAGTCCATGGCAAGGCACAGGTCCATCAGAGGCAGTACAGGAGAGGGGCTAAGTGCACCAACAGTCCATGGCAAGGCACTGGTCCATCAGAGGCAGTACAGGAGAGGGGCTAAGTGCACCAACAGTCCATGGCAAGGCACAGGTCCATCGGAGGCAGTACAGGAGAGGGGCTAAGTGCACCAACAGTCCATGGCAAGGCACAGGTCCATCAGAGGCAGTACAGGAGAGGGGCTAAGTGCACCAACAGTCCATGGCAAGGCACAGGTCCATCAGAGGCAGTACAGGAGAGGGGCTAAGTGCACCAACAGTCCATGGCAAGGCACAGGTCCATCAGAGGCAGCACATGAGAGGGCACAATGCAGTATCAGAACAGCAACAGGGCAGTGTGGACACCAGAGCATGTACATCAGAGTCAGTACATCAGTATGACAACAGCAACAGGGCATTGTGGACACCAGAGCATGTACATCAGAGTCAGTACATCAGTATGAGAACAGCAACAGGGCAGCAACAGGGCAGTGTGGACACCAGAGCATGTACATCAGAGTCAGTACATCAGTATGAGAACAGCAACAGGGCAGCAACAGGGCATTGTGGACACCAGAGCATGTACATCAGAGTCAGTACATCAGTATGAGAACAGCAACAGGGCAGCAACAGGGCAGTGTGGACACCAGAGCATGTACATCAGAGTCAGTACATCAGTATGAGAACAGCAACAGGGCATTGTGGACACCAGAGCATGTACATCAGAGTCAGTACATCAGTATGAGAACAGCAACAGGGCAGCAACAGGGCAGTGTGGACACCAGAGCATGTACATCAGAGTCAGTATATCAGTATGAGAACAGCAACAGGGAAGCAACAGGGCATTGTGGACACCAGAGCATGCACATCAGAGTCAGTACATCAGTATGAGAACAGCAACAGGGCAGCAACAGGGCAGTGTGGACACCAGAGCATGTACATCAGAGTCAGTACATCAGTATGAGAACAGCAACAGGGCATTGTGGACACCAGAGCATGTACATCAGAGTCAGTACATCAGTATGAGAACAGCAACAGGGCAGCAACAGGGCAGTGTGGACACCAGAGCATGTACATCAGAGTCAGTACATCAGTATGACAACAGCAACAGGGCATTGTGGACACCAGAGCATGTACATCAAAGTCAGTACATCAGTATGAGAACAGCAACAGGGCAGCAACAGGGCATTGTGGACACCAGAGCATGTACATCAGAGTCAGTACATCAGTATGAGAACAGCAACAGGGCATTGTGGACACCAGAGCAGGTACATCAGATGCAGTACATCAGTATGAGGATAGCAACAGGGCAGTGTGGACACCAGAACAGGTACATCAGAGTCAGTACATCAGTATGAGAACAGCAACAGGGCATTGTGGACACCAGAGCATGTACATCAGAGTCAGTACATCAGTATGAGAACAGCAACAGGGCATTGTGGACACCAGAGCAGGTACATCAGATGCAGTACATCAGTATGAGGATAGCAACAGGGCAGTGTGGACACCAGAGCAGGTACATCAGATGCAGTACATCAGTATGAGAACAGCAACAGGGCAGCAACAGGGCATTGTGGACACCAGAGCATGTACATCAGAGTCAGTACATCAGTATGAGAACAGCAACAGGGCAGTGTGGACACCAGAGCATGTACATCAGAGTCAGTACATCAGTATGAGAACAGCAACAGGGCAGCAACAGGTCATTGTGGACACCAGAGCATGTACATCAGAGTCAGTACATTAGTATGAGAACAGCAACAGGGCAGCAACAGGGCATTGTGGACACCAGAGCATGTACATCAGAGTCAGTACATCAGTATGAGAACAGCAACAGGGCAGCAACAGGGCATTGTGGACACCAGAGCAGGTACATCAGAGGCAGCACATGAGAGGGGATAGGTGCACAAACAGTGCATGGCAAGGCACAAGTCCATCAGAGGCAGTACATCTGAGGGCACACTACAGCAACTTACAGCACACTATCAGGTGGATTGCGTGAAGTACCCGCATCGGACAGACTGCCAGCACCAGAAACCGGAGTGTGACACACAGCCACAGATGTAGTGACTGACACGTGAGCCACAGACCCAGATACACTGCCAGCACCTGATACATGAGTGTGAGACACAGCCACAGCCCGAGTGACTGACACATGGCCCATAGACCCAGATACACTGCCAGCACCTGATACAGGAGTGTGAGACACAGCCACAGCCCGAGTGACTGACACATGGCCCATAGACCCAGATACACTGCCAGCACCTGATACAGGAGTGTGAGACACAGCCACAGACCGAGTGACTGACACATGGCCCATAGACCCAGATACACTGCCAGCACCTGATACAGGAGTGTGAGACACAGCCACAGCCCGAGTGACTGACACATGGCCCATAGACCCAGATACACTGCCAGCACCTGATACAGGAGTGTGAGACACAGCCACAGACCGAGTGACTGACACATGGCCCATAGACCCAGATACACTGCCAGCACCTGATACAGGAGTGTGAGACACAGCCACAGACCGAGTGACTGACACATGGCCCATAGACCCAGATACACTGCCAGCACCTGATACAGGATATGTCTCAACTGATACCCTGCCACTAACAGACACAACTGCACCAGCGCCACTGGGACCACTGAAATGATGAGCCACAGGGCTGTATGGTCCAGGAGGCAGGGTGGCTCTGGGAGCAGGGGATAGTTGCAATTGTCCGACATCGGATTGTGCATGTGTCAATGCTGTGTGTCTACGTTTCTTTTGGACATGTGCCTGCACCCTGGACAGGACAGGACTTACAAGTGGACCGGACTGAGAAGAAATTTCACCCACCATGGGAGGGGCATCTGCTGGGGGGGGAATGCTCTCTGGGGACGTGCTGGAGCCTGCTTGTCGTTTGCTGTGTGGCTGCCTTGTGGCCTCTGCAACATGTGTCATGGGGGATGCTACTACAGGGTCCATCCGTCCCTGACGGGCCCTGATGGGAGTGGAGGTAAGGGGTGACTCCACTGCGGAGACATCTGTATTCCGTTTCCCAGAAAACAGCTGCCTCAGTGCAACAATGGGTGATGTATGCCTGTCTCTGACCGCGCCACTGTCCATGGGAGATGCCTTGGGCCTTGGATGTTCAATTTCCGTAGGAGTACTGTTGTCTGTGGACTTTCCCTGTTCCCTGGATGGTGCCCTGTTCCAGGCAGCAGACTTGTCGTGTGTGGTGTACATGTCCCCAGGACACACCTTCTGCCCGTGTGTGTCCCTGCCCCTGGGAGTGTCTGTGCTCTTCTTAGGTGCGTTTGTCTTGTTACTGTCCTTGTCCCTGCCCTTGGGAGTGGCTCCTTCCTTCCTAGTTTCCCTGCCCTTGGGAGTGGCTCCTTCCTTCCTAGTGTCCCTGCCCTTGGGAGTGGCTCCTTCCTGCCTAGTGTCCCTGCCCTTGGGAGTGGCTCCTTCCTTCCTAGTTTCCCTGCCCTTGGGAGTGGCTCCTTCCTTCCTAGTTTCCCTGCCCTTGGGAGTGGCTCCTTCCTTCCTGGTATCCCTGCCCTTGGGAGTGGGTCCTTCCTTCCTGGTATCCCTGCCCTTGGGAGTGGCTCCTTCCTTTCTAGTCTCCCTGGCACTGGGAGTATGCGAGCCCTCAAGAGATTCATTCGTCTTCTCAATGTCCTCGTACAAGGTAGTCTCACTGGAAGTGGGAGTGAGTCTTGGCTTGGTAGTACCTTGTGTGTGGGATGGCTGTGCAGCATGTGTGGCCATTACACCCAACCCCTCTTTAGCTTCACGTGTGTGTACTCCACTATATCTGATGTTGTCCTTGTGAACAGATTTACCTGACCTAGGGGATGGGGTCTAAGGCCTCCGTGCCTTGACGTGCTGGCTGACGCTGCTTCTAGTGCAATAACCTGTATTAGAGTCCTGGTCAGAAAATTCACTCCCCCCTGACACATCCAGAGTTGTATATGGTGGAACAGAAGTACCACCCAGTCCATGCGACTGTACAATGGCAGACGACACACTGTTAGACAATGACTGCAGTGTCCTGTGTACACCAGCCAGATCACCATGCATACTTTCCATGAATGCCATCACCTGCCCCAACTTCCTATCGTAGTCTTGGAAAGCATTAATCATATTGGTCTGCCCCACACACAGCTGTCGCAGCAGATCAACAGCCTCTGCACAAAGTGCATTTTGGCTCACCGAGGCTGGGGCAGCGGTGCCGACACCGAACGCCACTCTGCTCCCCCTACTCCTGCGTGCACGAACAGTACATGGTGCAGTTGGCGGCAGGGTGGGCCCTGTGTGCTGTGTCCCGACCGAAGGTGTTGATTGCCCACTCCCAGTCTGTGACAACAGTGCTGACTCACCAACACTGTCGGAAGATGATGACGATGTTGTCTCCACATGCGAGTCCTCCGGGACGGTCCTGTCCCCCTCTCCGGCACTGGCCCCTTCGGTGTCAGTCTGCGTGTGCGCGACGTCTGATCCGGATGCATTGCCTTCTGTCATCTCCGCCGTCTGTGGCTGAGTGCCCTCTGCCAAAGCTGAAATGCACAGGAAATTGTGTAAGTCATGGGCACACTCACGTACAGTACTGCTACGGAATCCCTAAAGCCAATGATGACAATGTCCATCGATCCCCCAACATGCACACAGCCCACCCCAACCAGTCATCCTCACAGGAATTAAGTGGCGTTGGCCGTAATACATGTACAGCATGCACACTGGGCATGAGGAACTACATCTGCACACAAGTGTTGCCAAGGGGTGACGGAGCACTACAGCATGTGCATGAAAACTGAACCGCTTAGCGGGTGGCGCCTCAACATGCCGCATCGGAAAGTGAAATTTTAGTGCGGCAATGTCACCAACATGCCATTGGAACGAGCCCCACGATCGACGGAAGTCCATAATGTGTGTAGGCAAATATACATGCATAGCACTCACAAGCAACATATACTGACAGTATGCTTACCGCCACGTTGCTGTTCATCCACACGCAACCGCTCGGACAGGTCAGGATGCGTCACAGCTATGATACGGTGCATTGAGCGTCGGGCCAGACGTGCCGTCCTTGGAATCATCCCTAGTGTCACTTCCGCTACATTCTTGCTCAGTCTGGAAATGTCGTCCCAGCGTTTGTGGCAGTGTGTATGTCGTCTATTGGACACCCCCGCTGCTCGTACTTCACGTGCAATGCTCCTCCACACGTCCTTGCGAAGGTGCAGCTTCACCTACCATGATGGGAGACAAAAGGGTGGAAGTCAGTGGACAGTTGGCCAGTCACACAGATAGGAGCAACACATTTCTCTCTGCAGCCATGCACATATCGAATCTTATGTTGGTCACACATCACACCGCCAAGTTTCCAGAGCCCAGGTGTCATATGACACCTCATGCACAACAACTTATCCCCCACTGCACTTGACACCTGTCCGGGTGCGCCGTAGAGGCGTCCGTAGTTGCGGAGCACAGCGTCCACGAGGACATCAAGCTCCGCGGCGGTGAAGGGACGAGACCGGATCTCTTTGACTCTCGACATGCCAAGGTCACGGAGTATGGCACTAGAGCGGCAGTCGGTGGTCAGCTCCGCAGCAGCAGGTGGAGGTGATGGTCACAGGCAGCAGTCGGTGGTCAGTTCCGCAGCAGCAGGTGGAGGTGATGGTCACAGGCAGCAGTCGGTGGTCAGCTCCGCAGCAGCAGGTGGAGGTGATGGTCACAGGCAGCAGTCGGTGGTCAGCTCCGCAGCAGCAGGTGGAGGTGATGGTCACAGGCAGCAGTCGGTGGTCATCGTAGAAGGTATGCTTTTGCACATCACACAAGTAACAAAGGGGGTGACCAAGTCAGGAAGAAAAGGGAAGTTTTTTGGATTTTCTCCCTGGGAACTTTCAAAAAAGGCCTTAATGCCGAAATTCCCTGGGAGAATGCTATCCTATAGGTACTTTCAGTTATCTATTTTCCAGTATAGTAATGGACTCTTTAATATAATTTCCCTCTCTTATATATTTATTTTGGTCATATAAGTAATCATGATAGATAGAACTAATAACCATTACCATCCGATCTGATTGACCTTTCCCTATCTTGATTTGCAACTAAGTGTTTGCAACAATTGGATCACTAATATTCTGGGATGAACAATATCACTTGGAACGTCCTGGTTAACAATTAAATTTAATAATATCCCTGAATGAATAGAAATACTTTTATGCCCATTATATTAAGAACTCAAATGTCTCTATGTACTAATTTGATTTGGAACAGATTGAGAAATTGAGCGTTTTTTCACGTCATGTTCAAGTAGGACGGGTTTTAGACCCCTGAACTCCAACTAGTCCTACCTCTAGATCTATTGTTAGCGGGAAACACCGAGTAAATTGTAAACAGCATAACTTCGTATCGCTGGCCTTTCCATATATGTGGTGTATTGACACGAATATATTTATGAAAATAACATAAAATACCGATAGTCCATATTGGATCTTTTCTCACTATATTGTCGGTGTCTAAAATTAATATATTCTTTTGAGACAACCAGTATTATTATTAATACTTTTATAAATAAACCGTAGACGTTATCCACAAACGCACGCGCCTTTATCCTTTTAGAATCATCAAGACTCGTGCTTGTAGTTGCGCCATCTTGAATCGGGATACTCTTAGGATCACTTCGTCCCATTAGTCCTATCTCTATATCGTCAGGCACCGCGAGCGCTGCCGGCTTTCTTCGCGCCAAACATTTCTTTAAATAAGGAATGAGCCATTCGGTGGTTACTTTCTGCTTACGTGGAGGACGGGCCCCCACACCACGAACGTCGGAGCAGCACCATCTTGCTGTCCGCCCTTTACCAACTTATTTACGGTAAGAATCTCGCTACGCTGGGCACATCGGGTTGACTGAGACCTCATGAAAGCCTATACTATCTCGCTTTTGCTCTGCATTTAGAATTTTATAATACTAAATCCCTATTGTGACTCTATTTTCAGAGCCTCTTTTAATCTCTACAGCAAGTCGCCATCATCAGTCGACTTGTGTTAAGCGTGATACTACATACCGCAATATCATTTTAAAATAAGGTAATCGAGACATTTATAAAGAATTTTAAGATTTAGCCTAATAGATGGAGACGACTACTGAAACTGAATTCTTTATTATTTGATTAGTAAGCCCGTATTTTTCTTTTTACTTTTAGCCCATATTCCCATCCGGAATGAAGTACATACTTAACAAGCATCAACGTTTCCCTTTCATATCATTTCTCGCATCTTCCATCTAGGAATATTCAGGTACGGAGATGGCACTATTGAATCATGGGCCCGTATTGTGCCTTATCTTATTATCGTTTATCTCTGGCCACATATAGACGTGTACTCATCATAGAATACCTATCTTTCTAGTAAACTTGGCCCCTTTTCTTTCCCTGTTTTTTCCACGGCTTCTATTATTCCAGCAGCTGTGAGATTACATTTGGGATCTTTATAGTGCATACTTGGAACAGGAATGAGCTGACTGCCCCTGTCCGAGACATCGCCTAATCATACGACCATTAACAGTGTACTGAGCATTAACGGAGAGATCAGGTAAATATCTAACCATGGGCACCGTATAGTTCTGACTGCGCCGAATATCCGTTTGTTAACATTGTTGTCACATGCAGGGTATATCACACTGAGAACTCCATCTACACCCTGTTCATCGTTCTTCGAATCTCTACTAAACTTGCAGGATTATCCACATGTCTTATGCAGAGTGTTTGACCCATTGTGTTTGACCGTAGATAAACATGTCTTAGATTCATACCATTGATTATGGTTTTTTCATTATTAGGAATCCTATCAACCGATAATTATATATTCTTCTAAATATACGAAGTTTTCACCTTCCGTTATCTTGCTGCATGGATAGAGTCCCCATTGTTGTAAGTACATTGCCATCTATTGAGTACTATGTTATGTTACATCATGACCTCTTTTTACATGCATTGAGAGCCACGTGACCAAATATGCCTGAAATGTTTAACATCTTAAATGACAACATCCAATCTTATATACTGTGAATTGAATAAACATCAGTCAAAGTATGGAAGTTCCATTTGGCATTCCTACATGACAGGGTTTGATCTTAATGAATTATTTATGATGAATTTTTGCTGAGTTAGATACTGTACAATCGCTAGATAGTATTCTGCCAATCATTGGCGTTGAGTGTACAAATCACTAGTCAAGGTCAGTTGTAAAGTAAGGAATGTCAGCTCAAGATGTTGGTAATAGTAAATTGTTTTTTTTGTAACCTTGTAATATTTTCAGTTGATGTGTTGACATATAATTAAGATTGTATAGATAACATATTTTTCTATTCTTCCTTTATGAATGTGTTTCAGGATTTAATCTGTGTCTCCTGAAGAAGGCGGTCCAACGCCGAAACGCGCGTCGAGTTTTTATGCTTTTTTTATTATCCATGTCTCTACATATATGTGTTTGTTGATGAATTTCACTGTGTTGAATATGAGTCTTATGCTAATTGTTTATTAGAACTGTATGTATTTAGGGAATATTTTACACTCAACATATGGTCTGGCCTTTGGTCATTCATAATATGATTTTTAACTATATTGATTAAAAATATACTTTTTTATACAAATTTGTTAATTTTTTGATTATTCCTTCTTGATCACTGGTCTGACCTGATCGTTCACTCATATGTTTAGATGTCCTAGGAATTTTTTCTCGCACCTGTTGCTACCCTGCCCTAGGAGTCTATAGATCTTTACTACCCAGGGGGTCCTTGTTATCTTCACCTGATGCAATGTCACTGTAAGGGGGGTCATGAACTGCCATGTGCATGGACATCAGCTTATGGATGTTTTGGCCTCCACCTCCCCCGCCGAATACGGGCCCCGCCATGGAGGCGCCACTGTTGGAACTTTGTTGCAAATGATGCATCCGTCCCGGTGTCTAGCACATGCACTTGCCGGTGTGTGAGCGTGACGGTCTGTGCACATGCAGACAATGGGAATGTTGAACGCGGGCCGCGTATGGCCAGACGTAAACAGAAGAAGCAGTGCACCGCCATGGCGGCATCAATGATTGCATGTCAGCTGACGATGCACCTTGTTTCATTGTCTGCAGCTGCATGATGACGGTTGTGTGCGTGATTGCGTGACTCCACACTTCATGCTCTATCCCATGTGTGTCCATACCATGCCCATCGGTGTGCCACTAATGTCCGTCACTTTTGGGTCATGTCACATGTCTTGTTGGCAGTGATGTTGAGGTGAGACAAAGTGCATTGCACATGTTGCAACACATCATGTAGCTAGTGGGTGAACATTGCTACGTCAATCCATGTTGTTGTGACAATCAGAGATGTCACACACATGCTAATTGAACACTGCCTATTACATGTTGGATAGAGTGCGGTGACATGTGAGTGAGTTGCACAGACATGCGTTGTATGTCAATTGCCTTCCATTCCATTTACTCCCACACAGGAGGGCTCCAAATGTCCATCGCCCATACACTGTGCTGGAGGATATGGTGGACGAGGAGGTGATCAGGAAATTCAGGCTTGATCGACGTCGATTGCTGGAGCTTGTGAACCAATTGTCTCCTCACCTGCAGCCTCGAAGAACCTATCCAGGCTCCATTTCACCCACCCAAAAGGTGATGGCGGCACTCCATTTTTTTCCAACAGGCACATTTCAGTACACTGTTGGACATGCCGGGGGAATGTCACAGGCCATGTTCAGCACGGTACTTCGGGATGTACTGACAGCCATGATGCTGTACAAGAATGACTACATACATTTTCCACAGGCGGCAGAGTTGGCAGCGGTCAAAGCAGACTTCTATGCACTGGGTCGCATACCACACGTTGTGGGTTCCATTGATGGCACGCATATTGCGATCATTCCACCACGGGCACGTGAGCAGGTGTTTAGGAATCGGAAGCACTTCCACTCCCTAAACGTGCAGGTGGTGTGCCAGGCCGACAACATTATCTCACATGTGTGTGCAAGATTTCCTGGCTCTGCACATGACGCCCACATCATGCGGAGCAGCATTGTCCCCCAACTGATGGCAAATCTGCGTCCGGCAGAAGCCTGGCTTGTTGGTGAGTATGCTGTGGTGACAGGAGTGATATCTGTGTGGCTTTGTGTGGCCACATGTTCAGGTAGTGATGTTTCTCTCTCTCTCTAATTTCCACAAACACAGGCGACTCGGCTTACCCAAACAGGCCTTGGCTTCTAAGTCCAATACGCAATCCCACTACAGCAGGAGAAATGCGATACAATGATGCCCATGGTAGGACACGTCGAGTGGTGGATCGAACATTTGGCCTGCTTAAGTCTAGGTTTCGGTGCCTGGATAAGACTGGAGGGGCCCTGCCTTACGCACCAGGCAAAGTATGCAAGATTGTGATTGCCAGCTGCATGCTCCACAACCTGGCTGTGCGCAATAACATTGAACTGATCTTGGACCCAGATGAACAGCAAGTTCCTCGCCCTCCCGACCCACCCATGTCGACTGATGAGGATAGTGGTGAGGAGGAAGGTGTGGACCAGAGGCGGCAGCTCATTGAACGCTACTTCCCTTGATTGTGAGTGTGCCCCTCTTGTGCTGCTTGTGTATGCCCTGTGTAGGTTTGCTGCTCTTGTGTCATTGTGTTGAGCATCATCTATGTGTTTTGTTATGTGATGTATGCATGTGTGTGTGTCTCTTCATTTATGAGTACATGCACTTCTCCATGATGTGTGTAGTGTCATCCATTCGTCTAGTGATGTGTGTGGTTTGTTGAAAGTTGCACTGCAGTGAGTTGGGATGAGTGTGATGGTGTTTCCTAACGTGTGTTTGCGGTTTCTATGTTTCCCTAGGTAACTCCCTTGCGCCATGATTCTGTACCACTTGGATCCCTGAACCTGGTTACGTCTGTTTCTGATGCAATCATGTGAATAAACATGGAGGCAACACATCATTGAGTGAGTAAGTGTTATTTATTTACAGATTGTGCATAGGTGTAGGTGCATATTTACAAATGAGTGAAGGGGTGGGGGAGTGAGAGTCCAAGGTAATGGCAGATGAGATGTCCGTGCAGACACCACATAGGGTGGTGTGTGCCTAGTGCAGCAGGCCTGTGCCAGGTGGGACCGGATAGTTGGCAGAGTGGATGGCAGGCTCAGGTACTCAAAAGAGTCATTGTCGGCTCCTCTTGGAGCGTGTGGCAGGAGCTTCGACACTGTTCTCGCCCACTTCCAGCCTCGGACGGCCCCTCGTCTTTGTGTCGGGACGGAGTCAGCTGGGAGCGCTGGCTGATCAGGTGGCACATCCGCCGCCAGGGGCGCAGGTGGCGGTGGCGGTGTTGTTGGCGGTGGCGTTGTTTGAGGGGGGGGTGTGGTGGGTGGTGTTGGCGGATATCCTCGTGCTAAAAATGTCCACGAGTTGGCCAAGCCGCCTCTCGATGGCCCCCAACATCGCTGTGTTGTCCACAAAGTCCTGGTGGGCCCGGTCTGCATGTGCCTGGCTACGTACATAGCCCGCCTCCACCCTGACTAGTGCTTCAAGACACTGTTGCACGGCATTGGGTGTAGTGTCATCATGCCTTCTTTCCGCTGTGCTCCTGCCTGCAGGATCTGCCCTTGCATTAGTGGTTTGCCTCACTCTCTCCCTGCGTGGCTGGGATGGCGCTGCCCCAGCGTTGGCCGGTGGGTTGGGCAGGGTGGCAGGGGCAGAAGTGGTGGTAGTAGTGGTGGTGGAGGTGGTGCTGGAGGTAGCTGTGCAGGTCACAGTAGCCGGTGTTGTGGTGATGCCAGAGGCCGTAGTTGTTGTTGGTGCAGGTGTGACCTGCGAGCCAGAGGTCCCTGGCTGGCTGCTTGAGCCGGCACCATCCTCAGCCCCGGAGGTGGCTGCCCAATCGTCCCCTGAAAGTTCAGAGTGTGGGGATGCTGGAGGCCTGGTGTTAATTGCAGCAGTCAGATTAGGATCCCCTGCAAAACAAAAATGTGAGGATGAGTCATGTTGCCTAAACGTGTACATTTATTTATATTTGACATTCAGTCGGCAATGGCACACACCCCACCCCCCACCACCCTCTCTATGGACATGGGGGCCTGTTGGGAGTTGTAGTTCCATCCCCTCACACACCCCACCCACCACCACCACCCTCTCTATGGACATGGGGCCTGTGGGGAGTTGGACTAGTGACCCCTCACACACCCCACCCACCACCACCACCCTCTCTATGGACATGGGGGCCTGTTGGGAGTTGTAGTTCCGTCCCCTCACACACCCCACCCACCACCATCACCCTCTCTATAGACATGGGGGCCTGTGGGGAGTTGGACTAGTGACCCCTCACACACCCCACCCACCACCACCACCCTCTCTATGGACATGGGGGCCTGTGGGAAGTTGTAGTTCCGTCCCCTCACACACCCCTCCCACCACCACCACCCTCTCTATGGACATGGGGGCCTGTGGGGAGTTGGACTTGTGACCCCTCACACACCCCACCCACCACCACCACCCTCTCTATGGACATGGGGGCCTGTGGGAGTTGGACTTGTGACCCCTCACACACCCCACCCACCACCACCACCCTCTCTATGGACATGGGGGCCTGTGGGGAGTTGGACTAGTGACCCCTCACACACCCCACCCACCACCACCACCCTCTCTATGGACATGAGGGCCTGTGGGGAGTTGTAGTTCCGTCCCCTCACACACCCCACCCACCACCACCACCCTCTCTATGGACATGGGGGCCTGTGGGGAGTTGGACTTGTGACCCCTCACACACCCCACCCACCACCACCACCCTCTCTATGGACATGGGGGCCTGTGGGGAGTTGGACTAGTGACCCCTCACACACCCCACCCACCACCACCACCCTCTCTATGGACATGGGGGCCTGTTGGGAGTTGTAGTTCCGTCCCCTCACACACCCCACCCACCACCACCACCCTCTCTATGGACATGGGGGCCTGTGGGGAGTTGGACTAGTGACCCCTTACACACCCCACCCACCACCACCACCCTCTCTATGGACATGGGGGCCTGTGGGGAGTTGGACTAGTGACCCCTCACACACCCCACCCACCACCACCACCCTCTCTATGGACATGGGGGCCTGTGGGGAGTTGTAGTTCCGTCCCCTCACACACCCCACCCACCACCACCACCCTCTCTATGGACATGGGGGCCTGTGGGGAGTTGGACTTGTGACCCCTCACACACCCCACCCACCACCACCACCCTCTCTATGGACATGGGGGCCTGTTGGGAGTTGTAGTTCCGTCCCCTCACACACCCCACCCACCACCACCACCCTCTCTATGGACATGGGGGCCTGTGGGGGGTTGGACTTGTGACCCCTCACACACCCCACCCACCACCACCACCCTCTCTATGGACATGGGGGCCTGTAAGGAGTTGTAGTTCCGTCCCCTCACATACCCCACCCACCACCACCACCCTCTCTATGGACATGGGGGCCTGTGGGGGGTTGGACTTGTGACCCCTCACACACCCCACCCACCACCACCACCCTCTCTATGGACATGGGGGCCTGTTGGGAGTTGTAGTTCCGTCCCCTCACACACCCCGCCCACCACCACCACCCTCTCTATGGACATGGGGGCCTGTGGGGAGTTGGACTTGTGACCCCTCACACACCCCACCCACCACCACCCTCTCTATGGACATGGGGGCCTGTGGGGAGTTGTAGTTCCGTCCCCTCACACACCCCACCCACCACCACCACCCCCTCTATGGACATGGGGGCCTGTGGGGAGTTGGACTTGTGACCCCTCACCCACCCCACCCACCACCACCACCCTCTCTATGGACATTGGGGCCTGTGGGGAGTTGGACTAGTGACCCCTCACACACCCCACCCACCACCACCACCCTCTCTATGGACATGGGGGCCTGTTGGGAGTTGTAGTTCCGTCCCCTCACACACCCCACCCACCACCACCACCCTCTCTATGGACATGGGGGCCTGTAGGAGTGGTTTAGACGTTGGTGAGTATGTGGACTGCATGCATGGCTGGGGTCTGGGAGATGTGTCTTCAGAGTTGTGTGAGGCACACCGTGTTGTTGTGTTTGTGGTGCTTGGTTGGTACTTACCAGCCTCTTCTCCCTCATCAAGTCCATCGAGGGTCTCAGGGTGCAGGATGGTCAGCACCTTCTCCTCCCACTCGGTGTACGGTAGGGGCTCCGGGGGGGTTCCACCGCCTGTGTGGTTGGCCCGGAGGAAGTTCTTGGCTCTGATGGACTTCACCCGGGTCTTGAGGTCGTGCCACCGCCTCTGGATTTCCTGCTTCGTCCTCGGGACGGTCCCGGAGGCATTGACCCTGGTGACGATCCGGTCCCACAGGCTGTTCTTCCTAGCTATGCTGGTCTGCTGCACTAGGGATCCAAAGATGTGGGGTTCCACACGAATAATCTCATCGACCATTACCCTGAGCTCGGTGTCGGTGAATTTCGGATTTTTCTTGGTGTTTGTGTGAATTAGGAGGTGCTGGTGTGTGGTGTTTGGGTATGGTGTGGTGGGTCTTTGTGTACAGGGTGTGTTTGGGTGTGGGTTATGTGTATGATATATATTTTATGATGTTGGCTAAGTGGTGTCTCCTGCTAGCAGCTATGCTGTGATGCAGAGGATTTCTGGAGTGGGTGGGAGATAATTTATAGTCTGTGTGTTGGCCCTGTGTGAATGTTGATTGGCAGTCAGGTGATAGGTGGGTGTGTTGGCAGGTGTGGTTTGTGCAGTTCTTGGGGGTGGGTCATTGTGTCTTGTGTTTGGTTTAGATGTGTCATGTGGGTGGTCGTCCATTTTCCTGTGTTTGGTGAAGAATTCTGTCGCTATGTATGGCATTGGTTTGACTGTAGGGATGTTGAACTTCCGCTGTGGTGCACGGTTTCTCCTAGCATTGGTACCGCCGCGGTCGTGGATCGCGGTGGCTACCGGGGTATTTGCGGAGTTATCCTAATTGCGGACACGGACACTACGTAGGTATCGCGGGGGAGGTTGTTGTTCTCCTGGTCATGTGCGTACGCGGCGGTCGGTGTTTTTTAGGTTCCGTCCGCCTGCCGCGGCCTCAGGTGTACTTCGACCGCTGCGGACGGAGATTGTTGTGCTCCGTCCGCCGCGATCGGTGTTTGTATCACATTTGATCCTAATCGCTATTGCGGTTTTTCCGCGGGCAGGTCCGGAGTATCTTGCCACCTTCCTCGGCGGACGGAACACGTTTCCGTCTGCGATCCTAATCGACCCCTTAGTTTGCAAGCATCTTGTTTGGACTAGAGTTCATCCCCCCGGTGTGCACACATTTTTCTCAGAGGTGAAATTCCGACTAAGGGGCGATCACTATTTTGGTCAGAAACTCTTCCAACCAAATCAGTTTCTGAATCGTTTCTGACCGAATCAATTCTGCGAGTCCCACTGACCGATAACGATGCTTCCCAACACCGTTCGGTCGGAGTCGCATTGACTTCAATGGGATCATGTGTTCCGAACGAGAACACAGGCCCCCATTGAAAAAAAGGGGTGGTTCTGGAAAGCCATGCACCCTTTAGCGGATACCTCATGGTGCCTGCCACACCATGTATGGTTGAAAGAGGGGTCCCATGGGTACCTGCACAGGCTCCATTCGGAGGGCCCCAGTTGAAGGGGGTCTTGCTAAGGTCCCCCCGACATCTGTTTTGTGTAAGGCAGACTGATTCAGAACAGCTGTCAGAATCGGCCATACTAATTGCTTAGTTGGAAACTGTGTACATAGAGCTGTATGATTTGGCCTAGAATGACTCCGTCTGGCCGAATGCCAATCATAACCAAATCAGACAGCCCAAATTGTTTCCTTGCATCACAATAGGTCGGTGGGAAATGGGTCTTGTTCGGGTGGAAACATAGGTTCTGAATCCGATTTGGAGCATTTTCACTACTCTCACTTGCTGGAAGTGCAGTGTTTGCTGTGGCTTGGCAGGAACATTTAAATCTCTTGCCAAGTCACAGCAAACAGCTATGTCCAGGGGGTAGGCACCCTGTGACATAGCAGGAGTTGGCCATGAGGGTTGATGGTCCATCTATGGCTCCAAGAGAGGGGCTGCGCGACTGTACCCCACTCTGGGGAGGTAGTGTCCCCGGGGCTGCGGGGGTGCCCTGTGGGCCCCCTCATTATTGTGATGTTTAGCCCTAGGAAGGTGGCCTTCCCCAGGGTGCGGGCGGACCCAGCAGGCCCTCCCGCATACATATTGTAACATGCCTGTAGTAATTGAGCCATTTTTATGGATAATTGGATCGATTATGACCATTGCCCACTACCATCTATCGTCTCCTATTTTCAGGCTATATGCTGATTTACATATGAGCTCTACATATGTGTATTCTAATTGCATTAGCAGTTGCTTAGGGAGTGATGTGAAGTAGTTATTGTGTGCTGATATTTCACATTCTTCCCGTGTGTCCGCTCCCTCCCCCTCGCACTGAATTCTAGAGTAGAATTACCTGCCACATTAGCGCTGCACGCTGAATTGTACTTGGGCTATTTTCGGTAGTTAGAAACAACTAACTTGCCTGTCCTGGGAAGCGGTCGATTGTTAGACCGGCATCAGGTGGGACAATAGATTGGCTGTGAGTCAGGCAGCGGCCATCTTTGTGAGGGCACGCGCTGCACGTCGCGCTTCGAGCGCTTAAAAACATACGTCCATGGCTCCGCGCAGCGGACGCGCATTGCGTGCGCGCCGAACGCGCGCCGGAGTCAAGCCAGAGTCCTGCCCGTCTGCGCCCGTCCGCGACCAGACGGGGCGCGGGGCAGGGGACTTTGGTCATAATGTCATCGCGCAGACACCTGAGATAGTGCTCTTTCACCAGCAAATCCGCTACACACGCGAGACTCTACTTGAAATCGGTAAGACCCCTATTAAATCATGCTATCACTCCATAGACCCCAATGCACTGCCTTCACAATGCAATCTATGCAAGTACCGCTTTTACAATGATTCCAACCCTAACCATCCTGCACCTAATCTCAAATTGATGCTACTTAACTGTAGATCCATGGTCAAACACAAACTGGAACTTCATGACCTATTACTAAATCATGACTTTGATGTACTGTTTTTAACAGAAACCTGGCTAGAAGAATCCTCATCCCCCGAAATACTTGAGACAGTCCCGCTGAATTACAGCTTACTGAGAATTGATAGGCCTATACAGCGCGGTGGAGGTCTTGCAATGATCTTTAAAAAAGAATTGGAATGCACCCTCACTAACAAGGGTATCACTAACAGTGAAAGCGGTACTTTCACTATTAAAGTGACCCCTTGTATGACCATCACTGGGCTTCTCATTTATCGGCCCCCTGGCAACGCTACTCCTTTTTGCAACCAGCTAATAGAAACGGCGACGCAACTAGCTATCAAATACAACAATTTTATGATTCTAGGCGATCTAAATCTTCATTTTGAAGATCCCAATGCTAAGGAAGCCCAACTACTGAAGACTGCCCTACACGCTTTGGGGATTACACTGCTCTCCACCTTTCCCACACACAAACATGGCCATCTTCTCGACCCTATCTTTGCGACTTGGGAAGGCATTGATATACAACCTCCGGTCCCAATCATCTGGTCAGACCACCATATGATCATGTTTAACATACCTAAGACCAGGACTAAGAACATTGTCAACAAACCCTTGTATGCCAAGCGGCGTAACTGGAAAAACTATACCCCAGAACGTTTAATTGACGAATTAAAAACCCACCCCCCTCCCCAAGGTCAGTCCTTACAAGATACCTGGAACTCTTATGAATTATGGTTAAGTAAGGCACTTGACAAAATTGCTCCTTGGACTTGTAAGCCCCCAGCCAGGAGAACAAAATCTGAACCGTGGTTCTCAGAAAAATTAAAAGTAGCTAAAGCCCGTTGTAAAGCGACTGAAAGAAAATGGAGAAAGAACTACTCCACGGAACTTAAGGAGACCTACAAACAAGAACTAAAGTCTTATCAGAGACTTATAAGAGAGGAAAAAAGTCTCTTCTATCAAAACAGAATTGAAGAGGCTATAAATCCATCTAAAGAACTATTTCGGATTTATAAGGAACTAACAGACACGTCGAGCCTGGATACGCAGGATACGTATTCTAATGAGTTATGCGAAAAAATTGCGGACTTCTTTGTCAATAAAGTAGAGAAAATTCATGCCACTTTCCCCACTCCCCCCACATCCGGTAAGAAAACTCCCCCTCTTCATAAAACCACTCTTACCCACTTTCACACTCCCGACAAAGAAAAATTGTCCAGCATAATTAACAGCATTCACTCTGGCTCCCCTAATGATGTGTGTCCGTTAGATAAGTGCAAAGACATCATGGACCATACCCTTATGGATCAAATAAGCCAACTTATTACCCTCTCTTTCAAAGAATGTCATGTCCTGGAGGCTTGGAAAAACGCCCAGGTCATTCCTCTGAAAAAAAAAACCAACATTCCGGTCACCCAATTTCAAAATCTCAGGCCAATATCCCTATTGCCTCAATGCGCCAAAATAATAGAAAAAATAGTTAATATCCAACTAATGGCGTTTTTAGAAGCAGAAAACATTCTCCACCCTACTCAATCCGGTTTTAGACCTAATTACTCCACGGAGACAGCTGTCTTGTATTCCACGGAATATATCCGCAAGATGGTGGACGAGGGTGAAACAGCAGCGTTGGTCATGCTTGACTTAAGCGCAGCTTTCGATACTGTGCTACATGCCACGCTGCTGTCCCGTCTTTCAGATATCGGAGTAAAAGACCATGCACTGGCGTGGATTAAATCTTTCCTCACGAATAGATCTTTCCAGCTTCATTGCCCGCCCTTTAAATCATCTTCTCGTGCCGTGAGCTATGGGGTTCCACAGGGCTCTAGCTTGAGCCCTACATTGTTCAACATCTATATGGAACCCCTGGCTCAGATCATAGAGAACTTTGGGGTAGGCATTGTTAGCTACGCCGATGACACTCAGCTTATGTTTAAGCTTACTCCTGATACCGAGAAGTATGCCTCCAACTGTTGCCATGTGGATGGACAGTAATTGCCTCCGGCTTAATGGAGACAAAACAGAGGTGCTAGTGATAGGGAACAAAACCTCTCTATGGTCTCAAGCGTGGTGGCCCACAACTCTGGGCGAATGCCCTCGCTCTGTTGAGAAGGTCAAGAACCTAGGGATCATGATCGACTCTGATCTATCAGGAAAATCCCATGTAAACAAGATCATTGGAAAATGCATTGGCACATTAAGAATTCTTAGAAAAATCATCGACCTGATTCCTATTAAAGCCAGGAAAACTATCGTGCATGCACTTATTACTCCTCGCCTGGACTATGGGAATGCCCTCCTTTTAGGCCTCAAGCAAAAACATCTTCACCAGCTGCAATGCGTACAAAATGCGGCAGCCCGCTTGGTACTTGGCCTTCCCAAAAGAACTTCTGCCAAGGCGGCATTGTCTAAACTTCACTGGCTCCCCGTTAGGGAGAGAATAAAATTCAAGAGCCTCTGCTATGCCCACAAGATAGCCCACAACAAGGGTGCTACCTATTTAAGAGGCCTCATGACCATCCACCGCCCTACCAGAGACCTTAGGTCCTCAGGAATGTCCCTTTTCAAACTCCCCCGCGTCCACAGAGCAAAAATTGGTGGCCGCTCCTTTCGCTACCTAGGAGTGAAACATTGGAATGCTCTTCCGATTCACTTAAGAATGGAACCCTCTGAAACCCTTTTCAGAGCCAAACTGAAAACCCATCTCTTTCCTCAATAAACCTGTGATTCCTTTCCCTTCTTGATTCTCTGGGTGTTTTTTTCAGCAATCAGCGCGGGGATACACAGCTGTGCAGCCATGCGCTTAAGAAATGTTTTATTATTATTATTATTATTAGGTCTATTGTGAAATAGTAGTGATTTCTTTCTTTTGTCCTTCCATCATTGTGTAATAAAGAAACCCAAGAATAAATACCATTATTCGCCTGTATTCCTTGTGATGGGAAGTCGGGGCCTTTCTGGTCCAAGTGCTGTATCATCGGAAGGATGGTAAGTTTCCCTTCCTGCAGGTAGTTGTTGAAGGTTGGGCTCCGTTCTTATCCAGGGAAACCAAAACCAGTAAGTAATCCACCCGAGGAATTGTTAGGAGGGGTATGCGTTGTTTATACAGTCCCACCTGGGTGGGCTTTGTTGCGTTGTTTTACTGAGTGGCTTCGTTGCGTTGTTTTTCCCGGGTTGTTTGCGTTATTGTCACCACTGGTATTGTTGTTACTTGCGTTGGTATTTTTGTTTGCGAGTTCCTCGGCAATAGCCATATATTCTAGGTAATTATTAGTATTATTCCTTTCTTGGGTAAGTATTGTGAAGTGTTTTATTCTTTTGGGTCCTGAGAAGGGATAAGGTAAGTATGCCTTGGTGATTGGCAGAATTATCAGGTCATTACATCTTGGTGTCGTGACTCACAGGATCGTAGAGGTGGATTATAGGGGAAAAGAGGAAATTATGTTTTCTAGGAAAACAAAGGTTGACTTGCAATTGTGAATGGAAATTCCCGGATGGGAATCGGCTCCGTATGGAGTGCTGGCTCATGAATGGGCTAATTCTGCTGGTTTGAGTGAAAACTGGAATGCGTGTTTGTCTGAAGCCGAACCTGCTCAAGTGGTTTCATGCTTGAAGAAAGTGCCGGTAATGAGAGGGGAAGAGCTTCCTATATTAGGACGGAGAGGATGGGTTTTGCTAAGTGCTTACAGAATAGTACATGAGAAATATGGGAAGTTACAGCATGAGTGTAAAGAATTGGAAGAACAGTATGTTGAAGCAAAGGATGCCACTACGTTGTTAACATGTCAAAATAAATTACTGTCGGACAAGATAGAGACTTATCAGACTGTAGCGGAAAGGGCTGCAGTGCGTATTGCAAAACACAAGTACAGGAACAAGCGAGGGAGAGTTAGTAAAAGGAAAGTACACTTAGTCATCGCAAAAGCAGGGCTTGACTCGGATCCCGAGAAGCGAGATGGAAATATTTGGGATTCTTCAGAATTTTCAGGTCCGGGGAAGGAAGAGAGCGGAAATACAGAGTCTATTAAGACTGAGACCAAAAATAAGTCAGAGGAGCGTAGAGTGGTGCATGCGCAGCCGATACATCGGAGAAACTTGCAGGGTGGTCCACAACATCCCCAGGGAATAGCTTTAGATAGCTTGGAGGATTTTACACAACAAGAAATTAATGACATTTCTGACAGGTTTCGGCAGAGATCTGGTGAGAATTTGCTTACATGAGTGGTCCGCATTTCTGATTTGGGTGCGGCAGGTGTAATGTTAGACCAAGGAGATGCCTTAAAATTTTGTACGATAAGCACAGACCCGACCAAACAAGAACATTTTAGAAACTATGGGCTTAACGTTCAGATTAGCCTATTACAATTGGCTGTGGCCGGATGCAGTCACAAATACCCGACTGAATCAGATTGGCCAGTAAATGAAAAGCCATGGTACACGTTGAGAGATGCGACACAGAGAATAAAGGAAGAGGTAATGAAAACCTCTATTTTTTTAGATACTTCACACAGACTAATGGAGGGACTACTTAATACTTTTGTAAGAAATAAGATCATTCGGACTGCTCCTCCTGCTTATAAGCAGGTAATGATGACATTGTTAATAAATCAAACAGGAACCACATTAGCTCAAGTGATTGAAGCAGTTCATGAGTTGGGCGAACTGGGAGAATGGATGAAAACAGAAAGACCATCCAAATCTGAGGTCCGTACAGACAATAACAGGTTGACTAGATTAGATTTATTCACAGCCCTAATGAAGGACGGGGTGAGGAAAGAAGAAATAGATGGTGAACCTACTCTAAAGCTATGGACTATATTTCGAAATAGAGGTTTGGATAGAAAAGAAGTGAGTAGGAGAGTTAATAAACAAGATCATGAACAGAGACATTCAGAGGGAAGTGATGACGAGTTATACAGGGGAAGAAGGGAAGAATCCCCAGTATATAGAACATGATATGGGAGGGAAGAATCCTCAGAACGCAGGGCCAGAAACGAGAGAGGTAGATCTCCTGAACTAATAATAATAATAATAGGACATTTATAGAGCGCATGGCTGCACAAAACTGTGTATCCCCGCGCTAACTGCTGACAGACAACTCTCATGGGAAAGGAACCGGGAAAGACAGACCAAAAAGGAATTATTGTGGGAATAGGTGGGTTTTTAATTTAGCTGTGAATAGAGTTTCCGAGGGTTCCATTCGCAGATGCACTGGGAGGGCGTTCCAATGCTTCACTGCTAAGTAGCGAAAGGATCTACCCCCCCATTTTTGCTCTGGAAATGCGGGGAAGTTTGAATTGTGTCATGCCCGATGATCTTAAGTCTCTGATCGGTCGATGAATGGTTAGGAGACTTCTAAGGTAGGTAGGTCCTTTATTGTGGGCAATTCGATGAGCGTAGCAAAGGCTTTTAAATCTGATTCTTTCCCTAACAGGGAGCCAGTGTAATTTGGAAAGGGCCGACTTGGAAGAGGTTCTTTTAGGAAGACCCAACACCATGCGGGCGGCCATATTTTGAATGCATTGAAGCTGATGTAAAAGGTTCTGGTTCAGGCCTAAGAGAAGAGCGTTACCGTAATCTAAATGAGGCGTTATTAGAGCGTGAACAATGATTTTTCTGGCTCCAATAGGAATAAGATCAATGATTTTCCGCAGGGTTTTTAGCGTGCCAAAGCACTTGCCTGTTATTTTGCTAACTTGGGATTTACCCGAGAGGTCTGAATCAATCATAATCCCTAAGTTTTTGACTTTTTCTACAGGATATGGGAATTCACCCAGGGTCGTAGGCCACCATGCCTGAGACCATATCGATGTTTTGTTCCCCACCACCAGCACCTCTGTCTTGTCTCCATTTAAGCGGAGGCAATTGTTGTCCATCCAGGTGGCAATCTCCGCCATGCAGCTGGAGAAATTGGTGGCATATTTCTTGGTGTCTGGGGTAAGTTTAAACATCAACTGGGTGTCATCGGCATAGCTTACAATGCCCACCCCAAAGTTCTCTGCAACGTGAGCCAGGGGCTCCATATAGATGTTGAATAAGATAGGGCTCAAACTGGAGCCCTGTGGAACCCCATGACTCACGCTACGAGAGGATGATTTAAAGGGTGGGCAGTGCAGCTGAAACGATCTTTTGGTGAGAAAAGATTCGAGCCACAGTAGTGCCTGGTCTTTCACTCCTATATCCGAGAGTCGAGACAGCAGCGTGGCGTGAAGCACAGTATCAAATGCTGCACTTAGATCTAACATGACCAACGCTGCTGTCTCTCCCTCGTCCACCATCTTACGGATACATTCCGTAGAATACAGCACAGCTGATTCTGTGGAATAGCCTCATCTAAAACCCGATTGAGAGGGGTGTAGTATATTTTCCTTTTCTAAAAAGGCCATGAGCTGTTTATTTACTATTTTTTCTATTATCTTGGCACATTGCGGCAGGAGAGAAATGGGCCTAAGGTTTTGGAACTGGGTGATAGGGATATTAGGTTTCTTTTTTAGAGGTATGACTTGCGCTGTTTTCCAGGCTTCAGGTACATTACATTCTTGAAAGGATAGGTTTATCAAGTTTCTTATATGATCTATAAGAAAGTGTTCCATGATGTCCTTGCTTTTTACCAGTGGACACACTGAGAATAAGAAACGAGAGAGGTAAATCCCCAGAACGTAGAATGAGAAATGAGAGAGGTAGATCTCACGATCAAGGATCACAGAGGGGCAGGAATATGAGAAATGTATATTACGAAGAGAGACTGCATTAGGAAGACGTACTTCCTAAAATCTATGAAAGTTTATATCCTGATTTGTCCTGGGCGCAGGACAGGAACAAAAACGACTAGGAAATAGGTCAAGCTCTGGTACAGAATTGGCCTCGTAAAGATCACAGACCCTATGTAGACATAGAGATTTTCTGGAGACATCGTAACATGCAACGGGCCCGAGCCCTAGTAGATACAGGAGCGGAGGCCACTCTGATATATGGAAATCTGAAGAAATTTAGAGGACAGTATTTTACAGTTTCAGGATTAGGTGGTAAAGAGACCCCAGCAGTACAAACTAATCTTCAATTAAAGATCGGACAAATACCAATAAAAGAATAAAATGTATTAGTTGTGCCCCTTTCTGAATATATTATTGAAATTGACATTTTAAAAGGAATTACATTATCTTTGGAACCAAACGCTATATCTCAGCTAATGCTGTGAGAATAGGTCGCTTGAAAATTCCTCCTGTGAAGGTGCCAAAGGCGACTAAGGTAATCTCGATGAAACAGTATAGAATTCCAGGTGGGCATGATGAGATCAAAGCTACTATCCAAGACTTAATGGATGCCGGGGTCGTGGTTCCGATTACTTCTGCATGTGGTAACTCATGGAGCATGACAGGGACTTGGTACGCAAATATTGATATTGCCAATGCTTTCTTTTCCATTCCTATAGCTCCTGAATGTCAGGAACAATTCAGTTTTTCAATGGGGTGGCAGACAAATGACATTTCAAAGTTTGCCACAAGGCTATTTACACAGTCCCACAATATGTCACCGGCTGTTGGCAGAACATTTAGATTAGGTACCGATAACTTCTGGTGTACAAATTTGTCATTATATAGATGACATATTGATACAAGGTGAAACACAGGAGCAAGTTCAGACACAATTAGACAAATTGTAACCCATTTGCAAAGCAAAGGATGGGAGATTAATCCAGATAAATTGCAAGGTCCAGCACAGAGTCTGAAATGTCTAGGTATTCAGTGGCATCAGGGAAATTGAGAGGTAATTCCACAAGTAAGACAGAAAATTAAAGAATTTGCAGTACCCCGAAAAAGGAAAGCGACTCAGAGCTTTATTGGTTTGTTTGGGTTTTGGAGACAACACATTCCCCATTTGAGTCAGATTTTGGCCCCTTTATACAGACAGACTGGCCTACAATGTAAGTCCTGCAACTTTGGCACACCCAAACCCTGCTTATCCGGACACAAAGCCATTGTGCCAAATCACACCCCCCTCACGGTCCTCCAGCTGAATGTCAGGTCTCTTGTTAAACACCACCCTGAAGTTAATACCCTCTTAACTGACGAGAACCCGGATATTCTATTCTGATTTGAAACTTGGCTCCAGGACGATCTGACCAGCATCCAGAGCCTCACGCTGCCGGAGGGCTTCTCTATGAAGTCTATCAATAGAGACACCAGGGGAGGTGGTATAGCTGTCATATACCGAACGCTATACACCTGCACTTTTATGAAGGAAGACATTGAGGGGTGTGAAAGTGCTCGTTTTAAAATCACTGCGGGCCCCCACTTTGCCCTTTCTGGGCTTTACATCTATCGACCTCCGGGACCCACCTCTAAGTTCATTGTGGATCTTCTAGAGGTGGCTCATGCCCTAGTAGTGACCTCGCCTAACTTTACTATATTGGGAGATCTTAACCTCCACTTTGACTCCATTTTGGACCCCACCATCAGAAACCTTCTGACGGATTTTACAGCCTTACAGTTAAATCCACCTATTCATGCCACTACACACTCCGCCGGTCATCTACTAGACCCCGTCTTCACCAATATCCCGGAGGCCAAGGCTGACCCACCTAAACCCATGGGATGGACTGACCACTTTCTTATCAAATTTACGATAATGGTAAGAGAATTCCCCAACAAAGAAGTATCCACCTCTTGTCTTAAGAGACCATGGCATAAACTGCAAACTGGTGACCTTTTCACCACTTTAGGAGAATTCCATCACAAAGCCACTAATGATATCAACACGTCCTATGCTGCTTTCCAGTACTGGATTATTAAAGGACTTGATACCCTTATACCAGCTAAATGGGCTAAAGGACCCAGCTCCCCCTCCAACCCTTGGTATAATGAAAATCTGAATCTATTACGGAAAGAGTGTAAAGTAGCTGAGCGTAGTTGGAGAAAGGAGTACAAAGATAGGGATAAAGCTCTTTACCTGCCCAAATTAAAACTCTACCACAAAGCCATACGCGCTGCGCACGCATCCTTCTACGCTAAAGAAATTAATTCCAGCACCAACCCTACAAAAACTATTTTCAAATTGGTGCAAAAACTTTAAAACTGCGGCAACCCAGCCTCCTGTATTACCTCCACACAGCAGTGTGAGGATCTCGCCATCTTCTTTATAGATAAGGTGAGGAAAATTTACAGTGCCTTCCCTCAGGACTTTCCTGACCTTACTAATCCCTCTAATCCATCTATCAAGGGCACTAGGCTGTCACTCTTACCTGAAATCTCCCACGACGACCTAGCCAAACTTTGTAGAAAGGTTAAGTCTGGCTCCCCTTCAGATCCCATGAGACCGGCTCAATTTCTTGAGTCCTTAGACTTTTTCCTCCCGTCCTTGGCCACGCTACTCAACCTCTCCTTTTCCTCGGCTGTGGTCCCAACCTGCTGGAAACAAGCATGGGTCACCCCTATTATCAAAAAGTCTACTTTAGACCCTACAAAGTTGGAAAACTTTAGACCCATCTCACTGCTCCCCTGGGTATCTAAACTAGCAGAAGCTCACGTGAAAAATGTCCTGTCCCACCACATGGTCCAAAATAACATCTTGGACCCATCTCAGAATGGGTTTAGGCCAGGTCATAGTACCGAGTCTGCCCTTCTGTCCACCACCGAACATCTCCGGAAGATACTAGATGCCGGTCAGAGTGCTGCGCTGATTCTGCTTGATCTCAGCGCAGCCTTTGATACGGTCTCCCATAACATCTTGCTAAAACGCCTTGAGTCTATAGGGATTAGTGACCTCGCACTTGACTGGTTCCGCTCATTCTTGAAGGACAGATCCTTTCGAGTCTCAGCCCCTCCGTTTATCTCCCAATCCCATACCATCGGCCAAGGAGTCCCCCAGGGCTCTGCACTCAGTCCATCCCTTTTTAACCATTATGTGCATCCTCTCTCTGAAGTGGCCAAAGAGTGGGATTTCACGCTGGTGTCGTACGCTGACGACACACAGCTGGTTATCACTTTCACTGAGGCCCCCTCAATTTTGGCCACAAGATTTAGGGATGGCCTGGCCGCAGTAGCCCAGTGGATGACGGGCAACTGCTTACAGCTAAACGCAGGGAAAACGGAGGTGCTGCTCCTCGGAAAAAACTCGAGCTACTGGAGTGACCACTGGTGGCCTTCCTTGCTGGGCCCCTTCCCATCTCCGAAAACTCTGGTTAAGAACCTGGGTGTCTGGCTGGACTCCTCGCTCAGTTTTCAGACCCACAAAAAGAAAGTGACTGCTACTTGTGTGGGCCTGCTGAGAAGCCTCAACCCAATACTCGGCTTCTTTGATTCCAAAACGCGCCAGCTAATAATCCAATCCATCATTCTCTCTCGGTTGGATTACGCCAGTGTTCTATTTCTAGGCGCCAATAAAGCAGAAATAGCACAGCTGCAACGGGTACAGAACTCAGCGGCAAGGGCCGTGGTGGCCCTCCCCTGTAGGTGCTCCGCCAGAGCTACTATCCAAAGATTACACTGGCTCCCTATTGCATCTAGAATTCAATTCAAGTCCCTCACTATTGCTTTTAAAATTCTTAAATCAGAATGTCCTGAAATTCTACGCCCACTCTTGGGGCCGGATGTAGGTCGGTCGGTAACGGCCGAAAATCGGTATTTTCGGCCGTTACCGACCGAGATTCACAAAATGGTATGTAGGGCCACATATTTTACAGATTCGGTAAATTTACTGATCGGTAAATTTACCGAATCTGTAAAATACCGAATCGGTATTTTTACCGATTCGGTAACAATGAGATGTAGGTGGGACTCTTCTGAGTCCCACAAGCCTTACAGAATCGGTATTTTACCATGAAATCCAACTTCATGGTAAAATACCGATTCCGGTGTGCATGCACATGTGTGCATGCACACCTGTGCCATATGACAGGCAGACCTGCCCTTAGGGCAGGTATGCCTGCCACATGGCCCCCGAATCTTTTTTGGGGGTGCTAGAGGGTGTCAAAGTGAATCAGTAAATACAGATATTTACCGATTGGGTAAAAGGAACATCTGGATGTTCCTACATATCCACCCCTAAGATTTACCGATTTTTAATTACCGAATCGGTAGAATTCGGTAATTAAAATTCGGTAAATCTATTTTACCTACATCTGGGCCTTAGTACCTTACATCCCTCAACGCAACTTGCGTTCCTTAGGTCAACATCGTGCGATTGTCCCTCAAACGAAACTCTGTCGTGTTGGGGGCCGCTCCTTCAGAGTTCTGGGGGCAAAACTTTGGAACTCACTGCCACCGAACATCCGCTCCCTGAATAACTTGTCCGCCTTCCGGAAGGCAATTAAAACTCATCTGTTCCCACTGTCTTAGGCTTTCTGGCTCTCCCTCTCCATTCCCCGCAGCAGATATTTTTTGGTTCTTAGCGCCGGGACGCCTCGTTGCTGGGGCAGCTGTTCACGTTTAATCAAATTCGTAACATACAAGATTACTAGGAAGAAAAACGTGTTTGAGTGGGGTGAGTCACAGCAGACTGCATTTGAGCTGGCGAAAGAGGCTATTCAGCATGCTCTGGATTTGTGGCCAGTGCGTGATGGTGATGTCGATTTAAATGTGACTGTACAAGGTTTATATGCAAATTGGAGTTTATGGCAAAAACAAGGTAAGACAAACATACCCCTAGGATTTTAGACTAAAAACTTGCCCGACGTTGGTGAGCGCTATATACCTTTTGAAAAACTGTTTCTTGCAGGGGTTTGGGCTTTAGTAGACACCGAACAATTAACTTTGGGACACAATGTTAACTTGAGACCTGAGATTCCGATCATGTAATCGGTTATGAGCTCTCCTAAAACTTATAGAATTGGACATGCACAGGAAGCTAGTGTGATTAAGTGGAAGTGATACATACAGGACAGGGCTCAAGTGGGTCCTAAGGGCATTGCGATGTTGCATGAGCAGGTGGTGCAGGCGCCAATGGAGGAAACTGATGTGGAGTACAACGTACCTATAGTACAGAAATCTCCTGTTAAGTGAGGTAACCCGTTTAGCGATCTCTCCGTGGAGGAGAGGAAGCATGCATGGTTTACGAATGGTTCAGCCAGGTGTGTTGGAGCAAAGAGACAATGGAAGGCGGTATCCTATAACCCCGCTACCCAGAAATGTTTAATACAACTGGTGAAGGAAAGAGCAGTCAGTTTGCTGAATTTTATGCTGTTTATCAGGCTTTGAAATAGGTATTACCAGGAGTTTGCCATATTTTCACTGACTACTGGTCGACCACTAATCGATTAGCGACTTGGCTTCCCACATGGCATGCTCACAATTGGTTTATAAATGCCAAAGAATTATGGGGAAAAGAATTGTGGAAAGAAATGTGGGACATGCTTCCTCAAAGTACTGTAACTGTTTTTCATGTTGATGCACACTCTGTTGTTGATTCACTTGATAGATTGTTTAACCTCATTGCAGACGAAAATGCTAAGATCTCTGAGGCCGAGGTGGAAACGCAGGATTCTAACTTGGTTGGCTTGGTGAGATGGCCTCATCAAAAGTGTGGACATTTCTGAGAAGCAATTACTAGCAGGTGGGCAGCAGATAGAGGGATACATCTTTCTCACGACATAGTTAAAACAGTAATTTTGCAATGTCCTATTTGCCAACATTCTTGACAACGTGAGGTACCACAGATAGTGAGAGGTCATTTACATTGAGGTAAGTCACCAGCACAGATTTGGCAGATAGATTACATAGGTCCCTTGCCAACGTGCAGAGGTTGTCAGTATGAATGTACAGTTGTAGACACATACTCCGGGTATTTGGTTGCATCCCTTTATAAATGCGCTACTCTGGTAAATACACTGAAAACTTTAGATTTGATTCCTCTTTATTATGGGGTGCCTTTACAAATTCAATCAGACAATGCCACACACTTTAAAGGGAGGATGGTGCAAGAATATTGTGCTCCACCAGTACTCAAAGGTAGTGCCAAGGCATCAGTCAGGCATGTTGGTATCCCCGGAGAATTCCAAATCGGGGTTATTTCGCTATAATATGGGATTTTTAGGAGGCGACTTACTTGTGACCAAAGTTTTACAGATGTCAGGAGAATCTTCAATGTAACTTTTTTTTAAATTTAGGGTTACCAAATTTTAAAAGGAAACCTTCAGCTTCTGGAGATAGTGCCCATGTGAGTGCTTTAAATAGGGGAGAAAATGCACTATGTTCCAGCATTAATTGTCAGAAATTTTTTAACTGAAATGCACACATATACAAATAAAGATCCGGGCTGGCGATCCCACCATATTCTTTTTTCTTTCTAAGTTTTTTCTGAGAAATCCTAGGACTCTGGTTTCCCCATATAAACTTTGTGAAAAGGCCTTGCGCCTTCTTAAACCAAATTTTGGGGAATTCAAGGGGGATACAGTTAAATAAGAAGGTGTATTTAGGAAGAATCGTCAATTTCAATAAGTTAGATTTTTTCAAAAAAGAAAGAGATGAAGCCCCCCAGGAATTCAAAAGTAGACTTATTTCTTTTGTTACTATGTCAAAGTTGACTTGCGTAATTTTGTCTATGTTGTGAGTTATTTGAATTCCAAGGTATCTTATCTCCCTCTTTTCGTAGGCACTTACAAACTCTGTATTCTATTTCATTAACTCTGTTTTTTGTTGGTTTAACAGATATCCTGAGACCCTTCCAAACCTCTCTATCTCCAACCATATTTCTGAGTAAGATTTTTCTATATTCCCCGTATATACAATAAGGTCATCAGCATACAACGCTATGTTTTTTCCCATCCATTATAACTAAATGGGATGATGTTCCACGATGTCCTTAAATTAGAAGCCAAGGGCTCGATGTATATATTGAAGAGTAACGGAGAAAGAGGGCAACCCTGTCTGGTCCCTCTTTTAATTTGTATTGCTCTGGTCAGGTTCCCATTAACCAGGATTTAGCAGAGGGGTTTTTATAGATGTTTTTAATTGCTGCTAAGCGATTCTCCCCCAAATCAAAGCGCTGTATTACTTTAAATGAAAAGTTCCAGTTAACTCGATCAAACGCCTTGGCGGCATCGAATGTCATTATCGCCAAGGTAGAGTTATATGTTTGTGAGAAATCTATAGCACCAATAAGGTCCTGAGTCAGCTCGCTTAATTGTCTACCCTTCATGAATCCTTTTTGGTCCGGATGTATAAGTGACCCTAAAATGTTATCTAATCGTTGTGTTAAGACCTGCGTATAGATTTTGTGGTCGCAGTTCAACAGCGATATTGGGCGGTAAGATTCACAATCTCGCAGATTTTTATTTGGTTTTAAAAGGATTATAATTGTTGCTTCCTCCCAGATTACTGGAGGGCTATTTCCTTCTATGAAAGAGGAGTTAAATAGTTGTAGTAGGAAAGGTGTTAATTCATTCTTTAAGATCTTGTAGATCTCATTTGGAATGGAGTCTGGACCGGCAGCTTTCCCCTTTTTTAAGGAGCTAACTACTTGATATATTTCTTCCAATGTAAAGGGACTATTTATAACATCTCTGTCTTCTTGTCCGAGAGTAGGGAGATCAATCTCTGAGTTTTTGTTAAACTATCAACCACTTCTTCCATTGCACCTACTCTATTAGAAATTGCAGTCATCTTGGTCTCAAGAATTTCGCAAGCTGATTGTATTTTTAATTGATTGTCCTCAGAGACCGCAAATTTGTCCCTGATTTCCGCTAACAAAGTAGTTAAAAGTCCATCAGTAAGTGAGGTCTCTCCCTTATCCTTTGCTGTATCTGTGGTGTTAACTGAATTCTGAACAGCTGCTACGCTACCCTTTTCGCTCACAGTGGGAACATCCAAATTACCCTGAGCAGGTTGGGATGCAAGTAATGGTAAAGTTAGCGTTTCTACTGCCCCATCATTCAAGTCTTGCGATAAAAGCTCATACCTATTCTGCAACAGAATTGGCTCCATCATCTCCTTATTAACACACTCTAACTGAGTGCATGAAGGGTTAATAGATCTCTTCTCTGTTGCTACCGCCACTGATGGTTCTGTCAAAATACTTACTGCTGATGGTTGTATATTCTGTATATTCTGCACCTTAAAGAAGGATCTCAATGATGGGGTAACTCTTGTACCACTTATACCGCTCGTTTTATTTTTAATAGAGTTGTTCCGTTCTTTTTTTGAAGGTGTATTATTATACGTAGTTGCAGCTTTTTCCTTTACTTTCCGGTTGGGGTTAGGACTTGTATCCACTTTCGCCTCTTTTATCTCCTTTACCTCTAGTTGATCTCCCGCTGAAGGTTTAGACACAGACCTAAAGGAGGAGATCTCCACTCCCCAGATTTCCCTTCTCCTAAGAGTGTACCTATTTGGTTTACTCTTTTCTGGTTCTGGTGATATATTCCTCGCATGGTCTTCCTGTGAAACGCTCTCCCTCTCGTAGTGTATCTTTGGCCCCCAGACTCTTTTCTTTTGTCCTACTGTAGACATTGAAGTTGTGGTAAATTTTATATTACCGTATCTATTTTTGCCATATAATTACAAGTCATAAGGATAACTCAAATGAGAGGCAGAGTCCGTGGTATCTGAGTCATACGGGCTTTAATATAATGCTTCGAAGCATGGGACATCGGATTCCATCACCACTCAGGTTCAGGAAGGGACATTCAACGTTTTATTAACATTACACATTATATATAGTAAAATGGTACAATGGAAACCAATACAGTAGCCGTAACAGGTAAAAAGAGAGGTGATAAGAACACATGTGCGTAACAGGAGGCGTGTAAGAAGGCGTACACATGGGCGTGCACTTGACATGTCAGAGGATCGTCACATGAAACGTCACAAGTGGGTGGATGCATAGAGAAAGTTGCAGAATCAGCAGAAACCTATAGCCTATATGCGCGCGCAGCTAGCATGACGTGAAGCTGGGGAGAACTGGGGGCTTTGACTTTTGCACGAGTAGATGAGACTAATGTCTGGGGTGTCAAAACGACCTTTACCTATAGCATATCTGATATCGTATGTTTTGAGGATGTAGTGTCTGGAAAGGAAAAGGTCTCTCGGGCAGGGGCCGTTCAACACTGAATGCGAGTGCGTGCATACGGATCCTCATGGCGAGTGCGGGGGCCATGGGCCTACCATGGTAACGGGAGCAGTAAATTACTTGCATGGAGACAGGAAGGCAGGGCCCTTTGCTCTGCAGCCGGGAATATGTTTACCTATTTCACTAGACTGGAATGTGTTTTCGAGGAGGCCGAGCAGATAACTTGTAGGTAAAACATCATCTTGGCAAGCGAACCAGGCCGAGCCGGGCATCGTTCGTCTGAGGCAGGAAGTAAGGCAGAGGTCAGGGATGCATACCTAACGGCAGCATTCAGAGGGAGGAAAGAACTCGGAGCCTCGTTTAAGGGCCTAACTCGACTGGGCCAGAAAACGTGGACGAGAACGTGAAAGTGCACCATGTAAAGACGTTGGCACCATAGGCCTAGAAGCCTAATTAACAGGATATTTATGCATGGCTGGATAGCTAACATGTTAATGTTGGACGCAAATGTATTTGCGTTTCTCTAGCATGTACAGAACAGAAGTTACACAACATACAAGGAACATGGGTGCATGGATAGGGTGCAAGTGGGGGACACATTGGTTACCTGGAAATTTCTATTACCTCATTCCCTCCTTGGCCCCTACCAAACCCTTTAAGATATATCTATATTCATAAGACCATCTATCTGTTCATATAACATCATTTGTTCATCTTTTATCATTCGGGAACGGGAACTTGGACCTGGAATACAGGCTGTGGCGCACAAGCCGCAAATCGCTGGCCCACATTGCAGACAGAGATAACAACTGAATGCTATGACCAATATAATTCCTAGGAATGATAGCAATTTCCATCCCCAAGCGGATATCACACTCCAGAGCCAACCGGACCAAGTCCAGGAGCCTGGATTCTGGTGAATCAGGTGAGCAATTTCGTGAAGCCGAGTAATGGCCTTATACACGGACGGCGCGTTATTTGGAATAAACACGCAACAACTGGATCCGATGACTCTACAAGCCCCGCCCCTATCTGCCAGGATGACATCAAGGACAAGGCGATTTTGAAGAACAACAAGCCTCATAGCAGACTGTTCCTCGGTCAAGTTACCTAATGCAGAAGTAGTCTCGATCACTACCGCTTCAAGAGTTCTTGTTAATCTGCGTATTAATTTACTGTTTTGGATAGGACCTATAAAGAAAAAGAATCCTTTATTGAAATCTGTGTATTGTTCCAATGTTGTCTCATTCTGAACGACAATCGGGGTCTTGATCTCCCTTCTATGTCTGATATGTACAAGACGTGGATTTCTGTGATAATCAGGCGGGGCTAGGAAAACAGGTGGCAATAGGAACGCAATATAACACGTCCCATCCCAATCCAATGGCAGACGTACATAAGCTGTCTGACCACATATGAAATAGGAATGGCGGGAAGCTTTGAAAGTAGACTTTCCTTTATCATGGAAATCGACCACAGTATTACAATCACTGTGTCCTAGATGTACTGAACCATTCTTTCTGACGCATAATTCACCTTTCACTGGCAAAACTGAAATAAACGGCAAGTCCGAATTAGTCTCAGACTGCACATTCAGGATCATAAGATTGATGGAAAAATTACCTAATTTATACACTTCATTTTCTAAATCGGTCCCTATCCTTTGAGGAAGACCGTCTGCGTCTGGGAAACATGCTTTATTCATGACTGTATTCAGGTTCCCCCATATCCAATTGCCTTGGGAAACCTTAGACCTACTATCTAGGGAAGACATTAAAGTAAACCATGCACCACACGAACCATTATGTGTGAACGTATAAGGAAAGAGGGGCAGAGCTCCCTTGAACTTCTGATAGGGAGGGAGTCGGCCACATACCCAGCAATTGGTGGCATTGCTGGTCTGGTGAGAATGATGTAACATACGGATGAATGTATTGTTGCGCATGGCTAAACGATAGGACAGTTCATGTGGGGGTAGGTCACTAAAAGTGTGCTCCACACTGTCATTAGAGGAAGCATGTATACGTGAAACAAGAGGGAAAAACACATGTAACATTAGACTTATGCATATTATCGTAAGACTCAGAAGAAACATGAAAATTAATGCAATTATGCATCTGCTGTGCAAAACTTTACAGTACTTTTTTCTTTTCTCGTTACTCCCATCTCTCTGACTACTTGGGTCTATCTTATTCATGTCAGAAACCTGTCTAACCGCTTCACCCGAGGGGGACTTAAACAATTAAACGCTGTCTGACTTACTAGACCTCAACTTGGTACGGTACTCCTCTTGGGGAGTTTTCTCTAGCAGGGGGAGTTTAGAGTCAGTCTCTAGAAGTGGGCAGTCCTTAATCGGGATTTCTGGACATAGTCCGTGAACTTTTTTGATGTGGCTCGAGTGCAGCCAGCCTTTTCTTCCTTCCAGCTTGACCGCGGTCCTCGTCGTCATCAAGACCAACTTAGGCTGTTTCCACCTCGGCTCCAGCGGACTTTTCCTGTCGAAGTTCCTCACGAGGACGTGCTCGCCGGGGACAACGTCATGCGGTTTCACTTGGGTGTTGTCTGGGAAGGCAGCCGCGACCTGTGAACGACAAGATTGTAGTGCAGACATCAAGGAAGCCAAGTAATCTGTCAGCATAGTAATATCAACATCTGTTATGCGTCTTGGCATAGGCGTACCCCACATGTTTGGGGGACGACCAAAAATGACTTCATACGGAGACAATCCTGTCCTAGAATGGGCTACCATTCGCATGTAAAAGAGTGCAACTGGCAGAGCTACTATCCAATCTACACCTTTCTCTGCACAAACTTTTGCTAGGCGTGTTTTCAGGGTCTGATTATGTCTCTCTACGAGACCAGCTGCTTCAGGGTGTCGTACGCAGTGGAACTTCCACTGGTAACCTAACAAGAGTGAAACCTGCTTCATGAGCTCGGACGAGAATGGCTGTCCATTATCTGAGTATACGACACGGGGCAAGCCGTATCGCGGGAAAAATTCATGAACCAACTGCTTGGCAGTGGTCGCGGCAATGTAATCTGGGACTGGATATGCTCTGTCCATCGGGAAAGGGCACATACAACTACAAGGACATATTTGAATCCTCGGGCATCTGTCCATCTCGATATAATCCATCTGGAGGACTTCAAAAGGATGGTCAAGGGGATGGAATCCACCTTGTTCCACGGGAACACCTTTGCCTGGATTGAACTGACAACAGATCATGCAAGTACGCACTTTCTGTTTTGCTGCTGCTCGTAAATGTTTATTGAACCAGAGGTTTTGAATGCTGTCTAACATGGCTTTTTCTCCTAAGTGTGCTGGACTATGGGCTGTGTTAATGATTACTTGAACCATAGAGTCGGGGAGGAACCATGTGGCTCTTCCCTTCGTCATCCATCCCTGATCTGTCTGGATCCCTCCTTGTTCAGTCCATTTCTTGGTTTCATCGGGAGTAGCATGTGTCTGTATGTCGAGTACGTCTAGAATGGGATCCTTCACTGTCATGCAATGTGTCTGTGATATTACGTCAGTCTTTGTCATGTCCGTTGGGATGTCTGTCTGAGCTGTGAGTTTAGCTGTTCGGTCTGCCAAGTCGTTACCCTGAGAAATAGTGTTGGTGACTTTAGTATGTGCTTTGCATTTCATAATGGCTATGGCTGTAAGTAAGTGTATTGCTTCTAACAGAGCTTGAATAAGGGGACCATGCTGGATCTTGGTACCGTGAGAAGTTAAGAAACCTCTCTCTTCCCAAAGAACACCGAAGTCGTGTACGACTCCGAATGCATACTGTGAATCTGTGTATATGTTTACTTTCTTGTTCTTGGCTAGTATACAGGCTTGGGTCAGAGCAATGAGCTCTGCAGCTTGAGCAGATAGTGTGTCAATACGATGTGTTTCTATGACTACAGTTTCAGTGGTCACTGCATAGGCGGCCACTAACTCCCCTGTGCTTGTTCTCATACATGAACCATCCACGTAAAGTGTCAGGTCTGGGTCGGTCAATGCAATGTCTGTCAAGTCTTGTCGGGGCTTCGTTACGGTATTGATGACTTCTACACAGTCATGTGGTGCTGGATCTGTTGTACTCGAGGGTAACAATGTGGCAGGGTTGAGTATGTTGCAGCGTCTGATTTCTATGTGTGTATGTATGCTGAAACAGTGTCAATTCATAACCTGTCAGTCTTGCTATGGTCAAGTGCTGAGTCTGGGTACGATTTAGAAGAACTTCCACAGAGTGTGGAACTTGTACTGTCAAGGGATGTCCTAACACTATTGAATCGCTTTGTCTGATTGCTAGAGCAGTCGCTGCAACTGATTTGAGGCACGCAGGCAAAGCCTGGGCCACCGGATCCAATGTACTGGAAAAATAAGCACAAGGCTTATGGTGTCCTGCTTGATCTTGTGTGAGAACAGATAATGCTGTGCCATCACGTTCTGTAACGAACAGTGTAAAAGGTTTACTGTAACATGGTGTCGCTAAAACTGGTGCTTGACATAAAGCTCTCTTCAAGTCATTAAAAGCTTGTGTATGTTCCTGAGTCCAAGGGAGGACAGTCGAAGTCGCTGCCTCCTGGGTTGTCAACTGTATGAGTGGTTTGGCTAGAAATGTATACTGGGGAATCCATTGTCTGCAGTACGAAGTGAGGCCAATAAAGGCCCGTACTTCCTTTTGAGTCTTGGGTTGTGGCAGATGTGTAATTAACTGGATACGATCTGGTGTCAACTGTCTACCCCTCTTGGACAGCAAGTGTCCAAGGTATACCACTTGCTGGGCACAGAATTGGAGCTTCGAAGGGGACACTTTATGTCCCTTCTTGGCCAGAAAATACAAGACTGTCAGTGACGCGCGCTCGCAATCACGTTCGGTCCATGCTGTGATCAATAGATCATCGACATATTGGAGCAGAGCAGTGTCAGTAGGCATGTGGATACTGTCTAGTTGTCTTTTCAGTGCTTGGCTGTAAATACTAGGACTTTCTGTAAACCCTTGAGGTGCACGTGCAAATTTGAAGCTTCGGACATTTAAAGAGAATCCGAACAAATACTGACTTTCAGGATGAATGGGTACACTAAAGAAAGCGTTCTTGAGATCGATTACAGTAAAGAACGCTGCTTCGGAATCAATAGCCGTCAAAAGAGAAGAAATGTCTGGCACTACCGGGTACTGTGGAACAATGCATTTATTCAATTCACGAAGATCAATCACCAATCGGTAGACTGGTGGTGCATTTGGGTCAGTTCGTTTAAGAATCGGAATGATCGGGGAATTACATACATTGGAATCGGTTTCTACAACCACTCCTTGGGCAATGAGCTCGTCAATAATATTCAGTAAGGCTGTTACAGCCTCGGGTGGCAATTTGTATTGTCGAATTCGGGGCAGTACAACTCCTTGCTTGAGAGTGACACGATAGGGAGTAATGTGCATACAACCTACACCAGTTGGACCTTGTGCCCATAAATGCTGTGGAACATTTTTCAATCTTGCATCAAAATCTCTCAACACATAGTGACCCTTAAAGTCACGTAGAAATAATCTCACTCCTTCCGGAGAACAACATATAACAGCTCCTAGAGCTTTCAGTGTTTTAATACCAAGCAGATTCTCAGGACATGCTTTCGTAAGTAACAGGTCAGTAGTTCGGGACAATGGACCAACTTCCAGAGAAACTGGCTTTAACACTTCATTAACAATAGGCTTTCCTGAAAATCCAAGGGAAACATTCTGTGAGCCTGAGAGGGGTGCCCCTGGAACCTCGTCATGACTAATGGTAGTTCTGCTCGCCCCTGTGTCAATCAAAAATTTTCTGTCTTTCCCTAATACCTGACTATGTACATAGGGACCATCTTGATCTACAGGAACCTCGATAAGGGGCAAGCCAACCTCCCTCTCTAGGCTGTTTCATGTGTACTGCTGATAATCGGGATAATCTGACTGGGCATACTGGTACATTTGCTGTGTGACATGTTGCGTGGCAGCAATAGGTTGGGGTTGGGGTACAGCTACTATCTGTTGCTGTGCATTCTGTGGATGTTGCGTATTCTGTGGGATATTCTGCCGAACGTGTTCTGGTCTAGGCGGACGTGGTCTTTCTTTCGTTTTGCCTGTAGCAATATTGTGTTTCAAAACTAAACATTCATTTATGTAATGTCCTGGCTGCTTACAATAGTTGCAGTTCCCTTTAACGGGAGCTGCAGATTGACCTGGCGGTGCTGTACCCTTTTTATGACCGTCAGCTGGAACAGATTGGGCAACTAGTACTTTCATTTTCGTGTCTCATACGTCTCTGTTCATGATCATGTTCCTCTCTAATTCTGTTCTGGTGATACTGTAACATTTGTAACATCTGGGAAGGGGTATTTGCTTGCCATGTGCTCTCGACTTTCAATACTCTATTCTTAACCTGTGGTAAGGAATTCTCGACTAATTTTGTTACAAAAAGATGTGGATATGATTCGCTACTTGTTTTCAGACCACTATTTATAATGAAACATTTCTCGAATCTAGAATAAAAATCACTAGTATCTTCATCTTGTTTCTGTTTGCAGGCTGAGATTGCATCCCAGTCTTCTTTCTTAATTGTCAGTAACCTCGGCAAAACCTGTACTAATAATCCTGGTAATGCTTTAGCTTTTTCCCCAAGACCTAAACCTGGGGTACGTCTATTTTCTTCGTCCTCTAATTCAGTCCAATTAATCTTTTTATCTCCCACCTCCCATTCTTTTTTTTTCAGTTTTTCGTAAATCCCTGCCGGCAACAATACTTTTAACATTTTAAGAATGTCGGAATACGTGTAATCTCCCATTAGTAACATGTCTTTTAATTCACGGTGGAACCCTGCAGGGTCTTTATCATGACAGGGCACTATTTTCTTCATTTCTAATAGTTCCATTTTGGTCAAAGGAGTGTATACGAATACTCGCTGAAGCGTACCCCCTGCAGCCTGGACGGGGTGCACTTCTCGTAAGGGATTCTGTCTTTCCATATGAAACGGTTGTCTTATTGGAGGTGGGGCAGAAACGAAGTGTGGAGTCAAGAAAGTTCTGTATTTGTGACGTTGTTCTAGAATGGTATTAATTAAATCAGTACCTAGACCTCCCCATCTCCTCAGGAGTAAATCTTGCAATATATTATACAATGGACCTGGATCAGATTGCTGATTTTCATATAGTGTAATGAGATGTTGGATCATGTATATACCAGCTAGTCGCTGTTCTTCTGGAGTAAGGCTCAAAAATGTTTGCGCTACTGAATCATCTTTATATATACTGTCATTCCCAGCCCATTGGACTGCTGACCGGGCTAGTTCCTGATCACGCATGGTATTAAGTTCATGATAACCTATTCTTTCTTTCAGTATTTTATCAGTGTCTTGGAATACATGTTCAAGAGAACATTGTTCTGGTATTGGAGAAAGGAACCGTTTCTTGTTTTCTAGACGAATGGATCTGTCAAAAGAATACTGTTTAGGGAGTTTCACTCTACCTACGTACGCTATTGTCTCTTGATTGTCTAATTGATTATCTGTTTCTTCCTCCTCTGAGGATTGATTCTTGTCTGACTCGGCTTCCCTTTCAGCCTTCTGTCTTTCATGCATTGTTACTATTTCTTTACGGATCTTTCTGGACATGGCATCTATACAATTCTGTTTATCATGTTTACAATCTGCAATATTCTGACTCCATTTTGTCAGTACATCCATCTCTTCTTTGACAACACCTGGCCGATCTCGTTCCCTTATCAAACAATTTATCATGAATCGTAATATTAAACCTTGTGTCTCAGCTTTCTGATAAGCCATGGCCTCGCGAATACATTCTGGTCTCTCCCCCGTTCTAATAAAATGATGTATATTGTCTAAATGGTTTGTCATTTCTGGTAATAACACCAAATAATCTGTAACACGTCGTAGACGTAACGAGGCTAACATCATGTCTCCTTCCTTGCCAGGTACTGGGTCATATCTACAATCCGTAATATACTGTCTAAGACTTTCATATGTCATCGCTTTCGGCATACGTTGCGTTGCTAATTCTCTGATTGTCATTCGTTTTAATTGTGGCGGGGTGCGAAGATGACCTCCTACTGCGCCTCCTGAGGCGGAAGCTTGGGCGTGAACTGACTGGACTGAAACTGCGGGAAGAGGTGGCATATGTACTGGAGGCGGACTCTGGGTCACATCTGTCGCGAAAGGATTAAGAGGACCAATAGTAGGTGGAACAGTAACAGTAGCAGTAGCTGTAGGGGAAGTAACAACAGGCGCGGGAAGCGTGATTCGGGAGCGTTGAGGGGTCGTGGCTTGAACAGTGGGTTGAACAGCCAGAGCAGGCTGCTGTGCATTATTAACTGGGGGTACATGAACATTGGTATATGCGGGAGCTACGTCATCTAAATAGGAAGAAAGGAAAATGTCTGCTGCTGTCTGTTTGTGACGGAGTTTAGTCGGAACCAAGGGTGGTGGCAAGTTACGGGGTACTTCCGGGGTTGCCTTAGGCAGGCCCTCGGCAAGAACTGGATACAGTCCTGTAATAAGTGCATTTCTCTGTCTGTCTTGTTGTTCTATTCTGACTCGTTCTCCTTCTTCTAGTAATTCTTTTTCTCTGGCTTTTTCGGATTCTTCTCTACTTCTTTCGGCTTTTCTGAGTTCTTTTTCTGTTCTTCTATGCGCTTCTTTACGCCATAATTCTATGGCATCTTTCTGGGATTGTCTGGCCTTCTTTTTCCACAATGTTTCTTCTACTCTCATGATGCAATCAGCATCCCATGTTCCTGAGATAGGCCATCTATACTTATCTTCCAGACCCTTAGTGTAGTCTGCCCATAAATCTAGGTACAGTATGGCATCTAAGCCATGCTTATTATACATAAAATGTCCAGGAGTGTCCCTAGGCGGGACAGGAACTGCTTCTTCTAATATCCCTTTCCTTGTTCCTATCTGACGTAACTTTGAAAACAGAGGCATGGTCGGATTACTTTAAACGTGGACACAGTAAAACACAGTAATGAATAGCAGAACAGTCATTCATACCACAACATTAAAACCACATAAAAACATTTTACCTGATACATAGAAAACACATAAGCACTAGAATCTCGAGTTGCAACACTAGAATACTGAATTACTGAATTACTGGATTACTAGATGCACTGCTAAAGCAGTACAGACAATACCGGTCCCATAAAGAGACACGTCATACCGCATCCACCTAAGTGAACACGTTCGGACCAGGACTGTGTACCCAGACCTGTCTTGACCGGGAACAAATTAATGAACCCGTCTAGATGCGTTCCCAACAACGGTACTCACCGGGAAGCAGAAACTGAAGGCCTCGGAAACTGGACTGGACTGGACTGCGTCAGGTGACGATTCTCCTACGCATGCGCTTCGGAACAGGTGGGCCTCTGAATACCTCGGACCTTGCTCTCTCGACTAGGGGCTCTGGTCGGGATCCTCCGCATTCCTCACCGCCTCGTCTGGATGCTGGGTTGCAGTCACCGTCTCCTCCGTAGGCCCGAGGGAGAATAGCAGGAAATCCCGCAGAAGTGCAATGGTTCCGTCGCGGCTGTAGAAGGGGTCAAGGCCTGCGGGACATCACCGGCGAGTGGGGAAGGGGGGGTCCCTGTTCGGGCGCCAAATTATGTGGTAAATTTTATATTACCGTATCTATTTTTGCCATATAATTACAAGTCATAAGGATAACTCAAATGAGAGGCAGAGTCTGTGGTATCTGAGTCATACGGGCTTTAATATAATGCTTCGAAGCATGGGACATCGGATTCCATCACCACTCAGGTTCAGGAAGGGACATTCAACGTTTTATTAACATTACACATTATATATAGTAAAATGGTACAATGGAAACCAATACAGTAGGCGTAACAGGTAAAAAGAGAGGTGATAAGAACACATGTGCGTAACAGGAGGCGTGTAAGAAGGCGTACACATGGGCGTGCACTTGGCATGTCAGAGGATCGTCACATGAAACGTCACAAGTGGGTGGATGCATAGAGAAAGTTGCAGAATCAGCAGAAACCTATAGCCTATATGCGCGTGCAGCTAGCATGACGTGAAGCTGGGGAGAACTGGGGGCTTTGACTTTTGCACGAGTAGAGGAGACTAATGTCTGGGGTGTCAAAACGACCTGTACCTATAGCATATCTGATATCGTATGTTTTGAGGATGTAGTGTCTGGAGTAAAAGGTCTCTCGGGCAGGGGCCGTTCAACACTGAATCCTCATGGCGAGTGCGGGGGCCATGGGCTTACCATGGTAACGGGAGCAGTAAATTACTTGCATGGAGACAGGAAGGCAGGGCCCTTTGCTCTGCAGCCGGGAATATGTTTACCTATTTCACTAGACTGGAATGTGTTTTCGAGGAGGCCGAGCAGATAACTTGTAGGTAAAACATCATCTTGGCAAGCGAACCAGGCCGAGCCGGGCATCGTTCGTCTGAGGCAGGAAGTAAGGCAGAGGTCAGGGATGCATACCTAACGGCAGCATTCAGAGGGAGGAAAGAACTCGGAGCCTCGTTTAAGGGCCTAACTCGACTGGGCCAGAAAACGTGGACGAGAACGTGAACGTGCACCATGTAAAGACGTTGGCACCATAGGCCTAGAAGCCTAATTAACAGGATATTTATGCATGGCTGGATAGCTAACATGTTAATGTTGGACGCAAATGTATTTGCATTTCTCTAGCATGTACAAAACAGAAGTTACACAACATACAAGGAACATGGGTGCATGGATAGGGTGCAAGTGGGGGACACATTGGTTACCTGGAAATTTCTATTACCTCAAAGTCTGTGATAAATTTTGTTCTCTATTTATTGGAGACAGCCGTATCAAGCATGCAGGAGCTGAGCCAGTACGTAGTTCCACTCTGGCCGAAATTTTCCTTCTAACTGCCAGTCCTGCTGCTGCCTCAGACCAGTGTCCTCCGCCAGGCGTTTGATCTTTTACTGCTGCCACTTCTCCACAACAGAATAAGCTAGGCATCCAGCACCGAGCGCACTATTTTACAATAAACTTTTGGCTGTCTAGACCTCCCAAAAATACTACAGGGAAGGCTGCCTAAAAGGGGCAAGCTACCAGAAACTTCAAAGTCAACCACGTTCTACTAAGTCAATGTGCTTGCACCTTTATATCCGCTTTATGCGCCTTATATCTTTAAACCTTAATTTTTGAAAAGGAGAGAAAAGGGGAGAAGAGCCAGAGAAAGATATTATAAAACCCAGGGGGGCCTTGAGTTTAACATTTTTAAAGGAAACAAACCAGTTTGTAAACCCCCGAGGAATATGACTGCAAATGTGCCAAATTCGCCTTGAAAACTCAAGTTAAAGAACTCATTGCCCGGAAGAAATATCGAGCATCAAGCACTCTCCTCAGCCCCAGCCCCAGCCGAATCCACCGGCAATGCACGGAAATCCAGAAGCCACCGCAAAGGACAGGCAGCAGACACACACCTCTGCTCCTCCCAGGCTCACCTTGCCTTAACTCTCCGGAAGGGAACTAGCGGTTTCAGGCGCAGGGGAAATGCAAGCGCCACCACCGAGAGACACACACCCCAAGGTCCCCTTCAAAAAATGGAACATTCCTCAATCTCAGTCCCCCCTTCACATCGACGTCTGAACTCGCCTCCGCGTCCCAGCCAAACAGGTGGCTCAAGGCGGCGCAAAGCGATGACTTACGCAGTCTGAAAAGCTCCCGAATCCCTCCCGAAGCCAGAGCCCGGAGCCCGCCAAACACACCAGCTCCGCAGATCCTCCCAGTCGGTCCGGAGCAACACAGCACTGTAAGTTGTTTTTTCCTAGTAGTATAAACGGTCATTCTTCGTAGAGAATTCTAAATGGCATCATGCCGCCGCTTTTTCATTTCTGTTTCTTTTACCTACACTTCATCCTTTGTATACTCGAGTATTCATGTGGATATACTGCCGAGCCTGCGACTGCTACTAGCTAGCAGCCACCATCTTCCCCCTGATAGAGAGGATGAACAGCCTTTTAAAAGATCAATTGAAAAAACTGTCTAATGGTTCTTTGCATGATTGGAGAATTCACCTAGTTGATGCTTTACAAATACTTCACAATAGACCTGTAATAATTCTGAGACCCCCATTATGCAAATGTTGTCCCCTTCAGTGAATGTGCAACCCCATACAGCAGTAGCTACCAATGTTTATTGGGAAAATACTCCTGGAGCCTGCTGGTCTGGATTTATATACTTTGAAATCTCATGTATTAAAGCAAAGAGATATTGTCCTCATTGAAGCTGGAATTGGTGTCCAAATACCAACAGGACACTTTGGTTTGATCGCTCCACGCTCTGGACTAGCGCTGAAAGGCATCCAGGTGCTGGGCGGTGTGATCGATTCTGATTATCAAGGTAAAATCAAAATTATACAGTTGAACAATCATGATCTAGATTTGACAGTTCAACCTGGTGATCGAGTTGCCGAGTTGGTTATAATGCCAGTTCCTGGAGGGGTGGTTAGAAAAGGGACTGCCCCAACCCTCCTAACTGTATGTGGAGAAGGAGGTTTTGGCTCAACTGATGAAAACCAAGGAGCCAGAGTGTGGGTACAGTCGCCTAATTGACCCCCTGAAACAGCTGAAATAATTGCCACGGGCAGTGATAATACGATATTGGTTATGAAACCTGGACAGGAAAAGTGGGACTATGTTCCCGCTGACAATTGTTACCTTCGAGAATGAATAATGCCTGTTTTGACTTGTTTTCTTTAGATCATTGGACGGATTGTCGCTGCGGGATGCGTCGTCGCTGGACTCCTTTCGGCATGGTGCTTTTGGGGCCAGATGGGCCGTGGAGGATCAACAGCGAGACAATCATCAGAGAGCGCAGGACGGATTCGATCCTTTTTCATACTACAAACATCTAGGAAAATCTGGACAATAAACTTCTTCATAGCTCCTATTTCTGCATGTCTAATAGGAGAAGCTCTCATGATATTCTGTTTACATGCCTTGTTTCAGTTCCAACTTCGACAACAGTCCTACTTAAAACTTTCAACGTTACGAATATTGATAGCAATGATGTTATTGACACGGTAAAGAGTCGGCTGTCAGTATATGACTATTGTGCCTCCTGCAGAGTGTTACCTGATCTTGACCTGCCGCAAACTTTCACCGTTACCACTTATATCATTACGGAAGGCAATGGTTGCTTTGAATTTACGTGCGATCCACGTTTAATTGCCAAATGTATTCAATCTAAATTAGAGAATGTTTCCATGCTTCCCCGACATGTACAGATATTGTGTTATACTCGTAAACACCATATGAGCCTTTCGGTTCGTAACTTTATGTCCTGTAAAACGACAATTCTTTCAGTTAGTTACTATAGGCACGTTCTATTGCTAAATGGATGGTTATTTTCCTGCGGGAATATGTCTTGGTCCTTTAATCCTGCGAACATTTCCGGTGGACCATGTGCCTTGGCCAGACTCAGTCTGGCTATGTTTCCTTTGCGACCATCTTTGCAAACTCGGACTGTACGTGAGGCACCTCCATTGGATAAACATTGTGAATCTAATTTGCATTTACTCTCTAAAACAGAATACGTGAGTTTAGCTGTTTCAGTTGTGGGAAATCTAGGGCTCTCCATTTATAATTCTAGAGCTATTAGTAAATTAGCGTGTCTCATGGTCAAATCTATCAATCACACTTCAACTGCTTTATCAGAATTTTTATTAGATGCACAGGGTGAATGCCAAGCTATTTTGCAAAATAGAACTGCCATTGATTATCTTCTTTTGAAGCATGATTATGGGTGATCTGACTTTGAGGGTCTTTGTTGTTTTAACCTAGCGGATCATTCAAGAGCTATTTAGTCCCACATTAATGCTCTGCATAATTTGTCACTGCAAGTTCGTCAACATTTGAATCAAGGGTGGTTTGATTGGCTTTTTGGGTGGTTGCCTGATTTTAATTTTCTTCGTTCTATTTTGGGTGGTGCACTCTTAGTAATCTCTTTTCTTATTGCTATATGTTGCTGCATCCAATGTGTACCCAATCATTTGAATATGTTCGACCTGGTACTTTATCAAGATCTGTTAGTTTTGTTTCCTATTATTCTAGTAATGATTTTCGTCCTGTTTAATGTTTGTATACATTCGCTGGAATTGGACAATGGTCATGGGTGGAATGTAGTGATTGAGCCATTTTTATGGATAATTGGCTCGATTATGACCATTGCCCACTACCATCTCAGTATATTTTGCTCTAATATAGTGCTATGCAGGTCTGCATAATATAGATTGGCTGTAAATAGGTCTCGATAATGTTCTTTCTGTGTCTGACTATACTTGCTTAAAGGCAGGGCTTACTTATTTGCCTTGGCATATTCTAATGCCATCTTGCATACTAATTCGGGCTCTTTGCTGGAATAGTGACCTATGCTTGAGCGACTCCATTTTCTAAGCTGTCGCCATCTTCTAAACCTTTTTGGGTGAGGAGTCATGTTTTACTTCTCACTTGTTTTTTGCACTTCGGATACTAGTAGGAACCGGTTTTTGTCGGAGGAATGTGCTCAATCTGCCTCAAAGTCATAACAGACGCCTAGCTAGCTGAAGCTGTGACCTTGGCACGGGGGTGGTACAGGAATCTGAAGAGAACAGGGGGTGAGGCTTGCTAGAAGCTTCAACCAACGTTTTCACTTGTACTTAAGGGGGCATTCGGGTCTCAACCACTGGTAGTTCATCACAGTACAGAAGTGTAGCTGTGACGGTGGAGCAGAGAATCCTGATTCGGCTGGAGAAACGGACGCCCCTCTGGTGAAGTGGAAGCGGGATGTGTAGAAACTTGGTGAGGTGTTCCAATAACTCTTATTTCCTAACTGTTCTTATCTAACTATTGTCTCCTATTTTCAGGCTATATGCTGATTTACATATAAGCTCTACATATGTGTATTCTAATTGCATTAGCAATTGTTTAGGGATTGATTTGAAGAAGGTCTATTGTGACAGTAGTAATTTCTTTCTTTTGTCCTTCCATCATTCTGTAATAAAGAAATCCCAGAATAAATACCATTATTTGCCTGTATTTCTTGGGATGGGAGGTCGGGCCTTTCTGGTCCATGTGCTGTAGCATCGGAAAGGATGGTAAGTTTCCCTTCCTGCAGGTAGTTGTTGAAGGTTGGGCTCCATTCTTATCCAGGGAAACCAAAACCAGTAAGTAATCCACCCAGAGGCATTGCTAGGAGGGGTATACGTTGTTTATACAGTCCCACCTGGGTGGGCTTTGTTGTGTTGTTTTTTTCGGGTTGTTTGCGTTGTTGTCACCACTGGTATTGTTGTTGCTTGCATTGTTATTGTTGTTTGCGAGCTCCTCGTCAATAGCCATATATTCTAGGTAATTATTAGTATTATTCCTTTCTTGGGTAAGAATTGTGAAGTGTTGTATTCTTTTGGGTCCTGAGAAGGGATAAGGTAAGTATGCCCTGGTGATTGGCAGAATTATCAGGTCATTACAGTGCCCTAGGGAGGTGGCGGTCCCCGGTGCCTACGGGGAACCATGTCTTCCACCCGCATTACTTAATAAACATTTGCCCTGGAGAGATGGTGGTCCCCAGGGCTTTCCTAAGCCTTAACCCCTTGCATGCTTATGACGAGCTCAGCTCGTAATGAGGCACAGTGGAGCTGTACTCATGACAAGCTGAGCTTGTCATAACGGCCGCGGATGGCCCATGTGGGGCTAATTCCCAGCCTGTGCAGGCATTTTATGGGAGTGGGCGGAGTCGTAACAAGCCCAGCTCGTCATGAGCACAGCTCCACTGTGCAGCATGACGAGCTGGGCTCGTCATGAGCACTGCGGTGCCGCGTGCAGGCCCTCCCCCGCACTGCGGGGGAATTAGCCCAGCATAGAAGGGGATAAGAGGGTGGGCCGTGGGCCCCCCTTCTATTTCTCCTTTTCTCCCAGGAACTAGCCCACCCGGGGGTTAATTAAAAACAAGCGTGAATTTGCGAATATCACAATTTACCGGTATTTTTTGAAAGCATTTGTAGCCTGTTGTGGTCCCTATGGGACATCAGGATCACATTTATGGATTCAGGCTATTTCTACCCTGCATCCTTTTCTATTTTTTTTATTTTTTGGGGGGACTCGGTTGAAGTCAAGTCCCAAGATAGCTGCCAACAGCTCCTGGTGAAAGTGTTGGCAGCCAATCAGAACTCTGCATTTCCCTGCAGTAGCTCGTCATTTTTTTCAAAATTGTCGTGGCCACATATAGCAATTAATTTATTTCCTTAAATTTCCTAATGACTACTGAACAGATTCACACCAAATTTATGAAAGTGTGATCTACGGAACCAAAACTTCCTTTTTGCCAAATTTGGTGTAATTCTGACCAGTGCCTAGGGCTACAGCTTTGACTAAAGATCGTATGGGAATTACCAAAGGAAACACACCTTTTTTAAACCCTCTTTTGCTTGCTCCCTGCTTGACAAGAATCACAGGGACACTTTTTTGGGTACATTTTGTGAAGATTTGTCAAATGATGCCAAAGGTATAGGCAAGTGAAAAAATGTTTTTCCTATGGAAATATGGTCCCAACTATAACTACCTACTGGTGACAGCCAGTAAGTAATATTTATACTTATACAATATATGTATATATATATATTCATTGGAGAGGAATGATCTTAACCTCAATTTCAGCTCATCAATCAGTGCAACTACTTTGATTTTTCTTGACGTCAAAGTTTTTGTCAGAGAAGAGATCTTGTGTACAAAAATTCATAGAAAACCGACGTTCTGCAATAGTTTGTTGCATGCGAACAGTGGGCATCCAAGTAAACTCAAATGAATCATTCCTTATGGTCAAATGCTGCGAGCCAAAATGAATTGCTCAGAATTGGATGACCTGGAAAAGGAGATTGATGGACTGAGTTAGCGATTTCAAGAGCGGGGTTATCCCATAGAAGGAATTACAGTGGCAAAAGAAAGAATGAACCTGAAAAGAAGAGCCGATCTCCTTTCACCAAGGGAGAGTAAAAATGACGACAGGACACGCAACCCAGACAAAAAGGAAAATGTGACTAGAATAATTGTCGACTATAACAACCACAGTTATGAACTAAAAAAGGCTTTGAAAAGAAATTGGAACATCTTAATGCTTAATGAAACTTTAAAAAGAGAACTTGACCTCCTATCCCAGCATTACTTACAGAAAAACCTCATCGCTAGGTGACATTTTAACTCAGAGTCACTTGCAGCAAAAAAAAATCATAGCCTACAACACCTGGGTTCTGGAAATGCTCCAAATGCAAGGCCTGTGAACATGGCACAAACTTAACAGAGTACAGACTACAATGCGGACGTACTGAAAAAATAAGGGACCACATAACATGTGAATCTAAGTGTGTGGTATATAGATTGTCGTGCCCTTGCGGAAAACTCTACATAGGGAGTACAATAAACAAACTTAAACTTAGAATCCTGCAACATCTAAGAGCGATCAAAAATGCGGACACGAGCTACCCCATGGCGATACATTTTGCTAAATACCATCAATCTAACCCAAGCTTGCTGAGATATGCGGGAATAAAACTATGCAAATTATCTGAAAGAGGGGGAGATCAAACACTACTGTTACGCAAACTTGAATCACGAATGATCTTAGCAATGGGCACAGAACATCCCTTTGGGCACAACCTGGATGCCGAACTGTACGTACATCTGTGAAATCGGTATGAAATCATAAAATGGCTTGCTGATCCATGAATCCTTCTGTATCTTGACTTATATATCTGCATTATTGCAAAATATCTAAGAAGGAAAGTCGCCACAACAGAGATCAAGTTTGTTCAATCTATATACGATGTTTGTGACAAAACTAATACCTGTACATATAGAAAGACTTTAATTCAGTGAAATTCAAAACACAATGCATCCCGAACTCAATTCTAAATTCGATTGTACTTTACAAATTGGAATTGCAGACACCTGGTGTAATGTTGAACTGTGATAGCTATTAGAGAGGGTAGAATGCAATGTACATATTAGGGAATTGGTTTTGAAGAATGACTGAACTGTCTTTTAAATAATGTGAAATTTGTACAGTATAAGTGTACTTTACACTAAGTTTTGTCACTCGGATTCTACTTATGGGAGGGGTTACAGTACTTGACTGGACACTACAACCCGGAGTTGAACGAAAAATATGCACTCCTATCAGTAGAAAATGTTATATTGTATATAGACTCTAAATATTCTAGTGCAATGTGTACATAATGTAATAATCTAACAAAGAGTACTTTACAGTAATGATTGGTTTGTAAAGCATTATCACAATGCACTTTTGATACCATCTACAAAATGGCGACTATTTCTGTACCTAAAAGTGAAAACAAGGTTGACAGTCTAGACTTTTAATAGAAATGGAAAAGGGAACTTAATTTTTGTACTGCACATAGCACTTTAAAAAAGGTCTAGACATCAGGGACTCTATGGTCCAGTGGAAGGCTTGTAGTAGCCGAAACGCGTAGGCCGTCCTAATCGTTGCACGTTCTTTTTGCACATGGTGTGTAAATAAATACTTTTGTTTAAAAACTTACCTGTTGCTGTGCCGTGACTTCTATCGCAAGGAGCGAGGTGAGAAGATTCCAAAGGAATATATATATATATATATATATATATATATATATATATATATATATATATATATATATATATATATATATATATATATATCCAGTACAAAAGTTGTCACCAGTATCCATAAGACAACAAGCTGAGGCCCAGTTGCATTCAAGGTGAGTTTTTAATGGCAGAAAACACCCAACACGTTTCGCAGCCGCGGCCGCTTGATCACGAGTGAAAGTCAGTGTTTAGTCAATAAAGATATATACAAAACAGCGTTTGGTCATGTGACACAAAAAGTGAAAACATACTCTCTTGTTAATTTCACAAGGCTCCTTAACCCATATATAATAACATAATTACCTTTCCTTAAATCATTACATTCGCTGATTTACGATGTATAGGTAAAAAACGAAAAAACTGTTAAGTAATCGTCCATCGTTTTTTGTTCTTACGTATTCAGAACTACAACTCCCATAGTTCATAGCGCACACATTCTCATAGTGAGCAAATTAACGCTGTTCTGCGCTATTCCATTTCCATAGCCCAAGTGGGCAAAAACTTTAGTTCATGCATCAACAATGTTATTCCAGCAAAATGTAAATTCAAAATTATATTTAAACAGAATCGCATGATTTCATCATCACATTCTTTCACGCTCTAGTGGGCTCAATTGCTTCCGAACTTGTATTATCCCTTCTTCGGGTATATATACACAGTTCATATTTGTATATCGCAGGTTTTCATATATCATTATATATTTGCGACTCCATCTCAATAATTATCCATGTATTTTGCACTAGAGCAGTGTCCATAATGTCAATTCAATTTGCCCTAGTGGGCATCATGCAACCATTCCGTCATGGCCATCATGAAAAAACTCCTGATTTACGGATTTTGACGCATTCATTTGTATTTATACAAAGCAAAAAGGTTCAATACTTTCGTTTTTTCATACCCAAGTATGGTGGAACCACCAAATATCTGTAACAAGAGAGTATGTCCATTAAAATACAATCAGACAACACTGGACATAATTGAAATTTAAAATTTAAAAGAAAAGTTATTATACAGATTTTTATGTTTTAACAGCAACGTCAGACACTTGGTTATTGTTTTTTAACCCAGATGGACCGCTAGTCCCTCATCTCCATTGTGTCCTGAAGGATACAGTGTTTGATATTTGATTATCATTTTCGATTCTAATGTTCGCAATTCCTTCAGTCTGCCCCCTCCTCTTTCTCTTTTGGGAACACTGTCTAATATTACAAAAGAGAGCAGACTAGTGTTTTGTTTATGTGTGTTGAAAAAGCGTCGAGCAATGGGATATTGTTTGTCGTGATGGTAAATTGCCCTGAGGTGCTCCAAAACTCTTTTTTTAGCTTTGTGTTTTGTGCTACCAATGTAATATAAATTACATGGGCACCTCAGGGCATAAACAGCATATTCCGTCTCACACGAAACATGTTTTTGAATTTTGAAAGGACCACAGTGTGCGGATAACTTTACTGATTTACAGCTGTAACTATATTTACAGGCTTTGCACCTGCCACACACAAAGAATCCTTGCATATTCCCTGTTGGTGTTTTAGTGTGTCTTGGTAACATTGCTGGACTAAGAATATCTTTAAAAGATTGCGCCGATTTTTTACACGTACAAAACCAGTGAAATTTAGCAGTTACAGTTACCTGAACTAACTATAACTTACGCGCCTGCAATACTCTGCTTATGACCTCATATATTACATCTCTGATGATCTCTCATGACATGGTCAGTGACATCACTGATGACATCTCAAATGACATCTCTGAGTGATGCTGCTTCTAACATATATTATGTGAGTGGATGTGTGACTTTGTGTATCCTTGTTTGGAATGGTGAGTTGCTGTATGGGTGTATGCATGGGTGTGTAAGTAGCTGTGTGGTTGACTGAGCTGGTGTATGAATGGCTGTATTGCTGATTAAGTGGGTGTGTCAGTGGCTATTATGAGTAGTGAGTGGCAGTGTGAGTGGCTCTAAGGGTGGGTAACTGAGTGTGTAGTGACTATATGGGTGAGTGAGTGGGTGTCTAAATGGTTGTATGAGTGAGTGACTGGGTGTGTAAGTGGCTGTATAGGTGAGTAAGTGGCTGTTTAAGTGGGTGTTTGGTTAAGTGAGTTGGTGTGTGAGTGGCTGTATTGGAGAGTGAATGTCTGTGTGAATGGCTGTATGGATGAGTGTGCAGAAGTGTGAGTGCTTGTACGTAAGTGATTGTGTGGGTGTGTGAGTGTGAGAGTGCTTGCATGGGTGAGTGAGTGACTATGCTGACAGTCTGTAAGGGTGATTGAGTGGGTGTGTGAGTGACTGTGTAGGTCAATAGGTGGGTGTGTGAGGAGCCTTGGTGATGCAGCATGTGCAAGGTAAGTGTTTTTTTTTTTTTTAGGTTTCCCTGGTTGTTGTATACCGACAGACCCCGCCCCTCCCCCTGCCCCACTGCTCTTAGGTACATGGACCATATATAGTTAGGGATTAGCATTTACAAAACCTTATTTTACTCACACAAAACCATTGAAATTCGCATATATAGTTAGTTGCACTAACTATATATCGCGCACCCGCAATCCACTGCTGATGATGTCACATATTACATCATTCATGACATGGTCAGTGACATCACTGATGACATCACTGATGACAACTCAAATGACATCACTGATGACAACATCCAGTGACTTTCTGTTTCTGTAAAGTTAAAATATGTCTTACATATTGAAGAATGAGTGGATGTATAAATGTCTGGATGAAAGATTTAGTAGGTGCATGACTAACTGTATGAGAGAGTGATTAAATGTGTCTCACTGAGTGCATAGGTTAGTGATTAAACTGTCTTAATTTATGCATCATTATATCTGTTGTTCTGTAAAGTGCTGCATGTGTTGATCAGTACCTATATGAGTAACTATATGTGTTATTGATTGGTTGCCCAAGTATTTGTATGGGAGAGTAAGTGTGTGTGTGTGGGTGGCTGGGAGGTGTGTGACTCTGTGCATAGATGTGTGAACAGTTGATTCACTAGATGTATGGGTTCAAAACTGCATGTGGAAACAGCTGTATGGGTGGTTGTCTGTGTACATGAGTGTATTGGTGAGTGAATGGATATGTCAGTGCTACATGTCAAAGTAAGTACATTTGTAAAACACAGTACAAGTGAGAGTTGACATATATAAATTACTGTGTATAAGAGCAGGTGAATGTGTGAGTGGCTGCATGGATCATTTAAAACTTGTATCAGCGATTGTAAAAGAGAGTAAATATGAGTTAGAATATGTTTGAATAAGTAAGGTGTGTATAACTGTATAGTAGAGGAAATGGGGGTGTGATTGATTCTTTGCATGACTGACTAGGTGTATGAGTAACTCCATGGATGAGTGACAATCTGTGAGTGTCTGTTTACACTGAGTGTATCTAAGGTTATATTAGAGTCTGAAGAGGTTGATTGTATTATCACATGAATGATGTCATCAGTGATGTTGTCAGTGATGTCATTTGAGTTGTCATCAGTGATGTCATCAGTGATGTCACTGACCATGTCATGAATGATGTAATATGTGACATCATCAGCAGAGGATTGCGGGTGCAATGGGCAGCATTTTGCAAAGTGGTGGAGACAGGGGGCTGGGCCTCCGACCAGCTCTCAGGACTACTGCTGTGTAGAACTTATTGGAGGAACCAGGAGGGCTTCTTGGCCCCGAGGTCCCTCAGGAGTAAAGTGGACTTTATCCCACAACCAGCCGGGCACCACAACCCATGTTTGCAGAGTGGTGGAGGAAAGGGGAGTGGCCACTGAAGACCATGCAGGACTTACTGGAGATAACAGGAAGGGTAGTTGGCCCCCAAGGATGTCCTTCGGGGCCAACTAACCCTCTTATTACCTCCAGTAAGTCCCACACAGCAGGATTGCTTGGACCTGATAGAAGGCCACACACCCTTTCTCCACCACTCTGTAAACATTCTTCCTGGTGCAATACTAGTAGGGGGATAAAGTCCCCTTGGCCATTGAGGGTCCTAGGGAGCCAACTACCCCTTCTTTTACCTCCAACAAGTCCCACACAGTGGTTCTGCTAAGAGGTTTCCAGTGTCCATGCCTCTTTCTCCATCACTTTGCAAATGCACCTCCTGGCACACTACTTGTTGGAAGATGAATTTCTCTTAGCTCTTGCAGGTGCGTGGGGGCAAACTAGCCCTCCTGTTACCTCCAGTATGACCCACACATGTAGATTTCTGAGAGGTCGTCAAAGGACACACAACGTTACTCAACCAGTATGCAAACTCTGCAACCCACTACTAGTTGGGGAAGACATCCACTTTAGCCCTGAGGCCCTCAAGAGGCAAGGGGACCTCATTTCTCCACCAGCAGTATGCTGAGAAGCACATCTACAGAGTGGTGGAGAAAGAGGCCATGGCCTTCGACGACTTCTCATCAATCCCACTGTGTGGGGGATACTGGCAGTAACAGTAGGTCTTGTTGGCCCAAAAGGACCCTCATCAGCCAAGGGGACTTTATCCCCCAACCAGGAGCACCAGGAGGCACATTCACAGAGTAGCAGAGAAAGGAAGCGGGCCCACTAGTGAGTTGCCGACTTTTTTAATTTTAAATTTTTTAAGAAGGGAGGCCACGTGGCCCCCATTCCCTTTTTTGGGTCCCAGGGATTCCATCCAATGGGGCCTGCCCCTTTTTTTATTAATATTTTTTTAAAAGAGAAGGGTGCTGAGCGACCCCCCTTCCCAGGTCGATTTTGGCCCCGGAGACCCCATCCCCAAGGGCTTGGCTTCTCTGTTGGGGACCACGAGAGGAGCCTGAAGGCCCTAGCAGTCTTTGCTGGCTCCCCACCTCCTGCAGGAGCTGGCACTGCTTTCAGACCCAGGAAGATGCTAACATGCAGCTCCCTGGATCCCACAGCAATATCTGTTTCCATGCTCATTTCACAGTGGGCAGGGAATCAGACATGCTCTGCTTTCAGCAAGTGAAAGCACTTTTGCTCTTGATTGGCTTAGTGGGAGCTGTGCTGCGGTGGGCACCCCAGGACATTGCTGGAGCCAGCTCTGGGGGGTGGTTTCCAGGTCATGTACCGCTCCACAAGGTGGCCCTGGTGGCCCCATTCCGTTGTTCAGTAAACCCCGGGGAGGTGGTGGGCCCTGGGGGACCACATCAAGACCCCATTCATTCTTGTATTTGTGCCCCACAGAGGTGTTGGTCATGGCAGCTGCATGGGGGGTTGGCGCCCCAAGGCATTATTATTTATTTTAGCCCCAGGTAGGTGGTGTCCCATAGGGCTGCCATAAGGTAGGTGGTGTCCCATAGGGATGCCATAAGACCTCCGCCACATTGTTTTTGCTAATAATTAATGTTTGTGCACCAGGGAAGTGGTGGTCCTCTGGGCAGTGGGGGTGTCGAGCACCCCCCTGAATATACATACAACAGTGCCCCGGGGGGGTGGCGATTGTTGGGGCAGCGGGGAATTGCAAAAAACACAGTTGATGGACAGAATGCAGAACAATGTCTTACATTCACCCCAGTACAAAGATCTGGGCCTAAATCCATAGCATTTAAAGGTTTTTTAAATGCTAATTTTGAATTATAATTTTCATTAAATTTATGTGTTTTTCAGTAATTTTGAAGTTTGTGGTGATATGTTGTAACTTTAATACCATAAAAATAGTTTATGTAATTTTTTTTGTTTGTTAACAAAATATTATAATGTCTTCCCTTTAAAAAACAATGCACACAATGCCAAGTGTAGCGGTGATGTGCTGGACAGACCTCACTATGCAGAGCACAGACCTCTCCATGTGTACATATACTGCTGGTGCTTGTAGTATTGTGGACAGTGGACACAACCATGTTACCTCAGGCAGTGGAGAAGATCTATGTCATGTAGCTTTGTCCCCTCCTTGTAAACAGAAGCAGAGAGGGCTGGTCCACTCCATCATAGGAGTGTGGATAAATAGGTCGGGGCTGTGGGCGTGGTTCACTTCTGGGAAGGCCAATGCGTCTGCCAGAGCGTTGGCCCTCACCCTGCCATGAGGCGGCAGCTGTGACCGCCAGGCACCTTGACATAGGCCCCCTGCGAACCCAGCGGCACAGCACCTCAGAGTTATGTCTGTACAGACTACTGCCTTCGATGTACACTGCAGAGAGCAGGGCTCACAATTCAGATCACGTCGCGATTGCAGATGACACAGTCCAGTAGGCAACAGACTTTGCTACTAGTCCAGCCCGCCCGGACCACACATCATCGCTGGCTGTGCACACGCTGAGTGCTTCAGGTGCCACTAACGCAGTGCACCGCAAATCACTGCCACATAACCTTATTGAGGCAGAATTCAATAGGCAACAGACATTGCTACCAGTGCGGCCCGCCCGGACCACGCATCATCGGTGACTGCGCTCACGCTGAGTGCTTCAGGTGCCACTAACTCTGTGCAGCTCAAGTCAACGCCACGTGGCTGTGGACCCTTGCTGACCACTGTGTCCAGCCTACACTGCGGTCAGCAGGACTCGCAATTCAAGATTAGTGCTGATGAAAAATGTGTAATAGGGTATAATCGGTTAAGAAGACCAAATGCTCCCAATCTGTGCAGCGCAAGTCAACAGTATATGGCTGTGGGCCCTTGCTCCAGCCTACACTGTGGTCAGCAGGGCTCACAATTCAAATTCAGTCTTGATTCATTAATTGAATAATTCCTTAGGCAACAGACATTGCATCCATTACATCCCGCCCGGATGACGCATCATCGCTGGCTGAGCACACGTTTGAGTGCTTCAGGTGCCACTTACTCGGTGCAGCTCCAGTCAACGTCACGTGGCTGTGCGCCCTGGCTGACCGCTGCCTCGGGCCTACACTGCGGTCACCAGGGCTCACAATTAAAATTGAGTCTTGATTCATTAATTGCAGAGTCCAGTAGGCAACAGACAGTGCTCCCAGTGCGGCCCGGCCAGACCATGCATCATTGTTGCCTGTGCACACGCTGAGTGCTTCAGGTGCCACTAACTGTGCAGCTCAACTCAATGCCACATGCCTGTGGGCCCTTACTGACCCCTGCCTTTGGGCTACACTGCGGTCAGCAGGGCTCACAATTCAAATTTAGTCTTGATTCATTCATTTCAGAGTCCAGTAGGCAACTAACTATAACGTCCCTGAAACCTACATATTTTGACAATGTATTCCATACATATTTTATCTTTTGTTCCATAGGCCCACACTGCAATCAGCAGGGCTCACTATTTGAATTCAGTCTTGATTTATTAATTGAAGATTGATTTGTACACTATGTCCTCGGATTTTGTCAAGAGGAAGTGACAAAAAGCATTCCTCGATGTATGTGCTGACTACTGCTTTCCATTTACACTGCGGCTTACAATTCAGATTGAGTCACGATTGCAGATGACACAGTCCAGTAGGCAACAGACATTGCTCCCAGTGTGGCCCGCCTGCACCACGCATCATCGCTGGCTGCGCACACACTGAATGCTTCTGATGCCACTTACTCAGTGCACCACAAGTCAACGTTAGAAAAGGTGTTGGGGTCCCTGTCTTTACTGTGGTTGGTTAGATACACTAAACCATGTCTCCTGATTAGGGTTTACCATTAGAAATTAAAGTGATTCTTCATAACCTTATGACAATTAAATGGCAGATGAATACCAAAAACAAAAGCAGTGCAAAGTAGACAAAAACCATAAGATCACTTAGGATTAATAACACTAAGCAAACAATATTTATCGAAAATAAAACATGAAATTTATTACCTCCCAAACGGGTTACAATCTAAAACATATTAAAAACAATTAATAAAAACCACCAACAGTGGTAATGTCATACATCTATATGCAATCAAGGGTAAAACAGTCATGTACAGTCAAGAGTGAAACAGTCGACGCGGCGTTTCGGTGCTTTGTTTGATCTTCACACCTTCTTCAGGACATTTACAACAATTGACTTGGCATCTGTATTTCTATTGGGAAGAGTATATCAATTCTTTTCCACTGTTATAATGATTTCTCAGCAGTTCTGCTATCACTGGAGCTTCAATGTTAATGAACGAATATTCTGTATGCACGGAGGGGCCACCGTTGATGCTGGGGATATTTCTTAAGGCAGTTATAAACCTGTTGTTATTTCAGGTTCGTCATATGGCTTCCTAAACTTGATGATATTTGCCGATACAAAATTTCTCTTGTTTAATTTGTGGAGAGAGTCTTGTGTGGAAAATACGGCCTCCCTGCTCCTCCGTGCTCTCGTCTGTGTTGACGCCTTCGTGATGATTCGAGGCAGAACTCGAATCATCACGAAGGCGTCAACTCAATCCCATAGGGTATCTCGGCGCTTTGCTAGCCAAAAAGTTATCGTAGTCTTTAAAGTGCATTAGAGGGACTGAAATGCTTCCTGGAAGAGGAGTGTTTTCAGGGCCTTTCTAAAGGATAGGTGGTTGATGTTCATCCTCATTTCTGTGGGAAGTTTGTTCCATAGGGCAGGACCAACCGCTGAAAAAGCTCGGTCTCCCTGCCTGGATCTTTTTGTAGCAGGGGGTTTCAAGAGTGCTTGGTTACTTGAACGGAGTGACCGGCTGGGTTGGTACAGTTCAAGAGATTGAGAGAGATATTTAGGACTATCCCCATATAAGCATTTGTGAACCGTACAGCATATCTTGAAACTGATACGCTGTCGTATAGGGAGCCAGTGTAGCTCTACCAACAAAGGCTTAGAGGGAGTCCTGGCCGGCGCACCCATGACCAGCCTAGCTGCCGTATTCTGGACCACCTGCAAACGACCTACTGCATCAGCGTTTGCTAGCGTCAGCAGGCCGTTGCAGTAGTCCAGACGGCTAGTAACCAAAGCCTGCACGAGTGTCTTCCTGTAGGTGTCAGGAAGGTAAGGGAATACTCGTCTTAGGAGGCCAATGGTATAAAAGCATAGTCCTGCAATGTGATTGGTGTGCTCCTTAAGGGTCAATTTTTGGTCAATCTTTACCCCTAGATTTTTAACATGAGGCTTAGATGTGGAAACTGGGCCCAAATCCAGCGGCCACCATTCAGGAGACCAGAGGAGGCTCGCCTTGCCGAAGAGCATAACCTCTGTTTTTGCAACGTTACATTGGAGGCAATTTGCGGCCATCCAATGTGACACTGCCCTCATACCCTCAGCAAAATTTTCCTTGACTGTAGGGCCAAGGGAGCTGAAGGGTAGAGGAGCTGGGTGTCATCAGCGTAGCAAACCGGTATGAACCCATACTTCCGTACAATCTCAGCAAGGGGGGCCACATATACATTGAACAATGTAGGGCTGAGACATGAGCCTTGTGGCACCCCCTTTGTGAGCGCCTTCGAGGTGGAGCGATAGGGGCCCAGGCTGACAGATTGCGATCTCCCGGAGAGGAAACTCTCCAGCCAAGATAGTGCTGAGCCTCCGATCCCTACTCCCTGCAAGCGGCTGAGGAGGATGTTATGGGACACGGTATCAAAGGCCGCAGACAGGTCCAACAGCACTAATATAATGGAACCTCCTCTATCCTGTGACATTTTGATCTTATCAGTCACTGAGAGGAGGGCCGAATCAGTGCTGTGGTTGGGCCTGAAGCCAGATTGTGATTGGTCCAGGCCCCCTGTCACCTCGATATAGTTGGAAAGAATGGTATTAACGTGTTTCTCAGCCAATTTGCTAATGAAAGGGAGAAGGGAGATAGGGCGGAGGTTGGAGAGTTCTGACCAGGGAAGGGTGGTGTTTTTCCGTATGGGGTTCACTACCGCTTCTTTCCAGGGTTGTGGAAGTTGTCCCTCGGCAATGGAAAGATTCATAAGCTTCTGAATAGTGGGGCCTAATGATTCCATCAAGGGGGAGATCAATTTTGCAGGGATCAGATCAGTGGGGGAACCAGTCTTCATATTGCCAATAAGGGTAGTCAGGTCTTTTAAGGTAACTTCTGGAATTGCATGGAGCGTTTTGTCAGGGGTCATTGTGGGGAGAGTCTCAGAGGCCATAGTCTCTAAAGGACCTGTGACTTTCGTAATTTTCTTATATATCCCCTCAATTTTTTCTTCGAAGAACTGGGAAATGTTATTACAAAGATCTTGAGTAAAAACATCCGGGCTCTCACATATTACAGGGTTGGTAAAAGTCTGTATGATTTTAAATAGCTCTCGGGTGGAGTTACCTGCCTCTGTTATTTGGGAGGTAAGACTGATTTTCCTTGCTCTTTTTATGTTTTTATAATAGGTGGTCATAGCTGTTAAATATCGATCTTTGTCTTCCCCCTTATGTGACCGTCTCCAAAGTTTCCAATATGAACTCATGTATCTGTATGACCAGTTACGTGGTGGGGACACAGAATAAATAGTGTAATACTGGGGCCAGAAAGCGCAGTGGCATGTGTGAATTACTTAAATATTGACCGATCCATTAGCGTAGTGCTTGAATACGGGTCAATCAGTGTAAGCCGACAGCGCCTCTGAGCACGTGTGGCAGAAACTGTGGATGCCCATTAAGCATACTGTTTGAAATCCCATGCGCGTCAGTAGCCAATATCCACCGTCTAACTGCAATTACTAATATGGCATTAATGCAGATATTCCCGTAGTGGTTTGGTGTAACATGGGAGAATTTATATACACCTGTGTATGCCTAAAAACAAGCTTCCAGTGGCCCTTTTCCTGTAACTGCTCATCTGATCAGTACATTGCCTGGACACTGCTGTTAGACTTTGCTGGAGTGAGCCCTAACCCTCAAGTGCTGCCTGCCTCGTCTTTGACCCTCAGCTAGTGTTAGAGTGAACTCCTCCTGTCTTCAAACTGCTGAAACTGGGTCTTAGAAACTTTTTGCTAACTTTCGGCCTGAAGAACTGACAGTCATAGGCATCAACATTGAATCTCCAGTTGGCTCCAGCTTGCTATTTTTGCCCGCTGAAGGGCATCTGAGTTTCCAAAATGTTTCTAAGTCTGAATGTAATGGACATCACAGGGACCGACATCCCTTTGATGTCAAGACCTTCTGGGGCACAGACTTCACATTTTGCCTTTTCAGAGCTTTCCCATCTTTGTCAATAATGGCTCTAGGACCTTGCTCTTGAGGATCCCATTGTTGTTGAACCCCACTTCGGATCCAGCTTGCCCCATCAACGCTTGTGAACAATCACTTTTTCTCCATAGAAGTTTCTAAATGCTTTGCACCATGACAAGTCTGGTCCTTGTATTCAACCTGCGATCCATTGTGGTGTACCTTAATATTTGACTTCCCAATCTAGTGCAGCCAGATAATTGCGGTTGGTTCTTTGTGCTTCTTAGTGCTATTTTTTATTCAAACTTTAAAAAATAATTTCTCTGGTTCGACTTACTGGGTTTTTGTCATTTTATTATTATTTTATTTCTTAAAATGTAATCTATTTTTCTAAATTGGTTTCGGTTTTTTCTTGGGTTGTGTTTTCACTTTATTAATGTTTGAGTGCTGCATATATACTGAATACACTGCAGTAAACCAGATTTGGTTTTCTTTGGCCTTTTTGTACCATTTCCAAATCCCTAGGGGCCTTAGCTCAGGGTGACCTTTTGATGATCTTAAGCAGCTTCCACTTGAGACTATGAAATATGATTAAACTGCACCTCTGTCTCAGGCTAATAGTTTCATTCCTTTTCAAACCAATCAGCATCATTTACAAATGTTTCCAGGCTGGAATTCCAAACATTTTCACCTGCAAATGAAGCATCTCGATCGGGAACAGTCTGTGGAGCTCAGGGACCCTTCTGATGGAAATTCTAACTTTTAGCATGCTAGAACAATCATTTTCAGAAAAGTGCAATAAAAATCTATAATTGCATATGAACTGCAATAAGAACATTCTCTTCATGTGAAACCTTTAAGATTAAATTACAGAACCTGCTTTGACAGCTAATTCAACTAACTTAAATGGCACAGAGCGAGAAAGGTGAAAGATCGAATATCCTTTAGATACATACTGTATGAGGTGGTTGAAGTATGCATTCAGGGTTTGGGACAATATGATTATGTTTGCATTGTCAGTTAATACCAAGCATTTCGATGGGTAATTTAGGACGAGTAAATTGCGCACGTTTAAAATCGGAAATGTGTGTGAAATTGTCCAACCTTGCAAATTGTGACTTTGTTTACTTACGAACTACAGCTTCTAAACGTTTCTAAATGCCTGGTAACAGAACTAACTTGCTACCAAAAAAGAAGATTTTAATGTCTAATGATTGCTGGTTTTGAGAAAATTGAGGAATGTTCGATGAAATTTGAGTTTTCCTCAAACCCTTCCTTGCACCAGACCTGGCAAAGTCACTGGGCTCATGCTGAGCCTCTTTACTCAGTGGTGGAAAATTACACAGCACATCAAGGATCCGCCATGTTGTTCACTTTGAAATATATTTTAGTTTTTACTGCTATTTTTCGCACATAACTTTCAACAGTGTTTCGAACCAGACCGCAAAAGAAGAAATTCATCTGATCGAAAAACTGATGCAGGCATATAAGGTATAGAATTCTTGACACTGATTAGAATCTTAATGCAATGGTTTCAACACTTAATCATAACACTCTCGGCTGAGCTTAATGTTGTTAAAACCATCATTACATTTTCTTGATAGACATGGACATACTTTTTCAGTCAAAAAAATATATATATTGGGAAACTGTACAAAAGGAAAGAGAGGATCCATGCTGTGCAGTGTAACCGAATATTTGTCCGCAGGGCCTAAAACGTCATTGATACACGCAGTTTTATTATTAAAAGTGAGCTGTGTTATTATAGTAGTTTTCCTCATCAGCTGAGCATCTTGAACTGGAACACCACTGCTCAAATCTGTTTATGACGCGAGGAAAACCAACATTCAGGGTCCTCAGTTAACACAGTAGGAAATACATTTTTTTTGGCCACGGATACTTTTCATATCTCCAAAGAACAATAGAGCATGAACTTTACAATGTTTTCCTACTTTAAAATAATATACCGCATTTTAAAATCGTGGACTCCTTTATCGAAAAGAAAAGTCAACATCTTGGAAGACGCAGCTGTTTTCTTTGCTCCGGTGTATACATTTAATATGAACTTTAGAAGATAAGAAAGGAAGAACATATGCAGGGGCTGATTTACAAGCTCCTTGCACCGCCGGTACGTCACTTTTTCCCATATTAAAAGTGACGCACCGGCGGCGCGAGGATCTTGTAAATAAGCCTAAGACGGATATCAGAGAGCTGATCCTAAAGCTGGCACAGTGGTGCTCATCTAATGATTTCGACCAGGACAGGAGGAGCACCTCCATCCAAGCTTGTAGCCATCCACCACTCTGGCATACTTCTGCCACAGCCATGAGTTGTATTCGTATTGAATACCAGGTGAGTCTCTGCCATGGCTGGTGATTGACTGGCAGTAGATTATATTGTTGATGTTCCAGCTTTGGCCTGGTGGACCTGATGGAGCGAGGTGGAATTGCAAAATTTTACGTACCCCTTGCGAAGTCACACTTCAATAACTATAATTTGTACTAATGGAATGCTATGCATGAATAACCAACATAGAATAAGAAATGCACCTACACGAATACACGCGGGGAACTAATTTTGCTTATGTTGCAATCATAATTAACTAATTATGTGATTTTGTCATGTTCCAAACTAATGAGCAGCTTTAAGATAATGGAATGCGCCATGAATTTGCAAAACGCGGGAATAAAGTGAGTATATTGTGCTTAAATGTCGCTATTTGCTAGGTAACTACTAATAGGGAAAACCTTAGTAAGGGGGGAGGTAAATAGAAGGGTTAAATCACTTAAAAATAACTTTCGTTTGTGTTTGTTTCTATGATAGTTCCCATTTTGACTCGTGAGGTCTAAAAGAAAATGGAGTCACTCGATTATTGTGCCCACAAAAGAAGATCGCATGTGCAAGTCTGAATGCGAGCTGCTTGTGCCTGGAGTGACTACGGTTCAAGGACATGTTAGCCTGGAAGTGCAGATGACTGCCAAAACGATGAGCATGGTACAGAACGTGGGAATACATGTTAAAGTTGCAAGTAGGGAATAGGACTAGGCCGGACTTTGGCTAAACAATGGACCCATTAGAAAATTGCGGACGGAAGGAAAAAGTAATTTGTAATGACGAGATGATGCTCATCTACCCCAAAATTGTCCAATCAGAACTCGAATTTAGGTTGAAAGTTACACTTTTAGATAGATAGAGCTAGTGAAAAAGGTATAAAAAGTGCAGTTTTACTGAAGAAGTACCCTTCTTTCGATTGCTACCAGAGATGCTGCTGGAATGCTGATTTTCCTGATATGTAAGACTCTGCATAATTCTTATTTCTTTTCACAGGGAGATGCACTTTAACTGAGAGTTTAGTTTAGGGATGTTAGGAGAATAGATGGCTATTTGGGAACTAATTGTCTTTTGCTAATACTTGCTATATAAAATAAATGAAAATGTCTGTCTTTGAATTTTTCTTAAAAAAAATAAATTCGGCTGCCCTGAAATTAAACCTTATTTTAAATGTCGTCTTTTTGAAATAAAGAAATAAATAAAGTGAATAATCTTAGACATGCTGAATTTGCTCTTAATAAAAATTTGATAAATGGAGAATTAAGTCTTGAGTTTTCCTACACCTAATTTTTTACTAGCAGATCCATTGATCTCAATGGTGGTGTGTCTAAATAAAATGTTGTATTTTAATGAAAACCATGGTAACCGTAGTTAAACTGCAGGTGTAAATAGTATAAATATAAAATTTTTGTTTTTTAGATACTCCACTATGATACAGCAGCTTTTCATTTGAATTTCACCGATCCATTTAGTAGAGTGTAAGTGTTTATGGGTGATTTGCAGTGTTATGGGCCCCACTGATTGAGAATATGTTAAAAATTGTACTTCAGGGAAAGGTGACATGGCTATAGAGCTGGAGCGCTGCATCACTAAATTACTTGGTTGCAGAGCATTGGTTGCTATAGAATTAGCTAGGATTATGTATAAAATGTCATATAAGAGTTTTGATGTACAGCATTGTGACTAACATCTGTTAAGTTCATATTGTGTTATATGTAGTCCTGAAAGCGGAAATAGTAATGAAGAAGACGAGATTCCAAGTACCAGCTATAGAGATGTTCCTAACCGAGTGAAAGAACTGTCAAAAGAGAAAACTGACTCTGAAAAAGAGAAAGACGCTGTGAAAATCATTAAAAACGAAACTGTCGAAGACACTTAAAGTGAGACTTATGACAGTGCAGATGAAACTCCATTAAGGAAGAGTCCTAGGAAAAGGGCTTGGAGAGTGGAATATAACACCACAGAGCCTAAGACGAAAAAGTTTTGTAAAGGAGATAATTGGCCTAAAGGAAATGATGGATTGAGATTTAAACTGGTTAACAAATAAAGACAACAAGAAGAACAGGTCAATGAGATAACCAGTCAAAGGGAGGCATTGGGAAAGAAAATAGAAGTTGTGCAAAGGCCAAAAAGAGTAAGAAGACCAAATCAGAAGTATAAATCACCTGCATCAGACCCACATAGCCAACCGCGTGGATTCTATTTATGACAGAAATCCCTGGGCCCAGGAGCTTGTGATGATTCCCAAAAGTATAGGGATCCAAAAAATGATGGTAATACTGTGGATAACCTTGGTGTCTTGTGGTGTGAGTATCATGAGAGCATTCTCACTGTCCCATGGGCTGAGGAAACCCTAGGGATTCCCTGAGCCTCAGGGAGAATGAGACAGGGGTCCTAGTGGGCCTTATAGGCATCCTTCCTCCTCACCAGATCATTTAAAAGTCTGGCAGAAAATGCCTCCTCAAAGTTATCCCTTATTAGTGGTTCGGTGGGTCACTTATGTAGTCAGTCCCATCTGAGTTAGTAGCACCATTTCTGCCCAGGAACTTGAAAAGGTCTTTGAGAGTCAAGTGTTGGTACCTTAGTGGTGAGAGGCTAAAATATTCCCCATGTACAAACTACACTACATTGTGAAAGGGTTCTGTTTTGCTCACTTATTGTCACTGCATCAAGATTGTTACAAAATACACTACAGCAATTTGCGCCACCATCATTTGAACAAGTAAACATATGAAGGTTGCTTTTCACTCCTATTCCTGTTCCTAAGTGAATACTTGTTGAAAATAGCCACACCTTGGCTCACTGAAAACTCATCCTTCATGCAGGTCTTAACTGGCCATGTGCTTGATAAATTGAGAGAGCTCACATCCTCTCTTTTAATTTTTTAAGCCTCTCCTTTTGATGGTTAGATCCACAATGAAAGTTATCTCATAGGCAATTGTGATTAAAATCGTGACATTCACTGGAACCAATGGAAAGTCGGAACAACATAAATGATATGCTCTTATATAGGTGTCTACAAATTCTGGCTGTGGACTTTTGGTAGTTTTTTAAGGTTGCTTTGGGTTTCACTGACCATGAGTAAATTCTGGAAGGCAGTTTTAACTATCTGATTGCTCTGTTGATGGTGGCACAATAATCTATGGGTTGATATGACAAATCCTACAAAACTCAATTAAAGAACTACCAGTTTGTATTCAGGCAGATACCGCAACCTTCCAAGGATACTGACAACAGCAACATTTTCTTTTTCATTTCTACGTGTAGGTTTTGCTATTGTCAGCTTCACACCCCTATACCATCGAGGCACTATAATTGAGATTCAACAGCACCTTCCTACAATGGTTCAACTTCTACCTCCATATTGAACCTGATCGCCATCATATGAAACAGCACAAAAAGGTTTTATCCTGTAACTGATGATCTTCAAATTATACTTGGAACCCTTGGACTAGAACACCAACATCCATAAGTATATGCACATGAAACCGAACTCTACGTTGGGGTCACTTTTGACATTATGCCACTCAACTGTAGAGATGTTTTCAACCATCAAACTGGAACCTAGAGCCTATCTCATGTTGAACCGCACCAAAACAGGGGGCATTTGATTCTACCTTGCTCGTTTCAGTCTTGGCCTATAGCTGAGGTGATTGGTGACTTGTGAAGGTATGTGTGGGCATGGTTTTGATGAATGTGACGTATGGGTGTGGTTGTTTTCTGGTTTAAAATGGATTCAATGCAAAATGTTCGCTGTTTGCTACCAGTCAGTTTGTTCACATGTAAGGAACATCCCACAAGTAAGATATTGACAGAGAGATTTTTAGCAGTTTGAATTTGATCAAATGTACAATGTTTGTAGTCACTTATTGATTGATTTGTACATACGTGAGATATATTGTGTATGTAAGGTAATGACGATAATATTTACTTTTACTAGTGTGTTTGATTGGTCAGGTTGTGAGGGAGAGGTATGTGGTGTACACGATGTAATGAGGGGAAATAATTATAGTTATTTTTTTAGAATGGTCAGATGTGTGGTTGCGTTCTGGTTGAAATTGGGGTGAATGCAAAACGTCCCTTGATTGCTGGTGGTCAGTTTGTTACATGTGAGGAACACTGTGCAAGTGAGGTATTAACCTGGACATGTTTAGCGGTTTGAACTTGGTCGAATGTAGATTGATTGTAGTGAATTATTGGTCTATTTGCTTAAGTGTGTGATATATTGTGTATGTGGGGTAAGGATAGATGTGCTTACCTTTGCGTTTTCAAAAATTACGCAGGCTGTAAAAAACATTCTGAGTTTTCGCTGTAAGATGCCACCTAATAGGAGTAATGGATGGTTTGATAGCTTGTGTACTAATACGTATTCCCTCCTAAAGGCCGCACTTCATAACCCAGAGAGGGATTGTGAGGAAATCAGAGCTTGCAGGAAGGCTTACAATCTTGCTAGGAAAAACGCAAGAAAGAAATGAAGGAGCAGGCATGGAATAATCTTTATGTGACCTCACTACGTAGGGATTGTCCCTCTTTTTGGCAGGCACTTAAGGCACCTTTTTTTGTTAACAGTGAGAGTGCAAAGGTAGAGGTAGCGATTGATGAAAAATCATGGATCGATTTCTTTTCTAATGTATTTGGAAATAAGGATGGTGAGATTTTAATCCAAGACCAAGAATTAGACCTTGTGGGAGATCTACCCGATTTTTACCGCTTGATATTAATTTCTGCCATGGTGAAGGCTATAAACGTGAGCAAAGAAAGCAAGGCCCCAGGGCCTACGGGATTCCTGTAGACCTACATAAAACAACTACTGAACTCTGGGCTCCTCTCCTAACACGAGTCTTTCAAGCATGCTGTCCAAAGGGCTTTATTAAATCCTGGTCCAAGTCAGTTATAATACCTATTTTTAAATAAGGGTACCGGGAAAAACCCGCGTGCTAAAACCCCATGTCTCTCTTAGGCTCATTTATGAAAAATGCAGGAAGGGTCGTGTTAAATAAGCTTCACTTGTGGGCCAAAGAAAACAATATTCTGAGGCCATTCCAGGATGGATTTAGCGAGGGGATGAGCACTATTGAACAGGTTTTAAATTTCACTATAATTCAAGGAAAATATACTCAAGCTAAGACAGGGAGACTGTTTGCAGTATTTGTAGATCTTACCGCCGCCCTTGATTGTGTGGACAATAGTAAGCTATGGAAAATTTTAGAGGACTTAAGGATAGAACCCACAATTGTGCAATTTTTGAGACAACTATATGTGGGGGCCACTGCAAAGGTTAGATATGGCCTTAAGGGGTAGTGCACCAAGTCTTTTCGTGTGGAGAGGGGTGTTCGGCAAGGCTGCGTTTTGGCACAGTTCCTCTTCTCATTATATACCAACGCATTGGAAGAGGAACTGGGGGCCAGCGCGAGAGACTCTCCGAGATTTAACAACAAGCAGATTGTCTCCCTTCTCTATGCGGATGATGCGGTGTTAATGGCGAGAACAAAGATTGGCTTACAGAGCGCCCTTTCCACCTACATTGAGTTCATGGCCAATAGGGGTCTGAAACTCAATGTAAAGAAAACATTTGTGATGACATGTGGGAAGGGGAAGAACAAATGTAGAAGTCTAGCAGCATGGAGTGGTAAAATTGAATCCACCAATACTGTCTCTTATCTTGGCATCTCCTTGAGGACACAAGCTCCTCGGGTCCAGCAGTAAAGAGTAGGACCCTTTTGTTTAAGAGGTCGACCACAGCAGTAATGAATTTTTTAAAAAAGCTGGGAAAAAGGCCCGAGAGGAAACTTCTTAAAATCTACCTAGCAAAATGTAGAAGTATTGCAATCTACAGCGCGGGGTGTGGGGTTTTTATGATGTAGCACCTATACAAGTAGTAGAAAATGCTTTTTTAAGGTTTATCTTAGCAGTTCCTCAGAGCACACCTGTTTTTAATTGTCATAGTGAACTGGGAATTTCAAATATTTCTGATGTTATCAAAATGCAACCTATTTTACTCTGGCATAGAGTCTGGACCTCCCCCAGTTTAGGGTTGAATCACGAAATCATTAAAGATTCAATGGGTTTAGGCAGGTTAGAAAAATTCCCTGGCTAAACTATGTTAGAAACAAGTTAATGATCTGAATTGACCAGAGTTTTATGTTAAGCCAGATTCTATTTGTTCCATATCCAGAAAAGACCTGAAAACGCTATGCTTGAATCACTTTGAGTCATTCAGAATTGCAGTCGAAATTAATAAAAAATCCGTGCTTCAGCACCAAATGACCCTGGTCAGCAATTGTATCCAACCTTACCTAGTCTGTTGTATAGGGGTATTTGATAGATACATTTTGACCTGGTTTATGCTTGAAAACTTTCATCGTTTGGTAACCTTTCCCACTGTGAACGACTGGTCTATGGGCCATTGCCCATGCAATAATCTTTCTTTACAAACAACAATGCACGAGATCCTGTTTTGCAAATTTTATGCTAGGGAACGTGCAAGATGGATTATGCCTTATCTGCAGCAGGGAGCATGGCGGCAATGCCGTAAGGCTTTTCTATTCTTACAGACACTGGACAATGGGTACTGTATTGGAATTATGACTGGCCTTTTAAAAAATATTCTGAGGAAACGGAAATCTATAACTTGCTAGTTCTTTAAAAAAAAACAAAAATAATAAAATGATATACTGATGTGATCATTGTTTATTTATGTAATATTTCCTAGATGTATTCTCTGTATGAATTTGTCATTTTAATTGTTGCTTTTATGATTTTATCAATTTTCTAAAATCAAATAAAGAATTTTCTGAATCTGAATCTGACAGGGACATGTTTAGCTGGTTGAATTTGGTCGAATGTAGAATGATTGTAGTGAGTTATTGGTCTATTTGCATAAGTGTGTGAAATATTGTGTATGTGAGGTAAGGATAGAGGTTCTTACTTTTGTCATTGTGTTTGATTGATAAGGAATGTGAGGAAGAGGTATGTAGTGTACACAATGTAATGATGGGGACATTACAATCATAACAATTGAATTTGAATGTTTGGGTTTGTGAGGGATAGGATAATGATGAAGAGTTGTCTGGTGGATTTTGTACTTTTGTCAAAGGTTATATTAGGTTGTGAGTAGGTGCATCTGATTATCACGTGGATGATGTCATCAGTGATGTCATTTGAGATGTCATCAGTGATCTCAATGACCATGTCATTAAAAATTTAATAAGTATAAGTGATGTCATCAGCAGTACATTGCGGGCGCGAGTTATAGTTAGCCCAACTAACTATAACGGCCAAATTTCTCTGGTACGAGTGAAATGTCCAACTAACTATAACGTCTTTGAAACCTGTGGTTTTTCAGTGAATTTCGAAGGTTTTATAAATGCTAATTTCTAACTATAACGTCACTGCAACCTATGGTTTTTGTCAGTGAATGTCAAAGGTTTTTTAAATGCAAATTTTTTACCTATAACGTCCCTGAAACCTATGTTTTTTTCAGTGAATATATATATATATATATATATATATATATATATATATATATATATATATATATATATATATATATATATATATATATATATATATATATATATATATATATATGTATATATATATATAAATATATATATATATCCACACGGAAACACGCTGCATTTGCGACGTACTCCAGGCCACACCAGCAATACTTGTCAAAAAAGCTTTATTTTAAAAGAGAAAGGCATAACGCGTTTCGAGTATCACAACTCTTTATCAAATGCCATCAGCTGCATCAGTGGGTTCGTTGAGAGTCTTATACAACGTAACTCCTTAGACACTGAGAAGGGACCAAGTCCCGATACTTCCAGAATTAAAGGGGACAGTTCTATCTTTGCACATTTTAATGTTGTAATTGTCATTTCGTCTTGTAACTGCAAAGGCGAGTACCAGTTCTTTATTCAGGTTCACAGTGACCCCCAAATGGTAAATTGTAAAGGTGTCCTTTGCTGTAAAGTTCTTTATAGGCTTCAACATTCATATGTAGGACTGCACTTCCCAGAATTCTCTTTAACTGTCCTCCATTCACATTACTGGATTCCCAATGTCGATCTTGGCAAAACCACACTTTTTACACCGTAAACCAAGTGCAACACGTGCCTTTAAAGGGAAAGTTCCATACCTCGGTTACGGTGTGCAAATACAGTCTCACAACCACTGTGCAGCTTGTTTCTTTTGTGCCATAAGAACCAGTATGCCGTGCTTCGGAAAATTCCTCCGCAAATCCTAGCTGCTGACAAAATCAAATTCCTTGGTTGAGGCAGGCCTCACTAGGTGGCCCTTCCATCTAAACTTCGTTCCTTGAATTTTCGCAGCCGGGGGGCACTCTAATTAAGCTCCACGCTTCTGTAAACTCCTCCAACAGCAGAGCGCCGCTCCCATACGAATCGGGACCCGGTCTGAAGTGTGTCAGGCACTTCTGTTAAATCCACACGGAAACACGCTGCATTTGCGACGTACTCCAGGCCACACCAGCAATACTTGTCAAAAAAAGCATTATTTTAAAAGAGAAAGGCATAACGCGTTTCGAGTATCACAACTCTTTATCAAATGCCATCAGCTGCATCAGTGGGTTCGTTGTATTTGTATTTGTATTTGTATTTGAGCTTATATAGCGCACAGCTACCCACAAAGGGTTTCCCGGCGCTTGCTTAGGGAACCCGTCCTGGTATTCCCCTGTGAGATAACCCCGGCAGGGTATCCACAAGGTGAAAGCCAGGCATCCCGCCGCGAGGGGCCGTTGTGGAGATTAAGCAAGCTATTGCCCAGAGTCGCAGAGTGTGAACCCGTGAGTTGAGAAGGCACCGGAGCGAGAATTATCGAACGTGGAATTTTTGAGCCCAAGACCCGCCGAGGCGGGGAATTGAACCCTGGTCCAGGGCCGATCTCAGCTTCCGGGTCTGCCGCCTCTAACCCCTGAGCCACACTTCTCCACTTCGTTGAGAGTCTCATACAACGTAACTCCTTAGACACTGAGAAGGGACCAAGTCCTGATACTTCCAGAATTAAAGGGGACAGTTCTATCTTTGCACATTTTAATGTTGTAATTGTCATTTCGTCTTGTAACTGCAAAGGCGAGTACCAGTTCTTTATTCAGGTTCACAGTGACCCCCAAATGGTAAATTGTACAGGTGTCCTTTGCTGTAAAGTTCTTTATAGGCTTCAACATTCATATGTAGGACTGCACTTCCCAGAATTCTCTTTAACTGTCCTCCGTTCACATTACTGGATTCCCAATGTCGATCTTGGCAAAACCACACTTTTTACACCGTAAACCAAGTGCAACACGTGCCTTTAAAGGGAAAGTTCCATACCTCGGTTACGGTGTGCAAATACAGTCTCACAACCACTGTGCAGCTTGTTTCTTTTGTGCCATAAGAACAAGTATGCCGTGCTTCGGAAAATTCCTCCGCAAATCCTAGCTGCTGACAAAATCAAATTCCTTGGTTGAGGCAGGCCTCACTAGGTTGCCCTTCCATCTAAACTTCGTTCCTTGAATTTTCGCAGCCGGGGGGCACTCTAATTAAGCTCCACGCTTCTGTAAACTCCTCCAACAGCAGACCGCCGCTCCCAGACGAATCAGGACCCGGTCTGAAGTGTGTCAGGCACTTCTGTTAAATCCACACGGAAACACGCTGCATTTGCGACGTACTCCAGGCCACACCAGCAATACTTGTCAAAAAAAGCTTTATTTTAAAAGAGAAAGGCATAACGCGTTTCGAGTATCACAACTCTTTATCAAATGCCATCAGCTGCATCAGTGGGTTCGTTGAGAGTCTTATACAACGTAACTCCTTAGACACTGAGTAGGGACCAAGTCCTGATACTTCCAGAATTAAAGGGGACAGTTCTATCTTTGCACATTTTAATGTTGTAATTGTCATTTCGTCTTGTAACTGCAAAGGCGAGTACCAGTTCTTTATTCAGGTTCACAGTGACCCCCAAATGGTAAATTGTACAGGTGTCCTTTGCTGTAAAGTTCTTTATAGGCTTCACCATTCATATGTAGGACTACACTTCCCAGAATTCTCTTTAACTGGCCATCCATTCACATTACTGGATTCCCAATGTCGATCTTGGCAAAACCACACTTTTTACACCGTAAACCAAGTGCAACACGTGCCTTTAAAGGGAAAGTTCCATACCTCGGTTACGGTGTGCAAGTACAGTCTCACAACCACTGTGAAGCTTGTTTCTTTTGTGCCATAAGAACCAGTATGCCGTGCTTCGGAAAATTCCTCCGCAAATCCTAGCTGCTGACAAAATCAAATTCCTTGGTTGAGGCAAGCCTCACTAGGTGGCCCTTCCATCTAAACTTCGTTCCTTGAATTTTCGCAGCCGGGGGGCACTCTAATTAAGCTCCACGCTTCTGTAAACTCCTCCGACAGCAGATATATATATATATATATATATATATATATATATATATATATATATATATATATATATATATATATCTGGAAACCCTCCAACCACTTCCTGAGTTCTCCCAGCGGCAGTCAGGCGAGGAAAGAGACGCAAACCTCCAGAGCTTTTTCAAGTGGGCAATATTTTATTCAGTGACCCAACACAACGCGTTTCAAGCCCGTAAGCCCTTGATCACGTGTCACAAAATTGCATACACCATGATTTCAATTTAAAGTGCAAAAAGCGCCCCTCCTACTGTTTGCATCACAGACCACATGTGTAAGAACATAGAAAAAATACTGTGCATTGTAGCTTTCTTTTTTTGTAACAATTTAACCGCTTGTAAAATGAAACGGAGTATCACACTTGACATATTAAACACATTTATACAAGTAATCTAAAACTTGAATTTCATTAGATAAAATATGCCACAGAACTTATAAAAAATAAATATAGTTATAGTTCTTTATATTTTAAAATTTCTTTTTACATAAAGGCAAAACAACCTTTATCTATTGCCGTATTTACAAGCAGTAATTCAGGGAAAAATAAATAACCGGTTAAATCCGTTTTATCAAAATACCCTGTACCAAGCTGAACTGTTATCCGTTGTAATCAACCTCCTAAAATAGTTTTTTAAGTTTATACACATGCATAGTCTATAACTATGGAGAGGGTTCAAAAAAGTGCTTATAAGTGCATCCCTTACAAAATAGTAAAGTGCAAGTGCAAAGAATGGTGCAAATTTCTCAAAATAATCAAATTTGGATCGAAGGGTCTGATTTGCCATTGACCACAAGAATACATGTAAATGGATTTAAGGCAAATATAGATATTCGCAAAAAGAATCCCAAAACCATTTGATTAAAAAAAAAAACAGTTATTTAGACTTCATTGTTTTTAATAGAGAGAAATTCTAAATGAGGGAGAAATATGTGCAAACTATATACATGTATTATATTTACAAGGACGAATTCATATATACACACACACAAGAGACTGAGGTACATGAACCAACGTGTTTGAGACCATGCTGTAACTAGCTTGTTATTACAGAAAACTCCGCATGTCTTCCGTCGTGTTCAACCCGTTGGGCCATTTGCAATCTAAGTCCAAGATATACTTGGTCTCTAATTGCCGGAGTTGGCGTTCTCTATTGCCCCCTCTTCTCTTTTTGTTTACAGCGTCAATTACATAGTAAGAAAGGCAGTTGATGTTATTGGCATGCACTTTCTTAAAATGTCTTGCAACAGGATATGTTGCATCGCTGTGTAAGATGGCCCTGATATGCTGCAAAATCCTGACGTGCACCTGTAGCTTCGTGCTACCCACGTAGCGTAGCCCACAGGTGCACTTCAGGACATATACGGCATATTCAGTCTTGCAAGTGTAATTGCCTGTTATTGGGTTGGAAGTGGTCTTGAAGGGCGTGTGATATGAGGTCATGTTGCATCCAAAATTGCACGCTCTACACGTGGAACATTTGGTAAACCCTTTCTTTGTAGGCATCCAAGTGGTGACTTTTTTAATCTCAGGGGATACTTTATCCAGTCTGCTGCCCATAGTGCTGCTTCTTCTGAAGGTGATTACAGGTTTGGCAGCTATCCTAGTTTGTAAGATGTTATCTGTCAGAACTACAGGCCAATGCTTATTTATAATGGACCTGATCTGACGTTCCTCTCTGTTGAACGTGGTTATTAACCTAGGAGTATCTGGTGTCTGAACTAGGCTGGTAGCACCAGCTGTATTGGGGCATTGTTCCTCTGTGAAAAGACTACTTCTAGGTCTAGTTTTGGCCTTTTCCTCTGCCTCCCTAATTGTTTTGGAAGAGTATCCTCTGTCTTTTAATCTGATTATTAAATCAGATTTACACTTTTCAAATTGTTCCTCATTGCTACAAATCCTTTTTATCCTTAGGATTTCTCCATAGGGGATACTAGCAATGAGGTGCTTGGGATGCGAACTGGTTGCGTGCAAAGTGATGTTACCGGAAGTCGCCTTCCTGTGCAATGTACTTTCAAGGGTATTGTTGTGTACAAAGATCTTAACATCGAGAAATTCAATTTCTTTTCTCTCAATGTGGGAAGTAAATCTTAAATTTAAGTCATTTTTGTTTATCTCATTCACAAACAAAGTAGCTTCCTCTTCTGTACCCTCCCACAGGATGAACACATCATCTATATACCGCAGGTAAGATCTAATGTGGGTGTTGTATTCCCTTAGAAAGGCGGTTTTAAGGACCTGCTCCTCCCACCAGCCGACATGCAAGCATGCATAGCTGGGGGAGAAGCAGGCCCCCATCGCCACTCCTCTCATTTGTTTGTATAGATCTTTGTCGAACAAGAAATAATTATTGTTCAGACACCAACTGATTAGCTGCAGTAAGATTTTGTTATGCTCGTAAAGTGTGCTGGACCGTGTCTCCAAGAAGTATTTGACTGAAGCAAGCCCTTGTGTATGGTCTATAGACGTGTATAAAGCTTCTATATCTAAAGTGATAAGAAGTAAATTATTAGACCATGAGAGCTTCCTGATTTTCTGTAAAAAATCGCCAGTATCCTTAACATAGCTAGGTAATGACATCACCAAGCCCTGTAGGAAAAAATCAATGTACTGGCCCACATGTTCACCTATACTATTAATGGCCGATATTATAGGCCTTCCAGGAATAGGGACCACATTTTTATGAATCTTGGGAATTAGGTACAGCACAGGTATCACTGGGAACTCTATTAGCATATATTTGTATTCCTCTGTGGAAATTAACCCTTGTCTTTTCCAAGATGCTAACATTTTGTGTAAAACAGATTTGGCCTTCTCATATTCCTTCATATTAGACTTCGCGTAACAATTCACATCATTTAATTGGCGAGATGCCTCGGCTACATATTCCTTCCTAGGCCACAAAACTAGGTTCCCACCTTTATCAGACTTTTTGACCACCACCTCCTGATTGTTTTCCAATTTCTTGACCAAATCAAAGTATGCCTTTCTTCTAAAAAACAAATTTCTTTCACATCTGTTTTTGAGGACAGTATGATTTAATTTTTTGAGATCATTAATGATTAAATCATGAAACACATCAATGCTGTCCTTCGGCATAATTGGAACAAAACTAGACTTCGGTTTGAAGGGGCTGAGCCCAGCCCCCTCTTGGACGTGGTCTATTCTGCGTAGTCGTGCCTGGGTAGCTTGATCTTGCTCATTCTCTTCAGAACTGTCCGAACCATCTGCCAAATCATGTACCAAAAGTAATTGGTGAATATCCGATGCTGCTAAATTAATAGCGGGTGCTCTTTCATTTCCTTCAGCTGCGTTGTCTTCTTCAATGTCTTTTGATGTCTTAAGGGCAAAGAATTTCTTTAGCTTTAATTTTCTGATGAAACAATAAACATCATTGCGCGTTCTTGCGTAATTAAAGCTATCACCTGGGCAAAAATTGAGACCCAAAGCCAGCAGTTGTTCTTCCGCTTTGGATAGGGTAACATTGGATAAATTGATCACAGTATTATCTGTTACTCCTTTTTGTTTTTTCTCCATTTCGCTTTTGTTTTTTTGGTGTTGGTGTTTTTCTTTGCACCTTTTGCGTTGTTCGCGTCGTCTTTTGGTTCGCCGACATTTACTACTGCTTGGTTCCGTCGAGGTCTTAGTGTTTGCAGTCTCGCCTCGACTAAAAAATCAATCTCCTGTCCCACATTCAACACTGTTTGTTTTCTTCTTGTGGGAATAGATTCCGTGCTAGATGCACTGGTGAGTGAAATGGTTTCAAGACTGTCAGAATTCTCTACGATTTGTCTTGCACTGCCCACTTCTTCCTGAGTATTGACTTTTTCTGTATATTGTTGGCGCTTTATGGGATCAAACTTCCTAGAGAAAGTAAAAATCTGACCATTTTCATAGTCTTGTAGGTCACGGTTGAATTTAGTTGCCTTTCTTAGTTTGATTTTTTCCTCATGTTTTTTTAGATGGTCTAACATGGTTTCCTCTAGTTTAGCATTTTGTTCAGTAGCTCCCAATTCCTTAATTCTTTCCAAAAGGACATCAATTTCTTTTAATATTTCCTCACGATCGATTGAGCATATTTTACTCCAAGAGAGTTATGACCATCTTTATTCATGCGGGATACAGCAAGTATTCAAAGTGCTTCCTTCGAGCTGCTGGGACTTTTGATTGCAGCCAGTGAACAAGGGCTGAATAGCCCGAAACCGGTTTGGCAGACTGAAGGAATAAGCGCGACTTGCTGTATCCCGCATGAATAAAGATGGTCATAACTCTCTTGGAGTAGCGTTTTTCACATGGGCAACCTTTTTTGATGAAATAAAGCGGCGCGCCTCGCCGCGAAAAACGCTCCGCCGCATGAAAGCGGATCTGCAACACCTGATGTCGGGAGCTGCGAGGACGAGAGAGTTTTCCATGTGGGGCTTGGAATGTACAACAAACTCGTGACTTTTTCCCTGAAGTCACCCACTTGGGAAAATAATTTGCACCAAAAGACCTGCCAGCAAACCACTGGGTTTAACTTAAGGAACTACGGGGACCAGGAAACATTGCGGTAACACGCCCACAGGGGCGGGTCCTCGAAAGTATTCAAAGTGCTTCCTTCGAGCTGCTGGGACTTTTGATTGCAGCCAGTGAACAAAGGCTGAATAGCCCGAAACCGGTTTGGCAGACTGAAGGAATAAGCGCGACTTGCTGTATCCCGCATGAATAAAGATGGTCATAACTCTCTTGGAGTAGCGTTTTTCACATGGGCAACCTTTTTTGATGAAATAAAGCGGCGCGCCTCGCCGCGAAAAACGCTCCGCCGCATGAAAGCGGATCTGCAACACCTGATGTCAGGAGCTGCGAGGACGAGAGAGTTTTCCATGTGGGGCTTGGAATGTACAACAAACTCGTGACTTTTTGCCCGAAGTCACCCACTTGGGAAAATAATTTGCACCAAAAGACCTGCCAGCAAACCACTGGGTTTAAGTTAAGGAACTACGGGGACCAGGAAACATTGCGGTAACACGCCCACAGGGGCGGGTCCTCGAAAGTATTCAAAGTGCTTCCTTCGAGCTGCTGGGACTTTTGATTGCAGCCAGTGAACAAGGGCTGAATAGCCCGAAACCGGTTTGGCAGACTGAAGGAATAAGCGCGACTTGCTGTATCCCGCATGAATAAAGATGGTCATAACTCTCTTGGAGTAGCGTTTTTCACATGGGCAACCTTTTTTGATGAAATAAAGCGGCGCGCCTCGCCGCGAAAAACGCTCCGCCGCATGAAAGCGGATCTGCAACACCTGATGTCGGGAGCTGCGAGGACGAGAGAGTTTTCCATGTGGGGCTTGGAATGTACAACAAACTCGTGACTTTTTGCCTGAAGTCACCCACTTGGGAAAATAATTTGCACCAAAAGACCTGCCAGCAAACCACTGAGTTTAAGTTAAGGAACTACGGGGACCAGGAAACATTGCGGTAACACGCCCACAGGGGCGGGTCCTCGAAAGTATTCAAAGTGCTTCCTTCGAGCTGCTGGGACTTTTGATTGCAGCCAGTGAACAAGGGCTGAATAGCCCAAAACCGGTTTGGCAGACTGAAGGAATAAGCGCGACTTGCTGTATCCCGCATGAATAAAGATGGTCATAACTCTCTTGGAGTAGCGTTTTTCACATGGGCAACCTTTTTTGATGAAATAAAGCGGCGCGCCTCGCCTCGCCGCGAAAAACGCTCCGCCGCATGAAAGCGGATCTGCAACACCTGATGTCGGGAGCTGCGAGGACGAGAGAGTTTTCCATGTGGGGCTTGGAATGTACAACAAACTCGTGACTTTTTGCCCGAAGTCACCCACTTGGGAAAATAATTTGCACCAAAAGACCTGCCAGCAAACCACTGGGTTTAAGTTAAGGAACTACGGGGACCAGGAAACATTGCGGTAACACGCCCACAGGGGCGGGTCCTCGAAAGTATTCAAAGTGCTTCCTTCGAGCTGCTGGGACTTTTGATTGCAGCCAGTGAACAAGGGCTGAATAGCCCGAAACCGGTTTGGCAGACTGAAGGAATAAGCGCGACTTGCTGTATCCCGCATGAATAAAGATGGTCATAACTCTCTTGGAGTAGCGTTTTTCACATGGGCAACCTTTTTTGATGAAATAAAGCGGCGCGCCTCGCCGCGAAAAACGCTCCGCCGCATGAAACCGGATCTGCAACACCTGATGTCGGGAGCTGCGAGGACGAGAGAGTTTTCCATGTGGGGCTTGGAATGTACAACAAACTCGTGACTTTTTGCCCGAAGTCACCCACTTGGGAAAATAATTTGCACCAAATGACCTGCCAGCAAACCACTGGGTTTAAGTTAAGGAACTACGGGGACCAGGAAACATTGCGGTAACACGCCCACAGGGGCGGGTCCTCGAAAGTATTCAAAGTGCTTCCTTCGAGCTGCTGGGACTTTTGATTGCAGCCAGTGAACAAGGGCTGAATAGCCCGAAACCGGTTTGGCAGACTGAAGGAATAAGCGCGACTTGCTGTATCCCGCATGAATAAAGATGGTCATAACTCTCTTGGAGTAGCGTTTTTCACATGGGCAACCTTTTTTGATGAAATAAAGCGGCGCGCCTCGCCGCGAAAAACGCTCCGCCGCATGAAAGCGGATCTGCAACACCTGATGTCGGGAGCTGCGAGGACGAGAGAGTTTTCCATGTGGGGCTTGGAATGTACAACAAACTCGTGACTTTTTGCCCGAAGTCCCCCACTTGGGAAAATAATTTGCACCAAAAGACCTGCCAGCAAACCACTGGGTTTAAGTTAAGGAACTACGGGGACCAGGAAACATTGCGGTAACACGCCCACAGGGGCGGGTCCTCGAAAGTATTCAAAGTGCTTCCTTCGAGCTGCTGGGACTTTTGATTGCAGCCAGTGAACAAGGGCTGAATAGCCCGAAACCGGTTTGGCAGACTGAAGGAATAAGCGCGACTTGCTGTATCCCGCATGAATAAAGATGGTCATAACTCTCTTGGAGTAGCGTTTTTCACATGGGCAACCTTTTTTGATGAAATAAAGCGGCGCGCCTCGTCGCGAAAAACGCTCCGCCGCATGAAACCGGATCTGCAACACCTGATGTCGGGAGCTGCGAGGACGAGAGAGTTTTCCATGTGGGGCTTGGAATGTACAACAAACTCGTGACTTTTTGCCCGAAGTCACACACTTGGGAAAATAATTTGCACCAAAAGACCTGCCAGCAAACCACTGGGTTTAAGTTAAGGAACTACGGGGACCAGGAAACATTGCGGTAACACGCCCACAGGGGCGGGTCCTCGAAAGTATTCAAAGTGCTTCCTTCGAGCTGCTGGGACTTTTGATTGCAGCCAGTGAACAAGGGCTGAATAGCCCGAAACCGGTTTGGCAGACTGAAGGAATAAGCGCGACTTGCTGTATCCCGCATGAATAAAGATGGTCATAACTCTCTTGGAGTAGCGTTTTTCACATGGGCAACCTTTTTTGATGATATATATATATATATATATATATATATATATATATATATATATATATATATATATATATGTATATATCCACACACAAAGGTTACCCTTGAAGAAGAGCCATGAAGGTAGGTACTATTCTCGTTTCTTTAATAATGGAGTTTGCAGCCAGATTAAGGCGGAGAGCTGATCATCCTTCATTTTGCGGCCAGAGAAGTTTTGGGTTTGTGGCCCTTAGTCATTGGTGTGATGCTCAAACAGCAGGACAACGTTGTGTGCTGAATTTGAACCCTCCTGGAGCCCTCCTAGGCCCTATGGACTGCCGCCCCCCAGGGCCGGCTCCTGCAATGTCACGGGGTGCCCACCCACAGGACATTGCTGTTTGGTATGGCAGAGCGGGAGCATGCCTCCTGCCCTGCCATAGCAAACTCTGCTTTGCTACATTAAAGCAAGAGAAGGAAACCTGCAATCGCTTCAAAGAAGCAAAGCAGGATTCCTTTTGAGCAAGGGGAGCTGCATGTTAGCAGCTCCCCTTGCTCACAATCAATGCCGGCTCCCAAAGGAGGCGGGGAGCTGGCAGGACCGTGGGGGCATTAGGGCTTCCCCCACGGTCCCCAATTTGATGGCCTGACCCGGGAGATGGGGCTCCGGGCCAGAATTAGCCTGACAGGGGGGCGACTCGGCCCCCTTCCAATTTAATAATAAAAAAAAACAGCTGACCGGTCCTCGGGGATGGGGTCCTCAGGGCCAATAGTGGCCTAGGGAAGAGGGGCCACGTGGCCCCCCTTCCTAATAAATACATTTTAAAAAGGCGGTCATGTCCCACTGGATGGGGCCCCCAGGGCTAAAATTGCCTTGGGAGGGGGCCACGTGGGCCCCTTCCCATTTTTTTAAATAAAAAGGGACAGGCCCTGGGGGATGGGGTCCCCAGGGCCCCAAAAATAGTAAAGGTCGCAACTCCTTGGTGCTCAGATATCAATATAGTTATTTTTTTAATTTCTCAGGAACAACTGAACCAATTTACACCATTTAAAAAAAGGTCCCTTTTTGAACAAAGGGCTATCTGTTTGCCAAATATACATACATATATGAAATACGTACCCTGCCTTTGCTGAAAAGACAAGGTTACTTGTAGCCAGCCCTAGAATTCTCACTTTCAGAAGTCAGAAGTTTTAAGGTAATCCTCAAAACATAGAACAGTATGAGGTTTAGTATTTAGGGGATTTCTCTGAAAAGGTACTCTATAAGCTTGGATTATCGACAACTCTTGATTCTGCAAAGCAGTTTTAATCAGCAGGTCAGTGATTGTCTTTATAAAAGTACCAATTCCAGCACTTTCTATTCCATTAGGGATCCCAACCACCGATAGGTTGCAACAGCGGGACCTATTTTCTAAACTTAATTTTGACACTTAAGTTGTTATGTTTCATATAGATATCCTAATATAGGCCCAGGTAACATCATACCTTTCATCTACATCACCTCCCCTACACTACAGTAATGAGCCATTTAGGATTGAACCTAGTTCTATTCTTTGGCGCAGAAGGAGGGTTTCTCTGAACAATAGTTTTCTATGACTTCATCTTTAGACTGACACAGTATGAATGAACATTCCTAACTTTTCTTGGAAACGGGCAGGGGCTACATCCACCTGGATAATATCTATGCACAAGGTTCATTCAATATGTCATCCTCATACCCAACAATGGCTAATACAAGAAACAAGGGACAAAGGGACAAAGGTTCCATAGATACTTTTCTGTATAAATACAGCGCCTCTCGCTAGTATTAGTTGGAGGGAACAGAGATTTCCAGGCCGATACACTGTCCAGAGACGCTGAGGCTCCTGCATGCAGACGTTCCAGCTGACAGTGGTCTAACACATCCCTTGCGGGGTGTCCAACTCGACACCAGGACAGGGTCCCACACTCTCTTGCTTCAGGTAATGGGGTTAGGCTAAACCTAGAGGGATTCTTGGCTTCACACCTACTCACATGCTAGGTACACTTAGGTACGTCTAGATAGGCTTCATAAACGTACACGCGCTTTCTTTATAAATGCATTTTATATCCATGTATGTGTTTATGACTGTTGCAAAATGGTAGAGCTGTACTATGCTTTTATATTCACTGTACTGCTGATTATAGATCTCTGCTACTGTCTAACGGTTGTCACAGCACATATATTTTACACTAGAAGAACTACTGTGCAATAAATACTTATTGTAAACATGTGCAACTGTTTCTTCTGTGTAACTCTCTGAGTAGAAACTAAGTGAGCATGAGTGACTGAATGAAGGATAGTACATTGTTTCCAAGATCATGGGAGATCAGGGTTGTCATGTTCTAAGGTTGCCAGAAACTATTCTCTCCCCGATAAGAGGAGATTATAGTAGCACTGTGAGCTAGCTAATGCAAACAGGATAACACATCCGGTGGGGATGCTCAGATTTAGTCTGCCACCAATCCTACAGTTTATGTTATCCAAACGCGCAGATCCTGTATGGGTAATATAGGAAATATACTACATGGTGCCACCAACATTGGTTGGGTACTTATTTAAAAGTAGAACCTGAGTAGTTCAGTCGTGCCTATTTTCAGAGACCCCTACTCACAAAACGCCAGAGACGTCTGGAGTGGGTAGGCACAAACTCCACCACAGCTGAGTAGGCTGAATATCCTAATTATTGGCTGTTGCTTAATCAAGCTTGACAGGACACGGTGTTCCTAAAAATTGTGCAATAAAACCTTATCTTAGTTCTCTCAAACAAACGTCTTCTCTGTTACAAAATGACTGAGGGCAAAGATAACCCAGTGGTGCCTCATCGCATCTCAACAGGAGATGACGAGTTCTACTCATGGGTTACATTTACAGCAGCAGATGCACGAACACCAACATTTCACTCATACACAGAGGGAGCTGCACCAGCGGAATTTTGTCCATTCGAAGACATAGAGATTCCACTCACTTACCAGTAACACTTATAATGGTTTAACGGCACCCTACCCCACTTAAGAGGGGGAGTAAGACTTGGTCCATTAGGACGACCAGGAGGAACATGGCCGATATTAGCAGCCTACACACCACATCCTGACATTGAAACAATGGCACACAGAGTCTTACTAACTTAACACAAAGATTTAAGTTGCAACAAATGGAACTCAATCTCAGGGTACAGCAACTAAAATTACTCGACAAACATTACTTGTGGTAATGGGTAAAATGCCCACTTAACGTGAACAAATCCCTTTATGGGTAGCCCGGAAAATCACCCAGCTAGAAGCAGTATTCCTGGATACTACCCCATTTATGAAACATAGAATGCTAACAATCTGCTTGCTCAGTGGAATTACACCATAGTTAGAGGATTTTACCACTTGGGGTAAAGTCTTTGCTGCCATACATACCATAACTCATGGTATTCCTTAATTAGTGGTGATACCCGATGTGTTAAGACTAATACAGAATGAGTACGGAGCACAGCCTGCACTGAACTTAGGAATGACGTTACTAAATAACTATGACCAGGTATCAGCCATAATACTAGCTAATATTAAAGGGGAAGTAGTGTCAGTGGCAATCCACCAGCGCCTAAGGGAGTTCAGTCCGTTAGAACAACCACACAAACTACCCAAAATAAATGAAACTGAATATAGAGAATTAGGCAGAGACAGTTTGGATGAGAAATTTTTAAATCTCAACTGGTGGGCAGTCCTGAAAAGGACACTTCTAAGCCAACACCGGCTTCTTCTTCTAAAAAGAAGTAGGAAAATAAAAAAAAATAAAAAACTTTACAGAAAAGAGATCTCCATCCCGAGGTAGATCTCCTCCACAGGAGCACTCTGAAAAAAGGTACAACCTTAGGAATAGGGATAACATTCGGAAAGCTGAGAGGTATCAGGATGCTGATACATGTTCCTCTTGTTCTTTTCAGGGTTCATCAAAGAACTCTGAGAGATAAGGACCTTCAGAACATAACGAAGAGAGTATAAAGTCCAGAGACAACCAACATGCTCAGGACTATACTTCCAAAAAAGAAGAAAAGCCAAAATCAAACCCTCAGTTTAAAAAGAAGAAAGTTGCACGTCTAAAGATCAGACTTCTGAGGACACAACTTCAGAATGGGGAATGGGCTCAGACGATGCTAGACAGCCCGGCAGAAGTAACAATAGCTCACCAGAACCTGAAGGAATTTCTGTGACAGCAGACTTGAATAATTACATCACGGTAGAATCACCAGATAAAAGGGTGAGCGTCTCACATAAGTTACATGAAATAACACTCCAGAAGGAGCGGGACAAGTCCAGGAAAATAAAAGATCTCTTTTGGAAGAACCTGTCATCTGGTTATGACATCCTGTTAGCTGAACAAGATTGGCCACTAGCATTCGTTATGGAGTGCCCTAGGGGAGAAGATATCATTTTTCCATCTCTCTCTGACCACGTTCCCATTACCTCAAATACTCATATGCATGGGAGTGGGCAGTAACCCTTGCTCCAGCATCATACAAAAATCATGCTGGATGGTATGAGAATTCAACCCACCACATGATCCCATTAAAAGTTTTACCAAATGCTCAGAGTCAATACCCAATTAAGCAAGAAGCTAAAAAACAGGTCAGGGAGATCTTAGATCAACTTGAATACCAAGGGGTCACTTAAAAATGCACCTCACCAATGAACAATCCTTTGCTTCCCCTATCAAAACAGAGCAATACTTATTGTCTAGTTTTAGACTACAGACATTTAAACAAATGCACAAAGACATTTGCAGTTCAGAATGCACACAGTGCCGCATTATTGAATAACATTGTGTGGAAAAAATACAAAACAACACTTGATACCTCAAATGGAATTTTCGGCCAAAATATAGCACCTGAAAGCAGGTATTTGACCGCATTCTTAGCATTAGGACCTCAGGGACAATTTTGTCGTTTCCCCCAGGGGCATAAGAACAGCCCCAGGGTATTTGCAGCAAGGGTAACTGAGTTACTCCAAAAATTTGATGAAAAAGCGTTGTCCTATGTAGATGATATTTTTCTTACGGACGATGACTTAGAGAGGCACTTGGCCAGGGTGAGCCCCATTATTGTGGGATTCACCTCTGAGAGCTGCAAATGTAACTTTAAAACATAAAAAAATTGTCCACCTCAGTGTCCTGTTTTTGGGACATGAGCTCTCAAGTGAAGGAAAAAGTCTGGGAGCTAACTTTTTAGAAAAGTGTGCCCTGCTCCAACCTCCAAGGACATTAAAAAGTCTACAATCAATACTGGGATTTCAAAATTTCAGCAGAACACACATTTTGGATTACGCTACAAGAGTAAAACCTTTCTACGACTTAATTAACCTGACTTTTCAGTTAGATGTTTGATGATTAATTAGTTAATTAGTATTGCGCCCGGTAACTGTTTTAAGCGATCATATTTACCACTTGCATTTCTTTAATGTAAAAAAACTAATATAAAATGTAATATGACAGAACCCTGCATCTTTAAGGGCACAGTTCCCAAAAGTATAGTTAACTTAGTGTGAAATGCTGAAAGGACAAATAGCATACTCAGAGCCCTATTAATCCTAAAGTCTCTACAATCTAGCGACCCAAGTTGTGTTGCGCAGGACATTTGGGTATTTATTATTGGCTGTATAAATTATGCTGTTTCTCCTTCATTTCTAAAATACACACCTTCTTTACTTACTCTAAGACGCTGATAGTGAGATCGGGTTGCGTCTTTAATGACGTTTCAGAGGTAGACCAGGTGTGAACAATTCCAGTGTATATTTAAACTGGCACTGGAATCAGCAAAGTTGAACACACATCCAGGAGGACACGACCTGTAGAACTATGCCGCAGCTGGGACATCTTATGTGCAAGTAAGGAGCTTTCACCTCAGGGCAATTTAATAGCTGTAGATTCCCAACCTGTATGCCAGGAGTGCCTGCCCTGAAAAGATTACTGTATGCCTCGCTCAGGTTGCTCCGATCCTACATGTGTGTGTAAGGCTGATTTTGGGATAGTCAGCCTTGGGGTTGCTTGCTTGCTAAATAGTGCTTCGGTGCCGGAACACTTTTGACTTTAAGAAAGAGTTGGAGCGGAACTTTGAGACTTGAACTACTAGTAGGGCTTACCCTCGATGTTGCCTTTTAGTGAATCGGGAATGACCACTATAGATAGCGCAAAGAGGGAGTGGGACACAGGGAACTGCCCGAGAAAAATTAGAATCCTGCTGCACATATTTTAAGTTGTGAGCCTGTGTTCACCCCCTGTACCTACAAACCTCCCCTCCTGAAGGAGCCTTGGATTTTTCGAACCATGCAATTATTGAGAGGTTCATATTGAAGGGATAATTGGCCCAGTTGCAAAACTGCGGTTGTGAAGAGATCCATGGGTACGTTTTATTCGTTGGAACAAAAGCCAAAAATAATGTACCTGACTGTGTGAATAATCAACACCTGCCAGTGAAGTTTTTAACAAAAGACGAAGGCATTAGACGGTGTTATACTACTAAAACGCCGCTGGATGGAGACAGAGATTCTGATTGGTCTTCAGATAAAATAACTGTACAAGATCATTGAAGTTGATCAATCAGCCGAATAGTCGTCACATAAAGATCTGAAAGAATTCACAAGGATCATCTTCAAACCCTCGACTGCTATTGCCAATTATCTAAAAGCCAACATCCGAGTGCAGTGTGGCACCGGGCAGATATGTAACAGATCTCTGGTTTTAAATGTAATGAATTAAGGAGAACAATGTTATTGTCCTGAAGAAGGTGGCTTTAACATGAATGTGCCACCGAAACGCGTTGACGCCTAATGATTAGGTGGTGTTAAATTGGGCAGGGGTAAGCATCAAGTCATAGACAGGAAATGTATATCCGTGCTCTATGCTGTCTTACAGGTTTAGCCCATTTAACACAGGAATGACACAGTGTATTGTCTTTGTAGTTTTTCCTTTTCAGAATTGTTTTTGTTTTTAACTGTTTTAATGTCATGAAGTAATTTTGTGTAATTCATGTATAATATGCATTTGTGAAATTAATTGATGTAATAAATCAGAGGAATATTTTTACTTAAACCTATTCGTTCATTTATAAGTGCCTCGCTCAGGTGTTTTCAGAACCTGTGTGGTATGAGTATTGAGAGAAGTGTGAAAGGGTGAATTTGTATCGTATCCAAAGGGAATTCTTCTTTTTACCAGTTGCTAAGGTTCCATAGTAGTGTGGCCCCAGGACATCAGGGGTAAAATACCTCAATCCCCACAGTTGGGCCCATTAACACCTGATTGCCCTATGGCCTTCTAAACAGGTTCTGACAGAAAATTACTGTGAAAAGTACAACTGAGCAGTATTTATCTTTGTAGTCAGGTTAAAGTACTTAGATAAACTCTGTGTTTGTTGGTTACCTGTTGGGTTCTGAGCCCTCACAGATCATGGTAGTTTCTTTCAAGATGCAAAAAGTTATGTGTACAACTGCTGTTGGTTTTTGTGGTGGTATCTAATAATCCTCACGCCCCTGGAGTGTTTTTTCCCTTGGATTGGGGATTATTATATGTATTTTCCTTTTTCCCCAATGATGGACAGGAAAAAAGAACATCGGATGAAAGCCCTAAATTAGGCAAAGGAATTACTGCTTTTATTCTGATGTCCAGCACTCTTTCAGGCAATCAGAGAAGGGTTTCTGTTGGCGGAGCCATCTGGGGCACTGCCGACTGAAAGCACAAATTCTCCTTGTCGCTAAGTAGTTGCAGGTGGATATAGTATTTGGCACATATGGTCACCTGACTAGTTTCTGATGCAGTACCATGTCTGCCAAACTCTTTGTCGGGCAGAGACAATATCGAGCACAAAATATCGAGTTGCATAAATATTGAGTCATTAATATCGTGGGTCAGAAATATTGACAGCAAGACTATCGTTGTCAAGAATATCGACATAAGGTAAGTAATATCATTTGCAAAAATATAGTTTTTAAAATATTGTTTTTTATTCTTGTTATGTATTTTGGTATCTATTTTATATGTATGTGATGTATTTTTTTTGTATAAGAATTGTTTGTATTTGTAATATATGTGCTACATTTTTTGTAGTTATTAATTTTATTTTATATGAATTTTGCACTTTAAGTTCCGTAGTGGGTTGTGGGTTTATAGGGGAATAGTGTGTGAAGTCATTTAATTATATTTAATGTATTAATACATTGTTATTTATTAATGTTTGTATATTTGAAATGTTATAGTTTTAAATGTTTAAAGTAATTTTTATGTAATTAATTAATTATTAATTGGTTGTTAATTAATTAATTATTCAGTAATTAATTATGGTAATTGTGTAATTATTTTTGGTGTCTGTTTATAGGTGTAAAGGATGGGAAGTAATTTATTTTTAATTCATGAATCATTCATTGGTTGTTAATTATTTTAATGAATTGATTAGTTTTTAATTTTGGGAATTTTGCAACTATTTTAGGTGGTTGTTGTGGTGTTGTGGTGTTTATAGGTGTAAAGGGTGAGAAGTAAATTATTTTTAATTTATAAATTAATAATTGGCTAATAATTCATTTTTATTATTTAATTTGTAATTAATTTTGGTAATTATGTAATTAATTTTAGGTGTGTGTGGTTTTTATAGGTGTAAAGGGTGGGAAGACTGGGAAGTATTTATTTTTAAGTGATGAAATAACAATTGGTTGTAAATTAATTTTAAATAGTTAATTGGTAATTAATTATGGTAATTGTATAATTAATTTTAGGTGTGTGTTGTAGTGTTTATAGGAGTAAAGGGTGGGAAGTATTTTGTGTTTAATTAATTAATATATAGTTGTTAATTAATGTTAATTATTTGATATTTATTTTGGGTAATTGTTTATTTTTTGTGTGTTGTTTTTACTTTTAAAGAGGTAAAGGGTGGGTTTTAAATAAATTGTAATTATTTAATTATTAGTTGTCAGTAGTAATAGTTTTTAAAATAAGGTTTATTTGTGTTTTCTTATTTTATAGTTTTATTTAGGTGTGTGTTGTGGATATTATTCTGTTAAAGTGTGTGTAGTCAATTATTGTTTATTAGTTTTTTTTATTCATAATATTTCTTTCATTGATTATTAATGTTGGAAAAGTAATTTTCACCCATCCCCTATCAAACACTTTCCCTACTGTTTCACTCACTAGAGTTGGAATAGTAAATGTAATTATTTTGCTATTCAACACTTTTACTACTGTTGCATTAATTGTTTTGGGCATTTTAAGTTGAAATATTTTTTCGTAGTTTATTTTAATGTATTCTAGAATTTTTTTTATACTTTAAAGTATTTATATATATGTGTTATTTTTATATAATTTTACAGTTTTAAAATAAATGAAAGATAATAGTTTGTTAATTTTTTAAGTTAATATACATCTATAAATTATTATGTTTGTGTGTTTATTTTTTTAATTAACTTTATTTGTAATGTTTTGTAAAAATGTATATTAAATGTTATTTATGTTGTTAAAATTAATATTAATATTTAATATATATTATTTAATGTTATGTGTATATTTAAATCAAAGTATTTTACAATCTATATTTTTACATCAATAGTTTTGATTTAATATTTTCGAACTTACCTGTGTAGGTTTGGGAGTTGATATTGTTGTATTCTATATTTTTTCTCTATAATTTTAACATCAATGTTTTTTGTCATCGATATTCTATCAGTGAACCCACAGAACCATGTGAATTTGTTGTGGTTATCATACATATGTATAGTCTTGGAATAGTTTTATTTTATTGTGAGTCTGTCGACTACTGACCTTAGCTAGCTATTATTTTGGCTTTATGTAAGCGTATGCTGCACAAGTCAGAATGTTTTTTTTTTTAAATGGCAGAAATCTACGTATAGTACATTTATTTCTACAATTCATGAAGCTTTCCGGCTTTCATGGAATTGACAAACGTTCTACTATCACAACTAGAATTACAAATGTAGGGGCATATTATCAAGAAATGGCGTTAAAATTATTGCCACTTTAGCGGCAGGAGACTGCTGCTGAAGCGGCGATAATGGGCTTGATAATATGCCCTTGTGAATTCCCATAGAAGCCCATGTTCTGGTGTGAATATGGGCTTCTATTGGAATTCTCAAGGGCATATTATCATGCCTATTATCGCCGCTTTAGGGGCGGTTTTCTGCCGCTAAAGCGATGATAATTGTAACGTCCTTCTTGATAATATGCCTCGTAGACTTTTGTGCATAATCCTCCATCCTTAATGCGGTAGCGCAAACAGTCCTCTGAAATAGTGACCAGTAACTTTTTTTCTCCCCAGAAAGATTTTTACAATGGGAGAAATAGCTTCTGATTCAACCACATAAAATATGGGCCCAACCATTTCAGCCAGAAAACACATTTGTATTAAACAAGAGAGGTTCTGCACCTACATAAACCTTACAAGCTAAACTTCAATCGACATTTTTAGACTGATCACAATTGTGAAAACCTTTTGGCCCTCTGTATCTGTCAATGAAATAAAGTATAACTTACGTTATACTTTTAAAAAGTTAAGAATAGCTAAACCAATTTTGTTCATTTTTTTCAAAGTGCCCTGACATTTCTTTCTAACACCTTCTCATCTACTTATCTGAACAGTCCTAGTCTTATTGACTGTAATATATATGCATAGAAACCAAACACTTTATAGAACCTACATTTTGGACATAAACGAATGAAACAGTTACCACTGAGCCTCGACTTTGGCTGGAGACTAAAAGTGGACTTTGTGCAGCCGCCATTATTAAGAATGAAAAGCAATGACAAGAGTGAAGGAGGGAATTCCATCCATTTTCCAGATGTTTCCAGAAACTGAGATCAACGGTTCACCCTCTCTCTTCTGGGTCCAATACTCATTCCGCAAATGAGTGGAACTTCCATTCCACGAGCCACGAATTGACAATTTCGCTTGTGCAGAAATCCCAAGGTGTAGCGAAACAGGCCTGGTCTTCGGTATATTGACAGCTGGGTCTGCTGATAGGCTGGGATTACAGTGTTATAATTTCTTGAACTGCCATTTTCAAAGGAAGGCCTGTAAGTTTCAGTTACGTAATAAATATATCAAACAATGTAACATCGATCTCCAGGGGAAGCAAATGTGATTAATGAGGTGTGCTGCTTCTTTGCTGGAAAATTTAACTAATCTGCTTTTTTTTAAAATAAACCTCAGTCACGTTGTTCTTTGAAAGGCTTGTTGAGCGCCAGATGAACTACAGAAATAATTTCGTCATTAATACCATGCTCTGATTTAATGCCAAAAAATATATATCTGCTTTTTGTTATGTGTTTGGTATTGACATATTTAAGCAGAAATTCAGCGTTAATGAATCTTCCAAAATAATATTGGTTGTATTGATAGTCTGGTTTCAGCTAGTGGGAGGGAAAAAACGCTGAAAGAAATTATTTCGATACCTCCGGAAAATAAATAACATGACTAGTACATTTATGAGAGGGTTAGCTTGCACAAGAAGCTGAAACTGTTTAGCCAAAACAATTCGGGAGATTGAAATAATGTCTTGCATTTGCTGGATTAAAAGTGTCAAGTAAAAAAAATAAAAAAAATCTACGTTCTTTACGCCTGTATCAGATAGCCACACTGAAGCAGAATAAACTCGCCCTCTCAGACACGACTCTGCTCCTTACTATTAGGTAAGTATTGGGTTTTAGGGCTGGGTGCATCAAGCATTTTTTCAAACTTTGAAACATTCCAATTCAAAGTTTGCAGTGTGTGGTATTGATCAGTTTGCAAAATTCAGACCTTGTGGTATACTTTCACTCCTTCTGTCGTGGGCAAACTCAGAAGGAGGAGTGCAGCGTGTCCACATGATTTCTGTCATATTTTACCTGGAGAGATCCTGCTAAGCACAAAACCTACCAGTAGCACAGCCCAGTTATATATATCATATAACTCCTGAATTGGGATTTGTGGGGCAGTTGTAATGAGTGCCATGCTATGAGCTCATGTACCATTAGTCCATAGGGTATTAACCTTTATTCTAAGCTAATATCCGACATAAACATCTGTAATTTGCTAAAACTATTTAGAATGAATAGACGTTGTGATATAAATTTGAAACAGACCCTCAGTGCCATTCACCCGCTGAGCCTTCACAACTCAGTTAAACCTAACTATGCACATTATTTAGTGTTCTGCTTCACTATCTAGTAACCCCAGGAATATTAGGTCACCCTACACTGTCTAGTACTATGTGATAGACAGTAGGAGGAACAAAAAGAGGAGGAGTAGAAGAAGGACTAAGAAAACAATGGATCAACAAGAGAGTGACAATCAGAAGTGGTGAAAGAAAATGAGAGTATCTCTTACAACATTTAAAGCGTAGGATATGACATATCATGAGGCACAATCAATATATCAGTGACATTGAGTGCAGACTTCCTAGAACACATTGCACCAATCATTAACATCTACTCCAACGTACCCTTAGGTATGGTCCTGCGGTTCTGACCTACAGAATCTTTTGAGAATAAAGGATCAACGGTAAAGGACTGTCACAACTTTAATTTTCCTATGTCCTCATCATGGACATGTACTATCAGTGTGTAAAAATCACAGTGACTCCAAGCATAGATGACAACATAGGCATACAGACTTCCAAAATGCATTTTATGGACTAAGCACCACACTTATCCCACTTGCCATACAGTGGAAAGGAAGGAGCAAAACACAACAAGTTATCGTAACAAAAGAAATGTGATCTTTGTGGCCAAATTTAGGTTCACCTTGTGATCCCATGATCCCATGGATATTTAAAATTGTATGTGGTGTGGATATAACACCCTTGAAGAAAATAACTCAAAGCAACGCAAAACCACCATACCACCATATCTACACTCTGAGGTTGCAGGGCATTAGTTATCCTCTGCTAAGAGTAGGTGCTGGTGCACCGGAGTCGAGTTACAAGGAATTTATTAGTTTGAGAATGATATCCCCAGATGTGGCCAACTTAATTACAGGGATAGTGCACCCTACCACAGACAAATGGACATGCACAATCATATTCACACACACGGAGACAGGCACAGTTTGCAATTGTTGACTCATCCACTACCAATGCGGTCCTGTATTTTTGAGGTGGTAACTTTAAAGCACTTTGGAAGTTAGTACATGCCTTTCTTACACTTTTCTCATAAGTGTTCTGAAAGCAGGAACTTACAAGCGTTTTTATGCAAGTCCCTTCCATTCTTAAGTTTTCATTGAGAATCAGTCAATTAAAATCACAGTTGCAAACTCACAACCAAATTCTCCTTCAAATGTTGAAATTGTGTGGACCTTAGCATTTCTCATGTATTTGTGTTTTTTTTTCTTTGCATCAAATGATCAAATTTCTTAAGAAGAAAACTTTGCTACCAGTCTATTGCATGTTCCCCAATGCTAAGGGGAAGTAGAACACACCAGAACCGGATAATGTCAAGGCAGTGACAAGTGTGGCTATCATTAAGCCAAAGAGGCCACAGTATTCCATGGCAAGATTAATGCCCAGGGCTTACACAGGAAGTCCTTCCTTTCACGATGTTAGGAGTGACCACTATAATGTGATGGGTGGCACGAACATACCAGTGTTATAATAATGCAAAATGTGGTCGCAATCAGTCTGCTGTGGAAATTGCCACTGTGAAACCAGAGGTGGCCACCACAATGACGTAAAAGCAAACATCCATAATCATATTCAAACAAAAACTTGTATGTTCACTCATACCTACAGGCAAACACATGAAAAAATCATGCAATCAAGCGAGCACACAAACATACGTACACAAACCTATAATCCAAAATGCATAAACTGCATTCCCCTAACCCAGAGACAGCCTGTGAATTTTACTAGGAGCTTAGAATTGCAGGTTGCTTCATGTAGCATTTATTACCACTCAGTTTCATGTTCTCTGGTCCCAGTTGTGGATCTATAGTCTGTAAGGTCTAGCCATCTCCAATTCAGAATCAGAAAATCAGAATAAGCTTTATTTGACTTTATTTAGTAAAATCATAAAAGCAATATGCAATACTACAAAATCATTACATAAAAAAGTGGTCTAAAAGCAACACATAACATTTGAATACATCGCAACACATAGAAATAAAGTACAATTAGGTGTTAAAAGAGAGGATTAAAGAAGAGTTGAGAAACTTCCTGCTGTAAATCACAGCCCATAAAAAAACAAATAAGCATGCATACATTGTAAGAAGTTGTAAGGCCTTAGCATTGTTGCAATAAAGCGCTTCCTCTGAACAGTAAAGAATTTGCAGAAGAAGACAATGTGCATGCCTTTCTATCTAATCTGTCTCAAACAAGCAGAGTGCTGTCATCGTATAACCACATCACCAATAGGGAGAGCGGTCACTCTCTCATTTAACCCCTTGTATGCTGATGACGAACCCCAGCTGTCATGCACTACGGTGCTCGTGTGCTGATGACGGCTGGAGTTCGTCATGGCCCGCCCCTGTTCATTTGTTTACCGCACAGCGGCAGAAACGGGCCAGCAGCGAAGGGGTTAAATCTACAAATCCCTTATATGGGCCACGCATCAACTAGTAATTGCCATCCGTGGTTGAAATGTATGATCCTTTATGAAAGCAACAGGATTACTATGCCCCTCTCAGTTGGCACTAGTTGCCACCTTCCCCAATGAATCTCACATCTGGGCCGGCTTTTATCCTGGTAACAATGTCCACAATACAGGACTCACTACATCAGCCATCCCCAGGTTATTACAGTCCTGATGAGACCCTGGTATTGGGTTTAGGGTTAAAACGTCGTCTACACATACAAAGACAGACTGTACTTTTGTATATGTGGCACATTGACAAAAATCTCTGTGCTTTCATTTGTATTTAATTTAAATGGCTGTCTTTTGGATAATTATAAATCAATGTGGAAAGGATCACTGGTCCTGCATAACCAAGGTCTGCAGGTGGATCGGTAGGTGTCTCCCAAATAAAAGACCCTCATACACGTGTTTTTTCAGAGTCGTGTAGCGGTATATGATGTGTCCCCGCTTCTTGTAACACGTGTCCGTGCGTAATCCTTGGGTCAGTTTTTGTTTGCACCCTCCGCCAGGAGGTTGTACCATTGGTTAAAACAGCAGTGATGGTGAATAAGTGAAATAGTGCTATAAAGGTGTTCTAAAATACCCGGACAGCCAGAGGTTCAACTTTAATATTTCTGGATTTGGGTAAAAGGTTAAAAGGTTAAGGCGTGTCGCTATGGAATTATTTAGGAATTCTAGCGCACTAATCTTGTGAGGTTAAAAGTGGTCGACATGTTTCAGCCTTATCTGCCTGTTGGTCTGTCGGCTTTCCTCAGGACCATAAAGTGATTAAGTGAAAAAAAGGGAAAAGGTAAATTTGTAACCTGATTCGTTTTGTGGTAGTAGGTCACATTGTACCTGTAATGAAAGAAAAGGGAGATAGTGCAACCACATTTGTAGCGAATAAGTGGGAAAAGACACTTCAGCAATGTACAATGACATAGATACACAGTTGAGAATTAAGAAGCATATTATTAAAAAACATATAATTAAAAACGCTTTATGCAATACTAAACTCAGAGTCACATTCAAATTAAGCGTCAACTTACTCATTCTCAAAATTCTATGCGGAATATTGTGATGTATAAATCCCAAAATTGTACTTAGGCGTCATGAGATCATTCCTTTACAGTGATCTGATATTGAAAGCGCTATTTAATTTAATGCGCAATTCTATTGTTACATTGCCATGACGTTCAAGGCGCTAATCAATTTTACTGTGTCATCACGATTATCTTAGACATTGGTATAACTATGTAATACCTGTTCGAGTATAGACTCTTACAATTATTTAAAAGTACATGCATTCGTTATTAGACGGTACCAAGCACTCGTTCTACATGTATTCAGAAAACTGAACATGTGCATACTGCCACTATAGTCTCTTTAAATGCGCACTCTGGAAAGCCTATTCAGAAAAAGATTCTCTTCAAAAAGTAGGCACTTCTAACAAAAGTCTAAAACTAAGCAAAACTCAATGCAGAGCGGGGTCTTCACATGCGCTTATGCATAACTAGACCTTATAGAATGTACCTCTACATTATGTAAGACTTGTCTCCTCGGGAACCATGGCAGTTAGGGGGAGGCTTCACAGTTTTGGAGTGAGGAAAAAAAGGAAGTTTAGTAAAGGGGGTTTTAATACTTGCAGTTTTACTCCATAACGAAAAGGACAATGCTCCTCGATACCTCTAGCCTTCAAACACCCGTCTAGCAGCTTGAGCTGTCTCTGCCCTTGGTGACCCGGAATCAATCGCCAGTGTGTAACTTGTCTTCTTTTATTGCAAAGTAATGGAAACTGAAGAGTTACTCGAGTGTTTGTACTTATTAGTTGTGCTAAATTGTTATACCTAATTTTCAGATGAGAATTGTAATAATTTCTAGCTTGAAAATAGACACATGGAGTTTATGAGAATGTACTCTTTAAGCGCTCATTCGAAATTTTCTCATAATTAAAGAACGTTAGGAAATTCGTAATTCAGGCAAAATATCAATTATTTGTTAAGACTTAACCACGGAACAGCATCATTCAGGCCCTCACTGTCTGTCTTAAGTCTGTGCACCCAACGTTGCTCTTTTTCAAATAAAATTTTAGCTGCATTCCTGTCCACAGTTTCGAGGGTTTCCAGAATGACCCACTGTAGGTCATTCACAGAGTGCCCAGATTCTTTGTAGTAAGTTGACATTTTTGTGGTTGTTTTTTTACAGTTCACATTGCTGCGGTGTTCGCAAAGTCTTTGTTTTGCTTTGCGACAGATCTTGCCAATATATCTCATTTGGCACGGGCAAGTTATCATGTAAATGACATGGCTTGTGTTGCAGTTCGTATGTTTTTTTAAATTCCAATTAAAGTTGGGAAGCAGCTGTAGTTCCTTTGTGGGTTTTGTAGTGTCACAAACTGTGCAGTTTCCACATGGGTAATGGCCTGTTACTGGACTGTTATTCCACAGTCCAGGTGTGTCTTTCTTTTTCTTGGGTGGAGGTCTTGTGTGCACCAGCAAGTCCTTGATGTTGCGACTTCTCTTGTTGGCAAACATCGGTTTAGGCCAATTCAGATTGTGAGATGTTCGTATTCCCCAGTTTCTGTTGATTATTTTCTTCACTTGGTTGATGACTGGGCTATAAGTAGTTACGCATGTGATCCTATCTTCCTTCAATTTAGGACACGCCTCTAGGAGTGCTTCTCTTGGTTTGTTGCGGGCACGTTTCTTGCATGTGTTGATCACCTTCTTTGGATATTGACGAACCAGTAGTTTGTCACATAGGTCATTCGCTTGACTTTTGTAGTCAGTAATTGAGCTGCAATTTCTCCTCAAACGAAGGAATTGGCTGTACGGGAGATTTTCCCGTAAGGGTCTTGGGTGAAAGCTTTGAAAAGATAGCAGGCTATTTTTGGCCGTCAGTTTAAAGAAAGTACGGGTGTGCAAAGTATTGTCTTTAGAAAAGATGGTAATGTCTAAAAAATCTAAAGTACTTTCATTGGCAGTGTATGTAAATTTCAAGCATTCATCTTGGTTATTAAGCCAGCGATGAAAGTCCGTCAAGGTTTCCTCATCACCCTTCCAAATTAAAAAGAAAGATATCATCTATATATCTCTTCACAAAGAGAATATGATGAAGAAAGGGATTGTTCTCATTCTGAATGAAGGTGCGGTCAAAGATGCTAACGTACAACCCTGCCACACTAGGGGCAAATGTACTGCCCATAGATACTCCGTGGCGTTGAAGGAAGAGGGTGTCTTTGTACTGGAAGACATTTTCCATTAGAGCTAATCTACAGCACTCCAAGACAAAATGTCTGGGGGTTTTGTTTGGCCAGTCAGTGTTAAAGAGAATTGTTTAAAGAGTGTCTAGTGTTTTTTGTTGTGGCAAACTAGTGTAGAGACTTTCTACATCTAAGCCCACTAAGAGCATTGTTCCTTCTGAGTACTTAAAGTTTTGTAACATGTTTAGGAGGTCTCTTGTATCCTTCAGATAGGTGGGTGTCTTTTGGACCAGTGGTCTTAAATATTGGTCTGCAAATTCTGACAGTGGTTCCAAAATCGAATTGATTCCGGACACAATTGGTCTCTCTGGTGGTGGCATTTTGCCTTTATGCGTTTTTGTTAAGGAGTAGAAGTATGGTGTTACTGGGTTTTTTACTTCCAGATGTTCTGCCTCCTTTTTGGACACCCAATTGTTGGCTTCTGCTTCTTCCACCATCATGGATATTGTTCTTTGTAGACGGGCCGTTGGGTCTTTTGTTAGAACCTCATAAAATTCTGTATCTGCAAGGAGGTCCATACATTGTTTGTCATATCCAGCTGTTGTTAATAAGACTACTCCTCCCCCTTTGTCCGCCGGTTTGATTACGATTTCTCTATCGTTCTTGAGTTCAGTGAGAGCCAGTTGTTCCGCCTTGGTGATATTTTGAAAAGGTTTCTGTGGTTGATTATGCAATAGGTCAACTTCCTTCATAATTGCCTGTTCAAAGGTGCATATTTCAATTGGTACTTGTGAGTTGAGGGGGCAGAATGTCGATTTATTCCTCAGTGTTGTATCTCCTTCTTGTGTCAATTGTTGGCTGTCTTTAAAAAAGGCTTTCAGTTTCAGTTTCATCAACTTTTATTCGATTATCAATTTGAATAATCATAAAAAGTACATTTTGAGAAGTTTTAAGCACAAAAAGTTAAAAAATAGTAAGATCACAAAGAAATTAAGTCACAATAGAAAAGAGAAAGCATTTTAAAACAGTGGAATAGTTTTTACAGTTTGTAATAATACTGATTTAGCTAGAAATGTTGCGGCGTGTTGTTATAACTACTTTAAGAAAAGTCGCTATGAGTTTGGCTTCATATGGGGATTTTAGGGATTGCAGGTAAGAAAGTGCTGGGTAGGATTGTCTGAGTCCACTGGATCGGAGAATAGGGATGATCCATGTTTTCCTTGCTGGTTTGTAGTATTTGCAAAAAAGGACGACATGAATCGTGGATTGTGAGGAGACTCCGTCACAGGGGCATCTCATCAAGTTACGGGACCAGTTCTGCATTTCCGGGAATGAAACCAAACGGTAGAAAACATCGAAGCGTAATCTTGTAAGTAGAAACTTTTCATGGTTGGATAAAAAATATGTCAGGTAGGGCTGAATAACATTTCCTGGCTGCAGTAGACAGATTTTTTCGTTATGTGGTTTGGTAATCTCTGTCTGGTTTCGGAGGTCTCTCAGGTGACCCATACACATTTGCTTTAGTTGTTTCCTGGAAATATCTTCGACTGAAGGAGGTTCGTCAAAGGGTATACACCTGTTACAACGCATTTGTTACAACGCACTACCGTTACAACGTGACTTTTACAACGCATACCATTACAACGCATTGCGCTGGGGGGCGCTCTAGGATAGGGAATAAGTATAATTTACTATCCAACACCTTCCCTAGGGTCCACGGGGACTGGAGTTAGAATAGTAAATTATACTTACCACTATCCAGCACCTCAAAGCGCTATGCGTTGTAATGGTATGCGTTGTAATGGTCGCGTTGTAACGGTAGGTAGTTGTAATAGTATGCGGAGTAACATGGTACATCCTCGTCAAAGTAGTGTTCACAGTCCAGGTCTTTGAAGAAGTTATGTATATAGTTTAGCCACGGGATTTTCCGCCAGTTTGTCAAGCCTAAACAGTCAGAAATAAGGGAGCGAGTTAGATGGCTTTCAGGATTACACCATATTCGATGCCACAGTAGGATGGGCTCGCATCGGATGGTGTCGATGATGTATTCCATGCCAAGCTCCCGGTCCAAGGCTAATATCGGGGAACTTTGGGGGAGGGCTAGGATGTATTTTATGAAGGCATTTTCAGTGACCTGAAGCTGGTCAATACGTCCATGTCCCCAGATTCCAGCTCCGTAAGTGGCCACACTATGGCATTTTGCATAGTATATGGTTAAGAGTTCGGTGGGGCTGGTTTTCCCAATTTCCTCGAGAAAGAGGTTAGTGCTGAGGTTGCACGGCGGAAATGAAGGTTTCTAGCTTCAACTGCCTTATGCCAGTTCATTGCATCATCCACTAGGATGCCTAGATATGGATATACCGGGGTTTTTTCTAGACTGTTGTTGTTGACCAATATGGGTTTGGAAATTTTTGTCCTGGGCCGATATTCATTGTAAACGTTTTTTTGATGTTAATTTTAAGGCCAAGTGAGTCCATGAATGTTACGTATTTATTGAGCTGCAGCTGAAGTTGGTTTAAGGTCCGTGCTAGGATTACTGAATCGTCAGCATACAGGAGGGTGGGTATCGGGCGATGGTTTATCTGGGGCAGATCCTGGCTCCCTTCCAGCATCGCCTGTTCAAGCCCATTTGTATAAAGGTTGAACAGGAAGGGAGCCAGTACGCACCCCTGTCTTACTCCCCTCGTTATTTGGAAAGGTCGTGACAGTTTGCCGCTGGTACCAAATCGTACTCGTCCTTCTGCGTTTGTATAGAGTTCTCTTAGGAAGGTTAATATCGGGGGATCCACACCAAGGTGGGCTAGTATTTGCCAAAGCTTCGCATGCTGGACGCAGTCGAATGCCGCGCTTAGATCTACGTAAACGAGGAAGATGTTACCTCCTTTGGCGCAAGCATATTTTCCAGCCAGGAGGACAAGGTTGAGGGCCTGCTATACGGTCCCAAGCCCCTTCTGGAATCCGTATTGCAGGTCAGTTATGATGTTGTTCTCCCGGGCCCAAGATTGCAGTCGGTCCAGGAGTAATCGACCTGCAATCTTGCCCGTGGAGTCCAGAAGGGAGATTGGTCTGTAGCAAGCGGGATCGTTGCGGTCACCTTTTTTAAAGATGGGTAGTAATGTTGAGGTTGACCATGAATGAAAGAGACCGGTTGAAACTACTGCTGACATGACCCGTGTAATTATTTTTGACCAAGAGTCTACATCATAAAGGAACAAGTCCATTGGAACCCCATCAGGGCCAGGGGCCTTACCAGTTTTTGAAGCCTTGATTGCTTTTATGATTTCGTTAAGGGAGAAACGTAGCTTAATCGGGTAAACGTTGCTTTTCTCCGGTTGGGCTACTTGTGTTGGGTTATTTGGTACGGCGTCTGATGGTGTTCCAAAGATTTTTGAAAAATGGGAGACCCAATCGTCCTCAGTTATTGCCACATCAAGATGATCAGGGTCAGTGCTGTTGGCCAAGAAAGGTGATCTTATGGTCTGCCAAAATGCAGTGCTATCTTTCCTTTGGGCACTGTCATGTAGACGTAGCCAAAGATCTCGTTTGATCTGTTTTTTACGGTCTTGCCGAGCAGAGTTATAGTTTTTCCTCAGTTGAGAGATTTCCTGGGGGTCTCTCGTGTGCTTGCGTAGAGCTTCTTTGAGGGATGTGAGTGCCTTTCGGCAGGCGGTGTCAAACCATCTCGTGGTGGGGGCCTTGGGCTTGTTTTTTAAGTTGACAAATAGCTCGTCCCTTATTGTTTCCTGGATTCTTTGGAAGCAGGTGACAATTGTTTCAGGTGGTGTCTCCAAGGACATACATTTGGATAGCCAATGGTGTGTTTTTTCGAGGATCCTCTGTGTCATCTCTTCCGGGTCAATCTTTGCCCATTTGATTGTATACCCATTCAGTTTGTTCATGGACACCGAGTGTTGATCAAGGGAACTAAGCTTTACGGGGTGTGCTCCTGGTTGTTTCATGTGGATTGCCACGCTGAGCGGATAGTGGTCGCTTATTGGGTTCGACCCAATTTCGTAGTTAGTTAGTTGCCCTTTGAATGAGTTTGAGGCTATTATATAGTCAATGATTGTAGAGCAGCCTCGCCCGTGGAAGGTGGGTAAATAATCCTGCTGCGGATCAACTAGTTCGTTGACAAAATCCAGATCTAGGGAGAAAAGGATTTCATTAAGTTTGTTGCCGCATGGCGAATGTGCAAAGTGAGGGGTAGGATTCCCAAGATCATTTTGGAGACCACAGTTTCCGTTTTTGTGTTTTGGGCACAATGGGGAATTAAAGTCGCCACCCCAGATAAGATGAGTTGGAGATTTGTTATTGTCATTTTGAAGTGGGGTTAGAAATGCGGCTATTTCTTCTAGGTATGACCAGCATTCCAGAGTGCCTGAGTTATTGTAATAGTTTATGAGTATGTGATTATTTCCTTTAGATACTGTTGACTACGTAATTTGTATGATTTGAAAAGTGGGTGACTCCTTTAGTAGTTTCACTCTGAAAGGGAGGGTGTTAGCAATATAGGTGGTGAGCCCCCCCTTTGGTCTGCCCATGTTTCCAGGTACTGCTTGGGTAAAAAGAGTTTTGTAACCCGCAAGATGCAGTGGGATTGTACACCAGGTTTCTTGCAGACACTGAATCTGATGTTGCTTTGCTGTGTCGAGCCACGAAGTCGATGTTATTTTTGAAGTCAGGCCTGCAATGTTCCAGAATGCGATGGAGAGACTCAGGTTTGCGGGGTCCATAAAGGCGTGTGGTGGGGTTATCAAGTTATTAGCTGCCTGGGTTACTGATAGTTGTCATGGTTTGACCCGAGGGGGTTCGACTGAAACTTTAGGAGCTACAGTTGGCTGGTGAAACAAGCCAAAGGTGGTCTCGTCTTCTAGTGAAAAGGTGGTATAGGTGCCTTTTTTTTTAATGTTTGAGGAAGCAATTAGCAGTTCCTGGGATGGGTTGTTATGATTGTCGGGAGGGGACTCTGGAAGTGCTAGATGTTGTATAGAGTTAGCTGGTTGTGGTGTAGTAGCGGGTTTTGCATGTCTAGGTTCCTCCCTGAGTGGTCAATCGACCATCTCTAGGCAGTCAAAACGGTTTTGCGTTGAGAGGCCCAGCCAGCCTTCATAGGTTTGACAGGGTCTTTCGTGCCAGTATTGCCTCGGCCGTTCTCTCTGCCCATTTCTGCCTGCATGATCGTATGTGTACTCCATCTGATTCCATGGCTCTTGATTCCATGGTTCTTTGGGGATCTGATGCCAAGACCAGGGCGGGGTTTTGCGATGCTGTCTCGCTGGGGGATAGAAGAAAGAAAGATGCCGAGCATCGATCCCCCCTTTTTTTCCAGCGAGGGCCAGGCGCAAATGTAGTCCACTGCGGAGGGATCTCTGCATGTTACTATAATACAGTGTCCGCGGATTGATTTAATTGTTTTGCCTACCCAGGCTACCCTGCGGACTGTAGTGATCCCTCCAGAAAGATGGGATTCTAGAGGTCTGTTAATGCTTAACCACTGCATGACCTTATTTTTAAGTGACCATGCAGTTTCGGGTGTGTCATCGGTTAATTCTGGTACGCCTGTGAGGACTATCGTGTAGGGGGTGGCTTCCGGGGGCAGGTGGGCAGGGCGTCTGGTTGCTGGTGTTTTTTTAGTGGTATTCTTGGGAGACGGGTGGGAGGCCGCTGGTTTCAATGGGAGAGATGCTGGCTTTTTTGCCGAATGAGCTTTACTGGTGTTATTATTTGTTGCTGGTCCTGGGGTATCTACGATGACTGAGTCTGTGTTTTCTGTTTGTTGATTAGGTACAGCAGAAGTTTTCCGCTGTGGTTGGGGCGTTGTGGATGGTAGGTTTTGATTTGCAGTGTTTTGTTTGTGACTTTTTTGAGCTAGAGTGGTTGGATTAGAATATTTTGCTACTTTCTGTGGTTGCGCTTGGGGTTGCTTTTTGGGTGGCTGCGGTGGATTTCGCTGGCCCTTTATTTCTATGCGCGTGTTGGTGTCGAGGAGGGTTGCAGAAATTATAGTTAGCCGAGCTTCTATGTTTCTAATACTAAGTTGAATGGGTTTCAGATATTGAAATAAGAGGTCCTTTGTTGTAGTCAGAACTTGCGAGGTGACTTTGCATGTTCTGCATAGGTTATCGGAAGCCTCATTTGAGATTGCCAAGTGAGGTAGGTTGGTTACGGAGGGGAGTAGTGTATTTTGTTGCGTTTTGGAGTTTGAGTGAGTTGTAATATGATCTGAACAGGGAGCCGTGATTACTGCGTTTTCAGCAGTTAATGTATTTTGTTTTGGAATAGCTCCTTCCCTTTCGCCTTGTTGGAGCAGGTTGACGTTTATCTGGGCGTCCTCCTGAGTTTGACAGATCGCCAGGTCAGGGGTTGCTTCCAAATCGTCCGAAGTTAGTGAGAGGTCAGACTCGGACTGTGTTACAGAAAGATTTACTATGGATGGCACTGTATTTATGTCTGGTGCTGACAGAGTCACAGGAAGTGAACAGTTTTGTGAGTTGAGATGAATAGGAGAAGTGGCGTTTGCTATGGCGCCTAAAGAGGATCGTTTTGCGTTCGCGTTCATGAGGTCTAGTGACACTCTCTTTTCCATCAGGGCAATACTCTGGTTTATTACCTCATGGGTCCGTGAGATAATTAGGTCGATGGGACCCGTTATTTGAGCTACCTCCTGTGCATGTTTCGATTTAGTCTTTGAGGTACTCCTGGTTTTTGGTGGCATGGTGTTATCTGCTGACTGCGGTTTCAGTGATGAAATGGAGATGGCCCGGTCCGGTCTCTACCAGGCACTAACGGGCAACAACGGGCCCGCCCTTGGCCCGGGCTTCGCCCGGGCTGCGACCCGCGCGCGTCCCGCGTTGCGTGAAGTAGTCTTTCTTTTATGGCTATGGGGTACAGAGGGGGCGAGGCACTGGGAGGGGGCGCGGCTCCCTCGGGAAGAGGACCAGCTGTTGGTGTTGCTTGCTGGTCCTCGCAGTCCCGGGGCTGTACCTCTCATCTCCTCTGCGGCCTCGCTCACACGCTGCTCCTCACGTCGTCGGCTTGGATCCAGGAAAGCGCAGGTAGGCAAGTGGTCTGCTCCTGCAGTGAAAGGCAAAAGTTCTGGGCAGCAAGGAAACCTCAGTGCGAGTGGCACCAGCGAAGCGGGGGCCGCGAGATGTTATGGACGCGGCAGGGGGCGTGGCACTGGGAGGGGGCGCGGCTCCCTCGGGAAGAGGACCAGCTGTTGGTGTTGCTTGCTGGTCCTCGCAGTCCCGGGGCCGTACCTCTCACCTCCTCTGCGGCCTCGCTCACACGCTGCTCCTCACGTCGTCGGCTTGGATCCAGGAAAGCGCAGGTAGGCAAGTGGTCTGCTCCTGCAGTGAAAGGCAAAAGTTCTGGACAGCAAGGAAACCTCAGTGCGAGTGGCTCCCGCGAAGCGGGGGCCGCGAGATGTTATGGACGCGGCAGGGGGCGTGGCACTGGGAGGGGGCGCGGCTCCCTCGGGAAGAGGACCAGCTGTTGGTGTTGCTTGCTGGTCCTCGCAGTCCCGGGGCCGTACCTCTCACCTCCTCTGCGGCCTCGCTCACACGCTGCTCCTGACGTCGTCGGCTTGGATCCAGGAAAGCGCAGGTAGGCAAGTGGTCTGCTCCTGCAGTGAAAGGCAAAAGTTCTGGACAGCAAGGAAACCTCAGTGCGAGTGGCCCCCGCGAAGCGGGGGCCGCGAGATGTTATGGACGCGGCAGGGGGCGTGGCACTGGGAGGGGGCGCGGCTCCCTCGGGAAGAGGACCAGCTGTTGGTGTTGCTTGCTGGTCCTCGCAGTCCCGGGGCCGTACCTCTCACCTCCTCTGCGGCCTCGCTCACACGCTGCTCCTCACGTCGTCGGCTTGGTTCCAGGAAAGCGCAGGTAGGCAAGTGGTCTGCTCCTGCAGTGAAAGGCAAAAGTTCTGGGCAGCAAGGAAACCTCAGTGCGAGTGGCTTTCAGTTTCAGGGTTCGGCAAAAGGCTGCGAGCTCGCATTTTGTTTTGAAGATGTCAGTTCTTGGAGTAGGGACATACCCAAGTCCTTTATTCAGGACGCTGAGTTGATCCTTAGTTAGGATTCTGTCAGTCAAGTTGATGACGAGGTTGTCGCGCCCGATCCCGTCTTGGCCTTCGTTACACTCCTGGTTTCGACTTGTCTTGTTTGGCCGGACCAGGTATCCCTTTTTGTCTGGACCGGCGGTTGGACTGGCCATTCCCTAAAAAAGGACGTCCTTGTTGGTAGTTATGGCCCCCTTGTTGCATTTGATGGTTCATGGGTACTTCAAAATAAGGATTAGGCCATCCTTGGAATTGTGGGTTAAAAGGGAGGAAAGGCATATTTGGGCCTCCGTTTTGAAAGTATGGTGGTCTCCAGAAGTTGTTCTGTCCTCTCCTTTTCCCCCTCCTATTGCGGTAATTTCCTCTCCCACGCTTTGTGGAATCATCCCCACTCTGGTCTGAACTGTCATTTGAGGATATGCTATTTGAATCATTATTGGATGAATTGTCATTAGGTTTTTAATCCTTACTGCTATATGGATGTATACGTTCTAGTGAGAACCTTTTTAGTTCTTTGGCTAGTTTTTGCAGTTTCGTTTGTGTAAGGTATTCTTGACTATCTTTCATTTCTTTATTGATTTCTTCCAGTCTGGTCTTGTAGATGGTTATATTTACCGTATTGTTCAGTTTGGTTTCAAGGATTTCTATTTTTACCATCAATTCTTCTGTTAGTCTGGTGGCAGTTTTTATTATTAGTACCAAGTAGTCTCTGGTGCACTTCCATGAGATGGACGACCAATCTTTCCGGAAGGCTAGATCTTTGAGGAATATCCGGGGGGCATTAGTCACCCACAGTCCTCTTTGTGCCGCATTGACCCGGAGGTACTCGGTCATTATAATGCCGTGCACAGCCATTCTGACTTGTTCCTTTTCATTTCACTCAGCTCGTCCCATTCTTCGGTAGAAGAGTTTGAGAAAGGTCGCCTTCCATGAGTAGTGGTGGTCTGGCAAGTATTGCTTCTATTTCTTCACTCGTATAACTGAGTCCAAAACTCCCAGCCATGGTCAATTATCACAGGGGACTGTTGTTCAGAGGACTCGTGTTTTAGATTTCTTGAACTCCCACAGCTGCACGCTGCTTTTCAAGTATCATCAATTGGTGGAGGGAGAGAGAGTAGAGATCCTTTCAATCTCCTTTCAATAATTATAAATCAATGTGGAAAGGATCACTGGTCCTGCATAACCAAGGTCTGCAGGTGGATCGGTAGGTGTCTCCCAAATAAAAGACCCTCATACACGTGTTTTTTCAGAGTCGTGTAGCGGTATATGATGTGTCCCCGCTTCTTGTAGCACGTGTCCGTGCGTAATCCTTGGGTCAGTTTTTGTTTGCACCCTCCGCCAGGAGGTTGTACCATTGGTTAAAACAGTAGTGATGGTGAATAAGTGAAATAGTGCTATAAAGGTGTTCTAAAATACCCGGACAGCAAGAGGTTCAACTTTAATATTTCTGGATTCGGGTAAAAGGTTAAGGCGTGTCGCTATGGAATTATTTAGGAATTCTAGCGCACTAATCTTGTGAGGTTAAAAGTGGTCGAGATGTTTCAGCCTTATCTGCCTGTTGGTCAGTCGGCTTTCCTCAGGACCATAAAGTGATTAAGTGAAAAAAAGGGAAAAGGTAAATTTGTAACCGGATTCGTTTTGTGGTAGTAGGTCACATTGTACCTGTAATGAAAGAAAAGGGAGATAGTGCAACCACATTTGTAGCGAATAAGTGGGAAAAGACACTTCATCAATGTACAATGACATAGAGACACAGTTGAGAATTAAGAAGCATATTATTAAAAAACATATAATTAAAAACGAGTTGTGCAATACTAAACTCAGAGTCAAATTCATATTAAGCGTCAACTTACTCATTCTTTCATTCATTCAGAGTGTAGGGTGGCCCACGCTAAGGTGGCTAGGTCTAACACTTTTTTTTCTTTAAAAAACCTTTTATCTTATCTTCCATCTAAACCTTTTAACAACTCACTCTTTTGACAAATGTTCTAGATCGTATAATTTTTTTCTAAGAAAAATATATTTGGTTTGGCTGAATCACAGTGTACCACTAGATTATGATTTGGAAATAATGTTTTTGTTGATTCAATCATGATAAGACAATTTTTGTTCGTAAAATAGATTTAGAGAACAGTTGTTCATAGAAGGGAGGCTGGCCAAATGGTGGAAAACGTCCACCCTAAATCACGTAAGGACAAAATCCTGCCTAGGGTTAGGAGTACACTTTAAATTGAGCTGGATGTCGTATGTGACCAGCATTTTTTAGCTCCTAAAAACACTTGAGTGTATATCATCAAGACAATTATCGCCGCTTAGGTGGACGTTTTCGGCCAGAAAGCAGCGATAATTGTATTGCACTATTAGCAAAGTCACCCTATTGCGTGAAACCATGCCTCAGCGCCCTTTCCGTTAACGCCCAGCTTTGTATCTCTATTGAGATGCAAATTGGGCGTCCCTCCCCAAAATACCGTGAGAAATGTTGCTAACCGATATTTCTCCTATTATCTAGCTTCACGCTAACCTGCAGAGCGACAAGAAAAGTAGCGCTAACCACTGTTATCGCTACTTTCCTTAAGCCTGCTTTCAGTCTGACTACCCATGATATCCAATGGAAGGTGGATATCATGGCTGAGTCTGCCCTACCCTATCAACAAGGTATCGCCAAACGTTGTGCGATTATCACTGGATTTCCAGTGATAATCGCACATTTGTCCGCTTGCTCCTGGAATTTTATCGCTGTTGAGATAAGTTTTGCTGATAGCACGCTGTCTCAGTGATAAAATTCAGCGTTATCCGGCCATAATTATCCTCGCCCTAAGTGCACTGAGGGATAATTATCGCTGGCCCTTGCTGAAATGCCCCTACATTTCAACAGTTCTGAGCAGAGCCTGAGCTCTTTAAGTAGTGACAAACATTTCAGTTTGAGACCTTCCCTGCTGGTGATTTCTAAAGATTCAGGATGATCAAAATATTCTGGGTTGTCCATATCACCTGACATAGCTTTAATAGATTTAATATGTTTTAACCACAGAATGTGCAGAGCAAAACAAGGATTAAGGCAGTCTTTTATAATGACCCAATTTAAACTAGTATATACCAAAGTCCAAATTTAGCGCCACAGAAAATTGGGTGGAATTTTAATTAAATCTGCCAAAAAAGATGACCACAATTTGGAGTGACATACATAAAAGGAACAGCTATTTGGGAACCCGAAAAGCTGCTTTAAAAAACACATTTCCACCCTTTGCACGGGTTGAAAGTTAATGTGTCCCCCCAGACCCAACCAAATGAAGCATTCAGTAGATATTTGGCGTTGTAAACTTTTAACATCTCCTTTGGAGGATCCTGTCAAGTTTTCTTGCAAAGTTAGACAAAGCTGTGGTAGTTCTCATAAATTGCAACTTTCTTGCATCATTGATCCTTATAACCATACACTTTATGGAACTTCTCTCGCATTTCATGACAACGCTTTTACTTTGATTAACCAGTAAGCCTAAATCCTGCATTTAAACAGCAAAATTCAATATTGGGTCTGCAGTTCCTTGTAGATGCGGGCCATGAGAACAGCATCCTCTGCATAGAGGAGGGCCAGGATCACACAATGATTCGATTTGTGGGAGATCTTTACATTTGTTAAATAGCTTGCTTACCAAACCGTTTATATATAGTGTGAATGTGAAGGGTGCAAGTACGCAGCCTTGCCTGACTCCTCTCTCTATGCAGACTGAATGACTGAGTGCACTCACCCTTATTTAATAAGTAACCCTGGCCTTTCGACCCAATTAGAGCTCTGTAAGAAAGTTTACAATAGGTGGTTCGACCCCGAGTGCACGCATTATGGCACACAATTTGCTATGGATGACACAATCGAATTTGGAGAATTGGGCCCAGATGTAGGTATCCAAATACTGATCGGTAATGGCCGAAAATACCGGTTTTCGGCCGTTACCGACCGGTATTTGGATGCTGAGATGTAAGGCATGATAAAATACAGATTCGGTAATTTTACCGAATTGGTAAATTTACCGATTCGGTAAAATTACTGATTCAGTAAAATTACTGAATCTGAATTTTAAGATGTAGGTGGCACTGTAAACAGTGCCACAGGGCTTTAAGGATTTGTTATTTACCATCAACTATTAGTTGGTGGTAAAGAACGAATACCTGTGTATATGCAAATCTGTGCATGTACACCTGTGCCATGTGGCACACATACATGCACTTAGGGCATGTATGTGTGCCACCTGGCACACAAGCCCTAATCAGGGGTGCAACAGGGTGTCAAAGTGACACCCTTGAATTATTCGGTATTTACCGAATCAGTGATTACCGATTCAGTAATTGACCTTTATTCCTATGGGCCTAATGGCAATGTCCGAATCGGTAAATACCGATTCGGTAATTACCGAATCTTACCGATTCGGTAAAAAATACAGAAAATTTACCTACATCAGATTTACCGATTCTAAAATACTGAATCGGTAAAATTCTGAATTTTAGAATCGGTAAAAATTATTTACCTCCATCTAGCCCTAGGTCCCTAAAGACCAAAAAGAGGTTGCCTGGCTTAATCCTAGTGTACTTCCCTAAACAGAGGTTGAATTTTAAGGCCTGTTCTATCATCCCTAAACTGCCCAAAATCTGTACTGTAGATCTGATAGGATTTTGTAAGAATCTGCCCAGCCGTGTAGTCTGTTCAGAATTATTCTGCCAACCTCCTTAATTATGGAGTATAGTAAATAAATTGTTAGGTAGCATGCAGGATTGAGGCAGTCACCTTTTTTAAACATAGGGACAATAATATACTATGACCATATCATAAACAACGCCTCTACAGGAAGCACATAGGACTACGGTCAAGATGGGGCTCCACAGAAGGTTGTTAGCTTTGAAAAGGTCCACGGGGATGCCATGAGGACCTAGTGCTTTCCCATTACTGGTGTTTAGAGCACTAATAACCTCCTCTATGGAGAATGAAAGGCAGGTTGTACGATTGGAGTTAGAGCCAACTAAAGGATTGTCAATCAATTTGGCTAAAATGTCTGAACCCTCTGCGGGATTTGAATAGACAGTGGAAAAATGATTTAAATATTCTGCTTCCAATCACCTGTTCTCAAGAAAGGGAGTTAATTTCCAACCAGAAAGCTGTGTTAATTTTTCTTCGACTCAACTTGTGCAAAGACTTCAAGGCTTCATCGCTCAGACTGCGTTTCTTTAGTTTCACAGCATTACTATATTCCCATCTATATGCCTGGATCTACATCTGGGGGATTTATGAAGGGCATCTTTAAGCCTATTGTGGGATTTGAAACAAGCAGAGTCAACCTAACCTTTTCTCGTTGGTGCTATGCAACTCTTGTTAATAGTCAGCCCCACCTTAATACCCCTTGTTACCTCCCAAAGTGCCTCAATGATTTGACCAGGATCGTCAGAGGGATCCAGGCATTTACCAAAGGCCTCTTTATGTGAATTGATTAACTGTTTCATGAAACAATTTGGCTCAACTTGAGTCCAACACAGGGAATGCTGCTGTCACCTATGGCACTAAAAGTAAATTAAAAAGGAATATAAGGTGTGCATGATTTGTTAAAAAACACCAGTTCTTACATGCACATCAAGTCATTTAATTTGTCTCTGTAACAGTTGTGAGGAGAGGGCGTTAGAGATAAATTGTCCTAGTTTGTCAAACCACATATCTTGTAGGACGGAGATTTTCACAGATGTATGTTGAAGTCTAACCCGCAAAAAATAATTAATTCCTCGTGACTATCTTTAAATAAGGCATCTGGATTTTAATCAATCTGCCGTAGAACAGTCATTTTGTCTAACACGGAAGTGTTGTTATAAAATTATTCACCACTAGCAAAACAGATGATGAAATTTCACACAAAATAATCTGGTAATACAATTTATGCGACACCATTGACATGTTGGAGAAAGCCAATTGGTTGGAAACATAAGTACAAAGGCTTCCCTTTGATCTAGGGACTGGTGGCTCAGTGGACTAATGCTTCCACTGCAGGGGCCTGTCTTCGACCTCATAGCCACAGGTACAAATCCTGGCGGGTCCACTAAGCCTTTCATCCATCTGAGGTCGATAAAATAAGTACCATTGAGTAGGGTAACAATAAACATGTTATTCAGCGCCAAGATGCCTCCAGGTAACTGTGTGCTTTACAAATACACATGTTATGTTATGGTGATTCCAGTCCAGGTCTTTGTGCAAGCTCTGTGTGGTGCGAGAGCAGCGAGCAGGCAAGCGGCAAGCAGCAGGTGGGGAGCCGGGAGCTAAAAGAGAAACCAGAGCTAAGAACCGCTGCGCTCTGACTGGGGACCCGCGGGAACTGCTCGGAGCCGCGGGAGTCGCAATTCAATTCGCCAGCCACAGCACTTTCAGCATTCAAGGACCCATAGGGAGCCTCGGAGGGGCTGCGGGAGGTGAGCGGCGCGTGCGAGGAGCGGCGAGTGTCCTCTGGGTCTGCCCTCGGGCTCGTGAGCCCGGCAGTAGTGAGCTCAGGTGCAGAGGCAGTGGAGGCGGCAAGCAGGAGGACTGGAGAGCAGGAGAGCGAGAGCGCCGGTGTGCACCGTTGAGGCCGCTGAGGCTGGAAGAACAAAGAGAACAGCGAGGTGAGGAGGCGCGCCACGGTCTGAGAGTGGTCACTGTGTGGGATAAGACACAGAGGAGCGGGAGCAAGAGGGGAGCAGGAAGAGGAGTAGAAGCTGAGACGCTGCCCCCTTTGACTGCCTGCTAACTTGCTCACACTTGCTCACACCCATGTACAGTGGTGGCAGAGAGAAGGCACAGAGGAGGCTGTGGTTGAGGAGAGGCGGTGAATATTTTATCGCTAGCAGCCCAGCATGGGAATCATGTTTTGATTGCTCTATGTGCATTTGAGCGGAGCGGAAGTAACGAGCCACAGTCAGTCGGAGAGTAAGGAGAGAGGGAAGATTGGGAACAGCTACATACCCTCTGGCCTCTTTTTCCCCGACGAGGACCCGCAGGCTATCCGGGTTGCCCGGGCGGCGGCCACTGGGTGCTTGGGCCGCCCTGCTGCATTTCAACTGAGCGATTAACAAGCGCAGCACGCAGTCACAGGGAGCCAGAGCTGCTGAGCCGGAGAGCTTGAGAAGGCACAGGGCCGGGCGCTTTCTCTCGCCGCAGGAGCCGCTGGGAGCTTTCTTTCGCGGGAGGAGCCGCTGGGCACTTTCTCCCGCGGTGGGATCCGCTGAGTGCATTCCTTTCGCGGCAGGAGCCGCTGAGCGCTTTCCTTCACGGCTGGTGCCGCTGCAGGCTCTCCCTTGCGACAGGTCCTGAAGGGCGCGCCTTTTCTTGCGGCGGGAGCCGCAGGACGCCCTCTCTCGTGGCTGGCGTTGCGGCAAGAACAGTGGTCTGGGGATTCGGCTATGGTGGACGCCAAGTGCCCCAAGGAGACGTGACAAGCGAGAGACGAGAGAGCACACACCGGCTGAATGCAAGCGCTGCCTGACCCACTGCTGAACTCAGCTGCCTCACAGAAGACCGTGAGGAGTGGAAGCCATAAGGAGCAACCAGTCCTCACAGTAGCAGATTTAGACTACACAGACAGAGGAATGACAAAAAGAAGTGACTCAAAAAGCAGCCAGCAATCAGAAAATGGCCATGCAAATTCAATAGATCAGCCCAAAGCTCCACTCAGAACTTTACGGATCTCAAAACTCGCAGACCAAGAAAAAAAGCCCTGTTTGAAATCGCCTTCAGGGCGACTCATCACGCAATTTCTGGTGAAACTTACACCCAATCCAGAGAGCACTTCAGATATGCCTGTGCAACAAGGAGGCTTAAGCAGCGATGGGACGGACAATAGCTCTGGGAATCAGCTCCATCATAATCTGCCAAACATACAAACACAATGCGAAAGCCCTGGAACCACAAGTTCAGAAAGACGACGCTCTCGCTCCTGCTCAGGGTTGGGTCACATACCTGATTCAGTAAGAGACACCCCAGCACCAAGCTGTCGGAAGACAGAGCAAGTTACAACTGCCCAATTACACTGCCAGGATCAATAGATTCCTCTCTCCCCGGTGCTGAGGCCATCGTCACTAAATCCAGGCTCCGGCACGTCAGAGAGGCCACAAAATCTGGGTTGTCTATCCCCAATATTCCTCCAAAATCTAGAATCCAAGATACAAAGTACATTGGAGCTGACTCCAACTTTTTACAGAAGTTATAACGTGGACCGATGCACACCCTCCTTTACATCAAGTTCCCAAAGCCCAAAACATCAGGAGAGCAGTGCTATTTTGGAACAAGGATGATCCCCTCCCGGAGAAACAGCGCAAAACATGGCCAGGTCCTTGCTCTGTCAATCAAACAAAATCGATCTTTTAGCAACTATCGCGCTACTTTTAGCGGAGCTGAACAATAAGGTTGACTTGCTGGAGAAAAAGCTGAGTGAGACCCAGATTAACAGCATAGGCACATGCTCGTGCGCTGCACTCATGGACACATGGGCAACACTGCCAGAAATTCTTAAAGAGATGGTGGAAGCTCTAAAAACTCAAACTGGAATCCCAAGCAACAAGGATAGTTGCAGTCCTTACTTTAAACTTGAAAATCAGTCAGGTACAGCAGGAGGAGGAAAATCAGGTGACTCAATAATAATCTTAGAAGCACACGACTCCTCGTCATCGAACAAAGCCCCAAGTAGTCCGGTCAGACGCAAATCTAACAGTAGCCACTCCTCATTGGAAAAACAACCGGAAGGAATTAACCTCAACCAGACAAATAAGAAGATTCCTCTGTCTAGGAGGGCCAAGAAAAAGCTTAAGAAACAGGAAACAAAAAGCTAAGACAGCAAAAAAACGCGCCCTCCTTTTTTCCATCTCATCTCCAAAAACCACAAAGTAATATAGAAACAAGACGCCTTTTTCAATCTTTACAAAAAGTCAGCCTTCAAATAATTCAATAGGCACAGATTTACCCTCCCCGGGGAAGATAGATCCGAGGGGCAGCTACAAACAGCCAATCGCCGATAGAGAGGGCGTTCAAAGCCCACACGGCATGGCTGGCGGAGTCAATCTTTCCCCGGAGTTTAACAACAAAATGAGGGAGCACAGAAAACCAGAGGGTGTATGCAAGGATCAAGCACCTGAGTCTGGGGCTAGTACAACTAAGGGTCACCTCACCCCTGGGTAGCTGAAAACGCGTGACCAAGCAGAACTGCCATTTCAACGTTCAGCCCAGCAGCCGGAATAAGGGAAACGATCCTATGGCATTAGAAGCAACGCCTCCAGAAGCGAAGGAGAACTAAAGGATCAGGGCAAAGCAAATCAAATTAGTAAAACAACATACGAGGTGATTCTAACTCCCAGATACCACATCAAAGGTAACCACAATATTTTAAACAGGGGCAACATACTCAGATTATTTAAGCATATAACATCTCTCACGGAAATTCTATCAGACGACTTAGTCTGGGTTAAATTCTTAAGTTTAACAAGCGACACCCACGGTGAATCAACCTCAATTTGACTGAGTAGACACGCCCAAGTGGGGCTCTCAACTGATGAAACAGCAATGATGTCCACCTGGGGAATTGATATAGCATTTCCCATACCTGAGAAATACCCACACGTTCTAGCACTAAACTCCCCTATAAAGGAGGTTTACTCGGTGTTAAAAGGGACAGGAGTTAATCAAACAGGGACAAGTGCGCCCATGGCCGTGAGACTCTACAAGGCCTACAAGATAATAAGATCTGCAGAGCAAAGGGTAGTGTTCCACACGGATCCAAATCACATCGCAAGGCAAAACATGTTGATGGGCCCGGGGGACATGAGCCCTCGATGGCACATCTAACAAAGACAAGGGAGCCAGCTGCTGGAATAAGTCCCAAAAAAGGGGGAACAACACTCTACTGTCCATCTTATCATGGAATGACACAGGGTTGAAAAGAATGCTCAACTGTAAAGCAGCAAGTTTGTATCTTCAAGAAAATGATATACTCTGTCTATAAGAGATATGGGCTACAGAACCCTTAATTCTATCAGGGTTTTATGAGATTCACACTGCAGCAATAAAAAGTAATATCTTCGGGAGAGCAGCAGGTGGGCTTTCAATTTACATCAACCACAACCGTAAAATAGAGGTAAACTTAATGGAAACCGATTCAGCGAATCTCCAAGTAGTCCTGATTTCTGGCCTCAAAAGTAACAATAACGTAATCCGTTTGTTGATATTCAATTGTTACATAAACCCTGCCACAAGGCAAAAAAAGCAAGCAATAAAATTAATAGCCAAAAAAATGGATCACCTGATAAACAAACACGCATCTTACTTCCCAATCATTGCAGGGGATTTGAACATCAGGGGCTAGACGATGACACGAGGGACACTTCAAGCATAACAGAATTGGTTCCCTTAGTTCAGCTGTTGACTGCGCATAACATGGTCTTTACCCATGCTACCATGAAAGCAGTGGACCCACAATGGCGTCCCTTGCCCACCTTTATTAACAAGTCAACAATCGATTACATCTTCATCTAAAAGAAACTTGCAACACTTTTTAAGGTCTTCGAGGTGGGAGTCAGGGAGGAAAGTGATCACAATCCACTGAGGGTCACATTAGATATGAATGGGAAAACCGCAAAACACCCCGGAACAGTGGGTTTCTCAACTGAGGAAGAGCACCACACAGCATTGAACAGAATAAAGTGGTCCATAAAATCAAGCCCAGCGCTCATGGAGTGGGTTGTCCACAAAGAGCAGTGCCAAACAACGGCTTCTCCCATGGAGCACTGGAAGGAACTACTTCTGGAATTAAAATCGGTCCTAGGACAGGTTAGTGGGTCCCTGAAAACCAAACGCCTTCACCCGCAAACCCACTGACTACAGCCAAACCCCACGGACTTAGAGCAAAAGAAACGGAGCCTTTCTAAAGCCCTGAACGCGAGAAGAAAAGTAGTGACAACTCATCTAAGCGCGGAAATGAAAGCCCTTCGATGTGAACACAGGAAAAAAATATGGGAAATCCGAACATAAAAAAATTGAGGCGGAGTGGTTGAAAATATTTCATATGCTCAAAGAAAACGGCCACGCCTGATTCTGGAGATACATCAGGCAATTAAGCCACATTGACCAAAGTAAAGAAAACTGCGTGGCACAAACGGAATGGGTCAAATATGCAAAACATTTGTACACAACAGAGCAGGCAATGAGGGTCAGGCAAAGAACAACTAAACCCATTAGATAATGAAGACGAGGTCAAGAGCTTGTTCATAAATACAAGTGAGATAATTAAGTTGATCAAGAAAATGAAGACTGACAGCGCACCGGGCCCTAACGGTGTCCCAGCGGCGGTGTTCAAAGAGGCACACAGATTCTGGGCAGAACAGCTTACCCCACTTTTCAAGCACGTCTTTGAAACGGCCTCCATCCCATCATCGTGTAAAGGTTCAGTACTCTATATACAAAAAGGGAGATCGCACAAAACCAGAAAAATAACGGCTCGTGGCCTTGCTAGATATCAAAGCAAAGGCATTCGCTAGAGTGCTGTTGAAGGAATTAGAAAGCTGGGCGGAGGAGCACAACATCTTGCCTTTTTTTCAAACTTGATTCAGACCACAATGTTCCACAGTAGGTAACATCATAGCACTGGGATACTTGTCCAAATGTGCGACTCAGCCCGCTCAACCTCCCTTGTTTAGCTGCTTTGTGGATTATTGTGCAGCATTCGACCGTGTAGACCGTGGCTGTTAGACGGGGACCTGGAGGGTCGGCCGAGGACAAGGGGAGAGGCCTCCGGGGAGGGCCGTCTCAAGCGATCGTACAGACAAGTAACTTCCCCCCCACAGATGGACACCACACAAGGATAAGGTTAACGCTTTTTATATGCAGTTCTTGAAGCAAAGTATCACGGTACAGTGAGATCGGGACACGAGGGTCCTCTCAATTCTAGTCTCTGGAAGGGAAAGGGGGTAGCGGGACAGTCTTGGTACCGATCTGGTATTGAGGTGGTGTGATGGATAGCTCACAATCCTCGAGCTCGGAGTTCTGGAAGGTCGGGCCGCGGCATCGCCAGCAGGCTCGGATGACAAGTCTCACTTGAGGAGGGCCGCGGCAGCGCCAGCAGGTCCCGATGACGATGTAGGTTGCAGAGGGCAGCTGCAGCGCCAGCAGGTCCCGATGACGATGTAGGTTGCAGAGGGCCGCGGCAGCGCCAGCAGGTCCCGATGACGATGTAGGTTGCAGAGGGCCGCTGCAGCGCCAGCAGGTCCCGAGGATGACGTAGGTTGCAGAGGGCCGCGGCAGCGCCAGCAGGTCCCGAGGATGATGTAGGTTGCAGAGGGCCGCGGCAGCGCCAGCAGGTCCCGAGGATGACGTAGGTTGCAGAGGGCCGCGGCAGCGCCAGCAGGTCCCGACGAGGAGGAAGGTTGCAGAGTGCCGCGGCAGCGCCAGCAGGCAGGACGATGGTTCACAAGGCAGGGCTGCGGCAGCGCCAGCAGTCCGTCAAGGATGAGTTCTTCTAGGTGTCTCTCGACTCCAGGATACAACTGCCTTCCTGCTCTGGAGCTGCCCCAGTTATAGGTCTGGCCTCCTTTGATGTCCGGACCCGCGCTCTTGGAGGTCGGGAGGTCCGGGATGAGGGAGTCCAGACACCCAGCAGGGGGGTGGAGCCAGCGCCCGGGGAGGCTGGGGGCGATCGGCACCTGGCGGGGGAGAGCCATCGGCACTCCTCTCTCCCATTGACCTGCCAAGTGGTCCGTTCACCTCCTGGGTGGATGGTGGTGCCGGGATGTCGGGGCCTGGCCAGGCCCAGGGTTGGGGTCGAGCTGAGGCCACGCGGCCTCGTGGTGCAGTGTCCAAGATGGCGGCTGGGCCGGGCAATGGTGCTGACGGTGGCCCGGGCCAGTGATACAGAGATGTCCGGGAGCAGGCGTCCCGTAGGGGACGGGTTGCGGGTTGCTTCTGTGGGTCGTCGGGGTTGTTCTTCTGGTGGCACCGGGAGAGCCGGTGTCCGGGCTCTGTCATGCGGGGAGGGAGCGAGCCCTTCACGAGGCCTGTCCAACAGTGGCATACTATGGAGTAAACTCACTAACTGGGGCATCCCTGAAAAGCTGCTAAATGCAATAAGGTCTCTACACGAAGGGACCTGGGTAAGGATTAAGACCAGCCAATCATCGATGACCAATAAGGTCCCAACAAATAACGGCCTCATACAGGTGTGTGTTCTTGCACCTCTTTTGTTCAACATCTAGACATCCGACCTGGGCCAAGCACTGGAGGGGGCAAACTTAGTCATTCTAAAACTGGGGAACAAGCGGCTCCAAATCCTTCAATATGCCGACAACCTTGTAATGTTGGATCATACCAGGATAGGCCTTCAAAAAGCCCTAGATGCGCTAAACAGGTTTAAACAAAAGAATAACTTATTGGTAAACCAGGAGAAGACTAAGATTCTCATCATTGGGAAGTACCATCGAAAGCATATAGCCCAATGGCGCCTGGGTGACCAGCAAATTAGATCTTGCAAAAATTATAACTACCTGGGCATCAGGCTAACGGAGGGGGCAAAGACAACAGCTCATCTGAAGCATTTAAGAAGTAAAGGGGCGGGAATCATCTGCAGTCTGGGAAACCTCAATCGGAAATTACATTGTCCATCCACGGACCCCATCTTGAAAGTCTTAAAAGCAAAAATACTGCCATCAGTCAACTATGGCCACTTAATTTTTCCCGGAGCCCTTACCAACTTCTATATGAGTTTTCAAATTGCTGCATATAAGAAAGTGCTGGGCATCCCACAACAGGCTAGCAGAGCCAGAGTAAGGTTGGAGCTGGGGCTTTCCCAACACGACATCTCTTGCCTGGGAGCCACAATAAAATATTACATTAGCACCCTGCGAGCTCCAGCAACGGCTATGAAAGCGCAAATTAAAACAATCTTTGAAGAAAGCGGATCGCCATGGCAAGTGCAACTGGCAGTAGCTAACCAATTGCTGGAAATAGAGGTGCAAAACCTGGGCAACATGAACATCTCAATTGCAGCATGGAAAAGAGCAGTGAACTAACAGGTAAAGCAAATATCATTCGCAAGAGATCTCGCTAGTCTGCATCATCACCCAAATCTCTCCTCACTGGATGCCTCTTATAAAGTGGGTAAAGCACAGCACTACTTGGAACAAGCTCTTTCTGTTCAAACCCGAAAAAAGATCCCTCACATGAGGCTCCTGGCACTACCTATAGTGGAGTTCAACCCAAGCTGGGCCCGTCCGGACAAATCAGTAGCCTTCAGACTCTGTGACTACCACCAGGAATCCTGGTATCATTTGTTGTGTTGCTGCCCAAAGTTAGCCAGTGAGAGGCAACGGTTGGTCATCCCAATTTGCAGAGCTCAGGGCCTCAACCGATGCTGCGAAATTTCGGACTTGTGTTTTTTGTCTCCAGCAAGTCAAACAGTAGCACGGCTGGGGAAATTTACATACCTAATTTGCGCGGAACTGCCTGCAAACGTCGAGCTGCAAAAAGGAAACTGAAGGTCTGGATGGAGGAGAGAGGCGGATACAGCTCCAGTTTAAAAACACTAATGCACTTTGTTTTTAAACTGCACAGTCAGAACATGACATTTTATGAAGGTTTTACGTTTAACTGACTGGAGGAAAAAGTTTAGGGAATATAACTTACGATTCTTTTTTCAATAACTATTTTTATACAGTTAGCATTTTGTAACGATTTTAAATAATCGAACAATAAAAGCTTTTTCACTTTCACATGTTCTGTTATGTTTGATCTACCATAACTGAATGCAACAGCAGGCATGTGGTATGTCCTATAGCTATTAATGCAAATGGAATCCACTGCCTGGGACTTCTGTAGGCATAGAATCTTGAAACCTCCAAAATCCGACAATTCCTTGTTATTGATCTTATTCTTAAGTCCCACCAAGTTTGAGTATTATATCCCCTTGATGATGTGTGCAGGACCGACTATGGAATGCCTTGGTGTAGGGGAAAACTGTGTATTATTGATGGGCATATTAATTATAGGGCATGGTGAATATTCATCATCATCAGGCATATGCAGTTGAATTCCTGTACAAAAAAACAACAGATGTAGCAGAGCCAGGTCCCTTGGACATGGGGCCTTGTGGAAATTCTGCCTTAAGTCATTCTACCCCATCTAGCATGGTCAGACTGTCAACGCGGTTGTGGGTCGATATATCAGGCAAGAGATTTACCCCAAATCCTTTCTCAGGATGCTTATTTCCAGCCTAGGGAACACCTGATATAAGACTGATATGCCTGTGGCTGGGTCTGAAATGGGGTGGTGAAGTGAGCAGAAGAGCGATGATGGATTTAACCCAAATCTAATAGTGACTGGGGTGAGTGTCTGAAAAGTTTCAGGGCTCCATCCATCATCTTCTTGTGTTTGCTTTGTTCACCCTAAATTGGCAGGCTATGCCCAGACGTGGGTCCCTTGCTCACTTTGCCACTGGATTCAAGATAGTCTGGGTGATGAGGGTTGTTACCCCAAAACTGGTCCCAGGATGCCTTTTTACAGTCCAGGGAAGACCTGGCCAGGCAGTTTGGGCTGGACTGTTCTTTTGATATGGTTGGGTCTGAACTGGGGTGGCGAAGTGAGCAAAAGAACAATGATGGATTTAACCCAGATCTAACAGTGACTGGGGTGAATGTTTGAAAAGTTTCAGCAGTCCGTTTTTCATCTTATTGTTTTTGCTTAGTAGCAGGTAAGTACCAAGGATTGGTGGGACAGTGAGTCACCCTAAGTCAGATCGCACCATACCCCTTGGATTGCCCATTTTATTTACAGGTTGATAAAAGTAGCCTAAAAGGGAGTACTGTAATTCCATGATGGGGAATGTTTGTAACATTGGCCTTACGTAGATAAGATTTGACAAGACATGGCAACTTAAAGGACATCATGCAGTCACTCGGAATCTGTTGATGGGAAACTAGAGACATTGGCCAGAAGTATCACATAGGGGGCTGAAGCAAGAGGGAGATCAAGAACACTGTCTATCTTTGGGTGCGGTCTCAAGTTAGGTGCATTACTCCTAGTGGAATCAAGTGGTAAATGCAAAATAGATTTCCATCTGGCCTGGCCAGCTGTGGCGGACCATGACCCTTAACGCTGGAGAGGCATGGGGTGGGTGACAGATAAACCCAGGGGAGAGAGGGCAAAGAAATAATATAAAAAAAGATACTCATTTTGTTCTGCCTTTTCTTCTTTCTTCAGGGCACCTGATGGAGCCTCAAGCAACCCCCTTTTGCAAATCCTGGCGCTGCTCTCATGCTGGAGCAGGCTGCCTCAAGGCTCAAGCCAGCACCGGAGGCCTGTGCCTGCTCTCCACCCAGTTGTCTGAGACAACTCAGTGGAGAGCTTTACACTGTGCAACTCAGGCTGGCCGTTGCAAGACAGCCCCCCAAAGTGACTTGTGCAGTGTAAACTGGTGGAGTGAGTTCCACTCTCCTGCTGCCAGTCATCAGCAGCCCCACCCTCAAACACTGCTCGGGCTGGGAGCAATGAAAAATAAAATTGGAACTCATTTTATTACCATTTTATTTTTCATTTTTCTGCACTGGCAGCAGGAGGTTGATGCTCCTCTGCTGTAATGGGGGAGCCACCGCCGATGGCCAGTAATTGCAGGAGGACAAATGGACTGAGTACTACAGTAGGCTGTCCTGTCCTGTTGACAATCTGTGTGTCTGTTTACAACAGGACTCTCTGAACCTCCAGAGGAATTGACTTCTGCAGTAAAGCACCGCTTAACTCTAGGCAACACACTAGCTTCCCGAGGAGAGGGAGCAGGTACTGCAAGACTTGTAGTTGTGGCAGGGGCATCATGTTTGGCCTATAATAAATCCAGACAAGCAGCAACAAGACTTTCCTTGTGTTTTAGTGTGGTGTTCAGTGTCCCCAAGATAGATTATTTTTTTAATCTTTATTTGCCATTTTCTGGAGAAAAAAAACAGATGCAGTACAACATCACTTGATAAGTCATGAGCTCCGAAATATGACACCTCGCAGTGTGTAATAACATTCCAAAAAACAGCCATGCACAAAAACAGTGGGTGGTAAAGAGGCAGCCGTCATTCCATTCAGGCAATGATGTGGTGGTGCTATGCCAACGTATTGTCCGCTCCACTGGGCATGACCAGAAGCCCGGTGGGAGCACCAAAATCAAAGGCGCACCTATGACCAGAAAGGGAATGGGCAGAAGTCAGGCAGCTGCCAGCACTGGCGGCTGCCGTGGGCCAGGGGCCAGCAGGGAGTGCGGGAGCGACAACAGCGAGAGGAAAGAGCAGGCAGCGCATGCATGGGGCAGGAATAAAGGAGGAGATAAGGTATTGGCCGCCTCCGTGGCTGCCGCGGACCCAGGGCCGGCGGGGAGTGCAGGGGATACAGCACCACTCCATTCTGGCATGTGTTTGGAATAGTAGTAGATTTTTATCCGAGAAGGGAGGGCTAGAAGTGCATAATATCCCCAATGTTAATACTCACACAGAGCATGTCCCCTCTACATACTTCTGCACTGTGAAGAACTCTGCACTGTGGAAGTAGAAGATTTTACAAAAATCAGCTGACATGCCTGGTAGTATGCCTGGAAACCTGTGCATGATGCAGTTTTCCAGGTGTACTACCAGGGGGTTCATGAATAGGAAATAAACAGAAAAGCACGTTCAGGATTCCCTCCTGTGTCTGTGCTTCTTCTTGTGGTAAATTGAAGTTTATCAAATCGAAAACCATCAATGCATTGAATTCACGAGAAAAAGATGAAAAGTCATTAAATGCATACCCAGGGTAATGCTAAAATCAAATTCAGCTAGAGGAGCAACATTGACCACTAACCCACTGTGACACAAATCCTTCAGTAAATGGGGACACATGATCACAATTTGAACTTCCTCAACTCCTTTGGATACTAGGTGGCTATATATGGTTTATTAGTTCGTTAACAAATTTTCACCATCTCCTATGATGTGAGCTAGTTGCAGGAAAAGCAGATCTGAAGGCAAAGCTGCACCAGCTATTCATTCATTTTGGGTCTTATGCTAGCTTGAAATGTGAGCACCATCTAGTCATGCCACGCTGAGTTTTCATCTCTGAGAGTAAAGTAATAATCCATAATTTAGAGAACCTTAAACTTCCCTGATTAGATTCAAATAGGCACATACCCATACATGCTTATAATTAATTGTTACCGATTTAAGGTGCATAGAAATACGTCCTTGGTAAAGAAAATAAGATAGCATTTATTTCCTCTCTTACGAAAAATCCCTCTACTACTTCATCTAACAGATATCCCGGGAATAAACAAAATCACTCTGCCCTATGCTACACATAGTATGAGGAGTGTCGCGCATCTCTTTTGTCTCAAGTCATCAACCTTTAACACTGTTGAAAAAATCCTATAGACACTGAAAGGTTCTCAGACAGTGTATTTCAAGAAGAGATGTGAACTGTACTCATGCTCTGTTAAACTCTGTAAGACACATGTAATCACCCTACAAGAACTGCCATACAGTTATCCCTACACATAGAAGCATATGGATATATATATTTTTTAACAACAAATTTTATTGAGTTTATAGTACCAAGTGGGCAAAAACCAATAAGCGGCATATAGGCACATGACGAATAATGGAAACAATAGGTACTGGAAATATCCTCTCCAGGAGGTCTGCAGAACATCAGACCAAGCAACCCACCAGTCACCCTTCACCCCTCCCCCTCCCACAACCTTCCATCACCCTGTCCTTGAGAAGTGATACGTAGATGTACAATAAGGAGGTTAGTTCTGCATCCATAGCAAGCTAACACATTAGATTGGCGAGTCATTGATAATCAATCGTTCAAGAGGGTCCTGATTTACTGGTTGTGTTAAGAGAGACAAGTCAATTCCCCGGCATTTTGCCTACCTGGCCCAGATATTCCCATGTTTTTGTGGGCAACCCAGTGCCTGAACCACCGCCACTTCAGCTGATATACATTTATCTAAGGCTGATTTCTATGCTGTCACCCCGAGGGGAGAGGAGGCCTTCCAATGCTGCGCAATGTCTCACTTGGCTAAGGTGAGGCCCCGGAATTGGAGGTGTCTCTTGTATCTGTTCCCCCAATATTGTCTGAGCTGTGGAGAAGTGTCAGTCTAGGGTCTGCCGGGATGTCCCACGCCAACACCCGCCCCAAGCAGGAGAGCACGCCCGACCAAAAGTGTTGCAGTGCTCCGCAGCTCCAGATGGTGTGAAGGAACGACCCGTCATAAGAGTTACAACAGAAGCATATGGGGGACTGTGTAGCCCCCACCTTCCAGAGGTGAAGGCGAGTATCAAAAATTATGTGAAGGTATTTGAACTGAATCAGCCGGTACCTGGTGGAGACAGCAGAATACCTGGGGCTGGCTAGGGCCTCCACCCAGTCGTCGTCAGTCAGGGCTGGTAAGTCTGCCTCCCACCTCGCCCAGGTCCGATGTTATGTTAGTTTTGGAGTGTGCAGTCAGGGTCCGACGAATTTGTCAGATTTTGTGCACCCCTAGATCGCCCATTAGTAATCTACCTTCCATGGGGGGAAATTCAGGCAGTGGCTGGAGGTGTTTAATCAGAGGAAGCAGAGCATGGCAGAGCTGCAGATATTTGTGGAATAGAGATTTGTGTAGGTCAAACTCCTCCTGCAGCCTCTGTAAGGATTTAAGTGTGGGTCCCCGCATTACATAGGAGCATAATTACTGATTTTTAACTCAATGAAGAGCAGCAAGCAAGGTTGCTGTGCTGCACTATGGGAAATGGAGAGAGCAGAAATGCAAAGTGAGAATTGCCTGCGCACTCCTGATTTTATGCTCAAATATTCTAAAGTTTAACTATTTTAACAAGTATGTGTGCTGTTTGGTCTAAGGCAGCCAGCCTGTTGAATGAGAAACATCTGGTGGAATCACCACTAGTATACCAAACGCACTACTGTTGTAAAGTATAACAACTGAAAACTCTGTGGACCGTGCTTAAGTCAGGGTATCCATGAATCAATTCAATATTGGAGAAGAATTAACCAATGTACACTAATTTTATATAAAATTGTCAATTCATTTTATATGTCCATGTACTTTAAATATATACACCAAGCATTAATGAATACACTGTAAGTTCCTACAAAAATAACTGAAAATAGAACAATTCTCATGAAACTAATTGTTGGTGCACAAATTGCAAACTCGTTTTAGCGAATTAAATGTACAAACATCTGGCACCATGTGCCTTTCTAACACCTTGGCTGCAAAAGGGAGGCTGCTGAAGAGTTCAATAATTAGCAAATGGTGGCAGTTGCCACTGACTGTGCCACATGCAGTCCTCATCAGACTCCCAATATCTGTTACTGGATTAGAGCTCGGAGAACGTAGGGACTACAGAAGTGAAGCAGGGTTACTAGAGTTTTTGCTCCTCACTGTGCCTTCGTCACAACTGAGTTAGGGGTTAGCAAGGACAATTCCAAATCTCAAATACAATATAGTATCTGTTACCCCAGTGAAGGCTTAGGGAGTCCAATGAGCGTTGAGGTCAATTCTGTGGGTGACAGATAGAGAGGCAGCAGAAAAGGGATTTACACATGGGTTGATACCACATCAAAATAGATAAGGCAGTTGCTGTGGAGCTCTAACACTAGGTGGGGCTAACTGACTAGAAAATGACCAAAGAATAGACTATTTCAAAGTGAATATGGTGCTCCATAGTATCAAAATCATACTCTATTTTCAGTGCTGAACACACCAATGACATTCCAGCAGAGCACTCCTGATGTACACAGTAGAAAAGGAATGAACCGCTTGAGATTAATATGTAACAAGTGTGGGTAAGTCCCAAACAAGAGGTCATGCAAGAGCTGTGAGTCAAATGTAGGATAATTTAAGAGGAAGTTTTATCTGCAAAACTAAAGGTCTTGACTGTAAATGTTAGGAGTTTGGGAAAGATATGGTGGGCTAGGTGTAACGAGTAGATTGACTGTGGGGCTAATTTATGAAAACAAATATTAAATGCCTTTCAGTCTCATGAAAAGTTAGGCAGCCTAGCTGCCATCAAGCCAACATTGCAGGCGCTGTACTGCTGGCACGCCTACCACAATAAGGATACCTAAGTTAAAGTACCATAAATACTGGGAGCCACATCAACAGGGGAAATGTAACCATGGCGGTACGACCACCCAGTCATGCTGGCTCTATTGTCACATGTTATCACCGAGGATATATCCCAAAGTGTCGATCAATCTCTGGACATAACATACCTAAGTCTCCCATGGGATTAGAGTATTTTCCCAACACAGGAAGTAATTTCAGAGTTTTTTATGTAAGGGACCACTATAATTTATATGGAGCACCTAGGCAGAAAAGACATCAGAGGAAAAGGCCCTTCTAGGGCAGTTCCTTCATTGTACAGCCCCTCTGATATGATACTCACCTCTACTGACATTTTTTACAGCAGCAGAGACAGCAGTGGTTCTGCCATTAACAATACTGCATTCCCCTGCACTATAAAGTCTTAGGGGCTTATTTACAAGCCCCTTGCACTGCCGGTGCGTCACTTGTTTTTAACCCACCAGCAGAGCAGTGTTCTCTCCCATATTTAAAAGGCCTCACAAAACCACCCTGTTTGACTTTTCATGGCCTTGTAAATACGGCCCCTTTTCACGCATCACTTTGCCATGGGTGTTGCCGTGTTTGTTTCCCAGCAACGCCCATGGATTCTGCCATATACCCAGATTTACAACATTTTGCAAACCTGGGAATGTGTCAGAATCCTATGCCTCCACAGGGGAGTCGTAAGGAGGTGCAACGAGGAGAAACACTTTTATTTCTTCTTGTTTTTTCCTCTTGCATAGAAAAAGGAAAACACTATCAATTATTGTTTTTGTGCAAGAAGGTGTTCTTCTTGCACAAAAACAATCATCCCAGCCCTGTCATTGCAAACTACTGTGTCCTGGGGTTGGGCACCCCCGGACACTGCAGGAGCCGGCTCTGGGGGGTGGCGGTCCACAGGGCCTTCATTGTGAGGATGATTGTTTTTGTGCAGGAAGGAATTTTATTAGCTATTAACTGAAGAAAATCAGTATAAAAAAACCTTCGAAATTCACTGAAAACACCATAGGTTTCAGGGCTGTTATAGTTAGCTGGACATTTCACTCGTACAAAACCATTGAAATTCCTCCATCATAGTTAGTTCTGCTAACTATAACTCGCGCACCTGCAATCCACTGCTGATGATGTCACATATTACATCATTCATGACAGGGTCAGTGACATTACTGATGACATCTCAAATGACATCACTGATGACATCATCCACATGACAATCAGATACACCTCCTCATACAGTAGTATAACCTTTCATCACTGACTGTAAAATACAGAGTACCATATTTGAATCCATTGACACACCAATAAAAAGTTTCTAAAAACCTACTCAGTGATTCCTAGAACTACATGCACAGGTAATCACTTACCTATAGATTCACTCATGCATGCTGTCAATGATCAATAGAACAGTATCAAATATATGTATACACCTATATCAACATTACACACCAGCACACATCCTATTCACTTATGCAGTCATCCTACTCACTTAGGCAAACAATGGATCATACTTACATTTACTCAGCTACACACTTATACAAACACCACTTCATTTATTCATATACATAGTACATCATACTTAGTGTGTTATAAAATCACTATTACAAGTATATAGTTATCCATACAGTTACCCATATAATCACTGAGTTGTAGGTATACCTATTTATATACAACAACTGCCACATACACTGCCTTTTATTTTTCTAGTTTGTTAGACATGTACCATTGAAAGATAAATTTGCTCATCACCACACCCATAAAGATATTCACTCACCCAAACAACTCATATACCTAATGAATCAACTATTCACACATCTTTGGGCAGCCACACCCCCTTCCCCACCGAGCCATACACACATTCACTCTCCCATACAAATACTCAGTTAACTAATCGATAACTAATGTAGACTTTCACATAGCTAGTAACCAACTGGTGCAGCAGTTTACACAACAACTGACAGAGTGATACAAATATTCACACAGTTTAGTCCTAACCAATATATTTAGTTTGACACTATAATTTAGTCAAGTAAACAGTCAATCACACTTCTACTAAATCTAGATATTTATATTTCTATGTTATATTTCTATATCCACTCATTCTTCAATGCACATTGCTATATATATAATACATATTTAAATAACGAACAAAACCACATTCACTGGATGATGTCATTGATGCAAGGGTTCCTGCGTTGGCGGATGGCAGCCAATTGTGCACCAGTGCAGGAGAAAGCACAGGTATGTGTAATATTGTTGTAAATATGACACATCCCTGTACTTTTAAAATGATGCAGCTTGGCGCACAAAAGGGCTTGCGGAACTGCACTGCGTCGTTTCGTGTAAATGAGGGCCCTAGTTTTGAGTGCCCTGGCGGACTTTGGGCAATAGCATGGGAGTTTTGGTTCTCACCCTGTTTGACCTGTTGAAATTTAACAAAAGGTACAGACTTTTTCACTCCCGACAATTACCAGGTGCAGTCATTTCAGCTCACCTCTGAATTCCGACCGCTGCACAAACAAGGCTGTGCCGAGGGGTCATAAGCAGGACAATTATTGTGGCAGGGGGTCAATGTGGGTCTTGAATGCCACATACACCTTATAAGCATGCCTAAAAAGGATAGGGCCAAGTTCATGCTATACAAAACTGCCCAAAATAATTGGTAGTCCAGATAACGCACTCATTTAAGTTAGGCCTTACATAGCAGTGGGCTTAGTGTAATAAAAAGGAGATAGCTAGGATGCTGGAGAGCCAATGACTAAGAGAATGCAGTATGTGATTAAAAATTCTCATTAGTTGTGTTTCTTCTGTAATAGTCGGACTCTTCTTCAAGTGCCCTTGATGTAAGAGCTACCAGTGCTCACATGTGCGTTTATTTATACACTGCTGTCAAGCTCTCTCCAAGAACCCATGACACAAAGCACAGATTTTGACAGGCTTAGAATATGCATTGAAAGGGTCGCTGCTTTAGAAGTATTGTTTAAATTGAATTGTAAAGAATTCTAACTCTCAGGAGGGAGGAAATCAGGTTTTCATGTTTTCACAAGTCATTTTCCTCTAAGTATTATACAGTCCAGAAATGATGTTTTAAGCTGCAATAGCTTCTGGATCTCAGTGCCACATCACCTTACAGTTGCCCCCAAATTGTTTCTGAATCACGTTTCCTCTGGCAAGGAGCGGCAACTCTCATCTTGTATTAGGTTTTACAATGAACAGCCCCCGCAAGCCCCTATAGAACTTCTTTAATGTCAAAATGAAAAATGATAAAGCCTGTTAAATTGCAACCACATGTGTTTTGGTAATGTGCTTTTTTTTTCTTTTCTCAGGTAACAAACAATTTTCGTCACAAGACGCACCGTGTAGTGGTATATAAAATATAGTTATTAAATATAATGAACAATAAAATAGAGCAAACACTACTACACTGCCACTTGGACAGTCTGTTTGATTTAATGGTTCAAAATATCTCATAAATAAAGGTTTTTTCGAGTGCACACTGGAATTTTCAAACTACACTTAAATAATAGGTTGTCCACCCCAGGGTTTCAAGAGATTTATAGCAGAATTAAGTTTTCTGTACCAACAGGTTGGGATTAATTATAAAATACCATAAGGAAACAGCCCTTGCGCATATTTAACCTTATTTCCTGCAGTACCTCATAATGCTTGGCCTGCTCTCTTATTCCAGATGCAGTCTGGAAGAAAGACAAATTATGGGGCCATATTCTCAAATGCTCCAGTACAGCTGACTTCAAACGATGCTGAAGAAGGGTCGCCGGTGTGCACTCCGCTGTCAAGGTGGACCTAGAAAGGAAAAGACCGATCTACAATCAGTTGAAATCAGCAAGACTCATAAAAATGTTGCTTTCTAGCTTATGTGTTGTGTATTTGCTGGCTCTATAAGAGTAGAGATAGTTTTATAAAAACACAGAAAATATTTTGTTCCAAAGCATCATAAATATCTTCATTTATATGTGCCAGGTTATGTCTTATTTTGCGTTTTTCTACTACATGACGGTTACCGGGTTGGTTGACGGCTGTGGATTCACCAAAACGCCAGGATAGCGGAAGTGACACCGCATGCCCTTTCACTCTCATGGCATCAAAGGAAGTGAGATCATGTGATTTTTGATGTCCTACCGAGGAGTGATTTCACTTGACCTGTGTCCCTGACAATATCACGGGTAGTAGTAAATCACTAGATTTATAAACCCTAGAATGAATGCCACTTTAATAAAATGCAGACACCTTTACTACCTTCACCACAGCAACATTTGTCTCTTTCTTTTACGGTCTCTAGCTCTGCCTCACCAGAGGTGTATATGTCTCACCTCTTCTTTCCTCATCTTACTCTCACCTCAACCTCTTTCTGTCTTACACATCTCTATCTTTCACAGTTTTCCTGCATCACCAAGTTCAGCTCTCTTCTAGTATCCGCTTTAACCGTAACTCTGTAATCCTCTTACATCAATTTATCTCTTATTACCAAAGCACCATGTATGCCTCCTTTCCACCTCTTATTCTTTCACCTTTCTTTCTGACAATCTTATCACTCTTCTTTCTTCTGGGTTTCCTCGCATCCTCTTTGCTCTCATTTGGATTAGGAGTTTTCCTTTTACCTCCAATGACATTAATCTCATGTTCTCACATTTATCTCTAGCTGTTCCACAATTAGTTGGTTCTTGCACCAGTCTCCCTTTGTCGTGTAGTTCCTACCAATCCGTAAGATCTGCACTTTGTTTGGACAACATAAACTAAGGGCTTGGTATCAAGACTGATTCCGGACACCCCCGCAGGATATGTTGGCCTATAAACCAGCTAGCTCAATGTGTCACTGCAAACCCTCTATAACTTACCAAGGAGTGACGGTTTCTGGCAACCACTGTACATGAAAACCGTGATTCTTCAGGAATTATGGAAACCATACAGAATCTTTAGCTCAGTCACTCATGCTCATTTCTCTTCAGAGAAATATACAGACAATACACAGTGGGATATTTTCAATAATATTTATTGTACCCACGTTATTCGCGCATAAAATACGTGTGCTATAATAATTAGGAGACAGAAGCAAAAAAAAGTAGATTACAAGCACCAAGAGAGTAAACTGTAGATACATTTCTACCATGGTGCTGAAGCAATGAATATATGCTGACATATATGCAATATGACAATCTAGCGTACTCCTATGATGCGGACCCTACTCTGAGTGTATGTAGAGTGTGTGTAGGTGTAGAGCCAAGAATCCCACCTAGGGACGATCCAACCCCATTAACTGATGGGAGACAGTGAAGGACCCCATCTTGGTCTTGAGTAACACACCCCTCACGGATTGTCAGATCGCTGTGGGGTGATTTCTTGGCAGGCAGGGACCTTCGCTGTCAGCAGAAGTGCCTCCTCTACCAATCTATTGAGATGCCTATTATCTATTATAAAAAGCAACCTTCATGATGTGCCTGATAGATTAGTGAGTTATGGATATGTGGCAAGTACTGTCGCCCCTTGGATGAAGATAGGATGACTTCAGTACCTAGTGCGTAGAGAGGCCTAGTACATGATGTTCATGGGATCATGACAATGTTGTGCAAAGCTGGATGTATAAACAAAGTAGTTTAAAAAAAGAAAACTAGCATTGTTGTGCATGCAAATGTGTGCAAAAGGTTACAGCTGAAACTTTATATTCTAGGACAATGTAAGGAATAAGCTGCCTTGCTACATGGGCCTAACTCGGGAATATAACACCCACTCCTCATCCTAAAATATAAAAACGATCTAAAAAGCCAGTATAAAAATTGAATAAAAGGTAAAAACTACTCTTAACATATTCTAAAAGGAAGCTTCCCCTTTAAAATATTCAAAAAAGCCTTATAGTCATTATACTGTTTGAAATCCTAAGCATTCCGAAAGCCATGGTGCTCCGAGTGGCAGACACAACAATGTTGTTGTCCATAACCGCAGATGACGATCCCAGAGGCGCACCTTGAAGCAAATTAATGGAGCAAGGGTGATACCATTCAATTCCCACAGCAGCCTCTGTAGGAGAGACTACATCATGTATGCGTATTGTGGAGTCGTTGTCCAAGTCGCTAAGTGCTGAAGCTTCCCAGGGTGGCTCAAGAAATACATTCATTAGCAACGGAAGATGCGGTGGACAACAATATCCATGGGCCTTTAGCTGGTCCAGCAGTAAGTCAATGTCCAATAGCACAACCAGTTGTGATCCTAGGCATATGTCTAATACGCATTCGTGGCTGCAAAGAAGGCAGTAGAATACAGGTTGTATGCAGGTAAGCCAAACAGTCCTCATCCAGTTCTCAGAGGTGAAATTTGCCAAACGTGGAAACCATGTACTCATGGTTGCAGAAGTAGCGCTGTTTCCATTCTGAATCAAAATGCGATGTCCACTGTGGATCAGAAAAAATAAAATCAGGATTCCCGCCAAAAGAAGCAGGACAAGCGGGTGCACTCCAAAAACTCTTCCCAGAATGGAGCGTCTGAATAATGGAATAACTCCAAAGACTGTCTGAAAGCTGCTAACCAGTTCAGAGCAGATACATTTAAAAAAAAATGCACTATTCCTCTCGTATCAGAAATGGTAAAGTTGCAATGGACTAGTGCACCAAAATGCAGCGGGAAGTTAGTGTGAAGTATTGTCTGTATCTCTGTCAAAGACCTTACAACCTGGTGATCAAACGTCTCTCTGGCTGAAGTTAAGGCCACATCTAATACAACCCCCCCCACAGATTTTCTTGGCATGTTGTTAAGTGCCCTCTGGACCCTGTACAGGTGATTGACCCAACTTCCACCCAAGTCTAATACCCTTGCCGTTAAGGAATGCTTTAAGTCAGTGTTCTTACTCTCAATGACCAAATATTCCTCAGGATGGTAGGGGGGAGAGTACCGCAAGGCCACACCAAAACTTCACATGGCTTCTTTGTAAGCCTAAGAGCTAAAAGACGAGCCTTGGTCGGACTGTAATGTGCCAATTGCGCATGTCCCGATAAAGACTCCCAAATTCCCTATAACAGGTCAGGCGTCAGCCGAGTGCTGGGGCCAAACCCATAGGAATCTGGAGCTTGAATCCACTGCCAACAAGATGTACTTATAAGTCCCGTTTGAGTGTAACGGTCTGGAGTGTTCCAAATAAGTACAAGTGAGAGGTTTGTCTGAGATCAATAAAGGTGTTTGCGGTGGATGTGTTATGGTGGAGCCCTTTATCTGCTGGGAGATTTTGCATTTAAGGACAAAGCTCTTGGTCTGTTTAGTGAGACCTTCCACCAGTAGCACTTTTTTATTAATGAAACTGTAGCAGTAATCCCTGCATGTGTCAAAACCAGACCCTCATGTGCAGCTAGTATCAGTCCCAATCTGCAATCAGTGTTCGGTATTACTCTATCCCCCACTCCTGGAATTTGGGCATACAGATTATTTTGTGCAACTAACTTGAAGAAGTACTTGAGTGGAAAACCTTTGGGTGGCGCCGAGCTGTTGCATGTGGTATTGACAGCTATCATAGTTGTTCCATCTATGTTCGTGCTAGAACGAGTGACTGTAGCAATGGAATCAGTTCCAACTGTTGTCTTGGCGGCTTCATTTGCCACTGAATTCCCTTCAACATGAACGCCAACACGCTGATGACTCAATGTATGAATTACATGAGCCCATGGCAGGCCTTCTTTCAGCTTTGTCACTTGTTCCCAAAGCATCTTGTGGTTGATTGTACAACCATTCAAATCTTGAAACCCATTTTGGACCCAATAGTGAAGACATTCATTAAAAGATTGGACACAGTAAAATGAATCACACACTATAAGTGTGGGGAATTCGCAATTCACATTTTGTAGTGCCAGTATCAGGGCCTTTAGTTCTCCCAACTGAGCTATGCAGTCCCCTAGGGACTGTGTGTGTGTTATTCCAAGAAGAAACCTTCGGTCTTGCATGCGCCCTTTTACAAATGCGCATGCTGTGGAATATTTCTGTTTAAATCCAATGGCAGGTTGAGCAGATCCATTGGTTTAAATTATACATTCATATCAATCTAGTGGCAAAATTACATTCAGCAGAGGATATTCTTGTTTATAATGCAGGAATGCTTGTGTTTGGAGTGTAGCGTCAAATCTGTAATCTACATCTGTTGCAGTGAGAGAGTTAGCTCATTGGATCCATCTTGGATGTAGAGCTTTAGCATTCGGAATGCTTGCTTTAGTAAATGCCTCTAAAGTCAGTACTGGGTTAATGACAATTATTAATTTTCCCTGGGTTTGTGTATAGATGTGATTTGTACACTATGGGTATCGAATCACCCTAATTGAAAGTGATGCAGGTATACCCAGTTGGTCCACCGACTACGCCGATCATCAGGTTAGTTGTGTTGACACAGGTGTGTAAATGCTTTAAAGTTAGCATGTCAGCTTGTACAGAACGTAAAATATCAGTATATTTGTGTGTCCAGTAATTAAGTTGTAGAATGGTTTTACCCTTTCTGCATAATTGACAATGTAAGTTCTGCCAACATTTAAAAATCGCATAATGAATTGTCGTCTCTTCAGAGTTCTTGAAGGTTGGAGCAATGCAACATTTTCTAAAAAATGTGTCGCCAGGCTTTTGCCTTCACTTGATAACTTGTATCCCAGAAACAAGACACTGAGGTGTGCTATTTTTGATTTTTTTGAAATTGAATTTGTAGCCCAGGGAAGCAAACTCCACTAATATGTTGCTTTCCCATTTAGCCAACTTAGCCCAATGTTCCATTCATTCATCGTCCAACAGATAAATATCATCTACATAGGACACTGCCTCCTCATCAATACTTTGAAGTAACTCTGTTACCCTAGCTGAAAACATCGCAAAGCTATTCTTATACCCTTGTGGCAAATGACAAAATTGACGCTTAGACCCTAGCGCTGAAAATACGGACAAATATTTATTTCCAGGCACTATATTCTGGAATAAAAAAATATTTAGGATGTCTAGTGTTGTTGTGTATGTCTTCAGCACGATGTTATTCATCAGTGCGGCACTGTGTTCATTCTGTACTGCAAATGTGCATGTGGATGCATTCAAATGTCTGCAATCCAAGACTAAACTATATGAATTGTCGGGGTTCATTATGGGAAATAAAAGAATTATTCATAGATGAGGTGCAAGTTTCTATTACATCGTGGTACTGAAATCAATTTGTTAACTTTATTTGGTTGAATGGAAATACAACCATAAAAGTGCATAAATAAAACTTGTAAAATATATAGATACAGGTATTAACATCCTTGGTCACATCATCCGAAACTCCAAATCATTTAGTACATAAAACACAGTAGGGTATACAATCCCTTTCTAATACAGCTATATAGCTGATAAAAAAGAAAATTCAATCAATCATCACCTAAAGTTCATATATGCAAATAATCTATTGTATTAAACACGATCAGTAATGTAAGTGGATCTATAAGAAATCAAATAAATCATATTAAAACTTGTAAAAACTACAAAACAGCAGTTTCCTATCCATTACAATATGCTTTTCTTACTTTATTAGCATTCAATATAAAGCGTGACATTGTAGCACACAGAAGGGTCGCCCAATGTCAACAAGTATTTCATTGCAGCTTTATAAGATCTAATATTCTGGGCAACCAGCATGGGTTTCAAATAGAAAGACCTAAGGTTCTGGTACACGTTGCAAAACAATAAAAACTAAGTGCATAGAGCTTTGTTTGCTCTGTAAATCACATGGACAATAATACAGATTAGAGGGGCAGGACCTCGTATGGGAGAAGGCAACAAGTTGATACACAATACCACATCGCAACCTTGTCAGCACAAATCGGTGCTGCATGTTAATTACATATAAAAGAGAATTGATGTCCCCCTCCTCCTTATCCAAGGACTTATAGAATATAACTGACAATTTGTTCTCATCATCTAACTCACGTTTGTCCAACCGAGTTTGGAAAAATATATTTTTAATCCTGCTCTTGGATAGTGATGTAAACCGGGTAGGGTCAGATCAGATTGACAGGTTGAACAAGGCAAAAGTTAATATAGGATAACCAGGGCATACTCAAAACCTTGTCCAAAGCTAAGCAGTCAAGAATAATAGTTCTAGTGAAGCTGGTTTCTTCTTCAGCCCAGAGTGATATCAATATTAAAAATGGTCTCACCAAAAGGTGGTTGTCTAAAAACTGCAAGCCAACCTCATTATGAGCACTGGTATTTGATGCACAAAGTGGCAGACATAAAGCTGTTTTGGGAATGTACTTTCCTCGACTTGTTGAGTACAGCCATTAGCATAGCCTCAGAGGCCAGCCCCATACATAGCAGTGGTCACTCACATAGCTTTACATAAACCTACCATTTCCCTAATGGGTCGGCTACCCAGTTTAGAAGTAAACTTACAAATCCCCTGGGAAACCTTAATCATTTTGGCTCTAGTGTTCAGTAACCCTGGTCGTAGTTTGCATAGTGGCGCTACGCGTAGCTACGCAAAGGGCACTTCGCACTATGTGAGATATGCGCAGCACTGCACGAACTGCGTAGTGCGCTGTTCACGATGATTGCACAGTGCCGGATGCTTGTCCGCACTGTGCAATCATTTAAAACGGCATCTCATACAGTGCGAGCAGATTTTTACTCCATCAGCAGCTTTCTCAACGCGGCTTGTAGTTTCTCATCGCGAGCGGTCTCAAGCATACGCGACCACTCGCAATGAGAAACCTGACCTCTCTGCGTTGAGAATCTCTCCGGGAGGTTTATTTTCCATGCTTGCGATCAGACACTTGATGTTGCTGATAGAGAACGAGGAAAGAGTCTCGCAGGGATGTCATTTTGCTCGCTCGCGGTCGCCAACTTGACGTTGAGGACCGGGAGCAAGCAAAACATTACTGCGATGCTACGCTCCGCATGTTTGCACTGTGCTACGTGCAATTCGCGTAGTGCAAACTTCGCAAACTATGCGAGTGTAGCGTAGTGCTTCGCCCAGGTTTAGTCTTCAGTACATGTTGTGACCATGAGCCATTGCCCATAAATAGAATTCTCAAATAACAAAATTAATTCACTGAGAGTATTGCGGTATTATCAATAGTGAAAGTGCTGCATAGTTTTTGCTTTTGGCCACAGGCCATGGTGACTGTTTTGGTTATATTAATGACCATTTTTTGGAAGCCATATATTTACCAAAAGCGTTCATCAGTCACTGCAGGCCCACAGTGATGCCAATACGCAGTCCTAATGGATACCATTCCCTACTTTAAAATTTGGTTAGCATTCCACTTGAAGACCAAAGCGAACTTGACTGGATAGTTTCATAGAGACATGAGAGAAACCCCACAACTGGTCTCGGTGCACCTATAGAGATCAGTGAAGCCTGTAATAAATTACAGTCCACTAAATCAAAAGAGCTACTCAAATCTGCAAAACATAGGAATAAAGTACCCCGTTTGATTCTAGTATATTTTCCAATTAAGAGCTCAAGATTAACACATTTTCTATGGTCCCCAACCGTTTCCTAAAACCATACTGGATCGGGGTCAGAATTGATTGATCAAATGCCCATTCCTCTAGCCTTAACAGTAAGACTCTACTCATTACCTTCATCCAGGAGTCTAAGAGTGAGTTTGGGCAATCATTTTTTGGATCTGCTCTGTCCTCCTTTTCATATATTGATATGATAATAAATTTGTTCCAGGAAGGGGGAATACTGCTCATCACTGCTACATTAAAAGCCCTAGTCAGGATATGCCCCACAGGTTGGGGGCAATTTAAATACATCAACTGGCACTCCATCTGGTCGAGTAGCCCGTCCCCATGCGCTGGCTTGTGTGGCCATCATGACGTCCTCTAGAGTAATTTCAAGCTTTGCAGGCCCCCCGTCACCTTCCAGCCTCCAAGAATGCCTGGTTATATCCCCAATGTTATGTCTAAAAATATCAGGAAAATGTTCCACCCATCTATTACAGGGTACAAAATGACCAAAAATCCAGGATATCAAAATTTGTTAGGAATGGGGAATTCACAGTATCCCAGAACAGCCTAATGTTCTTATTTGCTGCAGCCAGGGAAAGATTATCCCAAGCTTTATTGTGGAGTGTTTTTTCCTTGCATCCAAGGCCTGTTTATATTTGATGTGGCGGGTCTTAACGACCAAGGTATCCAGTGGGGAGCTGCTCAGGGCCTGTTTGAGAGATTGAAGTGCTTTGGTACAGGCTGCATCAACCCACCCCCTTTAATGTTCCCTATTTTTGTAGAGAGACAAGTCAGGAGTGATTTTATAGAGCTACTAGCAGCCAGTCCTGACGTTGTCCGGGTAGGCTTTGCTAGAGTATTCACCCGCATCGCCGCTCCTCCCCCACCTGCTTTGCCGCTTCTACCTCTCCCTCAACTTGCAGAGCTCCTATCCACCGGGACTTCCTCTGCTTGCTGCCAATTACTCTTGGGTTTGCAATATAGAGTCCCTCCCACTGGTGCCTGAACTCTGCCTCCGAGCGCCATTATTATAGCAAAAAACAGCTTTGATTACTGAGTCCGTTCGGGACCCCTTCTCACTCACACCGGGACTTCCTCTGCTTGCTGCCAATTACTCTTGGGTTTGTAATATAGAGTCCCTCTCACTGGTGCCTGAACTCTGTCTCCGAGCGCCAGTATTATAGCAAAAACCAGCTTTGATTACTGAGTACGTTCGGGCCCCTTCCCACTCACACCGTGTCCAGGTATTTCTGCCAATAAGTCAAATGTTATGTTATGTTATGTTAAGGGGGGATTTCTATAGCGCTCAGCTACTCCGTGGAGTGTCCCGGCGCTTAAGATCCTCACAGGCACGGAATGGAGGGCGAGAAAGGCACCTACTGATCAAAAAGCAAAGTTTTGAGATTTTTCCTGAAAGCCAGTAGATTACCGTTAGTTCTGAGGGACAGAGGTAGAGCGTTCCACAGCTGCGGTGCGAGGCGTTTAAAAGAGCGTCCCCCGCACCGAGCGCGCCGAATCGCAGGAACAACGGCCAGGGCCTGAGTGGAAGAGCTAAGTGATCGGGAAGGTAGATAGAGCATCATCCGTTTCCGGAGATACCTGGCGCCCACGCCGTGCAATGCTTTAAAAGCCATCGTTAGCGTCTTGAACACAATACGCTTTCTGATTGGGAGCCAGTGAAGAGTTTTGAGCAGATCACTGGCACTGGCTCTCCTATTGAGGCCGAAAATGGCACGTGCTGCAGAGTTCTGGACGACTTGCAGGCGAGCCAGGAGGAACTCAGGAAGGCCCAGATACAACACATTAGAGTAATCGAGGCGCGAGCCTATCAGGGCCTGAGCCGTTACTCTTCTGTGGTCCAGTGACAGTAGGGGCAGAAATGTCCTAATCATCTTTAGGATGGCAAAACATTTGCCTGCCAAGCCCAGAACCTGGGGTTTGAGAGAGAGGCTGTTGTCGATCTGTATTCCCAATTTTTTTGCGACCACAGAGTCCCTGGCGGGGGGAAACATGGCTGCAGGCCACCAGTCTTTCCACCTGGGGTCCGAGGGGCATCCAAAAAAGAGCACTTCCGACTTGTCGGAGTTGCACTTGAGGCTGTTCTGTCCAAACCAGTTGAAAACAGCCTCAAGGCAACCCCTGATGTTCGCACCATCAAAGTCGGAGTCTCTGTTGCACGTGAACAGGAGCTGGGTATCGTCAGCGTACGACACGATCTGAGCCCCGTGAGCCTCTGCCAGTGCCGCCAAAGAGGTCAAATAGATGTTAAAGAGAGTTGGGCTCAGAATAGAGCCCTGAGGAACAACCACCTCCAGTGGCGGCATTGTGGCAGAGAAAGGAGGAGCCCAGATTGTTTGTTGGCGATTGGCTAGAAAGGACTTGAACCAACTAAACACCGACCCCCTTAGGCCAATCTCCCAGAGTCTAAAAAGGAGACGTCAAGGGGGACGGTGTCGAAGGCCGCCGAGAGATCAAGCATTACCAACATGGCTTTACCTCCCCGGTCCAGTGTTTCCTTGATGGCCTCAGTGACTTCAAGCAAAGCGGTTTCAGTGCTCAAGTTGGAGCGAAACCGGACTGCGACTGGTGAAGAATATCGTGTGTCTCAAGAAAGTTAGCAAGAGTGAGATGGACATGCTTCTCCACGGCTTTCGCAAGTGCTGGAAGGAGGGAAATAGGTCTGTAATTTGCATGGACCTTGGGGTCTAGGTTGTTTTTTTTTTAGGAGAGGAAAAATCAGGGCCTGTTTCCACTGCTGAGGGACCACCCCTGTGCTGAGGGAGAGGTTAATCAGCGGATTAATTAAGGGGTTAAGCACAGGAGCCACCTGGGTGAGGAATTTAGCAGGGCAGGGGTCTAACGGGGAGCCAGATTTTAATTTAGAAAGAAGGTCCAGGGAGGCCTAAAGGGAAAGCGGTGGAAAGTCCCAAAGAGCGGGACCTTCAGGGTTCGAGAGCGAGAAGGGCATGGGCACTTCCTGTGCTCCGACCGCACCGGCTGCATTGAAAGAGGCCTGGTCTTTATTTTATTGGCAAAAAAGTTGGCAAGCTCAGTGATCCAGAGCTCAGAGTGCAGGGTCCTGGGGGTACACCAGGAAGGGGAAATGAAATTCTTTACTACCCTAAAGGTTTCTTTGCAGGAGTTGGAGGCTGCTTCGATTCTTTTCGCCAGATAGGACTTTTTACCTGCTGTAATGTCATGATGGTATTCAACTTACCTCCCCGCATGTCGGGTGTAGCATCGCCGCTCCTTCCCCACCTGCTTTGCCGCTTCTCCCCGCGCTGGTCACTCCAATGTTGGGTCTCGGTCCCGCGCTGCCGCTCCTCCCCGCATGTCGGGTGTGGGTCCCTTGCTCCTTCCAGCGCTCCCACCAGCATCGCCGCTCCTCCCCGCGCTAGGCACTCCAATGTTGTGTGTCGGTCCCGCGCCGCCGCTCCTCCCCGCATGTCGGGTGTGGGTCCCTTGCTCCTTCCTGCACTCCCGTCCGGACAGCGAACGCCGCGTTGACGTGACGTCACACCCACACTCCATTGCGCCTCTGTCAAGCACTCTGACGACGCCGTATGCTGCGTGCAATCACTATATGCATACGCCCATATGGACTACTTTTCCACTAACGTCCCCCCCCTAATGTATATGGTGTGGTGCTCTATAGCCTATGTCCATCTCCTTGACCTCCCCTTTCCAACGCTGTATTGGGTGTTGTGATTGGTGGTGTACTTTTCGAGTTTACCTGGCTCAAAGGACACAGTTCTCTCTTTATAATAGTAGTATAGATTGATATAGTTAAAAGTTTTTTTCAAGCAAATTGGGTGCAATAGTCTCCTGAAGGCAGTAATTGGATTCGCTATGGTTTTTCTTCACTATTTTTTGTAACATAATGTTAGGATCAACTCCTTCTCATTTGATTCTTACGCCGTTTAGCCTAATTGTATTGATGTTATTTACTATACTGAATAAATCACAAAATTTGACCAGAATTAGAATAACAATGAAATCAGGTTTTTTGGTCGCATAGAGCCTCCGTTACTGTAATGGGTGTGCTGTACAAAGCATTTGCTGAAGCAGATATCAATACATGATGAATAGTAGTAGCCGAATTCCTGCCGATAAATGTTGGAACTCGCTCTCCATTAATATCACAATCACACCTCAAAAGCTGTAGGGCATATTTAAGAATGATTAAATTCCAAGCTTCACCATACTCGTTCTGGCACAAATGATCATTCCCCATCCCATCCCATCCTGATCTATACGGCCACATGCCCGGGTATCGGATAATGCATAGGCCTGTATGTTAACATCTCCTGCCCATAATAGTATGATATTTGTATGTATATTGCTTTAGAAGGATTCTAGACAATAATAAAGTGCAGTAGCCACCATTCTACGTGTTTTATCGAAAATTGTATTATAAAAATGTATTATAACGAGATCTTTCTGCCCTTTTTTCTTCAACCATATAGTTGGAAGTGGGTCCGGGTCAAAAGATTTTTTTAACTGTTACTGGGATTTTATTAGAAATAAGGGTCAAAAGCCCCCCTTTTGCTCCCCCAGCATTTGATGCGATTTCTTCGGAAGAGTATAAAGAGTACCCTTCGACAAATACTGGTTTCGTACACCAGGTTTCTTGCATGCATACTACATCAAATTCAGATATAATATTGACCCAATCGGTGTTCCCTATTTTGTTAGTGAGCCCATTCACATTCCATGTGGAAAACCTAACTTATCCTCCCAAATGGCCATCAGTTGTGCTTGTGATTGTAGCCACACTTGATATTGTACTGGGAATAGAACAAATATCACGATTGGTATTAATATAATCGAGCTTGGATATCTCACTTCTGTGCTCGGGAACTGATTACTACCATTGGAGGACATAATACACTCCGGTGCCTTGGATATGTCCTCTCTACAGAGTGTCATTGTATCATCTACAAAATGTTCTTTGTGACTGAGTCAATCATTGTTTTTCATGGTGCTCAGTGCTTGATATCTATTTGACAAGAACAAATCATGGGAGTGGGGATAATGTAGCGTTGATGCCTGAACATTTTGGCTGTTAGCACAGAAGTGATTATGGCTTTGTAAGTGGCAATAGAAAAACCCCAATGGATAAACGGCCACATTTCGACCAATCAGTGGTAATAATACTGCCTTTATGTGAATATCACTGGCTATGCTAGGATTTTTTAAATTAACAACAATACAATCCTCCTCAAAGATTTTTGTTTGTGGGCATATCTACCTCGTTCTCCTTGTGAATAAAATGTGTTGTGCATTACCTGGTGAAAACAAGTGTTTAGAGCTAACCCAGTGAACCACTTTATTCTTTAGGCCTTCAACAGTTTCTCTTACACCGGGTTTCAAAGGTGGTACATTTACTAAAACAGCCACTTATGGGCAACATGTTGGGGGAAGGTTAATGGGTACTCGCTCTTGGGGGTGATCATGGTAATTACATGTATAATTTCCTATTTGGGCTGCATGATCTGGACTACAGAAGGTGTCTGGGTAGAGATCATACTAGTGGGCCATGTTGTTTGTTTGGCCCTAGGATTCAACAGAATCTTACTGGGAGCTGAACTTGTACCAGACTGATCACCAGTCCGCACAGATATATTAATATTGGGCATCTTAACATTTTTGTGTCGTAACTCTTTATTCCCTGCAGACTGTGTACTAGGTAAATAGGAGATAACAGTTTCCATTTCCGCTCCAAATTAACCAATTTCTTTTTGAGTGGAAATAATAACTCATTTATTGTGAGTATCAATTTGTCCCAAAACTGTTTCCAGGAGGAGTTTTCCATGTCGTTGCAATAGTCACAAGGCCCCTAGAGGGCTGGCGGGCCCCGTATGTTCTCGTTTGTAGTCATAATGTTCCAGGTCTTTCTTTTCCTTTTAGCTGCAGGTATTAGGATTTCGGAGATTGGTGTTGAGGGTATTGCGGGTGTCTGATGTATCCCCTCCCAGACTGTTTGTTGATTTGCACAGAAGCCCTCCTGGCCCTCAATAGGTTCCTCACTTGAACACTCCTGGCCCTGTTTGTTGGGTGCCCCTAAGGCTTGCTCCTCAGCAGATACAGCCAGTTCCCCTTCCACATTCATCCTAGATACACTCAATGATGGACACCACTGAGCTTTGTCTATCTCCTTATTTAAGGCACTCACTGCATGTGCTAAGAAGGAGTCTATGGTGGGCCGTTTGGTGACAACCCTTGGTTCAATAGGAGGTTTGGTACCTCCAGCTTAACAGTTACTGCTTTTAGGAGCAAGCCTCCAAAATGCTCCAAAACACTAATAGTTTCACTTACTTATCAGCTGGTGCGCGCCTCAATTATCAGCACTGTGTTGCCTCTATTGGGCCCGAAGCCAATGGGGGCCTCACACACCCTGGTACTCAAGTTGATCAAAGATCTCTCTGACTTCTTTCTTCGTTCCATGTTTAATTGGGTATTGTCTCTGCTGTTGAACAATCTTTTTTAATGGGATCTCATCAGGAGCAGATGCATCCTCCCACCCAACATGATTGCGGTATACAGTAGGCACTAAAGCAGACCCCCACTCATGCGCGTATACATTTTTAACCGATTCTGCTACGAAGTCAGAGAAAGCTGGTAAAATTTCTTCTCCACCCCTTTGGCAATCTATTACGAACTAAATAGACCAATAATTTCTCTTTGCATGTCCCCTTCTATCTGAAACGTTATTCTGTGTAAACGAGGTGGGACACTCAGTCTCGTATCATGTGTTTCTACGAAGATATACTGACTCAGGACTACTACTTCCAGAAAATTCATAATCCTTGCTACTTTTGTTGTATATGAATTTAGGCCCCCAGTGTAATTTTCCCGATTCATGCTCATATATAGGTATAAATCACCCTATCCTTATATAGGCATAGAAATCATAACCATATTTAGACTTAGCCTATGCAGTCCTAATATGGCATGGTCACTAGTTCCAAAAATCCACGATTTCTTGGAAAAACCCGCCTTCAGCAGTCAGGGACTTCCCCTTGCTTGAATATTGATTTATCCAAGAACTCATGGAGTTTTCAAAGAACTGAGTCTTTGATGACGTTATTATGTCCAACCTTACGTCAAACTAGGGACCTCAAAGGTATAAATATGCCCACACTTGCCCAGGCAAACACACAGTGGTTTGGAGCAGTTCGACTATCTACCTACACGACACAGCTTGCCGAAGCAAGTGCCAAAGGTAGCACACCCTTCAGCAGACGCACTGAGAAAGACGCTGTCTTTTCTCCTGCTGAGAAACCCAGCTCCAGTGTTTCCAAGCTACCCTTCCGGGTTGTTGGGAAATCGAGTCATGAGAGAGAGAGATACCAGACCTCCTTCATTCTAAAACTAAGGTACGGATAGGGGTGAGCGCAAAATCCGTTCCGCTCGCGGATTTTGCGAATTTTCGGTAAATCCGCGAACTCCAGTGAATTTACCGCGAATTCGCAAATCCGCGAGCGGCGGATTCCGGGGGCAAAAGTTGAAGCCTGGCTGGCCTGTTGTAACTATTTTACGATGGCGCCAGCAAGCTGCCAGCGCCATCCTAAAATAGTTACTAAGTTAGCTTCAACAGGAAGCTCTAATAGATAAAATAAAGCAGGTGCCATCGTAAAATATTTACAACATGCCCTTCCTGTGAGTGACTCATTCATCAGCCCAAAAACAATCGTGAGCGTCGTCGAGGCAGGTGTGCCTTCTTCCCAAATCTACCGTGGAAAATCAGCTGTGATGCTGGATAGAGGCCTTTGCATCCTTGACTTTCACGAGCGCAATACCCGTGCTGTTCCTGTGACCAGGAGCTTCTTTCTCTTCATCTGCTGAACTGATCTTTCTCTGACCTTTTATACACACAAGAAGCATGTGAACTCGCATGGAAGCCCTGCCCGTTTGGCCCCGCCCACACACTCGCGGTTTGCACCGTCTTCCCGCCATTCACCCACTGTGATGGACAGCTCACTCAAGGGACCCCTGCGCCCTTCGGGGCGCCTGACTTTGGGCTTGGAAGCCCCCCCCCCACACACACTCGCAGTGTGCACCGTCTTCCCACCATTGACCCACTATGATGGACAGCTCACCCAAGGGAACCCTGCGCCCCTCGGGGCGATTGCATAGTAACACACACATGGCCGCTGCACCTAGTTGAAGCTGAAATGAAGTGACTCATTCAGCAGGGCAAATCCGCAGATCCGCAAATCCGCCGATTTTGCGGATCTACGATCTGCAAATCCGCAAAATCCACGGATCGTGGATCCGCAAAATCCGCCCATACCTAGGTACGGAGCTGATTAGACTCTTAGAGAATTTTTGGATAGATTCTTGGCAAAGAATACTGAAATTAATCTACACTTCACTTAATTCTTCCCTTGTACTAGACCTAGGTTAGGTATATCGGAGTAGGCGTATTTTAGAAGCACCAGTTGAGTACTTTTAGTCTTTATTTATTAATATATGTATTCTATGTATTTTATGGCTTAGAAACCATATCATGCTTTTACGTGATTATTTTATAATACTCTTCGTACTGTAAGCATTATACTTTGCAACCAGTATTACGATTGTAAAAGTTAATTTCTCCTGCATGAGACAGAAGACTGTTCAATAAATACTTTTTATTGAAAACGCCTGTCTCTCTAAATTCTCTGCACTTCTGGTAAAACGAAGCATGCACGATTGACTAAGTGAAACCACTATCTATTGTTTCCGTGACTCTAGAGATACATTTATTATTCTTGGGAAACAAAGTTGTCATGTTTATGCGGTTGTCAGAAACTAATCCCTTCTTGTTTATTCGAGAAAGTTTCTAGTGACCTTTGAGCTAGCTGGCACTCACAATTAAGTCTAGTATATTCGATAGAGACGTAGTCAACCTCAGTCCTACGTCTAATCTATAGGATATATTATTCCAATGCGCAGAGCCTATTGGGAATATAGGAACTACACTACATGGCACCCAACATTTGGTAAGGCGATAATTTACCGCTAGATACTAGAGTAACTCAGTCGTGCTTTTCACACAGACCCCCTTTTTCCCGTAAAACACTCCAATAGATGTCGGGAGTGGGTTAACCCCTTCCATGCTGATGACGGCCCCCAGCCGTCATGCACTACAGTGCTGGTGTGCTGATGACGGCTGGGGGCAGTCATAAACCCGCCCACTCGTGATTCTGCTGCACAGGCGCAGAATCGCGGCCGCATGGAAGGGGTTAAAGGATATAATATCCACCATAACTGAGTTGGACGAAAATCCTATGTATTCGTTTTTGGTTTGTTCAACGTTGAAGGATACAGTGTTCCAAAATATTGTCCACCTAATCTTTGTTTCCTCGAAACTTGGTCTGCAAACTTTCGGTCATCAAAATGTCAGAGAGTGACGACGAAAGGGAGAAAGCTGCAGCAGCAGCTCAGGCAGTTTTAGACGACACAAGTTTCCAATTCCAACAAAATGATCCAGATGCTACACTCATCCCGGTAAATATAAGGAAAACAATAACTATAAAACTTATAGAAAATGGAGTATCATCGAGAGGTGGTAAAGTAATATTTGTTAGAGAGGCACATGAATATCGGCAGACAGAGGTAATCTATTCATGGATTCTGTTTCCTGCAGCAAATCCAGTAACACACAAATTCCACTACTACAAAGTAGAGGAACCTCCAGTGGAATATGTTCCTTTTGAGGAAGTTGAAATTCCACTAACTTACCAAGAGCATCAGCTCTGGTTTAAAGGCGCCCTACAACACCAAAATCACATTACCAGGCTCGGTCCACTAGGTAGACCAGGAGCAACATGGCCGGTACTAGCCAGCTATACACCACATCCTGACATTGAACAAATGACAGGTCCAGAACTGTTAGCTCAGCTAAAACAGCTAATTAAAATACATAGACAGTTGGTTCAATTTGTAATGCAGACTTTAACAGTCCAACCTGCTGTAAGAATTCCACAGCACACCCCTCACCAGGGGAACACAAACAAAATTACACCACAGACTATACAATCAGTCAGTGGTAAATTGCCCGCAAAAAGGGAACACATTCCGTTCTGGTTAGCTCAAAAAATTACTCAAATAGAGGCAGTATTTCCTGATAGTACACCTCATGAAAAACACAGAATTCTGACAAATCTGTTTACCAATGGGGATAGCACCACACGTGGAGGACTGTGACACGGGTACAGTCTTTGCTTCAATCTGCACAAAAACACATGGTGTTCTGTCTATGGCGATAATACCAGACGTCCTAAGACAGATTCAAAATGAATACGGACCTGAACGTGCCTTAAATCTTGGTATGAAGTTACTAAAAGATTTCAAACAGGTCTCGGATATACTATTAGCTAACATCAAAGGAGAAGAAGCATCCATGGCAATCCGCCAAAAACTAAAATAAACTGATAAAACAGAGCAACCATATGAACTTGCAAGAATTATTGACAAATCCTATGAAGAACTAGGTAGAGATAGCTTGGGTGGGAAACCAGTAAAACCCCAACTAACTGAAAATCCGAAAAAGTTTTTATTAAAAATAATCTCACTACTCCTAATAAGAAGTGGGAAAACACTAAACAGATACTTCCTAAAGAGAAGCGTCCTCAGTCCAGAGGAAGGTCTCCTCAACAGGAGCCCTCTGAAAAGAGGTATAACCTCCGAAATAGGGATAATTTGAGAAAACCTGATAGATATCAAGATACTGAAACACATTCCTCTCGTACCTTTCAGACTTCCTCACAGAAATCCGAAAGAACAGGACGATCAGAACAAAAGGAAGAACACGTGAACTCCAAAGACTAACAGCACGTTCCAAAAAATAAGAAAACTCAATTCACCAAGAAGAAGATAGGAAGTATAAAGGTCAGACATGCCGAGGATCTTGAGGACACAATTCAAGAATGGGGAGTGGGCCCAGACAATGCTGGACAGCGCAGCAGAGGTCACCAAAGCTTGCAAGATCCTGAAGGATCATCTGGAGTTAGGGGACTTGAATGAATGCATTCCAGTTGAAACTGCCGACACCAGGGTTAGTGTACTGCATAAGTTATATGAAGTAACACTCCGGATGGAGGGGGACATAACTAGGAAAATAAAGGCACTCTTTTGGGAGAAGCTATCTAAGGGTTATGACATTCTTATAGCTGAACAAGACTGGCCACCTGAATTTGTCAGGGAGTGCCCACAGGGCGAAGAGATAATTATGCCAGCCTTCTCAAATCACATTCCAATTCATAAAAAAATACTCATATGCCAGAAAATGGGAAGTAGCCCAGGCTCCAGCATTATACAAAAATCACGTAGGATGGGATGAGGACTCTCCTCATCATAAAATCCAGTAAAAAAATCTAGCTACTGCACAAAGGCAGTATCCAGATAGGTAAGAAGCTAAAAACAGGTCAGGGAGATCTTAGATCAACTTTAATACCAAGGTGTGATTGAAACAGGCACCTCATGCATGAACAATCCTTTGTTTGCTGTCACCAGACCTGACAATACATATCGTCTAGTTTTGGACTGCAGACATTTAAACTCATGTTGCAAAACTTTTGCAGTACAAAATGCACACAGTGCAGCACTCATGAATAACATTGTGCGGAAAAAATATAAAACCACATTAGATATTTCTAACTGTTTCTTCTGTCAAAACATTGCACCAGAAAGTAGGTACTTGACCACTTTCTCAATAATGGGGACACAGAGACAATTTTGCCAGCTCCCCCAGGGATTCAAGAATAGTCCAGGTTTATTGTCAGCCAGAGTAACTGAGTTACTACAAACGTATGATGATGAGGCATTATCTTCGCTTCTGATGGGTACAAATTAAATTTTTAAGAAATCACGAATTGCCCAGCTCAACGTCCTATTCTTAGGATACGAATTATCAAGTGAAGGCAAAAGCCTGGCAGCCAACTTTCTAGAGAAATGTGCGCTGCTCCAACTTCCAAAAACGCTGAAAAACTTACAGTCAATTATAGGTTTCCTGAATTTTGGAAGAACTTATGTTCTAAATTACGCAGAAAGGGTTAAACCTCCCTAAGAACTAATAAAACCTGATTTCAAATCAACTAATTGGTATCAAAAACACACTGAAATTTTACGTTCAGTGCAAACTGACATGTTAGCAAAAACACAGTTACAGACACGCGAAAACGTGCGCAATCTTTTAATTCGAATCATCCCAGGGAGATGCATATTCACATACCTAACCTTTAATGAAGGTGAAAAGGTACCAATAGCTTAAAAAATCACACTTATACACACAAGCTGAAATGAAATTCACTTCTACAGAAAAAATTCAGCGGTTCAAACTACAGTAGCAAAAGAGAGAGCTCTCGAGCAGGGTAAACGCATAATGATCGTTACACCTGTACCTGCCTTAGAGGCAGTAACAAAAGCGAGCATTCCAAATGCTAAAGCTTTACATACGAGATGGATACAATGGGTTAATTCTCTTGCTGCAACAGACGTTGAATACGTTTATGACCCCTACTTGAAAACACAAGAATTTCTACAATACGAACACGAATGTCCTCTGCCAACCGAGATTCTGCCTCTAGAACATTACGGATGTATAATTTATACAGACGGATCAGCACAGCCCGCAATTGGGTATAAACAAGCATATAGTGCTGCGTGGACAATTGTTAAAGGTCGCTGGCGCAGAAGTAAATTTAGACCTATGGTCACTAAAACTCAATCATTCGGAGACTGTCCAGCTCAGCGAGCTGAACTACAGGATTTCAAGATGGTGCTTGACAATACCGATCGCGAATTCCCCACACTGGTATTAATGCGTCCAGTCTTACAATGAATATCTGCAGAACTGCATTCAGAACGGTTTCAAAGATTGAAAAGGTGGCACAATTAAGAACAAATTCCTTTGGGAACATGTAGTTCTATTACAAAAAGAACTACAAAAGACTCGCGTGATTCATACACTGAGTCATTAGCGTGATGGCGTTCACGTTGCAGAGAATTCATTGGCTGATGAAGCCTTGAAGGGAGCTGTAAAAACGGCTTCCGTAGCTGCAATCACTTGTTCAAAAACAAAAATAGACAGCGAAATAATGCAGGCTGTCACCGCCTCAGTAAAAGACAGTGGTAAAACACTCCCAAAAGGCTTTCCAGTAAAGTACTCATATATAACTGATACAAATTTTGCTCATTTTGCTAGAATCCCTGGAGTGGGGGATAGGGCAATCCCAAACATTGAACATAGGTTAGGACTAATCTTAGCAGCACATGAAGGACTTGTCTCTGCACACACAGGAGTTTCCGCCACAGTATCATTATTAAAACAGAGATATTGGTGGCCCCGCATGAGGAAACAAGCTAGAAACTATTTTCTAGAATGTGAAATCTGCCCAAAAATAAAGGTTTCTACAGTGAAACGACCTGCGCAGACGCCCCTTCTAATTTCAGATAAACCATTAGCGTGTGTTTACCTGGACCACTGTGGTCCCTTACAAAGGGATGGCAACTATAAATATAGCATGGTCGCAGTGGATTTCTGCACAAGATTCATTTGGATGTGGCCTCAGCGCTCGGCTGACGCCCGAACTATTATAAAAGATTTGCGAGTCTTTATCGGCACATATGCAATCGGCACGCTGCCTTCTGACCAGGGTCCTGCGTTTAGCTCTCGAGCTAACAAAGAGGCCATTGCCAGCTTGGGCGTTGCATTGCAGTACAGAAGTCCATTCCATCCTGAGGGAAATGCGGTAGTGGAAAGAAAAAAACGTGACATAAAGCAATCTATAACAGCTAGGGTGTTAGGTTCGGGTGACGGGTGGGTCAAACGTCTATTAAATGTCCAACAAAGTCTTAATAATCTGCCAAGAAATACTCTGGGTGGAATCACTCCATATGAGTTACTATTTGGTACTAGAATGCTCATCCAGGATCTTGATCGTCAAACTTCAGTGGTGGAACAAAATCCCTTTGATATCAAAGACCGTTTGGCTGTTTTACACAACTTAAATGAAACAAGAAGAAGTCCAGCAACACAACACAAAAGCCAACGACCACTGCAGAAGAAACACTTGTCACAGCAAGGCCTGTCTGGATTCCAAAGATTGGGGATCTAGTCAGAGAAAAGATCGCGGATAAGAAATAATTTGGGTCTTCTTACAGAAAACCAGTACCTGTAATAGCATTCCACAGCTCAAGAACAGTGTTACTGCCACCCCTTGCTGGAAGAAAGGAGAACAGGTCTGTGTCAATTGACCTGGTAAAACCACACCATGTGGCCGATAATAAGTAGTAGGCCCAGTGGACTCCCGAGATGTAGCAGACGACCAAATCTTGCTACAATCCAAAAAGACTCATCACCTTTGATAAGCCTGCAGTAAGAAAAGAAGGACTATGCAACAAAGCAATGGAACTTGTACCTCTTGAACCCCAAATACCAGTTTGTCAAGAAACACCTGTCTACAATGATATAGCCTCTGACTACACTAATATGACAAAGGAATAAACAGCTCCAGCGATTCTGAAAAATCCGGATGCAATCCCAACAATTGACAGAACTGCCTCTGGCTATTTCATTAAATTTGATACATTTTCTGAGGATCCCAGTGAACCTGAAACTACGCCAGCAAATAAAACTTTCAAAGAAAAAATAACAGAATTCTGTCATCAACTTGAAAAAATATATCTGGTTTCACCATGGGTTGAATTTTGGATTGTGTTAGGTGTATTTTTTCCCCTACTTGGGCTCATTCTTGTTTTAAGTTTGGGAAAGATGATAGACGGAAAATAGAGTACAAAGAACACAGCAAGTAAGAATATCAACTTGCTCCTGAAACCTCACAAATCATTTCATCGTGAACTAAGAGACTTGTCATCAGTGAACATCACAGCCGTTCCTATACCTGGTGGTATAGCATGGGACACGACTGATTATGAAATTTATGGCCTGGTGGAGCTGTTGAAGATTCCACACCAGTTTAAGGTTTCTTTGAGGGACTTTGTTTCACCTAGAACATTTTCTGATGATTGGGACTTTGAAACTGTTAATAATATGATGACAGATTTAGAAATGTCAGCTAAATTCACAAAACATGAATACTTAGAATGCTCATCAGATTATAAAAAATGTATTGTTTTAATCATTATGGTCACCATTATTTGCACAAATCTGCAAACCCTAGAAATGTTTTTACTTATAATCAATGGGAACAATGTCCAACGCCGCCAAAGGGCAGCTCAAAAACATTTTATGAAAAGTTTCCATACTTCTCAGGTTTTAATGTCACAAATCCAGAAACGTTTTATTTAAAAAATGGGATTAAGACAGGAATGAAAAACATGCTGACCAATACTGAACAAAATTCTTCTGTGAACATTTATGTTCAGCTGTCTACATTAGGTTTTAACTTTTGGAAAGACAACATTGAGACAAAAACTGTCTGGGGCACAAAAGAATGGCAGCTGCAAGGTTTAAAAGCCTTATTGAGAGCCTGCATTATCTCAGAACAAATAATATTTTTAAATTACACTGTTCAACAAACATCTTGTCTTGGCTTAGCTAAGATAAAAGATTTAAACAAACCGTCCATACCTAAAGCCACACCTGACATTAATGGCACTGCAGATGAGGAGGTAGACGTAAAACAGATTTTACAACAGAACAGAACTAATCCTGATTGGAAAAAATGGTTATTCAGGCCCACAGACACGAATAACTGTCAAGATAAATTCTTGAACAAAACACAAGGGTTCACAGTCACTAGGCCAGATCCAAGATAGTCCCAGAGTAAACATCCAGGGATAGTTACAACATACAGTGTAGGAAAACTATGACTTGAGTGCCTACAGAAATCCACACTTCCAGAAATTAAACAACACTTAACTTTACTCAAAGAATGCGTTGATTTACGAGATTTCTTACTTCGACCATGTAAACCACGTCAAAAACGTTTCATATACGCCGGTATATACTCTGCTTACAATGAAGCATGGAAAGTCACGCAAATGGAAACTGCAGAAAGGATACGAGAAATTGATCATATTAATTTAGAGAATGCTCTCTCTGTAGTGGACAATGGGTTAAAGACTCTGTCCTCCAGAATTTATTCTTTGGACAGCATTGTATCATCTGCCATTGACATAATAGAACAGGACTTGCTAATTTTACAACATGGTCAGTCTCAACTATGTTCTATAATGCTGCTAGGCTGAACATTACAAAATCTCTGTTCAGGCTACGTGCCATGGCGTCTAATCAACACCACGCCATTGTTTACTGTCTTTAACCGTACAGATAAACAAATCTCTTTGGCACAAAGAGGAGCAGACTATACGGTGCTGAGCATAGAACAACTGGAAAGATTACCATTAACTGTTTCTGAGAAACCAGTTGTGGAATGGATAATACATGGCACCATCACGATACCAGTGACGATTTTCCAGTTTCAGTATTGCTTAAGACACATACCAGCAGGCCTGTATGAAAGGTTGGGTAAAGAGTACACTAAGTCAACCTGGAATTTACCATACACACACAAAGGTTGGAGTGGGGGAAAGGAGGTATTTCTTAGTGGAAAAAATTGTAAGAACTCACTAAGCTGTACACTTTTGTGTCAAGGTATTAATTTACACGGAGCCTGCGAGTGTTCGTCAAATAACCTGTCTTGCCACCTGCAAGGTTCTCCAGCAACAGTGATAGACCCAGTTTTTAGGCAGCTATTTAATGGTAGCTACATGATTTTGAGAGATCACAGCCGTTGTGGAATGATGCACGGTATAGCCTATCTCGTTAGTGTGTCAGCCAGGGTCACTTGTTGTATGCAAGTATTGTTTCCTAAAACGAAGACAGATGGGGAGTCGCTGTTATAGCCTTCACTAAATATCTCTTCTATATGAATAGATACTTTAAGCAGAATGAAAGCCATTCTTTTGCAAAAAACTGTGCCACTGACCTCGTCCAGAGAAACGTATGATCTACAAGTCCCAAGGACTTCTGCAGAGATACATGCCCTATTATCAATGAATTGTCCAATACATTTAGCAGAAATGTTAGGTTGTATCTTAAACATGTCTGATACGAGTGGTATTGTACATGTATTTAAGACAGTTTCTTCAGGACTGTTCGCACCCTTTCAAGCAGTCCTAGGCATTTTTCCAAATTTCGTGCACACTGTGTTCGGCGGCCTGCCACTTCTTTTGGGACACGTAGCAGGAATTCTATTTTTGTTCCTTCTGCTCCGATATGGCAAGTCCAGTCACCAGCGATACCCAGACTACCATGGAGGACGCCCTTCTAGCCATGTGGTACAGTGACAGAATTACACAGATTCTTGGTTTGGGTGGTTTAAGAGATCTGAACACCACATGGTTTCTCTCGTTCAGACCAATCTGGCAAGATTGCATCTTACCTGTTCTACGATGCCTGCTTTGCAGAGAAGAATGTGTGTTGGACGTGTGTCTTTCACTTCCATCAGCACTGCCAACAGATGTTGACACTTTGCTAGGTCTGGTAACGGCTCATGCATTGTGTTGCCCCCAACGGCTGCCAATCCTGATGACGGCATTTGTGGAGATCTCACCAGCTACTACAGCTAATGGTGAGGTGCGTGGAACAACAGGCACACAGGTACCATCTGCTGCGAACATTGCTAATGCGGATGACACTGACAGTGATGCTTCTCATCTGTGCACAATTGATCTACTTAATGAAGTAGTTCCACTTTCACCTACTGTGGTAGACGATTTATTTGCCAGCCTAGATGATTTGATGTTTTCTCCTGACACCGAGAATAACTTTTGAAATCTGCACACAGCGTTCCATGAACTCTAAATTTGCCCTTCACTTTTCATAACAATCCTTCCAAAGCTTTGGAACTCTCTTTTTCTACGGCTAATTTTTCTTAGAGAACATGAATTCTTTAAATACTTCCTAGAGACAATATTTGACCTTGTCCTCAAAACCAAAACAGTATATTATTTCTGCTATGGATGGTCTCGACCTTTTATTCTGTAACTTAGAGCCATTTCATAAATGTCATTACATGATTCATTCAGTTAGCTTTGCCAACATCATAATTCATGTTTTGAATGACGTCTATTGCTTTTAAATGCGTACTGTACAAATCCTAATTTTTCGTGTGCAACCTTTTCAAAAGCATTTTGTGTATTTTGGGTGGGATTGTAAACACATGCTTTAGATTTGTTTTAGTGCTTATAATTTGGTAATGTTAAACATAATAAAGTGGAGTGGGTGTTGCATATGAATTTAGGACCCTAGTGTAATTTTCCTGATTCATGCCCATATATAGGTATAAATCACCCTATCTTTATATAGGCATAGAAATCATAACCATATTTAGACTTAGCCTTTGCAGTCCAAATACGGCATGGCTACTTCCACTAGTTTTAAAAACTTTGCTGTGTGATACTTTGCTCATTTTTAATCACTCACCCCTTGCACTTAAACAGCGGATCTAGCGCTGCAACGAACCCTCCATTTCGCCATCACTGAGGGCGAGGCGCCACGGCGGACACGCCCACCTCAGCTGGCCACGCCCCCTTACTCGTCCTTATAAGTGCGCGCAGCTGGAAAGCGCGTCACTTTAAATCGTGAGTCTCCTGAGGCGGAAGCCGGGAGTGAACCTGTAATTTTAAAAACTTTGCTGTGTGATACTTTGCTCATTTTTAATCACTCACCCCTTGCACTTAAACAGCGGATCTAGCGCTGCAACGAACCCTCCATTTCGCCATCACTGAGGGCGAGGCGCCACGGCGGACACACCCACCTCAGCTGGCCACACCCCCATGACGCCCATTTCCACAGACATAAATTATGTGTCTCGCTAGGAAGCGCAGCGGACGGGCGCAGCGGGCGCGCCGTCAGCGCACCGAAGGCGCGCCAAAGGCAAGCACGTCTGGGCCCGTCCGGGCCTGGACCGGGCCCAGGGCCAGACCCCCTGCCTTTTTCACTGACTCTGTCCGTACGTGTTGGACCAACACCCAACTACACCTACTAAACCCCCGCCCTTGCTCGACTATCACTCGCTGCATCCCAAACCACCTTGAGTCTGCTCATTTCCTTTGCCCGCAATGCAACTTCACTCTCCCGCCCTACCAACCTTGTCTCCCTTCTCGTCCCCCATCACAGCCACCCTCCTCTAATCAGCGGACCCTAAAAGCTGGCTTGATCAATTGCCGCTCTCTCCCCCGTCATGCCAACGACATCTGGATGTCTATCTCCTCAGACGAATGGGATATTTTATTCCTCACCGAGTCCTGGATCACTGACTCCTCCTCTCCGGATCTCTATCTGGCCATTCCCCCAGGATATGATATAAAATGCTTGAACCGGGCTGGTGGTAAATCTGGAGGCGGTCTAGCCGTCATTCTCAAATCCTATCTCCAGTTGACCTTTACCAAACTTACTAATATTGGTATAATTGAAGCCATGTACTTCTCTATATCTGACTCCGCGGCAGTCATCCTGGCTGGCACATTAGTTTACAACCCCCCCACCGCCACCTCCCCTTCTCTCACTGCCCTCTTCCACCAACTGGCTGATTTATCCCTCAAACACCAACATTTCTTAGTCCTTGGTGATTTTAACCTCCACGTAGACAACTCACTCTGCGTGAAGGCAAACAATCTGTTGGAAACTATGGAAAGCCTGAATCTCAAACAATTAGTCGTAGGTCCCACTCATGTGGCTGGTCACACCTTGGACCTCATATTCGCCAATTTCTCGAATATCACTGTCCTCCCATCCCTCCCTCTCACCTGGACTGACCATTACCTCATCCCCTTCTCTCTTGCCCTCGGTCGAAAAACTGCCCCCCTGGCCCCTAGGAAGGAGTTGGGAAGAAAGTGGCACAAGGTTACATGTGCCACCTTGGACCCGGTATTCCACTTTCAGACGGAGTACCTCTCCTCTGATATAGATGAAAATGTCTCTAGGCTGAATGCGGCTCTCGTCAATGTGATTGACTCCATTGCTCCTCAGAAAATCATCACCTCCACTAGATCGCGACCCTCCGCTCCCTGGTTTTCTACCCCCCTCCGTGAGGAGAAAAGCAGATGCAAAGCTCTTGAACGTAAGTGGAGACTAAACTACGACCCTGAAGCCAAACTTTTATACAGATCTGCCCTGAAAAAATTCCTCAAACAAAAAAAAATCGCTATGAAAGATCATTTTTCCTCTCAAATTACCAAGGCCAAAAACTCATCTAAAACCCTTTTTAGCATTGTTAAAGACTTTATTAATCCTCCGGCCAGGGCTCCTCAGAACACCGCGAGTCAGGCTCTATGCGAGGGACTTTCAGACTACTTCCTCGAGAAGATAAATAAACTCTGTGTCTCCTTCCCCATAGGGCTAGCCCCCCTGCCTTCCCCCACTAGCCCCCCAGATTCCTCGTCCTTTCTCTCTTTTAACAAACTCAACCGGGATGATGCTATTAGGTTACTCACCCATTGCAAATCCGGCGCCCCCTCCGATCCTGTCCCTGCGAAACTCATGGGAGAACTGGCGCCTTCGCTAGCCTGCTCCTTCCTTTCCATCTGGAATGCCTCCCTCCACCATGGCTTCTTCCCTACCACCTGGAAGGAGGCCTTGGTGATTCCCATCCTAAAAAAAGCGGATGCAGATCCCACTGTTTTTGCTAACTATCGCCCCATCTCCCTTCTCCCTAAACCCGCAAAAGTCCTGGAAAAAGCCGTGCAGCTGCAACTCACGGAATATCTGGAAAACCACTCTCTACTGCACGAATCTCAATCCGGATTTAGAGCTGGATTCAGCACTGAGACGGCATTGTTGGAAGTATCCGAAACAATTCGGGAATGCGTGGACAGGGGCGAGGAGGCCATGCTGGTCCTCCTTGACCTGTCCGCAGCTTTCGATACGGTCTCCCACCCTATCCTCCTTGACCGACTTAAACAGATAGGCATTGGTGGCACTGCTTTCAGCTGGATCGGGTCCTTCCTCTCGACAAGAAGTCAGAGGGTATTGTTGCGGCCCTTCAAGTCAGAGAAAAAACCCCTGTCATGCGGGGTGCCACAAGGTTCTGCCCTCAGCCCCCTGTTCTTCAACGTCTATCTTGCCCCACTGGCCGATGTTGTGGAGTCCTACGGAGTCAGGGTGGTCTCTTATGCTGACGACACTCAGCTGGTGTTTTCCTTCAGGGACCACTCGGACTCCGCTTTCGCCAACTTCCGCCAGTGCCTCAACAACATCAGTGTCTGGATGACCGCTAACCACCTCAGACTGAATGCAGACAAAACGGAGGTACTGTTTTTCAATCAGAAAGCCTCCATCCCCTCTTCTTGGTGGTGGCCAACGGCGCTTGATCCCGCCCCATCTCCCGTTCACTCGGCTCGGAATCTGGGTTTCCAGTTTGATGACTCCCTTTCATGCAAAACTCAGGTTAATAAAGTGACCTCTGCCTGTTTCCTGAAGTTGCGCATGATCAGAAAAATTCTTCCCTATCTCCCCCTGGATTCCCGCCGCACAGTTACCCAAGCCCTCATCACGTCCCACCTGGACTATGCTAACAGCCTCTATGCTGGTGCCCCCCAGTATCTGGTAGGCCGGCTGCAGATTGTCCAGAATGCTGCAGCCAGACTGATTGGCAATATCCCCTACCGCCAATCTGTTTCTGCGTATCGGAAGGAACTCCACTGGCTTCCAGTGGCTAGCCGCATCCAGTTCAAGGTCCTTACCCTCACCTATCGAGCCGTCAACGACCGCGGACCCAACTACCTGAAAAAACGTGTCTCGATATCCCGCTCCACCAGATCCTTGAGATCCAATGACCTCCGCCTCCTGATCTCGCCCCGTTTTAGACTATCTAGAATGGGTGGCAGAGGGTTCAGTGTCATTGCTGCTAAACTGTGGAACTCCCTACCAATCGAGTTGAGATTCTGTCCCTCCGAACCCATCTTCCGAGCCAAACTCAAAACCTGGCTCTTCTCCGAACTTTGAGTCACCCTACTGTTTCTCCTTGCTCTATGCTCCCTCTTCTCCCTTGGAGGCTCAGGTTTTTAGCGCCGGGACACCCCTTCGGGGGTAGCTGTGCGCTCTATAAACTACATAAAATAAATAAATAGTTCCAAAAATCCACAACGATTTCTTGGAAAAATCCGCCTTCAGCAGTCAGGGACTTCCCCTTGCTTGAATATTGATTTTTCCAAGAACTCATGGAGTTTTCAAAGAACTGAGTCTTTGATGACATTATTATGTCCAACCTTACGTCAAACTAGGCACCTTAAAGGTATAAATATGCCCATACTTGCCCAGGCAAACACATGGTGGTTTGGAGCAGTTCGACTATCTACCTACACGACGCAACTCGCCGTAGTAAGTGCCGAAGGAAGCCGACCCTCCAGCAGACGCACTGAGAAAGACGCTGTCTTTTCTCTTGCCGAGAAATCCAGCTCCAGTGTTTCCAAGCTACCCTGACGGTTTAACAATACTGATTGGTAACTAGCAAGCAAACGGGTGCTCAGCAAAGTATAGGGGAAAGTCAAAATACCTCAATAATCAAGGTGCTACATGGGGGAAGGTTTGGTTACCATACAAAACCCACCTTGATCCACACTAAGTGAATCATAAAACATACAAAGTTCTCCCCGAGCACTCAATATTGTACATTCCTAATATCTGTTAACAATACAATCTGAATGGCACAGTCCCAATAATCCACAGTCCATGTATTGATCCCATATGCCAATTCCTCGTGTTCCAGAATAGGTTTTATTTTTCCAAGTTCACATCCATAAAATGCAGCCTTTATTTTTTCAGGTACATATCGAAAAACGGTAGCCAACACGTGTTTCGTCGTGCAGGGTAAAGCACATTGACTTCGTCAGGGCTGCAACTCAAATAAACAATAGATAAATTCCATACTCATATACTAGTCAAATTATCACAAAGTTACAGAGATTATCCACACGTTTGAAAAGTAAAAGAATCCCGTGTTAAAGAATATAACCATTGTCCAAGTACTGCTATCACCCAGTCATGTGATAAATATAGGGAAGGAACCACCACCATTGAAACATAGAATAAAAGCACATAATAGAGAATTCACCTGTACTCTAAATTCTCCACAAAAAAGTACACTGTTCCTCCACCAGATATCTCCAATACAAGTCACCTAAAATAATAATTCACCATCATTGTAATATTCCTAATATTATTGGCCCAATACAAATCACCTAGATTAATAATTCACCAATATTATAATATTCCTGAAGGTGTTGCCCCAATTAGTCCATCTCAAATATCTGTCTAATTCACCCTATACATACCGACATGTATCATAACTCATTCCAAAAACACCTCTATACGTCCAAGATATTTATAGTTTCTACTATGAAAATATAACAATAGGATTACCGTATAATTCAAGTCCAACGACGTACTCTCAAATATCAAAAAATCAATAATTCATAATTCAGTAGTGCCGGTAAATCCTATTTACGTAATTAAAAATCGAGTATTATTTACCCTGAAAAATAATACATCTAGCACGCTCTCTGTACATTCATAGACTGCAAAATCATCACTACTCACCCCATATCTTCAAGTTGAAAGTGCCCAAATCTTAGTCTCTCCCAGTTCAAAGCATCAGTCATAAATCACACCGATTGCAGGTCCTGAAACAATATATAATCAGACGGTACCACGTTATAACACGTCCATCCACTAACTCCTGTATTTACAGACAATAAAAAGCAAAAAACACAGTGGGCAATAGAGCTCACCGGTATCCATCTGGTCGTGTGTATCCCTGAGCTCCTCACGGTAGCCGGTGTTCTACATCAGCGCCATATTGGAATGCCAGTTAAATTTCATAAATTACCGCACGGTCGCCATCTTGTAGTGTGTGTGAATCAATGAACCACTTCAAAGCTAAATCCAAATGTTAATCACTCGTAAAATCAAATCTCAAATATCGTTTTTCAATATCCCGGAAGGTATCCAAACTATTCGCTAGGTACGTACTATGTTAAATATCATAAATTTGCGGTCGCCATCTTGTAGTGTGTGTGAATCAATGAACCACTTCAAAGCTGAATCCAAACGTAAATCACTCGTAAAATCAAATCTTAAATATCGGTTTTCAATATCCCGGAAGGTATCCAAACTATTTGCTAGGTACGTACTATGTGTAGATTCATTCCTGCAAACAAGTAACTTTAAATTACGCCAGCGCCATCTTGTCGTACATATGTAATAGTAAATGTCCAATAATCAAGGGGATACCATAATACATCATGAATCTCTATATCTTTATAATTCTGATCAGATATCATCCGAAATATGGATTTAGACTGAGCAATTCGTATAATAAATACTATATATACGTGCGCCCATATGCCCCCGAATGGGGCGATGTATACAGAAATATTAGCGCCATCTTTTAGTGCCAAACAGAATCCACACTGCACAGGTAATCATCCAAACATCCCAAGTCCATGTCAGAGTCATCCCATGCCACGCTCTACTGTCAAAATCTATGTGAGCATATAATAGCGCTTCAAAGTATTATCCCATAACAGGTAATACCACCACATATCCTACATTAACATCTTATCACAATTCATATTAAAGTAACCTCATGCTCTCCACCCGCGACAAAAAAATGTACCAATATTAATTAACTTTATCCAAATGTCAATTTACGCACTCCCCACTCTACTCCTGTGGGTTGAAGGGTGATCTCACAGTCAAATTACTCAAAATCAAAATAACACTCTTTTCCTCAAAGAATAGTCGATATCAGAAATACTAGTGAAGTGTAAGGATAGGAGGAAAATCAGAAGAGAAGAGGCATACAAATACATATTGTATAAATACAATGCATATAGATCACAATATTATTCATAACAATTTGTACTTAGTATTTACCAAATATACCTAAATAACAGTCCCCCAACAGAAATCAATATACACATTGTAAAGAATAATATCATATATATATATATATATATATATATATATATATATATATATATATATATATATATATATATATATATATATATATATATATATATATATATATATATATATATTTTCCACCAAAGGCCCAAGCATTTCGAAGGACGCACTCACAGCCAATGCGAACCAAGGTTCATAAACAAGGAATCAACCGGCAATGATATTTCCAGGATTTATTGTCGATGATTTGTAATGCTGCGACGCGTTTCGAGGCACCAGCCTCTTCATCTGGCAGCTGGGAGGATGTGGCATGGATTTCCATGGATGCGCCCTTGTGCATTCTGGGATATAATGTCCTGTTGGAAAAGTTCATATCACCTTTAGTAGGTTCCATGCCACATCTTTATATTTAATCACCACATTTATACAATGTACCTTAAGTAGGCCCCTTCGTATCAGCAAGTTGATATATTTCATGCAAAAGCTGTGGTGGCCGCAGTTATGACACAGTTCTGTTACTGCGCAACCCTTCTCACAGTTTGAAAGTGGTGCATCCTTCCACGACAGGACTGCCGTGTTGTTTATTTTCCACCAAAGGCCCAAGCATTTCGAAGGACGCACTCACAGCCAATGCAAACCAAGGTTCATAAACAAGGAATCAACCGGCAATGATATTTCCAGGATTTATTGTCGATGATTTGTAATGCTGCGACGCGTTTCGAGGCACCAGCCTCTCGATCTGGCAGCTGGGAGGATGTGGCATGGATTTCCATGGATGCGCCCTCGTGCATTCTGGGATATAATGTCCTGTTGGAAAAGTTCATATCACCTTTAGTAGGTTCCATGCCACATATTTATATTTAATCACCACATTTATACAATGTACCTTAAGTAGGCCCCTTCGTATCAGCAAGTTGATATATTTCATGCAAAAGCTGTGGTGGCCGCAGTTATGACACAGTTCTGTTACTGCGCAACCCTTCTCACAGTTTGAAAGTGGTGCATCCTTCCACGACAGGACTGCCGTGTTGTTTATTTTCCACCAAAGGCCCAAGCATTTCGAAGGACGCACTCACAGCCAATGCAAACCAAGGTTCATAAACAAGGAATCAACCGGCAATGATATTTCCAGGATTTATTGTCGATGATTTGTAATGCTGCGACGCGTTTCGAGGCACCAGCCTCTTCATCTGGCAGCTGGGAGGATGTGGCATGGATTTCCATGGATGCGCCCTCGTGCATTCTGGGATATAATGTCCTGTTGGAAAAGTTCATATCACCTTTAGTAGGTTCCATGCCACATCTTTATATTTAATCACCACATTTATACAATGTACCTTAAGTAGGCCCCTTCGTATCAGCAAGTTGATATATTTCATGCAAAAGCTGTACTGGCCGCAGTTATGACACAGTTCTGTTACTGCGCAGCCCTTCTCACAGTTTGAAAGTGGTGCATCCTTCCACAACAGGACTGCCGTGTTGTTTATTTTCCACCAAAGGCCCAAGCATTTCGAAGGACGCACTCACAGCCAATGCGAACCAAGGTTCATAAACAAGGAATCAACCGGCAATGATATTTCCAGGATTTATTGTCGATGATTTGTAATGCTGCGACGCGTTTCGAGGCACCGCCCTCTTCATCTGGCAGCTGATAGGATGTGGCATGGTTTTCAATGGATGCGCCCTCGTGCATTCTAGGATATAATGTCCTGATGGAAAAGTTCATATCACCTTTAGTAGGTTCCATGCCACATCTTTATATTTAATCACCACATTTATACAATGTACCTTAAGTAGGCCCCTTCGTATCAGCAAGGTGATATATTTCATGCAAAAGCTGTGCTGGCCGCAGTTATGACACAGTTCTGTTACTGCGCAGCCCTTCTCACAGTTTAAAAGTAGTGCATCCTTTCACGACCGGACTGCTGTGTTGTTTATTTTCCACCAAAGGCCCAAGCATTTCGAAGGACGCACTCACAGCCAATGCAAACCAAGGTTCATAAACAAGGAATCAACCGGCAATGATATTTCCAGGATTTATTGTCGATGATTTGTAATGCTGCGACGCGTTTCGAGGCACCAGCCTCTTCATCTGGCAGCTGGGAGGATGTGGCATGGATTTCCATGGATGCGCCCTCGTGCATTCTGGGATATAATGTCCTGTTGGAAAAGTTCATATCACCTTTAGTAGGTTCCATGCCACATATTTATATTTAATCACCACATTTATACAATGTACCTTAAGTAGGCCCCTTCGTATCAGCAAGTTGATATATTTCATGCAAAAGCTGTGCTGGCCGCAGTTATGACACAGTTCTGTTACTGCGCAGCCCTTCTCACAGTTTAAAAGTAGTGCATCCTTTCACGACCGGACTGCTGTGTTGTTTATTTTCCACCAAAGGCCCAAGCATTTCGAAGGACGCACTCACAGCCAATGCAAACCAAGGTTCATAAACAAGGAATCAACCGGCAATGATATTTCCAGGATTTATTGTCGATGATTTGTAATGCTGCGACGCGTTTCGAGGCACCAGCCTCTTCATCTGGCAGCTGGGAGGATGTGGCATGGATTTCCATGGATGCGCCCTCGTGCATTCTGGGATATAATGTCCTGTTGGAAAAGTTCATATCACCTTTAGTAGGTTCCATGCCACATATTTATATTTAATCACCACATTTATACAATGTACCTTAAGTAGGCCCCTTCGTATCAGCAAGTTGATATATTTCATGCAAAAGCTGTGCTGGCCGCAGTTATGACACAGTTCTGTTACTGCGCAGCCCTTCTCACAGTTTGAAAGTGGTGCATCCTTCCACGACAGGACTGCCGTGTTGTTTATTTTCCACCAAAGGCCGAAGCATTTCGAAGGACGCACTCACAGCCAATGCGAACCAAGGTTCATAAACAAGGAATCAACCGGCAATGATATTTCCAGGATTTATTGTCGATGATTTGTAATGCTGCAAAGCGTTTCGAGGCACCAGCCTCTTCATCTGGCAGCTGGGAGGATGTGGCATGGATTTCCATGGATGCGCCCTCGTGCATTCTGGGATATAATGTCCTGTTGGAAAAGTTCATATCACCTTTAGTAGGTTCCATGCCACATCTTTATATTTAATCACCACATTTATATAATGTACCTTAAGTAGGCCCCTTCGTATCAGCAAGTTGATATATTTCATGCAAAAGCTGTACTGGCCGCAGTTATGACACAGTTCTGTTACTGCGCAGCCCTTCTCACAGTTTGAAAGTGGTGCATCCTTCCACAACAGGACTGCTGTGTTGTTTATTTTCCACCAAAGGCCCAAGCATTTCGAAGGACGCACTCACAGCCAATGCGAACCAAGGTTCATAAACAAGGAATCAACCGGCAATGATATTTCCAGGATTTATTGTCGATGATTTGTAATGCTGCGACGCGTTTCGAGGCACCGCCCTCTTCATCTGGCAGCTGATAGGATGTGGCATGGATTTCAATGGATGCGCCCTCGTGCATTCTAGGATATAATGTCCTGATGGAAAAGTTCATATCACCTTTAGTAGGTTCCATGCCACATCTTTATATTTAATCACCACATTTATACAATGTACCTTAAGTAGGCCCCTTCGTATCAGCAAGGTGATATATTTCATGCAAAAGCTGTGCTGGCCGCAGTTATGACACAGTTCTGTTACTGCGCAGCCCTTCTCACAGTTTAAAAGTAGTGCATCCTTTCACGACCGGACTGCTTTGTTGTTTATTTTCCACCAAAGGCCCAAGCATTTCGAAGGACGCACTCACAGCCAATGCGAACCAAGGTTCATAAACAAGGAATCAACCGGCAATGATATTTCCAGGATTTATTGTCGATGATTTGTAATGCTGCGACGCGTTTCGAGGCACCAGCCTCTTCATCTGGCAGCTGGGAGGATGTGGCATGGATTTCAATGGATGCACCCTCGTGCATTCTGGGATATAATGTCCTGTTGGAAAAGTTCATATCACCTTTAGTAGGTTCATGCCACATCTTTATATTTAATAACCACATTTATACAATGTACCTTAAGTAGGTCACTTCGTATCAGCAATTGATATATTTCATGCAAAAGCTGTGCTGGCCGCAGTTATGACACAGTTCTGTTACTGCGCAGCCCTTCTCAGAGTTTGAAAGTGGTGCATCCTTCCACGACAGGACTGCCGTGTTGTTTATTTTCCACCAAAGGCCCAAGCATTTCGAAGGACGCACTCACAGCCAATGCAAACCAAGGTTCATAAACAAGGAATCAACCGGCAATGATATTTCCAGGATTTATTGTCGATGATTTGTAATGCTGCGACGCGTTTCGAGGCACCAGCCTCTTCATCTGGCAGCTGGGAGGATGTGGCATGGATTTCCATGGATGCGCCCTCGTGCATTCTGGGATATAATGTCCTGTTGGAAAAGTTCATATCACCTTTAGTAGGTTCCATGCCACATCTTTATATTTAATCACCACATTTATACAATGTACCTTAAGTAGGCCCCTTCGTATCAGCAAGTTGATATATTTCATGCAAAAGCTGTGCTGGCCGCAGTTATGACACAGTTCTGTTACTGCGCAGCCCTTCTCACAGTTTGAAATTGGTGCATCCTTCCACGACAGGACTGCTGTGTTGTTTATTTTCCACCAAAGGCCCAAGCATTTCGAAGGACGCACTCACAGCCAATGCGAACCAAGGTTCATAAACAAGGAATCAACCGGCAATGATATTTCCAGGATTTATTGTCGATGATTTGTAATGCTGCGACGCGTTTCGAGGCACCAGCCTCTTCATCTGGCAGCTGGGAGGATGTGGCATGGATTTCCATGGATGCGCCCTCGTGCATTCTGGGATATAATGTCCTGTTGGAAAAGTTCATATCACCTTTAGTAGGTTCCATGCCACATCTTTATATTTAATTACCACATTTATACAATGTACCTTAAGTAGGCCCCTTCGTATCAGCAAGTTGATATATTTCATGCAAAAGCTGTACTGGCCACAGTTATGACACAGTTCTGTTACTGCGCAGCCCTTCTCACAGTTTGAAAGTGGTGCATCCTTCCACAACAGGACTGCCGTGTTGTTTATTTTCCACCAAAGGCCCAAGCATTCCGAAGGACTCACTCACAGCCAATGCGAACCAAGGTTCATAAATAAGGAATCAACCGGCAATGATATTTCCAGGATTTATTGTCGATGATTTGTAATGCTGCGATGCGTTTCGAGGCACCGCCCTCTTCATCTGGCAGCTGGGAGGATGTGGCATGGATTTCAATGGATGCGCCCTCGTGCATTCTGGGATATAATGTCCTGTTGGAAAAGTTCATATCACCTTTAGTAGGTTCCATGCCACATCTTTATATTTAATCACCACATTTATACAATGTACCTTAAGTAGGCCCCTTCGTATCAGCAAGGTGATATATTTCATGCAAAAGCTGTGCTGGCCGCAGTTATGACACAGTTCTGTTACTGCGCAGCCCTTCTCACAGTTTAAAAGTAGTGCATCCTTTCACGACCGGACTGCCGTGTTGTTTATTTTCCACCAAAGGCCCAAGCATTTCGAAGGACGCACTCACAGCCAATGCGAACCAAGGTTCATAAACAAGGAATCAACCGGCAATGATATTTCCAGGATTTATTGTCGATGATTTGTAATGCTGCGACGCGTTTCGAGGCACCAGCCTCTTCATCTGGCAGCTGGGAGGATGTGGCATGGATTTCAATGGATGCGCCCTCGTGCATTCTGGGATATAATGTCCTGATGGAAAAGTTCATATCACCTTTAGTAGGTTCATGCCACATCTTTATATTTAATAACCACATTTATACAATGTACCTTAAGTAGGTCCCTTCGTATCAGCAAGTTGATATATTTCATGCAAAAGCTGTGCTGGCCGCAGTTATGATACAGTTCTGTTACTGCGCAGCCCTTCTCACAGTTTGAAAGTGGTGCATCCTTCCACGACAGGACTGCCGTGTTGTTTATTTTCCACCAAAGGCCCAAGCATTTCGAAGGACGCACTCACAGCCAATGCAAACCAAGGTTCATAAACAAGGAATCAACCGGCAATGATATTTCCAGGATTTATTGTCGATGATTTGTAATGCTGCGACGCGTTTCGAGGCACCAGCCTCTTCATCTGGCAGCTGGGAGGATGTGGCATGGATTTCCATGGATGCGCCCTCGTGCATTCTGGGATATAATGTCCTGTTGGAAAAGTTCATATCACCTTTAGTAGGTTCCATGCCACATCTTTATATTTAATCACCACATTTATACAATGTACCTTAAGTAGGCCCCTTCGTATCAGCAAGTTGATATATTTCATGCAAAAGCTGTGCTGGCCGCAGTTATGACACAGTTCTGTTACTGCGCTGCCCTTCTCACAGTTTGAAAGTGGTGCATCCTTCCACGACAGGACTGCCGTGTTGATTATTTTCCACCAAAGGCCCAAGCATTTCGAAGGACGCACTCACAGCCAATGCGAACCAAGGTTCATAAACAAGGAATCAACCGGCAATGATATTTCCAGGATTTATTGTCGATGATTTGTAATGCTGCGACGCGTTTCGAGGCACCAGCCTCTTCATCTGGCAGCTGGGAGGATGTGGCATGGATTTCCATGGATGCGCCCTCGTGCATTCTGGGATATAATGTGCGGTTGGAAAAGTTCATATCACCTTTAGTAGGTTCCATGCCACATCTTTATATTTAATCACCACATTTATACAATGTACCTTAAGTAGGCCCCTTCGTATCAGCAAGTTGATATATTTCATGCAAAAGCTGTACTGGCCGCAGTTATGACACAGTTCTGTTACTGCGCAGCCCTTCTCACAGTTTGAAAGTGGTGCATCCTTCCACAACAGGACTGCCGTGTTGTTTATTTTCCACCAAAGGCCCAAGCATTTCGAAGGACGCACTCACAGCCAATGCGAACCAAGGTTCATAAACAAGGAATCAACCGGCAATGATATTTCCAGGATTTATTGTCGATGATTTGTAATGCTGCGACGCGTTTCGAGGCACCGCCCTCTTCATCTGGCAGCTGATAGGATGTGGCATGGATTTCAATGGATGCGCCCTCGTGCATTCTAGGATATAATGTCCTGATGGAAAAGTTCATATCACCTTTAGGAGGTTCCATGCCACATCTTTATATTTAATCACCACATTTATACAATGTACCTTAAGTAGGCCCCTTCGTATCAGCAAGGTGATATATTTCATGCAAAAGCTGTGCTGGCCGCAGTTATGACACAGTTCTGTTACTGCGCAGCCCTTCTCACAGTTTAAAAGTAGTGCATCCTTTCACGACCGGACTGCTGTGTTGTTTATTTTCCACCAAAGGCCCAAGCATTTCGAAGGACGCACTCACAGCCAATGCGAACCAAGGTTCATAAACAAGGAATCAACCGGCAATGATATTTCCAGGATTTATTGTCGATGATTTGTAATGCTGCGACGCGTTTCGAGGCACCAGCCTCTTCATCTGGCAGCTGGGAGGATGTGGCATGGATTTCAATGGATGCACCCTCGTGCATTCTGGGATATAATGTCCTGTTGGAAAAGTTCATATCACCTTTAGTAGGTTCATGCCACATCTTTATATTTAATAACCACATTTATACAATGTACCTTAAGTAGGTCACTTCGTATCAGCAATTGATATATTTCATGCAAAAGCTGTGCTGGCCGCAGTTATGACACAGTTCTGTTACTGCGCAGCCCTTCTCAGAGTTTGAAAGTGGTGCATCCTTCCACGACAGGACTGCCGTGTTGTTTATTTTCCACCAAAGGCCCAAGCATTTCGAAGGACGCACTCACAGCCAATGCAAACCAAGGTTCATAAACAAGGAATCAACCGGCAATGATATTTCCAGGATTTATTGTCGATGATTTGTAATGCTGCGACGCGTTTCGAGGCACCAGCCTCTTCATCTGGCAGCTGGGAGGATGTGGCATGGATTTCCATGGATGCGCCCTCGTGCATTCTGGGATATAATGTCCTGTTGGAAAAGTTCATATCACCTTTAGTAGGTTCCATGCCACATCTTTATATTTAATCACCACATTTATACAATGTACCTTAAGTAGGCCCCTTCGTATCAGCAAGTTGATATATTTCATGCAAAAGCTGTGCTGGCCGCAGTTATGACACAGTTCTGTTACTGCGCAGCCCTTCTCACAGTTTGAAATTGGTGCATCCTTCCACGACAGGACTGCCGTGTTGTTTATTTTCCACCAAAGGCCCAAGCATTTCGAAGGACGCACTCACAGCCAATGCGAACCAAGGTTCATAAACAAGGAATCAACCGGCAATGATATTTCCAGGATTTATTGTCGATGATTTGTAATGCTGCGACGCGTTTCGACGCACCAGCCTCTTCATCTGGCAGCTGGGAGGATGTGGCATGGATTTCCATGGATGCGCCCTCGTGCATTCTGGGATATAATGTCCTGTTGGAAAAGTTCATATCACCTTTAGTAGGTTCCATGCCACATCTTTATATTTAATTACCACATTTATACAATGTACCTTAAGTAGGCCCCTTCGTATCAGCAAGTTGATATATTTCATGCAAAAGCTGTACTGGCCACAGTTATGACACAGTTCTGTTACTGCGCAGCCCTTCTCACAGTTTGAAAGTGGTGCATCCTTCCACAACAGGACTGCCGTGTTGTTTATTTTCCACCAAAGGCCCAAGCATTCCGAAGGACTCACTCACAGCCAATGCGAACCAAGGTTCATAAATAAGGAATCAACCGGCAATGATATTTCCAGGATTTATTGTCGATGATTTGTAATGCTGCGATGCGTTTCGAGGCACCGCCCTCTTCATCTGGCAGCTGGGAGGATGTGGCATGGATTTCAATGGATGCGCCCTCGTGCATTCTGGGATATAATGTCCTGTTGGAAAAGTTCATATCACCTTTAGTAGGTTCCATGCCACATCTTTATATTTAATCACCACATTTATACAATGTACCTTAAGTAGGCCCCTTCGTATCAGCAAGGTGATATATTTCATGCAAAAGCTGTGCTGGCCGCAGTTATGACACAGTTCTGTTACTGCGCAGCCCTTCTCACAGTTTAAAAGTAGTGCATCCTTTCACGACCGGACTGCCGTGTTGTTTATTTTCCACCAAAGGCCCAAGCATTTCGAAGGACGCACTCACAGCCAATGCGAACCAAGGTTCATAAACAAGGAATCAACCGGCAATGATATTTCCAGGATTTATTGTCGATGATTTGTAATGCTGCGACGCGTTTCGAGGCACCAGCCTCTTCATCTGGCAGCTGGGAGGATGTGGCATGGATTTCAATGGATGCGCCCTCGTGCATTCTGGGATATAATGTCCTGTTGGAAAAGTTCATATCACCTTTAGTAGGTTCATGCCACATCTTTATATTTAATAACCACATTTATACAATGTACCTTAAGTAGGTCCCTTCGTATCAGCAAGTTGATATATTTCATGCAAAAGCTGTGCTGGCCGCAGTTATGACACAGTTCTGTTACTGCGCAGCCCTTCTCACAGTTTGAAAGTGGTGCATCCTTCCACGACAGGACTGCCGTGTTGTTTATTTTCCACCAAAGGCCCAAGCATTTCGAAGGACGCACTCACAGCCAATGCAAACCAAGGTTCATAAACAAGGAATCAACCGGCAATGATATTTCCAGGATTTATTGTCGATGATTTGTAATGCTGCGACGCGTTTCGAGGCACCAGCCTCTTCATCTGGCAGCTGGGAGGATGTGGCATGGATTTCCATGGATGCGCCCTCGTGCATTCTGGGATATAATGTCCTGTTGGAAAAGTTCATATCACCTTTAGTAGGTTCCATGCCACATCTTTATATTTAATCACCACATTTATACAATGTACCTTAAGTAGGCCCCTTCGTATCAGCAAGTTGATATATTTCATGCAAAAGCTGTGCTGGCCGCAGTTATGACACAGTTCTGTTACTGCGCTGCCCTTCTCACAGTTTGAAAGTGGTGCATCCTTCCACGACAGGACTGCCGTGTTGATTATTTTCCACCAAAGGCCCAAGCATTTCGAAGGACGCACTCACAGCCAATGCGAACCAAGGTTCATAAACAAGGAATCAACCGGCAATGATATTTCCAGGATTTATTGTCGATGATTTGTAATGCTGCGACGCGTTTCGAGGCACCAGCCTCTTCATCTGGCAGCTGGGAGGATGTGGCATGGATTTCCATGGATGCGCCCTCGTGCATTCGGGGATATAATGTGCGGTTGGAAAAGTTCATATCACCTTTAGTAGGTTCCATGCCACATCTTTATATTTAATCACCACATTTATACAATGTACCTTACGTAGGCCCCTTCGTATCAGCAAGTTGATATATTTCATGCGAAAGCTGTGCTGGCCGCAGTTATGACACAGTTCTGTTACTGTGCAGCCCTTCTCACAGTTTGAAAGTGGTGCATCCTTCCACGACAGGACTGCCGTGTTGTTTATTTTCCACCAAAGGCCCAAGCATTTCGAAGGACGCACTCACAGCCAATGCGAACCAAGGTTCATAAACAAGGAATCAACCGGCAATGATATTTCCAGGATTTATTGTCGATGATTTGTAATGCTGCGACGCGTTTCGAGGCACCAGCCTCTTCATCTGGCAGCTGGGAGGATGTGGCATGGATTTCCATGGAAGCGCCCTCGTGCATTCTGGGATATAATGTCCTGTTGGATGCACCACTTTCAAACTGTGAGAAGGGCTGCGCATTAACAGAACTGTGTCATAACTGCGGCCAGCACAGCTTTTGCATGAAATATATCAACTTGCTGATACGAAGGGGCCTACTTAAGGTACATTGTATAAATGTGGTGATTAAATATAAAGATGTGGCATGGAACCTACTAAAGGTGATATGAACTTTTCCAACAGGACATTATATCCCAGAATGCACGAGGGCGCATCCATGGAAATCCATGCCACATCCTCCCAGCTGCCAGATGAAGAGGCTGGTGCCTCGAAACGTGTTGCAGCATTAAAAATCATTTACAATAAATCCTGGAAATATCATTGCCGGTTGATTCCTTGTTTATGAACCTTGGTTCGCATTGGCTGTGAGTGCGTCCTTCGAAATGCTTGGGACTTTGGTGGAAAATAAACAACACGGCAGTCCTGTCGTGGAAGGATGCACCACTTTCAAACTGTGAGAAGGGCTGCGCAGTAACAGAACTGTGTCATAACTGCGGCCAGCACAGCTTTTGCATGAACTATATCAACTTGCTGATATGAAGGGGCCTACTTAAGGTACATTGTATAAATGTGGTGATTAAATATAAAGATGTGGCATGGAACCTACTAAAGGTGATATGAACTTTTCCAACAGGACTTTACATCCCAGAATGCACGAGGGCGCATCCATGGAAATCCATGCCACATCCTCCCAGCTGCCAGATGAAGAGGCTGGTGCCTCGAAACGCGTCGCAGCAATACAAATCATCGACAATAAATCCTGGAAATATGTTATGTTATGTTATGTTAGAACTGTATTTCTTGAGCGCACGGCTACCCAGAACGGGTGTCCCGGCGCTTTGGCAGAGAGTCCTGAACACAACCAAGAAAAAACCCAGCGGCAGAAACACTGTATGCCCACTGGTTAGGTGGAGAATAGAAGCGTCTTGAGCTCCTTTCTAAAGGCCAGAAGATTATTAGCCTTGCGGAGTGATAGAGGGAGCTCATTCCACAACCTGGCCGCCATAAACTGGAAAGACCGGCCTCCCATCCGCACGCGTTTGATCACTGGTATCTCCACTTTAGCCAGGTCAGCAGATCTTAAACTCCTCCGGGGAACGTAGCGAACAATCCGCTTCCGGAGGTAAGTTGGGCCAATGCAGTGGAGGGCTTTAAACGCCAACGTAAGGACTTTGAAACTAATTCTGCTGGGAATAGACAACCAATGCAGCTTTCCACGCAGTAGAGAGGCACTGGCTCTCCGTGGAAGGCCAAAGATGGCTCTGGCCGCCGAGTTTTGGACCACTTGCAATCTGGATACCAGATATTTAGGCAGACCAGCGAAGAGTGCGTTAGCGTAATCTAAACGCGAACCCACGAGTGCTTGCACAATGTTCTTGCGGTATTGAAGGGAAAGCAGTGGGAGAAATTTCCTCACCATCTTCAGGATACCAAAACATTTTCCCACCAGTCCCGTGATGTGGGGACGAAAAGAAAGACTGTCGTCGAATACCACACCCAGATTTTTTACTTGGGCAACTGGTTTCTCAGGGGGGAACATGTCGGAAGGCCACCACGATTTCCAGCCAGGGTCTTCAGCACAACCGAAAAAGAGCAACTCGGACTTATCCGAGTTACATTTCAGGTTCTGGTGCTGAAACCAAGCAAAAACAGCACTCAGGCAGTCTCTGATTCTGTCGCCATTAAAAACCTCTCCCTTCCTGCAAGTGAACAGGAGCTGGGTGTCGTCAGCGTATGAAATGACCCGGGCTCCAAATGCCTCCGCGACCTTCGCCAAAGGGGCCACATAAATGTTAAAAATGGTGGGGCTCAGGATGGATCCTTGAGGCACCCCCACCTCTAGCGAAGGCATTTCCGCGGAGAACGGAGGAGCCCAGATCACCTGCCGACGGTCGGTTAAGAAGGATTGAAACCAGTCCAACACCGTCCCCCGCAGACCGACCTCCCGGAGTCTTCGGAGGAGGCCGGCGTGTGGGACGGTGTCGAATGCCGCCGACAGGTCCAGCAAGACCAACATGGCCTTTCCCCCAAGATCAAGCGTCTCCCTGATGGCGTCGGTCACCTCCACAAGAGCTGTCTCCGTACTATAATTAGCACGGAAACCAGATTGGGAGTCATGCAGCAGATTGTTATTCTCTATAAAGGTGGTAAGAGTGTGCTGAACATGTTTCTCCGCCACCTTCGCCAGAGCAGGGAGAAGGGAGATTGGTCTATAGTTGGCCCACTGTAAAGGGTCGAGCAGAGGCTTCTTAATGAGCGGGAGGATAAGAGCGTGCTTCCATTCTTTAGGGACCACTCCAGAACTCAGAGACATGTTGAGCAAGGGGTTCAGCAAGTTGTTAATAGCTGGTGCCACCGAGCTCAGGCATTTGGCCGGACACGCATCCAAGGGGGATCCAGATTTCAACCGGGAAAGCAGCTCCAGAGAGGACTCGCAGGATAGCGGGGGGAACGTCGAAAGAGTGGGCACCTGCTCGGCTGCAGCGGCTGGAAGGACCTTCAGATCACTTTCCACAGCTGCGTCCACTTCCAGGGACTCCACCCGATCGAAAGAGTCCTGAATCCTACGGATCTTGTCCACAAAGAAGTCAGCAAGCTGCTTGATCCACTCCTCAGTATGGGAGTGAACCCTAGCGGCCGCCACCGGTTCTGTGAATTCTTTCACAATTCGGAATAGTTCCCGGCTCGTGTTATCAGCCTGGTCTATTCTATGCTCGAAGTAGATCTTTTTAGCTTCGGCAATCTGTCTGTGGTAAGATTTTATCGCACCCCTGTACTTCAGTTTCTCCTCAGGCGCGTAACTGCGCCGCCAGAGCCTTTCAGACCTTTTGCAGTCCTGGCGTGTTTTCCGCAGAGTAGCGGTAAACCAAGGAGCGGAATCCTGGCAGGGGGCTGTCCTGACCGGTTTCCGAGGGGCAAGCTCCTCGAATCTAGTCCGAAGCCAGTCCTGGACTAGCGGCAGGTCGACTTCTAAGTTCCCAGTCGTAATACAAGGATGTGCATGGAGTGCATCAGCGAGCATATCAGCTGACACCAGGCGAAAGGCTCTCGCTTGACGAGACCCGTCCTTATAAGCTCTTTGACACGTCTGGAGCTCAGCTAACAACACGAAGTTAATTAAATAATGGTCGGACCATAGAACCGGCAGAGGGGAGGCCACCTTAATTGGCACAGTGGAAAAGATTAAATCCAATGTATGCCCTTTCACGTGCGTTGGACTATCGATGAAAGAGGTCAGTCCGAGCATCTCGGTAATGTCCCGTAGTTTAGATGCATCGGCGTCAGTTGACAGGTCCATGTGCAGATTTAAGTCGCCCAGCAGTACACAGTGTGCCGATCGCACACAGGGTACTGACAGTGCCACCTGTAAATCCTCGAAGAACGAGCCTAAAGGCCCTGGAGGTCTATAGATCAGAATTCCTGTGCAGGTGTGTGAAGCCGACAACTGGAGACTAAAGCCCAGAGCTTCACAACCAGCGATATTATCTACAGGATAAGAGGTGCAAACAAGGGACTTGTCAACAACTAAGGCCACCCCACCACCTCTGCCTCCAATTCTATCCCTCCTTAAGATGGTAAAGTTGGGGGGAAGGGCACTAGCGATGTCCGGTTCCGAGCCAGCCCCCAACCAAGTCTCTGTCAAAAAAAGACAGGAGAGTTTCGAAAGCGTAAGGAGGTCCCAAATTTCCATGGAGTGACGCGCCAAGGATCTGGTATTTAACAAGGCACACTGACATTCCAAGGGGAGGGAGAGGGGAGCGCGAGATGGAGATGATAAAGGACGCCAAGAACAACCAGGGCAAATATCATTGCCGGTTGATTCCTTGTTTATGAACCTTGGTTCGCATTGGCTGTGAGTGCGTCCTTCGAAATGCTTGGGCCTTTGGTGGAAAATAAACAACACGGCAGTCCTGTCGTGGAAGGATGCACCACTTTCAAACTGTGGAAAGGGCTGCGCAGTAACAGAACTGTGTCATAACTGCGGCCAGCACAGCTTGTGCATGAAATATATCAACTTGTTGATACGAAGAGGCCTACTTAAGGTACATTGTATAAATGTGGTGATTAAATATAAAGATGTGGCATGGAACCTACTAAAGGTGATATGAACTTTTCCAACAGGACATTATATCCCAGAATGCACGAGGGCGCATCCATGGAAATCCATGCCACATCCTCCCAGCTGCCAGATGAAGAGGCTGGTGCCTCGAAACGCGTCGCAGCATTACAAATCATTTACAATAAATCCTGGAAATATCATTGCCGGTTGATTCCTTGTTTATGAACCTTGGTTCGCATTGGCTGTGAGTGCGTCCTTCGAAATGCTTGGGACTTTGGTGGAAAATAAACAACACGACAGTCCTGTCGTGGAAGGATGCACCACTTTCAAACTGTGAGAAGGGCTGCGCAGTAACAGAACTGTGTCATAACTGCGGCCAGCACAGCTTTTGCATGAAATATATCAACTTGTTGATACGAAGAGGCCTACTTAAGGTACATTGTATAAATGTGGTGATTAAATATAAAGATGTGGCATGGAACCTACTAAAGGTGATATGAACTTTTCCAACAGGACATTATATCCCAGAATGCACGAGGGCGCATCCATGGAAATCCATGCCACATCCTCCCAGCTGCCAGATGAAGAGGCTGGTGCCTCGAAACGCGTCGCAGCATTACAAATCATTTACAATAAATCCTGGAAATATCATTGCCGGTTGATTCCTTGTTTATGAACCTTGGTTCGCATTGGCTGTGAGTGCGTCCTTCGAAATGCTTGGGACTTTGGTGGAAAATAAACAACACGACAGTCCTGTCGTGGAAGGATGCACCACTTTCAAACTGTGAGAAGGGCTGCGCAGTAACAGAACTGTGTCATAACTGCGGCCAGCACAGCTTTTGCATGAACTATATCAACTTGCTGATATGAAGGGGCCTACTTAAGGTACATTGTATAAATGTGGTGATTAAATATAAAGATGTGGCATGGAACCTACTAAAGGTGATATGAACTTTTCCAACAGGACTTTACATCCCAGAATGCACGAGGGCGCATCCATGGAAATCCATGCCACATCCTCCCAGCTGCCAGATGAAGAGGCTGGTGCCTCGAAACGCGTCGCAGCAATACAAATCATCGGCAATAAATCCTGGAAATATCATTGCCGGTTGATTCCTTGTTTATGAACCTTGGTTCGCATTGGCTGTGAGTGCGTCCTTCGAAATGCTTGGGCCTTTGGTGGAAAATAAACAACACGGCAGTCCTGTCGTGGAAGGATGCACCACTTTCAAACTGTGAGAAGGGCTGCGCAGTAACAGAACTGTGTCATAACTGGGGCCAGCACAGCTTTTGCATGAAATATATCAACTTGCTGATACGAAGGGGCCTACTTAAGGTACATTGTATAAATGTGGTGATTAAATATAAAGATGTGGCATGGAACCTACTAAAGGTGATATGAACTTTTCCAACAGGACATTATATCCCAGATTGCACGAGGGCGCATCCATGGAAATCCATGCTATATACTCCCAGCTGCCAGATGAAGAGGCTGGTGCCTCGAAATGCGTCGCAGCATTACAAATCATCGACAATAAATCCTGGAAATATCATTGCCGGTTGATTCCTTGTTTATGAACCTTGGTTCGCATTGGCTGTGAGTGCGTCCTTCGAAATGCTTGGGCCTTTGGTGGAAAATAAACAACACGGCAGTCCTGTCGTGGAAGGATGCACCACTTTCAAACTGTGAGAAGGGCTGCGCAGTAACAGAACTGTGTCATAACTGCGGCCAGCACAGCTTTTGCATGAAATATATCAACTTGCTGATACGAAGGGGCCTACTTAAGGTACATTGTATAAATGTGGTGATTAAATATAAAGATGTGGCATGGAACCTACTAAAGGTGATATGAACTTTTCCAACAGGACATTATATCCCAGTATGCACGAGGGCGCATCCATGGAAATCCATGCCACATCCTCCCAGCTGCCAGATGAAGAGGCTGGTGCCTCGAAACGCGTCGCAGCATTACAAATCATCGACAATAAATCCTGGAAATATCATTGCCGGTTGATTCCTTGTTTATGAACCTTGGTTCGCATTGGCTGTGAGTGCGTCCTTCGAAATGCTTGGGCCTTTGGTGGAATATATATATATTAACTGTTAACATAAGTATAAGAGATGGTCATATATATATATATATATATATATATATATATATATATATATATATATATATATATATATATATATATATATATATATGTGACCATCTCTTATACTTATGTTAACAGTTAAGGGAGGGGTCATCCACCAATCATAGAAGGTCCCTATTCCCATATCATAAATATCCTTGCATTACAATATCATGTCTCAAAGCTGATGCAGTACAAATACAAATGCCCAAAAGCATATTATTCTGCATTCCAAACCAAATAGTTCAAATTAATTAAATAGAGCAGTAATATAAACATATATTACACTCAATTGAATAAAACAATATTGTAAATAGATATTCCATTCAATATGATATGCAATAGAATGGAATCCGACCCTCCAGCAGACACACTGAGAAAGACGCTGTCTTTTCTCTTGCCGAGAAATCCAGCTCCAGTGTTTCCAAGCTACCCTTGCGGATTGTTGGGAATTCGAGTCCTGAGAGAGAGAGATACCAGACCACCTTCATTTTAAAACCAAGGTACGGAGCTGATTAGACCCTTAGAGAATTCTTGGATAGATTCTTGGCAAAGAATACTGAATCTAAGCTACACCTCACTTACTTCTTCCCCTGTACTAGACCTAGGTTAGGTACACCGGGGTAGGCGTATTTTAGAAGCACCAGTTGAGTACTTTCAGTCTTTAATTAATAATGTATGTATTCTGTGTATTTTATGGCTTAGAAACCATATCATGCTCTTACAGTATTATTTTATAATACTCTTCGTACTGTACGCATTGTACTTTGCAACCGGTATTAGGATTGTAGCAGTTCATTTCTCCAGCATGAGACAGAAGACTGTTCAATAAATACATTTTATTGAAAACGCCCGTCTCTCTAAATTCTCTGCACCTCTGGTGAAACGAAGCATGCACGATTGACTGAGTGAAATAACTGTCTATTGTTTTCGCGACTCTAGAGATAGATTTCTTATTCTTGGGAAACAAAGTCGTCATGTTTATGCTGTTGTCAGAAACTAATCCCTTCTTGTTTTTTCGAGAAAGTTTCTAGTGACCTCTGAACTAGCTGGCACTCACAATTAAGTCTAGTATATTTGATAGAGACCTAGTCGACCTCAGTCCTACGTCTAATCTATAGGATATATTATTCCAATGCGCAGAGCCTATTGGGAATATAGGAATTACACTACTCTTTTTTATTTTTAAATTGGGGTTCTGTAGATTTCAATTTTTCTTCTTCTTGTTTGATGATGTAGTCTGAAGTGGGATGTGTCTTCCTTTTCCCTCTACTGATCTTTGGTCTGACCATCCTCCTCTCACTGAGCGTTTCTCAGATTGATCCTGAAAAGAACAAGAGGAACATGTATCATTATCCTGATATCTGTCAGGCTTTCTAATGTTATCACGAATTCTGAGATTATATATTTTTTTAGTGTGCTCCTTTTGATGGGACCCACTCCGTGATTGTTATTTATTTCGTTTATTATTTTTCAGTTTATTATCCCATTTTTTTAGAAGAATCTGATGCTTGCTTAGAGTTATCCTTTTCAGAATTATCCTTAACCCCTGGTTTTCCAGGTCTGGCTCCCAGAATATCCCTTCCCAGGAAAGCGTATGTTTTTGCAATAATCTTAGGTAACTCCCTCTCCTGTTGTATAGGAGGGAGTTCCCTTAGGCGTTGGTGTATAGCCATTGTAGCTGCCTCCCCTTTAATGTTGCTTAACATAATTGCACAAACTTGTACAAAATTGACTTTTAGGTTTATCCTAAGTAAAGGACAGGTTCTGCCCCATAGTCCTTCTATATTAGTTTCAATACGTCTGGTATTACCACTAATGAAGGAGTACCATGAGTTCTCATGTACACAGCAGCAACAACTGTACCCCAAGTGGGACAATCCTCTATCGGGCGAGTCATGCTCATTGGCGAGCTAATTGTTAGAATTCTGTGTTTGTCCTGTGGGCCTGTGTGGGGAAAAACCTCTTCAAGCTGTGCTATATTTTGTGCTATTCAGAACAGTACTTGTTCCCGACTGGTGGGAATTCTTCCCATTACAGCATTCAGTGTTTGAGGGCTGATACCCGTTGTAGCCAATTGAGGTTGTGCAGCCTTAGCAGCCCTCACAGGATGTCATCTTAGCTTACTCAGATAATGAATCTCCACTCATTATTTTCCCAATAATTTAAATGCTTCACACCTCTTCATGCCACACCTGGCACTTCCTGTGCCATCACATATCGCCACATCTTGTTTCTTCCCCTTCCCCTCATCTAACTTTCATTGGATAGCTCTATACCTTTCCTCTTTCTGCTCCAAGTTCTCTCTTGGAAATGCATTATTTTCTTTTCTCACGTCCTCCCATGCATGATCTTTCTCCAATGTCTCCACCTTTATCTTATTCAATATATCCTTGCTGGTCTTATCTATCAATATCCTTCCCATTGACTGGGTGGCTAATTATGAGAAAAGAAAAGCTTACAGTGCACAGAACGCATAGTGATAGCGGGGAGAGTTCAGCTGGGAGCCATCATTATCACAGGGAAAACCCTTAGAGCCAAGCCGCAAACTCAGAGCTTAATGCCAAGTACTCCATATCGAGACAAGCATCCCTCACCCCCTAAGATTGAACTTTTGCGCCTAGTCATATACATGCATGTGTACAATACACACATTAAACATGTGTAGTGTTAGAAAACTCAAAATATTTGTCTTTACTTCTTGCTGCACCTTTTCTTCTTTGGGCACTTTCCCTAACTTTGAGCTTCACTTAGAACTTGTGTATGTGGATGTAAGAAAGTCACCCTGATAAGTGTGCAAAGTTCATCAGCACATATGTTTTTGAGCACTACTGCTTTTTTGAGTGAATACCAAATATGATTTTTTTTGTAACCTTCCATAACACTAACAGGGCATGCTTTAACCCCGTGCATGCTGATGACGGCCCCCATCCGTCATGCACTACGGCGCTCGTGTGCTGATGACGGCTGGGGGCCGTCATAAACCCACCCACTCGCGATTTTGCCGCACAGGCGCAGAATCGCGGCAGCATACAAGGGGTTAAATCTAAATCAAACTGAGCTTTACATTGCATGCAGTGCCCTACCATGTGAGTCAATAGTGTATATCTTACAGTAAGGTTCAGTTTTCTAATTCATACATGATAACCCAATGCATGCAATAGTTTCCCAGCCATATGTCAGAGAGAATAGATGTATTTGCTTGTTTGCTAATTTATTTATTAATATTCAAATAGCTTATACCTAGCCACTTGGGCAGCAAAGCACTTTGGAAGTAACCAGAAATAAAATGGTAGGAGTGGAATTTAACAGTAGCAAGAGAAACAATAACCTGGGGAAGAGAAATGAAAGAGATCGGCCAAAGCACCAAAATTGATTCTTACAGATAAACTCTGAAAAAGTGGATTTCAGGTTCCTCCTAAAGGATAGGTTATCTTTGAGTCGTTGATCTACAGTCAGCCTGTTTCATAGTATTGGGGTCAAACAGGAGAAGCTTGAATCAAGGTCTTGGTCTTTCTTACTTTCGGTAGTTCAAGAGGGTAGTCCATGGTGTATTGGTTTTTTGAAAGGTAGGGCAACTCTTAATGGATTCTGGTACCTAGGGGCAACCAGTGGAGAGCTCTCAAAATGAGGATCATGCGATCTGATTGCTTGCTGTGCTTGAAGGCATGGTTATCTATGACCTGAATAGCTCTGATTGGGGCAAGTGCAAGTTTGGGACTGCCATGTAAGTAATTCATTCCCCCCATCAAGTTGTGACAGGACTTTTGCCAAATTAGTGGACATGAAATCTTCTGGTGGATAGGAAAGTTTGAGTTTTTTTAAATGGAGACCTGGAAGAGGTGGTTTTAACTAGTTTGAAGATTTATTAATTCATGGAGATATTGTGTTTGATGAAATACAGCAATGAAGAACTAGCGCAAATAACAGATTTTACTGATATTCTACGTTGGTATAATGTTGAATATTGCCTAACAATAAAGTCATGTTTATTGTATCGGTATCATCAAATGATCGTAATGTTTACAGTAGAATCAATTTCTTTAAGAAAAAAAAGCTTTCCTCCCCTTCAATGACTTCAAGTCAGTTGTTCAAGCCCTAGTGATCCCCAGGTTGGATTATGAAAAGGTAACCCTTTGTGGCCTTCTATATGGCCTGTGCTATCTGGCGGTGCAAGAACCTCAAGATGTACCAGGTCCTTACTTTTGAAACTGCAGAAATCTAAGGAGAAGAAAATGTAAATTTGGGCATTCTCTGGAATTGCCCAGAGAATCTGGAATTCCCTACCTTCTGAAAGTTGAGTTACCCCTTCACCTACGTCTTTTAAAAAACAAGTGAAAGTGCTATTGACGAACACATCCCTGCTGTTGCTCACATGATCTCTATTCCACTGATATTGCACACTGGCTGCACTTGCGACCTGTTGCCTGATACTGGGCTTTTATGTTTCTCTCTTTGGGACTAGAGGCAGTCCGTCACCCCGCCTTGATACTACTACTTCCTGTTCTGTTATTTTGTCTGTTATTATTATGTATTATTGTTCTGCTTTACCTTTTTCTCACCCTGTTTATTTTTAAAGTGCTCTGATACCCTCTAGGGTCATGTTTGCGCTATATCAAACTCTACATAAATAAATAAGGGCAATGGCAATTTGTCTGTTAGGCCCTGTTATTTATTGTTGTACTATGTAGCCAAATACCCTCCAGGGGTTCTGGCCCAACTTCATTGCTCAAGACCTACATTACAAATCCACATTATCTACTTTGTTACAACGTTGTTACAAATGCTCCATTGAGTTCAGTTTTGTCAAAATACTCCCAGGACAAAGAAACTTTAATTGGAAATAGCTGTTCAGATATTGTCCTGGTACTACCTACTCTCAGCTCTATGAGAGCCCTGATTCTAGCCAAACTTTTGTTATAAAATATTCTTGCTACTAATCATCACCATGATGGAAACGTATGCAATAAATCATAAGACCTTCAGCACAAGCCCGGAGGTGGAGTCACCCTCATTTTCAAAGACACCATCAGCTACACCATCTCGATGGACACACACCACCAGTTACATGGATCACCTCACCTTCAAGCTATGCATCCCAGAAAAATTATCCTTGTGCGGAACCCTCATACCCAGATTATCAGTGCTCCGTGCCAACTTCACAAGTGACATCATGCACATTGCATACCCCATGTTACAATTTAGCATTATTGGAATAAGAAAGCTATTGTGTTTTCATTATCAAGAATACGATTGTGTTCAGTAATATGTGCCTATCTCTCACTTCTCAGACAGGTGCATGCATCACTTTGCCATATCTCTGTCTTATCCACGTATGGACCAACATTTGCAACACCTCCGACCACAAGGACTGCACTGACAAAGATAAGACCAGGGAGAGTTTGAAGAGGAATTCAGCTATCTCATGGTCAACATCCCTGCTGGGAGGAGACTGTATATGCATTGAGAGTTTGGCCTGCATATCTAATGCGACCATTTGTGGTGGCAGAGGCCCATCCTGACCTTGTCAAGCATAACGGGTGGCATTTCAGTGCCTCTGCGGACTTTCAGAGGAAGGATCTCAGGCTTTTGCACATTTCAGTTGCCAGAGTGATTGTGTGTATCTATACTAGGGTTGCTGTATTACTATAATATATACACTTTTGTCCGGTTTCCAATCTTGCTCGGAAACCCTTCTGAACGACTCGGATCGGGAATGTCTTCCGAACGACTCGTACATATGCAGTCTGACTGGTGGAGTATGATGCAATGCTTGTCAAATACAAACAACTCACACGGAGCACAATACAGACGCCTCCTCATACAGAAATCAATCCATCCGAGCAAATCATCCGGAAAAGAGCCTGATGCTGCAACATAGCTTACCGTAAATTGGACAGACTCGGACCACCCTGATACTACATGAACAAGCATCTGGTGCGGTCAACAGAACGTTTCGGTAATGCTCAATAAAGTACAATCGAAACAGACAGAAAAAGTCCAAACAAGCATTGTCAATGTCAAGAGAAAAAAAATCTAAAATAAGCCACACCCACAACTCCACCTATATAAAGGGCCAAAGTCCTTACCATGATCCTTTGCAATTTCAACAGAACTGCCAGAAAATACCACCATTTCACTGCACTGATACAAACACTCACAACTCACCCACCACACAACCTGTACACTACTAGCACCTGTCAACTACTACACTTACAAACACACACCTCATACTCACTCACCCTCACCTTCCCACTCACCCACACATCCATCTCCACCACCACTCATCACCATGCCCCAAAGAAGAATCCAAAGTTCACAGAGAAGGAGTTGGAAGTCATGGTAGATGAAAATCTCAGAGTAGAGGCACAGTTATTTTGGAACTTGGTTCAACAGACCCATCTGTCCCAGAGAAATAAGACGTGGGAGAGGCTTGTCAACAAGGTGAATACTCAAGTACCTTGCCTGCGCACAATGGAAGATATCAGGAACAGGTACTATGATAAGCGAAGGAGGGTCAAGAAGCTAATTGGCAAAGAACATATCCTGAGCCAGCAGACTGGCGGTAGCCCTCTTGCAACACCTGTGAACTTCACTTCCTGGGAGGGGAAGGTGCGAGCCATCCTTCCACTGGAGGGCGTCTATGTGACATCTGGAGTACATACTCAAATAGCCAATGTTGTCAGCAAATACACAGCCACAGACATCACTGTCAAGGACATAGTGATGCAAAACACTGTTAGAAAAGCCATAGCAATGTGAAGCAAATGAGCATGTGATGTGTATGTCACATAGACAAACAAAATACCTGCAATTTGAGAGTAATATGTAACTATTTCATGGCATGTACCAACTTACAAAAATACACAGCAAGGCTTTCTGCTCAAAAAAGCAGCCACCACTGTTAGCCATCCTGCCAGCACTGTTTCACTTACTCACAGGGAAGCTTAGTCACAGGAAGGAAAGTTAGGATTGCTGGGAAGGTGGGTGTAGCTAACAAAAATGATGGGAGTCGTTGTCACAGCTAACAATTTATTTATTTATTTATTTATTTATGCGTTTTTATATAGCACGGACCTTACCCGAAGGCATCAGAGCTCTTCACAAAAGGAACAGAACTGATACATGAGGAGAACATTACACGTGAACAGATTACAAAAGCAGATGTTAAATGACATGAGTTAAAAGTGACAATTGTGAGCAAACAAAATACATGAGGTAGCAAAAAGTGCACAGGAGGAAAAAGTGACAAGTGTGCAGGTTACAAGAGAAAACAAAGTACAATTAGAGGTATAATACTGCAAAATATGCTAGACACTCAGGCACAAGAATAAACGTAACGTAGGCAATGGTGGCACTTGTGCAAGTATCAAAGGCAAACAAAATGTGAGGCAAACAATCCTCCTCCAACATGGACCAACAAGCCCACCTTGAACTATGCTCATCTCATGGGAGTGGAAAAATACTGGCAAGATAGCTGACACTGGGCTATGGGGTGGGGAGCACAAGGCCCTGTCGGAGTTGTGCACAAACAAGCACCAGGCACCACTGTCAGATATCCTTGCCAGTACATTTCCATTCAAGATTAACTCAGTGTCATGGAAGGGTTCATGGTGTCCTATTTGGTCTGGGTGGAAGGAGCAGTGGTAGCTCTGTCTACATCTACCATCATACCCCTTCCCCCACACACCCCTCCCACCAAGACCAAACACCACACCTGGGACTATGCTGTCCCTCAGAGTGAAGGAAAATATACTGTCAAGATCGCTGACACTGGGCTCTAGTGTTGGGAGCACAAGTCCATGATGGGATTTGTGATCAAAAATATATTTTTACTAACAACATACCTGCAATGTAACTGGAAATCTCACCATTTACAAAGATGTACAAACTTAGCACTTACTTACAGCAAGGCAATGGGATCCAAACACTTGTCACATGCATCAGCCATTTTGTTTGCACACATTCACTCACAGGAAAGCTGAGTCACAGGAACGGAGGATGGGATGGCTGGGAAGGTGGGTGTAGCTAAAAGCATGACAGGAGTCGTAGTCACATCTAACAATCCTCCTCCCACATGAGAATGAAAGGAAATGTACTGGCAATATGGCTGACACAGGGACATTATGTATGATTTGGCCACAAGTCACATCAAGGCCTTGGGCTTCTCACATCAGTACCCACTCTCATCCATCTACACAGTACATTTCCACTCACTGTCAGGGTAAGCATAGTCCCAGGTGTGCTCCCTGGGCTGGATGGGAAGGTGTGTGGAGGACAGGACATGGTGTGAGTTACAGTCATGGCACATATCACTGCCAACACACAAAGCAACCTGTTCATCAGTGACAATGGCTACCTGACAGTGAATGGAAGGGCCACAGCAAGATCGCTGACACTGTTGCATGGTGTCATGTGCACAAGGCATTGTTGCGAGTTGCATTCAACTCCTACATCATGCAGAAGTTTCAGCATCTTTGCCACTCCACTCCCCTCACTGTCATTGATCCTTTGTCTACGAGGAGTAAGCTGGTCTGGGTGAGAGGAGGGGTACAAGTTCCAGCAGCATAACACAAGCACACAAACCTTTGTACCTCACAGCTCTGAGCATGAAAAAGCAAGAAAGCAGCCTTGGATAACTCAACTGTCCATCGAGGACAAGGACAATATATATGGTGTGATCAGGCACAAAGCTAAAAAGCAACACTATTTGCTACTGAAAGCTATTCACATGTGTTCAATGAGATGAGAACTAGGAACAATACTATAAACAAAATGCTCACATACATTCCGGACTGTGAGTGTAGGTAGCCACACCAATGTGACTGCAAAATGCATGCACAAAGGCCAGCACACATGCACAAATTTTACAACACATCGTAAGAGGAAGAGTACATATGTCTTTGTAAAAGCACAGCTGTGGGTATTAACAACACACCTGTGTCATGCACAAGGTGTCACTTGACAGTCAATGTCTATGAACAGTCAAAGAAACAATACATGCCCATTTATGCACAGAGCTGGACATGCTCAGCAACACACATCTAGTTAAAATTAAAACGTTCTCTTAAAAATAGGTCTTTGTATGTAACGATAGATGAATATATAATGTACATACACTCTCGTAATGTACAATAGCAAATGTAATGTGTATGATACGTTGACCTGTGCAAAAAACCAACAAACATTGGGGCATATTCACATGGAGCTATTGCCAAATTAACTGCACTTTATCACAGCCAATGTTGTGATAACTTTACCTCACCATTCACAAGCAGGTGCCAACAGCCCACAGCACCACTGTGATAGCAGTCGCAAAAAACCTCGCCACAGAGGAGCGCCACAACTATCGCTAATGAGATGCAGAGTAGGCGTTCCTGTGACAAAACCTGCAACACCACCTCATTTCAACATTCACAACGACCAGACAGATTGGTGATAAGAACACAAAACACGCACTAAGGTGCTTTAGCAGCAGGAAATTTACACCTGCTCTGAACATGCAGCACGGACACCACGCATTGCGCTTAAGAACTATCAACTTATCCGCTGCTGTCTGGTTACCACCAGACTGCTGTACCCGCCAGAGAGCCTCCAGTTTTACAAATCGAGCTATCACGCTCAGTCCAGCCCCCGGATCTAGATGACCCACACCCTGGACGTGGCTGTTTGGATATTCCCACTAGCCGAATTTACTCCTTCAATAGATCGTTGGACCCCGTTCCACCACGCACGCAGTAATGCGGAAAGGCATAGTGTAAATAATGTTTGAAATAAAACAACAATTATGATTTTTTTTGTCATGAAGATGATGCCCCATATGTAAATAATAAGGAGGAATGGTAACCGTCTTGCACTCAGTGAACAAGTATGTAAATTGTTGACAATTCAACTATGTTAGTACAAAAATAAACTATGCGTGCAGCGGGGGAAATAGGCTCTGCAAGCCTATTGAGAATATAAGCAAAGAGTGCCAGATAAGAATCTGGTTGTACCGGTGCACTGCTGCCAGTCACTCAATTTGAGTGTACTAAGTTAAGCAGTAATATAAAACATATTTCACAAGCATTGTCATCATCATTCCAATTTTAGCAAAAAGAGCAATTTCAAACAGTAAAACAGAAATGGTCCTTTTAGTTTTGAAACAAAAGTCTTTATGTAAGTTCAAGTCATTCAAATTTCAAATCCAAAGGATGAGGTCCAAAAGAGTTCATGTTGAGTTTCAAATCATAAATCCCAATGCATTTCGGGCAAAAAAAACACGCCCTTCGTCAGGGGCATCTGTACAAAATAACATATACATGTCAGACTATCATTATTACAAAGGCAACAGGCTGAAGAACATAGAATCAGTGGCCCCACGTTAAAGAAGATACCTTAAAGTCATAGAGTGATAATAAAGTTTGAGGGTTCAGAAATTAGAAGCAAGAATGAAATAACGTGATCATAGGTGAGAAAAAATGGAAAGAGAAAGAAACGTCGAGGGTGCCGATTTTACTGCAGTGCGATCGTGAAACAAAACGTGCTATAAAAGGTTCAAAGGTGCCAATGCATACCAAATGTGATACGAGAAAGAATGGTGAAGCGGTATTGTCTGATGCTATCCCTTCCTACCATGGTCTGGAGGTTGGGGAAAGGTCTGTGGAGAGCTGGTCTCCTGCAGTACCTAGGTAACAACTGAAAACATATTTTAGGACACTTTCCAATGTATTACGAAACATGCAATTACACACATACAAAATTAAATCAAGACACAATGGAGTCAGATGTGTAAGGTTGAGCTTAGACACAGAGCACAGCTATGTGACCCTTACCAGACATGGCATGTTAATATGGTTTGTCAACAATTACACTGCTGTAATGTGACTACTCACTGGTGTCTGTCACTGTACATGTGATCAAACATCACATACTCCACACACAACTAATAAAGTATCAAAGACAGAGTTTTGTCACAACTATCACATGGTTGAAAGGTACACAGACCTGGATCATGTAATGCCACCTAGGTGGGACACTAGCTACAGACAGCGTGTCACCATGCACACCCCTGTCACAGTGTTGACACTGTCATGATGTCATGTCTGACATACATGTACCATCACATACCCCAAACTTTTAGAATTTTTGCACATTTATTATTTGACAAGCATCCATGTATGCCTGTGACACAAAAACACAACAGCAACTCATATGGAAAATACAAGCTGTTGTGTCAGATACATATCATTTTAAAAATCAACAATGAAGTGTCTGCGTTTTACAAGACTCAGATACTGATTTACTCACAATAACTTAAAACAATGCACTATCTAACACCCAGTCCTACAAAGCAGTGATTATGTGTGGACATAACCTGTGTTAACACAATTATTCCCTGGGACTGTTTCCAAGCCTAGGAGGGTGATCTGTAAAATGGTCACTAACAGTTGTGATGTTCCTCACAAACAATGTTTTGTGTGCCAATCAAGCTTGGCCCGTCATGGGAGTATGAGCTATCAAGTACTATGTCCAATTTGACATGTTAATCACTGTACCCACACATGTAATGCAGCAAAACATCAAGATGTGCTATACTGTCTGCCCTGCTGACTGAGTAGTGTAGGGTGCCTGAGGCTCACCCGAAAGTGTGGTTAACATCATTTGGCTGTTTACTGTAATGGTGAACGATGCAGGTGAGTATTGAATGGATGTTGAGCTGCATCCTAACCGAGCCGTACGCATCCTTTGGCTGTTTACTGTAATGGTGAGTGACCTGGGTGAGTACTGAATGGACGCATTAGCCGCATCAGAAAAGTGTTGGTCGCACACATTGGCTGTTGGTCGTCATGGTGACAGATGCGAGTTTCACTTCGTTTACGAATCACATGCAATCCGAATCAGTTAGCTCACAACACCAATGTATAAAACTCAATAGTGTTAGGATGCATATATTTTGAACGTCATGGCAGGCTTGTTCGATGCGTGCAATGTTACGGATTGGAACATTCGGAAAATGCGAATGACTCGGACCTATTGATTTGACGCATGGAACAGAGGAGTCCTCTTCTGCACATATATAAGTAGGTCTGTTCCCAAGAAGCTTCACTTGCCTGTACAACATGCAACTTTACTGCATTTCAACATCTCTCGTCTTCTGTCTCTGCATCCTCTGCTTTCACAGAGGAGGAGAGCCAGACCCTGCTGGACAACCTCCTTCGACAGTACAGCAAGCTGTATGGAAAACCAGGGGAGCAAGTGAGTGTTTTGTTAAACTGCCTTTTCTATTGGTCATTTGTTAAAACATGCACTACTAGCATTGGCATCCCCAAGGGCAAGCTTGCAAACATAGTTAATATGTAAGTCTTACAGTGTGTAGATTTAGATTCTAGACAGGTACAGTGATGTAGAAGTGTGTGTAGTGGGTTTGACTTTTCTGCACTGTTATCATGTTTTTGAGGGAGATTTGCACACAGGACAACTGCCCATGTTGGTACTTGGCTACTCCTTAGACTTTATCTGCCATTCTGACCATGACCCATATGTCCATGTATGTGATGCATAAACATGTAGCATATGGAGTAATGGTGTGTCACCATGTCATCCTTACAGGTCGACACCCATCAGAAGGCTGATATTTGGCAGACCATCATCCAGGCAGTAAGGTCCATGGGGGTATTTCAGACTCCTCGTCCCCCACTGCCAGAAGAGATGGCAGGACCTCTGTGCCTGGAGACGGAGGATTGCAAGGGTCCAGCTGAAGCTGTCACCTACTCACAAAAGGGGTGAACGACGGACCATGACCCCCCCACATTCTCTGGTGACTGACAATGGTCTTCCCTGACCTGGATGGGCAGTTGAAGGCCAGACAGCAGCAAGGAGGAGGTGAGTTTGTGCCATGTTGCAGAACTGTGTTTAACATGCATGTTGGACTCCCTCAGCCTGATACCCTTCTCACAGGTCGTTTGTTTGCTAAGACAACACTTCTGTGGCAAAAATGTAACTATGCCCCATTAACATATGATGACCAGGTGTGTCCCTTTCCATCTGTAACATGTGTATTGGCTGTAGTCCAATGTTTGTGTGCTCAGCACAATATACAACATGTGCATGGAGCTGACCATCATGAGTGATGTAAATGGCTGACATGTGTCAGCACAATAACTGATGTATGACCTGTACTCAGTGTGATATATACATATATGTTCAAAATGTTGCTATTGGTGCACACATGTGTGCATAAACAATGCCATACATCTTTGCAGCGGGTGAGACCAATGTGGATGCATCAGACAAATCATATTGATAAGTGGTCAAAATGTATGTTTCCATAAATAGTGCTCTGTGTAATCACATGTACCACATGGACCAAAGACAGGTATGCCAACTCAGGCCATCCGAGACACTAACACATCAGATTTTTGTGTCAGGCAACACTTTCACTATTGTATAGTGAAAATCTATGGGTCAGACTCAGTGACAGTGAGGAAATGTGCCAATCTTTGAAAGACACAGGTGGTCAATATAGAAAACATGGACATACATCTAATGTATGGATTTTGGCTTAGATACACAAGAGAAGACATGTGTGTATCATCCCTTGATTGTGCATACTGTTGGCTTGAACATCTATATGTATGCTGCATTACTTTATTCTTGAGAGCTGTAAAACGTTCATGTAGCCAGACATTTATATTCACATACTCAGATGGCTACGTAAAACAACATGAGCTTGCAAAAGGGTTACAATTGTGTTGAGCATGAAGTGGACATGTATACTTGACAAATAAAGATGTTACTTGAAGCAGTAAATACAGGATTGTGACACGAAGCTGACTGTAAACTTGAGATGTACCGTTGATGTACTAAGCGTCCGTACAGACTGTTCAGCCAGACAGGCCAGTGGCATAGTGTGGCACATGAATTTTTTAGAGGATGCAGTGTTTGTACTTGGCAGTTGTAATGCATACAGACCATTAGAGCATTGACGTTCAAGACATAGGTGCCCATCATGATGACTGGGGATGGACGTATGTTTAACAGTTAAAAATGTCAAATGTGTGCATACAATTTGCTGTGTCAGTTCCAGACTCCCTTGCAGGAGTTGAGACATGTATGTAATGAAACATGACAAAAAATGTGAATAGGGAGCTACCCTTTCAGACAGGAAAAGGATTGGGTCAACAATCTTATAAAAAACAGAGCTCCTTCTCCTGAATTTGGCAAATCGTAGATGGTGTTAAAATCCCAAAGGGGACGTTTACATCAATGGGAGGGATTACAGTATTGCACGGGTTACAAATTTACAACTAAGTATATGTCGGGCCTAAGAGTACCATGAAAAACATAATATACACAAAAAAAATTTAAAAAATGTCATTCATTTATTTGAAAAGATTAAAAATGATAACACATTTTTGCAATTAAAACCGTATACACATTCGTTTTTACTGACATTCAGCAATTCTTAAAAACTTTCAAAATTGAAAAAATGCTGTCCTAGCATTATTTACGCAAACATACAAAACATCATATTTACTAATCAATAGATTGTTATAAGAACAAACTGTCGACGCGGCGTGTCGTTGCCTCTTTATCTTGCACCTTCTTCAGGACTTGTTCACTGTTTAATCATATCTACAAAACCATATCACAACACATTTCATTAGGTCCCATCATTTTATTACAACAATTGCACTTTGATTTCTAAAACATTTTAACTTATCTCCTAATATTTGGTAACCCCAACACTTTGCAATCCAGGATCTACTTCCTCCTTGTTATGTATTACTAAGTTCCCACATCTTAGTATTACTAGGAGGGAATGTCTGACTGGCTTGGTAATTCTTCACTGGTATACAGTGTCTTTGTTTTATTTTCTAGACACGACTGGGCTGTTGAAATTAACATTAGGGACCCACAGGTTTTGGTTCATTCTTTACTGTTAAGTCCCACCCATCAGTATTCCTCAACTTACCCAGGTAAGTTCTTCCCTGGTTCTGTTTTATCAGTCTTTGTGAGCACGTTTTCATCCGCTTATATTTCTTTCCTTTCTTTTATTCTGGAAGGGAAAGTACCTTGTTTTAGGTTTATTGTGCATTTTCTCTAATTTGATGTACAATAATACATATATTTACCTTATATGTCAATTTTGTTGATACTTCACTCGGGTTGGGAAAAAAATGGACCAACTTCAATCCTATTGAGAGGAAACATGTTTGTTGTGTAAGCAGTTTCCTTTTTTACTATTTATTTTATAATTTAGCAGGATGGGTGTAGATGGCCCCGCACTCAGCCTCCTCACATCCTTCCTTGACCAACGGCAGCAAAGGGTAAAGCTTGGTGACTTCATCTCAATAATCAAGCCTGTGAAGTGTGGGGTCCCCCAGGGCTCCTCTCTGATCCCTACGCTTTTTAACATTTATGTGGCCCCACTCGCCAGGCTTGTAAGGTCCTTTGGCCTAGAAGTTCTTTCCTATGCCGACGACACACAGATCATGGTCTCCATAACACAATCTGTGGATATTACAGCCCTTAACTTTAAAAATTGTATGGAGGTGGAAGCTGACTGGATGGTCAAGAACTTTCTTAAATTAAATGGGGAAAAAACCGAGGTCCTCATCTTTGGAGCCAAACATGAGACCTGGTCAATGGACTGGTGGCCCCTGCCCTCGGCATCTGCCCCTCGCCCTCTTCCTACCCCCGTAATTTGGGTGTTATCCTGGACACCACTCTTTCCCTCAAAAAACAGGTTAGCAAGACAGTCTCCACCTGCTGTGGTGCTCTGAGGATTTTAAGAAAAATCACAGACTACCTCTCCTCTGAAGCCCGCAAACAGGTCACAGTGGCTCTTATAGCCTGCAGGCTGGACTACTGCAATGCACTTTATCTAGGCATTAACATCGGCCTGGTCCAACGCCTTCAGATTGTGCAAAATGCAGCGGCCCGGTTTGTCATGGATGCCCCGAAACACTCTTCTGGTTCGGCTATCAGGAAGAACCTGCATTGGCTCCCCATGCAGGCTAGGATAAACTTTAAGGCCCTCTGCCTTACGCACTGTGCCTTGAATGGCACTGGGCTCGAAGACATTCGGTCACTTGTGTCCCCTTATGTCCCGGGCAGAGCACTTCGCTCCTCTAACAAAAATCTGCTCGCTGTTCCTCGAGTCTCAAAGGCCAGATGGGGCGGAAGGGCCTTCCGAGCTCTCGCCCCCAGACTCTGGAACACCCTCCCTGATGACCTCAAGGGGCTTGCTTCCCATGCCCTTTTTCGCAAAACACTTAAGACCTGGCTCTTTCAGGAAGCTTACCAATAACCGGCTCCCACTCCTCTTCTGAACAAACAGTTTACCATCTTAAGCGCCTTGATTCCTTCGGGTTTAGTTGCGCTCTACAAATCTATTTTCATTCATTCATTCATTCGAGTGTCTTGGGATTTATGGCTTTCAGATGGCCATCGGTTGATATTGTGCTTTGAGGCAGATTTTCCCCTAGCGTTACTTCCTGTGTGAAAAAGCCTTGTGGAAATATTAAGCCAAAGTATGATGGTGAGTGTAGGCTACTTCCACATTAGATGACTAAATTAAACCGGTTAGACAGACATACTAGACAGATGGAATAAAACATCCTGTCAATGACACCAGAAGATTTACATTTAACATGGGTAACATTCGGTGAAGCAATGGAGAATCTGGTACTAGTTTGAGGTTGCCTTAGCTGAAGTAATCCACATGGCAAATTTTGTACAGTTCTGTAAACTGCAGGGAAGATGTAAGAGAAGTTCAAGTTATAAACCGTTTACATAGTGTACTGTTGCAGGAGCAAACCCATTACTCCTGGGCCATGAAGCAAAAATAGCTTGTTCTTTAAATTATTCAGACACATTTTCCCTATTATTAGTCAAGGTAACCTGAAATTCCAGAAGCCTTAAAGTAAAAAATCCTGATGTCCTTTTTGATTCTTTGAACAAACAACTGTTAATTACCTTCTTAAAATCTGCTTTGCTCTTAGGTGCAGGAGGAGCAGAGCACAATAGAAGTTGATTCTTGACTACTGAAGCCTTTAATCCAGGCAGTGGCCGGGCCCCTCCGCCTAAGTTGTGCGCTCTCACAGGAGTCCTGTGAGAGGCTGATGATGACAGGACCGTCACGTGAGCAGACAATAAATCAAAAATGTGTAATTATGATGATGAATCAATCATCATGATTACATTTTTGATTTGGTGCGCTGGCGCATGGTGCGGGTGGCCAGGCCGGCAGGCCACGATTAAAGTAGGAGAACTGGACTACGATAATGCAGCAGGCTGGCTGGCTGCTTTGTTCATTCCCCTACTTTAATCACGGCCTAGGCTGAAGCGGAGCCAGTCTGGGGTGGAGAGCCTACTTGAGTGTGGCTAGCAGTGTCTTCGTTTGGCGAGCCGATCATGCAGAGAATGAGAAGGCTACTGTGATTGCTGCTTCAGCCTCTCGGGACTGCAGGGAGGAGGAGGGAGGGGGGCGGCCGGGTCCACCAAAAGTAAATTACAGGCCCAATTTTTTTTTTTTTTTAGATGTTTACTCCTTTCAAAATCAGAATGATTGTATTAAAAACGCAGAAATGGCTGCTGTTTGTTATTGTCGCAAATTGTAAATTCTTTAATGTTCAACAATTAAACTCAGAAGCCACATAAACCTGATTTGCCTCAGTAGTTCAGCCAGTGGGGAAGAAAGATGCTTGTGTGACCAGATACTGTCCTTGCGACACTGGGTCTGGTTTGATCTGTGCAGCTAGCATGAGCAATACCATACGGTGGGTGTAATAATGGCAGGCCAGGCTTAGACATACAGGTTTTTCACTGCGTAGAAGCGGTGGGGAATGAGAGAGAGGGAGTAATGTGTCTTTGTTAGTGTGTGAGAGCGAGACAGAGGTGCAAATCTGTGTTTGTGTGTGTGTGTGACAACGAAACGAAGTATGTATGTGTTTACATGTGTGCAAAAGCCATATTGTTTCTGTCTGTATGTTTGAGGGGGAACCAGAAACACGCATACACAATGGTGGTGTGTTCTTGCAAGCGAGAGTGATTGTGTATGAGAGAGAAGATTAAGGGAAGACATTGTGTGTGTGTTAGAAAGAGAAACAGAGATAAATGCGAATGGATTTTTTTTTCATTCTTTGGCTAGGGGGTTACTTTACCTCTGTAAATACCCTTATATGTCACCTTCCACATCCTGCCTAAGGTGGTATTGAAAAGTGTGGCCATACCCTTAAAATAGTGCAGCACATGAACCTACAAGCAATGTTTTTTTTATTGTTACACACAGTTACATGAAACGCTTCGACAGCCACAGTCCCCAAATGTGTGTGGGTCTTCCTGGGAGGTCATGCCACCAGACAATGCACACACTGCAGGAGAGAAAGCGACCAGAGAATGTTTACTAACCTTGTGCATTCCGTGAGAATGCATGCAGTGTTCACCATTTTGATATGAAAACGTTTAGCAGCCAGAAATGCCCCCAAACATGCAGGCATGGCTTGTCACTTCAGAGCAGCTGAACATATGTACTTACTTATCCTTGCATCTAGAACAACTATGCCATAACAGAGTGGCCATGCATGTGATTGCTCATGTATGTAGTCTTTGTGACATGTCTTGTTTGCAGTGGGTACCAGTTTCTATCAGAGAAACCACAAAATGTTACTGACTGGCAGGCATATGGGCAAGACAACTGCCTTCCCAACAAGTCCAGCGCCTTGCCTACACATTCTAACGTCTACCTGCTGCACATGCTTTTTTTGCAGAGAACGCCGCCCAACCAACCTCAGTGAAAGAGCACACTGCCCCGTCCTTACTGCAGGGGTGAGCTTATTTTTGCAAATTCACTCTGATCTGACCAGGCACACAAGTCAAACTGTGATTGCTTTGGCAATTCCGACAATATAAAATAAATAGCTTGTATTTTTCCTTCTTTTTTTTCTTGCATTCTGAGCAGCCCTCCTTTTAAATGTGCCTTTTCTGAGAGTGGCTGCTTGACTGTAAATCAAGCAGGTCTCTTTAAGAAGTGGGGGGTCCCGCTATTACCACATTGCCACTAATTAACCTCCGAAATACCTCACGCAAGAGTAGTAACACGAGATCTGGGCTTGGTGCGTGTGCTCGCCGTTGTGTTCAACCAGGAATTCTCTGTGATGCAGACATGACCTCAATTTCCTATTATCACAAGTGCATTACATATCTTATTAAAGGTGGCTCCAAGCTTTAGCGAGGCCCACCCGGATACACCGGTCACACAATAATGCACTAGCTGGAGTTTGTGAGCCCAGGGTTGTGCCGATTCCAGTGTATAAAACATCTGTATGGTCTAGAGCACCTTATTCGTATTCATAGCAGTTATATATTTCCTTGTCATATGAATGCATTTTTAATGCCGGCATTCCTGAAATATTCAAAAACTAAAACACAAAAAAGAAGTATGTTTTGGAAGGCCCACCTCTTATATTTCGCAGCACTGTCCCTGGACAGCATGAAAAAATCTCATCATCAGTTTATTTTGATTGCAAGTTTCATCTACATTCAGAGGGAGAAACCAGAAAAAGGCAAGGACAAAAAGGTCAGAGACAAAGAGAAGAGAGAGAGAGTGAAACAAAAAGCAAAAATCAAGGTGGAAGAGAGATGAAAGGAAGAAGAAAAGACACATGTGGACAGAAAAGGGAACAGTGTGACATCTCTCTCTCTATCTATCTCTCTCTCTATATATCTCTCTCTATCTCTCGCTCTATCTCTTTCTCTATCTCGCTCTATCTTTTACTTTCTATCCACTCACTCCTTCTATCTTCCCCCTATCTCTGCATCCCTCTCTATCTCTCTCTCTCTCCCACTCTCTCTCTGTCTACTTCTATCTCGCGCCCCATTTCTTTCGCCCTCCTTCTCCCTCCTTCTCCCTCCCTCCCACTCTTTCTTTCTCTCGCCCCATCTCTCTCCGCTTTCTCTCTCTCCCTCTCTTGCTCCCTCCCACCCTCTCTCTCTCTCTATCCCTCTCTCTATTTCTCTATCCCTCTCTCTCGCTCCCTCATGCGCTCTCTATTTATCCCTCACAATCTCTCTCTATACCTATCCCTCTCTCACTCTCTCCCCCTCTCTCTCTCTCCCTCTAACCCCCCTCACTATCCCCATATCTCTCTCGTTCCTCTCTCACTCTATATCCCTTTCTCTCTATCCTTTTCTCTCTCTTCCTCTCTCTATACCTCCCTCTCTCTCTTTTCTATCCCTGTATTTCTCTCCCCCTCTCTCTCTCCCTCTCTCTCTCCCCCTCCCTCCCTCTATCACCCCTCTATCTCCCCCTCCTGCTCTCTTGTCCCTCTCTATATTGCTCCCTCTCTCTTTCCATCCCACTCCCCATTTACATATCTAATGAAAAATGTGCTTAAAATTCTCCATTTTGGTCTGTCATTTTCCCAAATTTTCTTGGGGGGAGGACCCCCTCAAACCCACCTAGTGGAAGTTGGGCTCGCTCGCTGCGCTCACTCGTTACACGCCGCACGGGGGCTGGTCGGGCAAAATTTGCCAGGCTTGCTTTCAGTTCCCAGTCCGGCCCTGAATTTATCGAAAAGACTGACCAGTCATTTTGAGTTTCTGGTGGAAGGTGATCATCTTTGACAGTATTTGAAGCAGCGCTCTCATGTTTTCAAGAACCATACATGTGAGCAGCTGATCAGGAGGGTACGTTTTTGCTTTGCATTCAGGTACTTATTGTTCTGTTTATCTCAATGTAACATCAGTTCCGAGAATTCAAAGCAAAAAACCTGGAGTGAGTAGACTGTTCACGCATGGTACCGGGAAACAGTTGAGAGGTCTGCCATAGGATTGACACAACACAAAGCAAAAAACACAGTTGATGGACAGAATGTAAAAACAATGTCATACATTCACCCCAGTACAAGGATCTGGGCCTAAATCCATCGTTCTTTTGCACTCCACACCACCCTGGGTTAGACACTGGCTATATGCAAATCAGCTCTGACCCTGTGCCTCATGGGAACAGTCCAGTCCGAACTGCCAAGCCATGTCTTTCCCAGACCGGAATCAAGCATCCAAGGACCGGTTTCTGGCTATCAGCCTTCATCGGCCTGGATAGCTTGACTCCAGTGGTGTGGAGAGCCTGGGACTCACGTCTGAGCATACCCAGCCCACTCGGGGTGAAAATTGCAAAAAACACAGTTGATGGACAGAATGTAAAAACAATGTCATACATTCACCCCAGTACAAGGATCTGGGCCTAAATCCATTGTTTTTTTGCACTCCACACCACCCTGGGTTAGACACTGGCTATATGCAAATCAGCTCTGACCCTGTGCCTCATGGGAACAGTCCAGTCTGAACTACCAAGCCATGTCTGTCCCAGACCGGAATTGTCATGACACTGTGATTCCCAAGTCCATGATAAAGTTAGAACACCCTTCCAGGAAACCCACCCCTGTCCCGTGCATCCAGCACTCCTGTACCTAGAAAGGAAAGAAGGGATTAGTAAAGTCAAGAAACTGTGAATATAATAATGGTTGTTTAATTGAACTAAGGATTTCATGTTTATAATCGGTCCTGAAACTGTTGTGTGCTTCTTATGTTTGGTGATCGCTTATAACTGTCTAAATGGTATTCTGTGTAGGCAATTGAATGCAGGAAGAAAAGACGCGCTTTTAAATCTGCACGCATCCTTTTGGTGCAAAGGAAAAAAGACGCGCTTTGAAATCAGCACGCATCTTTTTGGTGCGCAGTAATGATTATGCATGCTCCGTTCTCGGAGCGCTCGCAGGATTTGGGTGTGGCACGCACTTGACAGCCGACGTCCTAGGGTGTGGCTAGGTTATAAAAGCCGCGCCCAGGTTTCCAGAAGACGCTTGGTCTTCGGAGCATCCTGGAAGCAGCACCTTCACTGAAGAGCTCGCGTATTTCACCAAGGCCCACGGACTGAGTCAGCCATCTGTTATCTGTCATCGGATTGAGACAACCATCTGTTATTGTCATCGGACAACTCAAAGCTAAGTACATTTCTCATTTCTCATCAAGGCGCCCATCGCTAGCATCCTCAAGACCTTTTTTTTTGGACATTTTGGTTAAAAGACACTCGATGGGAATTTCTGATTAACCCTTGTGAACCCTTGTAGAACCAAGTCAAAGACTAATTCAGACATGAGTGTTTTTAATGTTTGAAATGTTTGGCAATATTTTATTTTGATGTATAGAAAGTGTTTAAGTCTTCACAGAATTTTCTAAGGTTTCAGCCGGGATAACAAAACTTTAGTAGTGAACTGAAAACATCTAAACCTTACAGGAGAAGTCGTGTTTAATCTACAAGCTGGGACAGAAGTGAGTAGGATTAATTCAAGGTTATTTTACAGGGAAAAGTGTTTTAAAGGAAAGTGCAAATAAGTGTGTTGTTTCCTCCATAGAATCTTTAAAACCAGTCTGGGGGCGGACAAGTCAACCACCTTCAACTGCGCAAAACATCTCAACCCTTGAACACACATCACGACGACGACTTCCTGGACGCGAAGACCTATCGAGTAGTTCGCAGGTAGGAGACTGCTCACGAAAGTTTAGAAAGAGTTAGAGAAGTGGGATAAGAGGTTAGAAGAAATAGAACATCTGTTAAAACAACTTTTGGTATATTTTTCAGGTCGACTACTAATCAACAAGTAGCGTCAGATCCGGCCTCTCTCCCTGACCGCTACCCAACATCCTAGTGTATAGATAAGAGTCACTGGCTGAAAAGGTAGGGTTTTGGGGGATTGGTCCATAGCGTCTCTGCAAAACCGACCAAGCACCTTACAGGTAAGGCTGGAGCTCAGCTCAGGTAAGAGTGCTTGATCATATCTGACAGAAGACCAAGCCCACGGAGAAGTTTTGCCCAGACGCTATGGATGAATCCCACCAATTCACGCTGCAGGATTTAGCTGCTGTTCTATTAGAAATGAGAACAGAAAACGCAGAATTAAGAAAGGATCTAACTGCAGTTCAGAATAGGTTACAAGCACCAAGTCCTCAGACCTGGACTTTTACTTCTGATAAAAAATCTTTTTTAAAACCACCAACCTTTCAGCCCACTATGCATACGCTGTATAGTGGAGATACTACCTCTGCTACATCAGGTGGTTCTCAAATTCAGGTGGTTACTCCTGTGTCAGTACCTTTAGCTCCACCCGAGAGGTTTTATGGGGATAGCAACAAATTCACTATCTTTTTAAATCAGTGTCAATTGCATTTTGTAGCAAAACCCACAGCATTTCCCGATGACTCTTCTAAAGTGGCATTTATCTTGTCATATCTGGGTGGAGATGCTGCCTTATGGTCTGTACCCTATGTAGAACGGAATGATCCAATGTTAACTGATTTTAGGAGATTCAAAAGGGCAATGAAGAAATTGTTTGCCAAACATGTTTTTGTGCAATCCGCGGATCATGAGTTGCTAAACTTAAGGCAAGGATCTTCAGACTTACTGCATTATATCTCAATCTTTAACCGGCTGGTTATTGAAGCAGAGTGGCCTGAGGAGAAACGAGTATCACTATTTTATCGTGGTTTGCGCGATGATTTAAAAGACATGGTAACACAAATTTTAGATCCACCTACAGATTGTGAGGAGTTCATAGACCTGGTTGTAAAATTAAATCACAGAATTTCAGAAAGAAAAGGTGAGAGGGGGAAATCAGATTTTAGGATGATGGTCTTCAAAGAAAAAGGGAATGTAAGAACCGAATCTTCTCCTTCTAAACTCGATCCAGTAGAGCCAATGCAGATAGGCACGATTAGAGGACCTCTCTCTAAAGATGAGAGAGAGAAGCGCCGAAAACTGAACCAATGTATGTACTGTGGAAAAACCGGGCATTTCATAAAAGATTGTCCTACACGTCCTGTAAGGCCTAAAACCAGAAATTCTGAGGTTGCAACCCTACAACAGTCGGAAAACTAGCTCTCTCGGTAGATACAGAGGTCGATCTATCGAGTTCACCCATCACCTTGGCCTCCTTAACTCCAACTGCTTCTCATTGCCATCTCAGTATGCGTATTCTTCTTCAGTCCCAACTGAATAAAGAACGATCTTGGTCCATAGACGCCTTAATCGATTCCGGGGCGACTGGAAATTTTATTGACACAAAATTGTTTCAGAAGTTAGGCCTGGGACAAATAGTCAAGGACTCACCAGAAATAGTCAGGGCAGTGGACGGAAAGGAACTCACTTCAGGGCTTATACAGTACCATACCGAGATTTTAAAAATGACTTGTGCAGAGAAACACATAGAAGAAATAACTTTCGACATAATTGATGCTCCTCAATTTGGTTTGATTTTGGGGATACCCTGGTTAGTTTTACACAACCCATATATAGATTGGACAAACAGGAGCATTTTATTTAAATCTGATTACTGTCATGCTAAATGTTTCAAACAATTCCCAGGTTCAGAATTGTTAATCCAAGGATATGACTTCCCTAAAAAGTCCAAAAGTGTTCTAGTGCTTGCGGGGGTCCCAGAACAATATCAGGATTTAGTGGATGTTTTTGACAAAAAAAAGGCAGAAACTTTACCTCCGCACAGAGACTTTGATTGTCAGATAGATTTAGTCCCCGGGGCTTCCTTGCCTTGTAGTCGGATTTACGCTTTAACAGAAAAAGAAAATGAACATCTACGCAATTATCTGGATGAATACTTGGCAAATGGGTTCATCCGACATTCTAAGTCTCCGGTCTCTTCTCCTCTCTTCTTTATTCCGAAGAAGGGAGGAGAATTGCGAACCTGCATCGACTATCGTGCCATTAACAATGTCACAGTTAAGAATCGATATCCCTTACCTTTGATTCCGACTTTACTCGATCAAATCAAAGATGCCACCATTTATACTAAACTGGATCTACGAGGAGCATACCATTTGGTGCGAGTTCGAGAGGGCGACGAATGGAAAACGGCCTTTAGAACTAAATTCGGTTTATATGAATACCAGGTGATGCCCTTCGGACTTTGCAATGCTCCAGCAGCATTCCAGTTTTTTATAAATGAGGTCTTGAGAGATTTCTTGGATATTTGTTGTATTGTATACATTGATGACATCCTAATTTATTCAAAAAATCATTCTGAGCATGTAAAGCAAGTACGAGCCATTCTTCAACAGCTTTTACAAAATTCCTTGTTTGTCAAACTTGAAAAAAGTTTGTTCCATGTGACCACAGTAGACTTCTTGGGTTACATTCTTAGTCCGGCTGGAATAGAAATGGACCCAAAAAAGGTTGCGGCAATAATCGAATGGCCTAGCCCCTCTTCTGTAAAGCAAATACAGAGTTTTCTAGGTTTTGCGAATTTCTATAGGCGTTTCATTAAGGACTTTTCCCTAAAAGTTACGCCTATCACAAAATTACTACGCAAGAATACAAAATTTGAATGGACTTCAGAAAGTGAACAAGCTTTTCAGGATTTGAAAGAACAGTTTGTGACAGCCCCAGTTCTAAAACATCCTGACCCCTCCCAGCCATTTATAGTAGAAGCTGATGCTTCACAATTTGCAATAGGAGGGATCTTGTCTCAGAGAAGTGCAAAAACTGGGCAGTTACACCCTATTGCATACTATTCCAGAAAATTAACCCCTCCTGAACAGAACTATGCAATTGCAGACCGAGAACTATTGGCCATAAAAGCTGTGTTCAAAGAATGGCGACACTACTTGCTAGGGGCTCGACATCCGGTTACCATATACACAGATCACAGGAACCTACAGACACTCAGATCCGCTAAAGCCTTGACTCCTCGCCAACTACGTTGGACATTGTTTTTTAATGATTATGATTTCATTATAACTTATCGACCAGGTAAAGACAATAACAAGGCTGATGCTTTGTCTAGAATAGGTGTAAGTGATGATCTGAACATACAAGAAGAAAAGTTACATCCAATAATTTCTGAGGATAAGTTTCTGATTGGTCTAGTCAACTCTGATGTTCTGCCTGACATTGAGAAAGCTTTACAAAGCCACACTAAAGAAGATTGGAATAAGCTTTACCCCTTGTTGCAATGGAAAAATAATATGCTATTTATGAATGACCAAGTGTTTGTTCCTAATGAAATATTACAGGAAAAAGTAATGCAGAATTATCATGATTCTATGTTAACAATCCACCCAGGGGTTACTAAGATGTATCAGCTCATAAAAAGACACTTTTGGTGGCAGAACATGTTAGTGGACATTCAGAGATATGTGCAAACATGCGCAGTTTGTAGCAAGAACAAGGCGGTTCATAAATCCCCATCTGGATTACTTATGCCTTTGCCAGTTCCTCCCCAGCCTTGGCATACTGTGTCGTTAGATTTCATTGTAGAATTGCCTCGCACCACTTCTGGGTTTACCACTATTCTCACAGTAGTAGATCACTTCTCTAGATATGCTCATTTTATCCCATTAAAGAAACTTCCTACTGCTTGGGAATTAGCACACATTTTTGTCACACATATTGTAAGGTTACATGGAATTCCATCTGTGGTGTTATCTGATAGAGGTTCACAGTTTGTGTCACATTTTTGGCAAGGCCTGGGGAAATCTCTGAAAATGGAAATACGAATGTCATCCAGTTACCATCCGCAAACTGATGGTCTAACTGAACGCACCAACCAGACAGTGGAACAGTTCCTGCGGTGTTTACTAACCACTCATGATCAGGAATGGTCAGATATCATTTGGGCCGCGGAATTCGCTTATAACAATTCAAATCATTCTTCAACTGGTATGTCACCCTTTTTCTGCGCTCATGGTTTCCACCCAAAAGATATGCTAGGCATAGATAGAAAGATCTCTGATACACCAGCAGTCATAGATTTTGTAGATAATCTGGTTTCTATCCAACAAGAAGCTCAACAGCATTTGGTACATGCAAAAGAAGTTCAGAAGAAATTTGCTGATAAACATAGGACCAAACAGCCTGAATATGCAGTGGGTGACAGTGTTTGGTTAGCCACAAGGAACCTAAGACTAAAAGATCATAAGACATTCCGTCCTCGATTCATTGGTCCTTTCCAAATAGAGAGAATTGTCAATCCAGTTAGTATGAAACTGAAACTACCTAGCTCATATCGTATCCATCCAGTCTTTCATGTTTCGTTACTGAAACCTTGTGATCCTGACACTCGAAATCTTGTCCATCCTCCTGCAATTGAGGTAGAGGGTGATTTGGAGTACGAGGTAAAAGCAGTTTTAGACTCCAAAAGGAAAAAAGGCAAACTATACTACTTGGTGGACTGGAGGGGCTACGGTCCTGAAGAGCGCTCTTGGGAGCCCTTAGAAAACTTAAAAAATTCTCCCAGAATCTTGAAAACATTTCATAATCGATTCCCAGACAAACCAAAGCCAATTCCAATGGTTTTAGGGGGGATTCTACGGGGAGGGTACTGTCATGACACTGTGATTCCCAAGTCCATGATAAAGTTAGAACACCCTTCCAGGAAACCCACCCCTGTCCCGTGCATCCAGCACTCCTGTACCTAGAAAGGAAAGAAGGGATTAGTAAAGTCAAGAAACTGTGAATATAATAATGGTTGTTTAATTGAACTAAGGATTTCATGTTTATAATCGGTCCTGAAACTGTTGTGTGCTTCTTATGTTTGGTGATCGCTTATAACTGTCTAAATGGTATTCTGTGTAGGCAATTGAATGCAGGAAGAAAAGACGCGCTTTTAAATCTGCACGCATCCTTTTGGTGCAAAGGAAAAAAGACGCGCTTTGAAATCAGCACGCATCTTTTTGGTGCGCAGTAATGATTATGCATGCTCCGTTCTCGGAGCGCTCGCAGGATTTGGGTGTGGCACGCACTTGACAGCCGACGTCCTAGGGTGTGGCTAGGTTATAAAAGCCGCGCCCAGGTTTCCAGAAGACGCTTGGTCTTCGGAGCATCCTGGAAGCAGCACCTTCACTGAAGAGCTCGCGTATTTCACCAAGGCCCACGGACTGAGTCAGCCATCTGTTATCTGTCATCGGATTGAGACAACCATCTGTTATTGTCATCGGACAACTCAAAGCTAAGTACATTTCTCATTTCTCATCAAGGCGCCCATCGCTAGCATCCTCAAGACCTTTTTTTTTGGACATTTTGGTTAAAAGACACTCGATGGGAATTTCTGATTAACCCTTGTGAACCCTTGTAGAACCAAGTCAAAGACTAATTCAGACATGAGTGTTTTTAATGTTTGAAATGTTTGGCAATATTTTATTTTGATGTATAGAAAGTGTTTAAGTCTTCACAGAATTTTCTAAGGTTTCAGCCGGGATAACAAAACTTTAGTAGTGAACTGAAAACATCTAAACCTTACAGGAGAAGTCGTGTTTAATCTACAAGCTGGGACAGAAGTGAGTAGGATTAATTCAAGGTTATTTTACAGGGAAAAGTGTTTTAAAGGAAAGTGCAAATAAGTGTGTTGTTTCCTCCATAGAATCTTTAAAACCAGTCTGGGGGCGGACAAGTCAACCACCTTCAACTGCGCAAAACATCTCAACCCTTGAACACACATCACGACGACGACTTCCTGGACGCGAAGACCTATCGAGTAGTTCGCAGGTAGGAGACTGCTCACGAAAGTTTAGAAAGAGTTAGAGAAGTGGGATAAGAGGTTAGAAGAAATAGAACATCTGTTAAAACAACTTTTGGTATATTTTTCAGGTCGACTACTAATCAACAAGTAGCGTCAGATCCGGCCTCTCTCCCTGACCGCTACCCAACATCCTAGTGTATAGATAAGAGTCACTGGCTGAAAAGGTAGGGTTTTGGGGGATTGGTCCATAGCGTCTCTGCAAAACCGACCAAGCACCTTACAGGTAAGGCTGGAGCTCAGCTCAGGTAAGAGTGCTTGATCATATCTGACAGGAATCAAGCATCCAAGGACCGGTTTCTGGCTATCAGCCTTCATCAGCCTGGATAGCTTGACTCCAGTGGTGTGGAGAGCCTGGGACTCACGTCTGAGCAAAGCAAGCAGAAGGTTTCATTGTCCGAAATGGATTGAGTGACACAATACAATATGACCTTTCTTATGGGCCTGTATGTATGGCAGTAAATGGCATACTTCAAGTCGATAGAAATCTCCAGCGTTGGCCCTTGGTGGGAAAACAATGAATCCTGAAACTGCGATTCTAAATGAGTTGTCATTGAGAGCAAAGGTCACAGGGTGCCGGATCTCGTGCCTGAGCTGCTCATCCAGTACACATTTGTTTGTATTCTGGTACTTGTAGCCCTCGGTATGTGACTTGCAAGTACTAGGATGCAAGGGAACCATCAGGACGAGTGGGCTATTCACCCGTGGCTTTGGGAAGCATGAAAGCTCCATATGTAATTTGGTTTTAGGAAAATGCATTGATTTGCAGGACTGAATTCTGCACAACCACAGCAAACAATAGCAACAAAATAGTGCTGAAGTTGCTTCACTGATCGAGTCCTGGTAAACTAAGCAGGAAGCTGACTCCAATGAAAAGTGTACCCCCTGCCGTGCGATTCACGTGTGGAAACTGGCACGCGCTATGAACCTTGGGCATTGTAGTCTTCACTGCAGTAACACAGGCAGAGATAATGTTCATAGCATGAGATTGTTAGAAGTGATTTTAAATCTGAAGATGGGCAGATACAAATTTACCATAATGCATCAGTGGAGCTTTTCAGATTGGTGTTTGGAAAGGAACCATCCCCAGGGGTCTGGGCAGGATGTATACAAGTGTTTGTGAACCTGCAAGTTATAAGGGACTGGCACGCATTTGGTGCCATAAGCTCTCCGGTGAGGCAAACTGGTGGCATACGTACCAAAATCCTATGACCAAAAATTATTCATGCTTTGAAATTTCTAATTAGCATAATGATGACATCACTGGAAATCATTTTACATGCCTTTGTTCACAGTGATGACATCTGGCCAAATTAAGTTAATGAGCTATTATTGCAGTAAAACTTTTACATTTAAAAATAATCATTCAATTTTTATACAGAAGTATGGTTGATTCTTAGCAGGGGGCATAACTAAAACAACTATAGCAACACTTTTTAGTTTAAAGCATGTCATAAGAATGTATGACATGGCTTCTGAATTACTGTAAACTGAAATCATAGTTTAGGCACTCAAGAATGACTACAAAGAATATAAACAATGGAAAGAAAAACACCCACCTCTTTCTTATAGACCTACCTGAGGAAGTGACATCGCAGATCGTGAATATAGGTGTAAAATGGTGCAAACAAAAGGCAGAGCCCCCTTGAGGTGGGGGCAGACAGGTAGCAACTCCAGGTTTTACAGTGCTTTAGTTTATGAGGTTAAAAACCAGGATAGCTGGTAATTCACACCAAGAAAAAGCTCCTGCCACAGACCGTGCTTGCCCGAAGATTAAATCCTTTGCCCTTTACAGACACAACAGTAATGTTGCCTTTTATCAAACTACCTTTTGCGATTTATGTACAGAGGCAAAGGAAAAGAGTGACCTTCCATTCTAAACTTGTTTCTTCCTTCACTGCTCTCTTCTCCCTGCCCTTCTTTCCTTTCAAATGTGAACAGAATTCTAGTTGCACTTTCCAGGGACCTTCTTATGTAATCACTGGGGATGTATGTCATTACAACGCATACTTTTACAACGCATACCTTTACAACGCATTTTTTACACCGCAACATCCATTACAACGCATTCCATTACAACGCATACCATTACATTGCATGTATGGTAAGTATTGGATAGTGTAGGGGTAAAAATTACTATTCTAACTCCAGGGGGTGCAACAGTAGGGTAAGTGTTGGATAGTGTATGGGTTAAAATTACTATTCTAACTCCAGGGGGTGCAACAGTAGGGAAAGTATTGGATAGTGTAGGGTTAAAAATTACTATTCTAACTCCAGGGGGTGCAACAGTAGGGTAAGTGTTGGATAGTGTGGGTATGCGTTGTAATGGTATGCGTTGTAATGACTGCGTTGTAAAGGTATGCGTTGTAGTGGTATGCGTTGTAGTGACATGCATTGTAATGGTTGCGTTGTAATGGCATGCGTTGTAATGGATGTTGCGTTGTAAAATTTTCGTTGTAAAGGTAGTGCGTTGTAAAAGTTGCATTGTAAGTGTTGTTTCCCAATCACTGGCTGCCTTCCCCTGCTACTGTGTTTTCCACTATAGAAGAAGCAGTTAATTGAAGTGACCTGTAAAGTCCTTCTGAAAATCAGCAGGATTAAGGGCTTAACTTAGTAGGTGGTATGATTGCCCAAAAAGTGGTAGCCCACTACGTAAATCAGTAGGGTTGGAAAGAATGTGAAGAAAGCATAACAAATTCTAGTTGAGCCTTAATTTGTACAATTATTTTCTGCATACTTATTTTCCCGAACTCCTCTATGGCAATGAAGGATCATGGAATAAAACGTGTCATCCATTAAGGTAGTGTCGACTTAGTGGCCATGAAGAAGAATCTTTAGAACATATTGAACATCATCTAGTACTCACTGATCAGCTCCCTACTCAGGATTTATAAGGTCCTTGAATGTGGATGTAGAGAGAAGTTTAACAACTCAGCCTGCTTGTGGCCCGATTGGCATGTTCTTGCATTCCTGATATGGCCCTTCTATGACTCTAAGTTGCAGGGGTGCTTGGCAGGCAATTTCTGTCTCCATGTGTGCTCCAATATTGTTTTACTTCTGATTATTTGTTGAGCGAAATGGGATGGCCTGGGATGGAAATAGTAAACCATGCGAGCTGTTGGTGGGCATGATGTGGCTGGGAGGAGTTTGTAGGTGTACCCGACTGACTATACTGCATGGGCTCGCACTGGTACATGCGAAGTGGAAAGTCTACTTTTCACTCATAACATGATGTGGATATGTCTGTTGGTGTGGGGGTAATTGCTGATGTTGATGGATGATTGAGAGACAGACATAAGCCCCCAAATATGTAAGAAGCCCTACTAGTAACCTTACCCAAGCTGAGAAAGCCACCTATCACTGCTTGTCCTGCTGACCGTAGTCACTCTTAAATATGGACACAAAGATATTAGAAAGAATTCTCGCTAACTGGAAGGCTCCCCTGCTCCCAGGTATTGTAGGCCCTGAGTAGTCCTGCTTTATACTTGTCCAATCTCTCATATACAGTCTTCATACCCTCTCCGGGACGATCTCCTGTATTGATCCTGACATGAGCGTCAAGATACATTTTTAGATGCAGAGAACGCTTTCGACTCTGTCGAGTGGGGGATTATGCTTTCTGTGTTACGTCGTGTGGGAGTAGGTGAGCTTTCCCTGAATCTGTTTCAGGTCTTCTATATGGAACCGATGGCGTGAATACGGGTTAATGGGCACGTGCACCAGGGTTGTCCCTGTCTCCACCGCTCTATGCACTTGTGGCAGAGCCCTGCGGGAGTATCACTCCCATCGAGGCATATATGGGGCTCATTCCAGGGATACTGACTGTGTACGAGGGATGTCACTGATGCAGATAGGGAGGCTAGTGGTGCTGTGTGATGGATTCCGCTGGGTCATGGGCCGGGCGTGAGCTGTGACATCTGTTTTGAGTGTGTGCTGCTGCTGAGCTGGGGGGCGGGCTCCTGTTGCTCATGATGCGTGCAAATGCCCTGCAGAATATCGTATACTGGCCCCTATGGACAACTGCATGGAAAGCATGTCTGCCCATGTTGCAAGCACCCACACTTGCCTTTGAATATATACCTCTGTGCTGTGTTTCCAGTCTATGTCATAACTGATATTGTCATGTGCATGTCATGTTTTGCTATTTATTCTAGTTATTTGTCTGTGCCAGAAATGTTATTCTATATTTCCTAATTGTTAAATTATGAAATGAAAATAAAGTTGAAAAAAAAGGGGCTTATCTAGTGAAAGGTTGTCACAAGAAGTCTCAAAACTGCTACAGACATAATCAAACAAATCAGCATTCCGGAATGCCTATAGTTTTTTTTCTAATACATTCTTCAAGGTTGCAAATTGTTCTTACCACAATCCTAGAACAGGAGCTTGTGAGTGACTGTCTCCAAGGGTCATAATTGTGGGTTGAGTTTGAAAGGTAGAGTGGTTTAAGCATTCCACATGCACACTGTCTTGAAGTTGAATCAATTCCTGGTTCAAAATTAATGCAATGCCTTAAAGGAAAAAATGATATCGTCAATCAATCAATCAATCAATCAATCAGGGGTTTATAAGGCACGCTACTCACCAGAGCCAGGTCTTGAGGTTCCTCCTGAAGGCGTGCAGGGTTGCTGAGTGTCTGATGTTGACCGGTAGCTCGTATCAAGCTTTGTCTGCAATGTAGGGGAAAGCTCTTCCTCCTGCTCTGGTTCTGTGGATGCGGGGGTCTCTGCAAGGGCAAGGTCGGCAGAGCAGAGGTTCCTCATGGGTACGTGGAAGGAGACTCTCTTGTTGAGGTACTTAGGTCCGATGTTGTGGAGGGACTTGTAGGCGTGGGTGAGCAGTTTAAAGGTCACTCTCGTTTCAATGAGGAGCCAGTGGAAGTCCTGTAGGTGTTGGGTCATGTGTTCGTGCCGTGGGGTTCTGAGGACGAGTCTGGCTGTGGGGTTCTGGATGGTTTGGAGCTTGTGTAGGAAAGTTTTGTTAATTTTATCGTAAAGGGTGTTGGCATAGTCCAGTCTGCTGGTTATGAGAGTGTGGGTGATGGTTTTTCTGCATTCAGGGGGTATCCATTTGAAGGTCTTGCGGAGGATCCAAAGGCAGTTGAAACTGGTGGAGGCGATGGAGTTGATCTGGCGGTCATGGTGAGGGAAGAGTCTAGGAGGATGCCATGGTTCCGTGCATGGTCTGCAGAGGTTCCGTGCATGGTCTGTCATCCAGTTGTTTCTGGAGATCAAGTAACCTGTGTACCTCTGAATTCTCTGATGCACGTCTATAACTTTGACAAGAATCATCAAGTAAACAGAAGTACAGTTGCTAAAACCTACAGTTAAAGTGGTAAGAACCTGGCCAAACCTTTTGGCCATGAGCATCATTGAGAGCACCCTTTAGCGTAACATGCACCAGGAGAATATGACGTTGCTGTTTTCAGATTTGTGATTTATTTGCAGCTCTAAGAATGTCTTGTTTTCTTGATACATAATGGATCTCTACAATGTGTGCCACCCAGTTGGGGAACATTTTGGCAGAGAGGCATTAATGTCTCATAACCAGGCATGGTCCTCTTCTTGGCAAGCGCTACTACCAAATACTGGCTTTGGGTATGTTGTACTCATTCATGCAAGGCTGCCAGGTCCACTCCAGCTGTGCATAAACTGTAACACCACCTATACAGCCGATTGTTTAACTGAACAATCAGTGGGTGTACGCCCATTTTGTTGGTATACAACAGGCACTTGAGAAGGTCATTAATGTGCCACTGCTCATACCCAGGCTATTGAATATGTAATGATACTCATACCTGTGCATTACAGCAGGGTTACCCTAGGAACCAGTGCTCCTTATATAAAGTTTACCAAGTGTTGTGGGTCCATGCGTGACAAGAACACTTGTTAAACAAAATCTCAGATAATGAATTATGTATGGTGTATTGAAGAATACAGTAAAAAATATAAAGGTTGAAAGGACTTCAGCCCTAAGCATGGGCGTAAAATCCGTTCCGCTCGTGGATTTTGCGGATTTTCGATAAATTCGCAATCCGCGAGATTCGCGAATTTCCCCCATTAATCCGCGAGCGGAACGGATTGGGTCAAAAGTTCAAGCTGACTTTTGTAACTCTTTTAGAATGGCGCCGGCAAGCTGCCAGAGCCATTCTAAAATAGTTAATAGTTACAAAAGTCAGCTTCAACAGGAAGCTCTAATAGATAAAGTAAAGCAGGTGCTCGAGTTGAAGGTCAAATTCAGTTACACAATCATTAATCACCCCAAACTTGGGGTGATTAATGAATGTGTAACTTAATTACCACCTCTGTAAGTGGCAGATGGTGGTTTTAAAACATTGAGCTAAAGGGAGAATGGTGCCTGCTCCAGATCCAAGACACATTCACGTTTCAGAGGATTCAAACTGGTAAGTATAGTCCTGTGGTTTAACACACCTACTTCAAAGACATGGTCCACCTGACTCGCCTCTTTTTAGAGTCCACCTGTTTTTAAGCTCAAACTTGGTGCTCAGAGATAAGAGCTATGTTTTTTCTGTAGCTTTGCTTTTCTGTTCAGGCCCATATTTTCCATCCCATATGATATAGGGCATTTTAACTTCTATTGTATTGCCTATTGGTAGTCTCCTTGACCTCAGCACTGTTCATCTTGGTCTATGTCCCCCTTGCCACTCTCTCCACATGTCACTACTTTCTCTCCTGTTCCATGTCACCCTCCCTTTTCTTTTTTCTCAACCTGCACCTTTTCCATCCCCTACATTTCACCTTTGTTTCGTTTCATGTTTAACAGTGCCTCCTTGTCTCTGCTCTTTCTACATTTCCTCACTACAAATGGAGACCAAAGGGACATACCAAATGACATAAAAGCAATGGACATCAAGATAATGCTCACAACAAAGTGCACCCTGGAAAGGAAGAGGGTGTCCATTGAGAGGGAATAAGAAGACAGGGTAAATTGAGATCAGTACCATGTGTTCAAAGTCTTGCAGCACAAAGTTAATTAAAACATCACCATTCATGCTCGGTATCAAGAAGCTAATTTCAGTGTCTATTTTAGGAGAGGAAGTTGGTTGTTCTTATGGAGATAAGCTGAAAACTTAGTAGATAATAATTCCTTAGGGATAAGTAGGTTCTTAGGCAAACAGAGAGAGTGGAGCTTTGCCACAAACAGACCCCATCATCTTGTAGAGCTGAACTCAATTCCTTTGTAGATAGAGCTGCGCTCCAGCACAGAGACAGCCAAGTCCCTTCATACATAGTACTGAGCCCATGCATAGATAGAGCAGAGACGGTGTATCAATAGGTAATTTCTTTCATTGAGCCTGTGCTGAGTTCCTGCATACATGACACTGCGGCCCTAGGCAGACAGAGCCGAGGTCTTTCAACTATGCAGCTGAGCTTCACTGCAGTCAGTGGTGAGCCCCTGTGCAGACATGGAATGAGGTGAGCCAGTTCACAGTTAGAGTTGAGCTCTTTCAGCATTCATCCCTATAATGTAAAGTTTGAGGTTCTGTGGGAACTGAGAAATCAGTACCAGCCTATATCCTGTAGTTGTATCACTCATATCTCCCCATGTTAATCTTCCTGATAGGAAGTGAGGAGGAAAGGGTGGGAGGGAGGCTGATAATGAGAGAGAAGGGATTCAGAGAAGTGACTGAAGAGAGAGAGAGTAAGAGAGAAATAGAGAGAGAGAGAGAGAGAGAGAGAGAGAGAAAGAGAGAGAAAGGGAAACAGAGAGAAAGAGAAACAGAGAGAGAGAAACAGAGAGAGAGAAAGAGACAAGGTAGATAGTAGTGGAAGAGAAGTAAGCATGTGTGTGAATACGGACAGAAAGGTGAGAAAGCGAGGGGAAGAAATAAAGATAGTGTGACTGAGAGTGTGAAACAGGAGACACAAGAATGAGAGATGTATGAACTACACCATGGCAATAATGCTATGGCAAACTTTATATTATGTTATTTTAAAGGTATTTTTGAAGTACACAGCTCACCCCGGAGAGTATCTTGGTGCTGTGAAGACAGGCGCTATGTCAGCTGTGACCAAGCCTTGTCCAAGTGAAGAAAAAATTTTTCAGTTTCTTGCGGAGGTCAAGTACTGAGGAGGCAGCTCTATTGTGTAGTGCCAGGTCATTGCAGGCTTTGGGCACAGGTAGGGGAAAGGACAACAGCTGACTCTAGCCCTTATTTGGTCCTGAAGAATTGCTGTGATCATTATTGACATTAGATAGGCAAGAACCAAGTCAACCCCCATGCAATTTTGACAGCAGATATGGACCATTGTATCTTTCTTTGGACATCACTTGTTTTTAATATAACAAAGCGATCAGATATAAAAAAAATTCTCTTGGATTAGCCTTTGTTTTTTTTAACAGCCACCTACTCACCTTATCACACCCACACAGCACCTAACTCTTCATGAAGGCAAGAAAAAGAACTCCAGCAATGAGCCCAATGAGGGACCCATTGGATATTTGTGGCGCCGTCCCAAATAGGAGCTGCCCAATGATGAAGCATATCGATACCAAAGGGGATGATGGATGGAGCGCTTTAGCAAATCAAACACTCAGCCCCAGTCAACTGATCTAAGTTTAATCCATCATCATTCTTTAGCTTACTCCAACACCCCAGTTCAGACATGGCCATATGCAAATCAGTTTGACCCTGTGCCTCATTGGAACAGTCCAGCCCGAACTGCCAAGCCATGTCTTCCATTGACCGGAAACAAGCATCCAGGGACAGCTTTCGGGTACATAACCCTCATCAGCCAGGCTATCTTGAATCCAGTGGCAAAGTGAGCAAGGGACCCACGTCTGGGCATTCCCTGCCAACATAGGGCGAACAAAGCGATATCAAAGGGGATGATGGATGGAGCGCTTGACCCAATAAAACACTCACCCCCAGTCAACTGATCTGGGTTTAATCCATCATCATTCTTTAGCCCACTGCACCACCCCAGTTCAGACATGGCCATATGCAAATCAGACTGACCTGTGCCTCATGGGAACAGTACAGCCCGAACTGCCAAGCCATGTCTTCCCTGGACCGGTTTCTGGCTAATCAGCCATCATCAGCCAGGCTGGCTTGAATTGTATGTGTTACTTTCCCTCACACATACAACTGCTTATACATAAACCTGCTTACAACTAATACATGTATTTACACACACAAACACACTCTGCCTCCACATTCACACATACACATACTCTCTCTTACATAAACACACTCGAAACTGCAAGCACGCACACAACATACATAGAAAAGCCTATTGCAGCTGTTAGAGAAAGACATATTCCAGCTATTTGTACTCCATTTTTTTTTTTAAATGACAAAAAATAAGGAGAGTGAAGCCCGCACAACGTGCTTCTGTTCCTAGCACTGATTTTGCCACTGCCGGCAATAGGGGTCGCAAAAGTAGTGTAAGAGTACACAAGGGGCATGCCAGCGGTTGCAGCAGCGAGCCCTGGCGACCCCTAAATTACGCCTATGCCACCAAAACTGTTTTGTACTAGCCCCCTCAGCAGTTCTAGTCTAGTTGCGCCCATGGGTTCTGAGCACAAAGGTGATTGGTGTGAAGCTTTCTAAAAGTTACGCCATCCAGAGACCCGCCACATGCAGATCTGCATTGGTCCATCTCCAATGAGAACAGTCCAGCCCGAACTGCAGAACCCTTCTGAACTAAATGTACACCAGTATAAACACTCAAGGAATATTTCCAACTGAACTTTGTACTTTTTTCCATTTCTTTTTTTTTTCCAGCAAAGTATTTCATCTTCAGTTGCCTTTTCCCACAATGTATTTACATTTCCTTAACAATTTGTCAGTAAATCCCTCTTGTTCCACTGTTTATGATTATATTACCGAATGTATCTTGCTGACCAAATATTTAGATATCAAGCTTCTAATGCTTTTAATAAACTGAAGATCAGACATATGTTGCTTTTACATCCATTTATTTAAACAATCAACGTGTTGTATATACAGCAGCATGCACGGGGTTGTGCAATGCGTATAGTTTAAAATAGTATAATTGTTTAAACATCCCAATTACCAGTTGTCTTCATGTTACCAATGTTGCTTTAGAACAGCTTCAGCTTTGTGTGCCTAAGCTCGTAAACGTATGACAGATATCTTGTAGAAAGTTATGTACACAACCACAGCAAACATTTCAAATAGGGCTAACTCCATGGATCAGAGACACAGGGGATTCTGAATACATCTGCTTGCTTTAAAAATAATAGTTTTGATTTTTTTGTTTTCAAAGGCTGAGCACATCGCATGACAATCCGCAGGCTTTGTGCATAATGGCAACAGTCCTTCTGCAATATGTCCAGTTTAAATGTATTATTTGTCATTAGTTTTGATAAACAGTATCATTATGAAGTTCTGGTTCTTAAGATGCAAGTACCAAAATAAACTGTGCATTATATAGGCATGTGTCCCTCTGTAAAATAACAACAAATACAAGGTCAAAGAAAAAAAAACGTATTTGAGGATAATATATTGTGGAATCCTTGGTCACATTACTCCTAAAACTGAAAAAAGAGAAGTAAATATTCCGCAGAATGTAAAAATCCAAATATCTGCCTTCCTCAGCAAATTCAGTTAATTTAAACGTTCACGACCACCGTAGTTTAATATTAGGTTATTGGTAATTTATCTCCATTAGCTCAAGCTGTACTTAAGAATATTTCAATTGCATTACACGTATGTTCTGAGTGGCAGTTCACCCTGACCCACCTCTCTAAAAAAAACAAATCCCGCATAAGGACCCGCACAACCATGAAATGTAATTAAGCATCATTAAGCAAGTTGTCAGGCTAGGTGGTTTCATGTAATGCTGAACTTCTAATAAAATAATTGATGAAAGGGTAATATAAATACTAGCTTTCCTTTGTAGTCGGGTTGGTAGGATCAATTAATCAACTGCAAGTACAAACCACATAGAATAAAAGCAAAACATGAAACAAGGAATAATGTGAACTTCTCAACATATCTGTCCCATGAAGACTATTCAACTCGTTTTTTTGTTCAAATTATAGATAGTTTCTCAACAAAAAAATAGTGGTGTAACGCTGATTGCTGACACTATTAACACATGGCTTTGCTCAAATGTATGGTGATCACACAGGCACGCTGTGTCAAATATAAGCAATTTCCTTCTATGACATAAATGTTGTTGACCACTATTCCTTTATTTTAATTATTGACTAAGCTTATAAAGACATATTTGTAGGTCTTCAAGGTGACACTTTCTAATATATTACACATAATAATTTAGCTAATTCCAGATGTGTCACATAAACATGGCTATGGATACATCCGGATTTAAAATCAAAATCATCAGATGCTAGCTAACCCCATAAAAAACTAGACAACCCACTGAACCGTTCTATGCCACCTCCTGTGGGCTCCTATATTGTTGAATTTGGCATGCATTTTCTTGATTCACTGTAGGCACCCCACACGTAGGTTTAACGTCTTGTGGGTTTGTAATGGGTAATATAAGATCCTGTGCGGCTATAGCGCTGTAATGTAGTCTATAGACCTTCTTGTATTTTCAGGTCTATAGTGTCAGTATACCCGCTTTTCAGGATCTGCCTAAGAATGGATTGTCTATAAAAATAAGAACACGGACAGGCTGCACGCTTCTTAGCCTCCAATGCTTACTTCACAAAGCACTAGTACCCCTGCCCGGTCAGGCAAACTCTTCTCTTATAGTCTGAGTAGCCCTATGGTTAATTGGCATTAGCACTTCTTGCAATGTATGGTCTATGCAGGATGTGGGTCTTTTCTTTTTGTAGGTTTAGATATGTACTCGCACTTTTTGCACTTGTCTTAGCCCATCAATGACCTCTTACTGCTGCTAGCATGATGTGTTTGGTGCTATATCTTTAATCATGTGGTAATGTTTATTTCTTCTTGTTCGTAGTATTTCCTTTAACTAGCATGGCACAGTCCCTCAATATTTTCGTGCTCTTTTATATTGTAATATTGCTGTGATGTTAATTGGTTGTGCAATCAGAATACATTTTCAACTTTGCAGGCACACTTTCCTTGCATCCTTATTCTAATATGAAAAGAATCCAATAAGCCAGGATTAGATATTGGTCACATAACAGCACGTATGTATTGGTCCAACACATGTTCAGACTTTGGCACTGAGAACCAGATGTTTGTAGTTACCCAATTCAGTGTACTCATTTTATTGACATCATAAGGTTAAAAAGCTGAGCGTAGAAACACAGATTTCTGAAGTGGATGCGTGAGTCCACTGAGCCGACATATACAATGACTGCATTATTTCCATCTAGAAATTTGTGTATAAAAATACCTTCTCCATTAGACTTCCTTTTTTTGTTTTTGTTAGGAGTCATTTTCTCCATCCTATGCAACCTAGGGCAAGTTCTACGTCTTTTATTGCGTGCGCAAATGGGTTTTAGACCTGTTTGCGCACCCAAAAAACCTGTGACCCATCTGCTAACCCTATTTCACGAAATCGCTATTTAAATAGCGACTCGTAAAATAGGGTTAGCGACTCGCTATTAGGAAGGGACATTCCACCGGCGTCCCTTCCTAATAGCGAGCCCAACACCTATGTAAGACTGTTTTGCGATGGCAATTTGCGGTCACAAACACTCACAGTTTACCACCCTCTTCAAGAGGGTGGTAAACCATTCACAAACAGGAAGGGTTGCCCTTTATTTTAAAGCTGTCCCCGACATGGAGGTCTGCTGACCCCAGCAGGCCACCATCTCTGCGAGTGCCAGCCATTCCCAATGGGGTCGCAAATTGCTACCGCCTCATTAATATGCAAAAGGCATTCAATTTGCGACATCAAACAAATCAGAATGGGTTTGGGTCTCAGGGATAAATTTTAATGACCACTCAGCACTACACTCCCCGAAAGTAACTAGACACAATACAAATAATAGTGGAGGGTCAAAGGTATGGAATTCACAAGGGACGACTATGTGATGGAACTAGAGATACTAGTTCACTAGACAGGGTACATCATTCATAGTTTTTGAAAAATACCCATCAGTAGCTCTTCCTGGGCGCCCTTTTCATCATGTGGGTTCCTTCGAACCATGAAGGATAGGAAAAGAGTTTAGTCATGAATGACAACATGGGAACCAGTGATGATATATCTGGGTCGCAGGGGGCTACTGAAAAGCAGTGCGAGGAAAAGTGAAATAGTGCAAAGGTGCAAGGTAGTGATATTTAAAATTAGATGGCTCTGAGGAAAGTACTTATTTATTGAAGACCTCAGAGTCTCTAAGACTTAAAAAGAGCGAAAATGGTAGTTTTAACTAATAGCTACCAACAGGTTGGTCGACATGTTTCAGCAGGAATTACGGATCACACTGGTATCCACTGCATTCTTCAGGACCTGTGTCGCTACTGCTAATGTTGTGTAAAGGAAATATAAAGAAGGAAAAGGTATCACCTGGGTATTAGTGAAGGATCATTCTCCCAGCTGTGAAGTCCGAAGGAGAACAAACATAGTCGAAAACAAGGGAAAAACATATAGTTAGTATATCTACGGTATCCAAAACACTTACATGGTATACCATATCTAAAAAGAGAATTTATGAAGCAATCCTCTTGGTAGTGCTTTAATTACTACATATAACTACAATACCTACATATGATATGTAGTAGGACTCCCACTTACCATATTGTGCAGGAGAGTACTGCCTCACCTCACCTGGCAAACAGCTCAGGTAATTGAAGCACCGCTCTAGTGGAAAGAGAGAGACATACAGAGACACGTCAGCTTTTCTCCATACTTCGCCACTTCTTGTGAGATCCAATCTAGGATTCATTATAATCTTCTATTCCTTTTGATGGTGTAGCCTCACATGTGATTTTGATGCCATTGTCGGGCACATACACCCCTTTGCCATCGTCAACTTATATCTAACAGATATTGGAGCCCCTCTGCCTGACCAACAAGTGCTCACTTGCCTAAAATATTTCAGTGGACCTTTATTTTTAGTTTTACCGTTCCACTTTTCGGTGCGGTATTGCTTGGCTGACTTTACATAATAGAGCCTTGTAACATTGGAAGCCATAATAATATGTAGATCTGCCAGTGCACTTTACCTGAGTTTTTTCATACAACAGTACTTCCAAAAAACCAATTCTATTGGATGCCCCTGCTTTAAACATACATACACATGTCTATGTTTCTGTTGTTTGAGTATTAATAAATAAATTAATAAATATGTGAGCTTTCATAACCTCTAATCTACTTGGGAGCGTCCATTCTCACAATAGGACTACATATCCCAGAATCCTTGGTGGTCATGTGATGACAACTGACACGCCCAGTTGAGGAAGTAAAACTGCACTGTTTGGCTTCGCGCGTTACCTCCCCTTACAGCCAGAGGGACGCTGGAGGTACCGACGGACAGGTGAGAGACATGCTCTTCTTGCCTGTCTGTCAGCAATCCTAGTAGCTGGATGCCGTTGTGCACGCTCGACACCAGTGTGCGCACTATTTATCCAGAGTGCTTTGACTGTGTTTACATCGAGCGCTGCTGCCTTTGTAGAGATTAAGCCCAGACTAAGCCCACAACGCGGTAAGAGTTAATTGACTCCAGGCGCACCAGAGCTCTGCATTATCAATCGAGCGCTGCTGCCTTTGTGAAGTTTAAACCCACAGCGCGGTAATAGACATCTGACTCACGGCGCACCAGAGCTCTGCATTGTTTATGTGCATTAGTTGTTTGCTCTCTCGCGTTGGGCTGCTGGTTAAAACCCACACGCGAGCAGTGTTTAAAAAGCGTCATTGCGGGTGTTTTGTACCGGCGCTCTCTTTATGTATATTATTATATTTTTTTATGTGTTTACACTTTAACGAGACACCTCCCAGACGATGGTATTGCTAACTAAATGCGCTCTAGTACAAATGCTGGAGTGTTCATGCTATAACTCTTATGATTAAAATACAGCCTCACAAGCAGGGATCCTGTCACGATGTCTACTAGTGGCAGTTCTCTAATGACTTAGTGATACATGCATGAGAAACTCAAAATGAGGCGCAGGCGAATCTCTTGCCTCACTTTTTGAGAACAGATATGCTTGTTCTTTGCACTGGCCTAATTGTCATTAAACACATTTTCAGGCCATCAAGGGTCTGTTCCTTGCCATTTGTTCAACTGCGGCCATAGCCTAAGCCAGGGCTTTTTGGCTTTTTTGACCTACTTTTAACACCAGTACAAGTTGTGATTAAGTGTGAAGTCAGCTGCTCGCTGACGTGTCTCTGTATGTCTCTCTCTTTCCACTAGAGCGGTGCTTCAATTACCTGAGCTGTTTGCCAGGTGAGGTGAGGCAGTACTCTCCTGCACAATATGGTAAGTGGGAGTCCTACTACATATCATATGTAGGTATTGTAGTTATATGTAGTAATTAAAGCACTACCAAGAGGATTGCTTCATAAATTCTCTTTTTAGATATGGTATACCATGTAAGTGTTTTGGATACCGTAGATATACTAACTATATGTTTTTCCCTTGTTTTCGACTATGTTTGTTCTCCTTCGGACTTCACAGCTGGGAGAATGATCCTTCACTAATACCCAGGTGATACCTTTTCCTTCTTTATATTTCCTTTACACAACATTAGCAGTAGCGACACAGGTCCTGAAGAATGCAGTGGATACCAGTGTGATCCGTAATTCCTGCTGAAACATGTCGACCAACCTGTTGGTAGCTATTAGTTAAAACTACCATTTTCGCTCTTTTTAAGTCTTAGAGACTCTGAGGTCTTCAATAAATAAGTACTTTCCTCAGAGCCATCTAATTTTAAATATCACTACCTTGCACCTTTGCACTATTTCACTTTTCCTCGCACTGCTTTTCAGTAGCCCCCTGCGACCCAGATATATCATCACTGGTTCCCATGTTGTCATTCATGACTAAACTCTTTTCCTATCCTTCATGGTTCGAAGGAACCCACATGATGAAAAGGGCGCCCAGGAAGAGCTACTGATGGGTATTTTTCAAAAACTATGAATGATGTACCCTGTCTAGTGAACTAGTATCTCTAGTTCCATCACATAGTCGTCCCTTGTGAATTCCATACCTTTGACCCTCCACTATTATTTGTATTGTATTCAATTTGCGACCCCATTGAGAATTGCAAATAGTGTCTCAGACACTGTTGTACTTTGGAAATTGCGACTCGCAAATTGCAAGTCGCAATTTCCAATGGCCGTACATCTGCCCCAAGTTCTCAAATTTAATTTCAAGACTTGAGGCTCCTAAAATGCTTTCTTAACTTTTATTTAAATAGCAGCAGTCAAGATAAACTGAGAAAACAACAAATCCCAAGAGGCTTACAGAGAACTAGCCAATGGGACACAAACTCTAGTCCATGGTAACCACCAATCAGCATGCAGCATAACCTATAATAATTTTTTGGACTGTGAAAAGTTCTCTTTTCTTGCTGCTCACAGTCAAGATAAGTATTATTTTTTCTCATCATTTCCTCATATTACTGCTACAGTTGTATTTTCATATTTATTCGTCTTATTGTTGCCTTACTTACATTAACTTTGTCCGGCATGTTCTTAAGTGCTGCCACTTTATTCCCCACAAGCTCTGTGTGTGATGCATATCCTATGCGCCTTCAACAACGTTCGCCATTTTGTCCTTGCGAAGACTCTCATTACATCAGGTTAGCCTCGGGATTTCCCGTCCTCAATTGCCTCGTTCTGTTTTCACCCTATCATTTCATTTATTATCCTTGCATGCCTTCTTACGGTCCAGTCTTAAGTCAGCCTTCTCCCCTCAAGCTCCGGTAAGTGTTTGTACTTCCAACTTGAGTCTTGGAGCTTCGTTCCTTTCCAAGGCCACAGTCTTCCATTGTCTCTCTGCCCCTTCCCTTTTCAGTTACAGGTTTTCCCTGACGTGTACACACCCTTAGGGAGGGGTCAGTGTGTTTTCTCCTCCTTCACATACTTTAACCCCTTTTTTCCCTGATAATTATTCCTAATATTTTTCCTTGTCCGCAAAACTTACTATGCTATTGTGCCTCATATCAATTTAACGTCTTTCTGATGTTAACCACATGACTGCTAAGGCAATTCCCCTCCTGTGCTGGAAAAGCTTGAAATGCTTTATTTCATGACGAGCTCAGCTCGTCATAAGCACACGACCAGTGTACTGCAGGACGAGCTGAGCTCGTCATGAGCAGGGAAGGGGTTAAAGACTTAGATATTTCTTCTCACCAATTCGCACCTACACATGTGCTGGTCACTATAAGCAAACACACAAAAACAAATGTATCTACAGTATTCTACCCATTTTTCCCTGATCATCCTAAACTTTGTGTTGAAACTTGCCTCCACATTTATGAACAACATACTGTTCCTCTCAGAATGTCCTACGACACTCCGCTTTTCTTCTGCTTTGGAAAACCCCACAAACCAATTTCTTACCCTACACTTGCCTGTTAGCAGTGAGCATGGGTCATGTCCCTGGTGGGGATGGATACTCTATTTTTGGGGCTCACTCTTCCAGGGGTGCCATGGCACTTAAAGCTTTTTGTGCAGGTTCCCATATTGACGACATTCTGAGATCCACTGATTGGTCCAGTGACAATGTTTTCGTACATTTTATTGTAAACCTGTACTTACTGCTTCTTTTGTTGTTATTAACATGCTTAAACAAGCATAATAGGAGCCGCCGGTCTTGCAATAAAATGTATATTTTCTCAGTAATTTGTGAATGAAAGTCTTAATTTTATGAAAGACACAGAGGCAAGTATTCACCCTGCTCAACATTACATTAACTTGGTATTTTTCCCAACCTGACAGTTGCACCTGCATTACCGCTGGCGTTGTCCTAATAGTGATCCAGTGGACCATCCGGCATCTTCTTTGAAGTCGATGTTTGTGGCTCCTTCTATCCTTCTGAATTTCCAGTTCTCTTGTTGGGGCAGAGATGCACAGACTTTTGCCATTATCTGGTCACTTTAGTTCTGGCAATTTCTTTTGTGTTCTTTATGTTTTCATATGTTTTCTAATTACTAGTAAATGCTTGCTTAAGAAAAGAGAACTGTTTTCAGTCAACATAGATATTATAGGTTATGCTGCTTGCTGATTGACTACGTTTTGTATCCCATTGACTAGTTGTCTCTAAACCTCTTGGGATTTTTTCTTTTCTCAGCTTATGTTGACTGCTGCTATTTAAATAAATGCAAGCTAAGATAGCATAATACTCACCTCTGTCTTTTTAATAAATTAAGACTTTCCTTCACAAATTACTAGGAAAATCTACATTATGAATCTACACTACCATGAAATCATAAATGACTACTGTGTGGAATGTGATATCCAGCAAGTAGCGACTTTCACATCCCACACTCGGCCCATCTACTACTCTTGCATGATACCTCAGCCATGATAAGAATGTCTTGTACTGATTCTGTCTATGCACTCTTTTAAGTACCATATGTGTTGTATGTAATCTAGATTGACTTTGTAATTATTGTAATGTTTTATTATGAAATGTTTATTGCTGTGTACTTTTATGGATTGCAATATATCCGAAATAAAGTCAATTTGATTTGATTTGATTTGAATGTCCACTCATAGACTTAGATGGCTGGCAACATCTCTGGCTACCCTAGAGGCCTGATTTTTTTGAGACATTAGAGAAAACGCATGACGGCTATTCTATTCGATCATTCTCTTTCTCTTGAACACAGCCTGTACAGCTAGGAGTTGTTAGAGTGATTAAGAATATGTAGGGACTCGGTATGTAAGATATTGCTTGCTCTCTCTGTAATTGGTAGTATACATTCTACTTGTCCATAGTGCCTTATGGGAGCACAGACAATGATAACAGTGGTACATCGTCAGGCATGCTAGAGAACTGCATGGGCTTTGCCTCCTCTCAGCACCATGTAGCCTAGCAATTGCAGAGTTTGAGTATTCTGTTCAGTATGTGGCAGCTATATATTCTCTCTTTTTTCTCTCCATTTATTCTCACCCCTCACTCTTGTCCTTTACACTAGACTGATGTTTGTCTGCTGTTAGAGCCTTCTCTTTTCAAGCTATTTGTAAATTATATTTCTTTTCATGCCAACAGCAGTAGGAACTGCACTAGTACCTATATGTCTGTTCTGTTTATCGTGTTTCAAAATGCTCTACTCATCATTGTTCCTACTGCTTTTATCATGAATATTATCTGCTGTTCACTCCAAGTCCAAAATAAAGAATTACTTTAAAATGGTGAGCAATAAAATGCGTTAAAAAAAGTACACTCAAAGTCAATGGAAACCTGGAAATCTTTAGTTGCATCATTTAATTTTGGATCTTTTCATATGTAGCTTCTGTTCAGGAAAGAACCAGCAGTATATCTTCCAGAGTGAATGCACATTCTGTGAGCTAGGTAAACACTCTAGTTCTACATTAGGCCTCTGTGATGCTCATAGACAGCTGTTGGTTGAAGAGTATGTAGTAATATGTGGGTTTGTGCTTAGATGAGGCTTATTCCAGGTACTGCCTGTGCATATTGTCAGTAGATACCAACCAATGAGGAGCCAAAGTAAATGTAGCATATTGCTAATGTACACCTGTCTGGTTCATGATATGCATTAATAATAGAAACACAGAGGCCCCGATTCACAGAACTAAATTAAGACAAAATCCTAAACTTACTACCATTTTGGTATTCACAGAAGGCACTTACTCATTTTGGTATTCACAGAAGGCACTTACTCATTTCGAGATTCACTGAATTTAGGAGTAGTAAAGTTAGGACTCCTAAATGCCTTCTGTGAATACCGACAGTCTTAAAGTTAGGATTTTTTTCAGTTTAGGAGTCCTAAAGTAGGAGTGCTTGGTACTGGCAACAACTTGAACGGAAAATGAAAACACCTGCATAACAGAGTCAACTGCTGAGCAACATAGAGGGAGCCGGAGCAAGTACAGAGGTCACCCTACATTCAAACAGAAGTGTACGTGAGTTGCAGTGCACTGAGGTTGGGGCACTAGAGCTAAGCGCGCTCATGTGTTAAAAATGACTATGATTGTGTCCATTTGGGATATTCCTGATGCCGAAGCAGTGGGGTGTGTTAGACCTGCATCATCTTCCCCATCCACACGGCCCTGCCACACAGTCTCAGGTGACATTGCTGCGCAACCTCTCCACAGCACAAAACTCAATCAGTGACGGTACATGGGTTACGGTGCACTGAGTCAGTGGCACCTGGAATGCTGAGCAGGGGATCAGGCAGATGATGGCATCCACGACAGGTCTGAGCAACTCTGTTAGTCTGCCAGTACCACTGTTTCAACTCTGGCAGATGGTGGTTGGAGTTGGCCCTGGCGATGGTGGCGTATGCCACCTGCGGTGATGTAACATCCGGGTAGGTCAGGACTCGATTTGATAGTGAGCCCTGGTGGTCCGTAGTTGAGGCCGGAGGCAGCGGACTCCGCAGGGCCACATACACATGGCATCAATGAGCCAAAGACCACAGTCACAGAGGTCATCCAATATTCATTCATACAGGGTCGCTGACTTGAGCTGCACGGAGATAGTGGCCCTAGATGCACAGCGGCCGGCACAGGCACACCGCCACGGGATCGTAAATTGCGGTCCACTGAGGTAGGCCACGCAGACTGAGTGGGTCCTCGTCGATGTCGAAGGTGAAGGTGAATGTGGTGGAGGGTTGCCGGGGACAGTGGAAGGTATCCTCCAGGGCATTATGCAGAGGGCAGAAGCTATCCGGAAGCAGCAAATGGAGGAGTGGAGTGCCACAGCCTTGTTGCCGCCACCAATTCGGTATTAGCTACATGAGGATGAAAACTACCCCCAGTCCATAGACTCAGACGACACCAATGTCCAACCAGAAACTCTCTATGAATGTCGGGGAACAGATTTTGTGGCACCAGGGCTGAGAGGGGATGCAGTCTGTGATGATTCCCGTACACTGAAATGAACTCCGTCATTGCTAAATCAAGACTCTGTGACCTACTGGACCACAGTGTGAGACGGAGGCAGTGGTCAGCAGTGGACCACAGCCATATGTCGTAGGCTCGCGATGCATAGAGTTAGTGACACCAGGGAGGTTGTCTGTAGTGTTCGATCACCTCAGTAACAATGACCTTTTTTTGCCTCTCAAATACAATGCGTCATCCTCTTACGCCTCTCCTTGTGTGCAATGATATGTACTCTGCCTTTGAATAATCGATGTTCAGTTCCAATTGTGTCACCTACTCGAGTGCAGTATAGGCCGAGAGCAGTAGTCCGCGTGGGCCCACAGAATCTTGCGGTTGTGATGCACTACTAAGACTGAAGGGAGTATGGTGACATAAACTCAGCCATAATTAATGTGCTCTGCCATGGTGTAATCAAGACTCACTTCCAAATGTGTGACCTACTAGTCCGCTGTGTCAGCCTGTAGAGTATGTCAATGAGAAAGGAGTACTGTGATCCTTTCTTGCAGAGGCCGTGAGGGTCGTCGCAGGTTGCCAGGGTCGCGGGCCTCAGGCTTGGAGCATGCACCGGCACATGGTGGGCCCTCTTTGACACATGCCAGTGTTGGCAGGTGGGCATTGAGGCCTGGGTGTGCAGGGGCGGGTAATAAAAATAATAATAACAATAAATAACTTATAAAGTGCATGGCTACTTCCTATAGAGGTGTCCCAGCGCTAGTGGTGCTATCGACATACTCTCCTGAAAATTTGTTCAGAGTGTAAGACAGGTTCGGGGACCAGCATCCCTGGGTGCAGCAGGCGTATAGGATAGCAGGCAACTCTGCTCATGTCAACGGCATGGTCATTGTGGCGGATGAAAAGCCTTTTGACATCTATGATCATTTGGCTGTTTTACAGGATCTAAATCAATCCAGGACAGAACTAAGTAAAGTCCACCTGAAGCAGACTGCCACTGGGGAAGTCAAATCAGTCACGGCAAGACCTGTCTGCATCCTAAAAGTCAGAGATCTGGTCAGAGAAAAAATAGCACACAAGAAAGAATTTGGGCCATCTTACAGAAAACCTGTACCGGTCCTAGCCATTGACGGAACAATAACTGTACTTCTGCTGCCTCTTGCCAGAAAAAAGGAGAACAGATTTGTCTCAATTGACCAAAGCAAACCACACTATGTGGCCTATACTAAGCAGTAGGCCGCGTGGACTCCAAAGTAGCAGACGCCCTTCTCTCGCTACTATTCAAGAATTTCAAACTGAAAGACTCATCACGTTCGAAGAGTCACCTGTACGGAATGAAGGACTATGCACCTGGCTTCTTCATAAACTTTGATACGTTTTCTTTGGTTCCAATGAACCTGAAAAGACGCCAGCCCAAAAATCATGCAAGCAGAAAGTTAAAGACTTTTTGAACTTTCTTATAAATACTTACCTGGTGTCACCATGGGTAGAACTATGGGTATCTTCTGGGATTATTTTCTTTTTTTCTGGTTAAGCTTAGTGATAGTTTTTAACATGCTTATTAGTGGACAATACATCCAGCAAAGCTCTGAAGCCCAAAAAGCGAAAAGAATTTTGAAACCTCATCAATCATCTCATCGAGAAGAAAGAGACCTGTCACCAGTGAACATTACAGCAGTTCCTGTACCCGATGGTATAGTTTCGGACAAGGTTGATTTCGACATATTTGGCCCGACTGAACTTTTAAAAATTCCACATTTATTTAATATATCATTGAGTAATATCATTACCTCAAGTACATTTTCTGACGATTGGGTTTTTGAAACTGTGAATAACATGTCTGATTTAGAAAAATCTGCTGCATTTTCTAATAGTGAAATATTGGAGAGCTCAGCAGATTATGAATCTATGTTCTGTTATCAACATTATGGTAATCATTTTTTGCATAAATCTGCTAATCCTAGAAATGTATTCACATACCACCAGTGGGAACATGGTCCAACACCGCCAAAAGGCAGTTCAAAAACATTTGCACAAAATGTTCCATATTTTTCGGGGTTCAATATGTCTGGCCCAGCCTCATATTATTATAAGGTTGCACCAACATCAGCACATGAAAATATTTTAACAAACACCAAACAGATTTATTCTGCATCCTTTATTGCCCAGTTCTCTGAACAAGGTTACAACTTATGGGCACTATAGAATGGCAAGTGCAGGGTGCTGAAGCTTTATTTATAGCATGCCTCATCCCTCAACAAATATTGTTTTTGAACAAGACGGTGCAGCAGACATCTTGTCTTGGACTAGCCAAAATCAAGGACTTGAACACACGTCGGATGCCAACACCATCAGTAGCTGAGGGTAATGAAACATCACAAGAAGGGGTTACATTATATGACATCAAACAATACAACAGATCAGACCCCGATTGGAGGAAATGGTTGATTTGGCCCACAGACACCAATAGCTGTCAATCTAGATTCTTGGGTAGGACTGAAGGGTTCAGTATCCATAGGCCAGTTCCAAGCTATGTACAGAGACAAAATCCAGGGGTACTGACATCCTACGGTGTTGGGAAGTTGTGCCTTAATTGGCCAGAAACCTCAATACTCACAGAAATGAAACAACACTTATCCTTACTCACACGAGACATGGATCTTAAGGATTTTTTACTAGGTCCCAGGAAGCCATGTCAGAAACGTTTCATATATGCTGGCATTTACGCTGCCTACAATGAAATCTGAAATATACCCCAAAAAGAGGCCGCACAGAGAATGCAGAAAATTGACTGTATTAATTTAGAGAAATCTCTAGCAGTGGTAGACAGTGGGTTAACAACATTGACCTCCGGGATATATTCCATAGGCAAGATTGTATCTTCTGCAATAGACATCCTAGAACAAGATTTGGCCATATTACAACACGGGCAATCTCAGTTACGTTCTATCATGTTATTGAGCTGGATGCTGCAATCTTTGCGTTCAGGCTATGTGCCTTGGCATTTTATAAACAGTATGTCTCTGTTTTCTTTATACAATCTAACAGATAAACAGATAGAAATGACACAAAGGGGAACAAAATATACAATGCTGTGTAACGAAAAATTGGATAGATTACCATTCACAGTGGCAGAATCACCACACACGAATGGCTAATCCATGGCCACATAACTCTACCGGTCACTACTTTTCAATCTCACTAATGCCTTGAACAAAAGCAGAAAAAACAAGGGTGGCTGGGCCCAATGGGAAGGAGGGTAGGCAGGGCCACACTATTATGAATTCGAAAAAATTGCCTATGCCTCCAAACTAGTTAAGGTACACACTAGTTTAAGTACAAGTAAACCACAATTTATTAGTTTACTCAAAACAGTTGATGTTTTCAATTTGTATTTAATTTACAAACACAAAGGAGAAATTCAAAATACACAGAACTAAGACCACTATCAACTTCATGTCTTAGCCATATGCAATTTCACAAACATTTAATACATACAAACAGTGAACCAAACATATATTTGACATTTACCAAAAAAGTGACTTCTTACCAAAAAACAAATATCACCGTAAATGAATTCTAACAGATGGACATAAATAACCTTATACATTTATGAATGAAGGAAAACTTTTTACAAACATTTACTGAAACACGGGGAGAAAAAAGAACAAATTGTTTTCAGAAATAGTTCAACTCCCACAGCCTGAGCAAGATATAATCAATTGAATATCAGGAATATGGCCCCTTTCTGCGTCAATAACAATGGCCAACTGGCCAAGAAAGAAGGGGGGTGCCGACGCGTTTCGAAACCTGATTAAGGACTTGCAGGATTCTCGTCAGGGCAGTATGAGTCTAGTCCATGGGAACTGTTTAAAATGAAGAACAAAGCAAAATGTTTGTTAAAAAGGGGGTCCTCTAGCCACTACTCTCAAGCCAACTCGAGTGCCGGAATAAAGCATACCTTATGTTTATCCTGCCCACGGTCAGTCCTGTTTATGAAGAAATGTCGTCTAGGCTTTGTGGTCTGCACTGCAACAGAGTAATAAGTATATTGAGTCCTGTGTAAGAACACGGGAGAGCCTAGCCAAGGCATGCGTGTCAAACTGCTGTTTGTTTACCTGTGTTTACTTTTGGGGTCTTTGCGATTCTGTGCGATATCTTAGCCCACTGGGGGTTATATTCGTGCTATCTGCAACAAGTAGACAGAGCGCGTATAAGTCAATTGCTTGCTTACCGACACACTAATGCACCAACGGTGGAATAAAACGTGACTAGGTTCACTTACTTGGACATCGGTCCGCGAAGACCGCAGTTGGGGTTCTAATTCTACAATCGTTTTTATCCAAAACAGTGACCCGTTTAGTGAATCTGTGGGATTAAGCAGAGGGACGTGTAAACGCATTGAAGCGCTATTTTTCAAAGCTTAAATACAACAGAGTTCACAGTCCCCGTTGTTTATGGCTTCCCTGCTTACCGCAATTATTCAGGAACTCCGCTCAGTGTACTCGCTCCAGAACAGCAGGCAGAGGGATGTGAGTGTCCCTGGCAAACGCCGGTTTGGAGATCCCGGACCATGTGGTTCGTAGCGGACCAATCAGACAAGCAACCAAGTTGTGGTGCTTTCTGGGGCCTGTAGTTTAAGAAAAACGATCCATTCTTTTAGAGAAAATTACAAATGCATTTTGGGGCATGTAGTCTCTAAACGGGGAAAGTTAGTTATGCCCTATTTATTTCACTGAGGCTATTCAGGCCTTTGTTGACACTATCAAACTTGAGGATTAAATATGCTTCCCTACGCAACAACATTGCGTCCACGTCTTGGAAGCGTTTGGGATCAATCCATACTAGTGTGGTCCATTTGAAGTCATTCTCAGAGTGGCCGTTACTGATAAAATGTTCCACCATGGGAGCAGTCAAAACTTTTCTCTTGAGACGGGATCGATGTTGGGTAATCCGAACATTGATGGGCTGGTTAGTTTTGCCTATATATACTCTGTTACACGGGCAAACCACCGCATAGACGACATTGCGAGTTTTGCAATTCGTGAAGCAATCATGCTTCCATCTGATGCCATTGTTCATGAATGTGATGCCTTCTAGCGTATTGGAACATGACACACAGTTGCCACATTTGTGGTGCCCACAAATTGGTTTGAGCTTCCACTGTGCAACAAGGTCACTTTTGGGTGCTGCGATGTGACTGTCCGCTTTGATTAGATGTTGTCCTATGCTTCTATTCTTACGCATAGCGAAGATGGGTTTAGAGAGGGGATACTCCAAAGTCTCCAGTAGATGCCAATTGTTTCGAATTATATTCTTCAATTGGTTTGTATGTTGAACAAAAGCAGGCAGGCAAATATAAAAAAATGGGTAAGGAATACATTAAGGAATCTTGGGAATTACCATCCAGATTTTGATGCCGGAGTAGGGATTGAGAAGTGTTTCTCAGTGGTACAAACTGTGAGAGCATTTTAATTGGATTGCTCATATGTCATTTTACTACACAGGGCTTGTAATGGTTCTGTGGCGTACTTGTCCTGTCATCTGAGGGGTGCCCCAGCTGCCGTGATTACTCAGCATTCGGGCTACGTTCGAATGGGAGTTACTTGATGCTGGACGGGCAAGACGGCTGCAGAATACTCCTGGGAATTGCATATCCGGTAACCGTGAGTTCCAGGTTTACTTGTTGTATGCAAGTATTGCTTCCACCGACACATACAGCAGTCAGGGAGGGGCCATTATGGCCTTCACTGAATGTTTCTTTAACACGGTTTGATACTCTAGGCAGAATGAAAGCCATGCTTTTACAGATGTCTGTGCCCTTAACCTCCGCTCGAGAGACTTTTGAACTCGTGATCGCAAGGTCTTCAGCTGAGATACAGGTGCTTATTAATACAAATTTCCCTTTCCATTTCGTAGAAATGGTGATTTGCATCTTTAACATGTATGATACGACTGGCATTGTCCAGTTTTTTAATATCATAGGTTCTGGACTTCTAAGCACCTTTCATACAAGTACTTGGAGTTATAGGGACGCACGCTGAAGTAAGACATCTTGCATTGTTTTAACTCGACACAGCGAATTCCAATTTTAACAGCTTGCTCACATTGCACCTTACCTGCACTCCTTTGACCTCACTTTAATCCGCGCAGCTCCCTGGTCCACCACGGGATTTCCCGCTTGTTGTGGACGGAGAATTCTGCACCATCAAGCACTTCCGGGCAGGAGGCGGGTGGAGGCGGTGACGCACAGTTAGCAACCAGCTGCTTAAAACTACTTAAATTCCATGCCAGATGCTTCGCGCAGCGGACGCGCGCTGAAGTAAGACTTCTTGCATTGTTTTAGCTCGACACAGCGAATTCCAATTTTAACTTGCTCGACCAATTTTAACAGCTTGCTCACATTGCACCTTACTTGCACTCCTTCGACCTCACTTTAATCCATGCTGCTCCGTAGTCCACCACCGGATTTCCCGTTTGTTGTGGAGGGAATATTTTGCACCATCAAGCACTTCTGGGCAGGAGGCGGGGGAGGCGGTGATGCACAGTTAGTGGCCAGCTTCTTAAAACTATTTAAATTCCATGCCTGACGCTTTGCGCAGCGGATGCACGCAGTGGGTGCAAGAAGGCGCGCCAAAGGCAAGCCCGTCTGCGCCCGTCCGCACCTGGACGTCGCCAGGAGCCAGGGACTCTGGTCAATTTATTCCTGAGCAGAGCCCTCCCCCCTTCGGTCTAATACTAGACAAGAGTCACTGGATTTAAGGGCTGACTTCACCATCTCATGCCGGACGGAGTCCTGGCCAATCCCAGAAGGCTACTTCTCTTGCCGAGCATTTCGGATCCAGGGCAACTCTGCTGAGACAACACCGATTCATGAGGCACCTTATTGTCTTCCCCCCTGTGTTAGTCCCCCCAACCCTAAACCCACCATCTTTCCTGCCTGTGCTATGGGCAAACCCCACGTTTCAGGCGAAACCTTGTTCCACTAGCCAACTGATTAAACAACTACAATACACTTTAAGGAGGGAATCAACCAAAGGCTTCATGCCACCACCCTCATTCAATACCACAAGGCCAAGTGCATACCGCGAGGTTTGCGTATTGCATTACGTCCAATGTTGTTTAAATTTAACAAACCTTTAATGACCATGTGGTTTGCTATTCTTAATAAGTGTTCTTTTGACCTTATACTTTTAATAAAAGAAGAGTTATCAGACATATTGAAAGAGTTTGAAACAGAAATGTATGATCTTAAGACGGATCTATCTAAAAGAATGACTTCTGAGGAATTAGATAAAAAACTTAAAGATCTGAATGAAACATTAGAGGCACATGCTAAGGAGGTTCATGAGCACAAGTTACGGAAATTTAGACGTGACACAATTGATTATAAACTTGATGAAGTTTATAGTTGGGCAGAGGTATATGCGCAATGGCGTAAATTTAAGAAACCTGAGGCTTCAACATCAGAGGAGAGCATTGCTACGGAGTCTGATACGTTACCATCACGTCCACCTATTAACACATTAGTAAGGACAGGTGAGGTATGTTATGTTATGTTATGTTAAAAATCTTATAACGCGCACGTTCACCGAAGCGGTTTCTTGGCGCTCATAACAAACACAGTGGACAAGGGTAGATGGTTACTCAAAGGCAGCTTTAAAAAGGAACGTTTTTAATGTCTTACGGAAGAGCTCATAGGAGGAACAGTGAAGAAAGGAGGACGGGAGAGAATTCCAAAAGGAAGGGCCTAGAAAGGAGAAGCGTAGACCACCATGTTTCTTGTGTTGGTTGTGGGGAATGCACAAGAGATTGTCGGCGGAGGAGCGTAAGTTACGAGTTGGTAGAAACCGCTTTAACTTGGAGGAAATAAAAGCGGGCGCCAGATTGTAAAGAGCTTTGAAGATAGTGCATCCGAGTTTAAAGGTGCACCGTTTGGCCACTGGAAGCCAGTGAAGGCTCCTCAGCAGTGGGGAGACATGCTGGTGTTTAGGCTGGTGGAACACCAAGCGGGCGGCCTGATTCTGAATCAGTTGGAGTCTCTGGAGCTGGTAAGCAGGGATCCCCACATATAAGATGTTTGCAAAGTCAACCTTGGAGATGACTAGAGCCAAGATGACTAAAATGAGTGCCTCTCTGGTGAGAAATCGACAGATCTTGCGGATCCTGCGCAGATGGAAGAAGCAGGATGATGTTACTGCCGAGATCTGCGATACAGCAACCACTAGTGGCACCCCTAAACCGTCTTTTTTGGAATCAGGCAAGTCGTCAAATCACCCACCCGAAGAGCAGGGGACCGGCAAGTCCGGAGAACCCAGAGGGGGCATGGGATCAAAAAAGCCGGAAGGTGCACGTCGCAATCCGAAGAGGAACTAATTATGAATATTTCCAGTGCAGAATTAACAAGGCATGAAAAAGCCATTCTTAATAAGGGCATGTCCTTTGTTCCGACATACCACACCAATAGTTTGGAAACTGAATTCTCACTGTTCAAGTTTATGCGCAAACTTAGGTTGCACTGTTTTTTTCACCATGTAGCACAAGTGTCTCCTACCGAAGAGGTCACTACTGTTTCTCAAAAGGTTTTCAAACCTAAAAGCACTTTGATACCACCAATGTCGCACAAAACATGGGATCTCTTTGAATTATTAATTAAAAAGGATCTAACAGACATACACCGGAAAGAACACAAACAGAAGAATCTGTCAATGAAAGAACAAGCGACTTTACGGAATTTAGCTAAGAACAACAACCTGACGTTCCAGCCAGCAGATGAGGGTGGAGCGTTAGTAGTCATGGACACTATTTACTAAGAATCAAGGTTGAACAACATGTACGGAATACAGACACATACCTATGTCTAGAATCTGACCCCACCAGTGCTTTCCAGTTGACTTTATCACAAATTCTTACCAAAGCTAAAGATTTGAGTTGGATTGATGAGAATACATATACATTTTTGACGTCTAAATACCTCAAGAGACCACATATTTACATGCTCCCCAAGATGCATAAGGAGCCAGTGGATCCCCCATTCTGACACATCGTGGCTGGATGTGGATCACTACACGAACCTGTAGGGAGGTTTTTAGATCACTATCTGCAACCATTAGTTCAGCAATGGATTACATATGTGCAAGACACGACAGACTGTCTCAACAAACTGAAGAATGTTGAAATTCCAGAATCTACTGAATTTTGGTTGGCAACTATCGACATATCTGCACTGTACACATCCATTCCTCATGGAAAAGGTTTGGAAGCAGTTGAGTGGTTACTTCTGAGACATGATATGAGGAGACTCTCAACATTTTGCTTCTGGAATTACTCCAATTTAGCTTGTACCGCATCTACTTCTCTTGGAAACAGCATTTTTATTTGCAGAAGACTGGTACCTCTATGGGGTCTACCGGGGCACCAGCGTATGTGAATACGTTTATGGCTAAGTTTGAAGACACCCTATACTACATAAAAAAGCATGAACGGATCATCTTGTGCTTTACCTACAGTACATTGATGACATTTTGGTTCTTTGGAAGGGGACAAGGCAAGCGTTGGAAGATGTACTTATCACACTAAATAATTGCCACACACACATCAAATTTGAATCCTACTTGTATCAGTTATTTGTATATTTTGATTGAAAGAAAAGGTAACAACCTGGAAACCAGAGTATATAGAAAATCTACTGATAGGAATAAAGCCCTACACTATCACAGTTTTCCTGCACCTGCACTAAAAAAACACTTACCTCTGTCACAATTTATTAGAATCAGAAGAATCTGTTCTGATGAACATGAGGGCAGGGCAAGTATCGAGGAAATGTCTCAGGCGTATTTGAAGAGAGGCTACCTGCCGGAAGTTATTGAGAATGCAAAACAGAGGGCTTGCATTCGGGATAGAGAACAACTGTTGAGCAAATCACAAAAAGAAGGTAACCAAGAGAGAGGTGTGTGTTTTTAAATACTCCACTGCTTCGAGAGACATCAAACGGTGTATCAACAAACGTTGATTATTGAGCAAGAACAAGATTTTTAGGAGGTTTTCATTGGTCTACCTATATTTGCCTTCACAAGATTAAAAAACATTAAAGAGCTCTTAAAAAAGAAATCTCAGACTGTGCGTCACCCAGAACAACTAAGGATGCGGAAGTGCCACAACTGTGGTCATTGTGGCAACGTGATTGTAGGTGATAAGTTTGCACATCCACACACTGGCAAACTGATTAAGCTTAGGCACACATCTGACTGCAAAACGAGCATGGTCATATATTCCACTAAGTGTATATGTGGGCTCGTATATGTCGGGTGCACATCCAGGAAGGTAAAAGTCAGGTTTATGGAACAGAAAAGTATGATCCGTACGTCGAACACAAAATCATGGTTAGCGGTACGCTGGATAGAGAAAACAATTCCACAGTTACACTTCACAATTCTTGAAAAGGTGTCTGTATCACTGGAAAGTGATACCCCCAGGTATCTTACACAAAGAGAAACATTTTGGATTCACTTTCTGAATACCATGAATCCTTGTGGATTGAATGATAAGATTGAATTTTCTTGTTTCTTGTAATGTACAACGCATTTATTAGGAAATTTTGCATGTTGTCACACTCATTTCATCATGCATTTTTGATACATAATGATTGTTGAGGAATAATTGTTTTGTCTATTTAAATTCAAACCACGCAAAAATTGTCATCTAAACACACGTTTTATATTGGGCTACTGTACACAGAATAACATACACCTTCTTTACTGACCATTACACTCATAGAGGTTAGTATATGTATGGCCTTCTTTCACTGAGATAGTACAATGCAGTGGGTAGTTTAGTTCTGTAGACTATCCATAATGGCAGACGCCTTCTTTGGAGGGAAGTGCAGCGTTGAATGTTGTCTGTCCTTTGTGTTGATGCAAGCCTACCTCACACGTGGAAGTTTAATATGCGGTAATGTCGGGCTCCCCGACAACTAGAAAGGCACTATTGCAGAGCTCGCAGAAACCCCAATTAACTGTAAGCGGCAGTCCGTTTGGACGTGAGGTGAACTCAATGGATATTGAGCAGTGGTAGTTATTATGGCTTTTTTCTCCGCAGCACTTGTGTGGATAATAACTCATTGCGGATCGTTTATTGAAATATGGGCCAGTCCAGGCATATTATAGTATGCATCACTGTTTGGTGTTCTTTTGAGCTGAGGTATTTTGAGTACTCGCATTTGGCCATATGAGACCTCTTCCCGTTGTGCGCTGATTACTTCTAGTTTTGTTGTTGACAGTAGAGTCCTTTTCATATTGAACACGCATTCCTACCTAGAGGTATTTGGTTGGTGGCCCTTGGTGCCGGTGAGTGTTTTTGTTAGCAGTATGTATAGTATTTTCTTTGCACGGTGACAGTTGGTGCTCTCATACTTTGCCTTCGCACCCTTGGTATTTTCTTTCACCACTAATTTCTGATGTATTACAGCATGAGTTTACACTTTTTGCGTGATTTGAACACAGCGTGAGTTTACACTTTTTGTGTGATTTAAACACTGTGTTTGCAACACTGGTGTAGTTGCGTGTATATTGATTGGAACATTTATATACACAGAACTGTGGTTTTGGACCTAATAACGCTCAGAATAATTGAATTTGTTTATAATTGATGTTGGTTTTGTTCATATGATGAGAATCAGAAACATGTGTAATATTTGCATTGGGAGTTGTGAATCTTGAAACATTTGTTCTGAAGCTTTAAGAATCGAATATTCAACAAAGAAAATACATCTACAGTGTGTTGAACTGTGAAGATGGTTGCAGCATCTTTATTAAATTTGAGAGTTATACTTTATATACAATAATGTGTTGTCTCTACTGATGTGTGCCACCAACAGTTTGTGATTTTTGAAGAGCACTGTATGACATATGTTTTGATGGAACAATTTTCATTCATACTGATAGGCGTATAATTGACAAATCTGGTTAAAGAATGGCATACCTTATAGGATTGGTGAATAGTACGTCCTCATGTTCAAGCAGGTTCTGTTTGAAATAAAAACCCAGCGTTAAGCCACAGATGGGATGGAAAAGTTTGCTATGTAATATTCGATCCCTGCCCAAGCATCACACTGAGGTTTGGGATCTACTGTCCTCAGCGCAGCCTGAGCTGGGGTTCCTTACAAAAACCTGGCTTAAGCCTCATTCTGTCCCTTCCATTGCACTAGCAATACCCGGAGGCTACAAAGTTATTAGGATGGACAGACAACTGAAGGTGGGGGGTGGAATTGCTATTGTTCACAAGGATAGCATTAAAGTCACCACACTGGATCAGCTCTGCAATGCTAGTATGGAAGTCCTAGTCTTTCGAATAGATTTCTCCCCCCAAGTCAGTTGGAAGGGGGCTTTAGTCTATCGACCTTCAGGACCCTTAGCTGAATTCTCATTACAACTCACCGAATTAATAGCCTCCCACGTGATTGAGTGCAGCAATTTTGTACTATTAGGGGATTTTAACATTCATAGTGAATGCACCTCTAATGCTGACTCACAGACACTTCTGGCAGACCTAGCCCTCTTGGGATTATCTAAGCTCAATGAAGGATCTACTCATATAGCTGGCCACACACTAGACATTATCTTTTCGAATTCACCCGGGAATCAGTGTGAGCCCCCCCCCAACAACTAACTTGGTCTGAACAAGCATTAAACAAATTTTCTATGCAGGGCTCAAGAGAGTTAAGGGACCTAACCCTGTTACATATGCCACATGCAGAAAATGGCTGAAAATCACCCCGGAGAGCTTTCAAGCCTATTTCTCAATACCTCAGATTATTGCATCTGACAATATAGAGGAAGCTTTGGCCGAATACACCTCTGCTGATTTCATGGCCATTGACCACCTTGCACCATTGAAATCACTGCCAAGTCACCGTATACGTCCTCAAACAGCTTCGTTCTCTCCCCAGCTGCGAGCACAGAAACAACTCTGTAGGAAATAGGAGAGACGTTGGCGCACTACCCACGACGACAGGGATAAAGATCGGTTTCTGGCCATCCTGTCTAGCTACCATAAAAATATAAAAACTGTGCGTGAGACCCATATTGCATTAGGCTGGTAGCACCCCTAAAATCTTACATCACATCCATCAATCTTTCATCAACCCTAAGTCCTTTGAGAACCCTGAGGCACCTACGCATACGTTATGCAACGATATTGCACAATATTTTTCGCAGAAAATAGAACTCATCTACGAAAAGACCGTTTCACCAGGAAACCTACCCCTGGCCTCAATGACACCACACCAACCAGTACAGGTAACCCCACAGTTGCTAGAGTGCTTCCCTCCATGACATCGGTAGCAGTAGAATTTTTGATCAATAAGGTAAAATCAGGGTACCCCTCGACCTTATTCCAGCCAAAGTTGTCACCTCTTTGGCCCATCAATTGTCTCCCTCAATTGAATTTTTCCTCAACCCCCCTCTGAGAGAGGGCCACGTTCCGTCAGAATGAAAAGCAGCACTGGTAAGGCCTATTCGTAAGAACACCAAGGTTCCTTTAACAGATCTTTCCAATCTCCAACCCATCTCGCTTCTTCCCTTCCTGAGCAAATTATTGGAGAAACATATCAACAAACATCTCTCCAACCACATAAAACTCACTGGCTGCTTAGACCCCTCCCAGTCAGGCTTTAGGCCCAAATAAGCACCGAATCAGCTCTGCTAGCGCTCACGGATAACATCAGGATGACCCTTTATAGAGGCCATTCTACGATTCTGGTGCTGTTGGACCTATCTGCCCCGTTCTAAATGGTCTCAAATCAGTAATTGCTCAGGAGATTGAAGGAGGTTGGACTAAGAAACTCTGCCATTCAGTGAATGACGAGCTTTCTATCTGCGCGCTCCCAGATCGGCAACCTAGGCCCTTATCAGTCAGCACCAATAGAATTGTCCAAGGGAGTGCCTCAGGGCTCATGCTTGAGCCCCACATTGTTTAATATCAATGTTGCCCCCTTGGCCAATCTCCTGAGGACATATGGGTTCACCCCCATATCTTAAGCCGACGATACACAGCTGCTCTTTCCATTCGACAAACTTACTCCATCTGTACAGTGGTCTTCTCTTCTGGTATGAGAGCCATCTCACACTGGATGAAGAGCGGCAGACCCTGATGCAGAGGTCTAGCCCGGGACCAGGGTTCAATTCCCCGCCTCGGGTCTTGGGCTCAAAAATTCCACGGACCTGATAATTCTCGCCTCGGTGCCTATTCCAATCAGGGAGTCCCACTCTGCAAATCTGGGCAATAGCTTGCTTAATCTCCACAACGGCCCCACGACGCTAAGGATGCCTGGCCTCCACCTTGGGGGTGTCCAGGAGTGGACGCCTCACAGGGAAAGCCAGGATGGGTTCCACAGCGGTACTCGTACAAGCGCCTTGAGACCCTTGCGGGTGAGTAGTGCGCTATACAAGTATCAATTTACATTTTTTATTATGGACGCCTGAATGGTGGCCGGCTGATCTGGGTGCTCCCCTGCCCCCAAATCCACTGTTAAGATCTTAGGCATCCGTTTGGATCAAGCACTTACTCTGAAGAAGCATGCTGCCCAGACTGCTGGCTTTCCATACTTTGGGCCTACTCCGCTGAGTCTTTCCTTTGCTTCCTGATTCTACTCGGAAGACTCTGACTCAGGCACTTGTATTAAGCCGTCTGGACTACTGCAATGGTCTGCTGATCTCTGCTAAGGAGGCCTCGCTCAGCAGAATGCAGGTAATCCAGACAGGGCGGCACGATTGGTCTTCAATGTCCCACCAGAACTGCCTCCCGCCCTCTTCTCTTCCAATACGGCAAGGGGTATGATTCAAAGTGTGCTGTACTATCCATAAGGCATTGTCCAATCTAGGTCTCACCTATCTCTCGGAGAAATTTACACCATATCTACCTTCCAGGCCTCTCTGTTCGGGGTCCAAACATCTTCTTGTGGTCTTTTGAGTTAGGAAGGCCAGATTAGGGAGAAAAGCCCTTTCCCATCTAGGCCCCCACTATTGGAACGAGCTCCCCCTACATTTGAGACAATGCCTTGATCATCTGCAATTTAGGAAGCTGCTCAAGACAACTCTTTTCTGTCTCTGATTCAGCTCTAGTAGCACTACTTTCATGCTGCTCATCTGAAGCGCAGAGATACCCTTCCGGGGGTCGATTCAGGCCCTATATAAACAAATAAATAAAAATAAAATAAAATACCAACCTTCATACACTCCGTATTCGGAAACATCTTTGGAGGACTTCCGCTGATTCTGTTTCAAATAGCAGGCATCCTGATTGTCTTCTACCTGCTACGCAATAGATGTCCCAGTCACCAAGGAGATGGAAAAAGCACTCCTGGAGCGGAAATATCATAACCGAATGGTACAATACCTAGGCATGCCTCGCCTGAGAGAACAAAGTGTATCTTGGTTCCTGTCATTTGGACCAGTCTGGATGGACTGCATCTTTCCTGTCCTCCAATGCCTGTTTTGTTGAGAAGAATGCGTGTTAGATCTTTGTTCGACACTCCCATCCTGTTTTCAGCCAGAGGTGAATGCTCTACTGGACCCAATACCGGCCCATGTTCTGCAGTGTCATTAGCGCATCCCAATGTTGTTGGCGGCATTCCTTGAGGCACCACAGGCTGCAGCTACACCTGTTGGTATGAACACCGGCTCTTCCACTAGCACCCAGGCTTTTGACAGCGCACAGGCTGCCCCAGCACCGGATGAAGGACAGCGTAGAAGATCATCTGTGCTCAATTGGCGTACTCTTTGAGGTGTTACAAGGGCTGTCTACTGCAGAAGCAGTGAACAGAAATGTTGCGTCTACCAGCCAGGACACATAAACAATTGACTACTTTTGGCTCGTCGTGTGCTGAAAGAAATGCACCTTTTTTTAATAACAAGCACAGTTTGGGTCTCAAATACAAATTTGACATTCCCTTTCATTTATTGGGCATGAATGACTTTCTAACGCTTATAGTGTTTCAGACTATAACAACAGACACTTTTAGAACTAGGGCCTGCAAAACGTTTTTCAAAAACAATTTTAACTGAAGAAATGTTTTTAACACTTTAGTGCGTACTAATATCTAGTTAGAATGGTAGTCATTCAATCAATCAGGAGTTTGTTAAAGCGCGACTACTCACCCGTAAGGGTCTCAAGGCGCTAGGGGTGGGGGGGTGCAGGTTCCATTCCATCAAGGAGGGGGTCTGTCGAAGAGCCAGGTTTTGAGGTTTCTTGCAAAGATGGGGAGCGATGTTGTCTGAGGTGGAGCGGAAGGGCGTTCCATGCTTTGGCCGCGAGGAAGGAGAAGGAGCGGCCTCCCGATCTGGTCTTTTTGGTGCTGGGGACCACGGCGTAGGAAAGCTGGGCTGATCGTAGGGTCCTTTGGGGTGCGTGAAATTTGAGTCGGCTGTTCAGGTATGCTGGTCCGGTGCCGTGGAGGGCCTTATACGTTACATATGTCGTCCAGTCGGAAGATGAGTGGGTGTTATATTCCATTCAGGTACCCCACATAGGTGCAGGAAAAACTGCAACCTTCTACCTATATCTTTCATTACATGTCATACATAACGGTTCATAGGGACTGGCCTTTTACCTAGATACAACACTGCATTCAGAATGTGGGTTTTTCCCTGGTTCGACACTCATACATTATGCATGAGGCTTTTGGAAGCACAGAAGGACTCACAGCAGGACACACATCTTCTGTATAATCTCTATGTTAAAGTACAAGCCCAACGTCATCCTTGAGGCCGACACAGTAACACAACAAGGTAGGACCCCTGGGGAGACCTCTGGGTATATATACATCATGTCTCACTTAGACACTCAGAGGAGACCATGACTTCCCGGCTGACACACTGACCAGAGATTCTGAGGTTCCTGCATACAGATGCTCCAGCTAGCAGTGGTCTAAACATCCCTTGTGGGGTGTCCAACTCGAGACAGGACAGGGTCCCATATTCTCTCCTTACTCAGGTAATGTGATTGACTAGACCTTAGAGGGATTCTTGGCATACCGCATAGCGCATAGTGCATAACACCTACACCGATGCTAGGTACATTTAGGTACCTCTAGTTAGAGAGACATCGTAGGAGTACGCACTTTATTATGTTTGTTATGTACTTGTATATATTCATGATTACTGCAAAATTCCACCTCCAATGCCTCCACCCCCAATACCAATACCACACTGCTACTGTCTAATGGTTGTTACAGGAAATCTAATCTACACTAGAATAACAGCTGTTCAATAAATACTTATTGTAACGGCCAGACTGCTTATTCTGTGTATCTCTGAACTAAGTGAACGAGTGACTAAGCGAAAAGTAGTATATTCTTTCCACGATCCTGAGGGAACAGGGTTGTAATTGTTCTGAGGTGCCAGAAACTACTCTCTCCCCAATAAGAGGAGACTCTAGTGTCACTGTGAGCTAGCTATCGCAAATAGGGTAACATATACGGTGGGGCTGCTCGGAACCAGTCTGCCACCAAACCAAGTTTATGTTATTTGTAATGCACAGATCCTGTATAGGTAATATAGGAACTACACAACACACCAAAGCCACCACCACCAGTACCATCACAACCAATACTACCACCAATATCACCACCACCACCAATTTCACCACCACTAACACCACCACCAATACCACCACCACCAATGCCACCACCCCCATGCCAATACCACCACCACAAACAATACCACCAATATCACCACCACCACCAATACTAACATCACCAATAGCACCACCAACAATACCACCACCACCACCAATACACCACCACCACCAATACCACCGCCAATACCACCAACACCACCAATACCGCCACCACCACTAATACCACCACCACCAATACCACCACCATCAATACCACTACAACCACCACCAATAACACCACCAGCAACAATACCACCACGAATACTACCAATACCACCACCTCCACCAATACCACCTTGACCAACAATACCACCACCAATACCACAACCACCACTTTTACCACCACCAATGCCACCCCTAATATCACCACCAAAACCACAACCAATACCACAACCACACACCAATATCATCACCACCTATACCAACACCACCACTACCAACACCAATACCACTACCACCAATACCACCACCACCAATATCATCACCACCAATACCCCCGCCAACACCACAAATACCACCACCACCACCAAAACCCCCACCACCAAAACTACTACCACCACCAATACCCCACCACTACCACCAATACCACCACCATCACCAATATCACCACCAATACCACCACCAATACCAACACCACCAATACCAACACCACCACCACCACCACCAATACCACCACCACCACTACTGATACCACCACCGACAATACCACCAACACCAATAACATCACCAGTACCACCACCACCAATACTTCCACCACCATCAATACCACCACCACCAATACCACCATCACCAACACCACCACCAATTCCACCGCCACCAATATCACCAACAGTACCACCACCACCAATACCCTCACCACCAATACCACCAACTCCACCACCACCACCACCACCAATACCACCACTGCCAATACCACCACCAATACCACCACCACCAATACCACCAGTACCAGCACCACCACTCATCTCACAACCACCAATAGCAGCACCACCAGTACCACCACCACAAATACCACCACCAATACTACCAACAATACCACCACCTCCACCAATACCACCACCCCCACCCCATACCTCCATCACAACCAATATCACCACCACCAATACAACCACCAACAATTCCACCAACAATACCACCACCACCACCAATACCTCCGCCACCACTAATACCACCACCACCAATACCACCACCATCAATACCACCAATACAATGACCAATACCACAACTAATATCGCCACCACCACCAACACCACCACCACCAATAACACCACCACCAATGCCACCACCACCACCAATACCAGCACCATTACCCCCACCACCAATACCACCACCAATTCCAATACCACCACCAATACCAATACCACCACCAACACCACTACCACCACCAATACCACCTCCAATACCACAGCCACCAATACAACACCACCAATACCACCACCACCACCAATACCCCACCACCAACACCGCAACCAATACCAATACCACCATCACTAATACCACCATTACCAATACTGCCACCACCAATACCAATACCACCACAACAAATATCAATTCCAACAATACAAATACCTCCACCACCAATACCAATACCACCACCTCCACAAAAACCACCACCAATTCCACTAATTCCACCATAACCAATACCACCACCATCAATACCACCACCAATTCGAGCTCCACCACCAATACCAATACTGATACCACCATCAATACCACCAATACCTTCACCACCAATACCACCACCACCAGTACCACCACCACCAATACCAATACCACCACCAATACCACCACCACCACCAATACCACACCAACACCACCACCAATACAACCACCAATACCACCACCACCAAAACCAACACCAACACCACTGATACCACTACCACCAATACCACCACCAATCTCACTACCACCACCGCCAATACCAATACCAATACCACCACCAATACCACCACCAGTACCACCAATGCAACCACTAATTACACCACCACCAATACAACCACCAACAATACCCAAGATGAGCACGGCTCTGTGTGCTCACTCTGAATCTTGGATCATGTTATTGGCCGATTTTTTTACCAATAAAATTAAGACCATTCAGGTCTCCTTTGTGCATTCCGGGGAAGTGGCAGTCTCCGATACGACCTTTCCTTCTTCTTCTTCCCTGGTTGGAGGGGCTCCTACACTTTGGGAATTTCCGCCACTTTCCTGTCCAACATCATTAGATTTTTTGACCAAACTAAAATCAGGCTCTCCTTTGGACCCCTGCCCGGCCAAATTTTTATCTAGAATGGCGGAAGTGATAAATCCCATAAAAAACCCGGTGCTCAACCTATCTCTTAGCACGGGAGTGGTCCCTCTAGCCTGGAAGAAAGCCCTGATCATACCGATTCTGAAGAAGCCCAATCTGGATCCGGCAGAACACGCCAACTATAGGCCTATCTCCCTTTTGCCAGCCTTTGCCAAAGTCTTGGAGAAATATGTACACTCCTCCCTCTCCAACTTTCTTGAGTCCAGTAACATTCTGCATTGCACCCAAACCGGCTTCCGTACCAACATGAGCACCGAGACAGCGCTACTAGAAGGAACAGAGGCAATTAAGGAGGTTTTGGAGGTAGGGGGCAAGTCGATGCTGGTGATGCTCGACCTGTCGGCGGCCTTTGACACCGTCCCCCACATTGGTCTCCTTTCAAGACTCAGTGAGATCGGTCTGCGGGGGACAGTGTTCAGCTGGCTTAAGTCCTTTCTAGCGGGCCAGCGTCAAACGGTCTGGGCCCCTCCTTTCTCTGCCGCGGTGCCGCCATTAGAGGTGGGAGTTCCTCAGGGCTCTATTTTGAGCCCGACTCTCTTTAACATCTTTATGGCCCCCCTGGCGGCACTGGCGGAGTCGTTTGGTGACCAGATCGTCTCGTACGCCGACGACACCGAGCTCCTTTTCACTTGCGAGAAGGGGTCAGATTTCGACGGGGGGAGCATCAGAGGCTGCCTTGGGGCCGGGTTCAAGTGGTTCCAGCAAAACAGCCTGAAGTGCAACTCCGAGGTGCTCTTTTTTGGTTGTCAGTCCGATCCTGGGTGGCAGTCTTGGTGGCCTGCGGACATGTACACTCCATTGGCTGCTTCTGCTGTGGCCAAGAACCTTGGAGTAAAAATTGATAATAATCTCTCGTTGAAGCCCCAGATTCTTCTCCTAGCTGGGAAATGTTTTGGCCTTCTTAAAATGCTCCGAAAATTTCCTCTGCTCTCGCAGGTACATAGAAAAATCACGGTGCAGGCTCTAATCGGGTCTCGCCTTGATTACGCCAACGTCCTGTACCTCGGATTGCCAGAGTATCTTCTCCAACGCCTGCAGATAGCTCTAAATTCGGCTGCTCGTGCCATCTTTGGCCTCCATCGGAGAGCCAGAGTCTCTGGTCTTCTGAAGACTCTTCATTGGCTCCCCATCCGGAAACGAATCATTTTTAAGGCGCTCACTCTGGCCTTCAAGGCTCTCCATGACACTGGCGCCAAATACATCCAACGGCGGTTGGCCTTCTATCAGCCTTCTAGATCTCTGAGGTCAGCATCATTGGCTTTGGCCTCAGTCCCTGTTATCAGGAGAGCACGGATTGGAGGTCGTCGTTTAGATGGCTGGCGCCTCAACTGTGGAACACCGTGCCCGTGTATTTGAGAATGAGCACTAACTAGTTAGCCTTCAGGAAGGATTTAAAATCTTGGCTGTTTGTTCAGTAGTGCCTGTTCCCCTTCTGTCCGTCCCGTGTCTGTCTTAGGTCAGAAGCTCCGGGACACTCCTCGGAGTAGCTGAGCACTATGCAAAACATCCCCTAACATAACATAACATAACATAACATAACAATACCACCACCAACAATACCACCAATACCACCAATACTACCACCAATGCCACCACCGCCACCAATACCACCACTAATACCACCACCACCACTAATACCACCACCACCACCACCAATACCACCACCACCAAAACCACCACCAGTACCAACACCACATTCAATATCACCACTACCACCAATACCATCACCACCACCAATACCACCACCATTACTAACACCACCACCATCAATACCACCACCATCAATACCTCCACCAATACCACCACCACCAGTACCAATACCAATTCCAGTACCAATTCCGATACCACTATCAATACCAATACCACAACCAATAACACTACCACCACCAATACCACCACCACCACCAATACCACTAACACCACCAATACCACAGCCACCACTACCAGACCAGCAATACCACCAACACCACCAATACCACTATCACCACCAATACAACTACCACCACCAATACCTCCACCGCCCATACCGCCACCACCAATTCCAATACCACCACTACCAATACCACCACCATTAATAACACCACCACCATCAATACCACCACCATCAATACCTCCACCAATACCACCACCACCAGTACCAATACCAATTCCAGCACCAATTCCAATAACACTATCAATACCAATAACACCGCCAATACCACTACCACCACCGATACCACCACCAATACCGCCACCACCAATAGCACTACCACCACCAATACCACAGCCACCACTACCAGACCACCAACACCACCAATACCACTACCACCACCAATACCACTACCACCACCAATACCTCCACCGCCCATACCACCACCACCACCAATTCCAATACCATTACCACCAATACCAATTAAACCGATACCTCCACGAAAAATACCGCCACCACCAATACCACCACCTCCACCAATACCACCACTAACAATACCACCAATGCCAGCACCACCAATACTACAAGTACCACAAATAACATCAGCACCACCACCAATACCACCACCTCAGTGAATCTAGCTCATTAGTAATAGCAGGGGCAGTGTATGAGAACTGAGCAGCATCCGAGACCATCCCTCCCTCCCCTCACACCTGCCATAAAGCACAGCCTACTCTGCACCAGGAGGTGAAGCCAGGGCCTTACTACAGCTTATTCGGCCAAAGAATGCAATGACATTGCGCAATGCCACACTGCACACTCAAATCACGAGAGGGCAGGAAATAGCTCCCCTCCTGCTCTTCCTTCTGAGCTGCGACAGTGTAATCACAAAGCGAAATGTGTTGGAGCACATTGTTAGCGTTTATAGCTCAGAGCATATGTAACTCTCGCTTCACACTTTGTGTCTGTGTAATTTACAACACTTGCACGTCTTGATTCACTGCACTATTTATCACTTTGTAAATGACAACACCTTTGATTATGTTTTAAAACCCAAACATAAATAAAAGGCATTGTCATTTCCAATGCCAATAGCTCAAATTTGAATGAATTCGAGACCTATTGCATTGGAAATCCTTGTTTTATTTACTCAACACCAGTCGGAAAGAGCAATGGGGATTAGTAGAATTTAAATTAAGGTAGATGATAGTTTAAGGATTGAGGTAGCACATCTTTTGGCATCATTCATAATACATCAGAGAAGGGTGATGTTAAGGTGACATCCTTTTTGGAAAAGAGTACATTTACTAGCAAGATATGTATGAGTATGAAAAACATGCAGCAACTTAATGTTGTTGATGGTTTATTATAAAGAAATCAGATGTAGAAAGACCGATGGCAACTGTTGAACACCTAGGGACTTAGTTACAAGCCCCTGTCGCCGCAGGTGCCTCACTTTAAAAATATGGGCAAAAAGTGACGTATCGGAGGCGCAATGGACTTGTAAATAAGCCTCCTAGTATCAACAATATGAAGTAAATATGATGATGAAGAGGGCTATAAAGTGGAGATAAAATATAATATTTACAATGTACATTGACATTATCTGGTTTACCTGGATTATGCTTGCTCCAATGCATCAACATACAATGAAAAAGCCAATATGTTTGACTTTTCTGCAGTGCTTCCATTTAGGTGCACAAAACACACAGATATACATGCACAGCATGGGCACATGAGCACAAACCAACATACTGGAAGGCACACGCCTCCAACATACAACTAACATAAAGGCACCTGCACCAACAAACATACAGGCATCAATTTACAGTGCCAACAGCAGTGCTTTAAATGGGAAGGTGCTGTCTGGGAAGTACTAAGTAGCTGCACTTCTTAGCAACGCTGCAACACATTTATTGGGAGAGTACCAGCACTTCTCAGGAACAAACAAGAACTCTAAATAGTGAGTACCAGCACTTCTATATTCCAGCAGTGCCTGTTGCATAATGGCCACCACTATGCATCGGTCTCTGTGACGTTCAGACCCACTTGTAAATTTTTTACGTTACTCAGCACAGCACCCAAATGTGTTCTATTGCATTGCATGAGAGAGGAAAAAAGCTCAGACCCATTTCTAATGCTATTTTCGAGATGATGTAGTCACTTAGGGGCAGATTTATGTTAACTGGCGCATCCCCAGGGATGCGCCAGTTAACGTGTGCCACAGTGCGCCACAGCTCCGCCACCCATGGTGCGCCGCATTTATAATGCGGCGCACCATGGTGCAAAAACGGCACAGATGCGTGACGCATCTGTGCCGGATATGTGGCGCATTGCTGGAGTTGCGTCGCAAGCGCGACGCAGCTCCAGCAAGGCTCGGGGGTGCCCCATCTTCACAATGCTGCGTCAAGACCTACGCCTGCTTCAAGCAGGCGCAGGGTTTTGACGCAGCATTGGCCTGAAAGTGACTGAGTGAAATCTCATAGATCTCCTAGATGTGTCATGTTGTAAATAGGGTGCATTGTTTGCACCGCCATTGCGTCAAATAAAGTGACGCAATTGCGGCGCAAAGAGGCGCAAGGGCATCATAAATCTGCCCCCTTGTGCGCAGGAAAGTAAGCAGTAATGTGAGCCGCTTTGCACCGGCATGAAGTATTAGTAAATTTGCCTCTAAATGTTCTCTTGATATGCCCATGTTTGTATGTACAGTACCACTAGTGTAAAGTCGAATCCCCTGTAATATTATTACTACAGCTATTCTATCGAGTCTCAATTGAATATAACGAGACCTGTGGAATACGTATGTTTACTGAACAGTGTCACTAGTGTGAAATGTATATTGAAATGTAAATTGTACTAACTCCTGCTTCAGTGGCTGAAGGTCATTCAGCCTCATGCAGCATCACTAAATGGTCACATGTGGACCAATCCTGATACCGGGTACCATGGCTGGAAGTGGTAGATGATAACTATTAGTCGAGCATTGAGAAGGCTCCAAGTTATGTCGGTGTGTTCTACATTCACCTAACATGCCTGCAGGCACTAATAAAAACAAAATAAAGAGAATAAGAGAACATGCCTGTCATTAGAAATACAAGATGGCCACCAGCTGAAACACAACTTCCACTGTATCTGTCATATGCATTTGTTAGTGAGCACAGGAGCATTTTAAATGGCTATAGAATTGGTAGCGAGGGACCTATCACGTGGCTTTTAGTAACGTGGCAAAGAAGAGATGAAGGGGTGATGTCATCTCAAGATTTAACAGGTGTGAATCATGAGAGGGCATCACTGCCAAAAAGAGTTAGGGGCAGATTTACAAGCCTCTTGCGCCACTTTTGCGTCATTTTTCAACATGGGAAAAGTGACCTAAGGGTGGCTCAGGGGGCTTGTAAATAAGCCCCTTAGACTTCAGTGCAGCCATTAGAGGACACATTACTGAAACAACACACCTAAATAAAAACTTTACCTTATAAGCCGGCGTTTTTGCTTCTATGTTCATATTCTTGCAAATCAAGCGTTTAAACATAATATGCTATATTCGTTACACATCGAAGAGGATATGTATTCATTGTGCACCTACATAACATTTTCTCTTACATTTATATAAAGATAAATCTTTATAATTTCTCAATCTTGGACATCGGCAGATAGAGTTAACCCGATAATAGAGTGGGAAGTCTGCACTAGATCAAATCTGAAAGATTCATACAAACACCAACCAGTGGGGTGTAAACCAGGCATCACCAAAGGGCTAAAGTTGAGTTCCGAGTTTAAAAAAAAGTTTGTAACTGCAGTGCTTCATGGTTTCAGAGATTTTCATTGTTAGGTACTTTAACACACGGCACTATCTGGGAAATGTTATAAGTCTCAGGGTCCCATGAGATAAATTAGCGCATACATGTAAGGCAGATGTGAAATCCAATATAATTGAACATTACTATTGTTTTCGAGGCATTTAAGGTCAGTTACAATCACTGCATTATGCCCAATTAGATGTTTTGTCCTTGAAATTCTTGTTCACACACTAAACGATTTTCTCTTGAATAAATGCTTATACGGTCAGTAATTACAACAACATTTCAGCAAAAGAAACCAGAGATTGGCAAACGTGATAATCTTACAGTCTGCAGCAAAATAGTCACTAAATTCATATTGGCCCTAACATTATTTGGATCAGAGCCTTTCAAGAAAAAAAATGTACATGGTACAATGCTGGTAAATAATGGCTAAAATTGGTGAAGTGATACAATCAAATTGATAAACATGATTGAAAAGGAACAGAAAAAAAGGTGACAAGTCAGGATGGTGTGATGGTGCGGTCTGTGCTTAATTTGTAAAATAAGTGCCAGGGCCCAGGAGGACACTGCAGATTGCACCACCCATTGCCCCCGACATCGCTGCCAACTACTAACCATCTCTCTTGTGATCCAGTACAACAGCTCAGATTATTCAATGTCCCCAAAGCTAAAGTAATGGCTGGGGAAGCAGGTAGTAGTTATTTTTAATGTACATTGTGTTCACAAGCAACCATTGTTCTGCTCATCTCTAAATTACATGAACAGTGGCACCATGTGGCAGACTGTCATAAGTGTGATGTTGACAATTAAGTGCTGGTGCCGAGCACCGAAAAACAATTAAGTGCCTGTGCTGAGCACAGGAAACTACGGGCTCAAATTAAGCACAGGGTACGGTTTGTATATTTTTTGGGGTGATTATTACCACTCACAAGGCACTGACTCCCGTTGCGGTCAGGTAGCTCACTACTACAATGGTAGTGATTTAAGGTTGCATTTTATGATGCAGTTTTCATGCCTTTTCATACATTTACACTATGCATTTCCAGTGGTGGCAGGCAGGGAACAGGGGCAGCGGGGTCCGGGGTAAAAAAACAAACTATAAGAAAAAACACTTACCTCTTTGGTCGGCCGCGTCTTTCCTCCGCTTCCCTTCCGACGAGTCTCGGAACAAAAGCAAGAAGCACACAGGATCCCCTAAGCCAATAACAATGTTAAAATGCAATGAGGTTATTGGTCTGAGTGCCATTTTTCGGCACTCAGACGTGTACTATGAGCCTTGTCATGTTCCCCACCAGGCTGTGCATTACAGCCTCGTGGAAAACCATGCCCAGTGCACATGACTGTTTGGCCTGATCAAGATGGCCAGCTAAACCGTGATGCGCACTTAGAGTATGCCCACCACTCCTCCCTTGTGAACCCAGCCCCGCCCTAACCTAGCCCTATAACTAAGAAAAATAAAATCATAATAATGATGTTATCATTTTATTTTTCCTTTTTTTCACTGCTTTGAACGCAGTAGGGCAACACTCCTCCGCCTTAGTGGAGGAGCCTCCCCTGTGCATCTCATGCTAAATTATAGTGCAATACTTCAAATATAGAGGCTAAGGTTGTTGTGCGTTTTGAGTTTTATAGTTACATACCATTTAAAACTAACAAAACCATTAAAATTCACCAGTTAAAGTTGTCTCAAGTAACTATACCTTGTGCCCTAAATGAGTTATAAGCCTTGCACCGCCCATGCACAGTACTTTCATCAATGATGCCATTTAAAATGCTGTAGTGATGTTATCAATGATGTCATTTCAGATGTTGCAGTGATGTTATCAATGATGTCATGGAATGTGTCATGAGTGGTGTAATATGGGAGGTAGTTAGCAGCACATGGCAAGGGCGTGAGATATAGTTACTTTAGAGCACAGGTTGTAGTTATTGAGATAACTATTACTGATGATTTCTTTTTTGTTAATTTAAAATGGTATGTTTCAACTGACATTTTCACCAAACTATAACGTCCCTCTAATCTATGGTTTTATCAGTGTAGCTCTACGTTATATTTTTTTAGTGTAGGATACTATTACCATACCTATCTATAACGGCACTTTAACCATCTATTTTTCAGTGAATTTCTATGATGTTTTTTAACATAAAGTAAGATGTTTATCGCCCTGCGGGGTTGGGCCAACTACCTCCAAATACACTACCTCCCGCAGCACATATCTTTCGGCCTTGTGCAGCATTGGGTTGGGCGCAGGTCCAAGCCACAGTCAGGCAAACTTACTGACTTTGTCGAAGTCAGTAAAGCTAAAATATAAAAAGTGATCCTATTGTCTTTGTAAAGAGGTGAGCATATCAACATATACAATATAGCAGATCTATCATCTTTGTCCAAATATCATCAAATGTATATTTCACGAATTCACACAATGTAATTTTTAACAAAAGTGATTGTTGTAACACAGGTTTAATAAAGTTTGATTCAAATATCAATACGTCTCTGAGCCTTTTTTTAAACATGTTTCCACCCACAAAATGCAATCATAAAAATTAACCACAAAAGCCTAGGGCCTAATGGGGCTCTGGCTTCTCGTTTATTATTAACTTGTTGTGGGTGTCCCAGTGCTCACCCAAGACACCCCTAGCCTTAATTTTGGTTGGGAGCCATTAGGGCAGCCCAGGATCCCCATGGCCCCAGTATTCTACCCAGCCGACAACCATCATGGGTGATGGCACAAGCCCTCATTTTTTATTAAGAAGGTACCCTGGTGCCCATCCCCTCCCCTTCTAAAAAAAACCAACCCAGGGGGATGTAGGTCCCCTAAGCCTGAAGAGGCGCAAGGAGGTGAACTTCATGCCCCTCCCCTCATTAATTTAATCATCCCCAGGGGGTGGTGTCCCAGGGCCTGAAGTCAACTCGGGGAGGGGGGCCACATACCTCACTCACCTATAAAATCCTTTGCACCTCTGATCCTTGGCCTGTGGGGTTTATGTTTTTAAAGCACAAGACCCCATGCTTCTTTTTTTATTTTGCCATTAATTCGTGGACCAACTGCAAATTTGCAGCAGAATCTAAAATAATATATACATATTGTTTTGGCTGGGAGGTCCTTCTGTGACCCCCCCCCATCAGACTTAGGGGGGCAGGGTATCCCTACTCTGCTCTCTTATATCTTACTTTAAGTTTTTTTTCGAGAGCAAGGGACTGAGTCCTAAAATGGCTGCTGCCATGGCGTTGTTGATGTGATGGCAGCCATTCAAATTTCATCTCAAGATCTGTCTGCTGCACAGATCCTAAACGGCATGAAATATGCAAGGTTTTTCAGCCTCAATATCTCAAAAACTGCAGAATCTATTTACAGAAAAGCACACTGTCTGTTCCAAGATCTAGCCTTCTGTAAAACTTGGTGTAATTCCGTCCAGCCATTTGGGTTGTAGCTGTGTCTTATTTTTCTATGAAAAAATGAATGGTGAAGACACATTTTGTGACCCCTTTTTTCTCTGCCTACACTTGACGGATCACACAAAACTTTCCACTTAGGATCTGAGGTTGAAAAATATTTTGGGGAAAATTCTGTGAAAATGTGTCAAACGGTGCAAATTTATTAGGAAAAAAAAATGCTTCTTCTCCAAAAAAGTGGTCATAAGTAGGTCTGGGTAGAATTTCAATTATGTAAGTAATGGGAGTAATTTCAGTAATTCTGCGTTTTTTTGTAACGTGGAATTACCAACAATTATGCAGTTACCCCTGCTCGGATAGTTAAGAGTAATTTGGAGGGGTAAAATGTTACCAAGAGAGCACCTTTAGCGAGTGTGAGTGGCCATTTGCACATGCTATTTATGTTCTATTGCATATAGCACTATGTTGTTTGTGCAAATGCATCCTTGAGTCCATTTTGGACAGACGGGGATATTTTTGTGCTAAGAAATTAAAAAGTAGTGCTTAACGCAGAATTACTCTTATTGCACTATTCAAGCATAATCTTGCAGAATTCTTAGGTAATTCTGCATAAATACGCTACACTGAATTACACAAGTTATGCCCACCCCTTCTCATGACTATAGATATAGACACAACATATTATTATTTCCCATTTTTTGATATGTTAATTTAATTAATTTTCCAAGCCTTGCAGTTTGCTACTGTTGGGGTTCCTATTGATCACCCCATATCACCCGAACAAACAACTCCGCTCAGCATCCTCCTTCTTGGCCAAAGTCCCCAGGATCAGGAGATCCAGAAGTGGTGGCCAGTTATTCTCCTACAACTCGGCCAAAACTCTGGAATTCCCTCCCACTTCATCTTCAATCAGAACCCAACCTGTTCCCATTTCGAAAACATTTAAAAACGTTCCTCTTTAATAAAACTGAATAAATCTTTAATGGTATCTTATTATCAAGTGTCGTCTGCAGCGCTGGGACGCCTGAGGGCGCTATCGCGCTTTATAAATGAGCTCTTCATTTCATTTCATTGGCTGAAGATGGACAATACATATTTATTGTCTCATTTTTTAGAGAGTCAGTACATATTTATTATATGTTTTTTCTTTAACATAGGTCTCTGTGGGTGTTGCTGTATTGGTGTTATGTAAGACTTCTTGGATCTACTGTTATTGTCAAACCAGTTTTTCAACACAGAAACATTTTTACTTGCATGTAGTTTTTTATTGATTAGCAATTCATTTACACATAAGTATATTATTTGTATATGGCATGGTGACTTCTGTTGCATTCTCTACAATGGCCAAGAATTACTCACTATCCCCTTATATTGTATTGCCTGGAGATTGACTATACTGAGACAAGTCTGTGTTTTAGCTGACAAAGTCCAGACACTTCTCTGCTAAGTGCTACTGCTAACAAACAAGAAATGACGAAGATGTCCCTTTAATAAACTGCTTCCTGCCAAGAAACTGTAAGTGAGTAGAAGACGTCAGTCACCACCATTTGCAAGAGCAGTTTTTCTACCAAGGTACACTGCATGGCATACCTGCTACATCCTCTCATGGGTAGGAAGATCTTGAGAATACCCCTTGATCAACAATGGTACCACCACCACAATGGAAGTCAAAGCTGATGCCGCATATTGCTACTTTCAATGCTGTCAGGCAAATGAGTCTGGAATGGATTTGCCCAATCAAAGCAAATTAAATATAAACACAAACCTGATCTTTCTTGAGGAAATAACAGAGTAGGAAGCTGGAAGCACAGCAGGAATGTGTGCCTGCTCTTATTTTGGGCACAATGTCTTCACCATCTCCTCCTCTGAAGAAAAGAAAGACCACTCCACCATCTTCTCCAAGCTCTTACAGATAAAGGTGATATGGAGCAGACGCATGGGTGTCCTTCCAGATTTTTTAGGGAAGGCTGCTACTTTGTTTCTTCAGTGCTGATGCTTTTAAAAACATTCATAATCAGGCAACAGTTTAATGGTTCTCCATGGAGAAAGCACAAACAGCTGCCAACATTGTTGAAGAATGTAATACCAAAGTCTACAGTGTATTCAATGAGGGGTTTCAGAATTTGATTTGTTTCCAGTGATAATAGTGACAATGAGAGTAACAATGTCAAGCCCTAGAAGATAAAGGATACTCCAGAGCGTTTTGTTCAGCCCATTGCCTCAGCCTGGTTGTGCTAGGCATCCTCAAAAAGAAAGAAATAGACCCCAACTTACTTGTCACCTGTCGGAGGATTTGCACACATTTTAGACATTCCTTTAAAGCCAGGAAATGTTTTAGGATTGTTCAGAATACTAACAAAGTCCATGCATTCTGCAGCACACATAGAAGGAGGATAAAGCCTTTTGTGATTGTTTTTGTGCTGGAAAGATTCCCTTTGTGCACAAAAATAATCATCCCTGCAATGTAGGAACCCTTGCACCATGGCGCAAAGGTACCTGTATTGGCGAACGACAGCCCATTGTGTGCAGGTGCAGGGAAAAAAGGCAGGAATACGAGGTATTTGATAGATATGCAGCATTCCTGCCCTTTTATTTTGCAGTAGGGCAGCGCACCAGGAAGACATGCAGCGCTGTCCGATGGCAAAACCCCATAAATGAGGCCCCACATCCCTAAAAATGATCAGGCTCAACAAGACACAACAGTGAATCAGGATAAATTCTCAGACATACCACGTATGGTGACCAAGCATCCTCAAGCAGAAGCCCATGAATGTGAAGATGAGCAGTACATAATGGACTTAAAGGAAAAACTGATATGTAACACAACACGATGTCTACTGATAAAAAAATTAAGAAAAAATGAACAGAATATGTTTGTATTATAATTAGTGAGCCGAAAGAGATAAATAAACAAACGTGGATTTGTGTGCTCAGTGTAGAAGGCACAGACAAACAATCGATAAAGCAGTCACTTTGGCATAGTAAGGGAGTGGTGATAAACAAAGACTAGTAATTTAATCTTAGGGTCAACCACAAACTTTGCAATGAACAACAGCCTCCAAATCTTGAATGGGGCACTGAAATTTCCTGAAAGAACATGCTTCTCATACCTAACCTCTCATTCCCGTACTCAGCTGACAGTCAAGACTGGAAGGGCTGCACTACCTATGAGTTTGATTTCCACAAACAGAAAACATAGCTAAAGTCCACAATGGTTTGGAAATAGGTGACTTAGACTAATTAATGAATACCATATGATTAATGTGATGCAGGGAAGGGGATTTCCTATTTATGGTATTTTTAACATTTGGGTGATCCTTTTGAGTGAATGCTTCTACGTGTCTCCGGCAGTGGTAGTTCACTGTCCTTTAGTTAGCTACACACCAGTATCTGCTGGTTCTCCAAAGAACTCTCAGTTTACCTTGAATCTAGGCTTTGATTTTCTTGTCTTTTTTGTTCCACTGTGTCTCATCAGTAAAAAAAGTGTGTCAACAAAATCTAGGAGAAGGACATCTCTCTATCCACTTTCAAAGACTCAAAAAGGGAATCAGTATGTAGTAAAAGAAACATTTTTCTAGATTAGTGGCTCAAGCATCAAATATTAACTAATAAATGTGGCTTACTTGATGGGCATCACTATAATTCCTTTTTTTTTACTGTTTGGCTCCCCAGTCATCATTAAGAGGTTTTACATTTGATGGGGAGGGCATGTTGTAAGCAATGCTAAACCAGGAGAAGGGTAAAAAAATTAGAAAGTTACTCACACCATACCCTAACCCTGCAAATGGAAAACCTGGTGAGTGCAATAATACTCAATGATAAGCTATGGTTGGTTAGCATGTTCTATTTTTTTAATAATCTATAATCCACAGAAAATCTAGTTGCCAAAGAAATCTCTTTCCGATTTGTATGTAAATGCATAATATTATATTCTATGCTTTGTTTTTATTTTATATAACTTATATCCAATATTTAGACTAAGTTTGTATTGGAAAAATATGAGATATTTGATTTAGTGAACACCGCTGTCAACTTTGTTGATTTTTGCTAGCCTCTTGTTTTGGATTTGCCACTGATTCTGTCTTCACCCAAGTTGCAGAATCCTTTTGCTGGTTGCTCCACTTGAAATAAGAAACCTCGTATCTTATGATAGCTTCCCCATTTGGACTTGTTAGGACTACCAGCATTTAGTCCAAAACCCCTTCATCCACAGCTACTTATCTGTATTAAAGAGGTGACCGACAACCTTGGTCAGGTGAGAAGGAGAGATTGATTTAGGATTGGAGGCAGTGGAATAATGTGGCCTGTGTGCAACGTAGTGCTAACTCATCAACTCTTGATGTGACTTTAGGGTATATGTTGTTGGACACTATACTACACAAAAGTGGTGTGGCACACATTGCACCTATGCACTTTGTATTGCAATACTGTTTCTTTTGCTGGACATATATGTGCCTAGGCTGCAGTTTCAACCTGTTATGTTTTATGCATGGATGACTCAAGCCTATTGTGTGACTAAATCTATGGACTATGACTTAAGCTTGTACGCTGCAACTGATTAAATCTTTCCTGGAGGTTCACTTTGATTAAATCGGCATGCATTGTTCTACTGAGGTCTGATGCGTTTTTGACACTCCTCCCTTTTGATTATGTTTTACAGAAATTGTTTCAACTAATGTTTTTTTTTTTTAACTCCATCAATGCATGTCTGTTTATATTGTATTTTTGTACCCAAGCCCACGAGGAGTTATTGGAAAGCCCTCTTCTATACTCAAATATACAATACAATAATCAATTGTTAATGCGTTGCAAGTTCAAAGTTGATGCGTTGGTTGAACTGTACTTTCCGATTTTCTATGACCTACTGCCTGAGATGTTTTTGAACTATGAATTTTGCTTCAAGAATCTTTTTAAACTTTCTTTTTCTAAAGTCATATATAAGGCAACTGCATCTCTATCAGGTTATTTCAAAGAAAATACATTTACAGGAGAAAAACTGTTTATATAACAGTTACCATGAGCTTACATTTGATTAGACATTGTGGCCTTGTAAAAAGTTCTAAATGGTGCATATTAGCAAGAGTGAGCATGGTGTACTCCTGAGGTCTTTTGTCTTAAAACCTAAACATGCCACAAGCAAATATCTTTGTTTATTGAAGTTTTCTTGTTCCTTCTGAACCTTTTATCCAATTTACAAGTATAATCAATGGAAGTCAACAAAGTGTCTTTCTGATCATTGCAAAAGAAAGTTAATTCAGTTAAAGAAAGAAAGTATGTTTTAATAGTTGTTTTGTGTTGACTTTCGATTAGTGAAAAAAGCTTTTTAAAATATTACAACTGGTAATAACAACTAAGTGTGAACACAGTGTACTCTAATGGCTTTTTGCTTTAAGCCCAAAACACATTAAGGACGCTAGAAAGCAAGTCAGAGAGTGTATGAGCAGAATTTTCCCTTTTCCTCAAGTGCTAGAAGTACTTGCGCACAAATGAGGTCTGTGAGCCAAGTCATATGTCTGTGAGCTTGTCTTTGAAGCGAGGTAGGGCAGCTGCCTTATGCTTCCTCCAGCAGAGGAAAGTAAAGTGCAATCACTGATAACCTTTGCACCATTCCTGTTTGTCATTTATCCTCTCCAGCGTGGCGCTATTCTTCGATGCAAACCCTTAAGTTGATGTTTGTTAGCAAAACGTATCACCTTTTTATTGTGACCAGGGCATGCATATTTTCTTATATGGTGTGCTGATGTTACCACCTAGATACATTTAAAACGTTGGTTTTGGTGTGCAAATGCTCCAAGCCTCAATATTTTATTTTGAAAGAAAAAATTGCACAAGGGTTAAAAAACATCTTTGAATGTTTAGGTACTTAGGGTCTCATAATGATTGCGGTCGAACTTTCGTCTGAACACCATCATGAGCGCCCGACTTACTGTAGGCGGTGCCGCCATTGGTATTAAAATGAGATTGCCTTCGAGGCAGTAGCAAAGTGCATTTTTTGTATTGTTGCGCGTGCTGCAGCACACGCTGCAGTACAAAAAATACACTTTTTGCATATTCCTGCATATCTGGTGCATGCAACATGGTGGAGGGATACATTAAGGGGCACCAAAATTGCCCGTCAGGAATCATGTCGGAGGGCCAGTGTGGAAAGGGGGCCTTCTAAGGGCCCCGAAAGTTACTTTCCACCAGCCTTCTCATGGCGGGTTAACTGTCATGAAACGGCCAGTGGAAACCGAGATTGTAATGATTATGGAGCAGGCACCGCCACCATTGTAGGCATTACATACCATCCAACAGGCTCCTAAGCCTGTTGGATTAGTGTTGGACTTTCTATCTGGCCCCGACCATCCACTCATCATCCTAATGTGGCGGGCGGTAAATACTGTTACGAAGGCGGTGGGACTGCCACAGGCCGGCTGTGTGTTGCAATCCCACCACCATCGTAATCAGGCCCTTAGTCATCTACTAACTGATAACTGGAGAACTGCCACAAATCAGTGGGTCCTTCTCCATTCCAAAGCCATGTTTACCCTGCATCACTTAGAGGTGTAAGAACAGACAGGTCTCTGAAGATAGAGCTTCACCTGGCACAGTTGACTTACATTTTACCAGTGGTATGCAATAAGAATTGGTTCTGTGGGGAAATGTATTTCTGTTACAACAGACATTACTTAATACACAAATATTTTCTGTAGGTCTGATGACTCAATCATGCTTTGATATGGACCATAAATTATATGACACCGGCAATCAAAGTTAAGAATCTTAAGCTATATTAAATGATCATATATCATACAGTGCAGAAAAGGATAATAAATCACAATAACTTATATATTAACACAGGACTGTAAAGGGACATACACAATGAAAAGCAAAGACTAAAGACATACAATAAAATGAAAACTCATTCAATTCATGGACTTAAAACATACACAAATTACAATGATAAATAAATTATTTGTTTTCAGGGAATCCCAAAGGAACGGATGCCTGTCCAAGTCAGTGTCCTATCAATATACACGTGGGACAAGCGTGGTACCTTTGCAGGAGTACCAAAGAATATCGTCGACATTTTGACCCTTTTATGTGTGTGAATCCTAATCATCATGTTGGGTCTTCATCAGGACAGGGCCAGAATAACAGCCTGCAGTGATAACAAGTAGTAGTCACAATATTTCTTATCAGATCCGCACCTTCAATGAGGTGTTGAATAATCCACTGAAGAAACTGGGAAAAAAATTCAACCAGGCAGTATACAGCGAGCTCATAGAGTTGCTCTGAGATGAATTGGTGATTTCAGAAGATCCAGTTTGGATTGGATTAATTCTCTTCCTTAAAGAGATTACGAAGTCATAAATCTAGTCATTAACATACCTTTGAACTAGCACAGTCATTATCATATTTCTGCATACTTTGAAAGAAAAGTCACCCACTCAGCATGTATGGTCCCAGACAATCTCTAGTGTGAGTAATTCCACTGCCGGTTTAATGCTGTTACTCCTTCCCGATCCCCTATCATCTCATGATTTTAAAACATTCAAATATTAGAACTGCCATTTTCTTTTGTGGGTACCAGGGATTACTGAATAACTTACCATCCTTGGATTTTTTCATCTTCTTTTTCATAAACTATCCAATTAGGTTTCCAGCATTTATCTACCCTATGCAAGCCTCCTTTTGCAATCCTACAAGCTGTAGAATTTAGTTATTTCAACAGCAAGAGAGCATGAGGATCAATGGTACCTGGGAACATATGTTAATTTGTAAACTTGAGGTAGATACGCATGAGTCATAACTACCCAGACTTAAAGTTAATTGAGGATGTGGACATCAGCTACACAGACAAAATGCATCTTACCAGATGGTACCAACTTATATGCACAAGAAGCCCAGACAGCATTCACTGCTTTTTAAATTTTTTATATAAAGGGCACAGCCCAGACATCTAGAGGAATTACAACATTGGTGGAGATAAGCCGAGTCAGTGGGCATAATTTTGAAACTTCTCTAGGAGACATTTGTGGTTGCACTGTATACTCATGGCTAGAGGATTAACGATGGACTTATAAGCAGTAAAAAGATGGTGCAGGTCCATATCTCTTTTTTTAACAGCTGAGCTCTAGCTGCTGTGGCACCAGTGGTTATAAAGGAGTCAGTGTCTTGCACAAATCAAATAACATATTCAGTTTCTTTGCAGTTGGGAAGGGAAAGAGAGTATCGGGAGAACAAGATGAGCAGGACCAACAGAGAAAAATAGCATGATGAAGGAATGTGACTGATTTCTTATTGGTGGAGAACTGAGCTCGCAAAATGTCTCCATGGAAAACTATGAGCATGTAATATGGCCACACATCCCAGAAGCTCAGTTTTGGAAGAAACTCTTTCCACCCTTGGGCCATTTTACAAATAGGGAAAATGTTCCTAGTTTGTGTCATAGAGCACTTTTAAATTTGAGATTTCATCAGTGATGTCATCAATGCTGTCATTCAGAATGTCATGAATGAAGTAATTTGTGAGGTTATACGCATTGTTATAGTTATTGTTATAGTTATAGTTAGCTCAATAAAATATAACACATTTTCAGTGTTTTCTGATTTTAAAAGCATGTAGGAAGTTGGAGAAGGCCTGGAGGATCTCCCATAGTGTAGTAGATAAATCCCGCTATCACTCTGCTTTGAGATCCTACCATAGAAATATCAGAGCTGCCCGCAAAACCCATATTGTTTTCCAATTATCTGAGGCAGGTAATGACCCTAAAATATTATATCAGGTTCTTCGAACCTTTACTAACCCCATCGCGTGCGACAGCCCAGAGACGGTGTCCCAACAATTGTGCAATGATACTGCTGGGTTCTTTGCAAATAAAATCGACACTATCTACCAAAATATTGCTCAAGCCACCACTTTGGTCGATATTAAGGATTCTTCGCCTAGCCCACAACTCGGAACAGTTGGCCATGGCCCTCCGGTACTGTCCGCTATCCCCGAGATCAGTCTGGATGATGTCAACTCACTGATTTGGACGATTAAATCGGGCAGCCCGGCAGACCTTGTTCCCGCCCGAGTGATGCTTCTTAGAGGGAATGCTCTGAGTCCCACCATTCAGATGGTGATTAATCGTTCCCTCTCTGAAGGATTGGTCCCTCTGGAGTGGAAAAAGGCCCTGGTTAAGCCCATAAGGAAAAACACCTCCATTCCCTGGTCGGATATGACCAACCTGATGCCTATCTCCCTTCTGCCGTTTGTCGGCAAAATAATGGAGAAACACGTTAATCTCAATCTCTCCAGTTACATAGAGCAGACCGGCTGTTTGGACCACTCTCAGTCAGGGTTCAGACCTAGGTATAGTACCGAGACGGCTCTTCTTTCTGTCACGGATACTATACGTATGTCTCTGGACAGGGGTCTATCTGTGGTGTTGGTGCTGTTGGACTTGTCCGCAGCATTCGACACCATATCCCATACCATTCTCCTAACAAGATTAAAGGAGATCGGCATAGAGAAATCTGCCCTGGCGTGGTTCACCAGCTTCCTTGCAGATCGTACCCAGCAGGTTAACATGGGCGCCTTCAGTTCCATCTCCACCAAAATCACCAGAGGAGTCCCGTAGGGCTCCTGTCTCAGCCCTACGGTATTTAACGTTTATGTCTCCTCCTTAGCAGATACTATGAGGTCTTTTGGGTTTTCACCCATTTCATACGCTGATGATACACAGCTGTTGTTTACCTTTAAAACCTTTACCCCGGAGATAAGGCAAGCTTTCTCGAATGGCATGACTGCGGTCGCCGGCTGGATGGCCAGGAACTTTCTCCAGTGCAATGTGGGGAAGTCGGAAGTCATGCTGTTCGGGGAAGCAAAAATTCTGTGGACCCCTGACTGGTGGCCTACAAGTTTGGGAGAGGCCCCTTCCCCCAAACAGGTGGTGAAAAATCTGGGGGTCCGTCTGGACCATGACCTCAATCTTGTACATCATGCCAACACCACGGTGGGGTCTTGTTTCCATATCATCAGCCTCCTCCGGAAAGTGTTCCCCCTTCTCCCTGACGGCACAAGGAAGACCTTGGTCCAGGCCCTCATATTGAGTCGCCTCGACTATTGCAATGGTCTACTTTTAGCGGCCAATGAAGGAGTGCTCAACAAACTTCAAGTGGTGCAGAACACTGCGGCACGCCTGGTGACAAATGCCCCCCCCCCCAGAACACCATCTCTGCCCCTTCTCAAACTGCTCCACTGGCTTCCTATCCGGAGACGGGTGGAATTTAAGACCTGCTGTGTGGTGCACAAGAGTCTCCATAACTTAGGGCCGCTCTATCTGGCCGAAAAATTTGTTCATCATCACCCCCCTCGTAATTTACGGTCCAGTAACCAGCTGTTACTACAGATTCCCCGACATAACAAGACCAGACAGGGAGGACGTGCTCTTTCTGTTATGGGTCCGCGTCTGTGGAACAACCTCCCCCTCTCCCTTAGACAGTGCTCTAGTCATCTAGCCTTCAGGAAAAGTCTTAAGACAACCTTATTTCAGTATTAGCGCCTGCCTAGACCTGTTTCCTCCCACAGCACTGCGCGGAGATACACCTTCGGGTGTGATTCCGGCGCGTTACAAACCCACAAATAAAATAAATAAACATTACCTTTTATCTTATTTCAACACCTAACTAAAATTTCACTTTAACCTTTGGGTTTTTTCCAGTGAATTTCTCTGGTTTGTTAATATAAACTAAGAATACATTACATTACCTAACTATAACGTCCCTTTAACCTTTGTTTTTTTTCAGTTAATATCTTGGGTTTTGTTGTAAATGAATTGTAGACACATGCTTCTGTTACTTCTGTTAAGCTTTATTGATAAGACACAGGAGCCACCTAACTGTCCAGCCAGGTTCAGTTACAATGAATACACCAACCGCTCAAACGCAGAATGTTAACCATGTCATTAGAACATTACAATGTCAAAGCAGTCTCAGCCTCACTGAGATTGTCAATTAATATTATAACAGTTTTTTTTCTATATAAGGTAAGATCTTGATGTCATACCTAACTGTAGCATCACTTGTTTTTTTAAGTGAATTACTGTTTTGTTTTTTTACCATATACAGTTAACTCCACTGATGGCATGGCCTTTGACCAATCCCTAGATGCACACTGACTTTGGCCCTTGGTTCTGAAATGGCCAGCAAGAAATACAATGACATCAGCAACCAGAGGCCCCTATTTTTTTTATTTGTTTGTACCATGGGACTCCAGCATCACCAACTGTCCAAAAAACCCAACTTTTAACCCCTTCTATCCAAACCCAAGCACTTTTCTAAATGTAGATCTCTCAAAAATGGATTTATACCAAATCACAAAAAACACACTTTTTGAGTAAAATTCAAAATTGTTGCCAAATATACTGCAATCCCACTTAACAATTGTTTTCTGTATTGGAGACCAAAGCTTCTTATGCAAATTTACACAAGAAATCAATGTTTTGGGACCCCGACTTTTTGGGGCCCCCACTTGCTGGATCTGGGTCAAGGTGGATGAACTTTTGCTTTGGAAAATGTTGTACTAATTTGTCAAACAGCACCAAATTATTAGTGAAACTAAATATGTTCTTCCTTCGGAAACTCTGACCTAACTATAACTACATAGTGGCAGCCACTGTACTATCTCGATTTTGTAGCACGCGCAAATACATTTTGCACAACGCTTGCATTTTGCTTATCACCACTCACAACATGTACTATGCCTCTTACTCTCTCTCCTCTATTTAATGCCCTCACAGTATCATTACTGTTAGGCCTTCTATTTACTGTCAGGACAATGCTGTTACTTCACTCTTTCTGACAATCAATTTTTGTGACCTGCCTTTCTGATGAGTCTCCCTCATACACATTCTGCCCACTGCGTCTCTCCTGGACATCGAATTTCTCCACTCACTGCTAGCGCACCAGTTATTCATAACACATCTGTATGCACAATTTTTATGGCTCACCTATCTCTCTGCTAGTTCACACAGTATAGTGCATTTCCTGTACGCAGCATCTGTCCAGAGATTCAAGCCACATTGTTTCAACCTCATTCAATCCAACTCCTTACACTCTCTGTTGCTTCTTATTCACTCATTTTTGACCCAGTGCTTTCCCTCTACTGACTGCTCATGCCACTCCCCACAATTGCTCTGAAAATTGTGTTTGCATCCCACATGGAGTTAATTTACTTTTTCTAAGTCAATGAATTCCATTTGGATACCTCTGTTTTTTCACCAGCTATACAACTAAACCTCTATTTTGTTAAAGCTGCTACTTTGAAGTCGAGCTAGGAATTGCACTCATTTTCAGATATTTTAACTACCTAAATACTGTCAGTAATTTTGTTCAGAATACTTGGATGTACCTAATATTTCCTGTGGTGTTTTTGCATGGAACCCAACATTATTTTTCTACTCCTCTTTTTGTGTCTGATAGAAATTGCAAAAAACACAGTTGATGGACCGAATGCAGAACAATGTCTTACATTCACCCCAGTACAAAGATCTGAGCCTAAATCCATCGTTTTTTTGCACTCCACACCACCCTAGGTCAGACAATGGCTATATGCAAATCAGCCTTGACCCTGTGCCTCATGGGAACAGTCCAGCCCGAACTACCAAGCCATGTCTTTCCTAGACCGGAATCAAGCATCCAAGGACCGGTTTCTGGCTATCAGCCTTCTTCAGCCTGGATAGCTTGACTCCAGTGATGTGGAGAGCCTGGGACTCACGTCTGAGCATACCCAGCCCACTCGGGGTGAAAATTGCAAAAAACACAGTTGATGGACAGAATGCAGAACAATGTCTTACATTCACCCCAGTACAAAGATCTGGGCCTAAATCCATCGTTTTTTTGCACTCCACACCACCCTAGGTCAGACAATGGCTATATGTAAATCAGCCTTTACCCTGTGCCTCATGGGAACAGTCCAGTCCGAACTACCAAGCCATGTCTTTCCTAGACCGGAATCAAGCATCCAAGGACCGGTTTCTGGCTATCAGCCTTCTTCAGCCTGGATAGCTTGACTCCAGTGATGTGGATAGCCTGGGACTCACGTCTGAGCATACCCAGCCCACTCGGGGTGAAAATTGCAAAAAACACAATTGATGGACAGAATGCAGAACAATGTCTTACATGCACCCCAGTACAAAGATCTGGGCCTAAATCCATCGTTTTTTTGCACTCCACACCACCCTAGGTCAGACAATGGCTATATGCAAATCAGCCTTGACCCTGTGCCTCATGGGAACAGTCCAGCCCGAACTACCAAGCCATGTCTTTCCTAGACCGGAATCAAGCATCCAAGGACCGGTTTCTGGCTATCAGCCTTCTTCAGCCTGGATAGCTTGACTCCAGTGATGTGGAGAGCCTGGGACTCACGTCTGAGCATACCCAGCCCACTCGGGGTGAAAATTGCAAAAAACACAGTTGATGGACAGAATGCAGAACAATGTCTTACATTCACCCCAGTACAAAGATCTGGGCCTAAATCCATCGTTTTTTTTGCACTCCACACCACCCTAGGTCAGACAATGACTATATGCAAATCAGCCTTGACCCTGTGCCTCATGGGAACAGTCCAGCCCGAACTACCAAGCCATGTCTTTCCTAGACCGGAATTAAGCATCCAAGGACCGGTTTCTGGCTATCAGCCTTCTTCAGCCTGCATAGCTTGACTCCAGTGATGTGGAGAGCCTGGGACTCACGTCTGAGCTTACCCAGCCCACTCGGGGTGAAAATTGCAAAAAACACAGTTGATGGACAGAATGCAGAACAATGTCTTACATTCACCCCAGTACAAAGATCTGGGCCTAAATCCATCGTTTTTGGCTATATGCAAATCAGCCTTGACCCTGTGCCTCATGGGAACAGTCCAGCCTGAACTACCAAGCCATGTCTTTCCTAGACCGGAATCAAGCATCCAAGGACCGGTTTCTGGCTATCAGCCTTCTTCAGCCTGGATAGCTTGACTCCAGTGATGTGGAGAGCCTGGGACTCACGTCTGAGCATACCCAGCCCACTCGGGGTGAAAATTGCAAAAAACACAGTTGATGGACAGATTGCAGAACAATGTCTTACATTCACCCCAGTACAAAGATCTGGGCCTAAATCCATCGTTTTTTTGCACTCCACACCACCCTAGGTCAGACAATGGCTATATGCAAATCAGCCTTGACCCTGTTCCTCATGGGAACAGTCCAGCCCGAACTACCAAGCCATGTCTTTCCTAGACCGGAATCAAGCATCCAAGGACCGGTTTCTGGCTATCAGCCTTCTTCAGCCTGGATAGCTTGACTCCAGTGATGTGGAGAGCCTGGGACTCACGTCTGAGCATACCCAGCCCACTCGGGGTGAAAATTGCAAAAAACACAGTTGATGGACAGAATGCAAAACAATGTCTTACATTCACCCCAGTACAAATATCTGGGCCTAAATCCATCGCTTTTTTGCACTCCATACCACCCTAGGTAAGGGGTTGTGGCAGGACCTCCTGTCCCGCTAGCTAGCCTGTGATTATTCTCTTGAACCCTGTTCTAGTCACTCACTATTGCAACGCTGAATTGCTGATTATATGTTTTAAACCTCCGTGAACAAAATGGAATTTTATCTTTTTAAAATATCCGCTGAGCGCATTCTGGCACACACTTTCCACTCTGTGTACTCTTGATTGTAAAAATTGTACCTAGAGCGATGTTTTCATCTTCCCTCTGACTGAAAGGGGAGGACACCACTTCCTGTTTGAACTGCTGGCGGTTAGCGCTCTAGCAGCTGAGTCTACCGGGGCTATTTAGGAAGAGCCTGATCTCTTTGACGCTGCGGTAAGGGGTTGTGGCAGGACCTCCTGTCCCGCTAGCTAGCCTGTGATTATTCTCTTGAACCCTGTCCTAGTCACTCACTATTGCAACGCTGAATTGCTGATTATATATTTTAAACCTCCGTGAACAAAACGGAATTTAATCTTTTAAAAATATCCGCTGAGCGCATTCTGGCACACACTTTCCACTCTGTGTACTCTTGATTGTAAAAATTGTACCTAGAGCGATGTTTTCGTCTTCCCTCTGACTGAAAGGGGAGGACACCACTTCCTGTTTGAACTGCTGGCGGTTAGCTCTCTAGCAGCTGAGTCTACCGGGGCTATTTAGGCAGAGCCTGATCTCTTTGACGCTGCGGTAAGGGGTTGTGGCAGGACCTCCTGTCCCGCTAGCTAGCCTGTGATTATTCTCTTGAACCCTGTTCTAGTCACTCACTATTGCAACGCTGAATTGCTGATTATATGTTTTAAACCTCCGTGAACAAAACGGAATTTTATCTTTTTAAAATATCCGCTGAGCGCATTCTGGCACACACTTTCCACTCTGTGTACTCTTGATTGTAAAAATTGTACCTAGAGCGATGTTTTCGTCTTCCCTCTGACTGAAAGGGGAGGACACCACTTCCTGTTTGAACTGCTGGCGGTTAGCGCTCTAGCAGCTGAGTCTACCGGGGCTATTTAGGCAGAGCCTGATCTCTTTGACGCTGCGGTAAGGGGTTGTGGCAGGACCTCCTGTCCCGCTAGCTAGCCTGTGATTATTCTCTTGAACCCTGTTCTAGTCACTCACTATTGCAACGCTGAATTGCTGATTATATGTTTTAAACCTCCGTGAACAAAACGGAATTTTATCTTTTTAAAATATCCGCTGAGCGCATTCTGGCACACACTTTCCACTCTGTGTACTCTTGATTGTAAAAATTGTACCTAGAGCGATGTTTTCGTCTTCCCTCTGACTGAAAGGGGAGGACACCACTTCCTGTTTGAACTGCTGGCGGTTAGCTCTCTAGCAGCTGAGTCTACCGGGGCTATTTAGGCAGAGCCTGATCTCTTTGACGCTGCGGTAAGGGGTGGTGGCAGGACCTCCTGTCCCGCTAGCTAGCCTGTGATTATTCTCTTGAACCCTGTTCTAGTCACTCACTATTGCAATGCTGAATTGCTGATTATATGTTTTAAACCTCCGTGAACAAAACGGAATTTTATCTTTTTAAAATATCCGCTGAGCGCATTCTGGCACACACTTTCCACTCTGTGTACTCTTGATTGTAAAAATTGTACCTAGAGCGATGTTTTCGTCTTCCCTCTGACTGAAAGGGGAGGACACCACTTCCTGTTTGAACTGCTGGCGGTTAGCGCTCTAGCAGCTGAGTCTACCGGGGCTATTTAGGCAGAGCCTGATCTATTTGACGCTGCGGTAAGGGGTTGTGGCAGGACCTCCTGTCCCGCTAGCTAGCCTGTGATTATTCTCTTGAACCCTGTTCTAGTCACTCACTATTGCAACGCTGAATTGCTGATTATATGTTTTAAACCTCTGTGAACAAAACGGAATTTTATCTTTTTAAAATATCCGCTGAGCGCATTCTGGCACACACTTTCCACTCTGTGTACTCTTGATTGTAAAAATTGTACCTAGAGCGATGTTTTCGTCTTCCCTCTGACTGAAAGGGGAGGACACCACTTCCTGTTTGAACTGCTGGCGGTTAGCGCTCTAGCAGCTGAGTCTACCGGGGCTATTTAGCCCTCGCCCCCCACTGAGCGCGCAGCGGTCGCGCGCAGGGGTGCCGAAGACAACGCCGAAGACCCGCCAAAGAGCTGCCCGTCTGCGCCCGTCCGCGACAGGACGGGGCATAGGGGCCAGGGACTCTGCTCCCTCCATCTTGCCACAACTAGGTATGTGTCCACATCGTATCACCTACACAACCCACGCTCTACTAGACTTACAACCACAGACTGCATGTGGTACTAAAATACCATGGCACACCATAGAAGGAGCCTTCTCATGTTTCGAATGTCATCACCGACTGCTCAGTAATAACGTCCCGCCTAAAGCAGTAGCCCCTGTTACAGGGTTGAAGCCCTTCCTCCTAAATGTACGATCCCTGCCTAAACACCAGCATGAGGTATGGGACCTGGTAAACTCTATCCAACCAGACATATGTTTCATCACTGAAACTTGGATGAAGCCACACACCATCACAGCTGTAACTATGGGGATCCCAATCGGATACAAACTGAAACATCTAGATAGAGAAGGGAAGACAGGTGGTGGTCTAGCAATCATAAACAAGGATGATTTAAAGGTCACCATATTTTCACAACACCAAAGTCTACAACTAGAAATAATGTTTTTTAAAATTGTCCTCACTAGCCATACTTTCTGGAAAGGAGCCCTTGTCTACCGCCCCCCAGGACCAAACCCTGATTTTTCCCTCCTTCTCCAAGAACTGCTAGCTCCCCAATTCAAATCCAATGAGACTTTATTCTTCTAGGGGATTTTAATATTCATGTAGACATACCAACTTTATCTGAATCATATTCCCTAATCACTGACCAGTCAAACGTAGGTCTAGAGATAAAAAATACCGGACCCACGCACAATGGTGGCCACACGCTAGACCTTGTTCTCTCCAACTGTTCCATGGTCACTTGTCTCCCAGCTAGAGAGATTTTATGGACAGACCACTTCCTTCTAGAAATTATACTCTCCACTCCCAAAGGACCGGTAAATAAAGGACCCTCCCTTCCTACTTGGCGCCGTCAATGGCACAAAATTTCCCTAAGCAATTTACAGGAAATTTGGGTACAACCCACCATATTAGCAGAAGATACAGTAGATGTAGCACTGGCAAAACTAACAGGCTCAATCAAGCTAGCCATTGACACTTTGGCCCCTCTAAAACTATACAAAGAGTATCCCGCCTCCAAACAAGAAAGCTGGTACACTCAGGAGTTGAGGGAGGAAAAACAAAAATGTAGGCAAGCGGAAAAAAAAATGGAGGAAATATAAGACCGAGGAAACAAGAGCGGTCTTCCATCATGCTCAATCTCAATACTATAAAAACATCAGACAGGCTAGAAAAAATCGTCTTCTGCAACAATTAGAAGAAGCCACTAACTGTCCTAAGGAGCTTTTCAAAATCCTCCAAAACTTTATCAAACCCGCCGCATGTGAAAGCTCGGAGGAGTTCTCACAGAACCTATGCGACGAGATATCGTCCTTCTTTGAAAGTAAAAGTAATACTATATATGAAAAAATAGTGGCTGCCAATAACGGTACGAATGGCACTAACAGGATTACACCTCTAAACCCGTCTAAAGACAAAAACAGTGCAAGTCCCATATCACATCTCCCCCTCATTGAAAGTGCAGATCTCCCTCATCTCGTTACTTACATCAAATCAGGGTCTCCAAACGACCTCCTCCCTGCTAAGATGGTTCCCCCCCTGATCCCTCTCCTGGGCCCCTTCATTCAGAAAGTCATTAATATATCTCTCACCAAAGGACAAGTCCCAGCAGACTGGAAGAGGGCGGTGGTAAACCCAATACGCAAGAAAGCTGCTTCCCCATGGACCGACCTTTCCAACCTGCGTCCCATTTCACTCTTACCATACATCAGTAAGATAGCCGAGAATCATGTGAACACCTACCTGTCAAAACATCTCGAAGCGACGGAGGGCCTAGACTATTCCCAATCTGGTTTCAGGCCAAACCACAGCACCGAATCTGCCCTCCAAACAGTGACCAATAACATCAGAATGGCACTGGATGGGGGCAACTCTATGATTCTGGTGCTGCTGGATCTCTCCGCCGCTTTCGATACGGTGTCTCACAAAGTGCTTCTTGAGCGACTAAAAGACGTAGGTCTGGAGGGTACGGCACTGGCATGGATGGAAAGCTTTCTGTCAGGACGCTCTCAAGAGGTTAGGTTGGGCTCCCACAAATCCATCCACAGGGAGCTCAATAAGGGAGTGCCACAGGGCTCCTGCTTAAGCCCTACACTCTTCAACGTGTATGTGGCCCCCCTAGCCAACCTAGCTAGATCATTTGGGTTTACACCAGTGTCGTATGCTGACGACACCCAACTCCTCTTCCCCTTTAAAGAACTGACACCTGCGATAAAAAAATCTTTCGCAGAGGGAATGAGAGCAATATCTGCTTGGATGTCAGCAAACTGTCTCCAATGCAATATAGGAAAAACGGAGGTCATGCTGTTTGGACAAGCAGTAACCCATTGGACACCTGACTGGTGGCCTCTGGAATTAGGTCCTGTTCCTAGTCCCAAAAACACAGTGAGAAACCTAGGAGTGTTAATAGACCAAACACTTACTTACAAAGACCACGTAAACCAGGTGGCGAGCACCTGCTTCCGAGTCATCGGAATGCTAAGGAGAGTGTTTCCCTACCTGCCAGACTGCCATAGAAAAACACTGGTGCAGGCATTAGTAATCAGCAGAGTGGATTACTGCAATGGCCTTCTCTTGGGAGCAAATGAAGGGCAGCTAAAAAAGCTGCAGGTAATTCAAAACACGGCAGCAAGGATAGTCCTCAACGCCCCCCCCCAGGACCGCCACCCTCCCACTGCTGACCAAACTTCATTGGTTACCAGTGAGGAAGCGAGTGCATTTTAAGACCTTATGCACAATCCACAAAAGTGTGATAGGCAAAGGCCCCAAATATCTAACCAACATCTTCCTGCCTTACGCCCCCGAGCGAACCCTGCGCTCTGGTAACCAGCAGCTTCTGCAGGTGCCTAGAATAAAAAAGGCCAGACAAGGTGGGCGAGCTCTGGCCCATCTTGGACCAAAGCTCTGGAATTCCCTACCCCTTGAGATGAGAACACTGACTAACCATCTGACCTTTCGTAAGGTCCTAAAAACACATCTATTCCCCAGTAACTGATCCCCCTCTCTCAAAACGCTCCATTCACCTCTTCATTACCATCTGAGGATATTCTCACTGGCAAAGCGCGGAGATACCCCTCCGGGGGTCTATTCATGCGCTATAGAAGAATATAAAATAAAATAAATAAAATAGGTCAGACAATGGCTATATGCAAATCAGCCTTGACCCTGTGCCTAATGGGAACAGTCCAGCCCGAACTACCAAGCCATGTCTTTCCTAGACCGGAATCAAGCATCCAAGGACCGGTTTCTGGCTATCAGCCTTCTTCAGCCTGGATAGCTTGACTCCAGTGATGTGGAGAGCCTGGGACTCACGTCTGAGCATACCCAGCCCACTCGGGGTGAAAATTGCAAAAAACACAGTTGATGGACAGAATGCAGAACAATGTCTTACATTCACCCCAGTACAAAGATCTGGGCCTAAATCCATCATTTTTTTGCACTCCACACCACCCGAGGTCAGACAATGGCTATATGCAAATCAGCCTTGACTCTGTGCCTCATGGGAACAGTCCAGCCCGAATTACCAAGCCATGTCTTTCCTAGACCGGAATCAAGCATCCAAGGACCGGTTTCTGGCTATCAGCCTTCTTCAGCTAGATAGAAATTGACCCAAGGATTCTATGAGTTTGCCCACCTGGTTATTTTGCTGATTGGGTAAGCCATAAATATATTTTTTGCGTGACCTTGATATTTCTTAAAATGAGTAGGTTTTGCTTGGCTACTTTGTTGTCATTACATGCATAGTATGTAGACTGCACAATTTTCCTTGTGTGAATCACGTTTATCATCTCAGCAGCATCTCACTATGTATTCTTTTATTCTATTTTGTTTTCGTCAAACACGATTTTAGGGTTTAAATCATTACAATCTACTCAACACATTCCTCAACACCTGAGGATGGTCTTGCTTAGTCACTATTTAGAGACTGAAACATTGATGGTGTTTTCACTTCTTGTCCCACCTAAATTCTTCATCATGATTACATCTCTAGACAAGAGGCTAGACATTAATAAATCTGTCTTAACATGAGTAGAGGATCATACACATGCTGGATGCAATTGATATTCAATTGTTACTTGGTTTACATGGGTGTTCTTCTTGTACAACTAGAGTATGGTTGTTGTTAGTGAATGTACCACATTTGTGAAGTCATATGTTTTTTTTGCATTGTCTATTAATTAAATTGCTCACACTTGCTGTTCCAATGATCCAATCTCTGTTTTTAAGCATTTTACACACACACCAATCTATTTCACCAGAAATTATATTTAAGTGAACCTGCAAATTATTCCCTTTTACTCCATTTACCCTAGTACACACTAATGCCAAAGCTCGCAAGGTGGTATTGAGTTGCCCTTTCTTTTAAAGCAGTCTAGCAGATGTTGATCTACGCATCATTATTTCCTTTGCACAAGACAGTGCAGCACATGTTGTTGCTATTTTATATGCTGTGTTACTGCTGTGGTCACTAATGTGGAGTTGATGTGGTTATACTTGTAATTACACCTAGTTGTTGTTACTTCTGTGATTCTTTTGTACTTGCAAATATAGTTGCAGCTCTTGCAGTTGCTGTGGTGGTAGCTGTGGTTGATACTGTTCTCCTACTGAGATGGTAGCTGCAGCCACTGCTGCTGTTGTCTCTGCCATAGTAGCAGCGGTGACTATTGTCATTGTTTCAGCCGTTGGTGCTGAAGAACCAGAATAACCCACTTACTGGGTCTCGTTGGCTGGGGAATCGCCCAAGTCTTCCATACCTTTCATACGTAGTAAAAGGAGACACAGGGGCCTTTGTCTGCAGGAGGAACCCAGATTTATTCAAATAGCCAGGGCTATGGAACAGAGTCCCAAATTCATCAGAAACAAGACAGAGGAGGCTGCTGCTTTACTCCACAGCTTACACGCCTTTTATATTTTTTCCTGCTGGTCTTTTGGCTGTTAGTTCATTGTTTAATCAGGGCAGTGTTTGCAGTTGATAACCAGATCCAGACGACGTTTGTAGATTGTGACCTGGTCAAGGCTTGGTACACAAATCATTGTTCACTCGGCTTGATCAAGGCTCAGTCTTTCATGTCATTGCTCAGTCAGCTTGATCAAAGCCCGGTCTTTCAGGTTGTTGTTTAATCACCCTGATCAAGGCCCAGCAGTCAGACCATTGTCAAGATAACCTGATCACGGTGTCAAGGATGTTTACCAGGCTGGGAGCAGGAGATAGAAAACAAATAATTTACAGTGTCTCATGGCTTTCTGTTGAACTGCAAGAACAGGGGGTGTTTGGTGTGCGACAGTTCCTGGAGAGAAATGCAGTCTGAAAGATGGCTGTTGTCGTGTTAGTTAGATTTTCCTCAGACATCAGCAGAAACGACGAGGTGGGTCATGTGGGTGTGTTTGATACGAGATGGCAATGAAAAAACAATGGAGTCCCGGTACAAATGATGCCGATCAGAAGAACACTTTTCCTCAGACCCTCCTTTTGCCATTGAGTGGCAAATACTTGAAGAAATGTCAATGTTCATAAGGCCATTGTTTTCTTTTTTGGAGCATCATCATCATATTGGTGTTGTGAATGTTAGAGGGTGGAGGGTTGATGGTCTGGACACACATTGTACAGAGCACTGGCAGGCACTGAAAGCACAAACAGCAGGAGACCAGGACAGTTACTCCCAAGGCAAGGAAGATGAGGATCCTCCATACCCAGTGGGAAAGGAGGCCCCAGATCCAGCCTGTGAGGGACCAGTTGCCTTCATCCAGATGAATTTCGGAAGAAAGGCTATGCAGACGTTGGATGGCATTGTACACTGTAGGTGTGTTGTCTGGGATGTACATGCAGCAGCTGGAGCCGAACAATTTACACACACCGCCACGATCAGCAAGGATGAAATCTAGGACCATGCGGTTGTGAAGCGTTTTAAGGCGGTCCGCCTATAGCTCTGCAGTGATGTTGGAGAGGGCACCAGCTGTTACTGTGATGGTGGCTTCAAGGACCCTGGTCAGTCCTTGTACAGCCCGACTGTTGGCCATGGGGCCCCAGAAAGGAAGGAAACCATTAAAGAAGTCCCCGGTTTCCTGGCCTGTTGTATCCTCGGCTGATATGACACCCCTACTTGAGCGACGCAGAGCGCCCTTCATTGACAGGTGATAACCTCCATGGGTAGAATACGTTGGTGGAAGAAGGAAGGCCAGATAGCAGGTACCAGACCAGTTACAGGGGAACCAAGTGTAGGCGGCAGAGCCACAGATGAAATAGGTGTTGGGGGATGCCACCAGCTTCGGAGGAGATGTAGTCTTTAAAGCTTTTGTGATATCACATGTACTGGTACCAACTTTCCTAGTCCCTAGGCCATAGATGCAGACACAGCCTTGCACATTTATGACATTCACAGTGTCTCATTCATCAGGCAGTATCCTTCTTGTGTGGAATCTGGAAAATGTTTGTCGATTAGTAGAGTTGAATACTACCATCTCACCGAGTTCATCTGGTGATAGTAGCGATGTGGATGAGCTAGTCGGGCAAAAAGGAGCATTGACATGGCCAGATATGTTCCGCCAGAAGTCATCCCGAAATGTTCCAAGGGCAGAATTGGCAGTACCATTGACAGTGTAGGCCTCCTGCATCAACATCCACCATGCAAGACAAGACCCAGAGATGGAAAAGGGGTAGGGAAAGAATGGGACAGGGTGTATCATGGAATGCGGCATCAGTCCACAAACCCAGCAGTTGGAAGTGTTCATGATCAGCTGGTGATGATGCAACATTTGGATGAAGGTGTTATTGAAGAATTCTGCACGGCGGGGTAATTAGTGGGCTGGTAGCGTGAAATACTGGTGTTCTGCAGGAGTCAGGTAGGAGTTGGTGAGGTAAAAGGGTGGTAGATCAGTAACAGCCAACCAAGGATAGACGGGAAGAGGGAGACAAACAGTGTTACCACGTTGACCATAAAGCATTTACTATGTCGGAGACTAACATATTGATTCTGGATTTCTGGTGTTTTGGACGGCAGCCATTGTGCTAAGCCAGGGACCTCTAGTGGCTGTCTGTGATTGGTGGTTGCTTCACTGGGCGCAAGTGCCAAGGGCCCTATGCGTACCTTAGTCTTGACACACCAGCACTACTCTCAGCCGGGGAAGATCACAGCCGTACAGCCTATAGGCACTTGGCGAAGTCAAGGGCACACCTACCCTCGGGGCGCAAGTTATATCGGTCGGACGTAGGGACAGTATGGTCGGGAGACAATTGTTCTTGGTGTCCAGCAGAGTTAAGGGCGGGTTCCACTCTCTGTTTCCTTAGATTTAGAATGCTGTCTGGCATTGCTGAATGGGACAAATGTCTGGACTATTTATGTTTCTGAGTCTCCTTATCCATCCCTCACCCACTGATCATAGGGGAGGGGCAGAGGCACACACCTGCAGTGCGACGAATGCACCCGGCCTTCTACTTTCACGGCAGTGCGGGTGGCCAGCAACACCTGACGGGCTGTGTCCAGCGGGGTTCGAGGCTGGCAGTTCGTTGAAAATTTTTCACCAAGACATATTCACCAGGTTGGATGACGTATCCTGGGCCGTCGCTTTTGTCAGGTATGGCCTCATGCACCTGGTGATAAATAGTACGAAAGCTATTAGTTAAACTGTACAGATAATCAGTTAATTCAGGGTATTCAACATCAGACAGTTCCTTAGGTTGTGGGACACCCCATACATTGGAAGGCCTCCCGAACACAATTTAATGGGGGGATAGCCCTATTCTGGTGGGGGCCATTGTTCTTGTGGACAGTAGCGGTACAAAAGGGGGTGGTGATGGACAGAGCATCTGAACCAATGAAACACTCACACCCAGTCAACATATCTGGGTTTAATCCATCACCGTTCGTGGACAGTAGGGCTAAGGGCAGAGCTTCAACCCAAGTGAGACCTGTCTTGGCTACTATTTTGGCCATTTTAGTTTTTAGGATGGCATTGTACACCTCCACTAGACCTGCTGACTGGTGGTGGTTAGCTGCATGAAATTTTTGTTTTATACCCAATGCTGTACAGACATATTCCATAATTTGAGCTGTAAAGTGGGTTCCGTTGTCACTCCAGACCAAGCGGGGCAAACCAAATTGTGGGAGGTACTCTTTTAATAGCACTTTGGCGGTAGTGATAGCGGTGCAGTCTTTGACGCGGTAGGCCTCCACCCATCGGCTGAAGGTACAGACCACCACTAGGACATATTTCAAGTTGTTACATCGTCCATCTGGATGTAATCCATTTGGAGGACTTCAAAAGGGAAGGTAGGAGGAGAGAATCCTCCCTTAGGAGTAACTGTGCCTTTTCCTGGGTTATACATTAGGCAAATCATGCATGTTTTAACCAGCTTGTCAGCCTATGCTGGTATCTTAGAGTTGTACAATGTAGGTTCCAACAGTTTACATATCCTTTTTGCACTGATGTGAGCAGGACCATGGGCCATCGTAACTACTGGTAGCATGTGACTGTCAGGTAACATCCATTGTCTTTCCATAGTCGTACGGACCCAACAACCATCAATTCCCTCCTTTGCTAATTGTTGCTTCCACAGCCTTAGTTCCTCAGGAGTAGTATGGGACTGAATATCAATCACACTCTGTACTGTACCTAGCGGGACCTCCTACATACATTCCTTCCCTTTTCTTAAGAGCTGTTTCTCTGGCCGTCTGGGAGAAGGAGATGGAAAACAAATCATTTACACAGGGTGTGAGTGTCTCATGGCTTTCTGTTGAACTGCAAGAACAGGGGGGGTTGGGTGTGCAACAGTTCCTGGGCAGAAATGCAGGCTGCAAGATGGCTGTTGTTGTGTTAGTTCGATTTTTCTCAGGCATCAGCAGAAACGACCAGGTGGGTTGTGTGGAAGTCTTTGACACGAGTTGGCAATGAAAAAACAATGGAGTCCCGGTACAAATGATGCCGATCAGAAGAACACTTTTCTTCAGTGCTGTTGTGGTCCCTTCTGTGGTGGCTGCTGTCATCAAACCTGTGATCCCTGTTGTGACTTTAGCTGCGGTTACTGACAACTATGATCAGTGCTATGGTCCCTACTGTGGTTATAACTGTAGTTTCCTGTGTTGGTCTCGCCTGTGGTTCCAGATTTTTTTGCTCATATGTTGGCAGCTCTGGTAGGAACTCATGTTGCTACTCATGTTCCTACTGTGGTCACTGCTGTGGGCCCAGCTGTTTTCACTGAAGTGATTTCATCTGTGGTTACAACAGTGGATGCTGCTGCAGTCCTTGCTGTGCTGCCTGCTGTTGCTGCTGAGGTCAGAATAATTGTCTATTCTTTCATGCCCACTATGGCCCATGCTGAAGTCAGGGCTACTGAGATAGCTGTGGTTTGAGTTATTGCGTTTTATGTGGTAGCACCTGTTTTCCCTGCTCCTGCTCCTGCCCCTGCCATGATGTCAGATGTGATCAGTGCTGTGCTGGTCACTCCTCCAGTCCATTCCATTGTACTCACTGCTGTGGTTTGTGCTCTGATTATAGCTCTGGTTACGTCTTTGTTCTATACTGTGTTTGCAGCTATTCTTAGTGTTGGTAAAGATACTGTTGTTACTGCTGTGGTGACAGATAATGTTGCTTCTGTGGTTCCTGCTTTGCTGGTAGCCAATGAGGTCCATGATGTGGAGGCAGCTGTTCTTTCCATCATGCTAGCTAAGGGCCCTGCAGAGGTCATTTCTATAAGGGTAGCTTTTGTCTCTCTTTTGGCTTTCATGCATTTTACTGTGTTAGCACTGTTAGAGCGCAGCACAGCAGAAAAATGAGGTTTGAGTAACCACGTGCTAAAAAACAGTTTGACAGTTTACCTACTATTGATTTCTTTCTATTTATACAACTAACATTTGGCCCATATTACGTCAGGTCCTCTGCAGGATCGGATCATTTGACAAGGATTTGGCAAAGGATTTAGATTTAATATTCCCCTTATGAGGAGATATCACAAAAGGAATATGTATATGTACATTTATGCACATCTCTTTATCATGATAATAATAAATACATACAGACTTAGTTTCTCTGTTAATTTTCTTGTATTTATTTTCATTGAAATCATAAAGAATAGTCAAACAAAAACTCAGTATTGAATCTGAATACTTACACAAGAATACAAATCTGATGATCACAGTAACATCTCAATTGAGGAACCTGCGTTGAGCGGATAGCGTAAGAGACAAAAGAGCATTTTCAATAAGAATAATGAGATTTTCATACAAACATAAAAAAACTATAGCACAATGTGTTAATAGCTGGAAATGCTAACTCTACAGCCGAGAGGGAAAGCTGGGGCAATCCTCATAAAGTATTAGGAGCAAAGTTAAGGAGTCACCTCACAGACAGCATCTGCCAGGTAAATCTCAAAGGAACAGCTCACACGTACCCCTCAGATAGATCTAACACAAACACTCTCTTCTCTCTCTGCCTACCTGGCTGCATCTAACTAATAATTATACCCTAATGTTTATCAATATCCTGGCTCAATCTTGAATCAAAATCCAGCAGGCACCTCTGATTGGTCTACAGGCATAGGGTGTTAAGTCACACCACTTGGGTTGCTCTTCCCTTTTAAACATCCATTGTTTTAGTTTCATGTTGTCATCATCATCCTTCGGCAGAGGAAATTAATTCTTCTCCTTCCTCAGCTCACACATTTTTCAGATGTATTTTTTAAACATTTAGCAGTACAGTTTATCACAATAGCACCCTTTTCCTGCGTCAGTAGGAAGCATTGTAGATACAGTAGACATTTAGCAGCCTTCCCAAAATAAAGAACACAATAGACAACTCTGAAGAATAAAACAGATTTTTAGTATTTCTATATCCTAACGCAAAATTAACCTTGGCACCAATGCTGAGGCCTTCTTGTAAAAATGTGCAATTACTCTAGGAGAAATAAACAGGTTTTAATATTTGTTTGAAAACAAAAACTCCATTTCATAATTTCATTTCAATCTTTCATTAGTATAATAAAACATAATCATTTTAAACTATTATTCTGTAATTAACATTTGCTCAGTAATATTTGATAAACAATAAAAAAAATCTCGTATTTTTTACTCATAGTACAGAAATAGTTTGTGGCCTACTTAAGCACAGTCAATGTAATAAAAGGGACCCCCTTAGTCTAGTGGGTGTTTCTAGGACAGGGTAATAATACTAGTAATAGTAGTAATTCCTAGGCAACAAAATACCTGTCTAGAATCAGGTTTAGACAAAACAGGTTGATAAACAAAACCTCAGTGTACAAACAACAAAGCAAGTTAAAAAAAATATATTTTTTAATTTAAATGTTATACATGAACAATTATATTCACTTTTTATAGAATCGATAACATAATCACAAACATGACACAAACAAATCATACAGAATAACTATAATTTCAATAATTCATTAAAAGACATACTTATAAAAAATTGAATTGTTCTGTATGATTTTTTGTGTCATGTGTGTGATTATGTTAATGATTTTATAAAAAGTGAATATAATTGTTCATGTATAACATTTAAATATATTTTTTTTTTACTTGCTTAGTTGTTAGTACACTGAGGTTTTGTTTATCAACCTGTTTTGTCTAAACCTGATTCTAGACAGGTATTTTGTTGCCTAGGAATTACTAATATTGAAACTACTTAAGCACAGTGTCATTTTTCTGCACCTTTCTTATTTCATTTTCTCAACTGCATGTTAATTATTCTCAATTAATTTCAAACTTTGTTAATAACTTCACAACATGGAAGGTGTTTTCTGAGCAGGTTTTATTTATGCAAAACCCTGCTCCATCAGCACATAAACATGTCCATGCTCCCTCGGGCTGAGGAAAAGGGAGCAGGAACATTCTCTTTGAATGTCTACAGAGTACTCTCAAGGTAATAACTTCAAGTGCATTGCTGCTGTGCATTTGAGTCTGTGTACCTGCACATATCATTTGTTCCACTTCACTGTGTTCTTTGTCCTAGATATGAGGATTGAATATCATTAAGTGAAGATGCAGTACTTGTTAGTATGCAGATGGTTGGATTGCCTATTTATAGGGATGAGTTGGTGAATGTGATGCTCTACTGACATTAGTGTTTCTTTGAACTGTGAGTGGATTTCCAACATGTGCTTTATCAACCAATTTCCACTGATTCAGTCAAGTAGTTTCAGTTCTCACCACAGACAGCTTTTGCTCTGTGCCATGAGAACTCTTGTCATCAATATATCAACAAGAAATGTACAGAAGTATTTAGTGAGAGTGAGCCTTAGATCATCTCAGCCACTTGTATTTGTTTTCTGGATGATCATTCAAAATAACATGAAATATTTTTTGACATTGTCTTCAAAACCACAGGAATTCCCTCCGTTCTCCCTTGTGCAAATACACATTCCTGCAAAGGCTGGACCCCACCTTTGTTTCCCTCAGCCACCTGAGAATGGTGGTACCAGACATGTATGGGTTTTCTCTGTGTTTTCGGTGCCCACATGGCAAAAAGCTGGGTGTTGTGCATTAGGCAAACTTCATAAGCAACTGAAAGAAAAATGCCGGTTTAGGCCGCCTGCTTTTCATTCATAGGAATCACCAATGGGATGTATGGAATCCTTCCCCAACATTGTATATTTTCAACATCTATACATCCTAAGGTTCTATTGCTAGATTATCATGGGGGAGAGAGGATAATATTGAGCAGTCCCAGCTCGACCTCCCTATTCAAAACATTTGCAAGGCTAGGTTACTCATTACATGAAGAAATGTACTACTTTGATTTGAAATATTGCTTTGACCACACCATTTTGTAAAAAGAGTGCAAACCCTTAACCCACACCAGGTCACATAGTACAGCATATGGGTTCTCCTTCACTAGTACTAAATTACAGTAGGCTGGCATCTGGTGCTCTTATTATGAGCAAGTATTTGGATGAGAGAATGGTTGGTATATGTTTAAGACTGAATTAAGAATAGGACAAATACTACAGTTTTATTAAAATTGGGTCATACCTTATGCAAGGCGAAATATACTCCAACAGAGTGGAGAAAAGGTCATATTAGGACACCCCCCGACACACAACTGATGATAGCCATTGAATAGAGGCATGAGAATACCAGGGCAAAACTAAACAACTGCCTCTCTGAGATGGCGACCTGGATGTCAGAACACTGCTTAAAACTAAACGCTGAACAATCAGAAATACTGCTCTTTGGAGGAGCCAGTTTTATCTGGGATGCTTCATGGAGACCCCAACCATTAGGAGATGCCCCTGCACCCAAGCAGTGCACAAAAAACCAGGGTGTACTTATTGATGACACCTTATCCATGCAGGATCATGTGCGGACCCTGTGTGGAAGAAGCTTTGGCACTCTGAAGTTATTAAAAAGGCTCTTCCCCTGGATACCATTGTAATGCAGGAGAACAATCACACAAGCCCTACTTATCAGTAAGTTAGACTACGGAATTGCACTGTTCATTGGCATGGCAGATTGCCTTTTTACACGCCTGTAGGTAATACAAAATGCAGCGGCCAAACTGGTGTGTAATAAAGGCAGATACACTTCAGCCACTGATTGCTTGAGACATCTTCCCTGGCTGCCCATGCGTCAAAGAGCGAGATTTAAGCTTTTGGGCCATGCACACAAGGCACTATACCAACACGCCCCCATAGTTCTTCAGAATAAAATAGCATTTTATGTCCCAACCAGGTGCCTACGGTCAGGCCACCAGGCGCTAGCTGAGACAAAAAGTTTTCAAAAGACTAGGGCAGGCCGCCACACTTTCTCTTATCTTGCGGCTATGCATTGGAAAAGGCTTCCACAGGATTTACGTCTCACTGCTGACCACATAGGGCCTTATTAATGAAGGCCTTGCGCCACTGGTGCGTCACTTTTAAAATGGGAAAAAGTGACGCACCGGTGGCGCAAGGCCTTCATAAATAAGGCCCATAGCATTTAGAAAGAAACTCAAAACTCACCTGTTCCCCAAGGCCTGATGTCAGACATTTTAGCAGCCCCTCTTCACTATCACCACAAGACCCCGCTACCCTAGCGCCGTGATATCCTGTTGGATGAATGTCACGCTTTATAAATAAATACATCTATTTAAAAGATAAACATGCTTCTACCTGTGCCAACATATAACAACATCACAGGCCTTTCACTGGGACTATAATGACCCTTGTGTGTGATTCTACCTACCAAACCTCTCCCTATCTTATAAAGTGTAGCTTTATAGTACAGAGAACTTGCAGCTGCAGATGGCTGTTGGAAAACAGGAGCGGTCCGTGCAGGTAAGAGCAGTGAGCCAGTTAATTATTTAATTTTCCCTCTTCGTCTGTCGAGTCACCCCGTCCTACCGCTTTACCTGCATGGGACGCTCCTTCTGGCAAAACCCGGGTGGAGTAGCATCTGCATACGGATAGGTCCAGATAACCACTCTTAGATGGTGTTGGGAGCAAAGTCTAAACGAGTGTGAGAAATAGGTAGCAGTCAATAAACAGTTTTGGTCCTCGTTGCCAGTGATGCAATGATGTTGTATGTGTATCAGGAAGGAGCCATATGCTATCTGGACTTTTTACGTAGGCTAAGAAAAAATCCTGACACTTTGCACAGAGCTGTGAAATGGTAGTTCGCTGTCACCTGCATTTCTTATTTATCTAGGCGTCAAATCGCCTGTACTCATTCACAATGCTATCTAGTGGTCCTAGTTGTGTTTCAAGTGAAAGCATCTTTACCCTGCATACTGGTTCATGTGATTAAACTTGCAAGGTGATCACCTTAAATCTATGATATTAAAACTTGATCTTCTATTCGCAGCTTTGAAGAATTTTTATTTTACTTTTATTAGGTAAGACTTTTCAACTTTTTAAAGGCACATTTATTATGCCATAATTTCCTCCCTGTGGAATGATGATTCCCCTTTGTTTCTTTTCCAGGCATATACAATGTCACTGTTCTAACATCTTTTGTTTCAATAGGTCGCTAGGCAACGCATTAATGATGTATATTCATAACCTGTTCTATGCAACTGGTGTTTCATATGTTTCCTCTTATGTTCAGATCTGAAATATGCTGACCTCACTGGCTAATTAGCCAGTACATCAAATACCAGTGTGGATGGATGGTGAATGCTGTCCCTTGAGAGGTGAACACTCATAAAAGAACCCGGTGATTAAAGCAGCTGTATTATGTGGGGAATTCTCAGATCTAATCAATCAAGTTTTATAAATTATTAAACTATTACCTGCCTGCTATTGTCTACCATTAAAAATAGGCCCCTGTAGTATCCCTGTGAAAGTTTACAGCGAACGCCTCCTGTCCTTTTGAGCTTTCTCTCAATCCTGGGCCATAGCTGACTAGTTATTTCATCCAAAATGCTGGATTTCTCAGCATGTTTTGTTCCATATACATCTACTAAAAGCAGCTGTTTGCGCACTTTGATAGCAGGGCAAGATATAAAGCGGACAGAGGCAAATATAACTACACTTTTTGTTTTTTGGAACACTCACTCATAAGTAGCTAAACGCACTACGGGGACTGGGCCTTATAACTCACCGGTCCTCACAAAGATATTGTTTTGTCTGGTTCTGTTAGGGTTTACCAATGCTGTGAAGACTCGCCCAGCCCCCACAGCGTGGGTTGCAAATGCTATCCCACACACACACACACGTGTGCGCGCACACACACACACGAACACACACACACACACACATAATATAATATATACGCAATAAACTTGTCACATTCACCAACTATGGGCTCATCAGGCATATTCATGGGGAAACATGCCTCTCGGCAATGAGATTATCTCAATAGTCAAGATGACTATACATGTCATGAAAAGATTTTTCCTGACACTTTTTGGCATGGCCTTATTCTGCTTTTTACACACATGACAGCGAATTAAGAAAGGTGATACCCAGAACACATTATGGTCCCTCCCAAAAGTAAAAGGACAATTTCCATGTAGTTCTTGTGCCACTTGTCTCTCCACCAGACATGAATTGGACACTGACTTAGGCCTGGCTATTCTGTGGAAACTGAAACACCATAGTAATTGTAATAGCAGTATCCTGCTATATCTGATCACATGCCTATGCGGTTTATGGTACAAAGGGATGACTATGCATAAAAATTGAATCGCATACTAACACCACATGTGCCATTACAATGCGGGTATTACTATGCTAGTATGCTTACAATGACTTACCATTACAACACATTCTTTTACCACGCATATTCCTTTAACACACATGCCATTACAATGCAAAGGCATGCATGGTAAAGGCATACACTTGGTAAAAGTGTGTAAGGTAAGTAACACTACCTGCCCTACCCTATACACTAAATCACTGCCCCTGCACGACTCCCCCTGACCCCCAGCCCTTGCCCTTTCCTAAACCCCTACCCCTACCCCTGCACGACCACCAACCCCCACTCCTTTCCCTACCCTAAACCCTAAATCACTACTCTTGCATAACACCCGACCCCAAATCCTTTCCCTACCCTAAACCCTAAATCACTACCCCCGATTGACCCCGACCACCAATTCTCTCCCTACCCTTAAACCCTTAAACACTACCTCTGCATGACCCTCCCCCTGACTCCCAGTCCTCTCCCTACTCAAAAATGCAAGCCCTGCACGACCCTCCCGACCCCAAGTTCTCTCCCTACCATAAACCCTAAAACACTACCTCTACCAACCCTCCCTCAACCCTCAGTCCTCTCCCTACCCTAAAACACTACCCTGCATGACCCCATGGCCCTCTTTCCTCTCTCTACCCTAAAACCTAAAACTCTACTCCTGCATGATCCAACCCCGAGTCCTCTCCCTACCCTAAAACAGTACCCGTACAAGTACCCTGCTGATCCCCTTTTACCCTAAAGTAGTAACTCCCACCCCAGGCCCAATCCCCCTTCCTCTCCCTCTTCATGGTTCTACTCACTCTTTGTGGTTCCAGCGGTCGTCTGAGGAAGAGGAAGAGGAAGAGGAAGAGGCTCTGTTTCCTCACAACTACGTGGTTCGCCTATTTGTTTTACAACGTATATGCTTTTACCATACATACCTTTATAAGACTATGCGTTGTTACAAAGCATGCGTCGTAACGCATGCATTGTAATGGCATGACAGGTAACAGCCGCGATGTAATGGCTGTTCCCCTACAAAATCAAGATCAGGATGTCTGAAATTCGCAGTACAATGAGATGCAAACAGAGCAACACTAAAAAGATCGGATAAGCCCTCGAACATCACAGTGACCATGATTTATTTTGGACTGTAATTTGTAAACCTAATTATGCATCTAATGGACCGATGGACACAGCTTTCTTTTTCAACGGCAACAAGTTGGGTTTTTAGGGTGAAAACTCAGATTAGGGGCCCAAATGATGACATTCTTTAAAGCAACCTTATCCAAGGGATACCCCTATATCCACTTTTTATTATGTGCTTTAACTTTCTGTGATGTGGAAAAAAATATTCTTGGGTGTACTTTTGTTTTTTATTAGGAGGTACAGTACAATACAAGCACTATGTCTCCGCATAATTCATAAATGACACAGAATAAATAGCAATACCCAATAAAACAACCCAATGCACAAAAGGGGACTGCTGATACATATTCCGATAATCAATGTTAGAAATGGGATTCCTGGTTGGCTGAGGTATGCACCCAGACCAGGCAGGAGCCAACACTCTAGGCAGGGTAAGTAAGATACACACTAAAAGTTTACCTGTACAGACCCTTTGGTAGGTTGGCACAGAGAAGTCAGGCTAACCTAAAGAGGCAATGTGTAAAGTATCTGTCCAACACACACACACACAGTAACACAATGAATACACCACAAAAAAGGCTTCACACAGGTTTATAAAAATAGATTATTATATTATGGACAAAACAAGACCAAAACAACAAAAAACCTATGTATAGAATTTGAGATATTGAATTTTAAAGTAATAAATGCAACAAAGGACTTAGAAGCAAGTAGCACTAAACAGGTTACTTTAGGTTGCACTGGACCAGAGTCAAAGTTTGGCCCACCATAATCCTAGTCTGGCTACAGTATACACGCAGGTCCCGATGAACAAAGCACGTTTCCTGATCGCAAGCAGCGAGATGCATCGATCTTCTCCACGCAGTGAAGGCGATGCATAAGTTTTAAAGACAGGTGCCGGAGTCGAGAGGCACAGTGCAATGCACCGGATTCTGCCACGCAGTCAAGGGGATGCATTGGTCTCATCAAGCTGCAGTGGCAATGATGCGCTGTTCGATGTGTCGGTCTCTGGAGACAAAGTGCTGGTTCCAATGTGATGCAACGATTTTACTCCTACCACCAGGTTAATGCGCGGGTTCTGTTACAAACAGGCTGGAGATGCATCAAAATCTGTGTTGCAGGTATCTGGACACCTCCAGGGAGCCAGGCAGGGGTAGAGACTTTGATTTCCCTGAGTCAGAAGCAACAGTTGGCAAGCCAAAAAACCCTTGTAGATCACTTGAAGCTCCACTACAGCAGAGTCAGAGAGCAGCAGAGCGACACAAGAGAAAAGTAGGCCCTCCAAATCTGCAGTCCAAATATGAGTCCCTTAAGCAGCACAGCAGTCCTTCTGACAGAGGTTCAGTTCAAGATCCACAAGTGTGTGATTTTAGGGGGTCAGAAATATAAAGAACCTATATCCAAAACTGCCTTTGATGTAGGGGTGTGGAACTTCAAAGCAGCCCTCTGAAGTGCACAAGGACCCCTTTCAACCCAGTTCTGCTTGCCAGGTTATCTGTAGGGGGTTATCAGCCCTTTGTGTGGAACAAGACACAGCCTATTCAAGATAAAAAGATTGATCTCTAACAGAGACCTGGTTAGAAGAAACATCCGGCCCCATGTAGTGGCCTCCCGTCCCCCAGAATATGAAATCTTAACATACAACAGGTAGGCTAGCAAAAGAGGAGGCGGAGCCGCACTCTACTACCGTAGGTCGTTTTCAACCGAGAAAATAGTCGAGGAGAGGAGACGGGGAGAGGTGTTGGGGACCAAGATCAGGCTCAAATCATCGTGCCTGATAGTGGTGGTGGTCTACCATCCGCCCCAACTAACCCCACCATTTAACGACATGTTTCACGAAGTCATTAGCGACCTGTCCTCCAGATACCAGCAGATCTTGGTTCTTGGGGATTTTAACTACCATTGGGGCTCTAGCCAAGGATCATGCAGCTAGCAGGTTCCATGACTACGCTAGGGCTACAGCAACTTGTGGAGTCCTCACCCACAAGAAGGGTCATAGCCTCGATCTGTTGGAGCAAGGTTTCACTCGTAAAGAGACTTGCTTGGATTCAACCTTCTCGAAATAATAAACATGTTTCGTCTTACTAATAACGCACCACACAACATTTCTAGCATCAAGTGGAAGCTTGCGTATGTGCTTTTACTAACAGTAACTCGAGTGACCTAAAATGGCTGCCGCAACGCAAGAACTTTTCTGCGCATGCGTCTGTCACACTCACGTGACGTGACGTATTCTTTGCTTGGTGGGAAATATTTTCTTCTGCGCACTAGAACTAAACATGGCTGCTCTATGTTTTCATGTGCTAATGCTTGCATTGCTGCTTTTACTAAATTGTTTGTTCTGCTTAACTCCTAATGCTATAGTTAAAATAAAGTAATGGGAATAGAGTAGCGATAAGTGGTTTACAGCGCATTCATGTATTCTTTGTTCTAAAAACTGTTTCTCTTTGACTTTGCAATTAGCTCGAATTTGGGCTTGATGTAATCTTGCTGCACTCCATCTTGCAATCCTGCGACTGCGCAGAAGAAGCTCAAGAGTCCACAAGCCATGGCATTGAATCCATGCCAATGACAGTCTTGCCTGCGATACACCTGTGAAAATGAACTATTAACCCTCAGAAAGGAAGACAACTTACAAATCTTTGTATACATTGAATTTGTTATTGAAACATCCATTGTGGAATAAAAGTGCATGGGAAAATAAAACTAAGGGAGGGAACATTCATTTGAATATTTGAATGAAATGATCTCATAACTAGTATGGTGTGATGACCTCTCCTCGTCTTTTGACCAATGAAATTGAGGGCATACACACATTTGCAACATTGGGAGGGGGGGGTGATACCTGCCCTGGAAAATGGTATAACTAAGGTAGGCTTAGCTAGTTAGTTTGTCCGACTTGTCAGAATAGCTGACCTGTCACTGACCCAGCGCACTCAATAGGCAATCGAGAGCGGAGGTGCTGGCGGTGCACTCTGTCAGAAGATTCGATAACCCAATCGGGGTACTAGGAAGGAGTTTCGATAACCAAATGGGGTTCTGTGGGAGAAGGTTCAATAACCCAATCGGGGTGCGACTGTTAGCTGCAGAGAGGGGTGTGATGCTGGCATTGCACTTTAGCTGTGAGTGCTGGTTCTGACCTGCAGTGGTCCTGTCCTGCTCCAATTTGGTCCGTACTTATCCTGGTTCTGCACCTGTCCTGTCCTGACAGCACCTGACCTATCGGGAGTCCTGTCCTTCAACCCAGCCCGTGGCCAGTGTTGGACTTCACACCATTCTAGGTAAATATAAAGTTGCGTGGGTGTGTCATTATACTGTTTCCCTTTTCTTACCCTTCCTATGTTTCAATGCTTGAAGAAAGTCTCATAATATTTTCTTATCATCTTGCTTTGATTATATTCTTCCTAATTGAACGAGCTTTGGTTTAATTGGTATGGACTCTAACATTTAAGAATTTACATAGATAAAGTGTTCAAACCTGTCCCGAGTCTGTGGTTAATTTATAAATGCAAAGGTTTATGCAAAGGTTTATTTTTACTGCCTATTATGCTAACACTCTTAATCCCTTAGGACTCTAGGTACCGGTGACTAGGATTGGTAAGTCAATTGGTATAGGTCCTACATGGTTTAGAAGGAAAAATTTTGATTAGCGTTACTTTACCTGTTCAAAATGGGAAACATCACTTACAACGCATTTATTACAACGCACTACCATTACAACGCAACCATTACAACGCAAACCATTACAACGCATTGCGCTGGGGGGCGCTCTAGGATAGGGAATATATTTAATTTACTATCCAACACCTTCCCTACTATCCACGGGGACTGGAGTTGGAATAGTAAATTAAATAAATCACTATCCAGCGCTTAAAAGCACTATGCGTTGTAGTGGTATGCGATGTAAAAACCGCGTTGTAACGGCAGGCGTTGTAATAGCCTGCGTTGTAACAACACCAATCCGTTCAAACTGTGTATGTGTTTATGGGCCCAGGTGAGTATGGTAAAACGAGCAGGTAATCGGATCTTATCTGGACTACGTCCTCAGCTAAGATACACACTGAGTGTAAACCTTGCAGCTGGTCAGATCATCACCTGATCAGCCTCCAACTTCCCGTGGAAAGCCGCCCGATATATCCCCCTCTAATCTGGAGGGTGGCATGGTACTGGCACAAAATAGAGGACGCTAAGCTGAGGGAGAACTAAAGAAGACACTACATGTGGGTGTACAGACTGGGGATCCGGACCGGGCGTACAAAACCCTCCTATCCGGGATGAGGGAAGCCTTTGATTTGGTGGCCCCTATGCAAAAAGAGGTATAACGCACACCATGAAAGGTGCCCCCGGTATACGCCAGTACTCAGAGGGGTAAAACAGGCATTTTGTCAGTGCGAGAGGTATTGGCAGAAAGCACACAACTCTGAATCCTGAGAAAAGTATAAAACATCACTAGCTCTATAAAAAAATCAATCATTAGTTCAAAATCACTGTAATATGAAGGGAGGATTAGAGAATCAACAAACGTCCAAAAAAGACCTTTAACATAGAACAAAGGATTGTGGTAAACCAAGCAGAATGTGAAAGGGTACAGGATTTTATTATGATCAAGGTTAAAAACATTATCACTGACATAAGCAATAGTGGTATTACTCCCTGACCCCCCAGAGCCCTTGGATACCTTGCTCTCTACCTTTTGGACACTTGATCCTAAGGGCTTAGCCAATGTTATGGCCAAAGTAAAGTCTGGGTCTCCCGAAGATCCCTGCCCTCCTTTGGGGTTTAAAAAGGTTGTCTCAGCAGTAGGGTCAGAGGTACTATCCTTACTAAATCTCTCTCTAACTACAGGGAAGGTAAATCAAAATTTCAAAAAAGCTATAGTGATCCCACTGCCAAAAAAAGCCGGGGCGGACTGGATCAATCTGAAAAACTTCTGACCGATCTACCAGCTGCATTTCTTGACGAAGTTCCTTGAGCAACATGTACTTAAAACTCTCTCAACCTTCCTGGAAGAACATCAGCTATTACATACGCAAGCTGGCTTCAGGGCCCACAACTGCAGTGAGCTGGTAATGCTCTCAGTGCTGGATGAATTGAAGCTAGCAGTTGACAAGAACATTCCCTCAGCACTGATCCTACTAGACCTCTCAGCCGCGTTTGACACAGTGGACCATGCACAGCTGCTGACCCGCGTCCGTGGGCTGGGAGTCAGTGGAGGGTGCATCAATGGATTACTTCCTTCCTGGGAAACCGGTCTCAAAGAATCCAAATTGGGGATTGCAGGTCTAGGCAGGGTGCCCTACACTGGGGGGTAGAATGTTCAGAAGTAGGAGGCGCACTGCTGGTTCATGCAAAGTTATAAAAATATAAAGTTCTTTAGTGTAATTTATGGATTGGGTGCTCCCAACAGGTAACGTGTCCGTCCGTAACACGTCTATTTAACAATACATCATGTGTCACCATGCAATCATGGTGACATCCCTGAATGTCGGGCACTCCATTAGGTTCTCATAGAAGTGAGACTCCAAGGTGAAACATAGAAAGTTCAAAAATGAATTTTAATCATTCATCAATTGATTTTTTAAGTTCATCAATCCGTTTTTTCACGTTAAATGCATCCAAAGAAAATTATCCCAATGCTCCAATGCATTTCGGGCTAAGGCAAGCCCTTCATCGGGGAGCCAGGTGAATGGGATGGTCGCGAGCTTCACACGCCGGCGTGTGAAGCTCGCGACCATCCCATTCACCTGGCTCCCCGATGAAGGGCTTGCCTTAGCCCGAAATGCATTGGAGCATTGGGATAATTTTCTTTGGATGCATTTAACGTGAAAAAACGGATTGATGAACTTAAAAAATCAATTGATGAATGATTAAAATTCATTTTTGAACTTTCTATGTTTCACCTTGGAGTCTCACTTCTATGAGAACCTAATGGAGTGCCCGACATTCAGGGATGTCACCATGATTGCATGGTGACACATGATGTATTACTACACTGGGGGGTCCCACAAGGCTCAGCGCGATCCCCCCTGCTATTTAATATTTATCTTCAGCCGTTGGTCAAATCACTGTAAATGTATGTGTAAATGTATAGGCATTTATATAGCGCACTACTTACCCGGAGGGTCCCAAGGCGCTTCGACCGCTGCGAAACCCTTCCTGGCTTCCCTGAGAGATGGTCCCTTAATGGGTTTCTCCAGGGTGAGACCAGGCATCCCCGGCGGTCTAGTGGGGCCGTTAGTGAAGATGAGGCAAGCTAATGCCCAGAGTTGCCGAGTGTGATCGCTGATCAGAGTGGGCACCGAGGCGAGAGAATTATCGAGTCCGCTGACCCTGGTCCAGAAACCTGCAGCGCTGGGAATCGAACCCTGGTCCCAGGCCGTCCTCTGCTCTCGGGTCTGCCGCCTCTAACCAGTGAGCCACACTGCTTCACTGGCAAAACTAGACTGCCAGGTGTTTGACTATGCTGATGACACCTAGCTAATAGTTCGAGTCAATAACTGTCCCCAAGCTCAGCTCAATGTCCAGAACATACTAAGGTTCAACATGAATTGGATGACCATTAACTCACTAAAAGTGAACCCTGATAAGACAGATGTGTTGGCTTTAACCACTGAGGCGCCACCCTGGTCAAATCTGTTCTGACCACAAACATATGAAACATGAAAAGGCTACTCCTCTCTGATCATGAAGTACAGCTTAAAAGTGTATTAAGGAATTCCCAATTCTAGCCTTCGAGAGGAGTAGGCCTCACAGCAGTGAAAATCAAAAACGGCGGTTTGTCACTGCAAGGCAATGCAAAACATAAGGGTACACATCCTACCGTAGCACCATGCCATCAGGGTTACTCAGGGCCTACCCTACAGGAGAGTTATGTGTACTAAAAGGGGAGTTTAAGGCTTTCTGCAATCCCCACTGGCTACTACATCATCCAAGCGAACAGAGCCTCTGGTAAATCAGGAGGTGGGGTCGCAGTGATTGTTAAAAACTCTATCAGATTCTCCGCCCTATCCTCAGTCGGAATTCCCTCGGTCGACTACCTTGTGCTGAGACTGGAATCTCCAGTGACCCCTCTTATCTGTGTTCTAGTCTACCGCTCCCCCCAGTCCATGCCCAATTTCCCTACAATGTTCGGAGACATGCTCTCCCAACTTGTTATCAACAACTCTAAAATCTTAGTTCTAGGTGATTTCAATTATTGGCCCTGTGACGTAAAAGAGAGCGCTTGCTCTGCTACATTCTCTGACCTTCTATCCAGTATGAATTGTCTCTCTCACATAAAATCAGCAACCCACATCAAGGGTCATATCTTGGACCAGATTTGGACTTCCAACCTGGATATATCCACTCTCTTAATCTCACCTTGCTTATGGTCAGACCACTCTATAATTTCCTTTTCCCTCATGGTTGCCCACTGCCCTAGCAGAGTTTTGGAAGGTAACCTCTCGGCCAGGAATTGTAATAGGGCCGATCTTAGTGAATTTGTCACCTTACTTAGATCTTCCACCCCCTCAAATCTTGGCTCCATCGACACCCAAGCCTCCACCCTCATACACTGGCTAGAATCAGCAAGTGATACTGTGGCTCCGCTCAGACAGATTAAGCTTTAGCGCCTGCATGACGCTCAAAGTTGGTTCACTGAGGACCTCAAGGTCCTGAAGTTGGGTCTAAGACAGGCTGAGCGTCGGTGGTGACGCGGCTACGCCCCTGACATGAAAATACGGTTTACAACCCTGCTTAAAGAATACAAATTAGCGGTCCTGCAAGCTAAGACCACTTATTTTTCAAAAAAATTGTTGACTCCACCACCAGAACCAAGGATATTTTCCTTATTGTGGAGGAGCTGTCACACCCAGATAGGCTCACCATTAAACCTCTCCCTTTTCATGCACTTTGTGACTCCTTAAATCTTTTCTTCGTGGAGAAAATCACCAATATCAAAAACAGCATCCTACCCTCGGCCCCGCTCCACCCGCTTAGGCCCGACCCTTCCCTGCTCTCTCCCAACTCCATGCAGCTGACTCAGTTTCCTCCAATCTCGGAGCTGGAGCTCTTTGCTCTCTTAAAGAAGGTTGCCTCTGGATCCCCACGGATTGTTGCCCTCCCCTGATTCTCCGTGAGGCTTTCATAGCCTGCCCCCCCCCCCCCTTGGCACTGCTGAACAACTCTCTCTCCTCTGGCCTAGTCCCCGGGTCATTTAAAAGGGCAGAGGTTGTGCCTTTCCTAAAAAAAACTACTGCAGACCCCACGGTTATGAGTAATTTCCGCCTTATCTCCCTCCTCCCCTACCTCAGCAAAGTCCTTGAGTCTCATATCCCCCACATCTTGAGCACCTTTATTGAATACTCTCACTTCCTCGATTCCCAACAGGCCGGATTTTGACCCAATCATTCCTCTGAATCTGTTATACTTTCAGTTATGGAGGAGTTGCGGAGAGGGGCTGACTCTAATACCAGTCAGATCTTGGTGCTCCTGGATCTGTCGGCCGCCTTTGACACGGTCGACCATGACATCCTGGTCGACCGTGTCAGGGAGGCTGGCATCCGGGGCACCGCCCTTGACTGGGTCTGCTCCTTTTTGAGCAATCGCCATCAGGCGGTTCAGCTCTCTCAGTTTTCTGCTGAGGAGGTCGGACTAACCTGCGGCGTCCCGCAGGGCTCCTCCTTATCCCCTCTTTTTTTAAATTTATACCTGACTCCCCTTATTCGGTCCTTATGAGGCAGCGGTGTCACCGCGTTTAATTACGCGGATGACATTCAGCTGGTCTTCGATATTAGCTCCTCGGACCAGTCCATTGACAACTTCCAATCCACTCTTTGTCATATCAGTGACTGGATGGGGGTTAACCACCTGAAACTCAACCCCGACAAGACAGAGTTGGTGCTTGTCGGGGGGGCTGCCAACCCTTGGAAATCCACCTTTTGGCCCACAAGGTTGGGTCTACCCCTCAATCCTGTCAACTCAGTAAAAAGCCTCGGGATCAACATCAGTAATGATCTCACTATGAAGCCCCAGATCAACGCGGTAGTCTCCTCTAGCTTTCTCCAGTTAAGGAAAATCCGAAAGATTGCCCGCTTCCTGACCACCGAGGCTCTTACCCTGGTTCTGTTGGCGTTAGTCATCTCTAGGATAGACTATGCCAACTCGCTTTACGTTGGTATACCGGCATACCAACTGAAGAGGCTACAACTTGTACAAAATCAGGCTGCACGGCTTATCTACCATCAGCCCAGACACCAACATGTCCGCCCTTTGTTAAAATCACTCCACTGGCTCCCTGTCTCCGAACGCTGTAAGTTCAAATTGGGTTGCATTATCTCTAAGTCCCTTGCAGGTACAGGCCCCTCTTTCATTTCCTCTCTATTGCATCCATATGTTCCCTCCCGCAATCTCCGTTCCTCCCATCTGGCCTTACTTCGAGCCCCGACCTTTAAACGCAAAAAACTGGGAGGATTAAGGTTCTCATTCCTTGCCCCATTATTTTGGAATGCTCTCCCGATAGGTCTAAGACAAGCCTCTTCCTACACCCATTTCAAGTCCCTCCTTAAAACCCATCTGTTCTGTAATGCATACAATTAACCCTTCTGGCCCCATGGACTGTCTGCTTCCTTTTGCTTTAGCGCCAAGAAACCGCTGGGTGTTAGTTGCGCTTTATAAATTTCTTTTACATTACATTACATTACATTGACAAGCAATTTTAAATTCCATGTTTAATTGGCAATAATCTTCAAATACAGGTACTGCAGTGGCAGGACTAAGACAGGTTTGAAAGGCTGCTTCTGTGTAGGGTACAATTAGTCCTGCAGGCCACTAGCAGCACTTGAAGTACAGACCCTGGTTGTGTGCTATACCACTATACAAGGTACTTCCCAGTACAACAAATATACCATTCAGGTATACAAAAATGTCCTCATGTTTAGAGGAGGAGAACATGCACTTTAACACTGGTTAGCAGTGGTAAAGCACTCAGATTCCTATGGTCAACAAAAGAAATCAGCAGAAACCGGCGGTAAAAGGCACAAAGTCTCAGCAAAGACCACCTTAAGGGTGACAAGTCGATATAAAAATCCTACTCCTGCCAATTCACCCTTCCGGATCCCCTTCTCTAATAAGATAACCACAGCTTTTTGTCTCCCCTCTTAATTACCAAAAAGAGTTTACTAAATCTCCTCAAACTCCCTAACCAGCCAGAGTGCAGAATCTCTCTTTCCTTTACCCTGTGAATTTTTTTAGATTACTCAAGGACTCTGGGAAAAGAGATCGAGCTACATGCGTCAAAATAAATGTCAACTTCTGATACCTCGCCATTATGTCAGCCATGTGCCAGTAGATAAAGAGCGCAAGTCTTAGATTTTGGGAAATTGTATTTGCTGTTGTTTTTCCATACAACAGAAAATCTACCCCCAAAATCACCCAATTTACTGCAATTCCAATTAATATGCGGCCAATCTTCGCTCCTGGACTATCACTCATAAAACCCACATTTATTATATTTAGTAATTGCAAAGTCCTATAAATTAGCCATAAAAAAAGAATTAATATTGCGAAATGTTGTGTCTATTAGTGTGGTAAAATTCAATTATTTATTTTTTGCCAAACATCATTAGTCAATATTACCCCTCCCTCCCATAACCATTTTGTAGCAATCTGGCTATAAATATCAACTTTTTAGAATGGCACAGGATATCTTTTCCAAAACCCCAATTTTTTCTATGGGCTGTGGACATTTCATTTTCTACTAGCTCCCTTCAATCCAACATGATTTTACGATCCAAGTGCTGTTAAGTGCCATAGGGAGCCCTATAGGGCCATTGCAATCATTATTTACTGCTGAAAATGTGGTATTCTCTCTCTTTCCAAGTCTTCCATTTATCAATTATTAAGAAGTCCACTAACTTTACAAAACCCTCACCCTTCCATCTATTAATGATCACAGGATCCATAATGACCCCAATGTCCCATTCAACCTGATCTAAAAGATTCTGAATCAGGGGCGAACTTGCCATAGCAGGCATCAGGCATTTCCTCCGTGAGGCTGGAAGGGTGTGGGCTGGTTTTGTAGCCATGGGGCGCAGTTTTGTTACTGGGTTCTGGTTTTGCAGTGGTGCTGCAGTATAGGGACCCAGGGGTAGATGTATCAAGCCTTTTGAGATTTGCAAAGGCCGAAATTCTGCGAATTTCGGCCTTTGCAAATCGCAAAAGTATTTTTTGCACTTTTTGAAATGTATCAAAAAATCGCAAAAATTACATTTGTGGGAGTACAAGGTCAGTACAAGATGGTTAGCAGCCAGTCAGTCCAAACTCTACTGGCAACAAAAATAAGCAAAGCCGCTGAGCGGTGTGTGCAATGCATGGTTTATGGGAGAAACTTGTCCATTAGGAAGGTTTTGGTTTCCTTTTTAAATATTGACAGAGAGGGAATTTCTTCGGATGAAAGATGGCAGCGGGTTCCAGATTCTTGGTAAGGCCCCAGAGAAAGCACTATTGTAAGTTGTTATCTTTCAGAAGCATGGTGGCTGGAGCACATAGTCTCTGGCGGAGTGGGAATTTCTGGCTACTCCAGAAACCATAATTTTCTGGGCGAGATATGCAGGGGATTTCATGTATAGCGCTTTGTGGGTGGTACATGCCAGTTTGAGTTGGATTCTGGCTTCAAGAGGAAGCCAGCTCAGCCCCTTCAGATGCGGTGAGCATAGCTGCCAAGGTTTTAGATTGCTTATGTTTGACGTTTTACCATTTCATTGTAATTATGAGTGGCATTCAACAACTATGAGTGACACTTTCTCGCGACCAAAATCAAGCATTAAAGTCCCTGAAAACAGCCCCTTTTAGAAACTACTCCCATTTGAGCAACAAGAAACTTTAAGGAACTCTGCCTGCCACTCCACTCCAGCGAAATGGTGTTATTAATTACAGCTAGCGCTCTCCAGGCAGCTTGGCAGGCATTTCAGCGAGGTGATGCGGACCACCACACTGAAATGCGTTAGTCTAACACCTGATGCGTGGTACTTGGCAGGACTGGGTAAGATGTGGTTGAAGTTTTTTTTTAGCCTGTTAATAGTCTGGCAGCGGCGTTGAGGCAAGCTTTTAGGGGGGCTGTGGAGATCTTGGGCAAGCCAAAAAGAGTTGAGCATCCATATTCGATTCTGGAGATTACTAATGCCTGGACTGCCATTTTTAGGTCTGCAGCATCAAGGAAAGGTTTTAGTTTCCTCAGGTAGCTCAGTTGAAACCTGGCAGTTTTATCCATCGAGTTGATTTGGTCTTGCATATTCTGTTTGCTGTCTAGGATTATTCTGAGATATTTGGCAGATTCCACTATGGTCGATGTGCAGTTTAGTGCTGTGATCGACTTGGTCCATTCCTGGATGTCAGTGTTACTTTTAGGGGGGGAGATTAGAAGGAGCTCAGTTTTTTGTGCATTTAATTTGAGCTGGTTGCAGGCGACTCATTGAGCAGTCAGCTTTAGGGCCTCATTCAAAGAGTAGATCTCCTCTAGAGATGAGATTTTGATGTAGATCTGGGAATCATCGGCATACATGTGGAAGTAGATTGCTGGTGGTACATAGTAATTCAGCTAGCGGTTCATGGTAGAGATTTTACAGGGTTGGGAAAAGAGATTATCCTTGGAGGACTCCGATCAATATCGGGGAAGGATCAGATAGCAAGCACGACAGAGCGCATAGCAATGGTGGACTCTTGTTTGCAATTGCAGCGCACCATGCACGCTTTCACTTTAACAATAAATGCCAACCTGCTGTTTAGGGCTGCATCTAAAATAAGTTGCAGCCATTATTAAAGTGAAAGAGCGCATGGTTTGTTGCAATAACAAGAAGGGCGCCATTGCTATGCACTTTGTCACCCCACACAGCACTCGCAGGAATGACAGTCGCTTGTTTGGATTTTCAGTGCGCCATGCATACTTTCCCTTTAACAATGCCTGTGGCTTATTTTAGATGCAAAAGGCTATGAAACCGACCTGGATCATCTTCTACAGGAGCATACATGTTAACTAGTATTAATTGTAAGGAAATATGTGAACACCTCACTCACTACGATCAAACTCCTAAATCAGCTTGCCATGCATGGTTCTTGACGTTAGCATTCTTGCTGAAATAAGTTGCTACCCCTCTATGCACAGCACTCATCGAGGAAAAGCACTTAAAACTAGCCCTTGTTTTAAACATACTAGACATATTTAGCTTGCGGGATTCTTGCAAGAAATGTATTGTCAGACTATGCCCCTTAATCCAGACTTCTATTGCCTGCATTTTTCTCTTGTTATTCAAGCCTTTGACATTAAACTAAAACATCCACCATTTCCTACTTTTCAAAAGATCCTTAAGAACCATATTAGTGATGCACAGCCCAATAAAATTGTGGTAATGGGCAACTACACCTTAATGGCCTTCTAATGTGCAAATATACAAACAGCAGCAACAAATTTAAAAAAACTAAAAACAGCACAGTGCAAGTGCAATAAAGTGCATTGTGACATAGCAGTTATATACACAATTCCATAATGTGCATCATTTTTTTGCTTATATAGCCTATAAAAAGTGCACGCTATATAAAGTTTATTGTGCTTACGGAAACCCAAGCGAGACCCAAAATTCTTAGGGCAAATGAAAAGGGCAGGAATGCGTTGTATCAATAAGATACGGTGCATTCCTGTCCTTTTCCCCTGCACCGGTGCCCAATGCATTGCTGTGCGTCAACGCAGGCACACTTGCACCATGGTGCAAGGGTGCCTGTGTTGGGGGATGATTATTTTTGTACAGGAAGGGAAACCTTTCTGTACAAAAATAATCACTAGGCTTTTTACTCCTTCTATGTGTGCTGCAGAATGCAGCACACATCGGAAAAGGAAAAAACAAGGAGAAATAAAGATATTTCTCCTCATTGTGCCTCCCTTACGCCTCCCCTAGAGAGGCGAAAACCTTTGGCGCTGCCTTAGATTTACGATTTCTCAAAAATCTGAGGCAGTGTCAAAAGGCCATGGATGTTGCTGGGAACGCCTGCAGTAACACCCAGTTCACGCCCCTTTAACGCAGAACACTGCGTTAAAGGGACTGATATTTATAAGGCAGAATTAAGCCAAAGAAAATGGCTTAATGCTGCCTGATAAATATCACGCAGACTTGTGAGTCAGGGAACGTCACAAAAAGTGACGTTTCGGAGACGCAAGAAGTCTCATAAATGATACCCTAACAATCTTTTAGGCTCTCTGCTTTATATAGCCGCTACTCCTGTTAAACCTAGCCTAGAGCAGGGCTTAAAACTTTTATTCCTGGGTGAACCAGCTTATTGACTTAAGTGTCTATTGCATATTCCGGCAGCTGCTGTTAAACTAGCTTTAACCCACCCATGTTATCTTCTACTTCTCGATCACCGGCTGACTGACATTGGCTCCACAAGCCTGAAAAAGGTCTTTTCAAATCAAGATGATTGGCCCCTGTTTCCTTCAATTTAAACTCTATGTGCCACCATGAGTTCTGCGCTCATTGACAGCCAAGCTTTTTTGTGTTCCATAGTTTAACCCTTTCCACGCTGATGACGAGCTGGGCTCGTCATGGCGTAACCTCCTCGCACGCTGATGACGAGCCCAGCTCGTCATGTAACATGCGTTTTTAAAAATCTCAGCGTACGAGAGGAATTCCGCTAGCGCGCATGAGGTTAAGAAAGTCAGAGCAGGTGGCTGTTAGAGCGGCACAACTTCAGAACAACCTACCTTTCTCACTCAGAGAGAGCCCTGACTTAGTGACATTCAGTAAAGTCTGAAGACCTGCCTTTTTACTGTCTAATGTGTTTTAGTGTTTGAGATTTTCTTGAGAGATTTATTGGGTCTCCATGAGTGCCTAGGAGCTGCGTACACGCCCCCCCCCCCCTAGCACCTTGAGACCCTCCCAAGTGAGTAGCTCCACTTAAGCCCTTGAATGATTGATTGATTGGGTAAGTGCCGGAATGCCTTTTTAGGTCACTGTTGCACTTTATAATTATCAATTCAATTCTATAAGAAAGCCATTTTTGGCTTCAAAAATTGTGAGCCTCCTGCCTAAGTCAGGTGTGCTGGCATGTGTGCTTGTAGGAGACAGCTGCAGAAGATTCCAAGGAACATCCTGGGAAAAAAAAATGGGACAATGGGCATAGAAAACAGGGAACAATGCTATTGGATATATTGCGGTGCACCTTTCTCTGAATTTCATTACAAGACTGAAGGATAACATTATGCATTATTCCTTTAATGCTACTCCACGCAGCACATACAAGTTATACATCACAAATAAACTATCCTAGAACATAACCTTCCTGCCATATAATAAAGACATACTCGGAACAGTCTACCTCCTTGAAATGCGGCTCCACACAGATAAGTATCTTAATTCGCTAATCATGCTATTTGCTTGTATCTTAATTGTAGTTTTCACGAATAATTATCCTTTTTCATCAGACGGCATGTTTCCAATATACAGAAACCTCCCTATTGACCACTTTCTTGTTTAATTAGGCCTTTAAATAAAATTTATTTCACAAGCCGTTTACCGTGGGTCCACACGTTGTGAGGTTTTCTGTTAATCTACTCAATTTGCTGATTAGGAAGCATGCTTTCCCTGATTGTACCGGCACTTCCTGCGAAGGGCAACACTCCCTATTTTACCCATCCTTTTACCCGGATTCGGTCGCACATCTCATAACGCATTGGGGAAATACCTTCACCCTGAACGCTGGGCATCGGCTCTGTTGGCCTAGAGCATGGGTACTCACAAACTTTCTCTCGGGGGCCAAATTTACAGTGTGGTTTGGGGCTGAGGGCCGCACCGGTGGGGGTGGGGGCAGAGGGCGAGGGGGCGGGGCTAAAGCAAACAAAAAGTGTGACCATGAGGCATTTACATTGAACACAGGTCCCTGCAGCAGATACCTTTGTCCACTGAGCCACCAGACTCAGCATACACACATCTTTCTGTCTCTCTCTCCTTCTCTCCCTCCCTCTCTCTCCCTCTGTGTCTTCCTCCCTCCCGGTGTGTCTCCCTCCCTGTCTCCCACTCTCCCTCTCTCTCCCTCTGTGTCTCCCTCCCTCTGTGTCTTCTTCCCTCTGTGTCTCCCTCCCTCTCTCTGTGTCTCCCTCCCTCCCAGTGTGTCTCCCTCCCTGTCTCCCACTCTCCCTCTCCCTCTGTGTCTCCCTCCCTCCCTCTGTGTCTCTCTCCCTCCCTCCCTCTGTGTCTCCCTCCCTCCCTCCGTGTCTCCCTCCCTGTCTCCCACTCTCTGTTTCCCTCCCTCCCTCTGTGTCTCCCTCCTGCCCTCTCTCTATGTCTCCCTCCCTCCCTCTGTGTCTCTCTCCCTCCATCCTCTGTGTCTCCCTCCCTCTGTGTCTCTCTCCCTCCCTCTGTGTCTCCCTCCTGCCATCTCTCTGTGTCTCCCTCCCTCCCTCTGTGTCTCTCTCCCTCCCTCCCTCTGTGTCTCCCTCCCTCCCTCCCTCCCTCCCTCTGTGTGTCTCTCTCCCCCCCTCCCCCTGTGTCTCCCTCCTGTCCTCCCTCTGTGTCTCCCTCCCTCCCTCTCCCTCTCTGCGTCTCCCTCCTTCCCTCTGTCTCCCTCCCTCTGTGTCTCCCTCCTGCCCTCCCTCCGTGTCTCCCTCCCTTCCTCTGTGTCTCCCTCCCTCCGTGTCTCCCTCCCTCCCTCTGTGTCTCCCTCCCTGTCTTCCACTCTGTTTCCCTCCCTCCCTCTGTGTCTCCTTCCCTCCCTACCTCCATCTCTGTCTCCCTCCCTCCCACCCTCCTTCTGTGTCTCCCTCCCTCCCTCCATGTCTCTCTCCCTCCCTCTGTCTCCCTCCCTCCCTCTGTGTCTCTCTCCCTCCCTCCCTGTGTCTCCCTCCCTCCTTCTGTGTCTCCCTCCCTCCCTCCGTGTCTCCCTCCCTCCCTCTGTCTCGTCTCCCTCCTTCCCTCCCTCCCTCTGTGTCTCTCTCCCTCCTTCCCTCTATGTCTCCCTCCTGCCCTCTCTCTGTGTCTCCCTCCCTCCCTCGGTCTCCCTCCTGCCCTCTCTCTGTGTCTCCCTCCCTCCCTCTGTATCTCACTCCCTCCCTCTGTGTCTCCCTCCCTCCCTCTGTGTCTCTCTCCCTCCCTCCCTCTGTGTCTCCCTCCTGCCCTCTCTCTGTGTCTCCCTCCCTCCCTCTGTGTCTCTCTCCCTCCCTCCCTCAGTGTCTCCCTCCCTCCTTCTGTGTCTCCCTCGCTCCCTCCGTGTCTCCCTCCCTCCCTCTGTCTCCCTCCCTCCCTCTGTGTCTCTCTCCCTCCCTCCCTCTGTGTCTCCCTCCGTCTGTGTCTCCCTCCGTCTGTGTCTCCCTCCCTCTGTGTCTCCCTCCCTCCGTGTCTCCCTCCCTCTGTGTCTCTCTCCCTCTGTGTCTCCCTCCCACCTTCCGTATCTCCCTCCCTGTCTCCCACTCTCTGTTTCCCTCCCTCCCTCTGTGTCTCCCTCCTGCCCTCTCTCTGTGTCTCCCTTCTCCCTCCCTCCGTGTCTCCCTACCTCTGTGTCTCCCTCTTTGTCTCCCTCCCTCCCTCGGTGTCTCCCCCCTACCTCCTTCTGTGTCTCCCTCCCTCTGTGTCTCCCTCCCTCCCTTCGTGTCTGCCTCCCTGTCTCCCACTCTCTGTTTCCCTCCCTCCTTCTGTGTCTCCCTCCCTCCCTACTTCTGTGTTTCTCTCCCTCCCTCCGTGTCTCCCTCCCTCCCTCCGTGTCTCCCTCCCTGTCTCCCACTCTCTGTTTCCCTCCCTCCCTCTGTGTCTCCCTCCTGCCCTCTCTCTGTGCCTCCCTTCTCCCTCCCTCTGTCCCTCCCTCCCTCTGTGTCCCCTCACTCCCTCCCTCTCTGTCCTCTCACCTGTGTGTGTGTCAGCCCTCATCCCGGGCTGAGACAGCTTCCCCGGGCCGTGCGCACTCAGCCCCACCAAGTACTTCATGGGTCTTTAAAAGACCATTTACATGTTAATGAGGCTTTGTTGAATTTCACCTCTTAGGCCCCTGCAGCTCCCCTCTGACAATCCCTGGAATCCCCCGGCCCCCACAGAGCAGAGTCTGAGTCCGCGCTGCTGTGGCTGTATTTGCGAACACTATTTAATTTATTTATTTTTAAACACAGGTGTCTGCAATGTCTGCGGGCCGCCCAGAAAGGCTTGCCGGGCCGCCACCGGCCTGCGGGCCGTACTAAGAGTACGCCTGGCCTAGAGCATGGGGTAACCATTCCTGTTCAGGCTATTAGAGGCAATGGCCCCTCAGGCCTAATGCACTACATCCGCCATCTTAGATTTTTTTTTGTAGGAAACAGCTGATTGCTCGAGACATTATGACATCACGGCGTTTCCTGTCAGTTACGGTGGCTCTTGCGATCAGCTGTTCCTCAGGTGCCTGTTAGATGTTTTTTACCGTTGTCCTTTTGGAGTGGTGTCTATGCTCTCATAGGCTACTCCTAAACTTGTTCTAGGTTTCTGATATTTGTTATTTTCAGGATTAGTGATTACCATAAACAAAAAACAAAACAAGGAAGATCATTTCCCTTGGCATTCAGGTGGTTGCAATTTATCTGGTAACTGCCCATATTTCAGGTTAATTATATTTAAAATATACCCTAATATGCCAGAGAAGGGCCTTGATAGCCCTGACACCCCCCTTTCAAATTGAAACAAGGATTTAATCAAGGAAATCATCCAGCATATGCATATGCATATCTGTGTACACAAAACCTTGCACCAGGTCATGGCCAACAAGAGACCTTTGGCATCTCACTAAGAGATTGACTGTGATTCCACTACAGGGGGAGTATCTGGTTGTAGTAATAAAGGGGCCAAGAGATTAAAGAAAATGGGGGGGTTTCTTCCATGATTGTTACAGGAGGACCAAGCATCTCAAATCATATTGGAGGTCTATCTATGCACCTTAAAACGGGAAACGGACAGAACAATGTGGGCAGAAGCATGCGGGTCCCAACAACGCAAGTGTTGCCACACTTACCTTAACTACGCATATGCCTTAACCTTGCATATGAGTGGTTAAGGCAGTGTGCAGCCCAGCTGCTGGAAAGGGCTGAAGCAGGAAGGATAGGGAGAGGACGCAGTGAGGTAAGTGGGGTTGGGGCTGGGTTGTTGAGGGGTTGTAGTTTTCAGGGCTGGGGGTCAGGGTGTTTTCCAGGGCCGGGGTCAGGGAAGTCTTTAGGCCTCAGAGGGGGTTGGGGTCGTTTTTAGGGCTCATGGGTGGTCATTGTGGTTTTTAGTGCTTAGGGTGGGGCCGGGGGGGTTTAGAGGGCTCAGGGTAGTTGTTAGGGTGGGGGACAGGTACGTTGCTAGGGCTCAGGGGGCCAGGGACGTTTGTATGGCTTAGGGTAGGGTCAGGAAGGTTTAGAGAGGTCGGGTGAAGGAAGTGACCCGTTTAGGTCCTCCCAGGTCATTCATGACCCCCTCTTAGCCTTCCATACCAAATGAAGAGTCGGTCAGACAGTAGAGATACAAACCAATATTTATTTATTAGTGTAATGTCAGAGCGGAGCCCAGTCTGCCCAGTCGCTAATAGTGCTGCAGAGAGGACCGAAATCGACAAGCTTAAAGATACAGTATGTAAGTTTCATAACTGGGCTAAAACACGCACACCATGGAATTTTCCAGGCAGGTGCAGTTAAAACAGTAAAATACAGAAAAAGTTTTTTTCACAATTCAAGGTCGTTCCATCAGGAGCCTGCCAACAGATGAGGGAGAGAAGGCCTCTATCTTGAGGGAAAGCTATGTGCTAATATGAACGGCATGCTTATTACTAAAGCAGAACACAAAGGAAGAATCGAAACCTACAGAAGGGCATTTCTCAGAATTGAACTGGATCATTTTCGAACAGCCTAAAATGGCACCTGCAGAGAAAATGGCGCAGTGAATGCTAACTTACATAGGGCAATACGAAAACATGAACATTTCTATTCTAACAGACTTTCCTTTTAGCATGAGGGAAGACACTGAACAAGAACACAGCAAAGGACCAATTCCACAATAAGATAAATCACTTTTTTGAGACTCCAGACCCAGCTGCCAAATAGAGACCAACTCGAACTCCCAGTTTCCATTCCCTTGATGTTTTCAAGAATGTCTAATATGTGTTTCATGATATTTTCCATATTCTTGATCCGGACTACACACTGATTGCCTACTACCGCGCCTGCACCACCACTCTTAGCTAGAATAAAATCTACTGCATACCTAGTCTGTTCCGAATATATTCGCATACTCTCCAATTGAGTAGTGATATCACGTAAAGCTGCCACTGTAGTATTAGACAAAATTTGCAGCTTAAATCCAAAATACTCTCTAGATTTCTCACCTCTGGCCATGGCAGTACCACCAAATGTAACTATGGAAGAAAGAATGTACCAAAAATTGATCCCATTGCTATTATTATTGACCTCTATATCGGTCACTCCTTCACAGAATTCTTTAGTCAAAGTTCTTTTAACCCAGCTCACATTAGGCATAGCATATTTGGAGGGTACACCCAAAGGCAATACCATCCCAAGGGCTACATCATCTGTACCATTATGAACGATGAAATATGTATCATTGGACAAGAAGTAAAACCCCGGGTATGCATAAATCGGTCCTTTGTAATCTACTGCAGCATATCAAGTATTCATTCCAAAAGTACTTATATCTTTGTCATTCACCAAAGGCATCGTATTTTTATACAGCACTATTCCAGAACAATTTATATACAAAGAAGTGTCAGTGCTATTCAAAATGTGGTAGCAAGCAGGATAATAACCAGTCTCCCGGGTGACTACCAGTTCTTTGTAATGCCAACCCACCAATGTGACATTCTGCTTCTCCATATAAAAATTATCACAATAGGTCTTGTTATCACAGCATGGATAACCCTCCCCTAGTGAATGTAAATGTAAATGTACATGTATTTATATAGCGCAAAACGCCCACATCGCAGGCATCTATGCACTTGCTTAGGGAACCCGTCCTGGTATTCCCCTGTGAGATAGCCCCGGCAGGGTACCCACAAGGTGAAAGCCAGGCATCCCACCGCGAGGGGCCGTTGTGGAGATTAAGCAAGCTATTGCCCAGAGTCGCAGAGTGTGAACCCGTGAGTCGAGTAGGCACCGGAGCGAGAATTATCGAGTCCGTGGAATTATTGAGCCCAACCCCCGTCGAGGCGGGGAATTGAACCCTGGTCCAGGGCCGATCTCAGCTTCCGGGTCTGCCGCCTCTAACCCCTGAGCCACACTTCTCCAAGGCTTTCTATAATACAGACAGACAGACAGGGTGCCGGCTAACCAAAACCAAATACTCCTTTTACGTCAGTAAATTGGGGTACGTGAGTATAAGTATAATTGACAAGTGACTACGGATATGTGCTCCATCAACTAGTGACAGATTCAGTAGGGTAAGAAGCTGTCCCTTCTCTGAAGAATCACCTGTGTGTGTCTAGAAATACATTACTCGGGCTGTCCTTTTGTTTATTTTCAGGGGATAACCTTACCCTTGCTGCATAGAGGCACATTGTGATCATTTTCCAAAACCCATGACACCCTACACAATAATGTTATCAGCAAAACCAAAAGAACAATACATGCTGTTGTTCTTTTTCGGGTACACACCATATCATGTTTAGCAACAAGGACCATTGACTCCTCTTCCTCAGCAGCCTTTCTACCAAAGAGATGAATAACGTATGTTAAAGAGGCAAAATACAAAAGATAAACAAGTTCCCAGTGTCCATCAGAGCCTCACTGTTACAGGCTCCTAGTGTCGCTCTTGAGCACCGGTGGTGGAGCTTGCTCTGTCCTAAGCTCTTTTAATGTATCCCATGTCGATCAAGATGGTATACTTTCAAGGTATACTTCGGTCTTCCCTAACTAATGTTCGAACAACTAAGATAAAGTAAGCAAAAATTCTCCACTAATTCCAGCTAATTTCATTGGTACTATAACTCAGTACAAAGTGTCTTACGCACTCCATCCCTAATCTCTTTTCTCCTTAGGCTCAGTATCCCTCAGCTGAAGGCACAAATTGTACGTGATAGCCCCAGGCACCGTGTGATCAACAAACAGAGGCTCCTGGATAGCTTGTATTTCTGGGGGAACAGCTTCATTTAAAGCATCCTCATTCTCTTTATCCGTCTGTGTCCACGTCAGTTGGGCATTGCTAAAAGAGACAAACCTGGGCACCTGTTCGCACTCCGTGTCCCCAGTTCCGTCTTTGACCCACTGGTCATAGGGAATCCCACAACAATGGGTCGCGTGGACCCAGTTCTTGAGGACAGCCACCTTCACAGCAGTACGTGTCACCAACAAAACCTGCTCAGGATCTTTCCAGTGTGGCAGCACAAAGTTGCCAGGCTGGATGTCATGGCTGGGTCCCTCTGGTGTAGAAGGTAGGGAGTCCTGTACCTGTTGGTGAATAGAACGTAAACTTTTTGTTAACTGGCCATGGTAATCAAGCAACACAGGGTACTCAATATCAGAGAACTTACAAGGACACAGGACACCCCAGACCTTTCCTGGGCTCCCAAACATGACCTCGTAAGGTGACAATCCTGTCCTAGAATGTGCTGTAGTTCTTGTTGACAGAAAAGCTAACGGTAAAGCATCTGGCCACTTTAACCCTGTTGTCTCCTGAATTTTTGCCAATTTCAGTTTGAGAGTACCATTGTACTTCTCAACCAAACCCGCTGACTGGGGATAATTAGCAGCATGAAATTTCTGCCTTACATGAATATCCTTACAAATCAATTGAATCACTTTCGCATTAAAATGACTTCCGTTGTCACTCCAGATAATTTGGGACAAGCCGAAACGAGAAAATACCTCCTTCAGGAGTACCTTCACAGTTGTAATGGCTGTTATCTCCTTAGTGGGGTAAACCTAAACCCATTGACTGAATGCACATACTACCACCAAAACGTACTTAAGATTATTGCATCTCTCTAACTAAATACTGTCCATTTGAAGGACTTCAAAGGGAAAAGGGGGTGGTGCAAAATTACCAGGTGGCATCAGGGTACCCTTCCCTGGATTACGCATCATGCAGACCATGCAATACTTTACTAAGTGCGCAGCTGTCTTGAAGATGTTGTCATTCTGCCATAAAGGAGCTAACACCTTACAAATGCCTTTTGCACTAATATGAGCTGGACCATGTGCCATAGTAACCACAGGAAGAATATATGCATCTGGAAACATCCATCTCTGCTTTGCTGATTTATGAATCCAACACCCTTCGTCATTCATCTGCACTGTACTTTCCTGCCATTTTGCTAATTCTTCTTTTGTGGCTTCACTTTGTATCTCCTTTACACTTTCAAGGGTATCTTCAATCATGACAACTTCAGGAACCCACCTAGGTGGATCGGCTACAAACATTATTTTCATCTTTGTTCAAGCCGTTTCCTTAGCTGTCTAATCAGCAAACGTATTTCCCCTACCCACATCATCTGTAACCTTCCTGCGGGCACTACACTTAACTGTGGATAATTTCTTGGCGAGTGTTAAAGCAGACAAAAGCCTCAATATGAGGTGTCCATGCTGAATCTTGGTGCCATGAGAAGTAAGGAACCCTTTCGCAGCCCAGAGTCACCCAAAATTATGTGTGACTCGAAATGCATACTGGCTGTCAGTATCAATGTTGATAACCAGCCCTTCACTCAACTCACAAGCTCCAATAAGGGCAGCGAGCTCAGCAGCTTGAGCTGACTGATAAGGGACCCGTAATGTCTCTACTACCGTGCGCAATTTAGTGATGGCATAAGCTGCAGTCGTGGTGCCATCGACCTTGTAGTTCAGACAAGGGAACATTAGTCAGGTCTACCCGTCCTTTTGTCTCTTCTTACATCCAGAAGATACAATCATGTTTGCCAACTGTATCATTCTCAGAAGGAAGGGGTAGTAAAATGGCTGGATTCAGAGTGGCACATCTTTTAATCGTAATATGCTTAGCAAACAATGTCAATTCATAGCCAGTAAGACGCGCACTCGTGAGGTGCTGTGTCTTTGTCTTATTCAAAAGTGTATCCACAGCACGGGGTACCATGACTGTGAGGTCTGTATCAAGTACGAGTCCAGTCAACTGACTGATTGAAGTGGCCACAGCCGCGACCGCTCTCAGACAGGTCAGGAGGGCTCTTGTGACAGGGTCAAACACCACAGAAAAATAAGCACAAGGCCTCTGTTTGTCACCAAATTGCTGCTTTAGGACAGAGAGTGCACAACCAGCCATCTGAAGAAGGTAGAGCACAAACGGTTTGCTGTAGTTAGGCGTGCTAGGTACTGGAGCCTAGCAAAGCCCAGTTTTTACTTGCTCAAAAGACTTCTGACATTCAGGCATCCTAGGCAAAGGCTAATGCACTTCTTTCGCTGTTATTGCAAGCAAAGGTTTGATTAGTAATGAGTAGATAGGTATTTACTGGCGACAGTAGGAAGTGATACTTATAAAAGCTCGCACATCTTTTTGAGTTTGTGGGATAGGCATTTTAACAATGGTACTAATGCGCTTAGGGGTAAACCTCCTGCCCTCCTTCGACAGTAGGTGACCTAAATAGGTGACCTCCTGTCGACAATACTGAAATTTAGAAAGAGAGACTTTATGTCCATGACAGACCATACAGTTTTACTGTACTATCCCAGCAACCTTGCACTGTATCAGAAGCAATAAGTAAGTCATTGACATACTGTACTAATACATTACCTGAAGGAAGTGAAAGGGAATCGAACTGAATATTTAGTATTTGACTTTAAATGGCATGACAAAATCTAAAGCTTCTACCAGTTATTGTGAACCCAAACAAATATCTACTGCTACGATGAATAGAAATTCTAAAGAATGCATTTTTCAAATCAAATAACAGAAAAGAATTTAGCAGTAGAAGGAATCATCATCAAAAGCGTGGTGATATCAGGAACTACTGGGAACTGTGGAACTACAATTTTATGAACCTTGTGCAAATCAACCACAAAACGATAAACATCCTCATGTTTGTCAGAGGAGCCTGAGGGTGTCCTTTTAAGAATCGGAAGAATAGGACTATTACAAATATTAGCAGACATATCTTCAAATACTCCCTTTTGTATCCAATCCTGAATAATTTGGAGAAGGGCCCGTTCTCCCACCTGAGGTATTTTATACTGAGGAATGCGAGGCAAAATAGCATGATCTTTAATCTGTATCGAAACTAGTGGTATATGCATCACCTACAAGGTTTAAGGAGTTGTCGAAGACGCAGAGATTTTCAATCCCGGTACTAACTCTTCAAAATAAAGATAAAAATATTTTGATGAATAGGAAATAAATATTGCTCACAAGCAATTTAAATGAATAAGAATTGTTCTCCAAGAAAGGAATTGTGACTTATTGATAAGGGCAGCTTCTCTACTTTGATCACAACAGTTTGATATTCGATTACAAACTGCAAAAACAGTTCTCTGAATATTGCGAGGAGTCACTTTTTGTGAAGGCTGGGACCGTTTGAACATTAGAGACTGGGAGAAATACACCCCATTTGATGTCCACACGTAGATATTACGATTTTAAAGTTCCGGGATACACTTTAATTTAGAGCCTGAAGAAGGTGGTTTGGACCTGTTATTGCCACCGAAACGCAGCGCTTCTTGGTCTTCGTTTATATTAGATTGGTGTACAATTATTGATGTTTTTGTATATATTTTTTGTCAAATTTAGCTTTTAAATTGTGAATGAATTATTGATGCTGATTTCTAAAATTGCTGTGTATTCTGTCCAAAAATCGTTTTGATGTATTTTGTAGAAAACTTCTATTCATGACATCATGTATAACAAATGAAGTTTATTAACTCTTTTTTATTTACTAAAGATATTTTTAATATATGTTTTGTAACGTTTTGCATTCACCTTGTGAATAAAGCATTCATATATTTGATTCTTTGGCTACTGTTACAATTTTAATGTGAATAGGGTAAAGTGAGAAGTGACTGATTAAGTATGCTGCTATTCTGGTTTCCTAAAGGGAGCTTTTCTTGAACATAGTATCATATGCAACAGCCCTACATCCGTATCACCTGTCGCCCATAGAGTGGGTGGCACTTTGTCAAAGTCAGCTGGAAGAGACTCATCCTGGGATAAACACTGTTTAGTACTCACGCCTGGACCCATTGTAAGATAGACACCTGCTGGAGAGCAGTAAATAGTAGCATGACATTTCTTCAACAAATCCAAACCCATCACATTTTCACCACAATTAGATGTTAACAAGAACGTAGACTCCACAGTGAAAGGACCAACAGTCAATGCAATGAGTTGCAAAATGGGGCTTATAACCGGTACACCTGAAAACCCTACCGAAACATTATTGTGGCCAGACATAGCCATAGACCATATGTCGGGAAACAGAACTCTTCTTCACACCTGTATCCACCAAAAATTCCTTAGTCGAGCCATGCAAATCCGCTGTGACATAAGGTCCACGCTGATCTACAGGTATCTGAACTGGCTGTCCTAGTTCTAAGACATCCCTGTCACCTCCTCCGTATCATAATCATCATGATAACACTGTCCATCATGAGGGTCATCAAAGTAATTGTTATCAGAACGACCCTGTGTAATTGCAGCACTTTGAGCTTTATCGGTCCCACAACCTCTTCAACTAGAACCTCGCCCTCTAGGAGCCGCGACCTTCCCTAAATGTACAGGGCACTAGCAATGACAATGACCTTCCTCCTTACACTATTCACACTGATTCAACCCGTAGGTGTTGTTGAAGGCTGCCTGCCGGTACGTGGAAGCTATCTAGAAGACCACCTTGTCTACTCTTGTTTCCCCTAAATGCTCACTGCAACAACACCTTCATCTTCAAATCTTTATGTTTTTTATCTGTCTTATCTTTCTCCTGATTACGATGTTCATAGTTGTGAGCCATTTTCAAAATAACAGAGGGGGAAGATGTAGACCAAGTACTCTCATATGCCCGCAAATAAGTAATTATTTAAGGAAGAAGATTAGTAACAAACCTATCAACAAACAAAACAAACTCCTCCCTCATTGGACACATCCTGCCCACTATATTCCAAAAAAGTGTCTCCAAACTGATTAAAAAAGTCTGATACATTCTCATCCTTCTTCTGTCTACGAGCTGTCAACCTCTTCCAACTTACCTTCTTGATTGGATTTGATTTGATTTGATTGGCTTATTTGTAGAGCTCAACGACTGCCCGAGGGCTTCTTGGCACTAGAAACGGAAGATCTCAGCAGTGCTGGCGGGATAAACAAGATGGATCAGTTGTTAAAGAGACAGGTTTTTAGCGCCTTTTTGAAGGATAAAAGTGAAGAGCTGCCCTTTATGGAAGTGGGCAGCTGGTTCCAGATCTTCACTGTTCCCAGCAGGAAGCTACTTCCACCCCAGCGGGCCTTCTTAAACTTGGGTGTCTGCAGAAGTTTTGTATGGGAAAATCTTAAACTTCTGGCTGTCGCATACCATTTCAGAGCTTTGAATGATAAACATTGGGTTTTGAACTCAATCCTCTTTTTCACTGGGAACCAATGGAGGGCTCTTAAACCATGGGAGACTGATTTCAACCTAGGAATATCTAGTACTAATCTGGCTGCAGCGTTCTGCAAGCCCTGCAGTCTAAGTAGATGTTGGGATTGAATCCCCATGTATAGGGTTTTCCCTTAATTTTATCTCGAAAGGGCCAACGCTGTAATCAAAGTTTTGATTGCATCAAGAGGGATAAATGGAATGTTTTTTCTGATGATTTCTAGGATGAACAAGATGGTGGAGGAGAGCCTATTGATCTGACTATTGAAAGTTAGTTTGTCATCAAAGATGACTCCAAGATGTTTGACGTTTTATACGGGTTTGACAATTACCCAGATTGGCAGGCCACCATCTGGGTGACCAGAAGGATGAATCCGAGCCCAAATGCAAGATTTCAGTAGAAGAGGCAGCTTCTGTTAATTCCTTATAATAAGCCGTTGGATTTTTCCTAGGGTCGGGCAACGTTGTCTTAAGGGCTAAAACCTCACTTCTTTTCCATGGAGTATAGACCCATTGCTCCTGAAAACGTGCAGCTATGGCTGGACTGGTGATATTACCAAGCCAATCTATTAACTCAGGAATTTCTGGATGATAAATCCGATGGACCTCATGCATAGTGTACTGAGACTGAATAATTATATATATATAAGAAACAATAGTAGCAATATTTCAAAACACCTTTCCAGGGCCCAAATCAGCTGTGTATATACACAATCCTTAATATCAAATAACACTTGTGGGGGCCTCCATTTGAATGTGGGTGCGCCAAAGATCAATCAGTGCAGTGGACATGTGTTGAAGAACATGCTGCTATAGAAAAGGCTCAAAGTTGCGCATATCTTGCCAAATGTCCTCAGCGCTATAAACCTGATTAGTAACCCACTGCATAGCCAAATAAGATTCATCAATGTGTAACCGAAACCTCCTATCCTCACATTCAACTCCTGTCTCCTGTTTTTCTCTATAATATGCTACAACTTTCTGGGTCAATGTCTGCATTTTCCATTTTTGTGCATCTCTCTCCATTTTTTAACCGCCTCTACTAAGTTCGAAGAGAATCAAACATTGACTGCCTACTTCGTCTTTTAAACAACTGTAAAAACCCAGGGGCAGATTTACAATTCCTAGTGCATCCCTGCAAATCAACGGGGATGTGCCAGGAAACTTGTGACATGCATTGCAATCCTTGCGCCACCAGAGATTCGCGGCATTTATAATACGGCGTGCCATGGCGCAAGGAAATGCAGATACGGGCCGCATCTGCCGGAATAAGGTTGGCGAGGTCTAGCCCGGGACCAGAGTTCAATTCTCCGCCTCGGTGGGTCTGGGGCTCAAAAATTCCACGGACCCGATAATTCTCACCTCGGTGCCTGTTCCAATCATGGAGTCCCACTCTGCAACTCTGGGCAATAGCTTGCCTAATCTCCACAACGGCCCCCACAACGCTAAAGATGCCTGGCCTCCACCTTGGGAGTGCCAAGGAGTGGACGCCTCACAGGGAAAGCCAGGATGGGTTCCACTGCGGTATACATACAAGCGCCTTGAGACCCTTGCGGGTGAGTAGTGCACTATACAAGTATCAATTTACATTTACATTTACAGTGCTGGAGTCATGTCGGGGCGTGACTCAACTCCAGCACTGTTCCAAACCAGCCAATCTGCAACATGGTGCATCAAGCCTTACGCCTGCCTCAAGCAGGCATAAGGTTTTGATGCAGCTGCGTCGGAAAAGTGGTTGAGTGAAATCCTCTAGATTTCACTGCGTCACTTTTCCGAGGCATTCCTGTGACGGATCGCCCACCCTGTGCCGGAACACCAACAGGAAACCTGACGCAGATTTCATGTGTCACAGGGTTTTACAGTATGAAGCATCTCCCTAGATGCGGCACGATGTAATTCCGTTGCAGCATGGCGCTAGCTTTACGCTGCCGCTGAGTCACAGAAGTGACGCAATGGCGGTGCAAAAGTGGCACAAGGGGCTTGTAAATCTTCCCCCCAATATTTTTTTAATCAAAAGTGCCCATCAACGGCCACTGCAACTCGGCATTGTCCCTCGTACATTTATGCCATAATGTACTAAACATAATAGGCCCAAGATCATGCTTCACATACATCAATTAAAGTTAGGGCTGCCTTCTGGAGGCTCCGGCTGAGCTTCTTCCAGAACAACGACAGCATAAATTCAAAATTTTGCTGAAGCCAGGCACTTCAAAATGTTTACCTGGCAAAGTAGCTGCAAGTACTTTGTTGCAAAACAGTCCTCAGACCTTTCCAAACTCAAACCATATTGGTACCATATCCGCAAAGAACCAAAACAAACTCACCTGATATCAGCAGCACAAATGAACCAGTTCTCTTCAGACCAATCAGTCAGATCCAAGGGTTTCACCATCTAGGACTCCAGTCGGGATGACCACTGGGCAAGGCACTCTCCGGCAGGATAGAAGTGGCAGCTGTGAGCAAATAATACTTCTCGTACAGGGATCCCTGAACCGTCAGTCTGACCCAACGATGGCCTCGACATCCCCCAGTCTGCGGAAAGCGGATGGGTCAATCACCTGAAGAAGATTCCTGTTTGGGTGCCAACTGAAGGAAGTGGCCCGTTTAGGGCCATCTAGGTCACTAATGACCACCTCTCAGCCTTCCATACCAAATGAAGAGTTGGTCGGACAATAGAGAATACAAACCAATAGATATTTATTAGTGTACATTCAAAGCTGGCCCTGGTCTGCCCAGTCGCTAAGTGTGCTGCAGAGAGGACTGAAATCTACAAGCATAAAGATGCATTATGTAAGTTTCATAACTGGGCTAAAACACACCTTCAGTGGAACTTTTCAGGCAGGTGTAGCTAAAACAGTAAAATACAGAATAAATGGCTTCAGCGTTCCTACCTTATACAAAGTATCGTGATTCAAGGTTGTTCAATCAGGAGACTGCCATCAGAAAAGGGGGAGAAGGCCTACATCTTGAGGGAAAGCTAAGTGCTAATATGAATGGCATGCTTATTACTAACACAGAACACAAAGGAAGAATCAAAACTTACAGAAGGGCCTGGATCACTTCCGGACAGCCTAAAATGGTGCTTACAGAGAAAGTGGCGCAGCAAATGCTAACTTATATAGAGCAATACGAAAACCTGAATATTTATATTTTAACATGGAGGAACGGCGTAGTTTTTAGGGTGAGAAGACAGGGACGGTTTTTAGGGCTCAGGAGGAGAGGACTGGTTTTCAGGAGGGAGGGGTTCGTTCTAGGTCTCAGCACAAGGGTTTGGGGGATGTTTATGGTCTTAGGGTGGAGGGGCAGGTAACGGAGTACTTTTTAGGGCTTGGAGACAGGGACGTTTTAGTTCTCGGGGAAGGTTTTGGTTTTAGGACTCAGGATGGAGGTTTGGAGGGAGCTGTTTTAGTGCTCAGAGTGGGGGTTAGGGATCGGGGAAACACCCTGAAAAATCTTAATCATGCATGTGTCTTAGCCATACATGCCTTAACAATGCATACTGCATTGTTAAGGCATGCGTTGTAAAGGCATATGCATGGTAAAGCTATATGCGTGGTTAAGACTTGCGTGGTTGAGACCGTGTGGAACCGGCGTGCGTGGTAATCGCATGCATGGTTCAGTCACACAGCCCATCAAAACATATTGGAGGTCTAAACACCTCAAAGAAATCAGCAGGTCAAAGCACCTCAAAGGTATTGGGTGCACTACGTGGCACAGATTTTAAACATGTCCAAAGCAACACATCTGTCATAGATGCGCAAAATGGCATGTAGGACTATGCCATGGAAGAATTAGAGTTTCAGAATGAAGAGCTGCTACATCTTTTATCTATATCAGGGCATTCTGGACATGGATGGCCTCCTTACAGAAGAGGAGGTCCCATCTTCCTCCAGGGGTGTAGTCATGGATCCCTTGGGTCAATAAATCTTCTCCTCTTATTAATATCAGACACCCAAGGAGTGCCAAATGGGGACCTCAAAATGTGGGACAGTTCGTCAGATGATGGATTAGAAATCCCCTTGAGAAAGAGGCGCGTATTATTTTGAGAGCGGAATACTCAAGACCGGTGATCCTGGAAAATGTCTGCTTGACCACCTTTCTCTGAATTCTGCAGCCTTTTCTAATAAAGAAACAGAAAATTACATCACAGGAAGTACCTAAGCCATCTTGCATTGGGGAGCAGCCTTAGAAATCCATTGGATTTTGAACAATCATATAGAGAATGTTGGACTGTGAATGATGATACAAAGAAGACAACATGAAGGATTTCGGAAGGTAAGTAAACAGTTTACTGAACTAAATAGGCCTTCCCAAACACCTTTTCCTTTTACGATGTTCCTAGCACAAGTTGAGGCATTTAGGGGAAAAGATGTGTTATAGTATTTGTGGTATCCAAAAAGGCACAACAGTAATTATAGGTGTAACTTATTATATAGGTAGAAGACTGTTGTAGGCAGGGAATGAAGACTCAGGAAAATAGCCAGTTTGTAGGTTTATTGATAAACGCTGGACCATCGGAGCAGGGCAACTGTAACTACAGAGTAAGGCTGGCAACTGACAGATATAGAACATCCAATACAGAATACAGAAACGAGCACATTCTGAAAGGATAACATTCTTAAACAAACCCAAGCTACTACATGGGTCTTCCTTTATATTAAATAAGACTCTAAAACAAACCCAAGCTACTACAAGGGTCTTACTTTACATACAAATGAAAAAGGAAACTTAACATAAGGAAAGAAAACAATAAAAACAATAAGAATTACATATTGTCAAAATGGAAAGAATTAAAGTACATCACTTCCGTCGTCGCCAAAAGAGATGTTGTAGGCAGGGAAGGAAGACTCAGGAAAATAGCCAGTTTGTAGGTTTATTGATAAACGCTGGACAATCGGAGCAGGGCAACTGTAACTACAGAGTAAGGCTGGCAACTGACAGATATAGAACATCCAATACAGAATACAGAAACGAGCACATTCTGAAAGGATAACATTCTTAAACAAACCCAAGCTACTACAAAGACCAACAAGCAATCGGTTTTTATGCATGTCCTTTGTTGGAGTGTTTTTGGAGACACTAAGTACTCTCATCTGGGGCCATAAAATGAACAGCTGTGCTAGCTACCCACAGAGCTGGGTGCCTGTTTATGTATTTGCACTGACTAAAGCATATACATTTACTTCATAATTTCTCCGAGTTAATAGACGAGCTTGACTCAAGGCTCCTAAACAGAGAGAGACAATCATTGCTCATTCTTTCTGAGCATTTGGATTCGTCACATGATTTTCCTGCTCATAACCCATCTTCCATTATCATGAGGATATCTTACAACATAGAAAAACAATAAACCTTATTGTGTGAGTGGAAGAAAGTGTTTCCTAACCTATGAGAAAAAAATAGTTTTTTTCATTTATGGAGATCTCCTTTTTATACGTTTTTGTAGGTCTCCCCAATTAAGTCTAACTAATTGCATGCTTAATAGTAATATGGTGTTGAGCGGTAACTGCAGGTGCAGCAAAGATAAAAGAATCTGAGCACATTACACCTGAACACTTGCACAAACCTAGTCTAAGCAAAGAAGACTGAGGGCCAAATGTAGGTCATTTGTGTTTTGCGATTCTCAAATTGCGATTTTTAGGGAATCGCAATTAGAGAATCGCAAAACACAATGTAGGTAGGATTAGCAACATTTTTTGCGAATACCACTTATTCCTTAATTGCGAATCGCAAATTGAGATTCGCAAATAAGGAATACCTTCTAATTCATTCCTATGGGCTAGAAGGCCCATAGGAATGAATGGGAGGACATTCTCAATTTGCGATTCTCAATTAGAGAATCGCAAATTGAGAATGCAATTTGAGGGTTGCAAGGGTTTTCAATAGGACATCCTGTTGCACCCCTGAAATTTACATGTGTGCACATGTGGCCCACATACATGCCCTAAGGGCATGTATGTGACCCACATGGCACTTTGAAAAATGCCAAAAAGTGTATTTTTCAAAGAAATCGCAAATTACCACCAACCTGAAGTTGGTGGTATTTTCCGATTCCTTAAGCCAAAATTCACACAACTTGGGTGCTTCCTAAATTGCGTTTAAGGAATCGCACTTTGCGATTCCTTAAATGCAATTGCAAAATAAGGAATCCAAATTTTGCAATTCCTTATTTTGCATGTGGGTTTTTGTGTGCTTTCAGCATTTGCGAGCGCAATTAGGCTTCCTACATATGGCCCTGAGTCCAGAATTTGGGCACTGCCAACATGTAGCAGATGTGACACAGAGTAAATTGGTTGTTGTCTGCTAAGACCTCATAATTTATTGGAAATCCAAAAAGAAATGTTTCCTTTCTCTTTGGCTGAAGCGGAAGCTTGTTGTCTTTTAACTGGTTTGTCCTTTGTTTAAAGTCAGTATAAAATATACATTTTATTGGCATGAGATAGAAATGCCATTGGTGCATCCCTTCCTAAGAATTCTTGATTCACAAACTCATATTAATAGTTTCATGTACTTGTGAATGTTGGCCTATTTCCAAGAACTATACTTCCTGAAATTCGTTGTCTAATCTAGCCAGCTCCTTCTTCCAACATCAGACCTTTAGGATCTAAAGGTGATCAGTTTTGAAGACTAGGAAGCTGACAATAATTTGACCTAATAATGATACTACTTTGTTGGGAGTCCTTTAAGGCTCATTACGTCTTTCATATATTTTCTGTGCATACCAATCCTATTTTGAGTGGGTTCCCTCTTATGGCTGTAGCTTCTGAATATAATGGTAAAATGTGAAAGTATCCACAGCTCTTCAAAATTGATTTGTTTGCAGTAAACCTGAAATGGCTCCCACATATTTGTGACAATGTTTCTCAGTGTGCCATTTTCACTTGAAAGTTCAGAGGGTGCCCCATTATGGTTGCACCAAGTGAATTTAGATTGGTAAGTGTTCTATTAGCTAATTTCAGAGATATCAAAGTTGCTATTTGTTTGTAGCTCCTGCTACCGTAAGTAACCGTGATTTAAATGCGCAGCCCTTCCATCAGTTAATGTGCATTTGATCTGTTTCATTTAGATCTGTAGGGATGCAGGGAACTTTTTTTTTAAATATACATTGTAAAAGTATTGTAATTATTTCAGAACTCCTGCAACAGCAAACAAACTTTGCTTGACTAGAAACCTGTCTGAAACATTTTTTCTTGTGCATGGTGATTTGCTTAGATTAAGTCACGGTTATACACTTTCCCTGGCTTTTTATCTACATACCTGAGCAGACCCCCAGTTTAATCCCTCTTTTGACTTATATTTAGATCAGAATGTGTGCTGCCTACAAATTTTATTTCGATCACCACAGCATATCAGCTTTCTATGTAGCACTCTGGTATGTAGCTGAGTGTTGCTCTATCTTTGGATTTTTGCATCTGCATTGTTTAGAGGGTATTTTTCCTGTGGTGTCACCTCAGCTATTAGTTGCTCTATAGCCTCATTACTGCTGGTGTCTTTAGGAATTATTCTTAATCTATTTCTCTAAAACATACTTTTTTTCTCTTTTTTTTAATACTCTCCCTATCCAGGCCTTCATTCTGAGTGGGCCGGTAAAAGGTCTGGATTTTCTCTACCTCCTAGAAGATACTTGGTGGGAAAATCTGGGGGCATATTATCAAGGGATTTATCTCCGCTTTTTTGGCTTTAAAACCCAAGAAAGCGGAGATAAAATTATCTCCCTATCAGCAACAGGGTGCTAACACACAAATTCACATGTTAGCACCCTTTTTCTCTACGCTTCCCCTTGTATCTCTAATGAGATGCAAAGGGGGCGTTCCAGAGAAAAATAATAGAAGAAATGTTGTTAAGCGACATTTCTCCTATTATCAAGGATTTCGCTAACCCTGTTAGTGATAAAAAAACAGCGCTAACCGCAGTTAGCACTTCTTTTTTTACACCTGGTATTTTCCTGACTCAGCCATGATATCCTATGGAAGGTGGATATCATGGCTACATTTGTGAGCCCCTATCATCAAGCTAACGCCAAACTTTGAGAGATTATCGTTGGTTTTCCAGCGATAATCTCTCAATTGGCAGTTAGCGTGAGGATTTTTATCACTTCTGAGATAAACCTTGCTAATAGCAAGTTATCTCTGCGATAATTTTCGGCGATGCTTAGCGTTAAAAAATGTGTTGCTAAGCATCGTTAGCAGTAAATATCGCTTAACGTTGGTAATATGCCCCCTGGTCTGTTATGGGTTGGATCCTGAGGATCCTTTTAGACATATACTGGGGAATCTCTATTTTCGGGTCCCGTCTTCTAGTTAAATCCTCATTTTGGGTCAGAGTTCACCAAGTGATTTCGTCTGCTTTTAGCAAATGAAATTTACGTGTGAAAGGGAAGAGATCAGTGGAGTTCCCACATATGTCAGAATTCCGATGGGGTTGGTAACTCCTGTTAACTGCCTTCCTAAAATTGAGAGGTCACTCATAAAGAGGGCCATTGACTCTTATCATGGAGTGAAAACACCATTATGCTCTGGTTTTCTACTGATCCTAGAAACCTTTTGTTGCCTTCTTAGATAATACCTCAATATTCAGCTAGTATATCTCATATAAGGATCCTCTTTTTTGTAGATCTTCAAATATCTCTTTAAAAAGGAGGACTGGTATTATCAATCCAATCCAATCCAAAAATTCTTTATTTCGGCCGTTTAGGCCATAAAAGATACATATAAAAACATACATTAAAGGAAATACATATTTATAAAACATTAGGGTTAAAACATACTTTAGAAGGATAAATAACACAACAACCAATTCCCAGGTGGTAGTCAGGAGATACATTGGCAACACTGTTGGTATGACAGAACCATCCTTGGATGATCAGGTTTTTAGTAATTTCCTCCTGATGTGCCACATGGCCATTAAAAATTTTGCAATTGCAAATACTATGTGAGGGGAAGTATTGGTTTTCAATATTCTGTGCGAAATCACATAGCTCCTCATGCTCAAATTCCTACACAGAGGCGCTAGCCAGTGTTTCCTGGGTCTGTTGTAGGCTGGGCAGAAGAACAGGACATGAATTTCCTCCTATTCACAGAGATCACAACCGGGACATGTTTTATCTTCCCCATTGACCCATTTACACGTGAAAGATTTGAAGGGCAAAGTGCCAAGCCTCCATTGAATAAATAGCTTTCTAGCCAGTAGTGGGAAAATAATATCCATAAAACTTTCAAAACAATACGAATTTTTGGACTCCAGGAAACGTTGAGTTAAAATCCCATTGTGGGGTGCATGCACAATGGAAGCAAGACTTCTTTCTTTATAAACTTCAGACGATACAGTTCTTTCTTTACAAAAGCTAACCACGTAATTTTATCACATTGATTTAGGTTCAGTACGTGGATTAGATCTTGCCTGTAATGTTTGAGCTCAATGGTGGTCCAAAGCCTATGCCAAAATCTTAATGGCTTTGATTCAAGATCCTCCCCTATGGGGGAGAGGCCCATATCTAATCTTAAAGGAGTCAGGGGTGTACCACGGGGGAGGGCCAGAAGGCGTCTCATGAAATTATTTTCTACGCTCGTCAATGCTTTCCCAGCCTTATGCCCCCACAACTCACTGCCATATACTGCAGCCGCCTTAGCTTGTGTTTTGTACATTTCAATTGCAGGGGCGACTAGTATTATCTGTTTGGCATTTACCAGCACCTTATCTCTAATCATGTAACTGACTTTCAGTCAATAATTATCATACAAGCAATTACTCTTCAATAAGTCAGCCATCCTTTTTTAAGTAGTAGTTCTTGATCACCCTTATCCATAGGGGTATTGTGTTGAAGTATTATAAATACATAGAAGAGTTACATATTGTCTATACGCTATAAACAACTGTGTAACAACTATGGTGTATCACAAATCATTGCATTAGTTCAATTTTCCAATATAATTATTAGGAACACATACTAGTAATCTATGAAAGTTTATCCCAGTAATACATTCCTGCTGCCATTAACCTAGTCAATTTTTATTATTAATACTTAGGGGCACATTAGGATAACGGGCGGACTTTGTCCACCCGCCATCCTGTCGTACAAAGGGACCACCCGCCATAATGGCGGGGGTCCAGTGGGTGCCATTAGGATGCGCCCGCCACAGTGACGGGAGCATCCTGCATTCCTAACATTGTGGCGAGTGGTGTACTCAGCACTGCCCGCCACAATGCCAGGAAGACATGTTGTGCAGTTCCATGCACAATATGGAACTGCAGGGGGGTACCATAGGTACCTCCATGTGCACTCCCCACCGCAACGGGCCCCCCCAGCAGACTATGGGGAAAACGTTGAGTTAAAATCCCATTGTGGGGTGCAAGCACAATGGAAGCAAGACTTCTTTCTTTATAAACTTCAGACGATACAGTTCTTTCTTTACAAAAGCTAACCACGTAATTTTATCACATTGATTTAGGTTCAGTACGTGGATTAGATCTTGCCTGTAATGTTTGAGCTCAATGGTGGTCCAAAGCCTATGCCAAAATCTTAATGGCTTTGATTCAAGATCCTCCCCTATGGGGGAGAGGCCCATATCTAATCTTAAAGGAGTCAGGGGTGTACCACGGGGGAGGGCCAGAAGGCGTCTCATGAAATTATTTTCTACGCTCGTCAATGCTTTCCCAGCCTTATGCCCCCACAACTCACTGCCATATACTGCAGCCGCCTTAGCTTGTGTTTTGTACATTTCAATTGCAGGGGCGACTAGTATTATCTGTTTGGCATTTACCAGCACCTTATCTCTAATCATGTAACTGACTTTCAGTCAATAATTATCATACAAGCAATTACTCTTCAATAAGTCTGCCATCCTTTTTTAAGTAGTAGTTCTTGATCACCCTTATCCATAGGGGTATTGTGTTGAAGTATTATAAATACATAGAAGAGTTACATATTGTCTATACGCTATAAACAACTGTGTAACAACTATGGTGTATCACAAATCATTGCATTAGTTCAATTTTCCAATATAATTATTAGGAACACATACTAGTAATCTATGAAAGTTTATCCCAGTAATACATTCCTGCTGCCATTAACCTAGTCAATTTTTATTATTAATACTTAGGGGCACATTAGGATAACGGGCGGACTTTGTCCACCCGCCATCCTGTCGTACAAAGGGACCACCCGCCATAATGGCGGGGGTCCAGTGGGTGCCATTAGGATGCGCCCGCCACAGTGACGGGAGCATCCTGCATTCCTAACATTGTGGCGAGTGGTGTACTCAGCACTGCCCGCCACAATGCCAGGAAGACAAGTTGTGCAGTTCCATGCACAATATGGAACTGCAGGGGGGTACCATAGGTACCTCCATGTGCACTCCCCACCGCAACGGGCCCCCCCAGCAGACTCTGCATGCCAGAAAGACATTTCAATACCCACATGTCGACTGGGCGGAAAAGCAGCGGATAGTCTTTCCGTACGCCGAGGACCCCCGAGGCATTGTAATATGGCAGGTGGTCATTTTTGCGCGGATGGTGGGCGGATCGCCCCCGCCGAGCCGGCGGTGGCTACCGCCGACCTGGCGGGGGCAATCCGCCTGCCATCTTAATGGGGCCCTTAATGTATTTGGATATCATTGCTCAAAATCTGATTCATGCAAGTTGTTTACATTCCTTTATGATAATACTAGAATTTTTTATATTTTTTTTGTTCTTTACAGCTCTTGGGAAGCAGGAGAGGAATCCCATAACTCATGTGTTGAGCTGCTGTAGTGGAAACCATTTGGAGAGCCAAGTACTAAACCTTTGGACCTATCACTTTAGACAACATCTCTGCCATGAAACTACAGGGTTATGTGGCATAGACAAATTGATCTGTAACCATATCAGAAGGAACTCCTATAACATCTGTGATCACCAACTTTAGAACTTTTGGGGAATTTTGAAGAAATATTAAAATAGGTTGCACATCTGGTTATCACTTTGAACTAGTTTAAGTTATTATTTTCTAAATTGTGTATTGAAACAATAAATGTGCAAAATATTGTTAAACACATGGAACAACTTGCCCTTCGTGGAATGGATTCGATTTTACCTGGCAGAGTTAGGTAATGAGGTGAAATATCAGTGTACCTCCAAGGCAGGATGTTTTAGGCTGTTTCCACATGAGTCAAAGCAAGGGAATGCAGGCATCTGGCCCCATCCACCACAATGGGTTTCTCTGAAGTCTTAAAGAGAATAAACCAGACAAGTGGGTAGGTATTGGATCACAAAAGAAATGTGTAATCATTTTGAAGTGGACGGCATCTTACTTTCTTTCCAGATTGTTGTGCCAGGGGTGGGCAGTCAGTGTGTTGATCCCTGCAAGTGCTGGTTAAGGGTAGAGAGGTGAAATGGCATCATCAGATTTGCTAGGCGAATCCCAGATTAATGGAAAGGGGCGACCAATCGGTCCCCCCGAACGTATGGCAGAGTACCACGATCCCCCCGGGAAGCCATCTTGGGCGGGAGGCGAGTCTCGGCTGGTATGCCCGAAGCGGCGTAGCCGGGGCGCGCCTTTTCCCGCCCTCGAGTGGGTTGGCCTAGACACTAACGCGGCTGGCCACGCCCTTGGGGCAGGCAGGGGCGGGGGTGGGTAAAATGAAGAAGCTGTCACTTTTGAGTGGCACTTCCAACCCTGCAAAAAGTGATCAAATGGATGGTGTGAAGAGGAGCCTGATGCTTTGGGACCCCCCTGGGTGATCAGAAGATTACCCATTTTAAATTGAATGATTGTCCCTTTCATAAGAGATGTGGGACGGTTGACATGATCTCTGTGTGGGGAGCCCCAAGGCCTGAGAAAGGTGGCCTGGGAATAAAAGGAGCACCCTCCTCCTTTGCATTGAAAGTCCCAACTATGCTCTAGCATCACTCCATTGCAACAGAGATGCGCGAGAGAGAACACAGTCTTCCTTCCCCAGTGTCCACATAAAGTGCTGTGTGGTGGAAGAGTTACTTATAACCACATGGCCCTTGGGTACTACCTTGTCAGGTGAAATGGTACCAATTAATGCATGAGTAACCCTATGAGTACGCACTTAGGGCCATATGTATCATTCTATCGTTTTGCGAATTCCAAATAGCGAATTTTAAGGAATCGCTATTTGGAAATCGCAAAACGGTATGTATGTAAATAATCGCTATTTTTTAGCGATTTCCAATAATTCCTTATTTGCGAATTCGCAAGTTGCGAATTCGCAAATAAGGAATACATCCCATTCATTTCTAAGGGCCTCTTGGCCCATAGAAATGAAAGGCAAAATTGCGATTAGCAATTTGCTAATCGCAAATTTTGCGAATTTTCCAGGGTGCAGGGGTGTCTCAAGAACACCCTGCTGCACCCCTGAAAATGACATGTGTGCGCATATGGCGCACATACATGCCCAAAGGGCATGTATGAGCGTCACATGGCACCTTTTGTTTTAAAAAAAAATGCTTTTTTAAAAGAATTCGCAATTTACCACCAACTACAAGTTGGTGGTAATTTGCGACATCTTATTCTAAAATCGCAATTTTTAAATATTTCATACATATCATTTAGGAAATCGCATTTTGCGATTTCCTAAATGCTTGTGCAATGTTAAGGAATCGCAAATGTTGTGATTCCTTAACATTTGCGATGCGATAATTTCATACATCGCATTTCACGGTTTTCTTGTCTCAAACGATGCGAATTTCCGATTCGCAGCGTTTGCTACAAGAAAAACGCTTCATACATATGGCCCTTAGATACAAGGGCTGCAAAACAATTGAAGGCAAACCAGAAAAAACTGGTTATAAACCCACAGCTACATCAAAGCCATTGGCTTGAATGTAGCAATGGGGCTGGTTCTTAATTTTTCAGATTTATATTCCTCTGACAGGTTAGAGGCATGATATAAAACACTGAACTCTGGTTGTGACCTCTCAGGAACAGTGGCAACCCCACTGATAGCCACCTGAGCAGGGAGACATTTTCACCATAGGTCTACTTGTGAACACATAAGTGACGACAGGAGTAGATAGGTTGACTAGTTAGCACTCCTAGGGCAAAAAGTCTTTCTGATCAGGGAGTACTGTTGAACCATGATTGTTTATGGTCCTGAGAGTTTGCAACTTCCCAATATTCCAGATAGAGGCGATGACACATCAAAGAACACTTCACAGTGATCGTTCCATTTTATTAGCTAGAAACACGTTTTTTTTCAATCCCTAGAAACTTGCAAGGAAGCAGAGTTAATAACATTACATACTCTCCAAATGGAATATTTTGCTTGTAGGGCACTTTCAAATATTGCCTTTACACATGCTGGATTCCATTTCCTAATTCCATCCAAATTGAACACAAGCTATCTTTTTATGATAGTTCTTCTAGTGGTTAATTTTTACATCCCTCAATGTCATTCTGATTTAACTTTTCAATATCTATTTAAGTCTTTATTGTTTCAAGACAGTATACGTGGTGAGTGTATCTCGAAAAATGCTGGTGTCCTTCGCTCCTCTTTGGACAAGTTAGATTTGGAGATTTAGGCTCTCGAAGCAGAACACGCTGCCCACCCCAGGTCTAAGACACTCAGGAACTCACGTGAAAAACATACTGAATTCGATGAGGAGGCGGATAGGGAACTCTCCTTTCTTGGCAGAGAGGCCCGAGCTCGCCGCTTCGGGGAAGACGATCAGCCTGGTAAGACCCTAGCAAACCTATTATGCCCCCGTGCAGCTTCGTATGTCACGGCTCTATGGGATGGTGGCCCCACTAGAATTACCTACCCAGACAAGATCAAGGCTGGTTTTATGGACTACTATTCGCAACTATACACCGTCGGTTCCCCCCCTACAAGCGAGGCTTTCGAACAATATTTCGATACCCTTGAGTTGGTTTGGTTAGAGGACTACCAATGCAAATTCTTAGACGAGCCCTTCTCTAAGGAAGAGATACTTGCTGCCATAAATAGTTTGCCCAATGATAAGACCCCTGGTCTCGACGGCCTCCCCGCCTTGTTCTATAAGATGTTTGCTCCTCTTCTCGTGCCACACTTGGCCACCATGTATAATGATTCCTTTAACAATGGCCTTTTCCCGCAGTCCCTCCGGGAGGCAATGCTCACCTTACTACTCAAGCCGGACAAGCCGAATAACTGTTGCGTCTCTTATTGTCCCTTTCTTTAATGAACATCGACAATAAGATTTTTGCTAAATTATTGGCCTCCCGTCTGCTCCTCCTTATGCCCCTCATCGCCCTCCCCGACCAGTCCGGTTTCATCCCTGGCCGTGCCACTTCTCTTAACCTCAGGATAATTTTTTCAGTTCTTCATCAAATCAACCCTGGTCTTCCTGCTGTGGCAGCTTTACTCGATACCACAAAGGCATTAGATACGCTTGAGTGGCCGTTTTTATTTTTTCTTCTGCAGCGCCTTGGTTTCAATAAAGTTTTTATCCATAAGATATCACTCCTCTATACGCGTCGCTCCGCATGCACGTCTTCGGATTAATGGTCAGGTGTTGGATATTTCAATTGAGCACGGCACTCGGCAGGGCTATCCGCTTTCCCCTATGCTCTTCGCTATTGCGCTGGAGCCCCTAGCTGCCAGACTCTGGCAACACCATACTCAAAAGGGCATCTGCTTTTTTGCCCGTTCTCTCCTGTTCTCCATGTATGCTGGATGACATCACGTTGTATGTCTGCCACCCCTAATATAACCTCAGCCCCCTTGTGCGTCAGATAATAAGATTTGGTTGATTGTCCGGCATACAGGTGAACTGGAGCAAGTCAATATTGTTTCCTCTCACGGATGCCTCCAAGCCATTCACGCTGGATTTCCCTTTTGTATGGGCTTCAGGACCCACCCGTTACCTAGGAATTTGGCTGAGCAGGGACTTAGATGACCTCTGGAGGGCCAACTTTGGATGCGTGGTGGACTGCTCCCCCTGTCCCTGGCGGGTCGCATAGCCATTCCCAAGATGGTGGTTCTCCCGAAATTCCTTTACCTCTTCTTGAACATTCCCATACCTCTAACTGCCCATTTATTTCGTACAATTTGCTCGTTGATCATTTCTCTTGTTTGCATATGATATCCTCACTCTCCTCATGTTGGTTGGCGGTGTGGGCACTCCCAATTTTAAACTTTATGCCTTAAGCGTCCAGGCCAGTTTTTTACACTTCTGGGTTAACCCCGCCCCTTATCAGCGCATGTTGCTGTTGAAGCTGACCTTGCAACCCCTTGGCCGCTGAACACCACCTTGCTTGCGCCGGCTAGCCACCCATAGGCTGAGGTGGACACAGTTGAGACCCTGCGCTGAGAATGGTTGGGATTGCGCCGTTTCTCCAACGTGCCTACGTTATCGACAAATAACATGCCGATTGTACGTCATCCTGCCTGGATCTGACAACATTGGTGGATCTTTACCCCGGGAATACATTTTACTCTCTTCTTGCTTCCTCTGGTCCGATGGACACTCTGCTCTTTTACCAGCTGCGGGCTATTTGTAGGGAGCTTCACCCAATATTTCCCCAACCTCCTCCCTCTATGCTTGCTCTTGATTTTATATATAGATCCCCCACTCCCCACATGCTGGTAACAGGATTATATGGACTTACGCTGTCGACCACCTCCATCTCTATTAAGCGTGCACATGCGGAATGGGGCGCGGAATTAGGTGTGGACATTTCCCAAGCTGATTGACTTTATTGCTGTAACCAGACTAAGAAACTGTCTCTCAACTATCGTCTTATACATTTTAAATTCCTGCACATGCTATATCGCACCCCTGTTCAGCTACACAAACTGGAGCTCATACCTAACAATAGTGTTATGCGCTGCTCTGCCCTTGCTGTGGACTTCACTCATCTTGCATGGTTATGGCCCAAGGTGTCGGACTTCTGGCTAGAGGTCTGTGCCGCCATCTCTGAGATAACCTTCACCCGGGTTCTTTCCGACCCATCGCTGTGTCTGTTGGGCTTTGTCAAGTTTTGTCCGGATGCCGCTCGCCGACTGATTGCAATGCTGCTTGTCCTTGCGAGGCATAGGGTGGCCATGTGTTGAGGTCGCCCGCCGGCGCCCAGGTTCGCCCATTGGCTTGAAGATGCTTCCAGATACCAGACCCTATTATCTGATTTCTGGGACCTTATGCCTGTGAGGTCTCGCCCACCTGACATATGGGGCCCCCTAGTGACATATCTCCACTCCCGACCACATCCGAGCAGAACTGCCTCTCCCGCGCTCCCCGCCGGCACTCCGCCCGCGGCTGCCTCCAGTGTTGGATAGTGATTGCCTCCCTCCTTGACCATGTCCCCCCGCCTCCCCCCCCTGGGCCAGGCCTGTCTCTTCCCCTACAGTGTTATCATCACCTCCTATTGCTTTCTGTTATTTACTGTGCTTCAGCTGTGCTGTACAGGACAATGCTATTGTCGGATTGAAATTTCCATATGTCTATTGCATTTTGAGGATTGCCTGATGTGTAAGATGCTCTGATTTGATGCAAAAGTGTATAGTGACCATGCTGACTTTGTCAATAGGGGTTTTTATTTTTTATTTTTTAAGTCTATTTTTATGCTTAAAAACAGAAATAGACTGCCAAATCATGGACTTCAAAATACAAAAATATTCTAAGAACAGGGAACACAGGATATTTCATGCCAGACCTTAATTCTTCCTGCATCTTACCTTCAACAAAAAGGTGGCAATGACCCCCCCAACAATCAATCAATCAATCAATAAAAAGGAGCTTATAGAGTGCCCCGGCGCAGTAGGTTCATTGATCGCTATCCTCACAGGAGAGGAACAAATACTAAAAGGCACTGTTGAAAAGCCATGTTTGCCGGCCATGTTTAAAGGAACCAACATCCTTAATAGCACAAAGGTGCAGGGGAGGTGCATTCCAGCCCACAGCAACTATAGAGAAAGAGGTGTCTCCCTATCTCTTCCTTTTCATCTTAGGCACCACTGCCAGCAATGCATCAGAGGGCACAGGGTTCTGGAAGGATAATACAAGGGGAAATCTCTTAGTAATGTATTATGGGCCTAGGCCATAAAAAGCTCTATGGGCTAGCACAAGTCCCTTGAACTTCACTCTCACCCAGATTGGAAGCTAATGCAACTCCTTGAGCTGGGCTTGAACAGAGATATTCCTCTGGATGTTAAGCAGAAGCCAGGCTGCAAGGCTCTGCACCAACAGGAGTCTCTTAAATTGGCACAGAGGAAAAACCCAGTATAATGCACTGGCATAGTCCATCTGTGAAATTAAGAGGGCATGGACGACCGTCTTTTGACAGGGAGCCGGGAGCAAGAAAAAGAAAACTTCCCCAGGGACCAGAGAAGGCCAAAAAAGGTCACAACTACACCAGTGGTTTGAAGGACAGGTTGTTAGCAAAATTCACTCTGAGATTCTCTACCACTGTGGAATGGGTCAGAGACTATTGAGCAGAACTAGGCCAAACCTCACCGCCCCAAGAAGTGTTTGCACTGGAGATTACTTCAGCACATTGTAGGAAGCTATCTCTCTATATACTGTACCAAAATGAGGTATAGTGTGCACAGAGTCCAGTGGAACCCCAAAGGTAGGCAGAGGTCAAAGTAGATAGCACCCTAGTCTATATTTGAGGTAGTGTGGGCAAGTAATAAGGCTTTATCAGAGTGTAGTGTTAAGCATTTGTTTTACACACTCAGACAAGAAATGATGTCACACACTCAAAGACTGAACTCAGACCAATTTTGTTTATAGAAAAATAATATTTAGTTATGTTTATTTTCTAGAACCATGCAAGCCTGGCACAGGTAAGTGTAAATGATACTTTTCAAGGCAAGTTGAAAAATACAAGCAAGCTGAAATAAAATGACTTTGTTACAGGTTGGTAAATATACCTAGAACAGTGGAAATTACTGTTAGATTACTTTTGATTACTTTTCAGGTTACTTTATGGATTACTATTTCTACTCAATGTGATATGCCTAGATATCACACTGGGACATTTCCTAAAGAAACAGTAATTAAAGCAGTTTTTAGATATTTGCAATTTTTCAAGTTCTTTTTAAAATTTTTATTTCAAAGTATTAAATTAGGAATTTTACACATACATTTTAAGCATCACTCTTCATGGGGTATACATGATCGGACGCCCTCCTTCCTTACATCTGTCCTACTACAGGAGTGAAGGTAAGTGAAAAGATGGAAAAGAGAAAGAGTGTGTAAATACCAACTCCACACCTTTCACACAAAAGCAGTCAATGCAGTCCTTTTGGAGGAAATGAGTTTATCAGTTTCAAGGTAAGTACTTGGGTTTGGGAGTTGTTTTTCTAGGGTTAGAACCAGGGTTCCCCCAGGGTAAAGGATGCATTCTCAAAGCAACCTCAGCTGCACTACGGCGGCCGGGTGCAGAGTTCTGAGGCCCAGTGTTATCCAAAGGGGGATAGGGCACTTCCGGTTGGTGTCTGTTCACCTGCAGGCCACAAGGTTGTAAGAGCAAAGCCCCTAATGTTAGGCTCAGGGCAAAGGGTGATCCGAGTTAGCACCCAAAGTACACCTGCAGCGGCGCAGGGGCAGCTGGGTGCAGGGTGCTGTTTTGGCTTTGGGTGCCCTGTTGTTTTCAATAGGGATTCTCCGGTCGCAAAAAAGACTGCAGGCTCAGGGACGAAGATCATCTGGAGGTGACCACCAATTGGAGAGGTAAGTTGGGGTGCCTGGGTAAGTTGGGACACCATAGGTTAGGCCACCCAAGGCCGTAGGATGTCAGGTGCAGGGGTGTCTTTAGGCGTCGGGTTTTCTTACCAGCTCCGGTCGCGGCCGGGGGGATCCTCCAGAAAGGGGCTGCAGGTGTCGTTTAGAGATTCGAGGCAGGTCAGAGATCACCAGATCGCAGGGTCAGGATCACAGGGGATAACTTCCTTGTGGTGTTGGGCCACTCGAACTCAGGCTGTGGGCGTCGGGTGCAGAGTGGTGCAGACTTGTGGTTTTGACTGGGGTCAGAGTCTGTGGGTGAACAAATCTGGTGCTCACGGTAAACAAAGTCTTAGGCTTTGAAGGCAGGGCCGTGCCTTCAGGTTCTTAAGGTTGCTGGCTGCAGGACACACTGGGATTGCGCTGGAGCAGGTTCGAGGCGGGGATAGGCTGGTAGAGCTGAGGCCAAGTCAGTGGGCATCCTCCTCTTCTTGGTTTCAGCACAGTTCTTTGGTCCTTCTTCTTCTCTTCTTGTTGTTGATTCTTGCCTGAGGAGGCAAGGTTCGGTGTTGCCCCTAAATACTAGATTTAAGGGTGTCACAATTACGTAAAGATCCAGACCAATGGGTCCCTACCTTGGGGTGGGTTGACCCCCTATTATGTCACCCTCCAGTGGGAGGGGGGCATGCCTCACTCTAGTTGGTGGGTCCCCCATCTGCAAGATTGCGGGGACTGAGAGTTGGGCTTCACCTCACCTCCCACACCTGAGGGGTAGGGTTGGCAAAGGTGGGCACACCTCCCTTCCTCACTTTTTTCCTGCTGATTCTCCTGCCCAAAGTGGGGAGCAGAACCGGTGGGGGCCAGTTGCTGGAAGCAGCAAAGGCTTGGGGTAGCTCACAAAGGCAGCAAGCCTCTGAAGAGTCCCTATCGTGGCCCTGCCCATCCTGGGGAGGAGGCTTGGCACCTCGTCCCAAGATGTGCATTGTTTCAGACCCCCAAGAGCAGCAGGCTCTCGGCCTACAGGTCAAGAAACATGTCTGATGGTGGCAGCAGGCGGGCAGCCACTCAGCCAGGACACTAGTGTTAGGTCATTTTTCAGAGGGCATCTCTAAGATGCCCTCTGAGTGGATTTTTCAGTTAATCTCACACTGGCATCAGTGTGGGTTTAATGTGCTGAGAAGTTTGATTCCAAACTTCCCAGTTTTCAGTAAAGCCATCATGGTGCTGTGGAGTTCGTAATGTCAAACTCCCAGCACCATATACTCTTAATGGCAGTACTGCCCCTACAATGTCACCACTGGTATAGTGCACCCACCTAGAGGAGTTGCTGACCTATGCCAGGGCAGTGGGTTGTAGGCATGGTACACAGGGATGTGTTCCATGTCGACTCTTCACTTTGTTCTACACCAAAAAAGGCAGCCTGCAATGGTAGTGTGTGTGTTTAAAGGTACAGGGCCTATAAGGGTTGCACAAGAAGTGCTGTAGCCCTTAGAGGTCTTCCCTGGCCACAGTGCCCTTGGTACCTAGGGTACCATTTACAAGGGACTGACATGTGGCCAAAGAGTGTCAATTGGGTTTTGTCTTAATGCAGTTTTAGGGAAAGAGCATAGGCCCTGGGTACCTGTTTGGCAGGAACCCAGGGCACACTCAGTCAAAGTGCATCAGCAGTTTGGCAAAAAGTGGGAGCAACAATGCAAAAATAGGGCACGTTCTTACACACATCCACTGGAAAGCAGCTGACAAACACGCTTCAAATCCATTTTGAGCCCTAGAGATGTTCCCGTCCCAAGTTAGATGGATCTGTTGTCAGCGTAAAAGATGAACTGCACTCCAAAGGATTGCCAAGGAGGACATATAGACATTAAACAATTTCGGACTCTGGTCAGAGCCCTGGGCAATCCCAAACTTGATAGGTTTGAAGTCAGAGGCAAATGGTAGCATCCATACAGACTGACATCTGCTCGATAAAAGGAGCCCAGCTAGGTCAGCGCCAACTCACTAATCCCAATGTGCCGCAGGAGTTATATCAGGATAGGGTGGAAAACTGTATCAAACGCTGACGGAAAGTCTATTAACAATGAGGCAACTTTATTGCCATTGTCCGCAGCCAGTTTAATAACATCAGGACCTCAGACAGAGTGAATTGAGAGCTGTAAATCATGCGAAAACCCCATTGCGAAGGATACAGCAACTGATTGGCATCAAGACAACTGGAAAGTTGGATATTGATTAGTTTTTCAAGGATCTTTGAAAAAGCTGGCAGCAGAGAAATCGGTTTGTAAGACAGTCTTGTCTGCCAAGGCTTTCTGAGCAGAGGAATCAGTCTGGCTTTCTTCCAGCAGCTGGGAACCATGGCCTGGTACAGCAAGAGGAGCAAATTCAGACAAAAAAAACATGTGAAATCAAACAATAAACATGTGTTGCCTGTGGTGGTGAGTCTCTGGTGGTTCTTGGAGAATTCGCCTGCAGCCTAATCGATTTTGGCAACAAGTGATGTAAGACGAAAATGGTCAGCTTCCTGAGTGGTAACAGCTATTCAGGATGTTAAAAATGAGAGGTTTGTGATGCATAATCCACTTCATTCTTCAACATCAGACTGTAAATTCAGGTGCACTCATGTTTCAAGAATGGTACACAGTTAAACATTTGCCATAAATATAATAAACTGCAACAAAAACTGTGCACTTTACCATGCCAATTATCTTTTTTTTTTTTATATATATTTTTATTGCAGAGTTATAAACCACAGGATACAATTAGTCAGCCAGTTCACTCGTGACATCCCCCCGTTCAACAATAATTCCTATTCGTACACAGCCATTCAGCCCGCATCCCGGAGGCCGGGCGGCATATTACTTCATTCAATAGGAGAACATCACGGTGTACGTCCCATAGGGACCATGGTTGAAATGTCGTTTTACGTATCTGCTTTTACCCCCCCACCCACAACATCGCACCCGTCAGCCATCCCAGTGATAATCAGTGGTACCGCCCATGTCGGGACCTGCTCTAGGCGCTATGGTTCTGTCACTCCTGGCCGCTCCCCCCAGCCATTCCACACTCCACACAGTACCCACCCTCCTAGTAGATTCAAAGCGCCCAGACGGGCTACCATCTAATGGCTTCCGACCCACCCCAAACTCCCATTACCCAGACCCCCCAAGGCCCCCCCCCCTGGCAACTGCTAAGGTGTATGCCTCGTCCTGTCGATTTGGATGGATCCACTACAGTGCGGGATATAATACTTTTATGTTCGCCCCGCGGTGTCCACCGGCTTAGTTCTCACCATCCTCATCCTCTACCAAAGAAACACGCAAAGCTTGCACCACTAACTCCCATGCACGCGCCGCATCCAATGCCTTCTCATTCCCCATCTTCACAGCCTGCTTCATCCGGAGCACACTCTCGCAGTCAGACCACCGCAGTAATTCGTTCTTCCATCTACGCAGTGAGGGTCCGCCCCTGGACTTCCAATGCCACGATATTTCCCTCTGCGCCAATATCAGACCCAGGTCAATGAACTTGCTCGTCACCTTGGTGTGCTTGGTGTGCGGGAACCAGAGCAGCAGGCACGCCGCCATATCGAAGTCCACCTCCCTGTCAGTCACTTCGTTCAGGAGTCCCCCTACCTCCGTCCAGTAGGTCCCCAAGTGTGAGCACCCCCAAAACAAATGATCCATGTCCGCTCCCAGAGACGAACACCGTGGGCATCGGGCATCCGGCACCTGGAAGTACCGCTGCAATTTCTCAGGAGTTAAATAAGCCCTATGAAGCACATAGACATGTACTTGCTGAAAGCGCGCATTTCTCGTGCCCTTCCACGTGCGCCGCAGGATGTGACCCCATGCCGTATCCGGTATGGGCCGGCCCACGCTCTCTTCCCATTTAGCCTTGAGCCCTTGGAGCGGTTCCAGTCCCTCATTCAGCATCCTATTATGGAGGCACGTCACAGCTTTGAACGTACCTGCCGCCATCACCACATATTGGCACGCCATAGTTGTAGTTTGGTTCCATGAGCCCTCCCTTCCAGTGCTTCTGTATGGCCGCCACCACCGCCGCGTGTAGAAGGAACCCCCGATCGGGCAGCCCGAACTGGTCCCGGAGCAGTCCCGCCTCTTCCCAATCCAGCAACGGGGACCAATCTCCTCCGTGCGGCAAGGCCGTCAGCATGCCGATAGGGATCTCCGGTGCATAAGGCCGCGACGCCTTCGCTCTCCGAAGGCTCCTCTGCCAGCACAGCCGGAGCGTCCGCTCCTCCATGGTGAGGGCTCGCAACTCGAGCCTCTGTTGCATGATAATATAGGACAGCACGTGGCGTTGTATCCCCCTATCCCGGTCCTCCTCTGGACCCCGAAACACCCTAGCTACGTTCTGTGTAAGGACCTGCAACTGCGCTGCTAGATAATACAGCTCGAAGTCGGGCACAGCCATGCCCCCTTCTATCTTGGGGCGAAGTAGCGTGCTCAGGGCCACTCTACGGCGGCCATGCCCCCATAGGAAGCCAATAATCATTGACCTCAGGTCTCTAAAGACCCCCTGGGGAATCCAGACAGGCAGCGTTCGGAAATAATAGAGGAAGCGGGGGAGCGCCACCATTTTCAAAAGTGCAATCCTACCCAGAACCGTCAGCGGGAGGGTCGACCAGAAAGACAAGCTGCCCCTCAGTGCCCGGACACAGCGACCAATATTGCCCTCCAATAAGTCCGCAGTTGCGTGGTAGATGCGAACTCCCAGATAGGTGAAACAAAATGGCTCCCACACCACGCCCAATTCGCCGCCGGGGTCTGGCGATCCCGCTCGCAGCAGAAACACACAGGTCTTCGCCCAATTGACTTTAAGGCCCGACAGCCGGCCGAACTCCGACAACAGGTCCATCGCTCCTACCAATGCCCGCGAGGTGTCAGTGAGGTACAGGAGCAAGTCATCCACATACAGCGATATATAGTGCCACTGACAGCCGCTGGCTATCCCCGCGTACCTGTCCCCCGACCTCGCATGGACCGCCAAAGGTTCCATCGCCAGAGCAAACAATAGGGGGGACAGAGAACATCCCTGTCGCGTGCCCCTACCCACCGGGTACGCCGCAGATACCAGGCCGCCCAAACGCACTCTCACCGTCGCCGAGGCATATAAGACCCTCGTCCACCTGCGGAACCCCTCGCCCATGCCAAACCTCTCTAAGACTCCATCCAGGAACGGCCATTCCAAGCTATCAAAAGCCTTCTCGATGTCCACGGACAGGACCACCGGGGCTCCCTCCACGTCCAAGATGGCGTCCATTATTCCCACTAGGCGGCGAATGTTCAGCGCCGTGCTCCTCGTGGGTATAAACCCGGCCTGGTCCCTGTGTACCAGGCCCGTCATATGTGGGGCCAGCCTGGTGGCTAGGATTCGGTTCAGAATCTTATAATCCACTGTCAGCATGGATAGCGGGCGATAGGACCTCACATCCGCGGCATCCCGGCCAGGCTTTAGGAGCGGTACAATCAAGGCCTCCCGCATGGACCCAGGCAATGCCCCAGCCTCGAAAGCTTCCGTATACACCACCAGCAGCCTGGGAGCCAAGCTGTCCACATACTGTTGATAAAATTCAATCGGCAGTCCGTCCACCCCGGGCGTTTTATTGCGGGCCATATGTTTGATGGCCACCCGTATTTCTGTGAGCGTGATCGGGTTACCCAGCTCCCTCGCGTCCTCCTCGTCCAGGACCGGAAGCTGCCTCTCCCCCAGGTATTCTGCGATGTCCTGAACCCCCACACCCAGCTGACTCTGGTACAATTCCTCATAATACCCCCTAAAACGTTCCAATACCGCTGCCTGGGAGTACACCATCTCTCCCTGCGCAGTACTAATGCTGAGGATCGGGCAACCCCTAAGTTCCGGGTTAGCTAGTCTGGCCAAGAGGGTGCCCACCTTGTCCCTTTCCGCATGTGCCCTGATGATATACTGCCTGTAGTCATAGCACCTTAAACGTTCTGTCTCGGTGGCAACCACCTCCTTCGCTTCCAGTAACTGGGTCTGTAAATCTGGCCTAGCCGGCCTGCGGCGCTCTAAGTCCCTCAAAGTTTCTTCCGCTTTCATGAGCTCGTTCAACACAGTCGTGCGAGCATTCGAAAACCTACCCAAACACACCCCTCTCACCACCACTTTCATTGCATCCCATTCAGTGGACCTACTCGTGGCTGTGCCCTCATTCACTCCGAAATAGCTATCAATGCCTTGTCTAACCGCGTCGCTGAACACAGAATCCTCAAGCGTCTCCGGCCGAAGCCGCCATGTTGGTATCACTGAGCGCTCTCGCTGCCACTGAATGTGCACCAATAGGGGGTTATGATCTGAGATAGTCCTAGCTAGGTACTCCGCATGGGAAGTCAATGGGGCTAGGGATCCACCGCAGAGCACCGAATCAATCCTGACATGCAGATCATGGAGAGCAGAGTAAAAGGAATAATCCCTGGCTTCCCTGTGCCGCTCCCTCCAGACATCCAGCAACCCCCATCTATCCTGCCAGTCCTTCCTGTGCGCGGCCAACCTGCGCACCGGGGAGTCCACAAGGGGGGGGTGGGACCTATCCAGAGCCACATCCGTGATGTAATTGAAGTCTCCCCCTAACACTATCGGGCCCGCCAAGAAAGAGGCCAAGGACCCCGAGAGGCTATCAAAGTATCGAGCTTGATCAGTGTTCGGCGCATACACACAGCAGAAAACCACATCCCGTCCATACAACCTCCCCTCCACCGCCACAAACCGTCCATCCGGATCCACGACTTGATTCAGCACTTGAAAGGGTATCCCCGCCCTCACCCAGATCAACACCCCCCTGGCATACGCTGAGTAAGTGGTGCCGAACACCTGGCCCCGCCATCTTTTCTGCAAGGCAGCGCACTCTTTTTTGGTGAGATGAGTCTCCTGGAGCATAGCAATCTGAACCCCCCTGCGTACTAGATATGCATGGACTTTGTGACGTTTCACCATAGTTCGCAGCCCCCGGACATTCCACGTCAGGCATTTCAAATTAGGTAATGTCCCCATTCCAGCTTCGTACAGTCCGGTTCAAATAACGAAGGTTCATAGCCCCCCCAATGCAGTTGCCCCCCCCGAACATACCCAAAACAGAAAAACTCCCCAAACCCCACTCCCCAGGACAGAGCACACGAACCCAATGGCCGCCCCCATCCAAACCTTGAACCAACTTCTCGCACTCTTACCCTGTGGTCTCCACCACAGTCGGCCTTAAGGGCCCAAGGGGGGTGAGTCACCCCCGACCCCAGCTAGCGGAGCCCGCGCCCCTTGCCTTCATCCCCTCCTAAGCACACAGCCCTCCCACCCGGCATCCCGCCCTCCATCAACAGGATACCACCCTACCATGAAGTCTCGATCTAGTCCCAGTCCAAACTCAGCCGCAAAAGATACCATCCGATGTCTGTGAGGTCACTATCGGCCCCTTCGAGCTTTCCGCCTCTGAGAGTTCCTCTCCCGTCCTGCTGCCTTCTCCCCCCGAGTCCGTTTCTGCCCGTTCACTGTTCTGTTGCGACCCTGTAATGGCCGCCGTCGCTGCGAGTGCATCCCTCTTCTCCGCCGCCATTTGAGCCTCCCGTTTCTCCCGCTGGCGCCTGTTGCGGGATCTGATGCGTTGCGATTGCCTCACCCGGGGCTGCTTGGGTTGGTCCCGCCTGCTTTTATGCGATCTGTCTGTCCCCGCTCTATACGACTCCAGCCATTGCCAAACTTCATCCGGAGTCTGAAAAAAGTGCGTAGAGCCATCCATTATGATCCGCAGCTTAGCCGGGTAGAGCAAGGAGTACTGGATGCCTTCCTCCCTGAGCTCCTTCTTCACCGCTAGGAACGATGCCCTGTTCTTCTGGACCGCTTGAGTGTAGTCCGGGAAAATCGTAACCTTACTGTTCTCAACCTCATAGGGGCCCGACATCCTGGCCCGCTGGATAAGGAGATCCCGGTCCTTGTAGTGGAGGAGCCGCACCACCATCGGTTAAGGGGGGCGGCCAAGCCCCGGCGGGTGAGCAGGTACCCGGTGGGCTCGCTCCAGAGTGAAAAAAGGAGTAAGCCCCTCCGGCGCTACCACAGTGCGGAACCAGTTCTCCATATAGGCCACCGCATCCTCCCCCTCAATCCGTTCCGGCAGGCCTACGACCTGCACGTTGTTCCGCCTATTGCGGCCTTCCGCATCCTCCGCCCTCCGCTCCAGCGAGTCCAGCCGGGCCAAGATGTCCGTGATCCTGTGCTCCGCAGTCACCACCGAGGGCTTCAGGTCCAGCAACAGTTGGTCATGGTCCTTGACCCTGTCCGCCAGCTTCGCGTGATCCGCGCGTAGCAGCCCCAGGCCCGTGGCCACTTGTGCAATGTCTTGGTGCAAGGCTTCCTTAGTCGAGGTGATCGCCTCAAGTATGGCATCCAAACGCCGGTTCAGCCGCTGTTCTTGGTCAAGCTCCGGGGAGGGACTCTCGCCCAGCCGGGGTGATGTCGCCGAGTCCCCCTCAGCGCGTCTCTCAGTCATCGGCCCTCCGATCGTCGCCATTCTAGGGTGCTGCGTCACAGGTCCAGGAGCCCGTTTTGCGTCGGCGCCCGTAGGTCAGTGCCAGTCTCCGGGCACCGGGCAGTGCAATGTCCCCACCGGCACTCTCAGGAGCAATGACCAGCTAGACGAACTCCGTTCAGCCGCTCCCCTCGGAAGCCTGAGGGGGGAAGGATGAGTCTTAGAATGGTGGTCAACGGGGGTCCCCAAGCTCCGGGCGAATCAAGTCAGTGTCCCCTGGTCTCAGGACACGGCACCTCCGATCCTAGTGCCGCAATCAGCCGATTGCAGGATCTCTTGCCAGCGGGCGACAACTTGGCTCAGGGCTGAAGTTCGGGGCCGTCCGGCCTCTTCGCCGCCATTTTCTTCGCACCCTCGGCAACACCTCGGCCGCCTCTTCAACTCGGTCTCCTCGGGGCCAGCAGTCCCCCAGCAACTCGCCGATTGTGCCCAGCTGTCCCCTTACACTTCAGAGGGCAGGAGCGTCGTCTCCGGGTCGCCTAGGGTTCCAAAAACAGGAGAATTAGCGGGATTCCGCGCGGAGCTGCGAGCTCACGCCGCCATCCCGATCGGCGTCCAAGCCACGCCCCCCTACCATGCCAATTATCAATAGTAATATTAGCAATATAAATAAAGTTACCATTTGTTTACATTACAGACTAAAATGAAAAAAATACACAGGACATATTTATAATGGACAAAATAAGTGGGTGGCTTGAAGTGGAGTTAGGCAGGAACACCATATCCCATCCCACAGTCTGTCCCCTAATTGCTGTTCAATAACATTAAATCAAGGTTGCCAATACCGATCTGTAAAAATATCACATGCACTGCATCACCTAACACTACATCATCAAGTGAAGTATATATGGCATGCAGTGTCCCTTGTTGTACATAACAGGGATATTGCAAATAACAGAGAAGGTCCATGACCAGGAACAAGGCTGGCCGAGTTCCTTCACAAGGTTATGGAACTCTGAGTTTACTTGCAATACCTTTTGTAAAATACAGCAGAGGGTATATTATTCCTCATAATACATGGTCACTCAATCTCACTCTCTCTACAAACCTCTTAAATTCTATGTATCTTGGTCTTTCATATGAAAGAGACAGTCTGGTTGCAGACTGAGGATTTATGAAATGTGTTTTTATGTAATTTTGTGGAAATTCTTAAAAATGATACAAAATTAGTGTAATCCCACAAAATTCAAATCCATCTTTTAGCACTATATTTTAGGTCAAAATATGCCCTGTGTCAATTTGACTCGAGGGCACATCTTGCAATGGAAGACTGCAAAAAAACTAAAGCTGATAGCATTCTGTTATACTTGTGTGTTCTCGGTAAATGGAGCATTCACTATAAATGTATTACAGTGAATTGCATGAAATTACTATGTGGGAGTAATAGATACAATACTTTTTGTCATGCAATATATTGTATGCAATGTAGTGAGTCTATATGCTCTTTTTGCTTGCCACAGTTTGTAGCAAAATCAATTATTTTCCTCTTGAAGAGAGTAGGGCAGGTTATATTCTACCTTTCTTTTGGACATACCCTGCTGAATGGGTAGTTCTTCATTGAAGCTGGTGGTTGCAAAGTCTGTGGTCCACTGTAGGTCAACTTACATTCATGACAAGGGGGTCTGTAGTCGCACCTACATCCATTAATCTGGCTTTTCATACTGTTTTCATGGTTTAGAGGGAGTTCTTTTAGAGACCTTGGCAACAAGAACAGCTCCTCTGCCATACCATACAGCCCAGTAGTCACGTTATGAACATGGAGGGGAACTCCATGGCCCACTACATTAAAGGATGGTGAAGACTGCAAATATAAGGTATAAACACAGTTTTAAACAATTTCTGATAGAATTACCTTGCCCTTATAATGAGCAAGGAAAATCGGGGTTGAGGCACCAACAGCATTTCATTAAATCACCAATATTGCATTTGTGGATAGTTAACGTGGCATTTAAATTGCTAATTTTTATTTTTGTAATATTCTTTGCATTTGCCCAGATTTTAATTTTGTATTGTTGTAAATAGTATCACATGTTCATTATCCATTTAGCTATTTATTTTAAAGGCATATGTTTACATAGATCTTGAAATGGAATGGATTTTGTGTAAACGCACTATGGCCCTGTGAGAATCTGAGTTGTTGGTGGGGTGTCAACCCTGATCAAGCAACAGCCACAATGCCTGTCAGGGTGAACTACAAAAGTCACTAAATTAACATGTGTTTAACCCTCTAGTAGCGTGGCACAGAGCAGTCAGGATTAACCTACAGGCAATGTGTGAAATATTTATTCAGCACACAAATAATAATAGAGTAAAAAACACAAAATGAGAAAAATCACACATCAGTTTAGAAAAATACAGTGAATTTTAATAAACTATTTAACACCAAAACAACAAAAATTCATTTGGTAGAACTAGAGTTATTAATTTTTAAAGTTTAAAGTAAAAACTAGAACCTAAAAGATCAAAGCACCAAACGCAGACATCTAGTCGTTCAAGACTGGGTCAAAGTAAAAAGATATTGCCTACTGCTATAGAGTGCAAGTTGGATACAAATAGTGGATTAGGCCCTGTAGGCACTTATCTTCATAATTAGAAGAAATTTCAACCAAAAGTCTCTGATAAGAGAGAAGTCCAGCAGGAGGCCCATAGGAATGAATGTCAATTACCGAATCGGTAAATGCCGATTCGGTAAAATAGGGAAAGAGTCAAGGGTGGCAGGGTGTCACTTTGACACCCTGTTGCAGCCCTGAATAGTGCTGGTGTCACATGTGGCATACATATGGCACTGGTATAAATGCACACATTTGCATTTACAGAGATATTGCTTAATAACGAATCCTTAAGGCATAGAAGCACTCTTCAAAGTGCTTCCTACATGTCATTTACCGATTCGGTAAATACCAAATCGGTAAATGTTGATTCGGTAAATACCAAATCGGTATACCGAATCGGTAAATTTGCCCACCTACATAGGAAAAGCCTATTACCAGTCGGTAACGGCCGAATTCGACCGTTACCGACCGGTAATAGCCTTCCTACATCTGGCCCTTAGTCTCTTGTGGAAGTCGAACATATCCAGTGGGAGAAAGTTAGAGGCTCTAGCAGACAAGAATACCATGAGTCTGGATAACCCTTTGGCGAAGAACCACTGGGCAGGATTTGCTGCTGTGAAGAAGAACTTAGCGGGAGCACCTTGGTTGAAGATATCAGCATGTTGATTCTCCTCTCGGCCTCTGGGGTGTGAATCCAGGTACAGGTTCAAGATAGTTGTAGTATCTTCTGTCCCTGAGGCTCTGAAAAGGAGGCCTGCCAAATAGCCCTTGAAGTCACTCTGGCAGTCCTGGGTTCAGCTGTGGAACAGGGCAAAAATAGCAGGGCAAGCGTCTCAGGGTTCAAGGCAAGTTCCAGGCAGCAAATCAGTCCTTCCAGGTGCAGCACAGCAGTCTTCTGGAGTACACAGCAGGCAGGCCACTGATAGTCCTTCTGCAGGCCCAGATACAGTTGTTCTGAAGGTTATATTTTTATATCTGGTCCCTTCTTTGAAGTCCGAGAAATTTCCAGAAAATCCCCTATGAAGAGCTTGAGGTTTGCTGCCTCTCCTGCCCTGGCTTCAGGCTGGCTATATGAGCAATGCAGTGGTGGCAAGTACTGTGTGTGAAGGCAGGGCAGAGCGTATCTGATACAAGTGGAGCTGTGCCCGGCTCCACCCCCCTTCCAACATCCTGCCAGTGATGGCCCCTCAAGGTGCACTGAATCCCTTTTTTGTGTGGCTGTCTGGGAGGGGAAAACGAAGTCCACCTGTCAACTACACCCAGACACGTGACCCAGGAACAGGCTGCATGCATCAAATAGTTAATACAGGAAATTGCCAATTTTCAACAAAACAAATTAGACTTTCAACATTGTAACGTAAAATCCAACTTTACCCTTAAAAAGGAATTGCTATTACAATTTCTCAGACACCAAATATAAAATCTTTAATCTTGTTCACAATCCATTGGTTGCTAAGGTGGCTGAGGTTGGCCCTGGAGAGAGGGTTCAGGGATGCCCCCTTTGCTATCCCTATCCGGTATAAACATTGTATCCAAAGATCGGTCTATGTACTCTATTTGTTAGCATACATTGCTAGTAGGGGTGATGATTTGTACCTCCGCAATTGGTCTACTGTTTGTACTTCATTTGATCTGTATCATTGTGATCTCTCACTACTTAATAAAAAGGTTCCCGCCCCCCCCCCAAAAAAAATCTCGTTCACAATCAAATGTTAGCACATATTAAATGTTGTAAGTCAACCCGATCTTATCCTGTGCAGGAGGTAGGCCCCACAAATTTAGGAGTTTTTCACTACCAGGAAATTTAAAACGTAAAAGTACATGTCCATCCTTTTAATTACAATGCGCCCTTCCCTATAGGCTACCTAGTAACTACCTTATGAGCAATGCATATGCAATAAAATGGTTGTTTAAGGCTTGGCAAGTGAGTTATATTGCTAAATCGAATTGGCAATTTAAAACTGCGTACAGCATGCAATGGTAGGCCCGAGGCATGTTTTAAGAAGCTACTTAAGTGGGGGCACAATAACTATTACAGGCCCATTAGTAGCATTTAATTTACATGCCCTGGGTAGATGGTATACCACTTCACTCGGGACTTATAAGTACAATAAATATGCCAAATAGGCGTACGCCAATTTTACCATGTTTTAGGGGGAGAGCACAAGCAGTTTAGCACTGGTTATTAGTGGTAAAGTGCACAGAGTCCTAAGGCCAACAAAAACAAATTCAGCATAAATAGGAGGGGTGAAACCAGAACGTTTGGGGGCTACCCTGCAGAGAGGGACAGGTCCAACTGGCCCTGTGTGTCCGAGACAGACTATCCAGCTTCTCCTGCTGGAACCTAACAACTAACCTTTGAAAATAATGGAAACTGCTCTGTAAATGTTAACCTCAACTCCTGAAATGCAGCCAGTATTGTACTTAGGTTCACACCAGTACCATTGCTAATTGCATGCTGCTCCTACAAATAACTTGTCCTTAGCGTATTTTGAACCATACCCAAGTAATGAAGACATCATGAAAGACGTATGCTCCACTCCCATAATTTTTCAATCTGGACCGTGTTCTATGTTGGCAGATCGATATATTTTTTTAAATCAAACGTTGTTGATGTGTTCTCTGTGTTTTTATTTCAATGCCTTTCCTCCAATTTTCTATTCACTGATGTATCGTATTTTGTATTTGAGGTGACATTTCCTTAGATGTGTAGTATTCCCTAGTGCACATACAGTTATTCATGAAATCACTGACATAATTAAACAACACTTAGTGGCTTTGTGTTTTTCGCAGTCTGGAAATGTTAGCAAGCTTTCTGTAGAATGTTTTTTTTCTCTTTGCATGGCGTAGCTCTGTGAGGCTGCTGGAAGCAGAGTGTTTTTCTTTCATATTAAAATTCAGAGCCCAAGGCCATATATTATACTACTAGGTCATATTGCAACATGTGTGTGGTTATACAAAATGTGTTTCTCTTCAGGTGTCCTTTTTTCTTGGTCTACAGTTCACTGAGCGCCTCATTCCTCTATCTTCTTCACAGCACATGTTTTGCCAATTGTGCCTCTTAAAGTGCTTTTACTGGCTTCATTCTCATACTTACCTACGTTAGTACCCCTCTCACTTTCTTCTATGCTGCTTCTCGCATCTGCGTCCCTCTTCACTCTTTTATGCACTCAGCTCTGATCTCACTTCACTCTGTCAATCAATCCATCCTTTCTGTTTTCTACAGTCCATTTTCTTTTCTAAATCATTCTTCCTTAGCTTTGCACATTTTAGCCAGTCCCCTGAGGCTCAATGCTGAATTCATCTCTCACAAGGTTATTCAACTCTTCCCATTGAATACGGTTCATAGAACGTGCCTTTTAATGATAAACTACTAATTGTATGTTAATCTTGTTTACAGTAAAAAACACCATTTGATAAATTTTAAATTGAAAAAGAGAGGCAATAACCAAACATGGATAGATAGACAATCCGTCCAAAGCAAGACTAGTAGAACTGTTTTTGAAAGATACAGGACTTGTGATTGCTTCACTGAACACAGCTGGATTGACTGACCGCAAAGCTTTCGATTAACACATACTCCCACTGCCCAGCGTTTATGATCTTTGGGTCGAATGTACTGACCCAAGATTACATATAATTCGTCACAAGGACTGACGTTTGTATACCTGGTACCCTGGGATTTGTGATTGTGCCTTTCGAATTTGCTTATCCAGATTTGCAGACACTAGTGGATGGATGAAGCTACCCTGAAGAAGCCTTTGTTAAGGTGAAACGTGTTGGCTGGGCTTATGTTTTCGGATGAAGAACCTGAATAAAAGAAGAATACATATGGAAAGAATCAACTAGTCTTTCTTTGGACTGATTGTCTGTACATGCATGTCTCGTTGTTGCCTCTCTTTTTCAGTTTAAAATGTCTCTAATGTATGGCTAATGAGCAGCTGGCCGTTGAAGGTGGGCAACTTGATTGTGATTGGTATGGTGATTACTCCAGTTGCTGTGGCATTGGGTACCCTGGCTGACCATTATTTGTTCAATGATTTGAACAATACCTAGGTTCTGTGCGTTCTACATATGCTTCATGAGCAACACCCAAATTAGGAGATGGCCAGTGGCATATTGTAGAAAAAAATATGATTTTGATGTTTGAGTTCTTCTTCTCTTCAAATGATTGAAGATCTCTACTTGTGGACGTAGGAGCTTGTTCCAGGACATACAAATATTTACCCAATATGGCCCATCCAATATTATAGGACACAATAGATGCATAACATGGTTCTTTCCAGTGTGAATCATACTATCATTACTGTTTCTTGGCAATGTGCTATGCATAAATCAATAAAATACAATTTTCTTTAAAATGCAACAACCTGACAGTGGGAAACTTCCAGACACCAGCATGAGCCATGAAATAACCACTAGAGGGTTTATGGGCACACTTGATGTTTCCTGGTACAGAAAGAAAGGAATAGTCCTAATTTTAGGCCAAGGGATAGTTTATGTTGTTGACAGTGTTGGGGTTGCAGCTATTTGAGTTTGCTGTAGTGACATTTTCTGAAAGGGAGTGGTGAGTGTCGAAACAGGCATGTACTGCTAGACTGAGTGGTTAGTTAATGGCATGTATAACATGCTCATTGCCATAAGGTCTTTTCATGCAGTCTTACGGCATTACCTAAATCAAGTGCATCTACCAAACCTTTCTAAGGGTGGACAAGGAGGGTAAGTGCTTAAGGAGAGTGCCGTACCTTCTTCAGGTTCTGGTTTAAAATGTTCTGACATTTAGAAGAGTCTTGTCTTTGCCTTTCAGTTGGACAAAAGGTTTTTGCAATACGAACCTTGTGGATACGGTTAATGTTGTTGATACATCTAAAAATGCCCAAATTAAACAAAATTCTATCATTTCCAGGGATCAAGTTGAAAGATATTCTGGCCTGGGTCTCTGGCCAACCCCACTGTAAGCCACAAGGCTGTGCTTTGTACCCTATCGGAACAGAGGATCAGAAAATTGGTGGAAACCAGCATTGCAATAGTCGAGAGTGGAGTTATCAGCTGACTCCACTGCCAGTGCTGTATGAGGGCTATACAACAAAGGAAACACTTTACCAGAATGAGGATATAGACATATAGAATTGATGCTTCTAGTAAGACTTTCCGCTTCTTCTTCTGGGGTATGACCAGCAAGACCCAATCGTCCTTTGAGAAGGCAAACACAAAGGGAGGTCTGCCAGTGCCCTTGAAATAAGTACGTCCATGTAGATGTGCTGAATTTTTAAAGTGTGAATACAGCTAATTCTTTGTAGAGTTATTGCGGGTGTTAAACTATGCTGGCTAGCCATCTGAAGATAAGAAATTATTTTGGCCTAACAAATGTACGTTTTGAAACTTTATGATCTTTATACCAAGATACTGCATTTTGTCAAACGCTAACTTCTATATAGAGAGTGTCACCTGTTATTGGTAGGTAGCTAAACCCTCATCCAATTAGGTATACTGCCATTGGGTGTTCCAGTTGTCTCATCCAAAGACTTATGGAACCATGCGTTATCTGGTCCAATTGATTCACACGCTTGATATTTGAAGGAAAAACAACTTATTTAACACTTTGATTAGCCCCACATTAAGCCTTTTTGATCCAATATTCTGATCATTACGTTTATGCTCTGGGATCAGGCTCGTCGGTGGATCATGTAAGTCAACATCCTCATTCAATTTGCTCATTTGGTGAGAGGAGGCTGTGGGCAGCTTACTGCAAATCACCAGCCAGAAAGGGAATAGTGTAGTGTGTAAATACCAGTGAACTTACCCATTGAAAATCAACAACCATATTTACCCTAAGTGTGAAAAGAAGAATCTTATGCAATACTGTTGTTCTGAAAAATGTGCTTTTTGTAGGACAGAAGTCCTCGCCCATGCTCTTCATGCTTCATCATGGGGCTCCTCCTCACACCAATAGCTAATCTGTCGAAGTAGACTACAATCTTGCATGCAAGGTAAGCACTTATAGATGGAAAACTAGAGACCCTGTGATGTGTGGTCGGGTGTGGTGGGGTGAAAACACCGGAAGGTACTGAGAAATGCATTTCTCTCTTCAATCTGGGATACATAGAAAAATACTTTAAAGTACCTTATAGTGGTACAGTTAAAAGTCAGGGGGAATAATTTAACTCCAAAATCAGGTCAACAGGTTTCAGCCCTTAACCTGCTGTTATATACTACATTTCATCAGGACCACATATCCCTGTGTGTAATGCCTGATTGGACTGTATGTCAAGTTAAGCTAAAAAGTGTCATATTGTTGACCATAGGATCCTTGTACTCTCCTGTTACCAGTCATAAGATTTAAGGACCTATTAATAGAGAGAACAACAGTATTTGTTAGGGTACATAATTACATTGCCTAAATCCCGAGACTATTCATTAGGTAAGAAGCTAAAACTACGCGCTCACATGTAAACTGGCGCAATGATGCTTCCTATATGCTTGTAACTCATGCATGTTGAAGCAATAATCTTAGGAAACACAAACAAAAACCATGCTTCTTGAAACCTGTTACCCTTGCCTTATCATAAAAGGCCTTCACTCATGAAACATACACAGGAAGGCCGGCTGCAGCCAGACAGAACATTCAATGATTAAAAGCATGCCATTGTTTATATTGGTTGTGTATCCAAAGTAACTGACATTCATCTTCAGGAGAAACGTAGAGAAGAAACATTAAATTAAATATTATTGAAAATAAGCCAAGTGTCCCATTCTACAAACCACTAGTTGACTTTACATCAGTGGAAATGTGTAAAGGGTGGCTTGGTATTTAAACCATTACTGTAGGTCATTTCGATTGCCTTTGGGCAGTAATTGTGAATATAGGATTAAAATGGAACATAGTTTATAGTCAACGCTCAAAGTAACGTTGTAATGAATAAGGGGAAATGTTCGCTAAACACCCTTCTGGTTGTTGCAGTAAAGTCCTGAAAAATATGGACGTGCGGAGTACACATCCTAATGATTAATCATATTATGTGCAATCACATGTTGTATTGTACTGTATTGAAACATTTATATGGCGCTTACTACTCCTATGTGGGGCGATGAAGTGCTTGATTATTATTGTAAAGTGGTCACAAGCTCAGAAAGGTGGTACACCAAATGAGTGCACTTGTGCAAGGGATTCCAAATATTAGGCAGCAAAAGAGAAGATGTTATGGAAAAGCACGTATATAGAAGCGTGTTCTAGAAATAAGCATGCACGTTGAATAATGAGCTGAAATGTATGTGTTAGATAATGAGTCTCAAATGTTTTTTTGTTTGATTACTCCCTCATATTAATTCTTTATTGCATTTGAACTGGGTCGGATTGGTAAGGCGGGCACTTGAACAATGGCTGAGGGGTCAGTCGCCGAGTTCCAGCTGTGGGCTGCTTTTTTTTGGCTGCCTTCGGGGCCGATTTAGGGGTGACAGTGTTGCTCGGATGCCGCCAGCGGCCCTGTGTGTGCCTGAAAGGCATTTCTGGGGGCGGATGGGCGTCTATTACCTCCCTTTTATCAACGGGTAGAGGTGTCCCTTTTTCTTGCTGGGCCAGCCCATTAATGTATGCATATTGAACGGGGCAGGGGACCTTAGCAAAAGTGTGCCTCACTTGTTTTCAAGTGTGTTTCACCAGTATAACCCCCCCCCCTTCTTTTTATAAAACTTCACTGAAGCAGTGTTTTGCGGAAAGGCAATATGGAAAGGTGTGCCACTTTATTTAGCGTTCCCGGGCTGATTTCTAATTCCAATCCAACCCTACATTTCGAGCAAGCGATGCAAGCAAGGATTAACAGTAGCATTGTAATATCAAATCGGACTGCACCTTACAAAGCAGGTGCTATAAATGGAAAGCAGTCACAATTAGTCAAGTAAGTACATGGTGCACAACATGGCAAAAGGGACAAATGAGAAGTAATGATCTAGCGCAGTAAGCCCTGGGCCAATTTTATACAAAACTTGTAATAACAAGTTGGGAAACAATATCAGAATAGATGCAAAGAACAAGCTGAACTGTAGGGTGAGTTGGAGCACTGTGGGTCAGTCTGAGTTGGGCCTCCTAACCAAGGTTCCTCAGGAAGGTGTGCTTAGAAAAAATGGCGGAAGGGTAGATCGAATGGGAGGGAGGCAACCAAAAGCCAAGGTGATTCGTGGAGAACAGGAGACCATATAACCTCGAAAATATCCCGTTGGTCTTGTAGTCGATAGCGCCTGTGTAAGGGTGTAGGTGATTGTAAAGTCATAAACATTCAGTCTGCTTCAGCTGAAAGCAGAGGAAATATATAGATAGAAAGCGTGCAATGTGAAATTTGAAAGCATCAAGGGCCACATGGACGAAGCAATGTTGTGGTTGGAAATGCCCGGACGTGCCGTTTCCGACCACAAAAATGCTTTTATTTATGTACAAAACGGATCACTGACTAAATATCGAGGGAAAAAATATAGACTACCCAAAATATATATTCCAAAATATCGACAGACAAAATATCGAATTCCTATCTACAAACAGGTAAGTACCAAAATATCAAACCCAAAATATCGTTCATATATATATATATACTTTGTAAAAATATCGAATTTCTTAAAAATAATGTAAAATTAAAAAAATATTAAATATAAATAGCTAAAATATACTTAAAAATACTTAAATTACCTTAAAATTATTAAATAACTAATTTAACTTATAAAAAAATATACAATCATATCTGTTAAAACATATATAAGTATTAACATAATATTATTAAAAAATACACAATATTATTACTGTAGGATAGCGTAGGGTTAAAAATTACTATTGCCACTCTAGAGGGGGCAACAGTAGGGAAAGGGTTGAATAGCGTAGGGGTTAAAATTACTATTCCCACTCCAGAGAGTGCAACCGTAGGGAAAACGTTGGATAGCATAGGGGTAAAAATTACTATTCCCACTCCAGAGAGTGCAACAGTAGGGAAAGCGTTGGATAGCATAGGGGTAAAAATTACTATTGCCACTCCAGTGAGTGCAACTGTAAGGAAAGCGTTGGATAGCGTAGGGGTACAAATTACTATTCCCACTCCAGAGAGTGCAACAGTAGGGAAAGCGTTAGATAGCGTAGGGGTAAAAATTACTATTCCCACTCCAAAGAGTGCAACAGTAGGGAAAGGGTTGGATAGCGTAATGGTAGAAATTACTATTCCCACTCCAGAGAGTGCAACAGAAGGGAAAGCGTTGGATAGCATAGGGGTGAATTTTACTAGTGAAAATAAATTGTTATAATTCACATAATTATCAATTAATCAATTAATAAAAATTAATTATCAATTAAGAATTAATTAATTATCAATTAAAAATTAATTAACAATTTATTCAAAATAAATACCAATAAATGAATTAACATATCTAATTAATTATAATTAAATTACTTCCCACCCTATTCCCGTATAAACCCACAACCCGCTACAGAATTAAATTACGCAAAAATTAAATAACATAAAATTAATTACTTAAAATAAATTACAAAAATATATACACTTTTCACACATATACTAACATACAAAACACTTTAAAAAAATCGATATTATTAAAAATTCGATATTTTTAATAAACTATATTATGTACTGCGATATTTTGACTGTCTATTTTTTTTAAATCGATATTACATTACCTACCTTCAAAACGATATTCTTGATGTCTACATTCTGTCCATTCGATTTTTTGTCCATTTTATATTTTGGAATCGATATTTAGGTTAATCTATATTTTGGAATCGATATTTTGACCATTTACCGTACAAAACACAAATTGTGATTCTTTAACACGTTACTGAATCACAATTTGTGTTTATGATATAGTATTCTGAAGGGGTTGTTTAGGGCTGCCCTATCAAATAACAAATCTGAATGGGGTGTGTTAGAAATGGGGGTCTCTAGTTTGCCTTGGTGTGCACCCTGTCCAAGTCGGGATCCTTCCTTCTAGTCAAGGTAAGGGAATTACACAGCTAAGATAACCCCTGCTCACTCTTCTGGTAGTTTGGCGTGAACAGTCGGCCCCTTTGGTAGCTTGGCATGAGCAGTCAGGCTTATCTCAGAGGCAATGTGTAAAGCAATTACACATAACACACAGTAACACAGTGAAACCACTACAAATGGACATCACACCAGTAAAGAAAACTAAAGCATCTTTATCTAAACCAGACAAGACCAAATTGACAAAATTCCAACACAGAGATTTAAAAACATGACTTTTAAAAGGTGAAAACTGTTCTGTTCATAGAAAACTATGTTATGTTGTTATGTTATGTTATTTATATTTGTAGCGCACACAGATACTCCAAGGAGTGTCCCGGCACGAGCCTTGAGGAATGTGGGGATCAGTTTAAACAAAAAGAAATGTTTTCAAGTTTTTTTTAAACAGAATGAGGTCCTGAATGCTCCAAAGAGCAAACGGCAACGAGTTACAGGCTAACGCAGATTTCAAGGCAAGGGAACTGCCTCCCATTCTTTGCAGCCGGAAACAAGGAACATGTGTTGTGTTGTAGAGCGCAGATGTCTCGCAGGCGTATAGAAGGAAAAGCACTTTCATAGGTAGATTGGGCCTCAGGCTTGGAGAGCACAGTGAGCTATAACTAAAGCCATGAATTTAACCAGTTCGCCCACGGGCAGCCAGTGAAGGGCGCTAGATGTTGTCTCACGCTGCTTCTGACGTACGTTTAGAAAAAGCCTGGCTGCTGCATTCTGAACAACCTGCAATTTGTTAAACGGATATCCCGGGATCTCAACATAAAGGGCATTGGGGTAGTCCAGCTGGGAAAAAATTAGAACTCGGGTGACCGTTTCTTTAGAGGCCCTATAAAGAAGTGGAAGGAATTTCCAAAGGGTTTTAAGTAGCCCGAAACAGTTCCCAGCTAACTTTTTGATCTGGGTCGCAAACATAAGATTCTCCTCAAATCAATCCCCAAGATTCTTAGCTGGTTGCCCCTTTGAGGCTGGCATAGCAAAATCAGACTGCCAGAGTGTTTCTCTAAGCTGAGGGGGAAAATTTCCATACAAGAGGATTTCAGATTTCTCCTCATTACACTTAAGTTGTGCATAAGCCAGCTACTGAAAGACTTTGGGCAAACAGTTTTAGCGGAGGAGGTGGAGCACTAATTTTTCCCCCATGTGAACAAAAGCTGGGAGTCATCCGTGTAGGTAATGATTTTGGCCCCAGATCCTCCACCAATTGGACCAAGGGAGTGACATAGAGGTTAAAAAGGAGGGGCCCCAAGGAGGACCCCTGTGGGACCCCTGGAGACATCCTCTGTAATGATGATGATGAGGGGGGGAGCCAAGCCTGTTTCATCCAGTCCTCCAAAAAGGATTTGAGCCAGCCCCAAGCAGTGCCAGATATGCCAATCTCAGTAAGTCGGGTGAGCAGCAGCGAGTTAGGGACAGTGTCAAATACTGCTGAGAGGTCAAGCAAAATCAAGGCTTCCCTCCCACCAGCCTCCAAGCAGTCTCTGATAGCCTCAGAAACTTCCACTAGCGCCGCCTGGGTGCTATACAAGGTCCTGAACCCCGACTGGGCCGGGTGTAAAAGGCCCCCGCTTTGAATGAACTCAGTCAGCTGTTTAGTAACTACTTTTTCGCAAAATTTTGCCACGCTGAGCAAAAGGGAGATGGGATGATATTTTCCTGGGCTCAGAGAATCAAGCAAGTAGAATAGAGGTAGAATGTTTGCCTGCTTCCAGGCTGCCAGATCATAAGCCCCCTGAAGGGACATGTTAATGAGTCTGTTGACTTCTGGGTTAACAGTCTCTGCGGCTTCGGCTAAGAGTCTGGCAGCGCAGGGGTCAGATGGAGAGCCTGATTTCAGGCTCTTAAGGATTCTAAGTGAGCAAGACAGGTCAATAGAACCAAAGGCAGACAAAGATTGGGATGGGAGAAAGTGGAATAGCCCCTGAAGTAAAGGGCGCATCAGTGTCCCCTCTGCAGGAGCTGAATGATGCCTGTATTGTGGAAATTTTATCCATAAAAAAACCTAGAAAATTGCCTCACATTTGTTGTTCCAGGGATGCATCAAAAATCACAAGCTGAACAGATGCAGGGAAGGTGATGCATCGGATCCTTAGGCACAGGGAAGGTGATGCATCGTGTCCTTGTTCCAGGGTAGGTGATGCGTTCGTTCTTTACTGCCACGCAGGGGAGGTGATGGGTCAGTTACCTACTGGAGTGGAGGTGATGCATCAGTTTCTTACTGTGCGGGGAGGTGATGCATTGGTTTCTTACTGCAGCCCCAGCATTGATGTAGGTTTGGCGCCTAGGTGTGAACCGTTGAAATCCGGATGCACTAGAGGTTGATGCTTCAGCAGTCACACAAGCACTGCATCGATTTCTTCAGCCGCGGTCCAATGATGTTTCAATTCTTTTAGCCGCACAGAAGGCCTGGGTCGTTGTGGTCATCTCCGACTTCAGAGATTGGTGCATGGGACTCAGCGTATGGTGATTTTTCAGGCTGCTGACAGGCGCTGTATCAATTCTTTGGCTGCACTGGGCCATGCATCAAAATTTTCTCCCACACTGTGGTGCAGCGTCGAATAAAACAGTTGCATTGATTTTGTAGTTTCTTTTGTTGTTCACATCTTTCTGCAGCAGGAGCAATCTCCATGGGCAAAGAACTGGAACAGGCACCCCCAGGCAGGTCGAAACTCCCAGCAGTGGAGTTCAAGAAGGCTGTTGGTGAAGTCTTTGGGGCCCTGAGACTTCAGAACAGGAGACAAGCACACACAAGCCCTTGGAGATTCTCAAGTAGGTTTTACAGCAAAGTCCAGTCTTTTTCCTTTCCATGGCAGAAGCAGCATAGGCAGGCCAACCCAGCAAAGCAACACACAACTTAGGGGCAGTACTCCTCCACGCACATCTTCATCTCTTCTTCTTGGCAGAGGTTCCTCTTGATTACAGAAGTAATCTCAAGTCCTGGGGTTTCAGGTCTAATACTCATACCTTTTTTTCCTTTGAAGTCTTTGTTCAGAAGGTTTATCTTGCTCAGCCAAACTAGTTCTGCTCTCTCTGGTCCAGTCACACTCCAGGGGACAGAGACAGCATTGTGCAAGGCAGCCATAGACTATTCAGGTGTTCAGTCACAACTCCTCCCCACACTCTAATCCAGGAAGACCCATCAGGATAAACAGGGCACACCTCAGCTCCCTTTGTGTGTGTCTGGAGAGAATGCACAAACAGCCCAAGTAAAGCAAGGAAATGCCCACTTTCTAAAAGTAGTATTTTCAAACACACCATTTAAAAAAACATCTTCACCAAAAGATGTATTTTTAAATCCTGAGAAAAGGGAACGTAAACTCCAAATTTCTATCTCTTCACAATTGTAAGTTACACTTGAAAAATGTTACAAGGCAGTTCCAATAATAACCTATGGGAAAGACAGCATTTCAATAGTGAAAAATGAAGTTGGCAGTATTTCACTATCAGGACATGTAAAACACATTACTACATGTCTTACCTTAAACTTTCACTGCACCCTTCCCTTGGGGATACCTTGGCCCACCTAAGTGGTGACTTACATGTAAGAAAATGAAAGGTTAGGGCCTGGTAAGTGGGTGCACCTGCCAGGTTCACATGGCAGTTAAAAACTTTGCATACAATGGCAGGTTTGAGACACATTTGAAAGGCTATTTGTGTGGGTGGCACAACCAGTGCTATAGGCCCACTAGCAGCATTTAATTTACAGGCCCTGGGCACACACAGTGAACTTTACTAAGGGCTTACCAGTAAATCAAATATACCAATCTTGGGAAACCAATCATAACACAATTTACAGCAGAAACACTTGCAGTTTAGCACTGGATAGCAGTGAAAAAGTGCGCAGAGCCACTAAACCAGCAAAACGAAGTCCCGCATACCATCAAAGCAGTAGTCTAGAAAGCAAAAAGACAGGGGACACACGACAAAAGATGCCAGGTCTAACAGGATATATGAATGTTTTTCAACTGAATCACGGTTTATTAAAAAGCAATCACAGACATGGTGGTCTGCTGACCTTAGTAGGCCATCATCCCTGTGATGGTGGGGATTCCTAATGGATTGTAAATTGCAATCTACATCATTAATATGCACAAGGTAGGTCTATTTGCAACCCACTAGAAATCGCTAATGAAACTCAAAAGAAATTCATTCTTGAGGAATACCGATTTCCTAATTGAGATTTGGAGAGAATCACAATTAGGAAATCAGTATTCGTAATATTCCTACATCTAGCCCTAAGTACTGTCGAGGGTCTATACTATCCAAGACAAACAGTTAAAAAATACCACTGCCTGCAGTATACAGTTTACCTACCAAGGGGCATAGTATCAAGAACGGCGTTAAAATTATTGCCGCTTTAGCGGCCGGAAATTGCAGCTAAAGCGGCGATAATAAGCTTGATAATATGCCCTTGAGAATTCCAATAGAAGCCCATGTTCACACCAGAACATGGGCTTCTATGGGAATTCACAAGGGCATATTATCAAGCCCATTAGCGCCGCTTTAGCGTCAGTTTCCTGCCGCTAAATCGGCGATAATTTTAACGCCGTTTCTTGATAATATGCCCCTAAGTCTGCGGCTCAGATACTCTGTTTGGTGCATATACTAATTGTACTTAGTGTGGCACAGTCAGTTCAACACTCGCTGTTGACAATTGCCAGCATATACAGGTCACTAATTTGAATCCCGCCAATATGAACTCAGCCTTATATCCTTTTGAGGTCAATAAATTGAGAACCATTAAACTGGGCAGGAATAACACCTGCTGTTAAGAGTGCCTTGTAACAGCACAAGAGTGTATGAAGCGCTTTATATTTTTTTAAAGCTATGTTTTGTACAACAACTGATACAGTTGAAAATGAAGTGAAGAATTCCAGTAAACAAATCGATTTTTTCTTTAAGTAATAATGAATGATACAAGCCTGCTGTCACCTCTGTAAGTAAAGCCTAGTCTTACTTTGAATTAAATGTGTATAGGAACATAGGCATGAGACTATACAATGGTGGCTGTTATTTAGACTGAAGTGCAGGGGAACACCTGACAATCCTTCCAATTTGCATCAATAAAAAATATGTCCTTGAGTTATGACTAGTGCGACCGGACGTCCCAGATTTTCAGGGACAGCCCCGGTGTTTTACCAGCTGTCCAGGCAGATTTGGCAAGTTTACCACATGGCCTGGTTTTTAGAGAAGGTTTACTGAAAACAGAGGGAGACAAGTGTTCATGTGTTTCATGGCCCGACTAGTTTGCAGCTGTTATCAGGAAGCAATTTAATTAACATGCGGGATACTGGGTTCAAAAGTTGCATTTAATTTTGTTTCGTTATTTCCTATTATCTGTGTTTCTATGTTCAGGAGTGTTGGCACTTAAGATATTCTGTGGCCATTAGTAAATGTAAAATTGTAGTCCTACTTCTATTTTTGTGAAATCTCGCAGTGTTTGTTTTTCAAAATCTGGTGATCCTAGTTATGGCATGTGACCATCTGGTGCATGGAAAAAGGCTCCCCCAGCACATTAAGTAACCCGCAAGAGACGAGTTGTGGGCCCGAAGGGGTGATATATCAGTGCGGTGCTACGGATCATTGAGGCCACAACGTTTTTGAAGTACAACATGGGATGTGATGGAAATGTATTAGGATAGATAATGGTGGTCTACATTAATATTTATAAGTAGATAATTTACCAAATAAAAGAAATGTGATGCAGGGAAGATCACAGGAATGGCAGACTGAAGAACCGGGTTTTAGAACCCAGCGGCGCCAGGGGCACGTCCAATGTTTTTGGGTTCACCTGTCTTAGAATACAGAGACGCGGGATACTCATTGGTGGCATCAAAGATCAAATTTATTGGCTGCAACCAGGAACAGAAGTCTACGAAGTATGACACGGGTAGTTCGCTAGGGACTGCTCAATTTTCGTATTTCGTCTTTTATGCTAAAAATCACATTCCTGACAAATACCAATTATTTACAAACTATCCAATCACAGATGACATTGCAAAAGGTATCACATAATGACAAGCCCATTTTTCAGTTGTCCAGCCCACCATCAATTACACGGAAAAGCCCAACATTCTTGCTCAGACAGGCCGGACGAACCCATAATAAAAGACCACAACCTAAATCATAAACAGGCCATAAAAGAAGGAACAGAAACAGATGTGAAAGCAAGATAGAAGGGTGTGTGCGTGTACCATGAACTCAGCAATGTCCTGCTCTTTGATCTCATTAAAAAGTCAGATAAAGGTGTACGTGTCCCAAAGACTCGTTCGGCCGTAGTCATCGGCCTATGTGAGGGCAACCTCAAAATGGCTGCCGTACACAAAATGGAACCCAAAGGTTCAGAACGAGATTTCTAATTTCATAGTGAATCCATCAATCGAACATGACGAAAACACTCGTACTTGCCGCACTCGTCATTTGCGGTCCGCTACTACCAAAATCGTAACGATATCATGACCTTTATGAAACGGGTTCAGAATCACGGAACCTCAGACCCTCCTTTTGCCCTTACATAGGCAATAACCTAAACTCATGTCAGTCTGAATCCAGGTCTATATTCATCAGATCATCAAGATGCTGCTGGAGCATCATCCTATTACTTAGGAGCTCTCTCTGGATAGGTCTCCTCGTACACGAAGTAGCATAGAGGCCACACATTGCAGGAGCACACTGTACACAAAGACAGAACAGGAAAAGAATGGCTAAAACCATCCCAATGATCATCAGAATTTTCCATCCCCAAGTGGATAACAATCCCCAAAACCATCCCATTAACGACCAATCTCCTTCGTCCTCATGTATAGACTCGGAGATCTTATGTAGCTTGGAAATGGCTTGGTACACTGTCGGAGCGTTGTCTGGAATGAAAACGCAGCAGCTCGATTGAATCAATTTACATACCCCTCCTCTATCTGCAAGTATGACATCTAACGCAACTCTGTTCTGAAGAGTCATAAGGCGATCCGACTGGAGCTCAGCAGTCAGGTTACTAAGGGCACCGGCAGTCTCTATGGTGGACTCAACCACTCTCGTCAATTGCCGTATGTTCCTGCTGTTAACCATAGGTCCCCAAAACGGCAGAAAACCCTTCAGAAAATCTCCCAATTCTTGTCCTGAAGTATTTTCCTTACTGAAGACACCTCTAACAACTCTCGTTCTATGGTAATCTGCCGCAGCAGTATACGTAGGAGGCAACAGGAACGAGACATAACATGTGCCCGAAAAATCAGGGGGCAACCATGTATATGCTCTATCGTAACAGACAAAATAGGTAACTTTAGCTGCTAAAAACAATGGGGAAGTCTGGGACGCAAAAACATACATCTCAGTGAAAACACTCTTCCCCAACTGAGCTCTCGGATTCTTGCCATGACCTTGCAGACAAAAAATTACCACGATGGCGTACGATCCAAATCGGAGAAGATCTTTTCGCTCGCTGGTTTCCACTAAGACTAACACCATATCCAGTCACGTTCAAGCCAATACACTCTAGTGTCTCATCTTTCGGGATAGTCTCATAGGAGTCAATTCCTCTAATCATGTCTACTATACCCTTAACTAGAGCACTATTCTTTGATTGTCTTTCACAAAATGCAGAGGGTAAACTTCTCGAGCATAAATAAACATTGTTCTGTATGCCCACACAGAACCATTGTAGCTGAAAGGCAGGACCAGGTAAGGAATATCTTTATCAGTAGTATGAGGCATAAGGCCACACACCCAACAATTAGTTGTGTTCACTACTAGCTGGTGTTGGTGCAAAAGCTGAACAAAGGAGTTAATAATGTATTCCAGTCTTCTAGTGGACTCATGTTCAGACAAAGGATGAAAAGAATGCGAAGACATAGTAGGAAAAGATATGGGTTGTGTAGTGGGTGCAAACGTCACTTGAAAAGAGAAAATAATATATCCCACCAAAAATATCATTATGCTAAGTAACATCAAAAGGCACATTGTCAGAAAACATTTCTTACTCATTATTTTACACAATTTTGTCTTAAAGTTCATTTCTTCAACAGTTCTCTCCATCTCGAAAAACTCCATCCTCTAACCGTGCTGTTCGAGGCAGTTGGTTCGATTCGCTCAGTGTACCTCTGAATGTTCCAGGGAACGCCCTAGAACATACCAGAACCGTCGACCTTGTGTCTACACGGCCGTACCCTCTGAGTCTTTATACCGCGACCCTACAGCTGAACCCGGACGGCAGTTCGAAAAACAAAAATCAATCAAAACAGTTTCTCAGAGGAGAGAGCATAGATTCAAAAATATCAAGAAAGGGTGTTTACTTTATTAGTCCAACGACTCTCGGTCGTAAATTATAGCAGCCTTTACCAGGCAATGTCTGTTCACGAAACAATAGTTCAGATTCAGAAGTGTCCAGTGGAACTGATGGAGGCACAGCTTCTTGCAGAATATCGTCGTTCTCACGCACAGAACTTGTCCCAATTAAAAATGCATCGCTGAACGGCACAAAACAAGGCACAGTCTCGGTCTCTGAATCGCCTACACCCTCCTGGACCCGCCGGTCGTACGGCAGAGGCAAAGGGGCCCTCTTACAGTACGCCGTGGATCCAGTTCTTCTTCCCGTGCACTCTCACAGAAGTACGCGTTGCCAACAGGACCTGAAACGGGCCGGTCCAGCGGGGCTGATTGTTCTTTGTCCGCTGAAAGTTTCGGACCAAAACCCAAGAGCCAGGATCGATGGCGTGTCCTGGATCTTCAGATGCTTGGGGCAATGTTTTGTGAACCTGTTGGTGTAAAACACGCAATTAAGCCATCAGTTCATACAGATAGTCAAGCAATACAGGATGTTCGATCTCACTGAACTTTGTCGGCCTCGGCACTCCCCATATATTTGCCGGGCGACCAAACACAATCTCATACGGACTAAGGCCCACTCGAGAATGTACCATCATCCTAGTTGACAAAAGTGCTAGTGGCAAAGCATCGGGCCATTGGAGACCAGAGCTCGCCTGAATCTTGGCTAACTTCAGCTTCAAAGTGCCATTATAGCATTCAACTAGACCAGCTGATTGTGGATGATTTGCAGCGTGAAACTTCTGTCTGATTCCTAAACCATCACATACTCTCTTCATCACTTGACCCACAAATTCACTGCCGTTATCACTCCAGACCATTCTCGGCAAACCACACCTAGGGCAAAATTCCTTAACTAGGGCTTTAGCTGTGGACAAAGCAGTGTTATCTTTCGGGGGATATGCTTCTACCCATCTCGAAAAGGCACAAACAACCACGAGGACGTACTTCAGGTTGTTACATCTTTCCATGTGAATGAAATCTAATTGCAAAATATCGGACGGATACGTCGGAGGTGCAAAATGACCAGCTGGAGTTGGAGTTCCCTTGCCAGGATTATACTTCAGACAAACCATACAATTCTTGACCAAGTTATCTGCACACTTAGGAATTCCAGCATTCTGCCATACTGGAGCCAACAACCTACAAATCCCTTTCGCACTAATGTGAGCCATTCCATGAGCCATTGTAACCACTGTAAGCACATACGCATCAGGTATTCGGAGTATCCTTAACAGTGAGTGCTAACAATGGCTTCGCAAGAAGCGAAAAAATTAGAATCCACTGTCTACAGTATGAAGTAATACCCAAGAAAGCATGCACTTCGCTCTGCATAGTTGGCACATTCATTCTTGCAATCGCTTGAATTCGTTCTGGGGTCAATCTTCTTCTCTCCTTCGATAAGAGATGACCTAAGTAGGTCACTTCTTGTCGACAATACTGCAACTTCGAAAGAGACACTTTATGATGGAGGGTAGACAAATGTCGCAACAACGACAAAGTAGCTTCTTTACAAATCTCCTCATTATCAGCAGCAACTAACAAATCGTCAACATACTGAATAAGAGCAGCACCATCAGGTAAAACAATCGTATCAAGCTGTGTTTTCAAAGCCTGACTATAGATGGATGGACTCATACAATAGCCTTGAGGAGCGCGCTTGAACCGGAAACTTGGGCCTCCTAAAGAGAAGCCAAAAATATCTCTACTCTCCTCGGCAATCAGGATGCTGAGGAAAGCATTCTTCAAATCAATCACCGAAAACCAGGTAGCAGAAGCAGGAATCATAGTTAGCAAAGCAGTAATATCCGAAACAACAGGAAATTGGGGAACTACGATCTTATTCACTTCTCGAAGATCGATCACAAACGTATCTACAGGCGGTTGTGAAGAATCAGTATGCTTCAGAACAGGCAAAACCGGACTATTGCACACATTACTTCTCGTTTCTTCAATGACACCCTTATCGATCAGGTCATAGATGATCGCTAGAAGCGCTCTTTCACCATCACTAGAGATCGGATATTAAGGAATACGTGGCAATCTAACATTCGCTTTCAACGTCACAACATATGGTGGAATCTCCAAAAGACCCACATCATTAGGACCAGTAGCCCAAAGAGTATCAGGAAGAGAACGCAATTCCAAAGTCGATCCTTAGACAAATACATCCGAGAGATCATTCTCTTACCCAATGTAAGCTGTACTCCTGAAGGAGAACAATGTAGTGTCGCATACAATCTTTTCAACAAATCCAATCCCAATAAGTTCTCACCACAACCTGTCATTAGAATGAGGGGTGCTTAAAATTCACAGGGTCCAACAGAAAGAGACAAAGGACTAGTAACCGGATTACAAACTGGGGCGCCAGAAAAACTTACTGAGACATTCGTCAAGCCAGACAAAGGTGCGCCAGGGAGTTTAGAGTGCATGATAGAACTCTTTGGAGCACCAGTATCCAACAGAAAAGGCTCTGACATACCTGATGTAATCACTTCAACATAAGGTCCACTCTGATCTACTGGAACTGACACAACTCCCTCTCTTTGTCTATGGCTGTCCTAGCAATCATTACCATCGATATTCTCACCCTCGACATAGTAGTCGTCAGCATAATACTGAGACGTCCTACCAGACACACCATTCTGTTGATCAAAACAATTCATCGAATTCTGTGGAGGAAAGGATCGTGTATTCTGGGGGAACACACTAAGTCCCCTACCTCTAGGAGCTTGCTGAACACCTCGACCTCTCACACCAGAAGCACCATTCGTGCGCTGTAACTGAACCGGACAACTACTCTTGAAGTGACCTTCTTCTTTACAATATGCACACTGATTAGGACCTACAGGAAAGCGTGGTTGAGAAGACTCGAACCTTTGCGAATTTCTCTGAAACTGCTGAGGTTGCTGATAGTCACGCTGATTATTACGAGGCGGATACGCTTGCTGCAAAAGAACCTTTGTCTTCAAATCTTTAGTCTTTCTATCCGCTTTCTCTTTCTCATCCTTATCCCTATTCTCGTAATACTGTGCAGTAGCCAATATCTGCGCCGACGAAGAAACAGCCCATGAACTCTCTGAATCCTTCAACTTAGTACACAACTCGGGAAGCAAGTTATGCACAAACTTATCTACGAACAAACGTTCGCCACCTTCCGTACTCATGTCTTGACCACTGTGGTCTATAAACGTCTCTTCAAACCTAGTGAAGAAATCAGACACACTTTCGTCTTTCTTCTGCTTGCATGCAGACAACTTATCCCAATTCACTCGCATAGGAGGCATCAAAGTCTTCATATAAGTAATGATCCTACCAGGAAGTTCTGCAACTAAAGGCTCAGGTTTAGCACCACCATCTTGCCGACCATCTGCAGCAGTAATATTATTCCATGTATGATCTAACTCCTGCGCATGATCCACATGACGAATCATTCCCCATAAGGGCTGAGGAACCACATTCCCAAACAACATATTTATATCGGCTAGATTCATAATGCACGCGTCAGCTGTCTGTGATAACTCTTTATAGTCCCCTGCAGGATTTTTACGGGGGTTAGGTAAAGTCTGCTTAAGAGCCAAAACTTCAGATCGCTTCCACAGAACATGTACCCAAACACGCTGAAAATGAGAAGGTACACCTGGTGGATTATTATTCACACCAGCAGGCACTGCTTCTTTCCATACTGGAGGAACCTCTCTCATTGGATATTGTCGCACTTTTCTCCTAACAGAAGAATCAGGCTCAAACAACGGTTGAGTAGGAGATGCATTTCTAAATGACAGCAATGTTGCAACTGCTTTTTCAACCTCGAGACCCACTATAGTACCTTTCGCAAACTCTGACTGTACACGGAACAACTCAGATGGAGCATGTCCCAATTCACCATCTTCCCATTCTTCACGAAGGAAAGTACACATCATATTAAAGACATACCTCTGCTTTGGTGCTTCACATTGACGGAAGACATCCATTACCGACCCTAAATCATATCTCGAAGAATTAGTAACCCATTTACGAGCCAAATGATCCAATACTGCCCGCTCTTAGGGACCAGGCAAGTGGTTACGCAACTGTTTACGCGCTGAAACAGGAGTCATACTCAATGACCCAAATAAAGGAGACAAAAGACCTGTAACAGTATCAGTCATTCTTTGTCGAACAGAAGGAGAAGTTGCCATAAGAACAGAAGGCAAAGCAGGTTGAGATAAAGTATACGTGGAAGTAGTATCAGAAGGAGTATCAGAGGAAGCAGGAAATACAGGGGACAAAGTCGTAGGAATTGGAGGCGGAACTGGAAGCAAAGTCGGCGGCCCTTGAGAAGGCTGCGCCAAAGGAATAGGAGCCAACTGAAGAGGAGCTGGCGGTTGAACAACAACAAGAGGCACAACTGGAGGTTGCGCAACTAAAGGTTGCGGATGTGCTGTAGCACTCTGCACATAAGGGGGTGGAGAACTCAACAAATGTGACATCAAAGGATCTTTTTCAAGGTCCTTCGTTGCACCCTGTTGAAGAGGTGACAAAACTGGATAACATTTATCGATAGCCATTTTACGTTGCCTATGCAACTGCTCACTCGCTTGTTCTTCATTATCTTTAAACTGTATAGCAGCCTGCATTATCGATATACCCTTCTCTCTTTTATTTCTCTTCGCTAATTTAATTTCTTTCTGTTTGGTTTCCTTTCGCCAGAGGCGGAAAGAGTCAAACATCGCCGGCTGGGCTTTCTTCTTGAAAAGTTTAACTTCCAAATTATCTAAAATCTCAGTGTCATAGCTACCATGTTGGGGCCATTTTAAAACACCATCTTTTCTAGTGTAGCGAATCCACACTTCATTATACGTAATGGGGCCAACACCATGTTTCAAATAGAGCTCATAGGTTGGAGTTCCAACCGGAGGTATCGGACACGAATCCTCCAATTGTGAATCCCTATTACAACCACAACAAAATATCTTTCCAAGTCTGCTAAGACCAGGCATCTTCGCTCACTAGTCTAGCTTCAAACTTCAAGGGATTATCAAACTCGATAGACTCGCAAATACACGAGTCCCTCGGCTTTGGCGCTTGCAAATTCCAAATCAAAGATCCAGAAGGATACCCAAAAACTAAGGACTGGGAGACGCTCTACTGCTCCACTCATACTTAACTGAGGTATCAATCACGTCACCAGAAGACCCGTCTATCGTCTCGCTCTACAAATCGTCAAAGGGTCCAAGACAGGGCGACAGTCAGGGCAGCAGTCCTTCGTAGCCGTCGGAAAGCGGGGAGCCTCGCAGCAAAGACTTTCGGACCACGACGACATACAGGGGTCGATGAAGTGGTTGGCCTTCCTCCAGAATTTTCTCACGAAGCTCCTCACGATATGCAGGCTTGGACCGGTATCACTGAAGTCGCCCCACGAGGGGCGCCAACTGAAGAACCGGGTTTTAGAACCCAGCGGCGCCAGGGGCACGCACAATGTCTTAGGGTTCACCTGTCATAGAATACAGAGACATGGGGTGGCGTCAAAGATCAACTGTATTGGCTGCAACCAGGAACAGAAGTCTACGAAGTACGACACGGGTAGTTTGCTAGAGACTGCTCAATTTTCGTATTGCGAGACATCGTCTTTTATGCTAAAAATCACTTTCCTGACAAATACCAATTATTTACAAACTATCCAATCACAGATGACATTGCAAAAGGCATCACATAACAACAAGCCCACTTTTCAGTTGTCCAGCCCACCATCAATTACACGAAAAAGCCCAACATTCTTGCTCGGACAGGCCGGACGAACCCATAATAAAAGACCACAACCTAAACCATGAACAGGCCATAAAAGAAGGAACAGAAACAGATGTAAAGCAAGATAGAACGGTGTGTGCGTGTACCATAAACTCAGCAATGTCCTGCTCTTTGATCTCTATCTTAACCAGCTGTCGGACAAGGAACTGGCTCAGCAAGTTTAGCTTCCGGCAACAGAGTTAGTTCGCTCAGGTCATTAGAAAGTCAGATAAAGGTGTACGTGTCCCAAGGACTCGTTTGGCCGTAGTCATCGGCCTATGTGAGGGCAACCACAAAATGGCTGCCGTACACAAAATGGAACCCAAAGGTTCATAACGAAATCTCTAATTTCATAGTGAATCCATCAATCGTACATGACGAAAACACTCGTACTTGCCGCACTCGTCATTTGCGGTCCGCTACTACCAAAATCGTAACGATATCATGACCTTTATGAAACGGGTTCAGAATCACGGAACCTCAAGGTATCCACCATAAAATGGAAAGGGCTTGGGATTTTTGCGTGTTAATTGTGGGGGAGGGGAGGTGTCAGGTGAAGATCTGTGATACAACTCCTACCTCATCTGTCGCTCTTCAGAAACTTTAAGGCGGGGCGCGCCTCCTGTGAGCAGCAGTTATGTCTAATTCCTCCCCTTGTGCCTGCTTATTTGGTTGTTCTCATACAAAGTGACACATTCTAAATTAAATACCTCAGTGCCATTTGGAAATTAAATAAACAAATTATGGTGTTTTCATTTACCAGGTGTGTTTCATTCCTTTTAAACTGGTAGCGCGTATGTGTTTTTTAAAATAAAATAAAGCAGTTACGTGCACTTGTATTATTTACATTATGCATTTGTATATTAAGAGAATGTTTCATACCCTATGATAATGCGTGCTCTCCCTCAAGACACCTATCAGTTCCGATCCAGGACCCATCGGGTCTTGGATCGGAACTGATAGGTATCTTGCGGGAGAGCACACTTGATGTCTGTTAGGTGTCTGAGAGGTGTCTTGCGGGAGAGCACGCTTTAGAAATCCTAACAGTGGCTCTAGCCCCCACCTGGACCCATGACCTGAAGTCAGTCTATACTTCACAATTTACTGGCTTTTTGGAACCCCAGAAGCCTCCACGGTAAAACTGTAAGTTTATACACTACTTGCCCCACAGGTTAGGGTGCACCTTAGCGTGCACATACCGCTGTTGAGGATCGGGCCTGATGAATGCTTCACGAATTGCACATCTGAAGCAGAAACTTGTTGACCACCATTCACACTTAGTATTAATTGGATGTGTCTGGTAAATCTAACCAGTTAACAAAGAACCACATCGCTTGTTTTTAATGACACCTGTTTTTCACCATTAAAATTCTTCTGGGAATAAACCAAGGTGCCTTTTAACCTACACTATTTCACTGCTGCACTGACACCACATCACGAATACCCGCTCCGCTGTAATTCAGGTGTCGTAACTCACCAGGGAGGCATTCGGCCTCTCTGGTGGGAACCCAATGATGAAGCATGTCACCAACTAGGTTGGTGAGTGAGGGTTCTTTCAAATAAGAGTCATTCCTCATGCTGTCACCCTTTTGACTTCTCACTCTGTCGTTGTTATTGATATAAAAGTACTAAAACAGCAACATCAATTGAAAAATGGCTCAGTAAAAAAGGAATGGTGTTTCTAAAGCACATGTAAAATTAAATTTGTTTTTTAATCTAAAAGCAAAACAGAAGGAAAATGAATCTGCCTAAAATTGCTCATTGCAGTATTGCTTTAAACCCATTCTCTTACTCTAATGGATGTTAAAATGTGTAGAAATACAACATGGTAAGTGCAAATCCTCTAAGTGCAAATCAGCTTTAAAAAACTGACAGGTCAAAATGTACGTTTATGTTCTGTTATTTGTGGACTGGGGCCAGTCCAAAGGGTTAGTCATGCACAAATCACAATAGATGAATTCAGCACCCATTGGCTACAAGAAGGCTTACAGTGGTCAGGCCTGGGCAGTCCTGATGGAGCAGTGCAGGCAGCAGGCCCAAGGATGGAGAACTGTGGGAACCTGCATGACTGATGCTTCTCATAAAATTCCAAATCCCTGGAACACGCGTCTACAACTTAACTTCAAATGGGTGTTCCACTATATATTTCTCAGATAACTGAATGCTTTCTCTTGTAAGTGAAATAATTTTTTTTAAATGACACTTTCAATTTGAAATAATGTAGAAAATCATCCCTAAAGAGTTTGGGTTTGGTACACCGTGAATATTGTATCTCCGACACTGCAGTGGATTAAAATCCATCCTATTTAATATAGAAACTGGAGAATAGCAGCAGTAACTCCCACAACCAATTGTTCACCAGGATAATTTAGACCAATGCATTATATACTACAAATATACCTCTGCCAAAGTGGTATAAATTTACCACTCAAATTTTGAATTCCATCTATTTGAATTGGAAGCCGCTTCATTCCAAATAATCTGCATTTAAGTATGCAGTCTTTTCCATGGTCACGTTTATCATAAAGAAAAAAATCCATATTTTGTCACAGAACGTATATACCTTCAGGTATGATATGCCATATAGCCTCTCTGTCTAACCTTGTCTCCCCAGAAGTCCTATGCAGGCTTCTGTGGAGCCTAGTGAGATACACGCCTTGATAAGGCTTAAAGGAAAGAGACACAACCATTGACATACGTGCACAGGAAGAAGCCTGGGAATGCAGCATCATAAAAGCACTTTGGTTCTGTTTGTGTCTAGCATGAATCTTGTGAGCAACTGTTTTTCTGCTGTTCTATGACTCTGATGTTGTAGTGAATGCCTGACATGTCTTCCATTAGCTGTTTTTGATGTCCTTGGCACCAGTTGTCTGTATTCATCCTGAACAGCGATTCCTCTTCTGACAACCATTTTATTTAGCAGGAGGCAGATGTGCTGCAATTCTCCTAACTGTAGGTGCTGTACTTGGTTTCCATATATATACATATTCAGTCAGATAGGTCATTTGAGCACATCAGTGACCTACAAGAGGATGCACCATGCTCTGAAATATAGCCTGTTGTATTACAGCTTTTCATTTAAGCGCAGGTTGTGGTTGAGTTGGGAAACTGGCAGAAATCGCTGCTAGCATGAGCTGTAGCCATTTTGGTTGTGGCAGCCATTTTAGTTAGCCATGTGTTAGCCATGTGCTTCTTCCGTCTTCACTGTTGCCGGCCCTTGTATTTCGCTTGAGTCATCAACTATAATTAACTCCTTCAGCACTGAGCCAGAGCATTGTGCATGCTCAGCAAGGCCTGTAGCTGCTAGAATACACCTGTCTTAGATTATAACTGTCAGGCTATTTTTCCTGATGTAAGGAGAAATGTCCCCACTCCCACTTTGCTGATCAAGACTTATTTTTATGCCCATGTTAGTCAATAACTATTCTTGTATGTGCCAGTACCTCCCCTTGGTTTCACGCTGACAATGCAACTAATGCATATAAAAGACCCCTGGTTTCTTTACTCCCTGTACTGCCTCATACATTGCCTGAGGGTTATGTCTGAATGTAGTCCCCACTCATGAGAGATAATAAAATATTTGTTTGATATTAATGCTTCCGTGCCAATCTCTATTTTGTTAGTCCAAGGAATTAAGGGCAAAGAAGGGAGAACCCCTGCACCGGTGGTCCTCTGAAAAAACTCACTCCCACAGTGTCATGGGCTATGTTTTCAGCATATTTTCTGAGCCACCTGTGGAGTTATGAACGTTTAGAATATACTACAGGAACGTTGAGTGTTGTGATGTTTCTGAGGAATATAACAACACTCTTCACTGTTACAGTACTTGGAGAAATGTTTCACAGGTAGGGAATTCGTCAGTTCTGGTCACGGAATATGGTACTCAAGGCACTTCAAGAAAAATGTGTGACTTTTTGCATGGCATCGGGGTAAAGAACATTCGTAACTCCCTATACAACCCACAGCTCATTGGTCAATCTGAGAGGATAATTTGGTTAGTGAAAGGGACCTTAGAACTGGGAGTCAAGTTGGGGTTGGGTATACAGGGTGCAGTGAAAGGTATGTTATTACCTCACCGCACCACTCTGAATCCTGGTACTGGGAAATCCCCTTTTGAGATGATATGGGGCAGGTTTCCTGCCACTAAATTGGTTCCATATTGGTTGAAGGATATGAAAGAATAAACGAATGATCATGTCTAGAAAATAGAGCAGTTTCATCACCTGATAAGCAAAGGGGATTGGGTGAAAATTAATCCAGATGAGTTGGACATGGCTTATCAACATTTAAAGAGCCATGCAAGGTGAGGGAGGTAGATAGTAATAGGGTGAGACTTGAGAATGGGCAAACGGGGAATTTGAGGAGAAAGGTGCATTGTATCAAAAGTGTGGTGTCTGTCATGAAGAGGAGGAAGATTGAAATGGATGTAGTGGGTGTTTTCTCATGAAATATTCTGAATTTCGGCAGGAGGACAGAAGAAACAATGAAGGAACTTTGAATCTTGAAATGGACATGACACCTGCAGCTGGTGATGCATCATCTGCTGATCGAAGTTCTAATAGAGTGAAACCAGAGGTCAGAGAGTTGACAAGGTTACTCAGACCATCAGGCTGGTTGGAAAGTTAAGTTCGCATATGATTTAGTTTGTAAATGGTTGTAGGTCTGTATATCTTTGTAAACCCCGTTATTGTTGTAAACCAGATTGTTGTGTAGTGTGTCTTTTAGGCGTTCCCCAACTTGCCTTCTGTTGCTTGTTTCTTGTGTGTACATTTGCCACTGATTTGTGCTAGTTATGATAGCTGTGTGTTTTGTTTAATCTGTGTCTAATTGATTCAGAAATGACACACTGGCCAGGCACATCCTCAAAGCAAGAAACCCTGATGACGATGCGCTCAATCAACTAATGTTGGTAGAACTTCACTCATTTTAATCTCTCCCCGTTTGCTATATGCTTACTAAAATGAACTTGCTTTCATCTGAATAATTAATTACATGTTGAACTCTGTGCCTTTCCATGAACCTAATTCTCAATTTGGATTTGAACTACAGTCAAACCAACTATAATCTCCACAGTGTCACAAGCCAAGATCACATTCTATGACCGACATTAGTTTATCCTCATTTTCAACCGCAAATTAACTGCACTGCTAATTTCAGCCCACTCTCACAAACCACACACTCACGTCCCATCCTCTTCACCATGAATTGTTGTAGGAAAAAATTGCAATTTCTTTCAAAAAGTGCAAGAAGTTTATTCAGGGTGTCACTCACACCTTAAAGCTAGGCGCAACAGCTCCCAAGGTAACAAGAATGGAATTCTATTGCATAGTGAACGTTCTCCTGCATGTAAATATAACAAGATGCAAGTACATTTGCATGCACATGCACAGATGCATGTGCAATGTCTACTCAGTGGTTGTCTGGCTTACCGTGACTATCAGAACTGTTTTTGTCCATAAGTTTGTGAGGGATGCAGTAAATGTTTCTGCTACTACCTGTATTTTTATGTTTGCAGATATGTAATTTCAGGTGGGTACCAATCCAGTCCGTTCTAATTGATACAGGTTATGACTTTTTTAGTTGGTGTTTGTTTTCTGCTCTTCCTTTGCATTGATTTGCTGCTACATTGTGAGCCATTTATCAGTGTGTGTTGGTTCATTCATTATTGAAGATCTCCATTGTAGGTGGTGTGGTAAAAGGGCTTTTAGTGCACCTTAGGTCTTCGTCATGCCCATGTCTACATGCCGTTATAACATTTTGATTTAGTGCAATTGGTGAGACATTTCTATCTGTCGATTGCAAAGATAACTTTTGGGTGCTTCTATTCTTGCAACATTAATGGCTAATACAGAGCTTGGTGTTTAGGTAATGTTCGATGATCACCTCTTTGCAGAATGACTAATAAATGTATTTTCGTGTCCTTGTCTTGCATGTAGACTCCATCTATTTTTAGAAATGTAAAATTGTTTTGGATAAGAACCAAAAAGTAGAAGGTTAGCATCTTATGACGCATAATTGATAGCTTAATTTAAATCCACAAAATAAAAGGAAACTGGTTTCTGGGCAGCTAAAGAGAATCGTCTCGCCAGTACTGTAAGATTAACTTGTAGCCACAAATTTATGTCAGTATCAACAAAAATGCAGTAGACCTAAATGCTGGCAATTACACACATAATTAACTTTTGTGCAGGATATGTGTAGCGTTCTTCTAATTAACTAAGAAATCGGTTCTGAAGTCCCAGTAATGACTGAGCCTTTGTGCTTTCGGGGTATTTTTTTAATGTCTAAAGGTCAGCATATGTATGCTTCCACATAAACCTAATCAGAAGTGAAACTTAATTTGTTAAATTGGGAGATGTGGACACAATAATGTGCACGGCTCACCCCACACTTAATTGAACAACAAAGAGAAGTACTAACAGAAAACATGCGTCCATTTAGCGTTTCAGGTGGTGAGTTTATTCCAAAACAATTTGATATTACAGCGAGTACTGTGAACCATAATTAGCGGTCCTGGCATTCGGGTCCTGTTTTATTCCAAAAGCTCTTCCTCTGTAGCCGTAGTCTTTACAGAACGCAAAGGAAATTACTGAGTAAACTTTGTTGAAGGTGAATTCGGAGTTAGAAGACTTCAGACAGTTGGAAGGCAATGAGGAGAGTTGCCTGAGTCCAGAGCTCAGCTACACCCAGGATAAATAACGAGCCCTATCACGACTCCAGCGAACCAATCGAAACCCAAAGCACTCCATGAGAAATCGGAAACTATGGTGAGCAGGAGGGTATCAACAAGAAAGGGCGAGATAACGACAACATTAAATACTAAATCGATTCCAAGAAGAATATCTCTACTCAGGGGAAAAACAAAATGGCGACGTCGGAGTAATGGAGAAACAGAGAAACAGTCAGAGGCGAAACTAAGGCACTGGCGCAAACAGCCTACATTCAAGAACACCCAACAAGAGGTCAGTGCTCGTACTTCCCCCTGCCCCTAACAGTAAACCCAACTGCTCGGATTCCGGATTCCGACAGTGCGTAGATAAAGCGAAAGCACTGAGCAGGGCGCAGCCATATCGGGAGAAGAAACATCAGCGACACTCCAGAGGGGTGGCACAATATTAACCAGAGGCCTAGCAGACCCACAACAGAGGTCCAGACCGCAACATCATACAGATCCTCCATGGGGGGTAATTTTAAGCAACGGCACACAGCAGCGACGCCCAACCTGCCATAAAGCCATAAAGCGGAGACGTAACCGAAACCACTGGTGGGCGCCATCATCTTGAACAACAAGTGAGGTGACAAAAATCAAAGCCTACGAACAGCGTATACACAGGGGAGCTCGGCCGCAAAAAAGGGCTGACCTTTTATAGAGGGAACAGTAAGACAACGGCACACAGCTGCGACGTCTGACCCTCAAAAAGTAGAGACGAAACAGAAACTTCGAGGAGCGCTCGCCATCTGCCCCGAACAGTATACTGAGCTGCCCATCCATACCACCCAACAAGAGGCCACTGCTCATACCCCACCCCCATAGCACACGGAAATGCAAAAGCATAAAGAGCAGCTATATTGGGAAGAAAATACTTACTGTTGATCCGCTGTAGGGGAAAATTAAAACAATGACACATAAAAGCAAGGATCGAACAGCCAAAAAGCGGAAGCGAAACTGAAACAACTGAAGGGTGCCGCCATCTTGAATAGCGTGGGAGGGAACTTACCAAAAGCCTACAAACAACGCAGAGGCGCCTAGCGGCACAAAGCATTTTCCTCAATGACAACACCTTCTGAATGCAAAGAGGGAGATAGATAACACAACAGGCTGCATAACCAAAATTGATTAGCCCAGGTGAAAACGAAGGGTGAAACAGAAACTAAACACAGACGCCACCATCTTGCTTCTTACAGATGCCTAACAGAACAGTCCAGGACATCAAAGAGCGATCTCGTAACCAACAAGGGGCATTACCATCCTGCCACCTTGAGTAGCTCTAGCTAATGCAGTCGACAGAGGGGGCCTCTAAAGACAACAAAGGAGGCCATGAGAGCGTCCAATCACGCCCTAAGCAACACCAAAACCAGCACGGCCGCAACAACTGAGAGGTCACAATAACGAATAGTCACGTCGTAGGGGATACAAGAACAACATGTAGCAACCATCGCGAGGTGCCAATAGAATAACGAAACCACTCTATACCAGCACGGCCCATTTGTCACCTACTAGTGGCAGCAAAACCTCCCACATACGGAAATACCGCCCAAAAGTGACTAAGGGAACCCCTAACCGACTCTTCAAATACCAGAACATCGAAAAAAAGGACAAGGCCCAGCAGGCACAAAGTGAACGAAACAAACCCTCACAAGCCACCACAAGCCATCACAAGGAAAAAAAAAGAGAAGACAACCATAGCCAAAGGAGGCCCACAAACCGTTCTCTCCTACCAAAAGCAAGATAACACAAGGCAGCAAAGACCGCAGAATCAACGGAGGACACAAGGCACAGAACAAGTCGTAAAGATAGGAGATCAAAGGCCAAGAAACCCAAGAAACCCAAACAAGCCCCAACAACATCTGACCGCACAAGCAGGAGTAACCAAACAAGAAAGGAGCGAACAACATAGAGCGAAGAGATTAGACTGTCTACTAACAAAAAGAGGCATAGCCAAAATGGCGGGCAATGAAGGGAAACAAATGCCGAAAGAAAATGAAACCTGAAAGAGTCCATGATTCGCCAATAAAACAACAATCAGACATAAGCAGTACCTTCGACAGCATCCTAAAAAAACTTGCAGAGGTACATGACCTAGCTAAGACTACAAAAAAAAACACGGACGCAATCCAACTGGAACTAGCAGCTGTGAGAGCGATATCCACACAGCTAACAACATGCTCCTCAAAGTAGAACAAAGAGTCAGTGACATGGAAGACAAGGCACAGTTCACTGGGAAGGCAATCGGCAACATAGCCAAAGCTACCACAGACCTTTAAAAGTAAGCCGCAGAATTTGAGGACAGAAGCAGAAAAGGCAATATAAGAATTCTGGGAATACCATAAGGTGAAGAAGACAAAGCGGGCTCATGCGTGTCACTATTGCAAGACCTTATTCCCAAGCTAACCAACCTCCGGTTCGACAACCTATTCGAACTAGACAAGGCATATAGAGTACCTGCCATGAGACAATCGAACAGAACAGGACCAAGACCAATTATATGCAAACCACTACAATCACACCAAACCGAAGCGATCTTCGGAGTTGCATGGAAGAACCACAACCTGCTGTGGAATGGGAACAAAATCATCCTCACACAAGATTACTCAAAATTCACAGTTGAAATCAGGAAATGCTTCCTGAACCAAAGAGAGAAACTAAAGAAAGAGAGCATCACCTTTTCATTCGCCTACCCATCGAGATTAAAAATAACCAACACGGGAGTAACACTGGCCTTCGACGATCCCATGGATCTAGCTCGTTACCTAGAAGGCCCAAAAACCCAAGCCATGGAGATGTCAACACCATCCAGCAAGATAAGTGCCTCACCAGACCTCACCTCGGAGTAATCAGGAGCAAAAACTGGCCAAGGCCACAACTAGACTTTGAGGACTAGCTCTAACTTATGAGAGCACCAAAACACTATGCACAGATGGACTTACATCACAGCTGCACGATAAGTCTTACGAATCAATAGGTATCTAGCTCAAGTATGCAATCATGCACAGATCAACTCGAACGAACGAACCGAAGCACAAGAAGAGACGGAACAAGAGCGACTAAACTTTGTAATGACTATATCCTTTCACTACCACTTTCACAGTTGCGTGATAAGACTTCTGAACCCCAATAGATATCTACCTCATGCAAGCAACAAAAACTTTTACACAGACAAATCTACCTCAGGGATTGCTAGAATTATGCACAAAGCAACAAGAATGAACGTACGTACCGAAGCACAAGAAACGCTTTGACAAAGACAGCGTAACTCCGAAATGACTATATCCTTTCAATTTTTGATGGAGAGGCTACTGTACTGACAACTAAGGCCGGATGGTCAACTGCATCAGTTAAGACCACCTCCTTTGTTTTGATTGTTTTGATGGGAGAAAACGGAGAAACAGATTGTCGTAAAGCCATCTCTGACTAGCCTGGGAAGTAGCAGGAAGGGAGGGACCTTGCTGTCGCACGTCTACAGTACGACAAAGATGCATGGAGGGGGTGGGGAGGGAGGGGGTGAAGGGATGGAAAAAGGGAGGGGAGGAGGGAGGGAAGGCGAGGAAGGGGGGCTCGATGTACATAGTATCTGTCCGTTCTGTATTGTCTTTTTGTCTAGTCTTGTCCAGGTCCGTGTCCTAGTCACCCACCCACCCTTCGGAAAAACACCCAGGTGTCTGTGGTCCTTTGGGCTTTCTGGGAGCCAGGAGATTTGGATTTTTGTGTACTAGGAGCAAGCTGACCAGAGATCATACATCTGATCCTTAGAGAGAAATTCTGGTTCGTGGGTGGCAGTAGAAGTTTTGAGTTCTTGAGTTTTTTTTCTTCAATTAAGGCTTTCTTTTTCAGATGTAATATTTCCAAGTAGTGGTGGCGGTGAGATGCCGGTCTTATTTTGTATACTGTTCGATGATTGAAGCATTGTTACAGCCAAATCCTGTCTATTTACTCACCCAAGGCCCACACCATTTTGCAGCACTTCCTCTAAAAAATCTCATAAGCCCTAATTTGAAGTTGATTGTTCTCTTCTTCCAACAGAATGGTATTGTGCACTATCAAGTGCACTCTCCAATCTAAATGAGAACTATTTTTCCCCCTTCTGGTACTGGAGCCTGAGGATTTAGGTGACTTTTAGGAATGAATGGGAGCAAATCTTGTCAGTTCAATTTGACATGTATATATACAAAGAGGTAGTGTGAAGATGTGATTTTTTTTGTCAGTTGCTCCTCTTTCCCTCCCAGATGGTGAATCCCTGTTAAGGAGCCAGTTATTGACAACAACCCTGCCTTCCTGGGTTCATGGGCCAGATTATTGTCCTCTGGAGAGCAGTGTTGTTAACGCCAGCCAATACATTGTATTGGCTTCTTAAAGTGACAAGACTGGCAGTTTTGTCTAAGGACACACAAAGTATACTTTTATAAAGTTACTTTTCCACTAAAGTTACCATATATCTGATTTCACAAATAAATCAGACTTACACAGCTGAATGAAAAATAATGTTGATTAATTTTGCTAGCATTTTATCTATAGATATAAATTAATAATGTTAATTATACATAGGCCTCTGCTGGAAAAGGTAGCTTAAACCTTTTGGACAGCTTAAATCTTTTGAACATTCTGTCACTATGAAAGCATGCAACTTCAAATATGTAGTGCACCGATTTTTAGGTACCCTACCCCATGGGCTTAAAAGGCACACCTCAGAAGTGACTTAATATTATACAAAAATAGGTTTCTCTACAGGACAAAGGCATATTTCCTTTCTTTTTTCCACTACCATACTTTATATCTGCAACCTAGCAAGAGTATAGTGGTTCTCCTGACAACCATATATTTGTAATATATGCAAGTGATAAATACAAACTGAAGTCCACATATGACATTTAACTTTCATGGGAATTGACTAGGGACTTAAAAAAGGTAAATAGATAGTTTGGGTGAAACTACTTTTGACAGTACAATTTTAAAGCTAGAACGCACGGACTGCGGCTCTGAACAGCAGTCTTAAATTGAGAAAATTAGGGTCCAAAGAACATGCAAACATTCTGGGCTGAGCAGGCAGAAAATACAGATTTCCTACACCCCTTCTTCTGCATATAATCCACTTCCTCACAATTACTCCTCTCCCCCTTCCTTTGCTTGTATTTGTAGTTTATATAATTATGTATCTCCATATTTATCTTTCTCTCTCTTTATTTCCATTGCTACGTTTACTAGTGTACATACACCTCGATCATCTTCTAGGGACAATCTGTCTCTGGTCTCAGTAGCTAAATAACTTCTATATCATTTATGTGAAAAACAGCACTGTTTTAGAATTTCCACCCATCAAGACATCCATAAAGTGTATGAAAAAGCTATTAATATGCGTTCAACATGAACTTTTAATCAATTTTAATGACAGAATAAATAACATGGTCTGGCAATGCTATTATGCACAGGATAACACACAAGATCATGGACGGAATGTTGCACAATGGCAAAACATTCACCCCCAGTCACAGATCTGAGTTTAACCCATCGTTATTTTGCTCACCAAGCCACCCGAGTTCAGACATGGCCATATGCAAATCAGTCTTGACCCTGTGCTCTCCATGCCACTAGAATCAAGCTATCCTGGCTGATGAAAGCTGATAGCCAGAAACCGGTCCTAGGATGCTTGATTCCGGTCCAGGGAAGACATGGCTTGGCAGTTCGGGCTGGACTGTTCCCATGAGGCACAGGGTCAAGACTGATTTGCATATGGCCATGTCTGAACTGGGGTGGCTTGGTGAGCAAAATAACGATGGATTAAACTCAGATCTGTGACTGGGGGTGAATGTTTTGCCATTGTGCAACATTCCGTCCAACAATTGTTGTTTTTGCATTATGCCCAGGATGGCATTCCCAATTAAAATATGGTTTTAGTTCTTGCAGATGCGTTTAGCCATCCCCGTAAATATCTTCACAATTCCAATACTGGGTGGAAATATTGCCATCACATCTGGCACAAAGTTAGAGCTCTAGTGTATGTTCCCTTTGTGGCAGGATTTTCTCTTTGAGTGAAGTGGATACAAGAGATGGGGTGTTGGTGTTGTTGATGCTGTAATTAAATAATTAAATGGGCCAATGTACAAGATTGTGAAGTTCTTTGTAAGACTTTATGTGTCTTTGTATGATTTAATCCACAGCTAATAAACAAGCCTGGTCAAGACAAGATTCTAGGTTTAAACCTCATGGGCTTATTCAAAATCTATAATAATTCCAGAAAGCAAAACAAAATGATGAGTAATTTTGGGAAATAGCATAAACAAAATAATCAAAAGTATAATTCTGCAAGAGTACTAACATAAGGTCAGTCTCTGACGATAACCCAAGGAAAAAAACTAAATACAGATTAAAAAACAGACTAACAGAGAGTCTACTCTGTTAGAAAGCACAAAAACAACTAAGTACAAATTAGTAAACATACTGACAGAGACAGCAGCCGAAGAAATTCCAGAAGGAACGGGTTCTTCTCCAAAATAATACAGATTTTACAAGGACCACAAATGAATAACATCATTGACCAATCCAAAACCATATTGACTATCTGTGTAAAACTAAATTTATTGGCTATGCAGCATGCTTTTGTAGAGGCAATCAATTCAATAACTTGCATTGACATTACATTATGCAAGTACAATGCTTCCACAATGGATGTACGTTGTTACCACGCGATGTATTACAGCACAGTACTTTACAATGCGTCTTTTACAACGCAAGTCGTTACCTCGACTTGCGCTGTAGGGGTGCTGGACCTAGGAATAGTTAAAATTACAATTCCAACACCAGCCTACGTACAGTAGGTAAGGTGTTGGAGTAGTAAATCAACTATTCCTTAGCCTAGAGCGCCCTCCAGCGCAAGTCGTGGTTACGACTTGCGTTGTAAAAGATGCGTCGTAACTGCACTGCGGGGTAACATCCGCGTTGTAAAGGATGTTCCCCTCCACAGTGCATGCCAATGTGCTCACTGCTCATGCTGCACACATTCTATAACATTAATACAATGATGATTAAACTCCTTACTGTCTTCCTCATTACCTTCTTTTCTAATAAATAACAACAGAGTGAGCTGCATCTTCTTACAGAAACCTTTTCTGCAGCCAGAATTCTTTGCTGATATTTACCAAAAATGCTGCTTGGCGGGTGCTGAGTTTGTGAAAGTTAGCAATGTTTCAACTGAATGTAGTAAAAATGCAATCGATGCGTGGCCCATTACAATGCTTTCGCTCTATGTGATAACTAGGCAGAGCTGTTGCCACCAGGTCTAGTGTTTTAGAAAAATATGTATTTAGCCGCTATGTAACACCATGTTGTTGGGTGAAAAGAAAACATTTGCATCTTTTTTCCATGAGAAATTAGGAAAATCCTTCTCATAGTCCGGTATTATAGTGCTGGGGCGTACACAAAGAGTGTCTCAGCTATAGGATGGTCTGCAGCCATTCATCATCCCACGGTACCTGATCAGCCCCATCATTGTGTGTCTGTCTCTATAGAGGCGTCAAAATCAGTGAAAGGTTGGAAATCCACTGACTACAGTAGCCAGACATTCCTAGAAAACTATTTACTTCTCTTTGTGTCGCAGGAGGGTTCATTATCAAAATCAACAGAGAAGCACTCTTTGGACCCCTTTTCCATTCCTTTCTCAAGTTAATGCCCCAAATAAATAATCTCTTTTTGACAGTACTGCATTTTCGTGGGGGATACTTTATACATATTTTTAACCAAATAATTTGACAATGTAGTTGTGTCCAATTTACAGTCATGCTTCATTTTTTCTGCAACCATCAAGTCATCAATGCACTGCACCAGTACTGGATCACTAGGCAATTTTAAAGACACTAATGACCAGATGTCTAAACCTTTGCAGAATTGGGCCATTTGTGACCAAAAAAAGCATTTTTATCACGATCTAAGCCCTACTTTGCGATTCGGTAACCTCTTACCAATCGCAAGTTGGGTTTGTGATTCTGTATTATCAAAGGGTGTGTTTAGGGCATCTCTTCATAGTACTGAATTGCAGTGGTATGTGTGAATGTTTTGCAACCGAAATGTGGTTGAAAAACATTTACATTTTACCACCTTCTTCAAGTAGGTGGTAACCGAGTCGCAAAGGGCAAGGGTTCCCCAGGTGGGAACCAGGGGACCCCTTCCCCTTTGTGAATGTTACCCCCAACTCATTACAACAATGTACACCACATTGCTATGTGTCCCAACTTTGCTTGTTGAGTTCAAACACCACTTCAGTATAACATCACACATTGGATGACATCCAGTTCCGCTCAAAATCCTTATTACTACTTACCAAATCCACTCATTAGATGACACGCACTGGTACTCAGTAATCAAAAAACCTGCAAGATTCTCTAAATTTCTGACAAACCGAAAAACGTTCTAAAAAAGAATAATTCGTTTTAATTACCTTAATTATTTAGCCCTTTGCCCACATCCTCTACCAAAAATCTGAAGCAAGCTCAAATTAACTAAGTAAGAGGGTCGATGCTGAAGATCAGGTATGTGTGAGTCTTCATAAGACTTTATGAGTCTTTGTAAGACTTAGTCTAATGCTAATTGACAGACCTCCTCCAAACAGCAGCCGTGAAAATTATACTCATGAACTGGAAGGACACCAGGAAAGCCACCTTCAAAGGCTGGATAAACTGGGTCACCTTCCTAAGAGGAGCAGACAACATAACCTCATACTACTCACCATGCCACCACCCGGGGGGGGGAAATGTGGAATGCACTGGACGAGTACTTGATCACCTTCAAACCCCCATGAACCCCCATACCCCAATAACGAGAACCAGCAAACTACCTCACCCACCATACAATCGCCAACCCCCCCCGCACCCTCTCCCCCCCTAGGGTCTCTTTTCTCTCTCTCTCTTTTCTTCATTTCTACACTTAAATCCGCGAATAAAGGGAACAGAAATGATTAATCGTTTGTACCACACAGCCCAACGCGCAGGAGCGGGTTCACTGCAAGTCAATATGCTGTATTACCCTCGATGTACAGAAATGAAACACAGAAACTGTACTGTATGTATATAAACTTCTGTTTTAATAAAAAAATTGTGAAATATACAACACCTGCATGAGTAAGGGGTTCCAGGTTAAAAACGCATGGGTTTAATAACAAATATGATCTTTACAGAAAGTAATTCGTTAATCATTTCGGAATTAGCATAAACAAAATAACCAAAGTATAATTGTACAAGAGGACTAACATATGACCAGTATCTGAAGAAAGCTCAAGAAAAAATTAACTGTAAATAACTAAACAGACTAGTACAGACTCTGCTCATTTAGGAAGCTCAAAAACAGTTAAAAACAGATTAGTAAACAGACCGACATGGAGTCTGAACCTAAAGAAAGCCCAGAACGAACTGGCTGTTCCCCACATTAACACAGCTTTTTCAAGGTTTCAGGGTACAAAAGGCACACATATTTCATGGTATGATATGGCATACTTGCAATGTTGCAAACATTTAAATCAGTCAATATTCTGGTAAACAAGACATGTCTGGTGACACCTACTTTTTAATGCATTCTAATCGTTGAGCTATGCATAACTAATTAAGGAAACAAATTGTCATTGTATGTAGCACAGCAATACAATGGTTTATTCAACTAATAAAAGGCAACACAGACATTGGCAGGAAACCTTGTGAAATTTCAAAATAAAGAAACATCCTCTGCCGTGCTTTCTCGTGGGAGTACAAACAATGCATTACAGACACCACAGAGTGAGACTTCTTTTCAACGTTTCTGAAAAGGAAAAATTCACAGACAGAGAGAAAGGCTTGCTTTTATAAAACTTGTTCTGCAAATACGAATAGCTGTCTATGCAAGCAGACTAAGGTCTAGTCATGCTAACTAAACCACGTTTAACCTAAGCATTATTTCTAAATAGTAAAAAGTCACATACAGTGTGATGATCATGATTCATATCATTATGGGTGAGTGCACCTTTATTGCTCCATCAGCAAAATAGTTGCTTTCACATTTGAGAGGGAATTTGGCTTGCAGTTCTTATGCATTTTACGTTAGTGCATAATACACTTCCATTGTAGCTGGCACTTAGCACAGGAATTAAGACCTACAGTTGCATTACAAAAATCATATTCTATCTAATAGACTTGCCCAAGCGAAACAATCACATCTCAGCAATTGCCTTCATTACATAACCGGTTTATCCCACTCAGTGCAATTTACTAACTTCTTTGAAGACATACATGTGTATGGATGTAAATGCTGTTTGGCACACTATCTGGTCCACATGCTCACCACATACAAAGATTTGCTTTTCTTCCCCTAACTCTAATATGAAACATGCCCATTCATCAATCATCAAATCAAACTTTTTTCAGATAAAACCATAAAAGACATACACACATCAATAAAACTTCACATATGTACAGAATAGTCAAACAATGTGGCCAGTGTGATCTAATTACAGTTTAAAAATAAATCCCACTATCAAAGTTAATTACAGCTTGACCTAAGTCAGATGGCAGCCCTTAAAAAGCTGAGCGTATACAGTACAGTATCATTTGAGAGAAGTTGTAAAAAGATAAAAACAGGTCTCACCCTCCTAAAACAAGCATTTTTAAGAATAGGAATGATAAAAGACTTTCTACGAACCTCATAAAAACTACAAAACATTAAAATGTGCATCATGTCCTGAGGAGACCGACCGCTGCAGCCACAGGGCATGAGGCCCTGACCTCTATGAGTACCACAGTGTTGGGCCAGGAGGTAGTGAAAGAAGTTGAGCCTAAATCTGGTCAGTAAGAAGCGATCATGGTTGCTTATGATCCATAAAAGATATGGTTCAGTGGATGGCACAGTTTTTAATCCAATGTACCTGAACACACCTGGCTTGCTCAGCTCTGTTGCTTCTCTATCAATCAATCAATCAATCAATCAAACAAACATTTATAAAGTGCACTACCCACCCGGGAGGGTCTCAAGGCCTTGGAGGGTGGGTTGGGGGGGGTTGCAGCTACTCCTCAAACAGCCAGGTCTTGATGAGTCTCTTAAAGGTCAGCTGGTCTTGGGTCTGGCGCAGCTCTGTGGGCAGGGTGTTCCATCTCTTGGCGGCGAGGTAGAAGAAGGTTTGGGGTGTAGAAGGTGATTTGTTTGTTGAGGTAAGCAGGTCCAGCGTTATGGAGTCCTTTGTGGGCAAGGGCGAGGAGCTTAAAGGTGATCCTCTTGTTGATGGGGAGCCAGTGCAGGTCTTTCAGGTGGGTGGTGATGTGGGTGTGGCGGGGTATGTCAAGGTTGAGGCATGTGGAGGCGTCGGTATGCACTGGAGTCTTTTTCTGGAGTTTGTCTGTAGTTCCGTGTAGAGGGCATTGCCGTAGTCCAGTCTGCTGCTGACGAGGGCCTGAGTGACCTTCCTTCTGCTTCTGGTGCGGATCCACCTGAAGATCTTTAGAAACATGCGGAGGGTGTTGAAGCATGAGGAGGAGAAGGCGTTGACTTGCTGGGTCATTGAGAGCGATGAGTCCTGGATGACCCCGAGGCTGCGTGGTTGGTTGGTGGGTGTGGGTGCTGTAACCAGGGCAGTTGGCCACCCGGAGTCATGCCAGGTGGTGGGGGTGGAGCCCAGGATGAGGACCTCTGTCTTGTCTGAGTTCAGTTTCAGGTGGCTGTTCTGCATACAGATGGCGATGGCCTTCATTCCTTTTTAGAGGTTGGTTTTGGTGGTGGCGGGGTTCTTGGTGAGGGAGAGGATCAGCTGAGTGTCGTCGGCGTAGGAGACAATGTTGAGGTTGTGCGCGCGGACGATGTTGGCCAGCGGTGCCATGTAGATGTTGAAAAGGGTAGGGCTGAGGGATAATCCTTGGGGCACGCCGCAGATGACCTTGCTGGCTTTGGAGCGGAAAGGGGGGAGGTGCACCCTCTGGGTTCTGTCGGTGGTCCAGTCCAGGGCTTTGTTGTATATTTCTGCGTCAAGTAGGCATGTGCAGAGGGTGTGGTGGCAGACTGGGTCGAAGGTGGCCGAGAGGTCCAGGAGGATGAGGGCCGCGGTTTCGCCGTTGTCCAGTAAGGTCTTGATGTCGTCTGTGGCAGCAATGAGGGGGGTTTCTGTGCTGTGATTGCTGCGGAAATCAGATTGGGACGGGTCCAGGATGTTGTTCTCCTCATGGTATTGGGTCAGTTGCCTGTTGACGATCTTTTCAACGATCTTAGCCGGGAACTGAAGCAGGGATATGGGCCGGAAATTCTTGAGGTCCTTAGGGTCCGCTGTGGGTTTTTTGAGTAGGGCGTTGATCTCGGGGTGCTTCCAGCTTTCTGGGAAGGTGGCGGTTTCGAGTTGTTGATGATCTTCCGGAGTTGGGGTGCGATGATGCGGTTTGCTTTATTGAAGATGTGGTGAGAGCAGGGGTCGGATGGTGAGCCGGAGTGGATGGTGTTTATGCTCTTGATGGTGTTGTCGTCGTCGATGTGGGTCCGGGAGAGCAGGCAGCTGGTGAGGCTGGGGGTGGAGTGTCCGTGGTGCTTGTGGTAGTGGGCATGGTCTGGGTGTTGAAGCTGGTGTGGATGTCACAACAACACCTTGTAAGAAAATGCTCTTTTATGCTAGTAAAAACCCTCTTACATGTACCATCTGGGTTGGCAAATAGATCTGCCCATCCTAGGCTGTGAAGGCAGTCTCTTACATACTTTAGCCAATGGATTTGATTTACATGGTCAAGGGAAGGACAATCTTTTAGAAAATCCTTACCAATGGTGTTTCCTTTCTTGACCCAAATCTTTAACCACAGTGCTAATGGACGAAACGCTCGTTAGTCTGAGAGAAAAGCCATCACTAGCTCTTGGTGCACGACATAGGACGGGACACTCTGCGGTAATGAGTGTACTCATCTCAGAAAAGTGTTTTCTGCATCTTGCTAGGCCTCCAGTCCAGTGTGGCCCCATATCTTGCTCCCATACCTCGACTTTGCAATACATTTGGCTCTATAAATCTACAAGAGTGCCCCTATCGGTTACCTCCACTCTTGAAGAAAAGTTAAAAACAGCTGCGGTCACTCTGACCAGATCCCCCTTCTTCCGGGTAATCAGGGGGGACCAACTCAGAGCGTCGTCAAAACTACTTCCAGGTAAGAAAAGACATTTGTCATCGGGATTGACAAGAGTCATATCTTAAAAATAAACTGCTTTGCTATACAAGGTACCACCTGCATGACAAATGATTTGCTGTGATTAACGAGCAGATACAGGCCCTCCATGACGTGGACGAAGGAGTTTAACAGACATTGTAGCCCCCTGGCTGTTGTCGCCATGAGGACAGTATCATCTGCATGTAGGAGAACTGGCAGGCTGCGCTTGCCCACCTATGGGCGATCAGCTCTTGCCTCCAGAAGGGTCCCCTCCTTTAAAAGGAAGGGGGCCAGGATACACCCCTGGTGCACCCCTCTCCAAATATCAAACTTGTGGGTTACCTTAAGGTCTTCCGAGCAGCGGACAACCGCTTTTGAGTCTCTGTTAAGGTTCCTTAGAAACAAAACAATGTCCCTGTCAATGCGAATAGAGGACATAATCTGCCAGAGCTATTAACACGATTGCAAGCTGAAGACACATCCATAAAGGCTAGATGGGTAGAGCTGGAGCGAGCCACAGTGTATTTGTTCAAAACCATATACAGATTTAAACATTGTTTCACTGTGGAACGCCCTGGTCAGAAACTGTATTGCACCTCAGTTAAGATGTTATTTTCGTCCGCCCAGGTTTGAAGTTTGTTCAAAACCATATGACCCACCACCTTTAACACGGAATCCAAAAGAGAGATAGGCCTATTGCAAAGAGTGCTATCCCGATCTCCCTTTTTAAAAACTGTGGCAATGGTTGATAGGGCCCAAGAATCTGGGCAACCAGCCTGAACCGATGCATTAATGACTGTTGTCAGTACAGGCACCCAGGTTTCCACTTTCACGTAAAAGTCTGGAGGAATCCCATCAGGGCGTGGGGTCTTGTTTTTGGACAGTACCATAATACCAGATCTTACCTGTTGAGCTGAAAAAACAACCTCAGACTTGCCTTCCTCCCTTTCCTGCCTTTCTGTCCACACAATATCGGTCTGAAAAATGTCCTCAAAGTCGTTTACCCTGTCTTTCTCTATGATGTGGGCATCCATTAGGGTGCCAGTGTCTCTTGCTAAAAATGGGCTATTAATAATGCTCCAAAACTTTGAGCTACTGCTTAGGGTACTGGCCTCTACTAGTTCTGACTGGGCCTCCTCCTTCAGGGCAGACTTGCACTTTGTTAGGGCAATCTTGTAGACTCTCCTAAGGTTTATAAAAGCCAACTTGTCATGAAGCGTCACTCCCACGCCCTGTTTCAGTTTTCTGGTGGCACAAGACCACACAGAGTCAAACCATCTCGGCCCTAAATGCATAGAACACCCCCCTGGGGCCTGTAGTAGCTTCACTACCCCACTGGAAATACTTTTAAAGGCATCGATAATGTCTGTTGGGGTGGCCTAGATATCTAGGCAGATGGCAAACTCCTTGTGACACTGCATTAGAATGGAATCATGAAACTTCTCCAGAACAATTTGACTCCACTTTAATCTCCTCCCACCATCCACAGCTATTAGAGGTGCCCCCATGGCCTCCTTGGTAGACTTGTTAACCTGAGGCCATTCTGTTAAGACGCATATGGCGCAGAGACAAAGGTAAAATCAACAAAAGACGAGCACCCTCACCCCATGAATGTTGGGACAGCTTATTCATTGACAATGTCGAATTCATGCAATATGGCATTAGGTTTGATTCTCTGAGGGGAAAGTTCTATGTGCAAACCAGCCTCTTGCGCACAACCCATGGCTTCTACCCCCCAAGCCTGATATCTCTGCACATATGAATATTAAAATCGACAGTTAGAAAGATATTATGGTAGCTATGCCTCCTTAAAATTATGTTGCATAATACAGACCCCAGCAGTGTTATATTGCATTTTTCCCTATGGAAAACTGCTGCATTATAAAAGTATAAGAGCAAAAGCTTACTCTTTCTACTCGAAAGCAGCATCACATGTAGGGTTTAGGAAGTCTAGAGCGAGACGACGGAGCTGCCTCAAACTCCTACTGGTCCAAAGGTTACAAGACCCCCCTTTGGCTTGTCCAACCCTAGAGGGGGTGGCTGGCACGAAGAAGGTTTTATAGCCTTCCAAGTGAAATCTACTCTCCACAGCCCAAGTTTTTCTGAAGGCATGTCAAGTCAAAGTGTTTAAAAAAGAATAACCAGTCAGGATCCTTGGTCTTGCTCACAAGCCCTGCGATGTTCACCAAGATAAAATTACACCCCTTACACTCTTTAGGTCCCGGGTCCAGAGGCCACGCCTCCCCCTGCAGTGGTGAAACGTTTATAGCCTTAGAGACAGCGCACCATCAATCACATTCCTCTAGTGAACTCAGTGGCGTGAACCTCTTTCCAAGACTTATTCCTGTGCTCACCCCAGGTCGACTCCTATTACCCACGTCTTGGAGCCGCTCCAGTGGGTAGCTGAGTTAAGGAGAAAGGTAACTCATTGGCCTATAAAAATATCCCTGCGGGAGTGCCACTTTTGTTACAACTCCTATAACTAAATTGCACAACTGTACTTAAAAACGGTTGACGATAAGAGACATGGCCACTCCATTCCAGCACACATCTACACCCCGCTCCACTTTCCTGGGGTGTTCTCCGGTGGCAGACAGCAGGCGGCAAGACTCCAGGGTTTAGGGCTGCCCCCAAAGCAAGGCCGCTCCTCCGTGTTTGTCACTCTGGCCCCCAGTCGCAGTCTGCACTCGTCGTTGAGTCAACTGAAGCTTAGGAACCAAAAAGAATCAGCTGTGGAAGCCAGCGAGTTTCATTATTGTCTGTAAATGATTTCCTGTTCCTGACTGAAACCTGGCTCAAGGAGAGCTCCACGCCGGATATCTTGAATGCTGCTCCAAGGGAGTACAGGCTAGTAAGGCAGGATAGGGTAGGCCAACTGGGGGGCGGCATCACCATAATCCATGAACCTACAATAAAATGTGAGATAAAACAAGCAGGCATAGAACATTGTGAGGCTTTCTTTTTCATGATTAGGGTAACAGAAGATACCTCCATAGCTGTTTTTTTGATATATAGTTCAATAATAAAGGAGAGGTACCCCTTGTGAAGAGTCAAGGGAATTAGGACAGTAAGACGCACAAGTTAAAAGGTTCCCTGGACCATCTACCAGAATGTTTTGTTTTAAAAGAATAACACACCTAATTTATGTATCACAGTCAAATGTTCATAAAAAAGTTTTTTTAACACCATAAATTAAAAAGCACACGAAATTCCATCAAGTAGAATAGCTGTGCTGCATAGTACATTTACAAACAATTTCACATTTAAAATACAAATAATAAACAATTATGACCCGTACAATTGGCACGACAGACTAAAAAAGTTTGATTTACAATTTATCAGTACAATTTGTACATCCTAGATTGCATATAAACACACTCCTTGCAAACACGTTTAGATGGGTTAAATAATTTTCACAATTTTTTCAAGACCATGTTATTTGTCTGTCACAGAAGGGATTTTTCTTCTCCCCTTATATTTGCAGAATGAGCTGTGGTGTGAGAAGCCTCTTATGTTGCTCTTTCCTTATTGTCAATAGGGGATCGAGGTTTTCTTTAGCGGGGTATTATTCTATTTTCTCCGCTCTCTTGCCTCTAGCCTCAAATTTAAAAATCCTTGCGAATTAGGGTCCCGAAGGTTTGATAAAATCAAGTCGAGTCTTTTAAAATGACTATCGGCTTCCTTTTTTTTATAATTCAGACTGTTCCGCTATTCTTCGGAATACTTCTGTAGTAAGTGTCGAACGGCTCGTGGCGTCTGATAACTGCCCCGCTTTCTCGTCTTGTTTCGAAATGCGACCGGATGGCGAAATCCAATCCGGTCTGTTCAAAATAGGATAGTCAGGAAAGCGGAGGCTGTAATTTGCCCCATATTTTGTCATCCCAAAAGAAGGAGAAGAACTCTGATATGTTCCTCTCAGGAAAGCAGCATATTCTCCTTGCTTCTAATGACATCTGCGTATCAATGGAGCATGATTGGATTTCGCCATAAATCTAGATAGGCAACTTATACAGACTTTTGTGGACTGAGACTTGGATTGTTAGTACTTATGAATAGACACTCATCCTTCACTTATATGGTGGCTTATAATAACGACTCAGTCCGCTTCTTTTAGGTACCTTACTCTAGATTCACTCACTTTACGAGTCATAATTGATGACTTTGCTGACTTTCTGACTATTACTTCGTTGTGTTCCATCACATATTCAGATTTCATCATCCTCTACCGAATAACTATCTTGAACAAACTCTACCGGACTGCACGCACTATAGGAAAGCCTTGAGAAAGATACTGTGAGTAACGAAATACGTGTAGGCTGCCTGTTGCATTGTTCCTTTCTGGATACATGAATGGAAGAACACACCTTGTAAAAACTGTGCTGATTGTACCAAAAACTTTTTGGAATGGACTATGTTTGTTGGAATAGGAAAGAAATCTAAAGATCAAAAACGTTTCTTTTCTTAATATTAAATTGTACAAATCACTCAGTTGTTTTGGATGTTCTCTTGGTGACTCTCTTTTTCATTGAAAACAATTTTTTAACATCTGTGGCTAATACGTGATTCCATAAAAAAGGTTATGTCTGGAAACATTTTTTGCATGGCAGCATTTGCTCACATGAATGACATATAATTTGAGTGCCGAGGTATCACCATGTGTAAAAAATACTCCTACAAAGATTTGAAACCTGTGGCATCAGACATAGTGCACTGAAATGGCTGACATTGTTCCTCTCCGGAAGTAGCTTTCAAGTGTCACAACAAACTCATTTTGAGCCCGACCTCATTCCATCTTTATGTGGGACCACTGGCTGAACAAGTGGAGCAATATGATGTGTCGATCGTGTCCTATGCAGACGACATGCAGCTGCTTGTATTGCTGTCTCAAGATAAGGACAAAGCTGCAATTTGTTTCTCCGAATATCTAGTTAATGTGGCAGAGTGGATTATCAACCACTGCCTCAGACTAAACAGGAGCAAAACGGAAGTAATGAATGTGGGTAAGGCACCTACCATCTGGTCATCCGCGTGGTGGCCGGAATCTCTAGACCAAGTACCCACCCCAAAAGCAGAAGTTAAAAACCTCAGAATGTGGTTCGATGACAAGATGACATTTGACAATCAGATTAGGAAAGTAGCTGGCAAATGCTATGGAGCCATGAGAACCCTGAGAAAGATCCTCGATCTTCTCCCTCTCATAGCAAGGAAAACAATAGTACACACTGTAATAACCTCCCAGCTGGATTATGGGAATGTACTATACCTTGGAGCGACAAAGAAAGGACTGTCCAAACTACAGAGAGTTCAAAACGTGGCAGCATGGTTCGTACTCAGTGTACCGAAAAGAGCCAACATGAAGAAAGCACTGGTAGGACTGCACTGGCTGCCAAAAGAAAAAAGAGTGCTGTTCAAGGCAATGTGCTACTGCCACCGCATTTTAGCACAAAACAGCCCAAGATACCTTCAGCCGCTACTAACCCACTATACCCCAGGACGCAATTTAAGATCCATGGGTAAAGCTCTGGTAACGCTACCAAGAATAAACAGAGCCAGAATGGGGGCTCGCTCTTTTAGGTACCTGGCAGCCAAGACCTGGAACACCCTACCAACGGCGTTGAGAACAGAGACATGTGAAAGTAGATTCTGCAAGCAACTAAAGACGTGGCTGTTTGCTAAAAGGAACTAAAAGGAAACAGGTCATTATATATCGCCTTATAGGTGTAGCAGAGTAATGTCATTCCTCCTCAGAACCCTGTTCAGATGTCTTAGCGCAGGGACACACCGCTGGTGTAACCAAGGGCTCTACAAATGGATTAAATAAATAAATCAATAAATAAATAATAAAATACAATTTGGCAGCCATGGCGCTAGTAACTCAAAGGTCACCCTTCCAAATGGACTTTGTACAATGGGTTCACATTGAAACAAGATTACCATGAATGTACCCTTAATACCCCCGGATCCCGCTATTCCAGTTACCCATTCACTTTTCTCCCCATAATTCTAAGGCGAAACATGCCCACAGTTATCTGTAAAGGCATGCTCACAGATCCACTGCAAAATATATAAACCATCATTCTTGTCTCCTCCTCACTGTCACTTGCTTTAGTGCACAAGTTAAATGAAGCAAACAGAAGCTTAGTTTCTATGAAACTCCTGCATTGAAGGTGGTTGCACTCAGCTCGAAGCCAAGGACAGGAGTTCCACAGTTTAGGACCATGAGCTTTTAGGATTCTTTTTCATTTAGTCTACATCAGCTCTGATCTATGCTTGACAACATTTGTCAGTAGGGGAACTATTAGTAAAGAAATACTTGTTTACTTACTCTTCGTTGCCTTTTTGAGCTAGTCATAAAACATCCAACCTCCTTTTAGCAAAGGTGTAAAAATTACAGTACTTTATATTTGTACTAATTGCATGTAAATATTCCCTTTTTTTACCATTGCACATGTTTTGGGGCGAATTCACAAAAGCATCTAAGACTAAGGATACATAGGAGAGTACTACAGGAATACTATTTGCCTCCATTAAAATGCTTTTGTGAACGGGCCCACAACCGGTCGATCTAAATCAAAATTCCATCAGTTAATACTTGTCTAAGTGATTTGATATCTATTTGAAACCATGATCTCCAAATGACTCTGTTTCGATTTATAGAAATTGTATAACAGTTTCATGAACAGGAAATGTAGAAAAAATTTCCATCAACTCATAGGTTTGAGTGTAGGCTATGGAGTTAAAATTGTAATATTGTGGGTAATTCAGTGCTTTCTTTGTCTGCTTTACACAAAATTAGGCAGAAATAGAAAGAGTGGCCTCAATGCCCAAATGTTCTATTGCTTTACTGACCACCAAAACATCCAATCCAAACATGCCACATGTTCATTAGATGCCAGTATCCCCTAAATCACACTCAGAGTAGGAATCAGTTAACAACTAAGGGGCTAATTTAGAGATTGGTGGCATAGGAGAGACACTGGTGGTGTTACTCACTTGCCACCAATGCTGAGGTTTAATGGCTCTATTTATAGTCAGGAAACCACTGACTAACTGCCAGTGATCCTCTGCTGGCTTCGCTGGTGGTAACCCTTGGCCCAGCAGTCTGTATGCCACAGGACTGCTGAGACATTCGCCGTAGACCTGCCCCTTTTAACATATTGTCAGACCTGTACAGTAGATAAGGAGAAATCCATTTTTAACTTCGTAAAGTATATTGAGTTAATCCTGCATGTGTGTAGGCATTAAACATACTTAATGTAAATTCAAAGTAGAAGTTGTATTCCTAGAGAGGAATAGAAAATGTAGTGCATCTATAATTAATACATGGTTATCAGGGAAATGTTTGCTTTTGATGATATAGCTCTAATTTTTTAAGTATGTATGTATATGCCATTTCTATAGCGCAAACCTGGGCAAAAGGGAGCAGATCACTGTATGCAGTCAAAGGCAAGCTTAAAGTCGGTGAGTAATAGAAGAGGAAGCTGGGTTGTGCCCGGTTAGTGCCTTCTGATGGAGTGTTGTTTAATAGGTGAGTTTTCAAATCTTGCCTACATGGAAGCATCGTTCGGACGGTTCTGATGGGTACGGGATGTTGTTCTATAAAGTTTAATAGGTGTTTAAAAGAAATGACGCCCAGTTTAAGCAATCTAGCCAGGGTTAACATTAGTATTTGACCTCATCAAAATGACAAGTGCCAAGGGCCATAGTCACTACTGGGTTGTTAGATCGTCGCCCACAACCAATTGATGGATGCATTACTCACCAGAGATGCTGCAGCCTAAGACCATCTTCTAGGAAATGGGTTTCCATAAAACTAGAGTTATATTTTTTTCTCGAAGCAGTTTTATTTTGCATCCTCTGTACAATACGCTTTTTTTCTTGTTAAGTTTTATATTTGCACTTTCCAGACGTCCTGCTCAATTCGTTTGTTTCGAACTCCTCTTTGAAAATGGTTACATGTTTTGCCCTTATTGTCACATGTTGATTATTCATCAAACGAAATGTATTTCCGTTTCCTTGGAACTGTTTGTATGTTGGTTTATTGTTGGTGGCTGGGAACTGTGCATCAACCTTATCAACTTGGCATCGATTAAGAAAACAATCACACCTTAAAGAAAATGTAGGCTGTACTCGAAATGAAAAATTTGCTCAAGATATCCACGACTCTCAGTTGACACTAACCATCTGGTTGAAACGTGAACTGAGTGGAATGTGGTTCAGATCACAAACCAGCCTCAGCAGACGTGAACTCTGCTAGTTTCCAGGATGCCCATGACATGTGGAAGAACGTACATCCATCTGCCCTGTGTAAAACAAATGAACTTGTCATACTTTGTAAAAACAATGTATAAAAAATAATAATGTTCAATGGTCAGACGACTCCTACCTAATGTTCTTTATTCATTGTGACTGCTAAATTTAAACTGAACAAAAATCATATTTTATGATATTGGCAAGCATGATAAATATGATTTTATCTTCCTTTTTTCGAAGATATCTTTAATATTAATGTGCATTTGTCGGTGTTTGTATGTATTTGTTAATATCATGCAGGTTTGTATGCTGTTCTCAGAAAGTGACTTTTCAGAGAAAAGCCCGGTAACTCTATACTTTTTTAATAGGACTTGAGGCATTGTTGTCAATCTTTACTTCAGTCCATCCTCGTCGAAATGTGTTGCCACCAGCAAAGTATATTCAAACATTCACGACCAAAAAATTCTTCCAATAATTTTAACTACGTATGTGTGATATGGGAGCCAAGTTTAGCGGTGTGTGATGGGCAAATTAAACAATTTAAGATTAACCCTGTTCCTTGCTCCTAGCACGCCCATTCTGCATCAGTTTAATAAATACGTCCAGAATAAAAGGCTTTTGAATTCGAAGGGAATTCAAGTTAATATGCATTGTGTTTTAACCTATGAAATGTTAGCTTCGGTGTAAAAATATACCCAGGTAGGAATTCCTTCAATTAGGAATTGAATAACCATGGGCGACATGCAAGACTCTCCTCCCTGTGGGGCCCAACCCTTCATAGGCCCCATTGAATCCAAGATCAATGAATATCTGTGAGATATGGGAGACCCAGGCCCCCCCCATCACATTCTGCATGGGTGCCTCATCAATTTGTGTTACGCCAACACGAATAACTAAACTACAACAAGAAAACAAAACGTAACCAGATGAGAATTTCATAAACAATCATATGGAAATACGTTTCTTCCAAAATTGTTAAAAAAAACATTATTATTCAATAGTACACCAGTAAATAGTTTTCTCTACCTATAAAGCCACCTCAAATGCGTGTTTGCAGCATGGTGGAGCCCCAGACAACCAAAACATTCTCACTCAACTCAGCTATGTGAGCTTTATTGTTGAATAACCCCAGCACAGCATTGAGCTGCTTGTAGAATCATCAGCTCCTCTAGCGCCTCCACTGCATCTCTCCCCTACATTCTCTATTCCATACTACCTCCCTATATTCTAAGATTCCCCCCAGTACGGTGTTACAGCACAGGCATGAACCATGTCATTATTCCATACTTTACCTCACAATAAAATGTTGTTCTGTAAAACATGTCTCTTCAGCTTGTAGAACTTTGTAGCTATATCTAACTTGAACTTCCAGGTCCAGACTCTCTGCTAGGGGCATTCAGTAGAAGAGTACAATAATGTTTCACAGGGATGACCTATGATATTATGGTAAAACAAACTTGTGTGGTTTATTTAATATCAAAATTATTTTACATGAGCTTGTGTTTCTCCGATAGTATCAAGAGTCTGCTCCACCGCTGCTTCTTCTCGCAGCTCCAGGATGAGGTGGTCTCCCAATAGTTCCTCAATTTTTTGGTCAATTATCTGCTAACATGGCTGCTTAACTGCCTGCATTCCGTCTTCTTTCTACAAACAACTTAAGAGTATATTTAATCTACTGTTCTCAATAGACATTTACCTACGATATGGTCCTATTTTGAAATCTCAGAGTACTGGTGACATTTTCAAGGAACTGGACATCTGGTCTTGCAATTTATGATATCACCAGAATACTGGATGGCAACGTCTAACCATGTTACACAGTTACCCATTATTTGCATAACTTGATAGCAAATTTTATTTTTGTATGCTTATTAAGCTGGCACAACTTGATATTGGAGAACAAAAGGCATATAGATACATGTATGATGATGGGGGGCTTGGTTTGATGCCGATGTAGTCGGTCCGGAACCTTGGAGCTCCGCCTTGGCTGTCCCTCAAAGCAAGTTATCCTGATGTAATACTGAGGCCCATGGCACCGCAAGATTAAGCGGAACACTGGGTACCTCTCTGGGAAAGATCTCTGAGTCCAGAAGTGCGGCAACTCAGAGCAACTGCTGTTTATTTCAACTGAGCCTGCTCACGGCGGAAAGGAACAAAATGGAGGGCGAGATAGCCGGCGGGGATCGCTGCTTCTGAAGAGCGTGAGGCCCCCAACAACTACTGAAATCCACCAACAGCAGGGGAGTAGGAGCCGGGACTCACCTGCGCAATATTTTGTGAGCCTGCAGCGGAGGGCACGTCGGACGAGCACCTTCGCACCGCCTACGCAATGTTGCCTGACCCCAAAATGGCGGAGAAGGTGGTGAAAGCTGTGCAGGGGGGCGCCCGGTAGCCCCTGAATTGATTCCACATGTCTCAGCGGAAGCTGGGGGTAAGCCTTTGTTGCCCAGGGTCCTGAGAGTCAGCACCACTGCGTGGATATCGGTGCTGGCTAGGAGAACTGCTGATTAGTAGTGCGAGAGGACGGTTGCACGAGATGCCTGTGGCCTGAAGGTGAGCAGGGCTGGCAAGGTGCGGAGAGCGCAACTAAACACCGCTGAGCCAGCTGCTGGACTGCCGGGGGACTAGGTGAGCGGCGCAGCAGGCCGCAATATAACCGGTTGCGTATTGGAGATGCTGCACTGGGACTCACTGGCTGGTGCCGGGCAGCTCCGTGCCCCGATATTTCACGGAGGAGCGAGAATAGATGCAGAGCGTTGGATGTTTCCCTGGGGGAGTTCTCTGGGTATAACAGCGTGGCACCCTTAAGGAATTGATCTGTCTCCCCTGAGACTGACTGCGGCGAGGAGGACTATAATGGTGGCCATGATTGGCGGTGCAGAGTGCTGCTCCTGGGGTGCGCTAGGACCCCGGCAATTGCTCAGTTCGGGCATTGGTGAGGAGGAACAAGCTGAACCTCACCTGCGCAATAATTGGCAGGTGGGCTGCGGCAGCGGAGAGGAGCCTGGCTGAGAGACCCCTTGTCTGGTGACATTGGAAGACAGGCACACGTGGTCTGGGGTGGATCAGCAGTGGGATCAGGCAATCAACGAGACAGACCACAGCATTGTAACAGGCTTCCAGTGACATTGCGCAGGGATCCACTGCTTGATGCCCGGCAGTCCCACAACACAAATCTTCTCTGAGGGTTGCTAGCCGACAGCTGTCAGGAGGAGGCTGGACTATGATCACTGGCCTGCCCAGCTTCACTAAATGCACCTGCGGGGGGGAGTAATGAACCCGGAGAGCTACTGCAGGAGCACGGATCTTGCCCTTGGAAACCTGCATTGGTGACAGAGGGCGCATCACAATACTGTGGAGGACAGACGGATCTGGCTGAGGTGGAAAGGTGGCAGACTGATCGATGCAATACAAGGTCAGAGCGGTGTCTGCAGCTGCGGCCTCCGGAGAGGCCGCTGCTGAAGAGGAATGGGATTTTGTACTCTCCTGACACCGCTGGCAGCAGCTGCGCATGGCTGTCACAATGGGCAAGGTGTCAAAGAAAAAAGGGTTCAAGGTGCTGAGATTGGATGCATCGGAGCAGCTCACGGAAGATGAGGATATTGACGCTGGGTGGCGGAGACGCGGATAGCCAGGGGACACTACACTGGGAGAAATTATGCAGGCCATCATGGCCTCGCGGAGGCGCTAGAGAAGAGGATGGATGCTATCGTATCAGATCTCACCCTACTGAAGGACGACTACCGGAAGCACAGAGAAAGAGTGGCGACTAACGAAACCAACATGAAAGAAATCCCGGAAACCGTGGCTGCCCTGCGACAATCTCTGCATGATGTGACGCATAGAGTCAAGGTGCTGGAAGTAAGAGCGGAGGACAGCGAAGGGGGCAATAATCTCTGCATAGTGGGAGTCCCGGAGCGTGAAGAGGGGGCGGATGTGGTCCGGTACTTGGAAACATGGCTGAGAACAGAGGTAGCGCCGGAGGGTCTCTTCCCGTTCTATGCGCTGGAGCGAGCACACAGAGTCCCGGCCCTTCGGCCTAAACCTGGAGCTCCACATCATCCAATGGCGGTGAGACTGTTACAATATCGTGACCGAGACTTTATTCTACAGAGGGCCCGAGAGCAACAGAACTTGTAGATCGGGAACAGCAGAGTGCTGATATTCCCGGACTTCACCAGGGAGGTCCAGCGCCAAAGATCATCCTTTCTGGCTGGTACACAAAAGCTCGTCAGCTCCATCTCCCCTACGCTATGCTATTTCCGGCCCGTTTGCGGGTGACTGCTGATGAGGAAACACACTTCTTTCTTACACTGCAGGTGGCATGGGATTGGCTGGAGGGGAGTGGAGGCGCGGCTGGGCGCACGCCACAGGCGGCCTCGCCCCGAGGATGGCCGGCTGGCACACCGCCGAAGCAGAGGCCTGCCTCCCCAGTGGATCGGCATCGGGAACGAGACAGTGCGGTTCAAGCAGTGGCGCCATTAGCCGTGGCGAGATCAGTCCGATTAGAAATGACACGGACATTGAGAAAAGAAGAACAGAGAACCCGAGATCAGGTAGCGCCCAAGGACTCTCGGACATGGAACTGCCGGACGTCACTCTGCAGACAGCAGATGGGATGTTTGGTTGATGGGGCTGCAGAGGATATGCGAGAACACTGGTAGGATGTCTCTTGAGATTGCTGAGCTCAGGGGCCAGTTTGATGCGGGGCAGCACCCCGGGGGATTACCCAACTAGAATACCGGGGGACCGATTGGTCGTATATTTTCTAAAGGAGGGGGGGGAATGGGGGTTCTGGTGGCATTGTGTGCGAGTCAGATGCTACCTCCTTGTTACAGTTCTTTGTATGAATACTTTAGTTTGGATGGGGACCTGTTCTTGCGTGCCTGTCCTGGGGCGTGGGAGTTGGGTAACGTTTGAAGTTTGGGAGGGATGGGGGAGGGTCAGGCTTGTCGCACAGGGTTCTTAGAAGGGAGCGTGCATGAGTTGGATCCATGGCCACCCCCATAGGACTTAAAGTTATGTCTTGGAATGTAAGGGGGATGCACACTATGGGTCGGCGGCACAAAATACATGCCTACCTAGTACGGAGAGGAGTGAAAATTGCACTACTGCAAGAAACCCATTTGACGAAGGCGGAGGGGGTGTCGCTGCAGCGTCGCTGGAGGGGGCAGGTGTTCCACACTACCTACTCAGCCTACGCCAGGTCAACGTTAATATGGGTGCGAGCAGGGGTACCATTCCAGTGTGTTGGTCAGGTGATTGATGCAGACGGCAGATTCACGGTGGTAACGGGTGGCTTGATGGGCGAGACATCACACTAGGAAGCGTATACGTCCCCAATGTTGACCAGTCTGCCTTGCTTGCACAGCTATCACAGAAACTAGCAGGGGAGCTAACGGATCCTGTTCTTCTAGGGGGGACTTTAATTGTGTGGCTGACATAAACCTGGATCGCTACCATCCTCCACTTCCTGACGCCCCCACTCATAGGGTTGCAGAGGCCAGACGAGACTGGCAATAGCGTTGGGGACTGATAGACACCTGGAGGGATCATCACCCTGGGACCGAGACTACTCATTTTTTTCAGCTGTACATGAGCTGCACATCCGGCTGGATGCAATACTCTGTTCCCTTGATGTTCGCATGACGATTACGATGAGTGAGTACCTGACTAGGACAACCTCTGATCATAACCCTCTCTTGGTGTCCATGAACTGGGTTCCCCTTAGAACGGCGATCCCTTGTTGGCGTCTCCGAACGGAAGTGTTGGAAGACCAGGCCTTCCAAACTACCATAGGTACTGCCATAGAGGAATATTTTTAGCATAACATCAATACATCTTCTAATTTGCATTCCGAGTGGGACGCATTCAAAGTAGTGATACGCGGGTGGTGTATTGGGGAAGCGGTGGGAGTTCGTAGAACACTATTGAGTGAGGTGCAGCAGACAGAGTAGCGACTCAGCGAGAAAGAAAGGGAGAGACTTGGCCGGGTGGATACACAGGAAGAGCAGCAGAGAGCAAAAGAAGAGTTGGTAACGCAAGTTGAGAGGTTGAGGTGCTTTGATTACAGGGCATATGTGACACGACCGCATGCTAAAAGGGATAAGTCTGGGGCGCTGCTAGCTTGGTTGGCAAATCCGGCGCGCAGAGGCACACCGATCCTTGAACTACGGGAAGATGGAGGGACACAACACTATGGACAGCAGGCCATTAACATGCAGTTCCTGGAATACTACACTACTTTATATCGCAGCAGGTTAGACTTTAGAGAGCTGGAGGAAGGGGACTTCCTAGATACAGATCTGCCTCAAATTGTGGCGGCAGACGCAGAGAGCTTGGGCCATCCAGTGGAGTTGGGAGAGGTCAGGAGTGCTATAAAGCATATGGCCAAGAACAAAACACTGGGTACTGATGGGTTACCATCTGAGTTCTATGTTACATATATAGATCTGATGGCCCCACAACTGGTGGCTCTTTACAACCGGTCGAAACAAAATGGATTTTTACCTAGCTCGACAAGGGAGGCAGTGATCGTACCACTCCTTAAACCGGGCAAGCCAGAGTGATAAAGATAAGATAATTTTTTATTATGTATAGTTAATTAAAACCAGTACAATCGTTACATTTAAGCAAGTTTTTAAAATGTGATAGAAAAAGTCTGTATAATTGTCGTTATCAAAGTCCGTGCGGTGAGGGGCCGAAAGAATCTGTCTTTCAGTTTTCCCTAGGCCCAAAGTTAGACCATTAGGTGCAGGAACCAGTGCTTGCCGCAGGTTGAAGATTGGGTAATCTTTGCTCTATCGTGGTGAGATACTTAACATATCTGCAGTTCAATTTTGTGTTCGCAGGGTTCAAGCATGCAAGCACAGCCTGCCTGCGCGTGCTGGTCCCTAGCTGCTTAAACTGGTCCCTTAGTAGCTGTCGGCGGGCTTGTCGGAGTTCTTCGCAAAGACAGGTCATGTGAAGTATGTCACCCGTAGCTAGATTGCAGAACGGACAGACTTCATGGCCATTGCTCCTTAGCCATGGTGGTTGATGCTCTCTGGTAGGCAAGATGCCCAGTCTGTATTTCAAAAACTTCAGTTTAGTGATTTTTGGGTAGCCCTGGCTGAAGTAAAGTTGTGGTCTCAGGGATTTGTACGTGTTCAGTGTCATCCACGCATGGTTTCTTTTAGAAAAGGCGGCCTTGTCCTCTATTAGGGAAAGAGTTTTTACGTTTTTCCAGACCGCTTTTTTAAACGGGTTGTGCCCCAGTTGCATGACCCAGAGTGAGGAAGCCTTGACAGCCCCCAATGCTGCCTTCAGGTAGGAGCGTGCTTGAGATACGTCCCTGCTTTGTATGTCTTGCCACAGCATCGCCTTAAAGGTGTCATTGGAGGCAGAGCGGAGTTTGTGGCAGCAGATAATGTAGGCTCCTTGTCTTGCAAGGTCTTGTTTTGTTAGGCCGAACTCCAGCCTTATTTGGGCGGGCGAGGTATAAGACGGAAGTGAGAACAGAGTTCTGTATGCTTTTACCTGGATGGTGTCTAGGTTCCTGGAGCCTCGCTGCCGTAGGAAATTGAGGGGAGCGTTTGACCTGAATGACTTTTCAGTATGGTGTCAGGGTTGGCCCTGCTAGTTGGTTTACAAGATTTTTCAGTGTGATGGCGATCAAGGCCCCTCTTCTTTTGGTTTCCTCCATCTGCCGAGTGAATGAGCCGTCGGTGTCGAAGATGAGCCCCAAGTATTTATATTCACGTGAAGACTCTATTTTTTGGCCGCCCAGAGTCCAGGGCTTCTGGTGTTTGTTCTTGGTATTGATCGACATCGTACGCGTTTTGCTTAGATGGATTTTTAGGTTATTTTCCATTGTGTGCATTTCGATCATCAGTTTCTGGAGGCCAATGTGTGTGTGGCTAAGTAGTACCACGTCATCCGCGTATAATAGATTACTTAGGGTTTTTCCTCCCAGCCTCGGAGAGTGGGAGTTGCATATGTCAAGTCGGCCTGATAGGTCTGCCATAAAGAGGTTAAACAAAGTCGGGGCCAGCACACACCCTTGTTTTAGCCCTTTAGTCATGCTGACTTTAGAAGACAGATGGGTCCTTCTTCCCAGCTTCACCTGCACCCAGGTGTCATAGTGAAGTAACTTCAGCATATTTAGAAGCGGTTGAGGTATGCCCCATTGTGCGAGTTTCCGCCACAGCATGCCTCTCTCAATGTTATCAAAGGCTGCGCTGAAATCGATGTAGCACAAGTGCAGAGGCATTTTTTTTTATTTAGCTCCGCAATTATCAGCGAGATAGCCAGGATGTTGGTGGTTGTTCCGGTTTTTTTCCAGAAGCCCGTCTGGTTCCATGGTATTATCTGCTTTGAATCTGCCCATGTCACAATCTCCTCTAAGATTATACCCGCAAAGCATTTGGCCTCATTATCCAGTAGGGCTATTAGACGATAGTTATCCGGGACCATTTTGTCTCCCTTTTTGTATATAGGGACAATTGTCGACCCTCTCCAGGAGTCTGGGATTCTGTTTAGGAGTCTGACTTCTGTGAATAAAGGTTGTAGTATGGTGGCCCATGCTGTGTCTTTCTCCTTGAACAGGGCTGGCGGGATGCCATTAGGGCCTGGAGCACCTTCTTTCCTGCCCTTACAAATCAGTTTTTTTATTAGTGCAGTTTGCTGGGCCGCAGATGGTACCGGGGTAAAACTGAGTTGGAATTGATCTCCCGAAGTTCTCGGCGCTGCCATGGTCGTTTCGGGTGCTTGCTCTGCGTTAGTGATTCTTTGTGCCCCTGTCGGTCCCATGGGGTCGTTGAAATGACTGCTGAGGTAGTTGATCCACTCATTTTCCCCAATGTGTTAACCGAGGTCCTTATGGTCTGGGCGTAAGATCTTGTGTACTGTTTGCCAGAGCGGGCGCTGTTGTTACTTTTGGAGTCGTATAAAAGTTTTGCCCAACCTTCGTTATCTGCGTCTTTCTTTATTTCCCATTTAGTCTGCTTATAGTCAGCCCTTTGTTTTTTCAATGTAACTCGTAGTTGTTTGTTTTGGGGCTCTGCTCTTAGCCTCTGTAGGGATAGATTTACAGCTCTTTTTTGTGAGCGTAATAGTATCCTTTGTCCTTTCTTTAGGTCAGTTCTACTGTGCTCTGTGTTATGGTTGCCTTTTGGAGCAGTCTTTCTTGCCAGTTTGTTGACCAGTGAATCTGTGTATTGCTCCCAGTGGGAAATAAACCCAACTGCATCTGGTGTGTGTGTTATTGTACAGTTGTAGGGCAGTTTCAGTCAGGGTGGTTGTGGTGGTCGGCGAGCAGTTGATTTTCCTTTGGTTGATTGTGTAAATCTCCCCCAATGTGTTGTCTGGCCTGATTGCCGTTGGCATCTTTGCTGTCAGCTGGCTTTCCTGAGGGCGGTGGTCGCTTTCCCCCTGATCCCCCATTCTGAATTCCCGGATGTATGGAAAAAGTGGCAGACTTGTGAAAGTGTAGTCCAGGATGGAACTGGTTCTGGGAGAGTAGAAAGAAGCTACTGGAGGGGAGTCAGTCTGAAAGCGCCCAAAGGTTTTGATGTTCTAAGTCTTGGAGAAGACCGTTGTTATGACACTTTCTCTGCTCTGAACCGGAACTTTGTGCTGGTATGCTGTAAATTTTATTAAGAGCCAGAGCTTCATCTTCTGTTGACGAGCCAAGTAGGTTTTGGTTGCCCCTGACAAAAAGAGAAGTGGTTCTCCAGTTGGGTCACGTGCTCCGCAAGTTGGTTCAAGATGTTCTTTGAGTCTTTGGCTTTGTTTTTGGGATGAACATATGCGTTGACAAAGCAGACTTCTTCCTCTTTGGTGCCCAGCTGAAGCTTGATCTTTACTGATAAGGTTGAGGATGTCAATGAAACCAGTTGGACCGCTGAGGCTATTGATGTGGTGGATACATATGTTGCCAAGCCTCCTGATTGATGTCCAAATTTGTTGGTTCTGGCCGCCGCAGTTGTAAAGCAGGAGAAACCCGGGATATGTTTTGTGCTTGAGAGCCAGGTTTCCTGCAACATTACAATATCAAATTGGGAGATATACTTTATGAAGTCCGAGTCATCTATTTTTGTGGCTAGGTCATTTATATTCCAGGAGCAGATGCCAAAAGGTGGCACCCTTCCTCTGATGCCTTCTCCCGATTGTTGGAAGCGTCATACCTCTTCGGGGCATGTAAAAATCATTCGGGACAATGTTCTTCTTAATAGTGGGTGGTTTGAGTGAGAAGTCTTCCTTATACTTTCTTCTACCCATTCCCCCGTGCTGCGTGGGTACTTATTTGGCGCGCAGTCTCGCTGGGGATTGGCATTGGTAAGTGTGCAAGGCTGATAATTCCTTGGGGCTGAGTTGTGACTGCTTATTGAAAACGCTGGCTCCAAGCCGGTTGTCATTGGCGGCCTATCCATTGGTAGCTGCCGAGTATTGTACTCCCTTTTTGTCTGTGATCTTCCCAACGCACCCCTTAGTACATTGCAGGTGTTGGCCTGTTGCGTCGCTGGTTCAGAGATGTTTCTTCTGCGAAGTGGCGAGGGGTAGGCTGGTCTTTGTAGTGGAATAAGCTTGATGCCCCAGTTCTTGAATTGAGCTGCTTCTGATGCAATTAGGTCAACAATGTCGCTAGAGGACCAAGTCGTCCTGGTCACCTACTGGCTATTGGCATTCAGGGGGGACAGGAATTCTACCGAAAGTAGGTCATTGGAGTTTAGGCCCCCCTGGGTGGGGACGCATTTCAGCAGTTTGAGAATGTTCCTCTGTTCAGCACGTCCTGCTGCCCTTTCGATGTGTATTCCTGGTGGAAGACGAGGATCTCAGTTAGATGTGTTTTACTACCATCTGCCTTCCGTTTTGCGTGTGCAGCATGGACGTGGGCTGCTACACCAAGGTCGGACGGGGCTTTGTGCATTGCTGGGTTTCTACTGTCACCTAGCGTGTTGGAGCTATGGGTTGGTGCTTCAGTTGGTGTTGGTTGCATGAATGTTGTTTGCGTCTCTCGTGGCCAGATTGACTTTGAGTGCTCAGATTGGCTCTGAGCAGAGTGAATAATCGCAGTTGTCATAGGTATGGCCCTGAGTTGGTCGTCTTGCGTTTGGCTTGACATATGGCCTGTAGGTATTTCCCTTGCCCCCTCCTTGGTGATCAGTGGGATGGATTTTTTTACCACTGCTGAGGTTTGATGGGCCTGATTGGCACGCTTGGCGGGGGTGGCCGTTTGATACGAGGCTTCCCTGGTTGTCGTTGTCAGGGCTGTCGCTTGGCGTTCAGTATCCGGCTCCTGCTTTGCGAGGAGCACAATGGAATGTGTATGCTGGCTAGTACTTGTCGCTGGTGTTATATGGATATCTAAATGTCCGAGGGAATTGGCGGTCAGTTTGACTTGGGGCCCTTGGCCTGCCTGATGCAGCTGGTTGCTGATTGTGTTTTGTGGTTGGGTGGGTTAGGCTGGTAGCTACTGGAGTTTCCCCTTCTGAGGGGTTGACCGTGCGTTTTGCGGTAGTACTAGAGAATATAGGGAAGAGTTTTGTTGTAGTTGTCGGCAGATTTTGCTTGCGTCCTTTTCTTTTTTGTTGTCGTTGTTGTTTTGCGTTACGTTTTTTTGGGGACTCCAATCTCTTCTGGATGGATTCCTCCTTTGCGGAGAGTTCTTGGCCGTTTGAGTTTGTGTCAGGTGGGTTGCTGCTGATGTTGCCTTCTGCAGAGTTAGTGATATCCTTCTCTTTGGTAGCTTTACCTCTGTGCAGCGTCTTTATGTCCCCTATTAGATCGGTTCACATTGAAGGCAGTGTGGCTAGTTTATCTACTGCCTGATTGCAGTTGCAGCTTAAGTAGGTTTCCGATTGGGCTCTTTGTATCATGTTGTTCAAATTGCCTAACTTGTCGTCAATCCCCGCAGTGAAAACTGCCAGTGTATTTAGGAGGTTAAGTTGAAGATCCATTTTGTCCGATTGGTAATCTAGGGCTTCTACGGCTAGCTGAATTGTGTTTAAGAGAGAGGTCCAGGCTCCGGTGTTGTGATCTTTTCCCTGCTCTCTCTCATTTGCAGATTGGAGTTACGCATTTGTAGCAGTGTTGGTGATGTTATCAACCAGAGATGAGTTGGGGGAGAGCGAGTCATTGTGCTCTAGGTTGTTGATTTCTAACCTATCGTCTCGCCCTTGTACATTCGGGTAGGACGGTGTAACCCTGGATTCAGCTTCCCGGCTGGTGTTATGTTGACTGGAGTTGTGTAGTCTGAGTGCCGCGCTCCATGCCGCACTGCACAGGGAACTTTGGGCTGAGGCATGGTTGCCCAGTTCTATATGTGGTGAGGCACCTATGCCAGCCGAGTGGGCTTTAATGGGAGTACTGTGGTTGGGACTTCTAAGGTGTCCGCCCTGGTCTGATCGGATAACCTCGGGAGTGGCCGGAGTTTGGATCTTTGTCGTTGTTGACGGCTGTGTATCAGCCCCTGCTTCCCCCATACTTGAGAAACTGTCTGGGGGGGGTCCTGATTGCTGAGTTTGTCTGCTTCTTCCGCCTCAGATGTAGAAGTTGTAATCTCCTCTGGTGGGGGTCTTGGTGTGCAACTGACTAAGTATGCTAGTTGCTGTTTGCAGGTAGAGTCAGCTGGCTTTCCTAATGCAGATGAGTACACTAGGTGCTCGTGTGATTCGCTTGCACTTGAGGATTTGTGCTTTAGGGGCTTGCTTTGATGAGGATCAGCCGTGACCGTGGGGGTTCCCTGGGCCAGGGTACTTGTGGTACTTGTGGTAGTTTTGCGTTGTGGTGCGCATTTTTCCAGCAGCGGTAGAGGTGACAGTTGCGTTTGCAGCCCCTGGAGGTGCTTGTTGCTCGAGAAGATGGCTGAGCCTGCGTCCTTTAGGAACTCGAACTTTGAATAGATTTTAGGTTGATGGAGCTTTAACCTAGTAAGAGGCTCGGTAGCCTGTGGCACTTGGAGCAGGGCCCTTGGGTGCCCCTGATTTGGTGTAGTGTTGGCCGGACCGGTTGATAACTCAGTTAGGGAGAGAAGATTCTGCTCCATTTTGGGGGTTGTTGGGCCATCAGTGTCAGTTTTCTTGTTTCCCTTTTTTGTCTTTACTTTTTTACTTGGAATAAACTCTGGTCAAGTCAAGTCAAGTCAGAGAATTTATATAGCGCACTACCTACCCAGAGGGTCTCAAGGCGCTTAGAAATGGGAGGAGGATTACTTGTCAAATATCCACGTTTTAAGTTGCTTTCTGAATGCTAGGTGGTTCTGGGTGAGGCGAAGGTAAGCGGGGAGTGAGTTCCATGTTTTAGCAGCCAGGTAAGAGAATGATCTGCCTCCCATGGTGGTCTTGTTGATGCGAGGTACAGTGGCGAGGGCTTGGCTGGAAGAGCGAAGTTGGCGGGAGGGGGTGTAGAAGGATAGTCGTGAGTTGAGGCATTCTGGTCCGATGTCGTAGAGTGATTTGTGTGCGTGGGTTAGCAGTCGGAAGGTGATTCTCTTATTGACGGGTAGCCAGTGGAGGTCTTTCAGGTAACCAGAGATGTGTTCGTTGCGCGGGATGTCTAATATGATCCTGGCTGAGGCGTTTTGGATTCGTTGGAGTTTCTTCTGGAGTTTAGCGGACGTACCTGCGTAGAGGGTGTTTCCGTAGTCCAGACGGCTCGTGACTAGAGCATGGGTGACTGTTTTCCTTGTTTCGGTGGGGATCCAGCGAAATGTTTTTCTGAGCATGCGAAGAATGTTGAAGCAGGATGAGGTAACGGCGCTGACTTGTTTGTTCATTGAGAGTGAAGAATCCAGGATGACGCCTAGGTTCCATGCGTGGTCTGTCGGGATGGGTGCTTTTCCAAGGGCTTCCGGCCACCAAGAGTCGTCCCATGCAGAGGGGGATGTACCTAAGATGAGGACTTCTGTTTTGTCTGAGTTCAGTTTCAGACGGCTTTGTTTCATCCATTCGGCAACTTCTTTCATTCCTGGTGAGCCCCTGATCTTTCCAGACCTCATTCCGCTCTGCCCTCTTGGTATCTCACTGCGGCCCCCCGCGCTTGCTTGAGTGTTGCAATGTCGGGTGATGTTTGGTGATGATTTTGATGATTCGATAATTGGACGATGATGGTGATGAAGCAATCCGAGAACGGGGGCCTTGCCCCTGTTTCTGCACCCCTGTTACTGCGCCCCCTCTGGCTGTTACAAGTGGGCCGGGTCGGGGGTTTCGGAGATGTCGCTGGAGGGGGTACCTGGTTCGCTTGCGAGCGGAGCACGCCGGGAGGGCCCCTGGACAGTCGGACCTGGTCAGACTACCTGTCGGCCCAGCCTCGGGGCTCTTACTTCGCGACCGCCTCTATCGGCTGTCGCGCTCACATCTCTCCCCCCCTCCGGGATCCTGCGGTGCTGTGTGAGCGTATTGCTCAATCAGTTGCCTTGCTTCTGTCTCAACAGCACGTTGCCTCCTTGCTGCCAAACTGGTAAACAGAAGATATGGGGCCTGTGGAGTATATCAGGCAGCAAGACTGTGGGGTGGTGGGGCAGAAAGGCAGAGAGGCAGCCTGACCCCCCCCCCGTTGGCGGTAGGAATGTTTCCTAGTGGTTAGAGGCTGAGGCAGATTGAAAGAGGGGGCCGACCTCACAGCCCCTCACAGCCCGTCACAGCTTCGTCACTCGGCAATAGCACTCAGCAGTGGCCCCTCCCCCCACCACACCTATCAAGTTCTGTCCGGTGCAGTGCGGGTGCTGGTCGGGGATAGCAGTAGATGCAGATGGAGGTGCAAGTGCAGTTGCTGGCGTAGGTGGCGATGCGGGTTGCCTCTGTGGTGCTTGCTCAGCACGGGTGCAGGAGCGGGTCTGTGCCGCTTTCCCCCCCCCCCCAGGTTGGGAGATGGGAGAAGGGAGAGTGGGCGGAGAGGGTGCGGATGCGGGTACAGGCGTGCAACTAGCCTCCTACGGCACCGGGTTACCTCCTCAGCCTGGAGCGCTGTGGGGAAGTTGTAGCGATTATCCCGGTCCGAGGCTCACCCCTCGTAGCAGCTTGGTCCGAATGGCGTCTGGCCAGCGTTTCAGTCAGCTCTCTGGTGTTCTCTAGCGGCGGACAGAGTGGGACCGCACAGCATATCGCCCCCTGGCGATGTTAAATATTGACTACCAGATCTTGAGCAGTATCTTGGCCAGCCGCCTGATGGCACACATGACAACTCTGGTGCATGGGGACCAGGCTGGGTTCATTCCTACCCGGAACACGGCCATGAATATACAGAGACTGTGCCAATTGCTGCACGAAACGGCGGCAGAGGGAGAGGAGACATGTGTACTATCGATAGACATTGAAAAAGCCTTTGATAGCTTAGAGTGGCCATATCTGTTTAGGATGTTGAGGGCGTTTGGCTTAGGCGAAGATTCAGTATAATCGCTCGATGGCCAGGGTTTGAACGGGAGGGGCAATCTCGCGGCTTGTGATGTAGGTAGGGGGACGAGACAGGGCTGCCCGCTGTCTCCCCTCCTGTTCGCCCTGGCAATGGAGTCCCTGGCCGTCCGTGCAAGGATGGGGAGGCACTACAGGGGCTTAGAGGGGATGGGTCAGATGCACTACATTGCCCTATATGTTGATGATTGGTTAATGTTCCTTGCCAATGCTGCCGGCAAGTTACGGAGTGCTCGCGAATTACTGGAGAGCCTGGGGCGAGTGGCAGTGCTGAAAGTCAATTGGACTAAGACATGTCTATTCCCGGTGCGAGGGGGTTAAAGTGATCCTCCCGAGGGGCTAGATGTGCGTTGGGAAGGCAGATGCTTGCCTTATTTGGGGCTCAGAATTTATCATGAGGCTGCTGATTTATTTGAGGACAACGTAGGGTGAACTGCCAAGAGTAATTTTGATTTCTGGGGGTCTCTGCCTCGGTCGGTTGCGAGACGAGTGGCATTGCTAAAAATGATAACCCTGCCTCGTCTGCTTTATTACTTCGGTACACTACCAATATGGGTGGCTGGGAAATAGTTTGCCCAATTACGCTCAATGGTTTACAAGTTTTCTGTGGGGCTCAGGGAGGTGTAGAGTGGCTCTGAATACCATGATGCATCCTAGACAGGAAGGGGGCTTTGCAGTACCTGATTTTGAGGCATATTATCACACGGCCCATTTCCAGTGGTTCAGGCAGTGGCTGGCGGGGAAGCTGGGAGTGGAGGTGGACCAGTGAAGTAGGGACTTGAGACTTCGCCACCTGACTAGGATTTTGTTCCAGCTTCCGATGCGCGAAAGAGAGGTGCCTAGAGATTTATGGGTGCTGCAGCAATGCTGGAGTAGGGCCCTAAGTCGAAATAAAGCAGGCCACGCGTATGCGCCTGAGATTCCAGTGTGGCTCCGTGAGGAGCTGCCTCATGGGGGGGACTGGCAGAGATTGTGGGAGTGGGAGGAACTGGAGATCTCCACCATTGGGGATCTGTACGAGGATGGCACCCTCTTACCATTTCAGGACCTCATGGAGAGACATGAACTGCATGCCCAGGATTTCCTCTTGCATGCGGCATTGACGGCTGCAGTGCGTCGGGATTGGAAAAAGAGAATGGAGAAACCAAAAACCTTCCTCCCTTGCCAGTATGTGGTCAGTTCTGTGGGTAAAATTAAGGGTGTGACTTGCCTGTATAGGAGACTGACACAGGGATCCGGGGCTCCCTTAGAGGGGCTGCACACTAAATGGGAGGCGGACCTGGGGTTGCCAATAGAGGCAAAGCTGTGGGAGATGCTGCTGGAAAGAGCATGGAAATGCTCCCAGAAGGCGAGATTCAAGCGAATACAATTCTATGTGTTTCATCGGGCGTACCTTACCCATCACAAAATCAATGAATTTTTCGGCTCCCACACTGCTTTCCCACGATGCAGGCTGGAAAATGCAGCGTTCATACACATGTTCCGGGATTGCCCACTACTCTGCGGGTTTTGGGAGGAGGTCCTGACCAGGCTGAAAGAGGTGACCGAATGGGAGCTGCAGTTAACTCTAGGTGTTTGCCTGTTACATTGGATCCCCCACACTGCCCGTAATAAAACCACCAGCAAATTTCTGGACTTGGGCTTAGTCCTAGCTAAAAGGGAAATTACCAGCCATTGGAAGGCGATCACTGCCCCCAACACTGCACGATGGCTGTGGGAACTCATAAAATGGGCGGACTACGAGGGGACCCTCCGGCTTCAGATGGCTCGGAGAACTGACAATGATAAATTACTGGACACAGCGAGGGCCTGGGTGGCATTGGTGGATTTCCTTAAAACCCCGACTGATGACGACGGCTGATCTCCCCGTGAGTGAGGGACCCCCTTCACTACATGGGAACGCAACCACAGGTGTAAGGGTGGGGATGTCAAATGGGGGGACGATTAATGTGGGTGCACCTTACTAGATGGGGCATTGATTAATGCCATAGGGAATCCAACAAAGTGTCAGGAAAGCATATTGTGCAACAATTGTGCTGTTAGGGAGAGCGAGATATCTGAGGGGAGGGGGAAGGAGGGGCTATTGGGGGGGACCAGGGAAGGGGGGGAATGTGTTTTTGGTTGTCTGGTAAGATGGATTGGTAAGGACGATGTAAGCATACTCCTAGGGTAGCAAGGATTGGCCCTCAGGGCTGCACCACAAGTCGGAATGGATAAGTCTCCTGCAACCGATGAACAATTCTCCTTGTGAAGCCGAAGATGAAGAGGTGGACGATCTAGCACGATGCAGGACTATGATTTGTTGTAAGCCCACGGGGTTGCTGGAGTGCTGGCCTACACATGTTGTTCACGAGAACATGAGAATGCTGTATGTGTGAGAACTGAGAAAAATGAATAAAATCTGTTTAAAAAAAATAATAGATACACGAATGACTGCCAAAGTGGGGAAAAACTGTGAAAGTAATGAAAAGGGGCCCACTAATGTTTTTTTATTCACCAATATGATGGAAATTCCCATTGAAAATGTTTGTGTGTAATCTAACTCTGAAACCATTAGGTGAATGATCACAAAATGTTAAAGGTGTGGTGATTTTTCAGTCGTTAGATGCCTTTTCTTGGTTTGGAGTAAATTCATTCAGCGGTTTTTAACATATAAGCCAAAATGCAAGGTACTTGTGCATATGCCTAAGTATGTATATTTGTTCCAAAAGTCTTGGAACACCAGACATTTGTGCATGTATATTATAAAAAAGAGAAAATAATTTACTGAGCATAGCATATTGTAGAACAATAAAAGATACGCATAATGGGATCATGATAACACATCCTCTGATAAGCGTAACTCCTCAAACATATGGTGTTTGATTTGAAACAAAGCCCTTGCCAGGATTGTTATTATTCACAAGCAGAAGTGAAACTACGCACAAGGGATAGGCAGCATTCATACCTAAGCTGGTGTGTCTGAATGCCTTTCCTTAGATGACCACATTTGCAAATTTCCTGGTGCACACATTAGTACAATGGAAAGTGGAGAGGTTAACTTTTAACCAGCCAATGTACACTATATTTGCTCTATTGAAATAAACTAAGACTGGAGGCACCCCCCAAAAAAATGCAGCTTCATTTAGTTACAAATATATTATTCTCAATATATGAAATTTCTTTCTTACATTTTAAAAAGTATTTTTTTATTCAATTCGTCTACACCTAATTCCTAATCAAATCTATTGAAGTGATGCTTAAATTGATTATGATACATTTTTTAAACATCAAACTATCAGTATATTAACAAAGAAATAATACATTAAAATTAGTTCTCAAAGAGTAAACAAATACTTTAGATTGTGGTAGCTTCCAAAAGTTCAAAAGCATGAAATATAAATTAAACAAGCCTTTGCAATGCAATAGGTCTCGCATTTACGCGAGTTTGAGCTATTCACATTACAAATAACAATGCCTTTTATTTTTGTTTTTGTCTTTAAAACTTAAGTAAAAGGCATTGTTATTTACAATGCCAATAGCTTAAACTTGCATAAATGCGAGACCTATTGCATTGCAATGCTTGTGTTAAATACATCCTCGTGCCTACAATTAATGAACGGATTGATAACATTTAGCGTGAAATGCTGGATTTACTTTCACTTAATTATGCATAACTTTGATGAAATTTCACATAATTACGCATAAACTAATTACGCAAATTTTGTACGCCCGTAGTTATAATCCCTCTACTGACCCAGGAATGATACAAAAGACTAGGAAAGCACAGATCTGGAGCTGTATTTACAACCTCCTCGTATTAAATATGATATTCATTCTCTTTATCTAGCCACTTCCTCTTATCTCCACCCATCCACACGCCCCCCCCCCCCCCCACTTGCACTACAATGCTTGTATGTTTATCTCTCATTGTTTTTTGTAAAGTGATTTAACGCCGGTCTGCATATAAACGATTAAATAAATAAATACCACACTTCTGCCTTTTCTAAGCACTGTATATACCTGGTGTTACAATGGAAGCAGGATACATAGATTGATGGATATATTTTTACTCAGTCACATTTACTGTGATCGAGAGAATTCACTTAAAGTCACACAAAACTGAAAGTTATTAATGTGCATCTGGTGCAAGAAACATGTTCAAAGGTTCACTTTAAAGTCTAATTACGGTAGGGATAATGCAGCCTTTTATCCTTCCAGGGCTGATACAATAAGCACAGTTGAGCTAGTAATAACGTCTACATTTCAAGCGTCTGTGCACACTCCGGTTTCTGAAGCCCCGATTTAGTCATTAATCTGCCAATTGAATAGAAAACACATGCCAAGAGGGAGAACTTGTGCATGGTTCAATTTTCAGTGTGCAAATCAAACAGATTATGAAGTGCTGCCCCCGCCTTTGACTCTCTCGGTAGGGTGGGCCTACGGTGAAGCGCTGCAGCTCATCAGCAGAGTGTAGAGCTTGCACAGGTCCTTGAGCTGCGGCCCGCCACTGCCCCCCCCCCCCCCCTACTCAAAGTCTGGTGCCCGGGGCTCTGCCCAGGACACAGATCCAGGGTGGGCACCGCTGACATTACATCTATGTATGAGCTGAAGTCTATGGCACTTTAATCGTAGATGGCGGTGGCTGCGGTCATCTTGGCCAGGGTGCCCCGCCACGCTCCTTGTCCTCCTCGGTTTAAAATTAAGAAAAACAAGAAGGGTTCGGGTCGGTAGTGAAATGCACCCAACAGAACAGATGACCTCCAAATGCCTATGATAATGAGCAGCAAAAAGACGGACCGCACTGAAAGAGGATAGCGCTGAAAGTGAATTAAAAGAGTGCTTACCAACTTTTAAAGGACACCCTGTAACACCCCAAGTAAAAAATCCAGTCCGGGTGGCCCGTCAGAGAAGGAGACAGGGCGGCAACCAAGAAGCCTTGTTTTCAATGGGAAGCCAGCATTTAGCATAAACACTGATGCCAGCCAATGGGAATGAAGGACGGGGATTCATGCCCCTTTCTGAAATCTACCCTAATCATTATAAGTCTCGCAGATCGAGGAGCGCATGCGCGCTCCAGCGCTAGGTCTGCAAGACCTAAAAATGACCAGTCAACACGCATTTTCATGGCTGTAATGAGGTAAGAAATAAAAATACTTTATAACTCAACACTCCTATGACTCATAATTAAACCATGTTCATTGTGTCTTAGACGTTCAAATAAAAGACACTATATTTGCTCTATTGAAATAAACTAAGACTGGAGGCACCCCGCAAAAAAATGCAGCTTCTTTGAGTTACAAATATATTATTCTCAATACATTTCTTTCTTTCATTTTAATAAATATGTTTCTATTCAGTTCAGTTTCAATAAACTTTATTTCGGTCAATATGACCTAAAAAGTACAAACGCAATACATAACAGTACGTTGCAATGCATTTAAATTTACATCAGTAATCAATAAAAAACAGTTGTGGACATTATTGGCACACGTATGGTGAATATTCAATTAAAAATGCCTGCAATTCTAATTCATACACAGGGGGAGGGCGAGAAAAAATTGGAATCGCAGAGGTTCATTCAAGGCAGCGAACAAGGATTCACCTTTGGAAAATTCATAATGCAAATAAATAAATAATTTACATAAAAAGGAATTCTAAAAAGATGACCAAAATTGTTAAAAACGAGTCCTAATTTTAAAATCAGCAGCGAGAACCACCAGTAAATGTTTTTCCTCACTGTTTAATAGTGATAGCAGGACTACTTCATATCAGGCCATAAACATATCCTAGCTCATAATTAAGGTGTTTTAATGAGACTCCTGCAAGTACACCACATAGCAAATCGAAAACCTCCCACTGAGCAAACAATCGGGGTACTGAAATCTTTTTTCAGTATCCTGAAAGCCTCAGAGCAACGTCTAGTACCAAGGTTCCTAAAAATCTTCACCAGCCATCGTTTTCTTGCCTTATGATAGCCTGGGAATCTAAAAAACACGTGGAGTACCGACTCTTCGGGGCAGTCACATGCCGGGCACCACAGAGCCTGCAAACCCCCCCCACTTGTGAGTAAAACAGCGAAGTGGCTAGACCCCATGCCTAAACTGGAGATAGAGCTTTCTAGCAGCAGCCGGCTTAATATCATCTAGAGCCAGTTCAAAGCTAAAACTGTCTTTGATATCTAAAAAGGCTGAGGTTACCTTGCCTACTCGGGGGCAACTGTGAAGCAGTGCCATTTTAAACTCTTCATAAAAGGCCTTTAGTGCTTTCCTCGGGAGTGAGGAGCAGGCAGACTCTGTATCAGCCCAGAGTTCGCCCAGCCCCATACTGACCAGCGCAAGCTTTATGTACGCGAGCCACAGGAGTTTAACAGCCCCCCTTACGTTCATTACTTCTTTTGTTTCCTCCCTGTAGGAAAAAAGCTCTGGGGTGACCCACAGGTGATGCCAGTATAATGAAGGTTTAAAACTGCATCAGCAATTGCCATAAGACCCAGGTCTAATCGGAGTGGAATTAACGGTGTACTCCGTGGGAGCTTTAGCACCTGTATCAGGAAGTTGTTTTCTACCTGCGTTAAATTCTCGGTACTTGTGTAGCCCCAAAGTCCTGCAACTTATAACACCCCTCCCCGGGCTTGGGCCTTATATATATCCATGGCTGGACTCACTGGTTTATGGCTAGACTTACAGAAGACCTTCATAATACCACCCGATGATTGTGATAGTTTTTATGATGATTTTTTAATTTGTGCCCCCAATCCACAGTTTTGGTGATTGTGATGCCGAGATAATCAAAAGAGGAAACTCTTTCGAGTGGTTTACCATTTAGAGACGGGTTTACTCGTGTGCTTTTGAGGCTATTGAACGCCATAAATTTGGTTTTATGTCAATTAATTTCTATTCCTCGTTCATTAGAGAAAACTACAAATTTATTGAGTACCCTCTGGATCCCCATGGGTGATTTAGATACTAATAAAGTATCATCGGCAAACATCATTGCTGGGATTTTTTGAGAGGCTAACTTGGGAGCATCGAGGTCTTTCTCAGCTGATAAATAATTTATCAGGCCATTAATGTAGAGACTGAAGAGAGTGGGGGCGAGCACACAGCCCTGGCGAACACCACGTTTGATCAGGATGGGAGCAGTTAACTTTCCATCCTTGTCAAACCTGATTTGAGGGAAGTTATCCTCGTGTAGCCGCTTAATGAGATGGGTAAGATATGTTGGAATCCCCATCTCGTGCAGGACTGTCCAAAGTTTTTCCCTTGAGACCAAATACAAGGCTGACCTCAGGTCTACAAATACTAAATAGAGGCTGCCACCCTCTAGACACACGGTCTTCCAATATAATAATTGAAGCCTGAGCATTTTGTCCAAAGTGGACAGTTTTTCCCTGAACCCCGCCTGTAAAGGTGATAATATCTCCTGTTTCTGCATCCATGTTTGCAACCAGAGCAGCAATACACGCGCAAAGATTTTTTGCGTGATGTCTATCAGGCTAATTGGCCTATAGTTAATTGGTAAAAGTGGTGAGCCTTTTTTAAAGATGGGAATTATTTCTGCTCCAATCCAACTGTGGGGAATCTTCATGCCCAGTAGTATGGCATTAAATAGCCCGCAGAGATATGGAGCTCAGACAGTTGGTTCACTGCGGAAGAGGTCCCCGGGGATTTTATCTAATCCAGGTGCTTTGCCAGGGGCATTTTGTACTAATGCTCCCTTGATTTCCATTAGACTTATACGAAGGCTCTCATCGAAGGGTTATTTTGTTTCCCTCAGTTCGGGAGATTGGTGGATCCCCATAGAACATCCCTCAGATATCTCATCATTAAATATTTCTGCCTTAGAATAGAGAGATTCCAAGTGTTCCCGCCAGACTTCTTCGTCCAAGTTTTAAATCTACCTGAGGATTAACACCAGAACTACCAGAATTAACAACTTTCCAGAATATCCTCATGTCCCTGGACCCCAAAGGGATTCTCAAGCATCCCACGTTTCCATTTTCCACTCTTTTTTGGCTTCAAAGATGGCTGCTTTATAAGCCGTCCTAGCAAATTTAATTCTCAATTGATCATTAGCCTTGACAGCTGATACCTATGATCTTTTGGCTTTCCGGCATTGATCGTTATACCATGGGTGTGGGGGTGTCCTGCTAGGTTGCTTTGTTATTTTGGGATAGAAGAAGTCCAATGTGACTTCTCCTAATCGAGCATGGTTCATTGTGACCAACTCAGAATCTATACCTGCTCCATTATGTGTTATTAAATTGGATGCCGTCCGAAGCACCGTGATCAGGGCTTCATACAAAGTACTTAGTTTATCTTGCGATTGGCTGAGAGCGGACCATCGCACTCTTCGCCTACAATTGGAAAGCGTCAATCTGGCATCAATAGTGTTATCTAAATTTGTAGCGCTGCTAGGATTAAACTCCTTTAATTCAAGAACTAATGCATGGTGGTCACTATCTAGCCTTTGCACAACCCTAAAATCAATTAACCTATACAGGATTTGGAGTCAATTAAAATGTAGTCTAATAGAGAGTCACTGTCATTTCTATGGAAGTTATAACTATTTGATGTTTCGGACAGCGTTCTGCCATTGCAGACTCTTAGGGAGTGGTCCAAGACGAGGCAGTTCATCTGAATCACAAGAGGGGTCCATTTTTTAACGGGTAGACATCTAGTCTCCCGGATTGCCCAGAAGTTATCCTCGTCATGTAGGCTATCCAACAGCATTCCCTCTAGTGGCTCAAACTGACAATTGAAATCCCCTCCAAAGATCACCACATTATTTTCAGTAATGGTACCCAAAAACGTAGTTAGTTCTTCCAATGTAGTAGACTCCTTTCCCAGGACCATAGGTCTAGAATACATATTTAAAAGAACAACAGAGATGCTCAAAGGAAACTGGAGTAAGACACATAAGATATCATTAGACTACTACCATGGCTGCTACAACCATGGCTACTTGTTTGGAATTCATATTTGAACGCTTCCTATTTCCTCATTCAAAATCGATCATCAATTCGGAGTAATATAATATACAAAAGACACTTTTCTCTTGCATATCAGAAATGAGAGCGGGAGATGAGCCTATGACCACAAACATACTATAGTTAATAATTTCTATAACACCCCTATTCTGCATCATAAATAATTATTCAAATGTCCTCCTCAAATCTCCACATGAAATATGTAAACCAGGGACTTCATCTCCTCACAGTCCTTTCTAAACAATAAACTTTGTACTTTCACAATTCTTGCTACGCAGTTAAATCTCATACGTTAAAGTCATATTTTGCATGTGTTGAGGTTCATTTGCTCAGGATCAATAAGTAATCCGACCCACTTCTTCGGATCTACTTCTTACACATCCACTGAATTCCACCTTTTTCCTAGAATTTTGGTCAGAATTCCATAATTTCCATCAATAAACCATATGCACTACACGTGAAACAAAAAAAAGGCAAATAAACATATAATCACAAATAAAATCATAAATAAAATCTAGCTTAATTCATACCAGAATGTAATAAGCCACGGAATAAAAGATTCATAACTAGGGCAACACTCAGTTTAAACATCAAACACTCAATACTGAAAGAGTTCCATACTGTGACAAAAAGTACCATATTAAATCAACAATCACCCAGATCCACCTTCACCCTTAAAGTCTAGTTCGTTAAAACCAAAAGTGAAAGCCTGTGAAACCATGCACATGCAGTGTTATAGCCCATCTTAACCACACCAAAAGATCACAAAACCGACATACTACCTTACAAATTCATATTCTCAAAGACTATCTTCCACTTAAAATAAAGTCAATACCATTCCTCAGTCAAAACATCCCCATGACAAAGTATTCTTCTTTCACAAAGAAAAAAATATATATTTTCGAAATAAACAATTACACATAGCTCCACTGAATCAACCCCTTAATCCCAGGTTTACCATCACATAACTTGCAGTTTTCCAGCAAAAAATATAAATAAAAGAAGATAAACAAACATTGCTCATAGTTTGAATACTGGAGGGACCAATCTGAGCATCCTAAAACACCTGCGTTACACAGACCCTCAACAGCAGCAACTAAACCAACTCTCCACTATAATCAGTCATGATGGGCGGAAGTACTTATTATGAAAACACTAGACAATCATATATTCCGAAACAAAATGGCAGTCAGGCAGACTTGAAAATGCTCCAGAGTGAGTTTGTGCCACTGTCTGCGCCACCTCTAATTCACCTAGGTGGGGCAGACAGTAGCACAAACTCACTCTGGAGCATTTTCAAGATTTCTTTCCTATCCCGCAGAATCTTTATTCAGACAACATCGAGGTATGGCAGGCCGGTTTTAATTCTACTATTAAAGCCACTATTGACTGTCTAGTCCCACTGAAACAATATTCCAGCGTAACTAGACGTCCCCAGACAGCATGGTTTTCCCCAAACCGCCGGACAGAAAAGAACCTCTGTAAAAATTTGGAACAACACTGGTGCCATTCGCACGATTGTCAGGATAAAGAAAGATAGAAACTTGCACTGGCCCAATACCATAAGAACATTAATATTGCTCGCCGATCCCACATAGAGATGCAACTTGAAAAGGCGGGGAACGCCCCCAAAGTTCTTTATCAGATCTTAAAAACTTTCACCAATCCCAAGGCATGCGATAATGAAGAAACATCCTCTCATGCCCTGTGCGACAAACTAGCAATACACTTTACAGAAAAAATGGAATCAATTTACAATAAAATCACTTCAGCCAGAAGTCCTTAGACTGACCTCACAGCAAACCTCCCTCTGGACAGAGATAATGCACAGAGATTAGACAAATTCAGGACACGTAAGCCCAAGGATGTTGGGGAGCTACTAAAAACCATAAAATCAGGCTCCCCGCTGGACATTATTCCAGCCAAGACCATCACACTGCCCGCAAAACAACTTGCTGCCCCTATCTGTTCTGTCTGGAACTGTTCGATAGGAAAAGGTCTCCTCCCTTTAGAATGGAAGGCAGCACAAAATATATCCATCCAGAAAAATCTTGAAGCACCTATGGAGGATTTATCCAACAATCACCCCATTTCTTTGCTACCTCTCCTGAGCAAGGTTCTATAAAAACACATTAATAAACACCTGTCTGACTTTGTCGAAGCTTCGAACTGTCTCGATCCATCTCAGTTGGGCTTCCGACCCAGGCATAGGACGGAGACTGCTCTGATTGAGGTGACTGACAACATTAGGATGTTCCTGGACAACGGACAAGCGGTACTTCTGGTGTTGCTTGACTTATCTGCAGCCTTCAACACGATTTCCCACCAGATTCTGCTCAGGATACGTGGGTAAATTGGCCTCCAAGGGAGTACTCTGCAATGGATGACGAGTTTTCTGTCTGAAAGAACTCAAGCCATAAACCTTGGTTCTTTCTGTCCAAAGACTACTAAGCTGACTAAGGCAGTACGGCAGGGTTCTTGTTTGAGCCCCACCTTATTTAACATATATGTTGCTCCCTTGGCGGGACTACTAAGGAAATTAGGATTTGCTCCCATGTCTTACGCTGATGATACTCAGCTTCTACTCTCCTTTGATAAGAACAATCCAAATACTCAGTCTATTTTCTCAGAGGGGATGATGACCATCACAATCTGCATGTAAGACAACTTCCTCCAGCTTAATGGGGGTAAAACTGAGATCATGTTGTTTGGGGAGGCATCATCAAGGTGGTCCTCTGGGTGGTGGCCAGAGGATTTGGGCATTACACCGACGCCCAAACCAGTGGTAAAAAAATGTGGGTGTCCGTTTGGATCAGAAACTGACAATGAAGGAGCACACCACATCTATTACTGGGTCATGTTTCCATGTGCTCGGTCTCCGTCGGAAGGTATTCCTTTTTTTGCCTTTAACCACGTGGAAAATACTTATCTAGGCATTAGTGTTACGCCGCCATGACTACTGCAATGCTGATCGCAGCAAATTAAGCATCTTTAAACAGGCTGCAGCTAGTCCAGAATGCTGCAGCTCGCCTGGTATCCAATGCCCCTCCTCGAACAGCCTCCGGCCCCCTTCTGCGACAGCTTCACTGGCTGCCACTGCGGATGGGGATTAGGTTTAAGATCTGTTGCGTGGTGCACAAATCTCTGAACGGCAAAGGCCCCAGTTACCTTGCAGAGAAACTTACCAAATACATGTCCATCCGTTCAGGGTCCAAATCTTTCCTAGTGGCTTCCCGCTATAAAAAAGCACGCGTAAGAGGCAAAGCCTTTTTCCACCTGGTGTCATCTTGCTGGAATGCTCTCCTGGTAAAACTACGACAATGCTCAGATCACCTACAGTTTAGAGGGCTTCTTAAAACCGTACTATTTTAACCAGTTTCTTGTATGTAGCTGGCTGTAGCAATCCGATAGTGCAGAGATGCCCCTTGGGGGGTGATTCAGGCGCTTTACATATAATAAATCAAATCAAAACAAATCCATATGAGCACTGCTACATCTAATACCACCATATGTAATGTTCTCTTGCAAAGAAATAGTAACAAAACCAACATAGAAATAAAGATTACAATATGTTATGCAAATTCCCAAAGAATAATCATTTTATAAAAAAGCAAATTAAGACTCAAACTTGAGCTCCTACCCATACCTCCATGCTGGTCCAAAGTCTAGTGCTAAGCTCGCCCATAGCACTGCCCTCAACCAAAATTAAATTTGATTCATATGAATTGGGAAACTGTGAGGACCCCTATGTCACTATTCAAAATGAATGTATGACGTTACAACGCATACCATTACAACGCATGCTTTTACATCACAGTTTTTACAACGCAAATACCATTACATCGCACATACAATTACAAAGCAAGTACATTTAGATACATTAAAACAACCGTTACAACGCATTCAATTGCAATGCATACTATTACTAAGCATACCATTATTTTTTTTAATCAATAAATTCGTACTTTTTTTAACCTTCCCCTGGGACAGTATTAATACAAAATTAAAAAAAAGGTTCGAAAAGACGGGGGAAGCGACGCATACATTTTAAACATCTAACAAAAAATAAACACACTACTCTCAGAGCCAAAAACATATTGAACATACAATCCACTACGAAGAACATAAAACGAAAGTCCTTCAACTATTTTTATTACACTCCCGGTGCCAGCAACTGCACAAAATGGCTGACATTCCGAGAAGGAACGTATAAAAGAACACTTTTGCACATAACAAAAAAAACATACATTCTTTTGGGTTGTGAATCGCGCAAAAATACAGTTTCCAATACGTATTTTCTTTTAAAATATTATTTTCCCTCAAAAATGTATAAAAGAAGCCAACCACCATTTTGTACTCAGTGGTAAACTGAATTCCGAGGTGACCACACACAGCAGGAGTAGCAGGAGAATATTGCGTTTGACAAATTGAACACTGCCATCTACACACCAAAGTAAGTGTATGTTTACAATAACACAGCATCAAAAAATTTACACAGAAATCACAAAAACTCACAATATCATTTTACATTAATTTACAGGACTTACACATTTTGAAAAGCAGCCAGCAATTTCTAGCAGATAAACGACAAAATATCTTAACATTTCAAAGTATGTGATTAAATGAAAAAACTGTACGTAAATTTAATACACCCATAAGGTAGAAAAAAAATTACATAACATTTTACTTCTGATATTAACAGATTTTTGACATACAACAACTCCAAATAACTAGCAGGAAGAACCAAACCTTTACAGAATCAAATGTAAGTAAAATGTTAACTATAATTTGAACCAAAAAAAACAAAAAACATAATTGATCCCAGAAACAAAACATTAGCAAAGATCAGAATTATTTTTAAAATATTACTAATTTAACTACTTCATGACTTTAACTGAGGATGAGGGACGGAGTTTGATAATGGTGGGGGGCAAATTTACTATTCCTACTCCTACCTGTGCTTGCCTCAGGGAAAGTGTTGGATAGTGGTGGGGCAAATTTGCTATTCCTATTCCAACAGGTGCTTGCCTCAGGAAAAGTGTTGGATGGTGTTGGGGGCAAATGTACTACTCCTACTCCGACCTGTGCTGGCCTCTGGGAAAGTGCTGGATTGTGGTGTGGGCACATTTACTATTCCTACTCCCTCACGTGCTTGCCTCAGTGAAAGTGTTGAATGGTGATGGGGCAAATTTAATATTCCTACTCTGACATGTGCTTGCCTTAGGGAAAGTGGTGATGGCAAATGTACTATTCTTTTCTGACATGTGCTTACCTCTAGGAAAGTGCTGGATGGTGGTGGGGGCAAATTAACTATTCCTACTTCGACCTGTGCTGGCCTCAGGAAAGTGCTGGATGTTGTTGAGAGAAAATCGAGTCAACATAATGTATAAAAGTAACATTTTGTACAGTAAGGTTCCTATTTAAATTTCACTTATTTGTCAAGCATACATTCAAACATTTGTATTTTCTTTTAATGTCTCAAAAGGTTACACCAAAAAAACAAGCAGGAATAAAATAAGTAATTCCTCAATCACAGTAAATTCAAAAGGTCATCCGCACAGGAGAAGCCAAAGCATACAAGGTAAAAATATTCAAAAACAACATTCAGCTTTTTTTTTTGTAGGTGTCAAGTAGAGAATCAATACATTTTAAAATGTATTTTTGCAATAAAAATGTCAACGTCATAAACAATGGCAAAATGACTTTTTTTCAACATCAAAAACACTAATCAATTTCTTTGCAGGCTAATTGCAAAACAAAAAATATCCAAATAACAAACTATATAACATTTCTCCACTTTTAACAGAACCAAAGAATCCAAACCACCAAATACATTTTTTGTGAAGAACTGCAACAAAATTCCCAAGAAAACAAGCAAATTCACCAGGGGGCATATTTACAAGGAGCTATCGCTGAATTAACGGCAGCCAAAGTTGTGATAAATTTACCCCACGCTAACAGCCCACGGCACCAGTATTCCAGTGATAGCAGGCGCAAAAAACATCGCCACAGAGGACCCCCGCAACTATCACCAATGAGATGCAGAGTAGGTGTTCCCGTGCACAAAGCAATGACAACATCACACCTCAACATTCACAACAACAAGACAGATCGGCGATAAGAACACAAAACACGCAATAAGGCGTGTTAGCTGCAGGAAATTTACACCTGCTCTGACCTGGTGTAAAGTTAGACGGCAGCCTGCACCACAATGGGAAGACCAGCCCAGGGCGTCATCGGGAGGGCAACAGATGCCATGGAGCAACAGAACATGCAGCTCGGACACCCAAGAGGTCCACAACACCCACCCGGCCCCCCTGGACCACCACGGAGGCAGCCCAGACAAGGACAGCGACGCCCCAGGAAATGCACCTGCCTCACAGGTACAACATCTGACAATGTCACTGTCCACTACAGGCTTAAAGGGACAACCATCCTATGCATCCTGGCCGTCATCACACAACAGGCCAATGGCACCAAACAGCAGACAACCAACATCCCACCCCACACCAAGCTGCTGGCCGTGCATACATGTTGGCCCCTGGGACACTCCAACCAACACCCGCCACAGTCGGCGAGTCTCACAGACAGCCACATCCAAGTCCCCCACACCTGTTCTGGACATCACCATCACCCTGGCACCCCAGGCCTGGTACGGCCAACACAATGCACATGAACAGCTGGAGACTAACAAGGACTATACGCCATAGCTGGATGCACGCACATGTTGGGGGCAATCGACTGCACACATGTCCCACCTGTGCCACTCCGGTGACACAGCACACAATCAGCACAACAGGAAGCACACATCACAAATCTATGTGCAGGCAAGATCAGAACACCGTGGGACCTTCACCAATGTCGCCTGAAAATACACAGCCAGTGTGCATGATCCCTTCACCCTCTTGACAGTCCATCAGCAACCAGCCTTCCTAGGATGGCACCAAGGGAAATGCACAGCTCCTTTGCAAGTTCCCAATTAACACCCCACTCACCTCAACTCCACAACTATGCAATCCACAACTCTGGCAATGCACACGTCACAAATTCACAAGCAACATGCACAACAACATGCCCACCCACTAGACACGATAGAACATCTTACAATGGTAACCATGGCAAGCCGTGAACATAACCGATCAATGGCATCGCACCTCAGCCACACAATAGATGAATTGGGGGAGAGGTGGCAATCAGACCTGTGTGAAGGATGCAGTAGAACCATGATTAAGAAAGTACACAATGCTAAGAGTGGTGATGAAGTGCTGTACAGACCGCAGTATGCAGAACACACCCATATATATGCTGACATACACACCTCTGGTGTATGGAGTGTAGTGGACAGTGGACACAACCATGTCACCCCAGCCATTGTGTGTCCTTGCATTAATGTTGCCTGTTACGACCCCCAGTAAGCGTGAGCAGAGTGGAATTGGCCGGGATATGCCAGGAAAGTGTAGGGGTGAGAATAAAAAGCCCGTAGCCCTGGGTGTGGTCCTCTTCTGGAAAGCCAAAGGTCTCTGCCAGGGTGGCGCCTCCCTTCCCACCACAAGGTTGACGCTGTCCTCATTAGCGGAGTTGCCTGAGACCCTGTGCGCCTGCCGTACCCTGGCCCGCTGGTGCACGAACCCGTCAGGCTAAAGCCTACGCAGCCAGGCCACACTGATCTGCATCCAACACTGGCGTGCGTCATAGAGGGCCCACCACGTGCTAGTGTAAGCTCCAAGCCCGAGGCCCACGGCCGGCCAGCCTTACAGACCATCGCTGACCCCCCGACATTGGCCCATGTCACTCCTTACTCTTTGACATATTCTACTGGCGTCCTCTGCGGCCCAGAGGGTCCCATATGTGAAACTTTGTCCTGGCTCATGAATGGCAATGACTCCAAATCCGGGCCAGAGGCCACAGCACCAGACCCCCGATCAGTGAGGCATAGCTATATAGCTATATATGGACATCATGCGACATGTGGTGCCACTAACCCTGTACAATGCCAGCGGTGATACGTGCTGCCACAAACCTTGTTCAACGCCATCCGGTAAAACGTGCTGCCACAAACCCTGTTCAACGCCATCTGGCAACACGTGCTGCAACAAACCCTGTTGAATGCCAGCCGGCAACACGTGCTGCCTCAAACCCTGTTCAATGCCAGCCAGTGACACGTGCTGCCACAAACCCTGTTCAACGCAAGCTGGCAACACATGGACGAGGGACCAAGACTAACCTGCTGACCAGTAGGTCTCACATCCAGCACCTAGTCGCGATTCACGAATGGCAGAGTACACACCAGTTGTCGCACGGAGAGGAGTAAGAGGAAGATGCGGCTCAGTCTGGCCGAAAGCTGGGTCACAGTCACGGAGGTGACCAAACACGTGGTGCCACTGAACCTGAGCTACGCAGGCCGGTGAGGCCACCAAACTATGCCGGCGACACTCGGTGAATGGCCAAAGCTGACCTCTGCCTCTGGCCTACACTGCTGAAATGAATGATTCTGAAATGAACATCGAGTATGTAAAGGCAGATTACATATCATTATATGCAAGGAGAGGCATAAGAGATTGACGAGATGCATCTTGGTGGAGAGAAAAGGATCATCAATACGGAGGTGTTCGTACACTACTGACAACTGCCCTGGTGTCACTAGCGCTCTGCATCGCTAGCCAACGACATGTGGCTGTGGCCACTGTTGACCACTGCCTCGGGCCTACACTGCGGTCTAGTAGGTCACAGAGTCATAATTCAGCAATGGCAGAGTTCATATCAGTGTACCGGCATCATCGCAGACTGCATCCACACTCAGCCCCAATGCCACTAAGTTGGTTCCCCGACATTCATGGACACTCTCTGGTCGAACTTTGGTGGCATCTGAGTCTATGGACTAGGGGACAGTTTTCATTCTCATGCAGCTGATACCGAATTGGTGGTGGCAACGAGGCAGTCGCATTCCACTCTTCCATTTGCTGCTTCCGGATAAAATCCAACCTTTTGGCATCTTGCCCAGGAGGACACCTTCCACAGTCCCCCGAAACCCTCCGCAACATACACCTCGGACATTGATGGTGACCCACTCAGGTCGCATGGCCCATCTGACAGCACCGCAAGTCACCGTCCCTTAGCTGTGTGCCTGTGCCAGCCGCAGTGCATCCGGGGCCACTAACTCTGTGCTGGTCAAGTCCGGGACCCCTTCTTTGGAGACATTGATGGGTCCTGAAGTGTAGGCCTTGGGGTCATCAATGCCACTACAAGAAGAACAGTGACAGAGGCCCGCGTCAGCAGCAGACTGGACTACATCAACGCACTCTACACAGGATTCCCAGCCAAACACCTATGACGACTACAACGCATCCAAAACGCCTCCGCCCGACTGATCGTCAATGTCCCCCGCTTCAGCCACATCAATCCCCACCTGAGAGACCTACACTGGCTCCCCGTCGACAAAAGGATCACCTTCAAGTTCCTCACCCATGCACACAAAGCACTCCACAACGCTGAACCAGCCTACCTGAACAGCAGATTCAGCTTCTACACACCCACCCGCCAACCTCACCCTCGCCGCTGTTCCCCGCATCCAACGAACAACCTCCGGCGGCAGATCCTTCTCCTACCTCGCCGCCAAGACCTGGAACATCCTCCCTACCCACCTACGGCAGACCCAAGACCTACTCGCCTTCAGAAGACTCCTCAAGACCTGGATCTTCGAGCAATAGCAGCACCCCCTACCCTCAGCGCCTTGAGACCCTCACGGGTAAGTAGCACGCTTTACAAGTACCAGACCACCCCAGGCGACGCATCACCACAAGAGGCACACGCCACCACTGAAAGCACCACCTCCAACCTCCATCTGCCAGAATTGAAACGGTGGTCCTGACAGATTTACAGAGTTGCTCAGGCCTGTTGTGGATGCCATCATCAGCCTGATGCCCTTCTCAGCACTCCAGGATCCAGTGACTCAGTGCACCGCAGGCCATTGTCCATTGCTGATTGTGTTTTGTGCTTTGGAGCGGTTGCGCAGGTATGTCACCTCAAACAGTGTGGGGGCCCTGAGATCTTGATGGGTATGATGATGCAGGTCCAACACACCATACTGCATCTGCATCTGTAATATATTGAAGGGACACAATCCGAGACTTTTTCTTCACATGAGCGCACTCATCTCTAGTTTCCAAACCCCAGTGCACTGCTACTCACGGACACTACTATTTGCATGTTGGCTGTCCTCTGGACTTTCTCTGTCTCACTCAATGTTGCTCAGCAGTTAACTCTGTATTGCATGTGTTTTCTGTTTCCTTTGCACTGGTGACCAATGTTCAAGTGTTTGCCAGCACCAGATATTCTGTGCGGAATGGCTTACACTCACCCCACACACATTCAGCACAGGCGTCACTGTACATGTGGCCCTGCCAATAAAGGGGCTGGGCGCATGTGCTCATAGCCAGTTCAACATGATATCTGCATGTGTCCCTGTGGTCTTGTAGTATGCATGTGGGCCAGGGGCCCTACGACATTACATTGTGCTATGTACTTCGGATGCAGACATATTACCGCTGGCATGGACATGTAGCTTTGTCGTCACCCACTCAATTCGTAAGGGGAGTGACCAGGGACATTGTATGCACAGCCAACATGGGTGTGTGACTGCTATTTGAGCACCCCTGGGCGTGGTTCTCTGCTGTGCATGTGCATCTCCATGTGTCTCTATGGCAGGGTGGGTCTCCTTAGTCGGGTGTGGGTGGGCCCTGAAGGGTGATAGACTCCTATGTATGTGGCCTTGTTCGCATTCCATTGGTTCAGCCCCCACCCACACCTGTTGGGCTACCTCCTTTTGGCATGCTGACACATGGCATTGGGATGCCATGTGTGGGTGGGTGAAGTGTTGTGAGCCAGCTGTACTTGCAGTTGCTTCCTGCTGTGTGGTCTGTTGCAGGATTGTTTTTTTCCTCTAAGTATATTGACTGGCCGGGTCCTGGCGGGTGGTTGCGTAGGATATCCATGGGCTGTTGTAAGGCGTCGGTGGTGATGGTGTGGTGGTCTGCTCCAGCATCACGGATGTGTTGTGTTCTGTGCTCTACCGAAAGTGTTGTGTGCCCCTCCACGATGTGAAAGGGAGGTGCGTGTTGACTTTGTGTTGACATATATGTTGGTGCATTGTGCTGGTTTGCATGCAGGCTGTATGGCAATGTACATTGTGACTGTTTGGGGGTGCTGGCTTCTTCTGCGGGTAAGAGTGCATTTGGACTACATGACGGATGTGAGGTTGTATGCGTACATTTCCATTTCACTGTTTCCGGCTCTGTCAGATGTAGTGGGCATGTATCTGTGCATGTGCGGAGCAAGTTGTGTCCTCTGTTTTGCAGTGTCGGAAATGCGCGTTGTGCCACATTGTCGTCAATGTGGGTGGGTGTGCCAGGGGAATATGAGACATGATCCTGGGTGTTTGTGGGTGTGCAGTGTGCTAAGCCTCATTGTGCATGTATGCCATTTTGCCCATCTCCGCCCGCCCCCCGGTCCCTGTTCGTGGCACTCCCTGTTGATGTTGTGTCAGGTCCTCTCAAGCTGTGTCGATACTCACTACTCCTTGCACCATCTCCACACTGATGACTGTGGCTTGGGTTTCCTCCCACTCCTCTGGGGGCGCTGGACTGCCACCTCCTGTTGCCATTGCTGCCTTCCTGTTGGCAGCGGGTTGGTGCCTAGTTTAGGTAGTCACGTCATGCCAGTACCTATTGGCCTCCAGGATTAGCCTCCTAGGCAATCCGACTGCAATCCAAGTGGTCTGCTAGTGGCTCAGTTTCTGGTAGTGTTCTGTCACCTCCTTGATGCTGGTCTTGTTTTCCTGCAGTCTGTACCTCGTCTTCCTCTCCATCTTCTCCTTGGCCTTCCCCGATCCCGTTGTTCATTGCTGGTAGTGTATGTGGGTTGTGGGGTTCGAGTTGGCCTCTGCGCTGGGTCAGGGTGCATCCATGTTGCTACGTGCTTTGACTTGCTTCTGGTGTATTTTTTCTGTGGTTTTTATGGTGCATTGTCCCACCAGACGCGTGGGATTTGCAGGCCTGTGGCAGATATTCGCAACTTTTTGTACCGCGTTTGGCATCGCATGTTTTGTGTTTTTTAGCGTTTGCGTATCTCATTTTTGCAGCATGGCGTTGATTTTCACACGGACCTTTGCTGCGTTATCTGGTGTCTTTTGCATGCTACTGCCTTGTTGTTAATTCCACGTTCACAAAGGGTTATTTTCCCGCGATAGGCTGCGATGTTGAAAGTTGTGTTGCGCTACTCTTGCGGTAGTTATCACACGTTCTTGTGAATATACCCCTAGATCTTTTCAACAAACAAGAAAAACCTGAAAAAGGTAACCTTTACCATTCTGTAAAATCTAAGCAAAATTAATCTTTTTTCATTCAAGGAAAAAAAGCAGGAAACAATTCCAACAACACATTTTCGAAGTAATGCAATTAAAACCTGGTACAATTTTGCAAAAAATGTAAGCTGTCAAATAAACAATGTGTACTAACTTTTCACTTGCAGGCTAATTAGTTTTTAAAATAACCATACTTAAAATCACTAAAACAATGATTTTCTCTTTTTCTTCTTTCTACAGAGAATGGCAACAAGAAAAGAAGCAAAATATATCTAATGAAGCCGTGGTAATAGACTGTTAAGTAACAGGGGCTACATTTATTGTACGGAGAGATTAACGGAACCCAGGTGTCATTGGAGGTGTGTGCATTATTACTCATCCCATTGCACAGGCAGAGCAGTTACTCTTGGTGACACTTTTGAAAGGACCACCAAGCATAAACACTCTGCCTCTGAAATGGAGATAGAAGTAAGAAAAAATATAAATGAAATTGAAGCCATGGCATCCACCTCCAATGAACCCTGTGGATCAGTTTTGAGGGAGGTGTCTCAAAACATTCAAACACATGAAGCAAGTTGAATGCCCACAATCCCCAACCTACGCAGAACTATTCAGCGTAAAAAACAGGCAAGTAACCCCCTGTATGTAACACCCCAAACCTTTTCTGACATTAACATTCCACCTGAACTTTCTGTAACAATTACTAATGAACCTTTTTTTTGCATGACAAGAAAACTGCCTTAACAGAATACTAATCTTTAGCACACCCCATATTCTTGTTAAGTTGGAAAGTGGTGATATTTGGATGATGGATAGGACGTTTAAATTCACACCCCATCCATTTACCCAAATATACACTATTCATACCTACATTAATCAAACAGTAGTGCACTTAGGGCCCGATTCCGATGCGGATAGGAAAGCATTCCCACCTAGGGCCAGAGTGAGATTCAGTTAGGAAGGCCTCCTAACGGAGCAGGAATGTGTCTATCTGACCGAGGGCCAGATCACGATGCGGTTAGGAACATAGGCTTCCATAGAGGTCAATTAGAGTCCAACCAAATTGTATCTGGAAGCATCCGATGCGTCATACTCGGTCAGTTGGACACTCCTGATCCCAGTTGGTCAGCAATCATTTCCAAACCGATTAGATCAGGAAGATTTCCTAACCACATCAGAATCGCCCCCCAGGGGTCGATTCTGATGTCGGACGGACTCAGGTCCGTCCGACATCAGTCAGGAGCCATAACCGATCTACCTGTTGTCGTAGGGTATGACCCTGCAAGTACGATGCGACCGAACCCTGTTCGGTCATGCTCGTATACCTCACAATGGGAGCATGCATTCCAAGCGGAATGGATGCCTGCATTGTGAAAAGCAGGGATGCAGTTCATCCCTGCACCCTCTGGCCGGCACCCCAAGGTACCTGCCACCGGGTGCAGGGATCAACGAAGGGGCACCATAGGGGCCGCCATTCTGCTGCTCGCACCCATGGGGCCCTGCTGGGGGCCCCAGGAGACAGTTTCCGACTGCCTTTTGGTGCCGGAAACACTGTCATGAAACGGCAGTGAAAAACTGCCATCGTACTCCCTCGGTCGTAAAGAGGCGACCGGAGGAGTACTGAAGAATTTACGGATGACGGACAGGCTCTCCAAGCCCGTCGTAAGCCATCCGGAAATCCGAGTCGGATTCCTTTCTTACCGAGCCCATCGAAATGGCTCGGTCGAAAAGGAATCCGACAAGCACATTCCGATGCAATGGGAAGGGTTCCGAACATCGTTCGGAGCCCTTCTGACCCAGATCGGACACGGCCCTTGGTGTTCAGTTTACTCCCTGATAAACAGTGAGCAACTGAGTGGCAGTGATAAAAGCTTAAACCATGAAAAAAAGTCCTAGAAAAGTGTTAACTGACTTTGAACTACCTATGATTAACACAATTACCAAAATGTACACAGATACCCAAATTCAAGGATGTTATTTCCACTTTTCACAGGCATATTGGCGATAATTAAAAAAAATCCTTAGTTGAGGATTATATATCAGACAGCAAACTACAATTTGAATTTAAAAACTAACTGCACTATGGTTTGTTCCTCCTGACAGTGTGGATGAATACTATACATCTATTACTGATTCTGACAACTTTACTGCAAACGAGGACAAATTGGCACCCCTTCTAAATTACCTTGAAGACATGGATTGGCCACAGGAGGAAACCACGTTTCCATGTGAAGTGGTGGAACTGCTACTCGACCTGCTTAGAGGGAGGAGCAAAAACAAATAAAGCCATAGAGGGATGTCACAACTCCTTCAACTAATCTATTGGTAAACCACATCCTAACTTCTATTATTTCTTGGAAATTTTGAAGAAGAAGCGAAATTTCCAAGAAATGAGAATTGTGCAATCCTTAACTGGTAGTTTGAACCCACAAATCTCTAAAAGAACAAAAGAAATGTTTGAGAGACTATTGGGTGCAATTCAACAATTTTCGTTGATGGTGGCTTAAGACTACTTAGATAATATTGCACATATATCTAATGCACATCAACTGCTAAAACAACTTACTTGCCTGTTTTGACAAACAATCCCCCTAATTCAATTGGCATTTTTCAACAAAAAAATTAAATGATTTAAAAAAAGTCAAGTTTCTTACCTTCAGTTGTCTTCTTTTTTCAACTTTTGGACTTACATACAATCAGGCATTTTACCAAGAGTCTTGTGGAGTCTTTTAAACCATTGCAATTAATACATAATCTGTGAAATAATAAGTGTTAAACTAACCAAAAAGGGCACAGTTCGGCAAAGCCATATTTTTACAGCAAATAATTCATCTGTGACCTATACATTGCACACCTACAAAAAAAGCACCTAAAAAAAAAATCCCGAAAAAGAAACTTGTTTGGCTAAAAATGCAACAAGATTCCATCAATGCAATTCTCTCTCACTTGAATTCTAGTTAAAAAAATCACAACCCAAAGATCCATCATTGCAATCCTCTCTTGAACAAAGTCCAGCAGAAGCCCCGAAATCAATAAAGCAATTTTTAAAAAATTGCCCAAAAAGTTTTTTTTCAACCCACAAAGTCTTTCTCCATGTTCCTTCATCCTAGCCGGAAAACCGCTACAACGCAATTATAAATTTACTAAAAACCTATCGGAAAAAAAAAATACCAATAAAGATTAATTTCATAATACTTTTGTTTAATAGGATAAATAATCAATCTTTTAAAATTAATTCTATTAAACAAAAAGTGCTACGAAAGCAATCTACCCGATGTGGGCCTACAACTGCTACCTGTTTTTGAAAAGATTTTAAAGTTAAAACACACAATAACATCAGAATACACCTTTCCTAGTTCTTAGTACCTCATTCCTCTTTCCTTACAATAAACTTTACTAGCTTTAATATATTTTTTATAATTTAAATTTGCCTTACATGGAAGCAGCTCTCCATTGCTTCTGATCCGGACTGCGGTGAACCATGCAATGACAAAACTTACGTATAAGCGGCAATGTCTTCTCTTTCCGTAAAAAGGAAACAAGGACAATTTCACCCATTGACCTCAATGGGAAATCTTTTGAAAACCTGCAAAGAAATTTAAAAATATATGTTACAATACATAACAAAATACCTGAATATATAAAAAAATAATATTGCTAATAAAATATTTGTGCAACATTTTTTGCTTATTTATTCATTCTGTTTTATGTTTCTAATAAATACAATAAAACATTACAATACTATTAATGTGTCTATTGATTGTTTCTTTAATAATATTTTTGTATTACATTTTTACTTCTAAAGATTTTATGTCTATGTATGCATACCTAGTTGTACAATTTTGCTCTATTAATTTTTAGAAATATAATTAACTTTTATATAATTTTTATTTATAAAAATATAAGTTTAAAAAGATTCATACAATTTTAAATTATACAATTGTTTTTTCTCTTTACATGAAATCACCCCTCTACCCAAAATAACCCTGAATTTATCTGAAAATTACTTATAAGGTTTTACTTTTTATAAATAATTTAAAAGTTTAACAATTAGAACATATAAATTAAATATTAAATATTACTCAAGTATTACATTTAATAACTGGGTATTAATACACTCCCCCACCCAAAACCCCTGTTTCCATTGCATCCCGTCCCAGAGGATAGGTGCAAATGCCTTTTTAAATATTATTAATTAGAAAAATAGTTATAATTCACTATTATTAAGTCTAAATATCAATTAATAACCTAGACTGTAAAAAAAGAAAAATACCTGCATATGAATACACTCCCTCACCTAAAACACCTAGGGCCAGATGTAGGTAAGTAACATTTACCGATTCTTAATTACCGAAAATTACTGAATTTTACCGATTCGGTAATTAAGAATCGGTAAATGTGAGGGGTGGGTATGTAGGGAATCCAGATGTTCCCTTTTACCGAATCGGTAAAAGTCGGTATTTACCGATTCGGTAAATACCGAATCGGTAAAGCCTATTGATTCCTATGGGCTTCAAAGCCCATAGGAATCAAAAGGCTTTACCGATTCGGTAATTACCGAATCGCTAAATACCGAATTTCACAAGAGTGCAGGGGGTGTCACTTTGACACCCCCTGGCACCCCCTAAACAGGATTGGGTGCCATGTGGCAGGCATACAAGCCCTAGGGGCAGGTCTGCCTGCCACATGGCATAGGTGTGCATGCACACATGTGCATGCACACCGGAATCGGTATTTTACCATGAAATTGGATTTCATGGTAAAATACCGATTCGTTTAGGCCTTTGGGACTCAGAAGAGTCCCACCTACATATGGAATTTACAGAATCGGTAAAATTACCGATTCGGTATTTTACCGAATCGGTAATTTTACCGATTCTGTAAATGTAGATTTACCTACATGTGGCCTTGGATTTAGGACCCTACATACTGATTGGCCATTTACCGGTCGGTAACGGCCGAAATCGGCCGTTACCGGTCGGTAAATGGCCTGAAACGGCCACCTACATCGGGCCCCTATTTCCCTGACTTTTGATGCAAAAGATTTTTTCATAAAATTACTTTTAAATTAATTTTTAAATTAACTAGCAGTAAAACTAGATTTCTATTAATTCTCAAATATTAATATTAATACCTGAGCATTAATACATTTTCCCACCCAAAATCCATGTTTCACATACATCTATCCCAAAATTATAGAAGTCTAAACAATTTACAATTATGTAAATTACAATATTATTAATATTATTTTTCATTATAAATTGAAATTAATTTAAATAACATTTTTTAATAATATTACCTGTGTATTAAAACACTCCCCCAACCAAAACGCCTACTTCCAATACAACACATCCAAGAGGATATGTGCCAAAATATTTTTTAATAATTAAAAAACAAATTAATTATAAAGAAATATATAACTAAAATGAAATATTTTAATTTATAAAAATATAATAGATTTTTATTATTTAATTTTTCTTTTTTTAATCCTATTCTAATTCTCAAATATTTTTTTTAAAACAGAGTATTAATACAGTTTGTAGAAACTACTTTATTCGATTAGTTAAAATCATACAAAGTAAGAAACATACTTTAAAAATCACAATTATTTACAATTAATTACATCAGGGAGGCACCATATTTAAAAAAAGTCAAAGATGTCATCCAATATTATAAAATTCACCACGGTCTCAAGATTAATAAAAATAGACATAGATCACATTTGCTACAGGTCTAAAATAATTCATACCATAATAGCATTAGGAAATCTTTTTTTCCTTAACCACTCAGCAGCAACCAAAGAACTGGCAATATTAAAAATGGACCATACATCATCTAGCATTTGGAGATATAATAAAGCTGGTCTAACTTGTTGAAAACCCTTTCCTCTCAAGAGATGAACTAAAAACTGCCTTCGAATGGAGTCATAAAATCCACAGAACATGATGAAATGCAGTGTATCTTGTAAAGAACAATCATCACATTGACACACAACTATCTCTTCTGGTTTACACCATCCAGAAAGGTTCCCCAGTGAAAAATGGAATAAATTAAAGCGGTTCCTCATCAACAGCCATCGATGATATGGTTTGGTGACAATTCTTAAATAAGGTTCAATCAGAGGGGAGGTATTTAATAAAAAGTGTGCCCTGACCAAGGGTTTTTGTAACTCTAGCTCCTCCCGCTCCATCATTTGTAAATTCAGAAACTGTGATCTTACCCATTTTACATCTTCCTTTGCAATCCCATCTGGGTTGTGACCTAGTTCTGGGACACCCCAGCGCCGCACGGCCACCAGCTGCTGCGTGTGCCTCCTCGCCTTCTGCCTCGCTGCCCCGGCTCCGCCGCGTGACCACGCCCCCTGCCATCGAGCGGCGTGGTCTGTGCTAGCTTCCTGCCCTGTGTCCCTTTCTCTGTTTATGTCTATTTGATTTGTAAGTTTTTCCTGTTGAATTGTATTTTTTGCCCCATTTGTGCCTGTTTTGCCTTCCTTCCTGCCGCCCCGTCTCATCCCTCCCCGCTCCCCGCTTCCCGCCATCTCCGCTAACCCCGCCCCTTTTTCTTTCTGTACCCTCCCCGCTCCCGCCTCCCAGCTGCTCCGCCCACCCGCGCACTTCGCCATATATGGCGACCGTGCGAACGCGCAGCGGTCACGCGCAGCGGGCACGCCGATTGTGCGCCGAAGGCGCGCCAAAGGTAAGCCCGTCTGCGCCCGTCCGTGACCGGACCGCGCCCAGCGCCAGGACCCCTGGCCCTCGATGACCCCGGCCCTCCCGCCTGACGTACAATGCCGCCACCCTCATCGCACTCAACACCGGCCGACCCCCAGGATGCTACCGAGCCACCCCGGGACGAACCCACGGACCCTTCAGCTGCCACGCCTGCAAGTTCACCTGCATCCGGACCTGCCCGGCACCAGCACCTGCCAAGCCGAACACCAGCAGCCACCACCTCAAGTGCATCCTCCTCAACACCCGCTCCGTCCACAGACACGCCATCGAACTCTGGAACCTCCTAGACGCCACAGCCCCTGACGTTGCCTTCATCACGGAGACCTGGATGAACGCCTCTTCAGCGCCCGACATCGCCATCGCCATCCCAGAGGGCTACAAGATCACCCGGAGGGACCGCACCGCCAACCAGATGGGAGGAGGCATCGCCATCATCCACAGGAACACCATCCGAATTACGACTAGCACCGACAACACCCTAACCACCGCCGAACACCTGCATTTCCAGATCCACACCGACCCGAAGACCACCCTCAGAGGCACCCTAATCTACCGACCCCCGGGACCACGCACTCAATTCAGCGAGGACATCGCCGACTTCGTCAGCCCGCATGCCCTTCCCTCCGCTGACTACATCCTCCTGGGGGACCTCAACTTCCACCTGGAGAACAACAACGACCGCAACACCAGCACCCTGCTCGCCAACCTCGCCAACCTTGGACTCAAGCAACTGGTGAACACCCCCACCCACCTCGCCGGACACACACTCGACGCCGTCTTCTTATCCAGCAAAGACATCGCCTTCAGCCACGCCACAGAACTCCACTGGACGGACCACAGCTGCGTACACTTCACCTTCAAAAGAACGACGATCCACCACCACCAGCAACAGGTTGCCCGCAGAAGCTGGAACAAGATCACAGCCGACCAACTCGCTGCTTCCCTGAGCCAGCACCCCCCTGCCAGCTCAGCGAACCCCAGCCAGGCCGCCGACAACCTCTCGAAGTGGATCAGCAACTGCGCGGACGAACTTGCCCCTCTGAGGACCCCGCCCAGCAGGCCCGGCAGCAAGAAAGCCCCATGGTTCACCGACGAACTCAAGAGCTCCAAGAAGAACTGCCGAGCCCTCGAGAAAGTCTGGAGAAAGGAACCTACACCGGACAACATGACCGCCCTCAAACTCGCCACCCGGAAGCACCACCAACTGATCCGCGCCGCCAAGAAAACTGCATTCAAGGACCGGCTGGACAACAACGCACACAACTGCAAGGAACTCTTCAACATCGTGAAAGAGCTCTCCAACCCCAACGCCGGAAACAACGACATCACCCCTTCGCAAGACCTCTGCAACTCCCTCGCCTCCTACTTCCACAACAAGATCGCGGACATACACAACAGCTTCAGCACCCAACCGACGCACGCCACGACCACAGCAACACCGCCCACCACCCCCCTCCGAGCCTGGAATCCGATCAGCACCGAAGACACCGTCCGCATGATGAACTCCGTCCACTCCGGATCTCTGACCGACCCCTGCCCTCACCACGTCTTCAACAAGGCCGACGCTGTCATCGCACCCCACCTGCGGGACATTATCAACACCTCCTTCGACACCGCCACCTTCCCCGAGAGCTGGAAGCACGCCGAACTCAGCGCTCTTCTCAAGAAACCTACAGCAGACCCCACCGAACTCAAGAATTACCGCCCAATCTCGCTACTCCCGTTTCCAGCCAAAGTCATCGAGAAGACCGTCAACAAACAGCTGGCCGCCTTCCTCGAGACGAACGGATCCCTCGACCCCTCGCAGTCCGGCTTCCGAGCCAACCACAGCACCGAGACCGCCCTCATCGCCGCCACCGACGACATCCGAGCCCTGATGGACAACGGAGAAACAGCGGCCCTCATCCTCCTAGACCTCTCCGCGGCCTTCGACACTGTCTGCCACCGCACCCTAGTGCAACGCCTCAGCAACGTCGGAATCCAGGAGAAGGCACTGGAATGGATCGTCTCCTTCCTCGACGGAAGAACACAGAGAGTCTGCCTACCTCCGTACAAGTCAGAGGCCACCGAAGTCATCTGCAGCGTCCCTCAAGGATCCTCGCTGAGCCCTACCCTCTTCAACGTCTACATGAGCCCCCTCGCGGCCATTGCACGCCAACACAACCTCAACATAATCTCCTACGCCGACGACACCCAGCTGATCCTCTCCCTGACCAACGACCCCGCCGCCGCCAGAGCCAACCTGCACGAAGGGATGAAGGAGGTAGCCGAGTGGATGACGACCAGCCGCCTGAAATTGAACTCAGACAAGACGGAGGTCCTCATCCTGGGCTCCACGCCCACCGCCTGGGACGACTCCTGGTGGCCCCCCGCCCTGGGCACCGCACCCATACCGACGAACCACGCACGCAACCTGGGCTTCATCCTGGACTCCTCCCTCTCCATGACAAGACAAGTCAACGCCGTCTCCTCGTCGTGCTTCAACATCCTGTGCATGCTACGAAAGATCTTCTGGTGGATCCCCACGGAGACCAGGAAGACCGTCACCCAGGCCCTCGTCACCAGCCGACTGGACTACGGCAACGCCCTCTACGCCGGAACCACCGCCAAGCTCCAGAAGAGACTTCAGCGGATCCAGAACGCCTCAGCCAGACTCATCCTCGACATCCCACGAAACAGCCACATCTCTGGACACCTGAGAGACCTGCATTGGCTCCCCGTCAACAAAAGAATCACCTTCCGTCTCCTCACCCACGCACACAAAGCCCTACACGATCAAGGCCCGAGCTACCTCAACAACCGAATCAACTTCTACGCTCCCAAACGCCACCTCCGGTCAGCCAGCCACGCCCTCGCCGCCGTCCCACGCTTCCGTAGAGCGACAACAGGAGGAAGGTCCTTCTCCTACCTGGCCGCCAAGACCTGGAACTCCCTCCCGACCGACCTGCGCCTGACCCAAGACCACCTCTCCTTCAGGAAGAAGCTCAAGACCTGGCTGTTCGAGCAGTAACGGCACCCCCCCCCCCTAAGCGCCTTGAGACCCTACGGGTAAGTAGTGCGCTCTATAAATGTCTTGATTGATTGATTGATTGATTGATTATAGATGTCAATCCGCCCCAATTTGTAAAACATAAGTTTAATGTATGACAGCCATGGAATTCTCCTCGCCTCGTCTAGGGCAATACAATCCCTTAGGATTTGGTGATTCAATGTTATCTCGGGATTGAGACAAGTTTTAATCCAACAAACTAGCGGTGCCAATCTCAGCTGGTCAGTCACATAACCCAGGCCTAATTCCTGATGAGTGGAAAAAGTTGGGATAGATTGGGGTACCGACAAGAGGGTGCGCAGAAACTTATTTTCAGCCAACTGTACTCCTCGTAGATATTTATAGCCCCAAATGGCAGTGCCATATGTAGCAATTGCCAGACATTTGGATCTATAAATAGCAAAAATTGCATCAAAGGGCCGTGCTCCCAACCGCTGTGAGAACCCCACTAAGGCTGATATTGATCTAACCACAGCGTTTTTCTTTGCTCTAAATTGGGGAACCCAGGACCCTTTGTCATCAAATAACACCCCCAGGTAAGTGAAGGAAGACACTTTAGATACCACAGCCCCATTACAGAAAGAGGTTTTGACTTTCCTGTTATGGCATCCAGCTGTCATAACATGAAATTTGGACATATTTACTACCAAGTCCAGGGATTTCATATGCGCTCCAAATGCATCTAATAATCTCTGGAGGCCTATAGCCGTGCGGGAAAGAAGCACAGCATCATCCGCGTATAGGAGGACATGAATAATCCTGTCCCCTACACGTGGCGTATCCGGACTAGCCTTAACCAAGGTTTTTTCTATGGCATTTATATAAAGTGTAAAAAGTAGGGGTGCCATTATGCACCCCTGCCGAACACCTCTCCCCGACTTAAAGTGACTCGTGCATTTGCCATCCTGGGTAACTCTAACCGCTGCTGTAAGATCCCTATGTAATTCAGCTAAAAAATGAACCAGACATGGATAAATTCCTAAATCTAATAAAATGGACCGTAGTTTAGATCTATTGACCAGGTCGAAGGCTGAAGTAAGGTCCATAAAAGCCATGAGCAAAGAACCTTTCTTTGCTACAGTATATTTGTTTATCAATAAATATAAGTTGAGGCACTGGTCCATGGTACTACAGCCCTGCCTGAAACCGTATTGGAGATTAGATAAAATCCCCTTCTCGTTAACCCAGTCAGAAAGTTTCTCCAAGATCACTTTGCCTAAAATTTTAACAGCAGAGTCGATTAAAGATATTGGTCTATAGCACCGTGGGTCCCCTCTCTGACCGTTTTTAAATATTGATATAATAATCGACCTGGACCACGATGCCGGAAACCCCTGCTGTATAGAGGCATCAAATACATTTGCCAGGATCCTGGCCCAAAATTTGGGTTCACCTTTATACATATCTGCGGGGACACAATCTGGGCCCGGTGCCTTATTGCTCGATATCTCTATTATGGCCTTTTCTATCTCCTTCTTGTTAAAAGCCAACAAACGGTGATCACCAGTAATATCTACAACTGCAAAAGGGCCCTGCTCCTCACCCGAACCATAAGTTTTTTCAAAATTTGTTAACCATTGTTCCTCTGAGATATTAGTTTCCATGCAAGCAATCTCAAGACCCGAGAAAAAGGGAGTATTAACAATCGCCCAGAATTTAGAGCTGTCCTTAAGTATTTCCACGGTCAATAGGGCATTCCAGGCTTCATTTTTAATTTCCCCCTTTCGTGTGTGTACAGCTGTTTTATATACTTTCCTAAGGGAAGCAATTTGATCCCTATCTCTTGGGTTAGTTTTTAGTGCTCAAACTAAATTACGATGAGCACTAGAGCATTTTGCATCAAACCACTTTTCTCCTGTATTAGCTCTAGGTTTAGAAGTAACTGTCAGATCTACGGATGCCTGAACAAAAATATCTTCAAAGGCTTTAATGACCTCCTTTTGTGATGCCAGGAGGTCTAAGCTTTTGGCCATATCATCTTTAGCCCTCCTGCACAAATTAGCAAAAAAAGATTCTGGTACTATCTTAGCCCATTTGATCTTTCTTACCTGCTGCGTTGCGACCAACCCTGTAGAATCGGTCTTCCTTGGCATTGGGGACGAGCAACCCATATCTATATTTAGCTCAAGGGTTACCAGTTTATGATCGCTAAAAGGTGAAATCTTAGCATTATAAAACTCAACCTTATCTAACAATAAAGGGGATAACAATATGTAATCAATGATGGTGTCTCTACCCTTAGACTTAAAAGTCTGAACACAGTCAGATAACTCAATAAAAGCTGGTTCAAAAAGATCTAGGTAAGCCAAAAGATCCTCCAGGGCCTCACTCTGTGAGGTATGCTCGAAATGGGAAGGCACCGCATGTTCGGGGCATATTTGATCATCATTAATACATTTTGAGCCACATAAATGAATGTTAAAATCGCCCAATAATAAAATATAGAAAAAGAAGTGGTTTGCTTTGCCCTATAGCCATCCAAAAATATTTCGGAAAGATCAGATGTTCATTTATAAAATTACAATCCAATGAGTTATAAAAATTAAGAATCAGCAACTTTGGTTGATTAGGAGAGGACAATTCTACTATCAGACAGTTGTATGAGGTTCCCTCCAGCCTGTTAATAGAACACTTTATTTTTTATAGAAATAAGTAGCATTAAGCCCCCCTTGGCTCTTTCTGCGGCTGATGGTCGAGCCGGTAGAAAAAACGATTTGTACCTGTCCAACCAAAAATTAGACTCTCTTTACCATGTCTCCTGAAATGCGATAATGTCATATTCTTTAATAAAAGTTAACCAGATAGGGTCTTCCCTTTTGGATCTGAGACCCGCAATGTTCTAGCTCATAAATTTACAGTTGCTAGCAACTACCTTGCTGGTGGTCTGGGAGTTACAAGCTGGTACCAAGGTGGAGACCTGAGGTATCTCTAGTCAGTCAATTTCTTCTAAATCAGACTGAGGGGAGAATCTATTAATAGGGATATACCTGCACTTTCACAACCCGTATTTAAAATTGGGGTTTGCATAGATAACGTAGCTCCCTTCTCGCACTTTTTCAGATTGTATTCCCCAATTTAAACTCTTGTTTTGGCATACTGGAGCTTGAACAGCTCTTGTCATTAGGATTTTGGTCGGTATGTTCAAAATGTTAGGGGGTGGGTAAAAGAAACCTAACGGCAACACTCTAATATCCCCCTTACCAGTCACTAGATGTGAAGCATCCCAGAGCAATCTTTCCAACACACATTGATTATCGAAATTAACGATAACACAATCTCCGTCAATATGTTTAGGACAATTGCCCACCCAACCCACCGTTCTAGCCATAATGATGGTTGGTGAGATGTCGGGGATTCCTGTGCAATACTGATCACACCATTTTTTAACTTTCTCTTATAATACATGGGTGTCCTCTTTATCCTATACACCAAGAGGGGGGACCTTTACAAGAACCACAGCCAAAGGGGCCTCCTCGGGGGGGGAGATTCAATTTAGAGTTGTTAGGCTGTACACATGTCTTGGAGATTGATGAGTTCCCACCAGAGGACAAGGGTTGAATAACAATAGATTTTTCCACAGTAGGCCTCACACAACCAGACAGATGGATCACTCTCATTAGTGGTTCCTGATTTACCTCCCTACTCACTGAGGCGCTAGGTACTCTCCTTTCACCAGTGTGTGTGTGTGAATCACCCTCCTTGGGATCTACCCCCATGGAAAAACCCTCATTTGGCTGGGCACTATGGTGGACAGTTGAATTAGAACAGCCGCTTTGAGACTCCCACTTATTTAAAAAACAGTCTACACGAACACATTTTTTCAGTATCCCCGCTACACAGGTATTTAAAGTGTCTATAATGTCTTTGGCTATACTAGTAAGAGTGGATTCCAGCCGAGTGCTGACAATCTCCTCTCCCAATGTCCGGATTGATTGATCAGCAACATCACTTTCAATAGACCCATGTTTAGGTTTACCCCTTTTGTGACCTTTATCTTGTTTACAACTTTTCCTTGTAGGAGTCTTTTTCCCATTTTGCCCTGCAGGCTTTTCTCGTAAATCCTCAGTCCGTACGGGTAGCGATACTTTACTAGGATCAATTACGGCCTCGCACTGGGTAGCGTCTTGTATTAAAGATCCCAGGTTGGGTATTGGGGGTATTGGTGCCGATGTCATGATCACTACTCTGGGTTCCAGGGGCATGGGGATAACTGACACAGCGTCATTTATAACATCCTTCCCCTCACCCAGGTCCTCTCTGGGTTCTAAGCCAAGTTCCTTTTCTGCATTAGCAATCTCATCGTTTAGGGCACCAACCGCCGAGGTTAAATAAGATATAATTGAGGCGGATTTTCTAGGGACTTTGGCTTTAACTCCCCCTGGTCGTGACTACACAAATGCTTCCGCTTACCCATTATGCCAAAGTTAGAGGGGAGGCCCGGCCCGGCCTCTTTCGGCCCCTGACGGCCCACCCTTTGCCCCGGGCAGGAGGCGCTCTGCGTTCTTCTAGCGCCTCCAGGCATGGCGGGCGGAAGCGTCTCGAGTGTGCCCGCCCCCGGGGCAGCTGGGTAATATAGTTGTCGCTGACCGTTGCCCTCACGGCAGGAAAGATACACTGGTGGCACGGCTGTTGCCCTCACAGCCTCCTGGTCACTGCCGGTGAGTTGTTACAGTCATTATCTAGCAGTTTGTGCCCACCGCAACATTGTCTGCAGTCTGGTTTCAGCAAAATATCAAGCGTTTGTGGTCCAACCTCCTAGGACCACAGGGACCACAATGCATCTGTCAGGCTGCTATGTCCGCTAAGCCTTAGTTCCAGACTCTTTGGGTATTGACTGCTTGTAAATCGCTGCTTTTCTTGCTTTCTCCCCCGCCAGGCCGACCGTCGCCCCCCCAGGGCTCCAGGGAGCAAGATGACAGCGCCTGCCACTGCACCTGCAGAATTCGCGATGTTCGCGTCAGCACAGTTGACTCCACGCTTCAGCGCTCCCGGGTCCGCAGAGGTCAGATGTCCCTCTCCCAGCACTCACAGAGCCAACCTTGGTTGCGGGTAAGATTATAATTTAAACTACTGCTTTCCACTTTCTTCCGTGCGGTAACACCATCTTTCTCCATTTTCCCATGCCGAGCGGAGAGTCAAGTCAAGTCAAGTCAAGTGATTTATATAGCGCGCTACATACCCAGAGGGTCTCAAGGCGCTTGAGGAAGGGAGGGGAATTACTTGTTGAATATCCAGGTTTTAAGTTGCTTTCTGAATGTAAGGTGGTTCTGAGTGAGGCGAAGGTGAGTGGGAAGTGAGTTCCAGGTTTTAGCTGCCAGGTAGGAGAAGGATCTGCCTCCTATGGTGGTTTTGTTGATGCGAGGTACAGTTGCAAGGGCTTGGTTGGAGGATCGTAGGAGGCGGGAGGGGGTGTAGAAGGAAAGTCGTGAGTTGAGGCATTCGGGTCCAAGTTCGTAGAGTGCTTTGTGTGCGTGGGTTAGGAGGCGGAAAGTAATCCTCTTGTTAACGGGGAGCCAGTGGAGGTTTTTCAGGTGTCCAGAGATGTGGTCTTTACGCGGGATGTCTAGTATGAGTCTGGCTGAGGCGTTCTGGATGCGTTGGAGTTTTTTTTGGAGTTTTGCGGTGGTACCGGCGTATAGGGTGTTTCCGTAGTCCAGGCGGCTCGTGACCAGTGCGTGGGTGACCGTTTTTCTGGTTTAGGTGGGGATCCAGCGAAATGTTTTTTTGAGCATGCGAAGAATATTGAAGCAAGAAGATGAGACGGCGTTGACTTGTCTGTTCATAGAGAGTGAGGAGTCCAGGATGACACCTAAGTTCCGTGCGTGGTCCGTCGGGACGGGTGCTTTTCCGAGGGCCTCTGGCCACCAAGAGTCGTCCCAGGCGGAGGGGGAGGTACCAAGGATGAGGACTTCAGTTTTGTCGGAGTTCAGTTTTAGACGGCTGTACTTCATCCACTCGGCTACTTCTTTCATTCCTTCATGTAGGTTGGTTTTGGCGGTGTTAGGGTCTTTGATGAGTGATAATATTAGTTGAGTGTCATCAGCGTAGGAGATGATGTTGAGGTTATGTTGGCGTGCGATAGCCGCGAGGGGGCTCATGTATACGTTGAAGAGGGTGGGACTGAGTGAGGATCCTTGTGGCACGCCGCAGATGACTTCTGTAGCTTCTGATTTAAATGGTGGGAGGCGGACTCTCTGGGTTCTTCCGGCGAGGAACGAGGTGATCCACTTCAGTGCTTTTCCTTGGATTCCGATGTTTCTGAGGCGTTGTATTAAGGTGCTTTGACAAACTGTGTCAAAGGCTGCGGAGAGGTCGAGGAGGATGAGGGCGACCGTGTCTCCGTTGTCTAGCAGAGTTCGAATGTTGTCAGTTGCTGCGATGAGTGCGGTCTCAGTGCTGTGTTTGGCTCGGAAGCCGGACTGTGAGGAGTCGAGGGATTTGTTGGTTTCGAGGAAGGCGGCGAGCTGGTTGTTGACAGCTTTCTCGAGGACTTTGGCCGGGAATGGAAGGAGCGAGATGGGGCGGTAGTTTTTGAGTTCGGTGGGGTCAGCTGTGGGTTTTTTCAGAAGGGCGCTGAGTTCGGCGTGTTTCCAGCTTTCCGGGAAGGTGGCGGAGTTGAGGGAGCAGTTGATGACGTCTCGGAGGTGCGGTGCTATATTGGAGTCTGCTTTGTTGAAGATGTGGTGAGGGCAAGGGTCTGTGGGGGATCCTGAGTGGATGGAGTTCATTAGGCGGATGGTGTCCTCAGTGGAGATTGGGTTCCAGTCATTGAGGATGTTCAAGGGGGGTGGGGGTCCTGCAGAAGGTTGGGTGGGTTGGTCTACGGGCCGGTTGTCGAAGCTGTTGTAGATGTCAGCAATCTTGTTGTAGAAGAACGAAGCTAGGGAGTCGCAGAGGGCTTGAGAGGGGGTGATGTCGTTGGAGTTGGCTAAGGGGTTAGTAAATTCCTTGACGATGTTGAATAGTTCCTTGCTGTTGTGGGCGTTGCTATCTAGTCGGTCCTTGAAAGCGGCTTTCTTGGCATTCCTGATCAGTTGGTGGTGTATACGGGTGGCGTTTTTGAAGGCGTCCTTGGTGCTGTTGTTAGGTTCTTTTTTCCAGGCCTTCTCAAGGGAGCGACAGAGTTTCTTAGATTTCTTAAGATCATCGTTGAAGCAGGAGGCCTTCTTGCTGCCTAGTTTGGTTTGACGTTTTTTCAGAGGTGCTAGGATGTCGGCGCTGTTGGATAGCCATTGGAGAGGTTAATGGCTGCTTGGTCGGGGTTTGAGGAGTGGGCAGGGGGGTTTTGAAGAAGTGATGAGGCGATCTGGTCGATGGTGATTTTGTTCCAGTTTCTTCGCAGAGTAGGTTGAGGATGGTTGTTGGTTGTGGTCTTGTTGTAGGTAAAGTGAACGCAGCTGTGGTCCGTCCAAAGGAGAGCAGTGGTGTGGCTGAAGGAGACATGTTTGCTGGAGGTGAAGATGGGGTCGAGTGTGTGACCTGCGACGTGGGTGGGGGTAGTGACAAGTTGTTTAAGTCCGAGGTTGGCGAGATTGTCCAGAAGGGTGGTGGCGTTGCGGTCGTTGTTCTTTTCAAGGTGAAAGTTGAGGTCTCCCAAAAGAATGTAATCCTCGGAGGGGAGGGCGTGTGGGGTGATGAAGTCTGTGATGTCCTCACTGAATTGTGCACGGGGTCCTGGTGGCCTGTAGAGGAGGGTGCCTCTGAGTGTGGTCTTGGGGTCGATGTGGATCTGGAAGTGAAGGTGTTCAGTATTGGCGAGATTGATGTCTGAGCTGGTTGAGATGCGGATGGATTTCTTATGGACGATAGCGATGCCTCCTCCTGTTTGGTCGGTACGGTCCTTACGGGTGATCTTATAGCCTTCCGGGATGGCAATGGTGATGTCAGGGGCTGATGTGGAGTTCATCCATGTTTCTGTTAGGAAGGCGACGTCTGGGGAGATGGTGTCTTAGTAGGTTCCAGAGGTCGATGGCGTGCCTGTGGACTGAGCGGGTGTTGAGCAAGATGCAGTTTAGGTGGTTGGAGTCAGATATCTGTTTTGTGTTCGTGAATGAGGAGTTGTTATTGGTGAAGTCGAACTTGCAGGAGTAGCATGTGAAGGGTCCATGGGTGTGTCCAGGAGCGGCTTGGGCGCAGTTGGGGAGTCGGCCGGGGTTAAGGGCTAGGAGGGTGGAGGCGTTGTATGTAATGCGGGAGGGCTGGGCATTGCACGGACCAGGGGGTCTGGCGCTGGGCGCGGTCCAGGCGCGGACGGGCGTAGACGGGCTTACCTTTGGCGCACCTTTGGCGTGGCCGCAGCGCGTGGACGCATCTGTCATTAAAAGCACTTTGAGGGGGGAGGGGCGTGGGAGGGGCAGCAGGGAGGCGGGAGCGGGGCGAGGAGGAAGGGCTCTGGGAGACAACAACAAACAAAATGGAGGCGGTGAAAAGTCGAGTGAGGCTGGGGCACTGATATAATGTTCACAAGCGCTTTTAAACAGGCAGCGTTATTGTGAACAGATAGAGCGCAGCTCCGTTTCCGTCGCGCTGTTTAAATGGCATAAACTATGCTGCGATTAAGCATGGGCGAATTTTGCGGATCTCGCGTTCGCGAATTTTGCGGATTTGCAGATTCGCAATCCGCAAAATCCGCGAATTCCCGCGAATTTGCGGATTTTTTTTTTTTGTGTTCGCCCGTGTTTCTGCCAGTTCGCGAGGGTTTTTACAATTTCGCAATTTGCGAACTTACCTGTCGGGTCGCAAGTTTTGCGAACTTGTTGTTTCTACGTGTCCAGCCTGTTTGGGACACTCTTCTTCATCACTGCCACTCTCTGTCACCACTGCCACTCTCTGACTACTCATGCCACCCTCTGGCCCACCCATGCCACCCTCTGTTTCATCACCACACCCTCTGGTTGTCCAGTGTACATTATTTTCAGCAAAGCAAAGCACACCTTCCCTGCCTCAAGTGACCTGAATTAATTTGGGGCTGATTAATGTGTCACAGAATATTTTTTTAGCTGGCACCTGCTTCCTTAGTGCGCCCTGATTAGTGATCTTTTGCACTTGCTAAGTGCTTTCATTGTTGCAAAATTGGTTACAACACCTGCCCTGCCCCAACTGACAATAATGAATTAGGGGCTGATTAATGGATTTTAACTTCCAGCCTGGCTCCTGCTTGTCTCCCTTAGCTGTAATTCAGGACCTTTGTGGCATATGTGTAACTATTCTGAGGTTCAGAGCAGGGTCACATAATAGTTTCAACTGGCAACTGAACTCTGGAGGGGCCCCTCAGGAAGCACTACAGGAAATGGCTACTAATGATGAGCCTGAACTTTTGAACCTGGTAAGTAGTTACTTTCAGTTTTGCTAAGAGCGTATTTCTGCAATTTTGCACTTATTCGCGGGGCGCGAACTCACGCGAACAGTGCGAGCAGTGCGAGCAAAATCCGCTGCTCGCGGATTTGCGGATTTTGCGGGAGATTCGCGAATCTCGCGGATTGCGAATTTCCCGAAAATCCGCAAAATCCGCGAGCGGAACGGATTTTCCGCCCATGCTTAGCTGCGATGCAGAATACCAGAAACGCTGTAGCGCTATTAAGTGGCACAAACTAAGCAGACTGAAAATTCACCAGAAGAGCTAATACAAATGCACAACCAGAAGCGCTAATACAAATGCACAATTAAATTACAGACACACAGATGGTCGGAGGTCAATGGAAGAGTAACAATACCACCAGGAGCCAGGGAGCGTGGGAGCGACCGTGTCTGACGAAGTCAGGACGGTCACAGCTGTGCTTTCTACGGGGTCTGCAGTAAGGGTCAGTGGGTGGAAGGGGCAGCAGGGAGGCGGGAGCGGGGCGAGGAGGAAGGGCTCAGGGAGACAACAACAAACAAAATGGAGGCGGTGAAAAGTCGAGTGAGGCTGGGGCACTGATATAATGTTCACAAGCGCTTTTAAACAGGCAGCGTTATTGTGAACAGATAGAGCGCAGCTCAGTTTCCGTCGCGCTGTTTAAATGGCATAAACTATGCTGCGATGCAGAATACCAGAAACGCTGTAGCGCTATTAAGTGGCACAAACTAAGCAGACTGAAAATTCACCAGAAGCGCTAATACAAATGCACAACCATAAGCGCTAATACAAATGCACAATTAAATTACAGACACACAGATGGTCGGAGGTCAATGGAAGAGTAACGATACCACCAGGAGCCAGGGAGCGTGGGAGCGACCGTGTCTGACGAAGTCAGGACGGTCACAGCTGTGCTTTCTACGGGGTCTGCAGTAAGGGTCAGTGGGTGGGAGGGGCAGCAGGGAGGCGGGAGCGGGGCGAGGAGGAAGGGCTCAGGGAGACAACAACAAACAAAATGGAGGCGGTGAAAAGTCGAGTGAGGCTGGGGCACTGATATAATGTTCACAAGCGCTTTTAAACAGGCAGCGTTATTGTGAACAGATAGAGCGCAGCTCCGTTTCCGTCGCGCTGTTTAAATGGCATAAAATATGCTGCGATGCAGAATACCAGAAACGCTGTAGCGCTATTAAGTGGCACAAACTAAGCAGACTGAAAATTCACCAGAAGCGCTAATACAAATGCACATCCAGAAGCGCTAATACAAATGCACAATTAAATTACAGACACACAGATGGTCGGAGGTCAATGGAAGAGTAACGATACCACCAGGAGCCTATCCAATGTAAATACATAACATGATATATATTTTTTTAAACTAATAAGAATTTTTTTCAACTATTTTAATATTTGTACAATAATGCTATTATTATTAACTATTATTTTCCTAAAAAAAATTACCTCAATTACAACCATTACTTACCTTAGAATGCTTTGTAATGGCATGCGTTGTAATGGCATATGCTTGCTAATGGCATGCGATGTAATGTCACCTGCATTGTAAAAGTTGCGTTGTAAAGGCATTACAATGTAATGCCTGCGTTGTAATGGAGTCTCGCATTCCAAATATCCAATGGCAGCTAGGTGTATTCCTTAACCGTATTCAAAGTCATATCCTAGCGTACTAGAAAGTCTCAAAGATAAAATATTTAACATGCACGAAGCTAAAGAACACCCAATGATAGATAAATATTATTTACATTTCCACAATGAAAGATCAAAGACAACATGCCTTCTCGAACACAAATTGGAGATTTGAAATCCCACTTAAATCTATCACATCCCATTATTGTGTAGTGTCATTTTGACAACCCACAATATATTTGCTGTATGTGAACACTTGACAAAATGCACAATGGACACAAAGCACACGTGAGTTTGGCATGGTGAAGCCCACACCTAGTATGACTTTACATATATGTTTTCACAGACTCACAACATATTCCTTTGGTACACTGAGTTTCACTTTGCCACAAAGCCTTTTTATAATTTTTGAGGTTTGTTAACAATGAAGCTAGAGCACACACAAGGGAAGCAGAAGGAATATACAAGTGACACATAACACCCCCCCAAATATGTCGTAGGCGATGCCCATGACACACAACAGATTAAGATGATATATTAAGCTCCACTTTGTACTAAAAAGTGTGCGCCCTCTTTACTCTTCATGAACACTTGGAAAACAATGCACACAAGGGACACACAACACTCACTCTGAGGTCAGAGTAGGTGAATCTTATGCCAGGACTATAATCACAAATGCACAATGCACTGGAACATATGGAGTTTCAACATGTACCAAAACAACAATCGGCACCACATTTGATGTTCTTGAACAATGAATAAAAAATGCACACAAGGGAGAATGAAGTGATGTGCATTGGCACACAGGACTGACTTCGAGGTTTGTGGTGGGTGAAGCCCAGGCCATGTCATACGATAAACATGCATTCACTGAGACATGCAACGCATCGTTGTGACATATGAAGTTTCACTGAGCACCAAGCAATGTGCTCCCTTTTAGGTGTTTGTGCGCAACTTAAAAATAAGAAATACAAGTGACACACAACACACTCCCTGAGTTTATTTCATACAAAATAAACAATGATCATTAAAATTAAACAATATAGAAACCATTACACACAAAAATACACAGAATTCATCCTTTTTAAAAGCATTTGGTGGTCCAGAGGGACCTTGTGATTCTAAATGGTCAGGTAGGAGCTGTACTGTGAAAAAGGTTTTTTAAAATGGAACAAAGCAGTCAGGTTTAACTTAGAGGCAAAGTGTAAGGTATTTATGCAGCACTCGAACAGAATTAAAGTGAAAACAGATTATGAGAAAAATCCCAAACCAATTCAAGAAAAATATAGTAAATCTTAATAAAAGAAAATTGCACCAAAACAAACAATGTCTAATAGGTAAAACCATGAGATATGCAATGGCAAAGTTTTAAGTAAAAGTAGTGCCAAAAAGCAGAAATCTCCATCTTTAGTTATCTGGTTGCACGGGCCAGGACAAAGTCACAGGTTCAGACTGACAATGTTGGAGCACAGCCCAGATACAGGGACCAGATTAGTTCTGCAAGAAGATGTACCTTGTGTCCTCGACGCAAGGTTAAGTTGCATTGAGTGACGTTGGTTCCAATGAGGAACTGTGAGGTGTTGTCTGGTGTCGAGCTGCACCAGACTGTGCTGGTTCTAATAGGTGCTGTGATGCCGGTCTGGAATTGAGTTGTGATGTAGGGCCCGGCATCGAGCTGCGCATCGAGCTGCGCTGCTCTGGTTCCAATAACGCTGCCGATCAGGAGCTGTGAGGCAAGGTCTATCGTCCAGCTGTGATTCGAGAACTGGCATCGAGTTAAGTCGTGCTGTATCAGTTCTGAAGAAGCCACGATCAGGAGTTGTGATGCAAGGTCCAGCATCAGTTTGCGTTGGTTGAATAAAGTTTCTGATCAGGCAAGGACGAGCACACTCTGATGGCAACCAAGGGTTCAGGACCTGTAGGCGCACCTTCTGGTGATCAGGACTCACTCCAACAGAGGCCAGCAGCAGGCCACAGACAGGCCCAGTTGGGTCTGGTCAGCTTGGCAGATGCAGGACAGAACTTTGGCACAGGTTGCTCTCCTCATGCAGGAGGGCCACCAGCTAGCTGTGAAATCACACTGAGGGTCCCATGTACTAAGGGACAGATAAGAAAATAACATGTGTCAATCATGCATATGCAAATTTTACCTTGCCTAAAGGGAAGAGCACACCCACTTTACCACTGTTTAGCAGATGCAAAGTGCACAGAGTAATATGGCCAACAAAAACAGGTTCAACAGCAGAAGACAAAAATTTGGGGTGACACTGCAGAATTGGCAAAATTCCAACATAGTTCCTGGGGAAAAACAGAGGTCAGAAGTCTTCCTTCTTGCAGCAGGAGATCTTTGAATCCATTTCTTCCAGCAGAGAAAGGGAACACTGCGTTGTTATCTTCCAGCAATCCCTTATTCTTCAGGTATAGTTTCCCAGGTCCAGCAATGTCCTCGGGAATGGTGGTTGAGTTGTTAGTTTTATCCTGTGCAGTAGCTAGTGTTTGGAGAAATTCTGCACCCAATCCCTACTGTTGTCTCACAGAGTACCACCACCTTTGGAAGCACTTCCTTTTTGCCCTACTATCAATTTAGCAAGGACCCTATGTTTCAGTATGGCAGAACCCTTCAGGAACCAGGCAGGCCTGTCTTTAGCTCCTTGAAAACTCCCATACTTAGATGAACTCTTCTCTTACCTTCAGGGGCAAACTGGTTCACTCCCCGACTGTGAATGGAGACTAGGGCCATCCTGATGTGAAAGGGACCGCCCGCCATAAGTGTGGCAGTCCCGTAGGGGTGATTAGGATGCGCCCGCCACACTGGCGGGTGCATCCTGCATTTTTAACATTGCAGCAGGCGGTGATTTTAGCATCACCCGCAGCAAAGCCAAAAATGCATGTTGTGCATATGCATGCACAACGTGGCAGGCACCGCGCGGTGCCTGCCATGTTGTGCATGCATATGCAGGGGGTACTATAGGTACCCCTCCATGTGTCCCCCCACCATCCTAAATTCCTGGGGGCCCGCAACGGGCCCCCAACTTCAAAGTCTGCATGCCTTTCCATGGTGGTGTTAGGCTGCCACCCGCCTGCATCCTGATATTGATGGCGGTGTCTATCAGACACTGCCACCATATTAAACCCTTTTCCGTCCGGTGGACTTGGCGACCGGGTGGAAAAGTGGCGGTCGGTCTTCCCGTCTGCTGCGGTACCCCCGCCATACTAATATGGCGGGGGGGAAATGGGTGGCGGGTGGGGAAGGATGAAGGGTGGATCGCCACTGCCATGCGGGTGGTGGCGATCCGCCCTACATCCTAATGGACCCCTAGGTGTCCAGAAGGATTCCAGGAAGGTAATGGAAAAACCCTCTCTGGCATCGCCGCCACGGAAAGGCATCACAAGAAGCCTATTGTAATATGGCTGGGACCATATTATTCCTTTTCCGTTCCGGCCGCAAGGCGACCGGGGCGGAAAAGCGGCGGACGGTCTTTCCGTCCGCCGGAGTCCCCCCGCCATATTAGTATGGCGGGGGGAATTCCAATGCGGATGTCGGGCGGATTGCCCCAGCCTGGCGGGGGCAATCCGACCGACATCCTAATGGGCCCCATAGTGTGCAGATATACTTAAACATTGGTTCATTGCTCACTGTGCCTACTGATGGGACCCAAATAGGCTAAATCCAGTCTTGAAAGTTCTCACGTATACATAAAAGTGCTTTATTTTAAACTCTTATATTTTTTTATCCTTTTAATGCAATGAGATTGATTGTATTGTTAAATGTATTGTATGCAACGGTTGTAATTAATCATGCATACTAATAAATAAACTACTCAAACTAAAACCACTCGGAGGTGGTTTGTGTTCCGATTCAGAAGGGCCCTGGCATGGCATGTTAGGCTACACTCTTCCTATGAGAGCAGAACCAAGACTGATTTCCATATGAATGAGTTCTGCCTGACATGGCATAGAGGGCCAAAACATGATGAACTGGAATGCTGTAGGAATACATACCAGTGTCTGAGATTAATTCAAGAATTTACTCATCACTTTTTTGTATTCCTCAGTGTAACACTGTAAGTGCAACGGGTATGCCCAGACATGCATTCTGTGCTATCTGTTCTACTGGAGGCAAAACATACTCTACTGGTCAATCCCAAACAGGTTGAAAGCAGTCTAGGATTGCTCATGTTCTGGTGCAGAAAGAACATGGCCTGGAAGTTCTGGTTGGACTGTTATTATAGGTACAGGAACAGGGCTGATTTGCATTTGGCTGGGTTCTGTCTAAAGTGGCATGGAGGACAGAAAATTGATGGACTAGGAAATTCACTAACTATATGCCAGTGGCTGAGATGAATTCAATCATTTCACTAATGTCTTGTTTGATTGCTCAGTGAGATGCCCTACATGCAACTGGTATGCCCAGACATGTCTTCTGTTGTCACTCTTCAACTGGAAACAACCTGCACCCTACTGATGAGGCCCAATAGGCCAAAACCAGTCTGGGCTAGCTTATGTTCTGGTTCAGAGAAGAAAATACCTTTCAGTTTCTGCTGGTCTGCTGGACTGTTCCCATTGGAACAGGGAAAAGTCTTATTTGCTTATGGATGGGTCCTTTCTAAAGTGCCATGCTGGGCAAAACAATGCTGTGGGGGTATGTACTGCCAAGTAAATACCATTGACTCAGATTAATTCAAGCGTTTCACCCATTACTTTTTGTATTCCTCAGTCTGACGACTCTTATCCAACGAGTATTCCCAGACATGGGTCATGTACTCACTGTTGCAATTGAACCAAGATTCACTCTACTGAAGAGGTCCAATAGGCAAAAAATAATTTGGGGTTGCTTGCATTAAGGGTCAGAGGGGACCTAGACAGGCATTTTGGGCTGGCCTGTTCCTTCTAAAAAGAACCAAGATTGACTCGAATTTAGCTGAATACTGTTTGAGGTAGCATGGTAGGCAAACATATGATGGACTGGGATGCAGCCCCATGTAATTTGCAGTTGTTGAGATTAATCCAAACATTTCACACTTCACTTTCTTTTAATATTCATAATCTTAGAGGTAAGTTGTTGTGTTCTATCTGAGTTGTTAACTCTCCCAGCAAAGGATGTGTATTCCAACTCCTGGGGGGGGTGAGGGGTGCTGAATAGAGAACTGGTTTTATGTCCGTTTTTGCTCAGGCACCACAAAGTACATTTTTATAAAGTTACTTCAGCCTTGAAGCAATTGTCTAGCATTTTCACAGATAGAAATAGGTCATAAAGAATGTAATCCCAGCGTGTTTAGGCAAAAGTCCAGCAAAGCATGTACCGTAAAATAGCATATGGGTTTTTATTTCACTGTGAGAGAGCACTAACCACAAAATGTGGTGACCGCTATTTCTATACTTTAGACCCTGCCCTTTGGGCTTACAATTCAGAAAAGGGTGTGGTGATGGACAGAGTATCTGAATTAAGCAGAACACTCCTACCCAGTCAACAGATCAGGGCTTGATCCATCACCGTTTTTTAGCTCACTGCACCACCCCAGCTCAGAACCTGGCTACATGCAAATTAGTCTGTCCCTGGCCCAGTGCATCATGGGAACAGGGCAGACCAAACTACCAAGCCAATTCTTTTACTGGAAAGGAAACAAGCTTCCGGGGACCAGTTTCTGGCATTACAGCCGCTTTCGGCCCGGCTTGCTTAAATCCTGATGGTGCAGTGAGCAAGGGACTCACATCTGAGCATACCCTTCCACGCTTATGGTGGACAAAATGATTCAGAAAAGGGGGTGGTGATGAACGGAGTATCACTGGCGGGCGCATCCTGCATTCTTGCCATTGTGGCGGGCTGTGCTCTCAGCACCGCCCGCCGCAATGCCAAGAAAGCATGTTGTGCACTTCCATGCACAACGTGGCAGGCACCACGCGGTGCCTGCCATGTTGTGCATAGAACTGCAGGGGGGAACCATAGGTCTCCCCCATGTGCACCCCCCCCCAGAATCCCTGGGGGCCTGCCATGGGCCCCCTAGTGCGAAAACCGCCTGCCTTTCCCGCCACAAAAGGCAACACCCCACCTGAATACTAATATGGATGGCGGTGTCTACCGGACACCGCCACCATATAAACTGCTTTTCCGCCCGGTAGGCAATCAGGCGGATTGCCTACCGGTGGAAAACCGGCAGATGGTCTTCCCGTCCGCTGGGGTTCCCCCCGCCATGGTAATGTGGCAGGGGAATTTATAGGCAGGCGGAGTTTTTTAGCGGGTGGATCGCCACCGCCCTAATAAGCCCCCATGTGTGATGAGTGATCCTCACACACATGGATAGCTCTCCAATGGGTGCATTTATTTACCTTTGTTTTTCGACCCCTTGTGGCAGATCAGTCTCCTGTTAAGGGCTGATTTGCCTCAGGGGGAGGGGGGACCCATTACACACCAGGGATTATTAATACATAGATATATTTGGGGGAGTGGCCCCTTGGACAATGGTGGCTTCCTTGAAGGGGGCATTTTTTTCATTTGTTTTTGCCCCCCACCCCCTGGGACAGATCTGCATTGTTTGAGGCCAATCTCACCCACCCCCTCGATCCCTGGTGCTGGTAACCCACTACATATCAGTCTGCTTCGGGGGGGGGGGGGCAGAAACACAAGACACCATGGAATACTTTTCTGTATGTGGGGAGAGGTGCTTTTGGGGTAAGGGTCACTCCCATTTGGGGTGGCAATTTTTTGCCTTTGGTTTCTGCCACCACTCTTGAGTCAGACTTCATAGTATTTTATATTGCAAACTGTTTTTTTCTTATCATCATTTGACTTTTTGAACATATTCATTGTTTCCCCTTTTTATGAGAGTGCAAAGCTTTTGATTTACTTGGTGGCAAGACCTGCTTTTGGTTTTAGCATTTGTAGATCTGCAGTTTGTGTAGTTCCATGTGCTTGGTAAGGAAAACTTTTTTGAACGTTTTCTTTAAACGAGTATCGTTGTTCTGCTTCAATAATTTTTTTTACTGCTGTAATAATTTTAGCATATTTTTCTTCTTATGTATCTTTCAAATTAATGGTTGGATTTATGCACTAATTGTGCAACTATGGGTCCGATTCGGTAAAATGCCCTACGAATAGCTGTACGGAGCTTTTTTCCTGTACGAATCGTATGCAGCACCGTACCCGTACGTACAATGTAGTACAATGTGTGCCCAAAGCAGTTCTCTGTACGAATTGTACCGAAGACTGTACAACTCACTAATCCGTACGAATCGCATTCGGAACGCGCAGCACGCGAAGTCCGTACGGATTGAAGCTGCATTTTCCGACCCAGCAAGCACGAATCGTATCGACAGCACTCTGTACGACTCTTTTTCTACGGGAGCTTAAAATGTCTGTAAAAGCAGATTTTGCCTCGAAATGCATACAAAGCCCCCCAGGGTACGGTGCGTACACCCCATGATTGCAGGGGTACGGTGCATCGGGGTTCGGTGCGTACACCCCTGGATTTCAGGGGTACGGTGCATATGTCCCCGTGCGTACACCCCATATTCATAGATGTACGGACCGTAGGGGTACGGTTCGTACACCCCAAGGTCATAGGTGTACGGAGCATACACCCCGTGCATACACCCCTTGATTTTAGGGGTACGTGCGTATGTGACAGTGTTGCCCTCCGTACGAATTGCTCAATCGCGAAGTTTACCGTATGAAATGCGCACTCATTCCCCGGTCCGGATGTTACTTGGCGGGTCGTACGGCATTTTTACGAATCGTACGGTTCACTGTGCAAGTCGATGTCGTATGGATTTACCCTTCATTTTCGTACGGTTCAAAAATCTTCGGACGTATTTTCTCGCAACGGATCATACTACGCGATTCGGACGGATTCGTACGATTTATACGGAAACGGCTACGCATACGCATCGTCAGACGGATTCGTTTCCTGAATTGGAGTCGGCCCCTATATGTTTTGTCTTGTATGTATTTTGTTTTTTTTTAGGTATTATTTTGCAGTAGAAAGTTCATTGTGTGGGTTGTATTGATATTGATATTTCAGATCATTACTTTTCAATAGTTATATTTACTGTATAATACAGGCACAGCTTCTTAAGTTTTAATTTGACGCAGTATTGGCTATTGCCTGTTTTTTCGTGACAGTTTTATTTGAAAGCCTTATGGCTGCCCGCTGGCTGATTGCCCGGCAGATCTTTGGAATGGTTTTTGAAACTGTGTTCAAGCACAAATCTGAGACTGACTCTGTACCTGACGCAGAGGGCAAAGTGTGAGATTCTAGCAATGAACTCTCTGTTCAAAAAGAATCATCTGATGATGGATCCACTATTAGCACAGATGATGTGCTTCATTTAAAAGAGGACAGTGAAATGCCTTTAGTGAGGAATGAGCAAGCTGGATTGTAGAAATGGTCTGGAAGGCTTCCCATTGGAGGAGTTCAACCCGGTGTTGCACCAAACATGGTGCAGCCTGTTTTGCCTGGCTTAAGTTACAGCATTTTAGAATTATTACAGAGAACTTTTTGCCTATCAATTTCTTCCAACTCTTTAATGATGATGCATTTATGGACGATATAATTGAGCAGACAATCTGTATGCAGAACGGATTTTGGTAGACAACAGTGCCCACACTTAAGACTCTCTCTAAAGCTACTCAGTGGACTCCAGTTCTATGGCTTAACTTTTTTTGATGGAATTGTTGAGGGCGTCATCATTAGTGTTCTACTATTCTTGATGGCAACTGCTATTTTTCCAGCAATCATGAGTAGAGTCAGTATTTGTTTCTGCAGTGGATGCTGCATTTTGTGCATAATGCTACAGTGGTACCATGAGATCACCTTTACTGTTACTGTCTCTTCAAGATTCAGTCTGTCCTTGACCATTTAGTATATCGTTTCTCAGAGATTTAGGTTTGAGGTCAAAATATATCTGTGGACGAGTCTCTGGTCCTGTTAAGGGCTGTTTGGTTTTCAGGCAGTACATGCCCAGGAATAGAGCAAATTATGATTTTAAGAGATGTATGCTATGTGAAAAAATGCCACTGGTTATGCATATAAATTTAGGGTGTACACCAGTAGGGATTCTTTATTTGACTACCTGGTTGTCATTCCACCTTTAGAGTCAGTGAAAACATTGTGTGGGATCTTGCCAGAACACCTTTTCTCAAAGGTCACCATATATACGTTGGCAATTTCTATACAGGGGTGCAATTATTCAAAGAATTATTCAAAATGGGCAGTATGACTTGTGGTGCAATATACTCTAACTGTAAAGGTTACCTAAAAGAGCTTGTGTGTAAGAACCATCAAGGGGGTAGAGCAGTGCCTTGTGTAGCAATGAGCTACGTGCTTTGAAATCTTTAAGCATAGCAGATGCCTACATGGACACAGCTTTTCATGATAAAAACACATGTCTCTTGACTGTTTGAGGTCAGGTAGCAGAACGGCACAAGCCATGTGCATTCTAGACCACAATAAGCACATGCAAGGTGTAAATAGAGCAGATCAAAGGTCTGAGTCTTATAATGCTGCTTGAGTTGAAAGTCATACATCTGTACAAGAAGTTGATTATTAATTTGTCTCCTTTTGCATTCTTCAGTCCTTACTTTGTTTTCATAAATCATTCTCCAGAATCCAAGATTACTTCTGTACAGTTTCTGCAGTCTGTAAAAGGCAGCCTTGCAGCACTTAAACAAGCATGTGTTTCTAGAATGGAATTATTTGAGGATGTGGCTACATTGAAAGATCACCAATTTCTTGAATACATCCCTCCAGCACCGAAAAAAGACTTTCCTTTTTGGAAATGTAGAGTCTGTGTTCAAAGAGGAGTACGAAAGGAGAGTTGCATGTACTGCAATGAATGTTCTTCTAATCTTGGTCGATGTGTGCCCACATGTTTTAACCTATACCATACACAACTGAAGAATTGGGAGCAGCCATGAGAGCAAAAGGTAATTGAAACCATTGTCTGTATTGCTATATATTTTCTGTTTTGACACCAGGCAGAGAATACTTTGAAATGTTTAGTAACACATGTTGTGTGCATAGACACGCTCAGATAAATAATTGCTGGTATACAAAACAATGCATTACATTGGGACCAGACAAGGTGGCAAACAACAACAAACAAGTGTTACAATAAAGGTACAACATATGCAGAAAATTATGTGTCCTTTGAAATTGGTTGGCCACATTTGACGCAAATCTGAGCATGTCTATTCAATTCTATACAATTATAATAAAAACTTTTGATACTTTTCTACAATTTGTTTCTTTTTTTGCCCAATTCATGGTTCTCCCTTCTTGTTTCTCTCTTTTCTTTTCTTTTTCTTTTTTCCTAATTAATTGAAATTTATATGTAAGTGAATTGATATTTTTGTATTGTTGAGTTATTGTTTCCTGAACTATTGTTAGGATTATATATTGATTACCCCTGGTTCAGGTTGGTGAGTTGCCCCTGTAGCTGTTCATGCTTGGAATGTTATGGCATTGTCTCCTTATAATATCTTGAATTGGGAGAGGATAGATTTGTATTTGTGCAAGTACTTGTTTCTAAGCTTTTATAATATATATGTATAAATCTTCCCCATTATTATTATCAGATATAAAAGTGAGTGCATTCATGTAAATGAATAGCATACATTAAAATACAAAATGAAAGCCAACAGGCAGCACAGGCAGTGCTCATTCATTTTAACACAAGGTCCAGGTAACTTTCAGATAGGTGAGGATTGCGCATGAATATCAATGACCATGCTTCGTGTGGCACACTGGGACATGTTGTTCAATCATTATTGGTGTCTTCAAAAGCATTGGCATCCAACATACATGCCATCACCAGCCCAGTGAAAAATATGTCAGAATATTTTGTATCTAGATTGTGGTGAGTAGGAGACACCTAGACAAACAGCATTCAGTTATTTGAAAGACGCGGGTTGTATGCTCACTTAAAAAAACTAAGGGGAGAAGGAGAGCCCAGCAAACAGCACCTTCCCATAGACAACAACGGGTCTATTACCAGTGTCTATTGAACAGTGGGCATTCAAAAAGAGTTTTGCTGCAGCATTCTGCACTGTCTGAAGGTATTCAATTGAATATTTAAACAGTTACAAATAGGAAGAGCTGCCGTAATCCACGTTGGGGGTGATCATGTCATGGATCATTGCTTCCCTCTTGGAAACTGGAAGAAAATCGAAGATTTTGCTGAGAGATTTAAGAAGCAAAAAAGAAGGATGAAACCATCAGAGTCTGTGATTTGAAATAGAAAATTTGCTAAAAAAGAACGAGCAAGATTAGAAGAAGGTACAAGAGACTCCTCTAAACTGGATCACCACCACGACTGAGACTAGAAGAAATCAGAGGCACCAAAAATTAAAATCTCTTACTTGTTGGAGTTGAACTGAAGTCAGATTTTACGTATCCAATTTGCAAGTGTTGATACATAATCTTTGAAGAGCAGTTGAAAGAACACCATCAGCTCAGATATTGACAGTATCAGCTGCGTATTGTCTGCATATGAAATTATTGAATAGACATATGATCATACAATCTGTCCCAAAAGGGCTATATTTAGCGTGGTGTTTGTGAAGAGGACACCTTTCTTAAGCTGGAAGAAGATGGATTTAAACAGATCCAGCATAGCTTGCTTAGAGTATCCCCACAGAAAGAGTGTACCCATTTGTGGGTAGATCCACAAATTCCCTTTCTAGCAAGGCATTCCAACAGAATCCTATAGGAAACAGTATATAATGCTGTCTTTGCCCAAGATTGCACGTAGGTAGTCAGATACCGCAAACAGAGCTGTTTCAGTGCAATACTGTTGTCTTAAATGGCTTGGGAGTAATCAAGAAGCTGATGCTCTCCTAAAACACAGGATAAGTGTTAATTAACTGGCGTTTCCAAACTTGTGCTAGAGAGTGGTACAAGTGATATAGGCCTAACGGGGGCTAAAACAGAGAGATCTACTAAGGGTTTCTTCAATAGTAGCAGCACAGATGCATATTTCCTAGATGAAGAAACTGTTCAGCATTCTAAAGCATTGCACAAACACCTACACAAGTAATTACTGATGATATCTAGATCAGGTTTTAGGATCTTAGGAGGACCTGGCTCCAGTGGAGTGACTGAGAATCAGACCTTTAGAGTGGCCTTCACACTGCTTAAAGTAGTCAGACTTAAAGTAGCTAATGTGGACATACTGGCATCAGGCCAGTGTTGCAGAAATGTGGTAAAGTCATCTGTATCTGGCTGTGGGTCAGAAATATTATATACATCATTTATTTTGCTTGAAAGAACTGCCAGGTTGTCACACAGGCCTTGAGTAGGAGACATAACTTGCTGGCAGCAAGGAGGGGAAAGCAACATGTTAACTATAGAGAATATTTATTTAGTTTAATTTACTAAGGATCTCACTGTCTTAGCCCAAGAAAAACTGTACATGTTATCCTTATAGATTGATATTACTCTTTGAGTGGAAGACTATAAATTGTTTTCATTCAGGGGCTATATGCAATTCTGTTATTGTGCTTCAAAGCTTTACATTCTCTTTCTTTTGCTGATATTGCCTCTGAAAGCCAAAGTGAGGAAGGGTCTTACACACCAATTCTCTGCTCTTGGGAGGCGCAATAATTACAAGAGCATTAGAGATCCACTGATTGAAATGTAAGGCGTCAGTCTCCATATTTCAAGACGGGGAACGAGAAGGGATTATTTCAAAGGTGGTAACCCTAGGCCATGTTCTAAATGGAGCCATAAGATTCGGTGGAGAGGACATAGATTTGAGAATACTATAATACCAGTGGGTAGCAAAATGATCAATCAAAATCAAATGTAATGGTGAATTTACCCGAAGATCATTACAGTTTGTAAAAATAAGATCCAAAGTGTGGCACAGTGTGTGCAGGAGACTTAACCTGTAACCGATGTAAGCTAGCAAGCAATTCAAGAAATGGCCTCTCAAAGAAATTAAAACAATTATACCAATAAAAATTAAAATCATCATAGTGAAATTAGAATATTTAATAATATAGAGAGGCACCCATTCAGAAATGAACAAATGAAAATTTGCATGAGGATTGTGAGGGCAATAAACAGCCACCTGAAAAAGAGAATGCTGGAGTATAAAGAGGAAATAACATTTTCAGCTGACCTTGAGTTGCACCCTTTCACTAATGCGCCCATATACTGAGTTTCAAAAATAATTTGGTGGCAAGTTAAAGTTCATTGAGATTTTATTTCCCCTAATCACTGATCATTCGGTCTACTGCAAGTTAAATGTTGAAACCCAGTCGACCTGGTCTAATTTTCCCAAAATATTGCAGTTTGAGTTGAATGGAATTAAAAATAGAGTAAAACTCCTAAACTAAAAGTGGTTTGAGACTATGTGAAAGAAGCTCTCCAAATATTTGCTATTCTATTGGCCAGCTTTGGTTAATGTATTGCTTGGGCAAGGTGTGGTGCCTGACATCCTGAAAATTGGACAAGTCTCACCAATTTTGAATAATCCTCCAGCTGATGCTAATGAATTTAATTTCTTCCTTTTCTAAGGACTATCTTGCTTAGGGAAGGAGGTTAACAGTTGTGTACCCTCCCAACTTTTGCTTTGCATCCCGTCAAATAGGGCTGAAGCACAGAGTCCTCTCTTCTACTAGTTGTTGATGACACATTCCAGTTATCAACATCTTTGAATGACAAATAGGCATTAAAAGTGCAGTACTTGACTGGTTCACCTCCTATCTGTGAAACCATACACAAGCAGTATTTAGCAATGTAAGTCTGCAAGAACTGATTTTTTAAGGTTCTGTTGTGTTTTCAACACTGTTTAATTTTGGATCACTTGAGCGTATGCTAAGTAAGTCTGGGAGACTTGATCAAAAGGCGCATAACACCCAAATCTATCGTACGATTTTGTGTTCAAATGAAAACTGGAAAGCATAACCATCACCTAAAACTCCACCCCTGAATTATATAATTTATTTTGATCCCCTTTAATAGACTCTTCCTTTTCTGTTCAATTGCAATCTAATTCCTATAAAACAACTTGATTAAAAACTGGCTGCCATTAATTAAGCCGAATCGCTAGGTTTTATTCTTGACCAAAACTTAGCCTACAAGAATGAATCTCTGCTATGTCCAAGGGCTTACACACTTGGATAGCTAAGTGGTGTGAGGCACTTTATTTCTGAACAAGGCCTAAAGACCTTAGTTCAGGCACTTCTTCTTTCCTGATTGGATTGTTGAAATGCACTACTCACTGGCCTAACAAGCATTCCACTAGCCCAGCCTTACAGCTGTGCTACATGTAGCTGCTTGATTTGTTCTTTGAATACAAGAAATGTTACCACAATACCACTGTCCATGTAACACTACAATGGCTTCCCATAGAAGCTAGAGTGCAATTTAAGATGACCTGCATCACTCACGAAGACCTTCACATGTCTACTTCTTCCTGTGTGTCTAAGAAAACAACAATCTCTGGTGGTCAACAGGGCTGGAGAATTGAGGGAGCCCTCCTTCTTGAGCCTCCTACATTGAGACAGAAGCAATATATAAAGCAATCCTTCTCTGGTAACATCAAAAGAATTTGGAATTTCACCAGTTCTATATAGCAATCGTTGTTCTGTAAGCTTTTAAAAACAAGCTTTAATTCCTCCTCCTCCATAGACACTCTGTTTGAACCTGGAAACATAACCTGCTCTTCAATTGCCTGATTGCCACATATATATATGATTAGTTCAAATATGGATCCTTTGGCATGTTGGTTTTCGGCAGTGTTGGAGATCGTTGTCACAAAGAAACACAGGTGAACAAATTGATAGGTTTGTCATAAGCATTCCCCTTGTGCAGACTGAAACTACCCGGATAGAAAATTGTTTCAGAGATTATCAATTGGCTAATATTGTAATCCATAAAGTCCTCAACAAATCTATTTTTCTCATGTGGAGAGAAACAGATGACTTTTAATCTGACTGTAGAGTCATTAAGGGTAGAGATTTCAAAAGAGAGGCATTTGAAGGAACTGTGTTGATCTTTGGAAATCTTGCACAACTTCTATTCCATTCCATGTCTATTTTCATGGTTACAATGGTGAATGGAGTAATATGGAGGGGAAAGGAGATCCAGAACATTGTTTAGTGCTCTGTAAGCTATGCTTCTTTAAACACAAAGATATCCAGATTGAGGATATTATTAGTGCCAGAAATCTCCAAACACTTCTTAATTGCAGAATGATCGACAAGCAGAGGAAAACACACATAGGAGTAGATGGCACTGAAAAAGGAAGTAACTAACAATTCAATGGGTACTTGGATAAATGTATTACGTTGCATCTTCTTAGGCAGCAGAAATGTGTGAGAGATCTGTGATCAGTGATAGTAGAAACTGTAAACTGAAAGATGAAAGCGCATTGGAAGCAAATAGATTTTTGATAAAAAGTGTGAGTGTTCATGACTTTCCATGAATTTCAAAACTTCATTATCATCAAGTAAGATCTACGATCTTAAAATGCCAGGCTGGCAGTTAATTTTAGGCAACCTATCGCCCCCACCTTTGGCCTTCACAGACAAGCAGCTAAGTTTGTAATCTCAAGGTGGGCAGCAGTTGAGTTTGTCCATGGGACTTGACTTTTGATTAACTCTGTGTGTTTATAAATTGATTTACTCATCGAGTTGGGCCAAAGAAGTCACATATGTATAGTTTGGAATTGAGTTTGTCTCTGAGTGAGGACAATTGATCAGTCCATGAGGTTTGTGTGTCAGGTCTAGCTGTGGTGATCTTATTAGGATGTTGATAGTGCCTTACTTAGTGAAGGAGGAAGAGTGATTGTCCGAGCTCTCAGTGAGTTTCAAATGATATCTGTTCAGTAGTGGATGGGCTTCAATCAAAGGTGTACATAGGAAGCCATGTGTGGGACGTGAAAAACCTAGAAGGTGAGTGGGGGAGGCAAGAATCAAAGGAGGAGTGGGTGAGAAAGGTTTTAGAATGTACACAAACAGAGGGAATTTAGTATGTCAGGATGGAGAGAAGGACGGAAGCAAGATAAGGGCTTGCATCAGAGGTTCTGAGTTGAAGTGTGGTTAGTGAGAGACTAGGGGTGGTCTATTAGGCAAATATGGTGAAGAGGGAGAAAGATAGCTTCAGTGAGCACTCTGTGACTCGGAGTGGTTGGGAAAAATGTGTGAAGAAATAAAGAGGGCATTGTCAGCCTCACATAAGGTGCTTGGATCAAAGTAGGAGGGGGTGTTCAACGAAATGAGGTGGATGAAAAGGGAGTAGAAAAGTTATTGAATGACAGCTGAGGGGAAGACTATTCGCATTGAAAGGAATTGTAGAAAAAATGGTATTGGGTTAAGAAAAGGTAGAACTAGAAGATGGATTAAGATGGAATAAGAGAATGACAGATATGATTTATGAAAATATGATTCTCATCATTTAATGGAATCTTGATTGAATCATTATTAGGCTATATTTAGAAATAGAAATGGAAAGACAACAGCTGAAATTTGAAGTGGGACACACAGTTGGCTTTCACCTTAAATATGTATTAGTGACAACGCAGATGTTCGGGACTGTTTCCGACCAAAGAACAGTATTTAGCATTTAAAGAATTAGGTCTATATTGAGGATTGAATAATTTTAGAAAATTATCAGAGATCCAGGAAATTTTCAAAATCTAATGTTTGAAGTTCTAGTCATATATTAAGATAGATCGGTTGATAAATGACTTTAAAGGGAATAGTTTGATTTAATCCGTTGATTGCAAAGCAATAGAAGATTGGAGTGGATAATTTTTAGACTAATGGGGGTCAAGGAAAAACAAGGTTAAAATTGTAGGCATTTTGGGTGAGGGTAAAGAGGGGCATTGTGAACTGCCTTTCAGAGGACCTCATCAGGAGAGCCGTTCCTGTAGAAGGTTGAGATAGTTTATAGTATAGGAATGGATATCTGTAGAGACAGGTATTCAGAGATTTGCTTTGGGAATGCCATTACCAACATTGGTTAGCAGCCGAAATAAATCAACACGAAGACAAAGCCTAAAACTTGGTGACAAAATAAAAAGAGGAAGGCTGACTTTAAAAACTTTCAGCTAACTAGATGTAAAATAGATATTGCCCCTGGCGATCATTCACAAACGGCCATTCTGTAGAGAGTGCCCTAATATAAATCTACAGGTATTTTCATATAAAAGATGATAGAAACAGTCTCTGCATAGTAACTGTTAACAAAAAAATGAAGATGAGATGCAGGCTGTAAACCTGAGGAAGAGATAGGTTGAAAGAAAAAACAATGAGCATTTCTGGTCCTCAACTTTTGTCAGGCAGCTGTCATCATACTTCTTTCTTGGATTATCATCAGGCAAGGCAAGACAAAATGTATGTACCTGGACTAAAAGTTGTGAGAATTAGACATTCTTCCAAGAACTTGAGGACATGTAAGACAAAATGAAGGTTCAAAGAAAGTTTGCAAGGTCTCTTGATACACTTGTGCTGTATGTATCTTCACTTTCTGGCTCCAATCACATCTACGGTCTTTGTCACACCAGAATCCTGTGTAGTTTATAAAGCCCTTTTAGTCTTTTTCTGTATCCAAGAAAAAACAAATATCAGGGAAGTGTTCTAGTTGTTAGTTTAGTTGTTGTTGCATGGATGTCTACGAGGGAATATTTAGGACTCCTCTTCCAGTGTGTTCATCAGGCCATTGACTGAGTTGGTGCTTGTTCTGGCATGTTGATATCCAGGTAGGTGCTGATGTATGCAGAAGAGGAGGTCATATGAGGGCCTCCCACTACATGTATCTTTGTAGCATTCAGCAGAGCGAAGCGGGCCAGTCATCACTTCACTACTTCTTTCCACGTCAGCCTCAAAAGATATTTGGCTGTCTATACTTCTACTAGCTTGTCCCTGAATGCTGACGGGGTGTGAAAGATTTGATGGAGGTTGGCATCCCTGGTGGAACCCAGTGAATACCCCTAGTGAGGAAATCCATTCAGTGTAGTGGAGGCCAAACTTATTGTACATTGATTACACTGGTAGCAAGAAAGAAAGATCTCATCAGTCTGACCTAGAGGTGAGTACCTCAAACTGAAACTTTCAGTCATTTCTTTTTTCAAATGTGGTGATTGTAAGAACTTAGCAGGACGTGTGAGACTGTGAAACAAGCACATACACTTCCTTGGGATCTTGTGACTTTACCTTCAAAGATCTCAACCTCAATTATTCTTGATATGTTTCTGTACTTCTTTAATGGAATTCTCATCTAGTGAAAACTTAATTAAGAGAATCCACGCTGTTAGGGAGATGGTGTCCCAGCATTCCTTGACGTGTGTGTGCTGGTGAGAAAAGGAGGTGAGACCACTCTCAACAAGCTCTGCAAAGCACCTCCAGCTGCCCTGCTGAGCCAGAGACAAACTACGCTCTTTTGAACTCTGTGTCCCGAGGATTCCTTGACTTGTGCATGCTGGTGGAGGTAGGAGGCAGAACCAATAGCAACAAGCACTACAATGAGCCTCCAGCTGCCCCAGTGCAGAGAGAAACCACTCTGCTAGCTACTCCATGTCCAAATATTCCTTGACTTGTGTGTGCTGGTGGGGGAAGGAGGCGGGACCACTCTCAACAAGTGCTACGAAGTGCTTCCAGCTGCCCTGCTGTGCGGGAGATAAACCACACTGATAGGAACTTTGTGTTCCATGATTCCTTGACTTTTGCATGGTGGTGGAGGAAGGAGGCAGACCCACTCACAACAAATGCTACAACCCTCCTTCAGCTGCCTCACTGCCCCGCCCATCCAGATGAAGCCCAGGCCTTTGTGGGCCGTCTTTGCGCATCGTCAGCTGCAAGAGCCTGGCGTGGGCTACCCCTTGTGGCTCCACATCTGAATAACCATCTAGCACTTGGTATGGTCTACTACCTTTATTTTATGTATAGCTTGTGAAATTGCCCCTCAAAGAAGGCTGTTTCTTCCCATCAATAAGATTGATGCTACTTTATTGCCTTGATCCATTGGGCGTGTCGAATTAAAACCATCTGCCTACATTTTTACTGGGTAAAAGGAAACCGGCTGAAATCCCCCACCGGGGTGGAAAGCCAAAAAACCTGTGAGAAACGCTGCGGCCAACTGTACAATTGACACAACCTATGATTTGATAGAGGAGGTAGCATCAAATCTTAAGCCCACCAAATGTTTTTGTGCCGCTGAAAAGTGTGGACAACAAGCAAAGACATGGCCATTTTTTTGTGTTGAGGGGCAAGTTTACCGGGTTTGAGCGGGAAAGGGGCAGTTGTGATGAAGCAAATTATACAAGTATGCATGAGATATAACGGTTCAGCATTGCAATAGAGGGGCTACACCAGGATTTGAAGTTACTGAGAGGTCAGAGGAAGCTGCTAAACTTATGTGCACAGAGACGAATACGTGTGGACTCTTGTGCAAGAACCACACTGGGATGGTCCAATTTATGGTAGGGAGACACTAATATGGGTGTAGACCACCACCTCCAATGCAAGGGAACTCCTGGACCGTGTAAAGTTGTTCCTAGCGCATTCGTATCTTAGAAGATACAGGGAGGAGAGTGTCTTCCTGCAAAAGATGCATTTGAGTGACACTGAAGTTGATTGAGAAAGAAATAGAGGGGGCAGTTTTATTTCTCCACATACTCGACATATGCCAGGGGGGTGTTCATTTGAGTGACTCCTGGGTTGCTTTTCCATTATCACGCCCCATCTACTGACTTTGAAGGTAGATACATCTTAGTGTGTGGTTTACTGGATGGAGTCAAAATCTGTTTTATTGACTGTGAATTCACCTATTGTGGATACCAAGATGTTTTAAGGTAAATTGCAGTAGGGGATCACACCCTATGAACAGGTCAATGTCAGTTGTACAAAAACGTGCAGTGCTTAATATTTCGAGTTTTGATTTGTTAGAAATGGGGCAGCATGGTGCAGAGCGGCCAGGCCAAACTCCAGAGGACATGTGTGAAGCATCCACGCAGTACACACAGACGACACACAAGGCACACTACAAAAAGAGACCACACCAGTTTAGGTGAAAAACAGCATATGTAATATGCACAACACAGCAAGAAGTAATCACAGGGGTGAACAGGGCAGGGCCACTCGGGCCGCTGCCAGAACCATCACAAGAGTATGTGAAATAAAGGTAGGTGCAAGGAATAGATGTAGAGTCCAGCAGCTGTAGGTTTAGAGGGAAAACACTTTCAGCATGGCTGTAACAACATTAGCACCACAGTATTGTCATAAGGCCTAAACCTGGGGCATAAATTACATTAGCATGAGGCATTAGGCAGGAACATCCCATTAGCATCAATAATGAACCTAGAGCAGCCCGTACCTAGTGGCAAGGTCAGGAACTTAGCCGTGTCTCACGATAGGCTTCAATCGCTGTGTGAGTAGGCCTGAAACAGCAACCCCTCAACACCTCCTTAGACATAGGGACACAAGCTTTGTAGACTCATTGGCCAGCGACACCTTAAATCAGGCCCCTTATGCATTAAACCTTCTTAGTATTAGGTATAAACAGGTGAGCACCAAAACATGTCCGTCAGGGAAAATCACATGAGCATGAATACACCATCCCTAGACATCACTTACATTATGCATACCCGCATTAGCAGGACCTTGGGCATACCATTAGCATCAACTTCACATTGTGCATCGTAACAGCAGGGCAGACACAGTAGCACTTGGAACATTGTGCCTTATCATTGGGCACAATCATGGGCATCAATCACCTCCTGCATTTGGAGTAAAAACACAACGGCATAAACATGTGAGCATAGGGGCTTATTATGCACAACAAGCTTCAGTGTAAGGGCTTCAACCTATTTGCATAAATCCTGGGGCATGTCATTGGGTAATAATCGTAGGATAGGCTCTCAGTAGGTCCTGACATAAGCAGGGGGCATCCCAATAGCATAACCCTCATTATCATAAATGCATGGGTGTGGGAGGCCTGGAATAGAACATCATTGCATGTCAATAGGCTAAATGGCAGGAACCTCTCTAGGTAGCCAATCTGGGGCAATATTGTCACTAGGCATTAATCACAATGTGCATAGATCAGCCTCACTGCATTGGACATCAGCATTAACCTTAGCAGCACAGCAATAAGCATAAAAGCGTTAGCATTGACACATTAGCATGAATGCACTAGGATCACCACATTAGCGTAAGTCACATTAGAAGGGGGCATAAAACATTAGCAGCCATGCAGTCATTGAGGGAAAGTGGCACACATTATAAGTGCCATCAGCCCTGCAGGTTAGCCTTTGGCGCCACAGCGCCTGGGGAAAATGGAGTCCCTCTTCTGGGCTCTGCAATTGAGTGCCCCACAATGTTGAAGCTGCCCGCTGTCAACCAAGCAGGCAGGGGGGAATCCCACACGCCGGGATCCCCACGTAGTGCTTTAGAATCCCGGCGCTGCAGACGTCCGCTCCTCTTCTCCTGGGCACAGTGGTAGCGCCTTGGCAGCAAGCAGAGCACAGTCAATACGAATAAGGCTCTCTGGCAGCACCACAATGCAGCACACATGCAGGGTAATTGAAATATAGCGCTTTGTCAGCACAGCGCTATAGGCCTCAGCTCCTCTTCCCCTGGCACCTTGAATATAGCGCTTACGGTGTGCTCAGTCCCACCAGGGGCTTCAGGGACGACAAGTAGCGCTCCTCACCAGCAATGCAAATTTAGCGCTCACGAGGCGCTAGGTAGCTGCCACAGATTAAGGGTTCCACCTAGAGACATAGGGCCCACGCTCCTCTCTCCTCACTGGCCATCTGCAGATAGCGCTTGGGCAGTACAGCGCTAGAGTGCAGGCAGGGGGAGGGTATAGGCAGTCCACATGGATGGCTCACAAGGCGCTAGGTCCCACCAGCAGACTCAGGGACAACAGGTCACGCTCCTCACCTCCTTCTGCGGTACAAAAGGGGGTGGTGATGGACAGAACATCTGAATCAATCAAACACTCACACCCAGTCAAAAGATCTGGGTCTACTCCATCACCGTTCTTTAGCCCACTCTGCCACCCCAGTTCAGACATGGCTATATGCAAATCAGTCTGACCCTGTGCCTCATGGGAACAGTCCAGCCCGAACTGCCAAGCCATGTCTTCCCTGGACCGGAAACAAGCTTCCGAGGACCGGTTTCTGGCATTCCAGCCGCTTTTAATAGAACAGCAATGCCCCTGCACTATACAATAGTGTAACACTTTACAGTAATGACATTTGTGGCGAAAGATGATCAGTGAATACACATCCACATTTTCAGAGTGACTGTAAAGGATCAGTTACTCCAGGTTCAGATACAAGAGTTCCGTAAAAGAAAGAGAAATGTTCAGTTCTTGGTGTAAAGTAATAGGTTTATTGTTCCTTTGTTAATGCCAACACGTGTTTCATCGCAGGGAACCTACTGCGAATCTTCAGGGCTTCAAAAGAAAGTATGCCAAATTGTATCAGGATGGTGCGCAACGTCCGTGTCAGGACGAAATTTTAGTGTAGAAAAGAGGAATGTAGCACGCTGCCCGCGTGTTCGCGGAATCTTGTTCGGTTTTTATGTGTATCTATAACCGGGAGGAGTTGACGATAATAAGCAAGGTCTCTTGATTAAGGACATGCGTTTCATGAAGGCGGGTACACCTTCTTGGTCTTAAACTCCCTCTTGTGTTTCCCGGTGCCGTTTTCCGATGCCGCTTTTGGCCGCCATAAGTGCGGCAGGGTATGCTCAGACGTGAGTCCCTTGCTCACTTTGCCACTGGATTCAAGCAAGCCGGGCTGAAGACGGCCTCAACTCCTTCTGGGCGCAGTCAAAGGTGCTCCTTGGCAGTCAGTCAAAGCCCTCTCCTTTTCCAGGCGCTAGGGAGCAGTCAGGGCCCTGGTGTAGCGCTCACGAGGCTCTAGGGCAGGAGAGCAGGCAGGCAGTGCTAGGCCAGGTCAGCGGTCAGTGGGTACTCATCAGTACAGGACAGCAGCTCCTCTGAACCATCATCCCCTGTAGCGTGGTACTCCTCCTAGTGCAGCAGCCTGAACTCCAGCAGCGGGCTCTCACTGGCCCTGTGGACAGTGGAGGGGTACGGATGGGCTCAGGGGCCAGCACACAGGCCCATGCAGCGGCACTGCGGCACCCCCTGGCAGCAGGTCCCCTCACTCCCAAGTCCGCGCCCTAACTGAGAACATAGCATCTCTACTGCTCTACAGATACCAGAAAGGCTGGAAGCTTCTAGAAGGTCCCTGGCAGTTCCAGCCTCAACTGTCACTGTGGGCAGCATAGAGCACCTTGTCACTTCAAACACTAGACCGCTAACCCACCTCAGTCAGGCGGCACAAGCAGACAGAAATGGCGTCCATTTTAAAAGTGACATTTACAAAGGTGCATTTCTACAATGGTGAAAATGACTCTGCGCATGCCATTGTGCAGCATGTATCACTGCATCTCGCACCACACATGGCCTATACATTCCTCTACCATGTGCGTACACCATTGCTCTACATTTAATATTTGCATTTGAAATACATCCACATGACATGTTGATTCCCACCAAAGCGAGAAAAATCAGGGAAAAAGGGCCAAGTCCAACATGATTGTAGCAACATAATCAGAGGCACAGAAAGAGCTTGTATCAGGGTATATTGACTCCACCTATATTTGACGTTGTGGACGTTGTTTTAGTGAATATTATACATATCCCTCTCCTGTGTCACGACTTATCATTTTCTATCATCAAAAGCTAAGTAAATTCTACTAATATTTATATTTATTTTTATTTTTATTGACCACCCTCTTAAGCTAGTGTAAAGTTAGTTGGGCATTGCTATATGATTCCCATTGCTTATTCAGAAAATGTAGATTTTATTATTTTTCTTTATAGTTAAATACTTAATTGCCCATTTAAAAATAGACTGGGTCTGTCATAATGGTTTACAAAGTAATATCCTGAGGTAAGCCTCTATTATCATGGTATCTCGTTTGTAAGCTTTATTTCAGTAATTCAATTGTATGCAAATTAAATATACACTTTTAAAACATACAATGCTTCCTCACTCAGTGGGAGAAATCCTGTTTCCTTTTTCTCCCTTGGGTGGGATGAACATATTTTATTCTCAAGTGCACTGTTTTTTTTTCTCGAACAGACAATTCAGGGAAGAATACAATAATGATGGCAAGTCAGCAGACATCTTTCTATCAGTAGCCTGCCATGACTAGCATGTCACAAGAACAGCTAGTATGTAGTGACCCAACCCTAATTCAAGAGTTGTTTACTAATACAATAAGAAATAGAACCTGTTTTAATATGCGCCATTTAGGGGGGTTTGGGTTGAAAGTCTTCTGCATGGCCCAGGAAGGCCAGACCTCCCTCTCTGAATCTGAGCTGAGTGACCCTGATATTTTACCTCCATGAACATGACAATCTTTCAACATATTGAAGGTTCTCCTTGACACAAGACCCCACAGTTGCTTCTGAGGTCTAGTGAGCCCCCAAATTATACCCCTCTTTCAGAGAATCATTACTGCCAACTCTACTTGGACTGTGAGATACTGACAGTGGTGGCCATGTAATAATATTAACTAGAAAAAGTATATTTATGTACCCTGGTATGGAATTTGCCTAATGTCTTCTTCCATTTAAAATGTATCTTTTAACTCCCCTAACTGGGGTCCTTTTTCTTGTCTTGTCTAGGACATACAGCGAAGCTGTCCCTATTTGTGTTTGAGCATGAGTTGTGTAGGTCCACCTGTCTGTGTACATGTTCAGTTCTATTGTATGTCTACTGTGTATCCTTCAGAATTGTGGCAAAGCTGTCCAGGAGCCATGCTGCACTAATAAACCTGCATAATCCTATAATTTTTCTCCTGCCCTAGTATTGTTGTACCTGCATATGGGAGAGGTTGGCCATTAGTCGTTGATGTTGTGTCTGTGTCTCTGCTAAAGTGGCAGCGGACTCTACCCCTCTTGCTGCTTCAACATGAATTTCTATGGGTCTGAAGTTCATGCATCCTGTACCAGATCAAGCAATCCGAGTAGAAGCTCTAATTAGACATTATTCATGCCTTCACTGATCAAACGGTGTCCGAATCCTTGCAGGACTGGAGCCACCAAGGCTCCAAGATCTGATGGGTGAGGCAGAGAGGTTTTAAGGCATGGGCAAAGTGGACCTGGCCCAGAGCCCCAGACTTTCAGGGAGCTCCCTGATACATCTGGCTCTGATCTCCACATAGTTCTTCCCTGATGACCTTGAATAATTTGCAAACATACATTATTTTAAATACCAGTGTCCTTTAAGTTATTTTTAATACATGTAAGATGTGGGAGTCTATTACAGACATTGTGTAGAGAAATGTTGCGTTTATGATTTTTCAATACCATGCAACATATGTAAAAAAGTTCCTTGTATATCAAAACAGGACCTCACATATGCGAAATGGCAGTGGATCGTAGAGATTTACGTGAAATAATATTAGTGGGCTGCTGCTATATTACAATAATGACACCACATGTCACTATCCCTCATTATTAGATGAAAATACATTTAGAATGTGGACCATGCTGCCTGTCTACTGAGAAAGCTGAAATTGGATCATAAATTTAAAGTTATTCCGAACAAGGGCCCCCAAACTATGTTTGGCCCAGGGCCCCAAAATCCTTAAAATGTCCCTGGGGTGAGGATTGACTATAGGCACTGGCTTCCTTGCCCAAAACAGTACTTCATATGCTATCTACATTCGAGAAGGAACTGAACACCAGGGTACCTGCTACCATAGTCTGGGCCAAAGACCTGAAATAACAGCTGCTGTGCTGCACGAGGAGGAATGTCTTCTATAAATGGAAATTGTGGGGTATATCCAGCGAGGATAGTCATAGAGTTTTCTAGCGTATTGTGCTGGGCACTAGTGTATGTGCAGTGTATTATACTTGTATACATTATTAAAGTGGTTGGTTTTCTAAAGTAAATCCCTGACTGAAACATTAACCTTACTCATAGTGTTTAAGCTACATAAAATACTTGAGGAAGCCCTGGGCTGCTCACCTGAATTGCCTTGGGAGAGTCCTGTCCTAAGAAGGAGTATGTTGTATCTTGAGTTCTCAGAACCCCCAGAACCAACTCTCACATACCTTATAATACCTCTGTGAGGAGTGGTTTCTTTCCAAAACCTGGTGGCATTCAGCCCTACTAACATAAAGCTAGAATTCGAAATGTGGACCTCGATGGTGAAAAGACCATTTAGGCCTCTTTCACGAGGAAGACATGGCTTGGCAGTTGGGGCTGGACTGTTCCCATGAGGCACAGGGTCAGACTGATTTGCATATGGCCATGTCTGAACTGGGGTGGCTGAGTGAGCTAAAGAATGGTGATGGATTAAACCCAGATCAGTTGACTGGGGGTGAGTGTTTGATTTGCTCAAATGCTCCGTCCATCATCCCCTTTTGTTTCGCTTTGTCCGTCCTAAGTTGGCAGGGTATGCTCAGACGTGAGTCCCTTGCTCACTTGGCCACTGGATTCAAGATAGCCTGGCTGATGAGGATTATGAATCCGAAACCAGTCCTGGGAAGCTTGATTCCGGTCCAGGGAAGACATGGCTTGGCAGTTCAGGCTGGACTGTTCCCATGAGGCACAGGGTCAGACTGATTTGCATATGGCCATGTCTGAACTGGGGTGGCTGAGTGAGCTAAATAATGGTGATGGATTAAACCCAGATCAGTTGACTGGGGGTGAGTGTTTGATTTGCTCAAACGCTCCGTCCATCATTCCCTTTTGTTTCGCTCTACCCGTTAAGCCACATCCTTTTCCACTTAGATTCTGGGTCCTGTTCCATCCAAGAATAATCTTTGTGGCCAGACTCCCAAACAACAGAACTTTCAAGGGCATGACGCAGACTCCTGAACTTCTACAGTTCAGGGGGTGCTCCAAGTCATCAGGGGACTATACATATATATATCAAAATTCAGCCTTTGTGTACATCTACTTGTAAAACACTACCGGGCATATTTGATTATTTTCCTAATGTACAAGTGTTGGTAGTTTTGTACCACCGCCCCCCTGTGGAAACTGTTTCCTATACCAAAATATTACACGTTATTGAAGTTCAGTCTAGTCAAACACTTTGATTTCAGCAATGTTTACAAAATGTTCAAAGGCCTCCTTTTACAGTCATGAAGGCATTAGCAAGCGAATAAAGCGACTGATAGTGGCAAATGGTACTAGAGTTCATTATAAACAAAGTAACCCCACAACAGCGTCCTCGAAAACTTAATGAAACAGCTGCCGAAATCTAGTATTTACAGATCGTAGGAATTTCGTGGCAGCCCATTAAACATATGGCAAATTAAAGGTGAGGGTGGCTTGGCTCGATTACATAACATGGACCTTTTGCAAATCGTTCCACTGAGACCATCTGGACATGCGTGGGAGTATGGGGGGAGGGAGTTCATTTGTCTGTTCTCTTATTTAATGCACACTGATAAGATTATACACATCACATTCACTAAAGGAAAAAGAGAACTTGGAATTTAATTTTACTCGGAAAACTGCAGTATCCTTTTTTTGTTTAAAAAAAAGAGACCCTCCTTTAAAGCCTAGAATTTGGTTTGTAAATACACTTTGTGTAGTCAACGTACCAACAGAATGAGGTATGTGTATCCCATCCCATCTTATTTGTAATATAAACGCAGGTTATTAATCAATGTAACCATGGATTGTAGCATTAATCGAACTCACTGAAGTATCAGAGAAACTAATAAGTATAACTCAGGCCTTGCAGAATATTGAAAAATGCTTCAAACATGGGACAGACACATTATTTGTAGGGTAAAGAGTGCATGTGATGGCATTCCGAAATTATTCCCATTGTAATCATTTTCAACGATTTATAACTTTAATGTTTTAAATTACTTTAACTGGGACTTGGCACAGTGCTCATGGCCTGTGAACAATTTCTATAAATTGTTTTGGGTGAGTTTTCTTAGGGAAAAAGGCACACAATTGTTTCTCGTCATAATGTGTGCAGTTAAAGCTTGCAAAATAACGTCATTCCGGCTAGTTTTCCTATTAATCATGAACAAATGGAGTTAGGAGAGAAGAATGCCATGTCCATGCTGGTTTCTCATCCACTTAAAAACTCTTTATAAGTTAGCAGAGTTTGTGTACGGTTTACCCCCTGTGCAAATTCCTCTTCTCCATGTTCTTGCCCACCATGCTACTGAATCCCACAAAAGGTTTGCAAGTGCTTATACTATGAAAGCAAGCCATGGGTGATTGTGCTGGTCAATATTAAGCATGGCAATGACATTTATGTAAGAAATAAAAGTATTGACACCAAAAGAACATGTTATCAGGGAACCCCCACCCCCCAAAAAAAGATCAAAACCCCTACCCTATCCTAATCGAACGTCACAATAGCAGGGCAAGCACTTATGCTCTTTCACGTGAGTGGTGGCAATCTTTTGCTCAAAGGCCTCATCTCTGGCACTCCCAAAAAACATCATGCATGTTTCAGCACATCTCATCAAAGGCTTAAAGGAATGTACCCCCATCATTGCAACAATGAAAGAACACATTGAGTCCTCCTTGCAGCCTTCACAATGTTCAAGCACAGCAGCATCACCTATAAGACTGTTCAAAATGGCACCCAAGCAAACATAACCAAAAAATATACCACCTCGTAAAGACAGCAGCAAACCAGGAGATAGGACTCTGCCAGGCTGGGGGTACAGAATTGCAAGCAGGACACCTTGCAATATTCCAATTAATATCAAAATGGCCTTTAGCTTCCTGAGATTCTGAAAGCAACTTGGCGCCTACCCCTTCAAAGACCACTCCCCTAAACACATTAGGAATCCCCATATAGCTTCCACTTTTAATCGATCATGAATTATATCATACAAATGAGGGCCACTTATCAAAGTCCTATTGACCCGCATTAAGGTTCGTGTAATATCAGTAACAGTACATAAACATAAACATTCAAAATTAATATGTTGTAAACATTTGAAAACTTGACACCTTCTGATTAGTTCGTTCTCGCGGTGCTGCCTGGCCGACACACGAACTACTGGAATAGCACATTAAAAAAAGTGAAGGGTGGATTGTTAAAATTCAACTCAATCACTGTTAACTACTCTGTGTCGCATTCCAGTCCAGTCCATTGTGTTTTTCCCTGCTAAGCTACCTCAGGCAGGAACCAGCCGTAAGTATATCAGCCTGTAACAGATTAATTAGGAACAGTCCAGCACGAAAAGCTAGACCAGATGCCCTCTGAATAGGAGCACAACTAACCCCGCCCAGTTCTGTCTATTTCAGCCTCGTCTCTAGGGTGACGCTCGAGTCCTGTTGCACACCGAGCTCAGGACCCACTTCAGGGCATAAATAACTATCGCACTTATGGAGTCATACTGAGGAAAACAAAAAAAGTGATTGATTGGGATTGCTGTGCATCAAGGCTTCATCATACACAGGTAGGTTTTGTTTGACTGCTCTTAGTATCACTATGGAGTGATGTGCTGACACCGAAACACAGAGGCTGAGGGAAGAAAAAAGTTAAAGTACAAAATAAATGGGTTTGATATAGATACGTGGAACGAGTGAAAGAAAAGAAAAAAAGGAAAGAAAGGAAAGGAAAAGGAAAAAGAAAAGGAAAAGGAAAGGAAAAGGAAAAAGAAAAGGAAAAGGAAAGGAAAGGAAAGGGAAGGGAAGGGAAGGGAAGGGAAGGGAAGGGAAGGGAAGGGAAGGGAAGGGAAGGGAAGGGAAAGGAAGGGAAAGGAAAGGAAAGGAAAGGAAAGGAAAGGAAAGGAAAGGAAAGGAAAGGAAAGGAAAGGAAAGGAAAGGAAAGGGAAAGAAGGAACGAAATTGGAAAAAGAAGGAAATTGATATAATATAGAAGTTACAGTGTTTTAAAGAACGGACAAAAAATATCAGAGTTAAAAGGCAGGGCAGAGAAAGAAAGAGAAAATAATAAATCCCTATATAATTTTCAGTTGTTTCACTCACCAATCCCTATTTCAGTGTGCCTGATTGAGCATTGTTTCCCTTCATTTGGTTGTCAATAGTGTACAACTTGTTGTAACTTTTGACTCTCCGTTTGTGATTGAAATGCTTGCGTACACAGTTGTATTGCAGTGCTTATAATAAACCTATTACCTTCGATTACTTTCCTATTCCTCTCAATACAAATGAGTCTTCCTCAGGCAAGTTTCATAAACTCAATCTCCTGTAGAAAGAGCTCAAAACATACTTCTCTCTCCTTCTAAGAGCATATATGCTCACAACTCAACTCACTCTCCCTATAATATATCAAGTGTACATATCAACTTTTTGACACTTTCTCCCCTGTAATAATTTGATATCATTGAAAGGAGGGAGGGGTGTAATGACTGGAGCAAAGAAATCAGGATTTAGTAGTGGAATGACGGGTAAGTAATTCAAGCATTTATAATTCTCAGTTTCAAAAGCATGGCATTTATTGACATAAACCGGTAGCAAGTTTGATCTCATTTCAAATATGCTACTTGCATAGTTTGCAAACGTTATTATTATTTTCATAAACAACAGAATTACACAATATGATAACCTCCCAATGACAAAAATATCCCAAACTTGATAAGGATTATCATGGTGATAGCAGAGGTTCTGGGAGTGACGCCATTTTGACTCCACAGGTGTTTACACATGGTATGACCCATAGGCACCGTTGAATGGCGCTTTGATCTAAAGGGTCTCCCACTATGGGCTGTGTAACTAACCCTGAATAGGAAGCCAGGGCAGAAGCCGGGTAGAGCTGTGGACAAACAGTGCAGCAGTCAACGCTCAATTCTCTTGTTTATCCAACTACTTGTGGGGCAAGGTTGAAAAGTGCAGGTCGAGCTCCTGACCAAACACAGATATACGTAGGCATGAAAGAAGGATTAACTCTCCCCATTGGGCCTTGTGTACACTCTGAAAACCGATAGATCATTGGTGGGAATGAAAAAAACAGCAAATATTAGGGGCTGCTATTCGAGCCTGTGGTTGTAGTCAACAAGTTCTTAATCTCAGATACACTTGTTCAGCTTAGACCGATTAGTCATTCCGTGGGCTACAATTCAAACATGGCGGATAAAGCCAGGTGTTGATGTAGCAGAAGCGAACAAAAGCAGCAGTTTGTAGCTCGTGATCAGCTCCTTTCAAGCCCGAAATCAGAGGCCTATTAGATGACATGATCAATGACAGGGCTGGAAGAGTGTACATTCTTCAGACGCTGCAGAAATTCTAAGGGACAAAACTGAAGTCAAGTGCTTCTGTAGTCGACCAGCTTGCTAAGACAACAAGCTTTTGAAATGCAGGTCAGCCGTGCATTCCGGCCTGGGCTCTGTGTATGGCAGGCTGTGGCGTTTTAGAGAATTTCATATGAGTCACAAAGTGGGTTTAGTCAAAGGCTACGCTTGTCAGAAGGTCTTTTGGGGCCGTGGTCAAAAACAGCATACCTCACAAGTCACGAAAAACCTGTTAATAAGTAGAAGTGGGTGCGCCAGTGAACGCTCAAACTGTTTGAGTCAAACCAGATGTCTGGCTCAGGCTACGATCGAGGGTCTATTGAGCCCTCGAGCCCAAACGAGCCGAACTTTCTTGTAGCTTCTGCCAGCCAAACCATGCTCTAACCTCATGAACCAAGACAGCTCATTAACATTGTATGTGAAAAAAGTAAAGTGGCGGAATTGCACAATATAAAACAAGAAATCATGGATCTCTCTGGTTTCCTCATTTTACCAAATTGTGTGATCTTAGGCAAACATTTTTTTTCATGTATAAGAGCACCTTCATTATCACATATGAAAGCACCTTCAAATAAGGGAGGTCAGGATGTGCGCTGTACAAAAACATTTAGCATTTCATGCATTAGTTAATCATGTTGGTCTATAATAAGAATCTAAGGGCGATATGTATCAAAATAGCATTTTGCGCTTCTCAAATAGCGATTTTTTGCTAATCGCTATTTGAGAATCGCAAAATGGTATGTATGTAGAAATCAGCTTCTTTTTAGCGATTTCTTAAGATTCCTTAATTGCGATTAGCGAATTGCTAATCGCAATTAAGGAATGATCTCCCATTCATTTCTATGGGCCAGGAGGCCCATAGGAATGAAGGGGAAATTTGCGATTAGCAATTTGCTAATCGCAAATTGAGAATATTCGCAAGGGTGCAGGGGTGTCCAAAGGACACCCTGCTGCACCCCTGAAAATAACATGTGTGCGCCTATGGCGCACATACATGCCCTAAGGGCATGTATGAGCGTCACATGGCACCTTTTGTTTTTAAAAAAATTGCTTTTTGAAAGGAATTCGCTACTTACCACCAACTTGAAGTTGGTGGTAATTTGCGATTCCTTAGGGACAATTAGCAATATTTTTTTGCATGATACATTGCATTTAAGGAATCGCACATTGTGCGATTCCTTACATGCAATCGCAAAATAAGGAATCGCAAATTGTGCGATTCCTTATTTTGAACCACATTTGCTTCATACATACCATATTGAGAATTCGCATTCGCAAAGGCCGAAATTCGGCGAATTTCGGTCTTTGCGAATGCGAATTTCAATGATACATATGCCCCTCAGTCCCATACATGGTATATATTGCAACTGACATGTCTCTTGGTTTACTAGTGGCATTGCCTTCAGGGCTGGGGGGGAGGTGGGGATAATAATGTTTTAAAATTTATTTATAAAAACTATGGGGCATATTAGCAAGAAACTCGTTAAAATTATCGCTGTTTTAGCGGCAGGAAACTGCCGCTAAAACGGCGATAATGGGCTTGCTAATATGCGTTACAGAATTCCAATAGAAGCCCAGGTTAGATGTCCTGCACATCTAACCTGGGCTTCTATTGGAATTCAATAACGCATATTAGCAAGCCCATTATCGCCGTTTTAGCGACAGTTTCCTGCCGCTAAAACGGTGACAATTTTAACGAGGTTCTTGCTAATATGCCCCTGTCACTTTTAATAATGCCTCTCAAAGCAGTGATATTATGTGATGTACACAGGTCAAATACTCCTGCATGCTAAAGCAATACACTCTTTTGAAATTTAAAGAGACTTTATTATATTTTTACATGATGTTTGGTGCATGAATTACAGTCCAAATATGATTATGACTCTGCTCCATGCACAGGCTCTTAGAGCCGATCCAGACTCCTAGCTCAGCCCTGCCCTGGCTCTCCCTGTTAATGTGTTGGATAACCAATATCTTTTTTATAAGTGAAATAAAAACATTCTTAGGGAAAGAGAAAGCATGGCTGCCACGTTAATGTGGGCTCGTTGATTTAGGTTTTAATCAAGAGCAAATCTTAAGGATTTCACATTTTCTGCAATGCATGGCTTGCAGTCATGGCAGTTGAAGTGTCTTCCCAGGCGTGTACTGACATGGTGCAGTGCAGTTGAGAGAGCAGAAGGAACACCATATTTTAGGAGTTCATTTTGAGATGATGGAACAACATCTGGGACTGAAGGTCTCTCTTTGTAAGATTGGCTATGTGCTCCTGTGAGGGGACCTTCAAGTACAGCTGCATGTCATCCACAAACAGATGAAAGGAGATGCCAGATTATCTCATCAGAAAGCTTAGGGTTTCCATGGATAAATTAAAAAGTGTCAGGTAAAGGATGGATCTCTGGGCCACTCCTTGATGCAGATGGCTGGAGAGAGAGTCAGACAATTTTATTAGTTGTGAGTGATTTATGAGAGAGAACTCAAACCGCCTTAGAACCGGTCCTACGATTCTCAATGGTTCTTCCATGATTTTCAGCCGGGATGAATGATGGACAGTGTCATTTGCAAAGGAAAGGTCCACTGGTAAGAGTAGGCAGGATTATGCATTGTTCAGGATATCTAGTGATTCATCCAGTACTTGAAGCAATGCTCTCTCTGTGCTCCACCTACATCCAAATCCCAACTGATGGTCATCTGGAGGTGTTTATTTAGCCGTTCTGCTACATCACTTTCCAGCACTTTTTCTGAGAAAGGAAGGATGGATTTTGGGTGGAAATTGCTGAGGTCAGCAGGCAGAGCTAGCATCTGTTTTTTTAGGAATAGGAGTGATAACCGTTTTTGAGGTAGTCTGGTGCTAGACCTTCAATTAAGGAATAGTTGAATGTGTGATTCAAGTTGGGGGTTAGGGATGAAGATATATTCTTCACAGTAGTAGCTGAGATGGAGTTAGCAAAACGAGAGGATAGCCTGCTAAAAGAGAGAATATTTCACAGGACATATTTAGTTTAGTTTTTTTTCTGGCGATTTATATAGCACGCTCTTGACCCGAAGGTATTAGATTGCTTTACATGAGCACCAGTTGCGTTGCAGACAGACACATTCATTTAGTTACGCACCGGGAGATTAAGTGGTTTGCCCCGAATCACAGAATGTTGAGCGTCCCTGTCGAGGCTCGAACCCGGTTTCTCAGCTTCGAGCTCAACCACTCTATCCGTTGGGCCTCAACATCTCAACTAATGCCTAGAGCGGTTGAGTTAGCAAACGTGATTAGAGGTCCACTTATCTACAGATTTGTGAAGTAGGACCTCTTGTGGAAAACGGTGGTAAAATGGTTCCTACTGTACGGAGGGAGTCCTCAATCTTTTTTGTTTTGTGGTAAGACAAATAGAGAATTTATCACAATTTTCCTCATTATTTGGTGGATTGAGATATGATGAGGAGTTGATAAATTTTTTAACAACGCCAACATGTTTTCTGGGTCCATGTTGCTTTCTGTTCTGAAAAATGACACCTTTGCCTCAAAAATATGTTTTTTGTCCTCTTCGTGTTACAGCTTTATAGGGGTTGGCTTTGATGGGCATTAGTACCAAGTGTGATCTACTGCTGTAAGAACTGTGGAACCAAGAAAAGCCCACCTCAAGTAGAAGTGGGGGCTTGGCGGTGCAGGAATCACCAGAGTCTACTCTTACCCTCCTTACATAATAAAGTGGACCCGGAAACCTACGTCTGCAGAGAGAACCACCTTTATAACAATAGCCCGGGCTATGGAACAGAGTCCCAAGCTAGTCAGAGACAAAACCCAGGAGGCTGCTGCTTTACTCCACAGCAAACAAGCCTTATATACATTTTTATTCAACTCTTTTGGCATTCAGTCCATTGTTAAATCAGGGCGATGTTTGTCGTTGATGACCTGATCAAGGCGGTGTTTGTAGTTGACGACCTGATCAAGGCTCGGCATTCAGACCATTGTTCAATCAACTCGATCAAGACTCGGCATTCAGACCATTGTTCAATCAGCTTGATCAGGCTCGGTCAGTTAGACCATTGTTCAATCAGCTTGATCAAGGCTCGGTCAGTCAGACCATTGTTCAATCAGCTTGATCAAAGCTCGGTCAGTCAGACCATTGTCCAGATGACCTGATCACGGCGTCAAGGATGTTTACCAAGCAGGGAGCAGAAGATGAAAAACAGCCTTGTTTACACAAGGCTTAGGTGTCTCATGGCTTTCTGTTGATGAATTGGTTAACTGCAAAGAACAGGGGGCTTGGGTATGTGGTAATTTTTTTTTAGCGTCAGCAGAAATCGAGGCTGTAGGCAGGGTTTTCTCTCGAGATGGCATGAAATGGAGGAATGTAAGGAAATTAATAGGACCTAATAAAAACTTATTTTCTTCAGACCCTCTTTTTGCCATTGAGTGGCAAAACATGCTCTTGGGAAATGTCTATCTGCATTAGGTCTCCAATCTTTTGTTGAAGCATTATCCTTATATTGGTGTCATGTGTACTGGCCGGGGAACTTTTAAGGGCCTGTGTACACATAGCACAAAGCATAGGCAAGCACTGGATACACAGGCAGTATGAGATGATGACTGCTGTTCCTAGGCAAAAAAAATTAGGATCCCCCATCCCCATCTGGAAAGGAGGCCTCAAATCCAGCCCATGAGGGACCAGTCATATTGTTGTTGATGAATCTCAGAGGAAAGTTTATGCAGACGTTGGATAGCTTGATAGACTGATGGAGCGTTATCAGGTATGTAAATGCAGCAGCTAGAGCCGATTAGTTTCCATCACCACCACGGTCAGCAAGGATGATGTCAAGTACCATTCGATGTTGTAGAGTCATCAGGCGGTCCGCCTGAAGCTCTGTGGTGATGTTGCCCAATGCCCTTGCTGTTTCATTTAGGTTTCCTCCACCACTCGAGTAAGGTGTCGTATGTTGCGGCTGTTGACCATAGGACCCAAGAATGGCAGGAAAACCTTGAAGAAGTCCCCCGCCTCCTGTCCTGCAGTGTCATCCATCTCAATTACCCCCTTAGGCATGCGATGGTGGAGATGGGGATTGGTCAAGTGATGTGTCCCAACAGCAGTAAAGGTAGGGGGAGAAGAAAGGCTGAATAACACACACCTGACCAATTTCCTGGAAGCCAGGTATAAGCAGACTGTCCACAAATAAAATAGGTATTTGGAGAAGTGATTAGGAGTGGTGGTGAGGTATTATTCAGTGTACTGACTATTGTGCAGTCACTGACTCCTACCTCCCAGGTCCCCAGTGTGTGTCATAGAGTGTGGCATGAGCCCACATACGCAACAGTTCGAGGTAATAATCGCAAGCTGATGCTGGAGCAATAATTGTACAAAAGTATTGTTCATGGATTTAAGGCGTCGTGGTAGTTCATTGGGTGACAGGGTGGGATGGGAGAGCAAAAAGTATAACTATCGTGGAAAGGAAGCATTTATTGTTCAGAAGTTTGACATATTTCTTCTGCGCTTCTGACCCTCGGACCGCTGCCATTGTGCTCAGCCTGTTGTCACTAGCGGCTGTCTGTGATTGGTGGTTGCTTTACTGGATGTGGATACCAAGAGTCCTACGGACTTCCTATTGGTCCAGCATACCAGCACCGGTCTCAGCCGGAGATATCACAGCCCTACAGCCTATTAGACACCAGACAGAGTCAAAGGCCAGCCCCTTTTCTTGGTCTCAAGTTGTAGCGAGTGGAAGAAGGTATGGAGTGGTCTGAAAAGAGAGCTTCTTGTTCCTTCCTCTGGTCCTGTAGATTTGATCAGTTTCGGCTTCCGTAGTGGTGTAATGAATCTGAGCACTGAAAGAGACAAACGTCAGTACTACTTATGTGTCGCAATCCAGCAGTCCTTCTTTCACCCATTGACCATACGGGAGTTGGAGAGGCACCCTTTTACAATGGGTAGCATGTATCCAGTTCTTTCTCCCTTCGACTTTTACAGCAGTGCGGGTGGCCAGAGGAATCTGTCGGGGCGCAACCAGCGGGGCTCCAGACACTTGGTACGCTGAAAATTTTGGATCACCACCCAGTCACCTGGTTGAATGGTGTAACCTGGGCCTTCGCTCTTGTTGGGGATAGCTGCATGTATCTGATGATAAAGAGTATGAAAAGAATCGGTTAACTGGTACAGGTAGTCAGTCAATACTGGGAACTCAACATCGATCAATCAATCAATCAATCAATCAATCAATCAATCAATCAATCACGGCATTTATAAATCGCGCTACTCACCCCGGAGGGTCTCAAGGCGCTGGGGGAGAGGGGTATGTTACTGCTTGAACAGCCAGGTCTTGAGCTGCTTCCTGAAGGAGAGATGGTCTTGGGTTCGCCGAAGATGGGTGGGGAGGGAGTTCCAAGTCTTGGCTGCCAGGTAGGAGAAGGATCTTCCTCCGGCGGTGGCTCTGCGGATGCGTGGTACGGTGGCGAGTGCGTGGCTGGTCGATCGTAGCTGGCGGGTGGGCGTGTAGAAGGTCAAGCGGTCATTGAGGTACTTGGGGCCCAGGTCGTGGAGAGCCTTGTGTGCGTGGGTGAGGAGTCTGAACGTGATTCTCTTGCTGACGGGGAACCAGTGCAGGTCTCTCAGGTGTACAGTGATGTGTCTGTGTCGGGGGATGTCCAGGATGAGTTGTGCGGAGGCGTTCTGGATGCGTTGGAGTCTTTTTTGAAGTTTGGCTGTGGTTCCGGCGTAGAGGGTGTTCCCGTAGTTCAGTCGGCTGGTGACGAGTGCCTGGGTGACGGTCTTCCTGGTTTCTGTGGGGATCCATCTGAAGATCTTGCGGAGCATGCTCAGGGTGTTGAAGCACGAAGATGAGACGGCGTTGACTTGTCTGGTCATTGACAGGGAGGAGTCCAGGATGAAGCCCAGGTTGTGTGCGTGGTCCATTGGTTTGGGAGCGGTGCCCAGGGCCACCAGGAGTCGTCCCAGGCGGAGGGTGATGATCCCAGGATGAGGACTTCCGTCTTGTCTGAGTTCAGTTTAAGGCGGCTGTTCCTCATCCAGTCAGCGACGTCTTTCATCCCTTTGTGTAGATTGGCTCTTGCGGTGGTGGGTTCGTTGGTGAGGGAGAGGATCAGCTGGGTGTCGTCGGCGTAGGAGATGATGTTGAGATTGTGTTGGCGTGCGATGGCTGCGAGGGGGCTCATGTAGACGTTGAAGAGGGTGGGGCTGAGTGATGATCCTTGTTGTAAGCCGCAGATGACTTTGGTGGCCTCGGATCTGAACGGAGGGAGGCGGACTCTCTGGGTTCTTCCGGCGAGGAACGAGATGATCCACTCCAGTGCTTTCTCTCAGATTCCGATGTTGCTGAGGCGCTTCACTAGGGTGCGGTGGCAGACAGTGTCGAACGCCGCAGAGAGGTCCAGGAGGATGAGGGCCGCTGTTTCCCCGTTGTCGATCAGGGTTCTGATGTCCTCGGTGGCTGCGATTAGGGCGGTCTCTGTGCTGTGGTTGGCCCGAAACCCGGACTGCGAGGGGTCGTGGGATCCGTTCGTCTCGAGGAAGGCGGCAAGCTGTTTGTTGAAGGTCTTCTCAATGACTTTGGCCGGAAAAGGAAGGAGCGAGATGGCACGGTAGTTCTTGAGGTCGGTGGGGTCCGCCGTTGGTTTCTTCAGGAGGGCAGTCAGCTCGGCGTGCTTCCAGCTCTCCGGGAAGGTGGCGATGTGGAAGGAGGAGTTGATGATGTCTCGGAGATGGGGTGCGATGATGGCGTCAGCTTTGTTGAAGACGTGGTGTGGGCATGGGTCGGTTGGTGATCCGGAGTGGATGGAGTTCATCGTGCGGGTGGTGTCTTCGGTGCTGATCGGGGTCCAGTTGCAGAGGGTGGTGGTGGCGGACGTTGGTTCAGTGGTAGGGTGCTTGGCCTGTGCGTCGAAGCTGTCGTGTATGTCGGCAATCTTGCGGTGGACGAACGAGGCGAGTGAGTTGCAGAGGTCTTGCGAGGGAGTGATGTTGTTGTTTCCGGCGCTGGGGTTGGAGAACTCTTTGACGATGCTGAAGAGTTCCTTGCTGTCGTGGGCGTTGTTGTTCAGTCGTTCTTTGAGTGCCGTCTTCTTGGTGGCGTGGATCAGCTGATGGCGTTTGCGGGTGGCGTGCTTGAGAGCGGTCCTGTTGTCTGTGGTCTGGTCGCGCTGCCAGGTTTTCTCGAGGGTGCAGCAGTTCTTCTTGGATTCCTTGAGTTAGTCGGTGAACCAGGCGGTTTTCTGCTGCCGGGTCTGCTGGGAGGGTTCTTTAGTGGTGCGAGGTCATCGGCGCAGGCGGTCAGCCACTTGGTGAAGTTGCTGGCTGCTTCGTTGGGGTCCGTTGTGCTGCTGGGAGTGTTCTGGCTGAGGGAGGCGGTGAGCTGCTCGGCGGTGATCTTGCTCCAGCTTCGGCAGGGAACCTATTGCGGGTGGTGGTGGGTCGTAGTTCTTCTGAAGCTGAAGTGGACGCAGCTGTGGTCGGTCCAGTGGAGTCCGGTGGCGTGGCTGAAGGAGATGTGCTTGCTGGATGAGAAGACGGGGTCAAGCGTCTGGCTGGCGTAGTGGGTGGGGGTGTTCACCAGTTGCTTGAGTCCGAGGTTGGCGAGGTTGTCCAGCAGGGTGGTGGTGTTTCTGTCGTTGTTGTTCTCCAGGTGGAAGTTGAGGTCCCCTAGGAGGATGTAGTCGGCGGATGGAAGGGCGTGCGGGCCGATGAATTGTGTGTGTGGTCCCGGTGGTCTGTAGATGAGGGTGCCTCGGAGGGTGGTCTTGGGGTCAGTGTGTATCTGGAAGTGCAGGTGTTTGGCGGCGGTGAAGGTTTCGTCGGAGTTAGTCGAGTTGCGGATGGTGTTCTTGTGTACGATGGCGATGCCTCCTCCCGTCTGGTTGACGCGATCCTTCTGGGTGATCTTGTATCCGTCCGGGATGGCGATGGCGATGTCGGGCGCTGAGGAGGTGTTCATCCAGGTTTCGGTGAGGAAGGCAACGTCCGGTGCTGTCGCTTCGAGCAGGTCCCAGAGTTCCACGGCGTGCCTGTGGTCAGAGCGGGTGTTGAGCAGGATGCACTTCAGGTGGTTGCTGCTGGTGCTGGACTTGGCCGGGGTGGTGCAGGTTCGGTAGCAGGTGAATCGGCAGGCTTGGCAGGCGAAGGGTCTGTGGGTGCGTCTCGGGGTGGCTGGGTAGCAGGCAGGGTTCCAGCCGGCATTGAGTGCGTTGAAAGTGGCGGCGTCATAGGTCTGTCGTGTAGTCTTGCATTGGCGGTGGGGACCAGGGGTTATGGCTCTGGGCGCGGTCCAGGCGCGGACGGGCGCAGACAGGCTTGCCTTTGGCGTGCCTTCGGCGCACAATCGGCGCGCCCACTGCACGTCAACGCTGCGCGTGCATGAGGGCAGCATAAGAAGGGAGCCGGATGGGCGGATCAGCTGGTTGGCGGGAGCGGGCGGCGAATGGGCTGGCGGGGGGCGGGCCGTAGGGAGGCAGCGGCGGGAAGAAGCTGGGGCGGGCGGCTCAGCGGCTGCTGGGTCCCCCGATCACGAAATGCACAGGAAGCGGCAGCAGGCAAAGGCAGGAGCAGCACAGGAGCGTGGAGGCGACCAGGCCTGAACACAGGCTCTGCAGTCAGACAATTTCTGTGTCCTTGGTACTCCCCATACAATATCTGGTCTACCGAATACCAATTCGTAGGGAGATAATCCTATCCTTGAGTGGGCAGTCATCCTTACTGACAAGAGAGCAAGGGGTAAGGCATCTACCCGGGTAATGCCTGTTTCCGCCACTATTTTTGCCAATTTTAATTTAAGTACTCCATTGTATTTCTCCACCAATCCAGCTGACTGGCGGTGTTTACCAGCATGAAACTTTTTTTCTGACACCAAGCCCGGAACACACAAACTGGACCACATTGGCTTTAAATGTTGGCCATTGTCACTCCAAATCAAATGGGGCAACCCAAATCGGGGAAAGTATTCTTTCAACAAAACTTTGGCCGTTGTAATAGCTGTGTAAACCCATCCGCTGAAGGCACAGACCGCTGCTTGGACATATTTCAAATTTGCACACCTCTCCATGTGTATATAATCCATCTGGATGGCCTCAAAAGGAAACGTAGGTGGGGAGAAGCGAACAGCGGGGGTAACTGTACCGTTTGCTGGATTGTGCATAAGGCAGATCATACATGACTTAACCACTCAGTCAGCATACAGGGGTATTTTTTCATTATACCATGTTCGCTCTAGTAACTTGCATATTCCCTTTGCACTGATATGGGCAGGGCCAAGGGCCATAGTGACAACTGGGGAGACATGACTGTTTGGTTACATCCATTGGCTCCCTTCGGATATACACACCCAACATCCCTCTAACTCTTTCTCTGCCAGATGTTCCTCCCATGTGTGCAGTTCTTTTGCAGTGGCATGAGATTGAATCTCGACCACACTCTGACTAGTATTTTCCAACATTCCTCCTTCCACCACCCATCTGGCTGGTCCTGTCACAAACATTCCATCTGATTTACTTAGAGCAGTCTGTCTTGCTGTTTGGTCTGCAAGGGAGTTGCCTTCCCCTACATCATCAGTGACTTTCTGGTGGGCTTTACATTTAATCACTGCAACTTTTCTAGGTAATGTCAAGGCGTCTAGAAGTCTGTGTATCAGGGGGCCATGCTGTATTCTGGTCCCATGTGAGGTAAGAAAATATCTTTATTTTCAGAGTCTACCAAAATTGTGAGCCACCCCAAAGGCATACTGACTGTGCGTATAGATATTAACAGTCATGTTTTTACTCATTTCACAAGCTCGTGTCAAGGCCATTAATTCAGATGTTGGGCCGATGCCTGTGTAATTTGTGCTGTCTCAACTACTGTAACAAGAGTGGTGAGGGCATATGCAGCAGATGTAGTTCCATCCGATCTTTTGAGACATGAACCATCTATGTATAGTGTTCCCTCGGCGTTTGTTAGGGAGGTGTCTTGTAGGTCCACACAACCCTTTTTCTCTTCTTCAGTCCATAATATGCAGTCATGAGGGTCAGAATTGTTCCCTTGTGTCTCAGTAGGGAGTAGTGTAGCTGTGTTTAGAATATTACATCTTCTAATGTCAATGTGACTGGAAAAAAGAGTGAGCTCATAACCTGTAAGTCGTGCACTGGTAAGGTGTTGTGTCTTGGTGTTGTTGAGCAAGGTATCTACTGCATGTGGGACCATTAAGGTCAAGGATGAAAACATAATAATACCTGCGCTCTGGCAGACCATAAGTACAGCAGCAGCAGTTGCGCGTAAACATCTAGGCAGGGCTCGGGCTACTGGGTCAAGTGTAGCCGAGAAATAAGCACAAGGGTGATGTTTGTCTCCAAAAATCTGAGTTAAGACCGTGCAAGTGCATCCATGTGTGTCATGGACAAAAAGGAAAAATTGTTTGCCATAGTCTGGGGTGCCTAACACTGGAGCTGTGCATAAAGCATCTTTGAGAGTCTGAAAGGCAGCCACATGCTCAGTTGTCAATGGAAAACCTCTTTCTGGCATATCTTTAGTAGTGAGAGCTAAAAGAGGTTTGACAATGGCTGAGAAGTTAGGAATCCATTGTCTGCAGCAGGAAGTGGGGCCTATAAAGGCACGTACTTGTTTCTGTGTCAAAGGGGGAGGCATGGCAGTAATAAGGGACACTCGGTTAGCGGTGAGTTGTCTTCCCTCCTTCAAAAGGAGGTGGCCGAGGTAGGTCACTTTCTCTCGACAAAATGGCAATTTGTTCAAGGAAACCTTATGATTGTGGAAGGCAAGGTGGTGAAGCAGACGTACTGTTGTTTGTTCACAAAGTGGAGCAGACGTGGCTGCAATTAAGAGGTCATCTACATATTGCAACAGAGTGGCTCCTGCTGGGAGTGTCAGGGAGTCCAACTGATTCTTGAGAGCCTGACTATAGATGCTGGGGCTTTCAGGAAAACCTTGGGGGGTGCGGCAGAATCGGAAACTCCGTCCTCCAAGGGAGAAACCAAAGAGATGTCTACTGTCCGGATGTGTGGGAATGCTGGGAATGCTGAAAAACGCATTCTTTAGGTCAATAGTAGAAAAATGAGTGGCGGTCCCTGGGACCATGGTCAAGAGGGACAACGGGATACTGTGAGACCGTAATTTTGTTGAGAGCCCACAGATCAATGACAAACCGATAAATTTTGGGGGCCGCGGGAGAGAGATCAATAAATGTTTTAAGAAATGGAATAATTAGGCTGTTACACTCATTACCATGGGTCTCCTCAACTACTCACGTCTTCATGAGATCTGATAATAGGTCAGCCTCACTTTCCTGGGGAAGACGACACTGGCGAAGCCAGGGCAGTTGGGCACCTTGCTGGATACGGACAGTATGCGGAGCAATGTCAAGAAGTCCTACATCAGTGTCAGAATTGGCCCAAAGTGATGAGGGTAAGGCCTGCAGAACGGGGAGGGGTCCTGAGAGGAACATAGTGGCGGAGGAATCTGGTGATATGGTAAGGGACACGCCATCAGGACTGCAAGAAATGGTAGCATGTAAAGCTTTTAACAAATCCATACCCAGCAAATTTTCACTACATTCAGTCGTGAGAATCAAAGGAGCATCCATATGAGCTGGACCGAGATCCAGCGGGAGAGGCTTAGAGATGGGGTTGGTGACAGGGACCCCAGAAAAACCCACAGAGACATTGAGAGAGCCAGAAAGGGGTGCCTCCGGTATCAAGGTGTGCGCAACAGAGGATCTAGTAGCCCCAGGGTGTAGGAGAAACTTCTTTTTATCCCCTGCAACTGATATCCGACATAAGGACCTCGCTGATCCACAGGAATCGGCACTCTTACATTACCCCTTTCCTGGCTTTCCTATGGCTGGTAGAAACCTGTCTCATCGGTCTCATCATAATCATCATTAAAGTATGTCTTAGTGGCCTCGTACCTGTTGTCAAATTTGTTAACTGTACCCGGGGGCGGACCAATATGGGGTCGAACATTAGGATCTGGTGCACGCCACTGCCTAGGATGTCCCATATTTCCTTCCCTTTGAGTTCGAGGCCTAGTTTTTCCTGACTGAATATTCTGGGCTAATATCGGGCATTCACTAACCCAGTGGCCATAAGCCTTACACTAGGCACACTGGTCTTTATCAACAGGACCTGCCGAACTGATGGACGTCTGTAAAGGAGACTGAAGGGGGGCTGGGGCAGCCTCTGGAACTGATCTGAAGGTGGAACTTGGCCTCTAGCATTTTGTCCCCGGGGTGAATAAGCTTGTTGTAACAAAACTTTCATTTTAAGGTCCTTGTTCTTCCTAACCTCTTTGTCTTTATCTTCATTCTTTCTATTCTCATGATATTGGGCCATGGCAAGGATGTCTGCCATAGTCTGAGCTGACAGCGTACTCTCAACCTTCTTGAGGCGGGCCGAGAGATCCGGTAATAAATTAGATACAAATTTATCAATAAACACTGAGCCTGAGCCAAGGGCTCTAGCGTCCAATCCACTGTGACTTTTGTACTCAGTATCGAAGCGGGTAAAAAAAATCAGCAACAGGCTCATTCTTACGTCGTTTACATGCATTTATCTTATCCCAATTAACAGCTATTTCGGGCAAAAGGTTCTTCATGAGTTGCAACAGATGGCCTGGGAGAGCCAGAATAGCCGGATCGGGCTTAGTCCCCCCCCCCTCTGTGTCATTCTCCATCCTCTCAAAGTCGGTCCAGTCACCCTGCAAAGCGGCATTATGGTTGGCATGGCGAATTTTGTCTGGTAATTGGGATTTCAATTGAAGAACATCGGCTCTTTTCCATGGGACATGCACCCACATCCTACGACAGTGGGCTGGGGCTGCTCCAACACCCTGGTTATTGGTGAGCACTGCAGTGATAAAGACGGGAGCTGTCTCTCTCAGAGGCTTAGCTTTGTTATTCGGAGATGGCGGAACAAACGTTGTGTCTCTGAACCCAGTCATGGTTACAAGGGCTTAATGCATATCATCTCCCTGAACTTGACCCTTGGCAATAGTTAGTTTTCAATCAATCAATCCCCTAGGAGTATCTATGAACAATGCTTCGTATCTTTTCCTTATAAGTGTGCACATGTACTCGGCCATGTCTGTATGTTGTGTGGCCGTCCATTGTCTAAACGTCGACCAGATAACTTTAACACCATAAACATTACCATTATTTACCCAAAATTCACATTGTTTTTGCATAGCGTCCCTTTTACTACCCCCAGCGAGTTCAGCAGACCTCAAAGACTCCTTTCTAGGGGTACCGATGAATCCAAACAGGGTATTGGGCATAAGGGAGGACGATCTTGTTCGGTCTGGAGTGGCATAAGAGTCACCAACAGGGGTACCAATAGACTTATTATCAAGCAGACGGGAATGTATGGTCGGGTTGGGTCAATAGGTGGGGTGGTATGAACTGGCGGAGGGAGGGGTGCTGGCAGGATGATGGGAGTCAAAGGATCAGGCAGTGGTACAATGGGTGGAGCAGCCTCAACCACCACTTGTGGAAGAGCGGGATACATAGGAGCCGGAGCATAGGCAGGAGGTGGACCTTCAACAATAGCTTTCAACAACGAGTCCCCCTCTTCTCCTTCAACCTCAGGGTCCCTGGGAGAACGAGCGGGGTAACATTGTGTCTGCCTTAGCCCTATGATGCCTATCTGCCATTTCACCCCCTTCCTATGATGCCTATCTGCCATTTCAACACCTTCCTGAACCTTATTTTCTAAATACGCTTTCGCATGATCAGCCATAGACATCCTCTCTTTTTTTTTTATTCAACGCTTGCTTTTTTCTCATTTTTTCATCTATTTCTTTCTGCCACAATGTGGTGGCGTCAAACATGGCTTGATGAGACTGTTTGCGGAGCAGCTGCTCCACCAGGCTCGAGAGGGCCTGGATATCAAAGGAGCCAAAATGTGGCCACTGTAATTCAACATTGCTTCATTTAGTATATGTTAGCCATAAGGAAGAAAACATGATAGCAGATGGCCCATATTTAACATACTTCTCATAACTTGGAGTTCCTTCTGGAGGAAGCGGGCAGGCTGCCTCCAGAAGGGAGTCCTCTGTACATACGCAACAACATAACTTTCGGAACTTACTACTGACTGGCATATTTTTACTTCAGGCAGACAACAGTGGGAGAAAAACACTCACCTCACTGGCTGGGCTTGTGCAAAAGGCAATACAGACAGAAAACAGAGCACAAGTGGTGGATGATCAGTCCACCCTTACCCGAAAATGTTGTTCTCTTCTGCAGAGGTAGGCACGAGTCGAGATCCAGACAGAGACCGCACTAAAGGGGGCACCAGCCGGAATCAGTCAGGTGGCTCAGACCGGATGGGGAAGACCGTGTGGAAGACTTCTGCTCTTCCGGACTCAAAATGGTCCCTCGGGTAGGGTATCTCCGTCGGACTTCCACCACGGGCCCCCTCATAACCACCGGGCCAGACCTACGTCTCCGTGGTGTCCCTGTTCAGGAGCCATTTGTAGAACCAAGAAATGCCCACCTCAAGAAGGAGTGGGGGCTTGGCGGTGCGGGAATCACCTGAGTCTACTCTTACCCTCCTTATATAATAAAGTGGACCCGGAAACCTTTGGCAGCAGAGAGAACCATCTTTATTACAATAGCCCAGGCTATGGAACAGAGTCCCAAGCTAGTCAGAGACAAAACCCAGGAAGCTGCTGCTTTACTCCACAGCGAACACGCCTTATATACATTTTTTTCCACTCTTTTGGCATTCAGTCTATTGTTTAATCAGCTTGATCAAGACTTGGCATTCAGACCATTGTTTAATCAGCTTGATCAAGGCTCGGTCAGTCAGACCATTGTTCAATCAACTTAATCAAGGCTCGGTCAGTCAGACCATTGTCCAGATGACCTGATCACGGCGTTAAGGATGTTTACCAAGCAGGGAGCAGAAGGTGAAAAACAAGCTCGTTGACACAGGGCGTAGGTGTCTCATGGCTTTCTGTTGATGAATTGGCTAACTGCAAAGATGAGGGGGCTTGGGTATGTGATTGTTTTTTTTAGCGTCAGAAGAAATGGAGGCTGTAGGCAGGGTTTGGCACGAGATGACAAGAAATGGAGGAATGTAAGGAAATTAATAGGACATAGTAAAAATGTTTTTTCTTCAGAGCTTTCTGCTCTTCTAGATGTTGTTTAGAAAATGATTGTGAGAACTTTCAGATATTGTTTTATAGCTGAGTGGGGCAAGTTAATTTGCAACTTCTTACATTTCTTAGTTGAATTTTTTTTAAAGGTTTGTGCCAGATTTGTCAATTAGGTCCATTAGTTTTAAGGCTTTTTTGGTTTTTTTAGGGACTGGTCGATGTCATTGAAATTACTGCCCCAAACTTAAGGTTTCTTTGTTTGCCTGCAGTTGAAGGTTTTGGTGCATAACCATGAATTGGCAGACCAATACACAAGCATCAAGTAGTGACTCCCAATGAGGTTGTTTTTGCAAAGAAGGAACAGATAAGGAATGAATTTGTCTCATCTTCAAAATCAAGGCTTATTTCATCCAAGAATATGTTATGAGAGTTGGTTTTGTATCATTCTGCTATTTGTTTCAGAAGAAAAGAGATTATTTCCTTGAGTGTGGTAAATTATGTGTAAAATCGTGGGGTTCAGGTCCACTGTCTTAATTTTACCAGAGGGTCATTTAAATGACAAACATTGAGCTGTATTTAGCTTTTTACATTGCATAGAAGGACTGTAGATAATTGCAACTCAGCTGCCTTGTTTACCCTCCCGGTCATGGCAAACTATTACATAAACTGGGGGAAATAGGAGATTACGCACAGGCTAGGAGGAGTCAGAAAGCGATGTTTTTTTAATTCTGTCTTTGACTGCTGATCTGCACTTGTGGAGCAAGCATTTGAATGCAAACTGATCAGTTGTCATAATGTGGGTAAAAGCAATGCAAACTTGTATGAGATTTTGGGTGTCAGTGTAGGTTCTATTGGGTTGAGAAATAAAGAGCCAATCTGAACTGGAATGTAGGAAGGGGTGCCTGTAGGTTCATAGGAATTGGGAGCATTGCAGGAAAGTGTGCTAATATTGATGTCATCCTCTAAGACAACTTGATGAGCTATTTTTAGGTGAGTAAGTTTGTTACATCTGGGAATGTGCCTGAGATTTGTGTAAGTAGTTTGGTATGAAGACGGAGAAAGTAAAACTTTTTTCAAGGGTAGACACTGTATTTAACAAGAGTAGAAGGGAGGATGAGAGTAAATTCACCTTAGGTCATGGGTGGTAGGTAAAGTTTTCGAAAACAAGAGGACCACAGGGTGATAAGTATGAAGGCATTGTGATGTTGGTATCCTTTGCAGGTGGTGTAAGTACTTCTCTTCTGCTCACTCTTGTCCAGCATGGTTGCTGACAGTCTGTGGTGGAGGTCACAATTGGCTGCAATGATGCTTTTCTTGAAAGATTGTTCAGGGCCATCAAGTCCTGCACGCGTGGAGAGACTCACAGTGAGTGAAGAGCCATCAAGTCAAGGAGCTATAATGGGGTCCCTTATGCCAGTCTCACACCATCAAGGGTTCTTTGTAGTTGTGAGCTTTATTTTCAAAGGTACAAGGGCTCATAGCTGGTGAAAGGTAACCAAGATGAGGTGCCAAAATGTAGCCATGCATGCTAGCTTTATGTATTTGATGGTTCACATTTCACATTTGGGTGAGACTCTTGTTTGGTGTGCAGGGACTCACATTGGGTGATGGGTCACGCGACATGGTGCTGCCACGTTGTCGTAAATAAAAACCTGGCATGTGATGTATCTTAGACAGTGAGTAATGCATGAGGAGATGAGCATCTTTGGGTTAGGCTGGGCAGCGATGAAGGGAATTCAGTCTCTGTTTGACACAGTGAAGATAAATACCTCATGGCAGTGCAAGGAAAAGGTGGAATATTTTCACTCCAGGCAATCTACCCTCTGCAGCAGGTTTCAGAAGCATATATTTTATCCCCAGTCCTGGGGGTGTAGTTCTTATTAATTGAAAAGAGACTGCCAAGGACTCCCTCCTGACCCTTGACTTCCTGTACACAGATGTGCACTGTTTTTTCTAGCGAAAGCTGAAAAATGAATAAGGGCGTGTTAGAAATGGGGGTCTCTAGTTGGCAATGGTTTGCACCTCTGTCCAAGTAAGGACCCTTCTTTCTGTTCAAGGTAAAGGCTATACATTGCTAAAATAACCCCTGCTCACCCCCTTTGTAGGTTGGCATGAGCTGACAGGCTTATCTCAGAGGCGTGTGTAAAGCATTTGTGCATACATACAGTAACACAATCAAAGCACTACAAATGGACACCACACCAGTTTAGATAAATAAGTCATCTTTATCTAACCCAAACAAGTCCAAAACGACATATATCCACAACACAGTAATCAAAATGTACATCTTAGAAGGTAAAAACAGTTCTGTCCATAGCAAAGTATAGATGCAACACTTTCAGTACCCTGGATGCATCAAAATCATTAACAAAAACAGCCAGAGGGAAGTTGATGCATTGGTTCCTTATGCAAAGGGAAGGTAATGCGATGGTTCCTTACTCCAGGGAAGGTGATGTGTCGGTTACTTACTGTGCGGGGAAGTAATGCGTCAGGTTCTTACTGTGCGGGGAGGTGATGCCTCGGTTTCTTACTGTGACCCCGGTGTCCTTGTAGATTTGGCACCCCGGTGTGATGCGTGGGGATCAGGAATGCATAAGTTCTTGATTTGGCAATGCCACTGCGTTGATCTTTTTAGCCGTGATCCCCAGTGCGTCAGTCAGAATCGGTGTGGTGATCTCGAACTTCGTAGATCGGTGCAGGCGCTGTGTCGGTTTCTTCAGCGGCATGATGGCGATGCGTAGAAATTCATCCTGCACAGTGGCGATGCATAGGAAACAGGTGCAGCTACATTGCAATTCTCATAGTTGTGTCTCTTTTCCAGCTCCCAACGGCAGGACCAACTGCCTGAGGCCCAACTCAGCAACAGTCAAAACTCCCAGCAAGTGGTAAAGTCCTTGTGTCCCTGAAACTTTAGAACAGGAAGCAAGCTCTACTTCAGTGCCTTGGAGATCTTCTTCAAGCAGGATACACAGCAACATCTTTATCCTCTCCTTGCCAGAAACAGCCACTGCAAGCCAATCCCAGCCGGCATACAGCAAAGAGGCAGTACTTCTCCTTCAGCTTTCCCAGCTCTTCGACTTGGCAGAGGTTCCTCTTGAGTCCAGAAGTAATCTAGGGTTCTGGAGACTGGGCTCCAATATTTATACAGCATCTCTCTTTGTTTTCTTGTGGCAGAGAGGCTCTGTGCTCAGGCAAACCCAGTTCTGTCTGCTCTGGTCCAGCTCCCCAACAGGAGGCGGAGACAGCATTGTGTAAGACCCCTTCAGGTGAAAAGACATCTCCTCTCCTTACTCTAAATGCAGCCTATGTCTATTCAGCCCAGCCCTGACTCATCCAGGACACACCTAAACCCTCCCAGTGGCTGTCGACAGTGAATGCACCTCCCCAGCCCCTGTCACTCCAAAGCCAAACAGTCAATACACAACCCAGCAGAGACACACAGGATGGCTAAGCAAGAACATACCCACTTTTTAAAAGTGGTATTTTCAAACAAAGAATGTAAATATAATTTAAATTAAAAGATGCATCTTTATATTCTGAGTTTGGGCATAATAAACTTTACCTTCCTAGTGTGTCGCGATGAGAAGTTATTTTTATAATATGTTATACACAAACTCCCATTCTATCCTATGGGACAGACAGACTTTCAATAATGAAAAATTAAATACACTGTAGTTCACTATCAGGATTGCAAAGTTCAGGTAATTAATTAAACTTCTTGAGCAGATTTATGTTTTTGTAAGGATTCACAGTGGATTCCCAAATGCAGGGAAATTCAAGATCAAGTTACATAGGCCAAATTCAGGGCAGCTCTCACAGGAGATGATTGTCAAAATCCAGAAGCTAGTTTCTAAACAAGGGTGGATCTAAGACTATGGGGCATATTATCAAGAACAGCGTTAAAAAGTCAAGAGTGAGGCCGAAGGTGAACAAGGTTCAGTGGGAGACGAGAAGGAGTCTGCGCCATTACTCGTAATAGAGGATGAATTTGTTAAGGTATTGTTGTCGTCACAAGCAGCAATATCCTGGTAAATGTTTTCGATTTTAGAAATAAAGTACTGGGCAAGTTCATCACATTTACTGCTGGAGAGAGGGGGGGGGGGTATGGCAGTAGTTTGTGAGCCAGCAAGATCTCTGACTACATTGAACAATATTTTAGATTTGCTCATAGCTTCAGTGATCATTTTATTAGCATAGGTGGCCCTAGTGTGAGCACAAGCCTTGTGATATTGTTTTAGTTCCGTTTTGTATATGAGACCGGTTAGGATGGAGTAGTCCTTTCTCCAGGCACGTTCCAATGTTTTACTTTGGGATTTTTGAAGGCGAAGGCTTTCATTGTACCGAGGGGCAGGTGACTTATGAACAGTTATTTTCTTTTTAGCAAGGTGGAGAAAGATGTTGATAGCTTCAAGAAGCCAGGAATTCACTGAGCTGGCAGCCGCTTCCATGTCATCCAAACCTAGTGGATAATTAGGCGCAAGGTCGAGCAGGGCTTTATTAAAAACAACAATATCAAAATTTTTCCAGTCGCGCTTCCTGATGTTCACAGAAGGATTGTATTTAGACTGTGCTTCATTACTCATTATAGTACAAATATACCCAATGTGAGTATGCAGACAGACCTACCCAAGATCACAACACGCACACTACTGTTCACACATCCAAACCCTGCACACAGATAACACCAACCATGGTCACCCCGAAAATCTCACTGTGTGTACAATACACCTTGGTCGTGGCATAGCCTACTAATATCACATGTGTACAATTGAAGGACTCTCACGATGATATGATGAGTGTGAGAGTACATCAACACAAACAAGCATAATTGCACTCCCAAGCCACATAGTTGATCCTAACAAAAGTGAGTGTTACTTCAGTCAAACTGTTACAAACTTAATCTATGAAATAGCAATGTGGAAGTGCCATGCAGAGCATGTTGCACATTGAGCCATACACACCCATAAAACTGTTTAGTCCAGCAAGTGCACCAATGAAGTCTACAACAGGATTATCACTTTTTATTGCAAAATAACATGATAGCCTTCATATTGCCAACAAAGGAAATGGCATTGTCCAGTCCATATTTCAAACAATGCACATGTGTGCATGAGAATGTACACAATGAATGTGCCACACAGTGCAATGACATGTGAATCAAAATGCTAAGGTGATACCAGAGCTCCATTCAGGCAAAGCTGTGGGAGAGATGGGAATGTGGGGAGCATTTAGCATCAGACCTGCCTGTCTTCTGGACTTTGAGGTGTCCAGCCCAGTGGTAGGCACTGACCTAGGTGACTGAGGATCAGCAGAGGCAGAGGCAGTAGTGGCTGTGCCATGCGGAGGGCTGAATGGCCCGGGTGGCATGGTGGCATGTGGAGGTGTGCATAAGCTGCTGTGAGACAGGGTGGGTGAGGGAGAATGTGGAGGGCTGACTCTACACTTCTTAGGGATGCGATATTTCAGAAATTTCTTGGGCTGACTGGGAAGTGATGTGGGCACAACAGATATACCCTCTGACAAAGGTGTCACAGGTGCAAGCATCTATGCCTGTGGGAACTTGACAGATTTGGTTTTAGCCTTGGTGTGGGGCTAACTTTTGCTCCCCATCCCCTGTAGTCCTGTTGCCCCATGTACATTGCTCTCCTGACTACGCTTCACAGGGGTGTTGGTGGGAGTGGAGGTTTGTGGTGAGGGTGTCTTAGGGAGCTGTTGTTACATCCTTCCCTTGCACCTGCACCACAGAAAGAATGGCAACTGACTTTGTGTCTATAGCAGCAGTTTTCTGGATGGGAGAATTCTGTGCTGGGTGTGAGGTCTTGGAACGTGAGCTAGAGGCCTGCTTCTTTGCCTGATGCCCCAGAGTCTCATCTGAAGGGCTTATTCTTTGTCTCCCTCTCTGCCTGTGTCCAGTTTAGGGGCTGGTGTTTGTCGTCTGCCACACTTGGGGTAGTGCTGTCGTGGGCTGCGTCTCACCAACTTGGGGCCTGAGAGCTCTGTTGTGTCTACACTCTCCACAGGTGTTGCCACTGGCAGGGTGCTTGTTGAAGGTACATGAGCCGGACTTTGAGGCAGGGACAGCTGAATGGCAGCAGTCACGGTTGAGGACAAACCCTGGAGAGTCCTGTGTAGCCCACCCACGTCCGAATGAATACCCTCCATGAATGCCAGAACTTGTCCCAACTTCATGTCCTGATCCTGGTATGCATTTAGTAGAGCTGTCTGCCCCACAAACAACTGCCCCAAGAGGTCTACCACCTCAACACTGATGGCAGCAGGGGACACTGGGGCAGGGGCAGCAGTGCCTAGGGTGAATGTGACTCTACCCTTGACAGCCCTGCATGCACAGAATGCACTAGCGGTAGTAGGTGGAATGGTGGACACTGGCCAATGGGTTGTGGATGTAGATTCTGCATTGTCACTCCCTGTGGCCACCATTGCTGCGGATTCCCCACTGGAGTCATCGGATGTAGATGTTGGGCTCTCTGGGCGCGATTCTTCATGGACACTCCTGTCCCCCTCCAAAGCGCTGGATACCTCCGTGTCTGTGACCTCATGTGACTCATGCGTGCCAGATGCTTCAGTACTGGTGTCCGTCTCATTGCCTCCTGTGCACTCAATAGATTCTGCAATGTACAGAGACATAGGTTTAGTACGGTACAGAGAAACAAAGAACGTATGCATGCACAACACCAATGTACATAATGACAACACCATGTTGCACAACACACGTTGTAATCACAAAAACCTTTGCACGTGGTTGACCGAAGTGTAGGTCACACCATTCCAAAGTGCTGCAAATGACAGATCATGAAATTCACACTTACATGTTGCAAACTGCTGTAGACTGCCTGCTGATGTTGTTAACACCCAGAAGGCACAACATGGCATTATCGCACATGTCATGACGCAACATCAAGTGCCATTGTACCTTAAACATGTAGTTTCACATCCATAAAAGTAACATGACACCTGTACTCCACACATAGGCCACTGAGTATCAGCAGAGTGACAACAGAAGTGGCTGGCGGATGCCATTCATTCAGTCAGTTAGTCACACCCAAAGTCAGCCTTCTCAGAATACTCATCACATGTATCCTGCTGATGGTCTCTCAGACGTCCATACAGTTCTGGCTGTGTCACAGCTAAGATTCGGGACATAATTGGAGTCAGGGTCCGTCGCGCCTGCCTGCCTTTGTGAGGTGCCAGCCCCAATGTCACCTCTCCCACGGTCTTGCTGAGACGGGAGATGTTGTCCCACCTCTTTTGGCAGTGTGTGTGCCGTCTGTTTGATACACCGAGGGCCCGCACCTTCCGTGCAATGTCGTTCTATGCGGCCTTAGGTTGGTTGACCTTCAACTGCAGGCATGGGAGACAAGAAAAGGAAGTATCAGACACTCTGTGTGCATTCACAACGTGTGTCAGTACAGGAGAATGGAAATGCATGCCACACTAAAAATCAACATCCTCATCAGAGGACATACAACATTACACATTGTACATTTGCCTGACATCACTACATACCTATGTACATATGATGCAGTACACAGGACCTGGCCAGCACCTACCCAGGCACAATGGCAGCATTGAAAGCTAGGTGTAGTAGACATCAATCGGTGACACAGTCTGTGAGTGAGCAACACATGTAACACAGTGCAAGAGATGTGTTGTACATGAATGACTATGTCAACCACTTCCCCACACCCCAATGCCCTTGGCATGGTGATGCCTCACTGCCCCGTGTGAGACACATTTCTTTACATATTCATAGTCATCATGCCCTTATCACAAAGTCAATACCTGTATTGTGCAATACTCAGTTCTATGCTGTCTCTATGGGTAATAGGTGTGTGAGTAGCAAATTACAGAACTGGGTAACAGTCATGCATGGGTGTGTTGAACATGCTGCACACCTAAACCTCATGCCCTATAGAATTTCACAAGACACATCATCCATTGGCCCAATACAGTATACATATGTACATCCACTAATGAGTTTGTCATGTGTGAGTGGGCAATTACATCACATGGTACAGTCAGAGTAACTCCTGACTTGGACTGTTCTAAACAACATTTCTCCGTGTGCCAGCTTGGTAAAATGCAAGGCACCCCCTACTGTCTGCCCTGTCAGCTATGTTGCCTAATGAGGCTACAAACATCATTTACATTGCATTGCTTTACATGGCAGTGTGACCCAGATTTACAATAGCTCATCTCAGGAGGAGAGTAGGGTATGCTTCGTATGGTTACTCCCACTTTTTGCTGTGATTTTTGGGTTTTTTGACTTTAGTCTGGCTGTTTCCCCCCCAGTCATGACCACAGCCTAGCTGTTCTCTCTCAAAATTGATGCCATGTACTTTAGGTACATACCAGATTGGTTACTGAGTCACCCTTGTGAGCCCCTGTATAGTGTACCCTAGGCCTAGGCCAGGGCATAGGTGCACCCTAGGCCTACCAGGGGCTGCAGCATGTATTGTGCCACCCCTGGTTTGCCTTCCAAACTGACACCACAGGTCTGTTCATACAGCCTGGGTAAGGTGGTGTAAACACCCCTTACTTAGATATGGTATACTCTATAGGCACATTTACACCCATAAGTCACTCCTATGGCAGACCTCAACAATCCTGGAGGTAGAGTGCTTGGTTTTATGTGAGACGGTGCCCTAGCATAAGCAGAGCCCCTCCGCGGCTTTCGGAACCATCTCCTTTTAGCTGTTGTATGATATAGCCATACCATATACTCTTAAGTGCATTATAATCCTTGCGGTTAATGCTATCTTTGATTTGGCTTCATCAAAACATGTTGTGTAAGGTGTCAAACACTTTGGAATACTACCCCTGCCCGTCAGTTCTGGCGGCAGGGATAGCATTCCACCCTTCTAGAGGGAGAAGACATGTTGTTACTGGTAAACCCAGTTAAAGTTAAGCAGAGCCTCAGCATCACAAAATGGATGTTGCTGCCACAGACACGAGTCTGCCCTCCTGCTGCTGGATGAAACTCCGGCAGGGGAGGCCTGGACAATAGGTTTCCTGTCCAGGGAGGTGCTGGCATCTTCCCAGTCAAGGTTTTGTGTATTGGGGCAGTGGTGTGGCTCACTGGTAAGAGGCGGCAGACCCGGAAGCAGAGAACGGCCCGGGACCAGGGTTCAATTCCCGACGCGGCAGGGTCGTGGACCAGGGTCAACGGACTCAATAATTCTCGCCTCGGTGCCTACTCTAACCAGGGATCACACTCGGCAACTCTGGGCATTAAGCTTGCCTCATCTCTACAACGGCCCCACACAGACGCCGGGGATGCCTGGTTTCACCTTGGAGATACCCAGAAGGGACCATCTCACAGGGAAAGCCAGGACGGGTTCCCCAGCGGTCTTCAGCGCCAGGACACCCCGAGATGGGGTAACAGTGCGCTTTACAAGTATCATCATTATAGGGCCGCATTCAGTGAATGCTTTCCAGACACTGCCTGTGGCACACTTGGTGCTCAATGCATTTCCCAGTTCAAACCGGTTGCTGGGGCACTCTGCCCCAACTCTGGCACAAAACTAGACAAAGGGAAAGGGGTATAACCACCCCCTTCTCAGGTCCACCCATAGGAGGGACCTTAAAGGTAGTCCAGCCCCTAAACTTAATATAAGTACAGGAACCCAGTCACTAGGACTTTAGATTACCCTGGACGAAACTCTGAAAAATAAATCCTGGACCTTCAACTTTCCATTTCGACTGGAAGATGGAAGACATCTCCCTTGTGGTCAAGGAGTGACAGCCCTGTTCAAACAGGCACCAACAGCAACTTTGCCAGTCTGCATTTTCAAGGCTCCCACCGGATCCCGCTGAATCTGCGACACAAGACATTGACTTCCAGACACCTCTGACCCTGACCTTTGTTCGCAGCAAAGCTGAGACCCGTGGCGGACACGAGAGACGTGGGACCAGAACTCCTGGACATCTTGCATTTTACAAGCTGCACTCACTTCACAAGGTAACTCCAAGTCGTGCATTGGGGTGCTTGAAGCCCCAGACCCGAGCACTATTTGCACTGAAGCTCAGAGGCCCCCACTCCACGAGTGTCCCGTGGGCCCTGCTTTTGCATTTCAGCTCAATGTGTCTTCCTGGTTCCTAGTCCATTGGCTAGCGAGCCCTCAGAAGACTTCCTTTTGAATCTAACTTGCTTTTCTGCATGCTCCAGGCTTGCTCCAGCTTCCCTACAAAGGAGAAGCGCCACAGACCTTGCTGGTCTGCACTGAAGGCAATCTTGACATCCTGTGTGGATTGCGTTTTCCAAGGTTTGTTGGGTTTAATCTGGCTACTGACACCGTCAACTAGATCCTTTGTGGGACAGCTCGTATCTAGCTCCTGGTTGTCGTCGACGCCTCCTGGTCCTCGTGGCTGAAGAGACACATTTTACCTTTTCACCTGAAATCACCCGACATTGGCTGGCAGCTTTCCATCACCATCCTGGTCACTGGCACGTGACCCAGTCTCTGTCCCTTCTGCTTTCAGGTTCTTCAGATCTTCAATCCACCCTTGGATCCACCCGGACACTTTTCCTCTGGTCGCCTGCAGCACTTCTTTGCAGCTCTCCATTGAAATCGATGACGAAACCCGACACCAAAAGACACCTATGCACCCGGTACCGTGGGTGAGGTTTCACAAGTACTCTGGTAGTCTCAAGGGTATTGGCCCTCCTAGTGTCTAAGTCTAAAAGGGTTCTATCAGAGTCCATTCAGAAGTATCCTTAAATTGTAAAATTGTAACTTGTTTCTTTCCCATAGAAAGTCAATGGTAACTCGCGGCTGTGTTTAGACACTGCACGCGTCTCCCGTGGGCCTCCTACTTCCTAACCTTTGGTTGTTTAGAGTAGCCCCAGCGATTCCACAGTCCCCAGACCAGCTTTCTGATTCTCACATGGTTCTTATACCACTATTTTAGTACATGGTTTGTGAGGCCCCTAGGGCAAAAAGTATACTGTGCAATTTATCGTTTGCTAATTAAGTAACTTGCATTGTACTTTTACCTCTGACCTCATAAACAGTCAGAGGGGTTGTGTTTAGAATAAATACATTTATATTTGATATATACCTTGTGTGATGTGCTTTCATTTGGTACTCAAGGGATTATAATTGGTAAAACAACTTGCTTAATACGCTCTCTGAAGTCTTAGCCTGAGGACTGCTGGTCCATGCTACCACTAGGATAGCTTTCTATAAGGTTGACTTTACAATCACCATCAATAAGGGTCAATTAGACTGGTGCAAGGTGCCCACTTGGGGCCAGATGTAGGTGGCCGTTTGAGGCCATTTCCCTAGCGGTAACGGCCGATTTTGGCCGTTACCGATCGGTAAATGGCTGACAGGTATGTAGGGGGCATTATTTTACCGAATCGGTAAAATTACCGATTCGGTAATTTTAAAGATTCGGTAAAATAAATATTCGGTCATTTTACCGATTCTGAGGAACCCAGATGTAGGTGGGACTCTTCAGAGTCCCAGAGGCCTTACCGAATCGATATCTTACCATCAAATCCAATTTGATGGTAAAATACCGATTCCGGTGTTCATGCACATGTGTGCATGCACACCTATGCCATGTGACAGGCAGACCTGCCCTTAGGGCATGTATGCCTGACACATGGCACCCGAGCCTGTTTTGGGGGTGCCAGAGGGTGTCAAGGTGACACCCCCCGCACCCTTGTGAAAATCGGTATTTACCGATTCGGTAAATACCGAATCGGTAATGCCCATTCATTCCTATGAGCTTCAAAGCCCATAGAAATGAATGGGCATTACTGATTCGGTATTTACCGAATCGGTAAATACTGAATTCTTCCGATTCGGTATTCCAGCACATCTGGAATACCTACATATCCTTCCCTTAGATTTACCGATTTTTAATTACCGAATCGGTAAAATTCGGTAATTAAAAATCGGTAAATCTATTTTACCTACATCTGGCCCTTGAACTAGTGGACATCATATGCCAGGCTAACTTCTCACACACAGCAACATGTTCATTGCTGTAGTGCACAAATGGCGGGAGAGGTGTTCAAATTACCTACTCAGCACATGTGTCACAGTGCAATTTACAGGGTCCATGTGTGGTGCATGCAATGATAACTAAATGGATGCCTGCACATGAACTTGCACTGACAGGCACATACTAGTGCACAGGAACATCAAGGTGACATCCTGATCAGTATCACACTTGTATTCAGTCACACTTACCAGTACACCTGGCGCACCAAAAAGCCACCCATACTGTCCAAGGACCTCGTCCTCCAGAACCTCAAGCTCCTCCATGGTGAAAGGACTGGCCCTGACTTTCTCCGTCCTCGACATCACAGTATCCAGGTATCTGGGAAACAATCATTTGCTGTGGAGTAATGGCAATCAGCAGTGTCTGAAGTCATGTAAGATCTGTTGGGCTATCACAGACATTTTTAGTTCCCTGGGGTTGTTACATTGATAGCCAGCTATTGTAATTGGTCTCGCTGGCTGGCATCCTTCAAGTATGTCCAATGAGCTGACCTGCGGATGCGCAGCACTCCTACCGTGGTTTTCAAATGTTGCATTACACCACCGCGATCGCAGCTGCCATTGGCTGCAATGGCATTGGCGGTGTCACACCGCGGAGGCCAGGCGGTCGCTACCGCTACGTTGCATACTTCAAGTATATCCTATGACCTGACCCGCAGATGCGGAGCACACCTACCATGGTTTTCAAATGTTACATCACAACGCCGCGATCGCGGCTGCCATGGGCTGCAATGGCATTGGCAGTGTCACACCGCAGAGGCCAGGTGGTCGCTACCGCTATGTTGAATCCTTCAAGTATGTCCAATAAGCTGACCCACAGATGCGGAGCACTCCTACTGCGGTTTTCAAATGTTGCATCACACCGCCGCGATCGCGGCTGTCATTAGCTGCAATGGCATTAGCGGTGTCACACCGCGGAGGCCTGGGGGCTGCACCGCTATGTTGCATCTTTCAAGTATGTCCAATGAGCTGACCCGCTGATGCGGAGCACACCTACAGCACTTTTCAAATGTTGCATCACACCGCCGCATTCGCGGCTGCCATTGCCTGCAATGGCATTGGCGGTGTCACATCATGGAGGCCAAGCCGTCGCTACCGCTACGTTGCATCCTTCAAGTACGTCCAATGAGTTGAACTGCGGATGCGGAGCACGCCTACCGCACATATGGACACTGTATGCAGTAGCAATGTGGGTCAGCAACCTTACTTCTTGGACAAGATGGCAACACAGTGTTTTCTTGCACTTGCATCTCAATATGAATGCTTATGTGACAGACAACTCACTGATGCCTTCACATGTCATGTGTGTGCGCAAAGTGAAAGGCCTCGACATGCACTTACTCTTGTCAGCCATGAAATGTGTGTCCATGTACTTCTCTTGCTCCTGTCATATGTTGCAATGTTTATCATGTGATCACTGTGTGAGAGGGACAATCAGTCCACACACAAGATTGCATGGACACATATTGCTGGAATTGTGTTGTGCACACATATATGAATGATGTAGTACATGTGGTCTGATTGCACACTCTGTTTACATTGTGAAGAACACTGGTGGTCTGTGCAAGTTGATCAGCATGGTGTGGCAGGCAACGCAGCTACATGTTCGTCAGCAGTGTAGCTAGATCATGCATATGTTGTGTCACCTACTCTCAGGGCTTGGTACACAAGATGCACTTGTGTGCCATTCACAACGTCCAAATGTGTGTTAGACTTAGTCATTATGTGCAACATGACCTGATGTAACCTGACATGTGTTCAATGTGTACATTTGATATTTAACAATCTAGGCAACCATGAGAAACAATCAAAAAGATTTTAATGAATGGAAGGGAATTAAGCTACAAAATTGCTTATTAAATTCAACAATTTATTAAAGATTAAAAAGAACAATATCGCATTACAAGTTTAATATGTATGTTAAAAAGTATAATTTAGACAATCTAGACTTAAACAACAATGCACAAATCACATTACATAGATCACATTACATACACAAACACATATAGAGTTAAAAAACAAGAGGTGGCAGATTGGTACTCTACGCGCGTTTCGGCGACCAGCGCCTTCTTCTGGAGCAGCCACAAAAATTTCTAAATAAATAAATATACACAAGAATAGAGATTACACACATTGGAAATAACCTTTAAAAAAACTGTTTTCAGATTCTACAGTAGCTTAAAATTGACCTTCCTATTTACAATAGTCATAATATAATGACAATTTATACTTTAAGTTTCATTTCCTTGCAATACTGACCAATTTGGTGAAGTAATACAAAATTACATAAATGGACCCTTTGGTAAGTGATAGGTGGGAACAGCAAAACCCTCCCCAAGGCCATTTGGTTCTTAGTGGACCCTTAACGAATGGGCAGATAATGATTGTAGTTATAGTCTATACTTACAGAGTTGTTATATTGCTGTATGGGAAATACTTTGCTTTCTTAGTTTCTTTAATGAGCAATCCTAACCGTCTGGTTGCAGGAGCTTAAAGAGGATGTATAGTGAGAATTTATCAGATTGATCCTAACTTTATGCGACAATGATATATATATATTTAGCAGTTATAAGACACTTACATGATGTAAGGATGTAGCATGTATGGCTCAATGGCGGCGTCTAGTCAAGATCAGACGTTAGTATTCTATTTCCAAAATGGATGGATTCCAAAAAATAGCGCTGTAAGTCACATGGGATAGAGATAATATTATACGAAGGGCCAGGTTTAGTTTCTCGTTCTGGTGGTATCTATATAAGTGATTTATATCTTGGTATATGAAGAGTGGTTTCATGGATAGGTTCACAGACAGATTCATTGATAAATTCATCGCTGATTAATGCTGTTAAATAATAAGTCTCTGAATTATTTGTATCCTGAAGATAAAGGTATTGGAGTTTTATGTGTCCCTTATCATAATACAGAGGACAAATGGTTAGCAAATGCTTAAATCCATATGATTTTAATCAATACAGTGATCAGTTATATTAATCGTTCCAGGTACTAGGATGCAAATAGACTCCAAACCTATCGTTATAATTAAACTGTTCAGGGATTCATGTTATTCTTTTCATTTTATTTGAGAAGAGAATTCAGTGGGTTACCTGTATGGTAAAAAGATTATAAACTGATCCCGCCGACCGGAACCTTTAGGTCATTCAAGTCAATGATGTACTTGGTAACTTGGTAAATAACGGGATCCTCCTGATGTGGGGATTTTGATAGAGGAGGACCCCTGTACATTTGGAAAGAATGTTTTAGATTTTTTAGTGGTAACAAAAGTGAAGTTCTATATTTAGGCATTCCTATGTAATGATAGGAGAAAGGATATAACTATGTATACATATTCCAAAAAGTCTTTTTATATTAAAAATCTTATTGGTTTACCTCTAATGGGGTTGTTCCACCTCCAGATAAGTTGATTAATTGAGGTTTAAAATAATTCCCTGTCTGAAAAATAAAAGAGAAAGGGAGATGTAGCTAGCAAGTATATCTAAAAGTTTGAATTGTCGCGTTTAATCGTGAAGTATTCTTACCCAAAATAGATCAACAGGGCTCTCTACTTCCGGCGGCGGGACACAGGGTTTCTGCAGGCGTGTACGAATCAATAGTGACTGAATGTGTCAACGCTGGCGTTTTTATAGAGTGAAAAATTGGTTAAATGTGGATCAGGTTTACTCCACATGGAAGTAGAGAGGGGATAGTAACCGCCGACGGAAACCTTGTAAAACTGTTTCCTGTGCGATCAGGATGTGTTCAATGTGTACCTGCATTGGAGTGGTGGATTCATGGATGTTTGAAGTGCCTTAATTGTTTGTGCCGCATAAGTCAATATGTGATATGTTTGACACATGTTATATCGTCATCAGAATTACATTACTCCTCTTTCTTGTCATGTAGGCGACGACCAAATGTGCACCGTCCTTTCACAGTGCTGGCAGACATGGAGGATGTTGACGTCATCAGGAAGTTCCGTCTTGATTGCGCAACACTGCAAGAGCTGTGTGCTCAGTTGGAGCCCCATCTGAAACCTCAACGGACATATCCAAATGTCCTGTCCCCAACAGTGAAGCTCATGGCAGCACTGCATTTTTTGCTACTGGCACTTTCCAATACACGGTTGCCAGTGGTGGTGGTATGGCGCAATGCACATTCAGCATGGTGCTGTGGGAGGTTGTGTCCTCAATGGTGCTGTACAAGGACCATTACATTAGATTCCCAAGTAGACAAGATTTGCCAGCTGTGAAGGCTTGTTTTTATGCCCTTGGCTGCATTCCTCATGTAGTGGGGTCCATTGACTGCACACACATTGGCCTTGTACCACCACGAGCACGTGAGCAGGTGTAAAGTAACAGGAAGCACTACCATTCCAATAATGTGCAGGTGGTGTGCCAAGCTGATTTGATCATCAGACATGAGTGTGTGAAATTTGCCGGCTCGGCCCATGGCTCCTACAGCCTGCAAAGCAGCGTAGTACCACGTGTGATGGCAGAACTGCATCCAGAGCGTGCATGGCTTGTAGGTGAGTAGACTGAGTCAAGTAGTGTGCTGTGTGTGACATGTTGTTCTCTACCACTGTTTGTATCAGTAACTTTCACTGTGTATGCCACACCTAGGTGACTCAGCATATCCCAACCGGACATGGCTGCTGAGCCCGATAAGGAATCCAGGAACTCCGGGTGAAGTCAACAACAACGAGGCACATGGTAGGACATGCCGTGTGATTGAGCGCACATTCGGCCTGCTGAAGTCCCGATTCCGGTGCTTGGACAAAAGTGGAGGTGCACTGTTGTATTGTTATGTTATGTTATTTTATATATGCTTGTAAAGTGCACGGCTGCCCCAGCCAAGGGCGTCCCGGCGCTAGCTGTTCGTTTCCAGGGGTGGCTGCTGCTGATGAAACTGCAGGTGACATAACATAACTAACGGAAGAGGTGAGTTTTTATAGCTTTTCTGAAGGATAAAAGATCCTTCAGCCCACGAATCTAGGCTGGAAGTTCATTCCAGAGTCTTGCTGCTAGGTATCTGAATGAGCGACCGCCCATACGAGCCAATTTAATGCGGGGTACAGTGGCCAGATTCTGCCCCTCCGACCGTAAGGTGCGTCGAGGTACATAAGAAGAGAGGAGTGGGCACAGCATGGGGGGGAGGCAGTGTTCAGGATTTTAAAAGCGAGGCAGAGAGTTTTAAAATGAATCCTCTTTTCTACCGGAAGCCAGTGAAGTTTCATGAGGGTATTTGTAACAGACTTGAGACGAGGGAGACCCGTCAGAGCTCTCGCGGCGGCATTTTGGACTCGCTGCATTCTGGCTTTCTCAGTTACGTTAGTTCCTAGCAGCAAGGAGCTAGCGTAGTCCAGCCGTGAGAGAATGGCTGATTGTATCACCAATTGACGGGTATGGTGATCAAAATATTTTAAGATAGGCCTTAGGTTTCGTAAAATCCCAAAGCAGGTGGCCCCCACTTTTTTCGTGTGAAGGGTAAAGTTCAAGGCAGAGTCCACCCATACTTTTTTACAACATTTTTGGGCGCAGGTGGTTGTCCCATAGTCTCAGGCCACCAGTTGTTCCCCTAAGCTGTTGTATCTTTGCCTACCAGCAAGACCTCCGTCTTGCCGGCATTGAGTTGGAGGTAGTTAGATGTCATCCAGCTGGTGATGTCGGCGAGAGTCTGCTTGAAATTCTGCGTACTCAGGCCGCTTTCGTCTTTCAATGCTACCACCAGCTGGGTATCGTCGGCATAGGACACTAAAGACAACCTGCGCTTCCTGGCTACCTCTGCTGGAGGTTGAAAGTAAACATTAAACAAGGTAGGGCTGAGGGCAGACCCTTGGGGCACTCCCTGTTCAATGGGACATTCTTTGGAGAGGTACGGTGGGATGGAGACCACAGAAGGTGTGCGGGATAGAAGTGGCATGCTGCATGCTCCACAACCTTGCCGTGCGCAAAGCCATTCCACTCATCCTGGATGAGGAGGAGCATTAGATATCCTCTCCTGCAAACCCACACACTTCCAGTGATGAGGATAGTGGTGAAGAGGAAGGTGGTGACCTGCGTCAACAGCTAATTGCCAACTATTTCCCTTATATGTAAGTGACTTGGTAGGACAAGGAGATCATGTGTTGGCTCGGATGTCAGCGTGAAGGCATTGATATTCTTGACTGCTGGCTGTTGTTGCCGTGGGATGATGGCTGATGTGTGTTGCACAGGGTAGTTGTCTCCAGGTACTTCACTTGTATGTTGAGTTTATTGTGCATTGCTATGTGTGCTGTGTCTATGGCTGATTTGTTGTTCTGCCTTGCCGGCATGCCACTGGAGGGGGGTTGATATGCACTTGTGCCTGGGAGCCTGTCCCTCAGCACACCCACTAGCTGTCCAAAGATGTCGACTAGTTGGCCCATCCCTGTGTCCATGGACTGCTGCAAAATGCGGCTCTCATGCATGTCCTCTGCAAGCTGGCACATTACTCCATGATTCTCCTGGTAGGAACCAAGGGCTCTTGCAATGGTAGCCAGGGATTCAGGGTCACTGTCCTCCCGTGTCTCCGCACCATGTGTCCTCCCAACCGCCCTCCTCTCATGTCCCTGTGGCATTGTTCCACGACGCACTGGCAGACTCTCCCTGCCATGATGTGAATGTGCAGTGGTGTTGGTAACCACCAGGACAGGGCGGTTGTTACAGGCAATAGTGGTGATGCGGTTGTTGGAGGCCACACAGGCCATGATGGCAGGGGTCAGCACAGTTGTAGCCGTGGTGCAGAGGATGGCGGTGGATGGCACACAGGTCGTAGTGTCAGGGGCCAGGCCAGTTGTTGTTACAGTGGTGGAGAGGATGGTGGTGGATGACACACAGGTTGTGGTGGCAGGGGCCAGTTGTTGTTGCCATGGTGGTGGTGACAGTGAGGGCTGGAGCCATGTTATCCCCTGGCACACCAGAGGGGCCAGCTTCAGATTCCAGGTCGGAGAATATGAGTGAATCTGCATCTGAGTGCTCACGTTGTGGTGGTGGGGACTGGCTTTGGATGTTGTCATCATCCTGTGTAGTTTGTTGTCGTTCTCCTGTTGGATAGAGGTCATATGGAAATTGAGTTGCTCGCAACAAGGTTGATGTTACACTGATATTTGTAAAATTTGATGCAACAGATGGTTGACAATGGCATGGCTTTGCATGTCTGCAAGAAGACAGTGCACCATGATGTGATGTTGAGGTACATACCTTACTACTCCATGGTGTCTGTTGTGAATTTGAACTTGGTGCACTGTACACACGGTGTGGCAACTCAGACATTTTGTCATGTATATGATTTGCATTGCTGTTGTGGGCATGTGGCAACATGCATTTGGAAAAGATGAACATGCTACACATGGTTACTACCTACATGTAGGGTTACCTATAACAATGTGAGAGCTTACCCATGCTTGGTGGTGTGGGGAGTGCTACATCCTGCTCAGATGTGGGACAAGGGGGCCTGGTGGGATTTGTAGTGCAGGCCTCCCAACACAAGATGGCCCTCCCATGCAAGGTGGCTACCTACCTGTTTGGTGAAGGTAAACTGTGCAATGGCTTCCTGTTGCTCCTGGGTGGGTGGGAGGAAGTGCTACATCTTGGTAGGATGTGGGACAGGGGCCATGGTGGGAGTGCTGGTACAGGCTTCCTCTCCCCAAAGAGACCGCCCAGTCAAGATGGCTACCTACCTGTTTGGTGAAGGTGAACTGTGCAACGGATTCCAGGTGCTCCTGGGTGGGGTGGGAGGGAGTGCTCCATCTTGGTAGGCTGTGGGATAGGGGCCATGGTGGGAATGCTAGTACAGGCCTCCCTCCCTCCAAAGAGACCTCCCAGGCAAGATGGCTACCTACCTGTTAGTTTGTTTGGTGTGGTGCAATGGCTTCCAAGTGCTTCTGGGTGAGGTGGGGTGCTACATCCGGCTTAGAGGTGGGACAGGGGGCATGTTGGGAGTAGTAGTGCAGGCCTAACACGCACAAACACCCTGCCTGTGAAGATGGCTACCTACCTGTAAGTTTGATGAGGGTCATGGAATGGCTCCCAAGTGCTTCTGGGTGGGGTGGGGTGGTGCGCTCCATCCTGCTTAGGGGTGGGACAGGTGGAATGTTGGGAGTTGTAGTGCAGGCCTCACACCCAGAAACACCCTGCCTTTGAAGATGGCTACCTGCCTGTAAGTTTGATGAGGGTCATGCAATGGCTCCCAAGTGCTTCTGGGTGGGGTGGTGTGCTACATCCTGCTTAGGGGTGGGACAGGAGGCCTGTTGGGAGTATTAGTGGAGGCCTCACACCCACAAACAACCTGCCTGTGAAGATGGCTACCTACCCGTAAGTTTGATGAGGGTGATGCAATGGCTACCAAGTGCTTCTGGGTGGGATGGAGTGCTACATCCTGCTTAGGGGTGGGACAGAGGGCAATGGTGGGAGTGCTGGTACGGGCCTTCCTCCCCCCAAAGAGACCTCCCAGGCCATATGGTGACCCACCTGTTTGGTGGAGGTGAACAATGCAATGGCTTCCACGTGCTCCTGGGTGGGGTGGGAGGGAGTGCTCCATCTTGGTAGGCTGTGGGACAGGGGCCATGGTGGGAGTGCTGGTACAGGCCTCCCTCCCCCCCAAAGAGATCTTCCAGGCAAGATGGCTTCCTACCTGTTTGGTGAAGGTGAACAATGCAATGGCTTCCAGGTGCTCCTGGGTGGGGTGGGAGGGAGTGCTCCATCTTGGTAGGCTGTGGGACAGGGGCCATGGTGAGAGGTCTGGTAAAGGCCTCCCTCCTCCCAAAGAGACCTCCCAGGTAAGATGGCTACCTACCTGTTTGGTGAAGGTGAACAATGCAATGGCTGCCACATGCTTCTGGGGTAGTGCTACATCCTGCTCAGCTGTGGAACAAGGCGGCCTGGTGGGAGTTATAGTGTAGGCTGCCTGTACATGTGCCACCACTAACATACTGCTAGGTACATTTATGCTGAATGAGAGTGAGTTGATGTGGGATCTGTGGGACCTGTTTGGGGGAGTGTTTGGGACATGAGGAGATTTGGGCCTAGGAACATTTGCTTTACAGTTGTGCAAGATGCTACATTGCAGTGTTATGGCAGTATTGTGTTGGTACTTACCAGCCTCCAATCCACCCTCAATTCCAGTGCAACTCTCTGGATGCAGTATACCCAGCACCTTCTCCTCCCATGGGTTGAATGTTCTTGGTGGGAGGGGAGGTCCACTGCCAGTAAGGTTGGCCAGCTCACGGTTCTTGCTGTTCTTCTCCTTGACCTTGCTCTTGAGGTCAGTCCACCTCATCCTGATCTCCTTCCTGTTGCGTGGGACTTTCCCTACAGCATTGACTCTGTCCACTATCCTTTGCCACATTTGACGTTGCCGGGCTGCTGGTGTGTGTTGTACCTTGCTTCCTAAGATGTATGGCTCTACTCTTATGATCTCATCCACCATGACTGACAACTCACCATCAGTGAATTTTGGCATTTTCTGTGCCATGGTGTGTGATGTGCTGAGTGGTTGTGAGTGCAGTTGTGGGTGGGGATGATGATGATGTGTGGGGTGTGGGTGTGTTTGTGATTGGGTGATATGTTCAGTTTTGGCTTTTGTTTGTGTGATGAGGTAGGGCCTTAGCTTCTGGAGTTTTGATGGGGAATGTGGATTAGGCGGGGCCTGCTTTTATGTTCAGCTATGTGGGTGTGTTTTCAGGTGAATATTCATGTCAGGTGTGTTGTTGGTGGGATTTGTAGTTTATGTGTTCCTGGGGCATCTGTCAATGAGATGTGTTACTTGTTTCTATTGGCTGAGCCAGTTGCACTTCCACAATAGTTGTTTTTGTGCTATAGTAGCCTTCGACCGCCATTACTATTTCTGAGGTACTGCCGTGGTCGGACCACGTGGTCTGGTCTCCGGGCTCACATTATTCATTATTGACATTCGCGGCAGTCGGTAACATGCAGTTGTGACGCAGGCACCGTGGTGCCATCATAATTGTACTGGCGGGAATTCCGCTGCTGTATCGGCAGTTTGTGGGTTGCCGTGGCAAATAGGACCGTGTTTCAGCTTTTCCGCACGTGCACGGTGGTCTTTCATGGATTCCGACCGCGGCGGGTGTTTTTTCCCTGCAGTGCATCATAATGGGACCGGCGGTGCTGCCGTGAGCCATAGGGGCGGTCTTTTCACATTGTCATGGTGGTACGGACGGTGTTCTGCCCGCCACCGTAATCGGCCCCATAGACTCCCAACGCCTGTTTTCTCAATGCATCACTGCAAAAGATAGACACATCGCTGCTTCACGGACCAAAGCATGGTTCCCGCCTGAAGCATTGACCACAGCTTTCACCGCAGGCCCCAGCTCACCATCGCAGTGCATCAGGAAAACTGCCACAGGGTGAGCCCCGAGCACCGTGTCATTGATGTCCGTGGCACCCACTCTGACTCCAATGCAGCACCTGCTTTGTGGCTGAGGAATCGATGCAATGCCTGCTTCAGGCTGTGAAGCTGACGCAGATCCTGCTTTACCGCTCTCACATCTGCACACCATGTATGGATGTTTGAAGCATCGTCCCTCGACGCTGATTCTTCATAGACACCGTGCCACAGTAAGGAACCAAGGCTGTGTCTCCAGAAACCAACACATCACCTCCCCTGCCAGTAAGGAACCACTGCATCACCTCCTATACCTAGCAGTAAGAACCAACACAACACCTCCCCTGTCAGTAATGAACGGATGTATCACCTACCCTGTGTAGTAAGGAAGTGACACATCACTTTGCCTTTCTGGCACCTCACCTATCCTGTACCTTGCACCGTCTTTGATTTTTGACACATTTTAGGTACTTTGTGCTAAAATAAACACATCTGTTGAGATCTACGGACTAAACTTGCTTAATCTTTTTAAAGTGATATTTTGATTTATGCATGTTGGATTTTTGTCATTTGGTCTTGTATTTAGATACATATTGGCTATTTTTCTAAACTGGTGTGGACTCCTTTTATGGTGTTTTCACGGTATGTCACTGTTACAACGCAACTTTTACGTCGGAATGCTGTTACAACGCAGCTTTTACAACGCTGGTTCCATTACATCGGATGCCATTACAACGCAGGATATTACATAGCAGATGCTATTACAACGCATACCATTACATCGTAAGTATTGGTAAGTATATAAATTTTTTTTTTTTAATATTATATAATTAATTTAATCATTATTAATTTTAAATAAATTAATTTATTTATGTTGTTTAATATTATAAATTAAATATATTAATTTAAGTAATTTTTTTAATAAGTATGAGTATAGGAGTATATGTTTTGGGGTACTGAGGTATATGTTTTGGGGTGTTTGGGTGTTTTTAGGTTTTAGGGCAGGGTTTGGGTTTTGAGGTACATGGGTGTTTTTAGGTTTTAGGGCAGGGTTTGGGTTTTGGGGTACAGGGGTGTTTTTAGGTTTTAGGGCAGGGTTTGGGTTTTGGGGTACAGGGGTGTTTTTAGGTATTAGGGCTGGGTTTGGGTTTTGGGGTACAGGGGTGTTTTTAGGTTTTAGGGCAGGGTTTGGGTTTTGGGGTACAGGGGTGTTTTTAGGTTTTAGGGCAGGGTTTGGGTTTTGGGGTACAGGGGTGTTTTTAGGTTTTAGGGCAGGGTTTGGGTTTTGGGGTACAGGGGTGTTTTTAGGTTTTAGGGCAGGGTTTGGGTTTTGGGGTACAGGGGTGTTTTTAGGTTTTAGGGCAGGGTTTGGGTTTTGGGGTACAGGGGTGTTTTTAGGTTTTAGGGCAGGGTTTGGGTTTTGGGGTACAGGGGTGTTTTTAGGTTTTAGGGCTGGGTTTTGGTTTTGGGGTACAGGGGTGTTTTTAGGTTTTAGGGCAGGGTTTGGGTTTTGGGGTATAGGGGTGTTTTTAGGTTTTAGGGCAGGGTTTGGGTTTTGGGGTACAGTGGTGTCTTTAGGGTTTAGGGCAGGGTTTGGATTTTGGGGTACATGGGGTGTTTTTAGGTTTTAGGGCAGGGTTTGGGTTTTGGGGTACAGGGGTGTTTTTAGGTTTTAGGGCTGGGTTTGGGTTTTGGGGTATAGGGGTGTTTTTAGGTTTTAGGGCAGGGTTTGGGTTTTGGGGTACAGGGGTATTTTAGGGTTCAGGGGTAGGGGTAGGTTTGTGTTTAGGGCTAATTAAATTATATTTACCATTTTTAAATTAATTAAAATATATTTATTAAATTAAATTAATTATATTACATTAATTACATTTTTTTAATTAAATTAATTAAATTAAATAAAATATTTTAATAAATTTAATTAAATTACATTTTAAAAAATATTTAAATTAAATTAATTTCATTATATAAATTAAATAAAATTAATTACAATTTTTATTAAAATTAAATTAAATAAATAGATTTTATTTTATTAAATTAAATTAATTACTATTTTAAAATGTATTTTAATTAAATTAATTAAATTAAATTAATAAAATTAACTTAATTACATTTTTTTAAAAAGGTATACTTACCTATACTTACGATGTAATGCCATGCGTTGTAATAGCATCTGCTATGTAATGCCATGCGTTGAAATGGCATCCGATGTAATGGATCCTGCGTTGTAAAAATTCCGATGTAACGGAATGCGTTGTAAAAAAACGTGTTGTACTGACACCAATCCGTTTTCACTGTGTTAGTGTCTGTGTATGTACAAATACTGTACACATTGCCTCTGAGATAATCCTGACTGCTCGTGCCAGTTGACCCAGGGGGTGAGCAGGGGTTATCTTAGCTGTGTAACTCCCTAACCTGATTTTATTGAGGGTCTCTACTTGGACACTGTGCAAACCACTGCCAACTAGAAAGCCCCTTTCTAACATATGTTTATTTATAAAGTGCACTATTACCCGTGAGGGTATCCTGGTGCTGAGTATGTTTGTGTGCCTAGCCCTGCCTATGGTAGATTGATTGATTCATCTTCCTGTGTTTTTCAAGAGGAGGAGGCTCTGATGTGAAGTGTAAGCTCACTGTGTGGGATGTCTGCATGTAGGAGTCCAGCGGTGCAGAGTTGTCGGAGTGGTTGGTAGAAGGAGATGCGACTGTAGAGATATATGGGGCATTAGTTGTGTAGTGCCTTCAATGTGCCTTAAATTTCTGTGTGAGAAGTTTAAATTGAGCACATTTGTATATTGCGAGCAAGTGTAGTTCCCTGAAATGTGGGGTGATGTAGGGTTCTGTGTGGAAGGTAGAGGATGAGTCTGGCTGCTGAGTTCTGGATGGTTTGTTGTCTATTGAGTTGTTTGATGATCTCGGTGTAGAGGGCGTTCACATAGTTAAACTTGTAGAGTGAGCCACACTATGTAAGGAGTAGGCCACACACATAGAGTATTCAAAAATAGAGTAAATAAAAAATATCTGCGGTTCAGGAAGTAGACCCAGAAAGGGACATTTCAAACACTTTGTCAACAGACACGAGTGTAAAGCTTGATTTAGTGGACTGTGGTAGAAGTCTTCATATATGCTCAAATTCACGCGGTGCACTTCCCTGTGTGCAGTTCCTTGTATTATACCACTTGTTTGTGTGTACAGTGACAACAAAAAATCCCATCACTGAAGCAAGAGAAAGAAGACTACAGTGACAGCAAGCTGGGGAGGTGAATAAACAGTGTGACACATAGAACGATGGCATGGAACTGATCTACAGTTGCTGGCTGTGAAAAACAGTACAGTAGCAGGAACCGGCTGGTGAACAGCAGTTAGGAAAGTTGTCCACATCTTGTGATTCTGGGCAAATCACTCTTCTTCGGGTGCTCATCGGATCCGGACTGGCAGGCTTGGCGGCCTATTAACATGTTCCCCCCGTCTTGCCCGTCCCAATTAGCTAAGAACTTGGGGGTTAAGATTGACAAGGGTCTGACGTTGAGATCTCAGATCCTTGGTGTGACGGGAACGTGTTTTGGCCTCCTCAAGATGCTCCGGAGGTTTCTGCCTCTTCTTTCAGAGGAACATAGGAAGGTGACAGTACAAGCTCTGATTGGCTCAAGGTTGGATTATTCCAATGTCCTTTATCTGGGCCTGCCAGAGTATTTACTGCAGCGGCTGCAAGTTGTGCAGAACGCGGCCGCGAGGGCTATCTATGGCCTAAATAGGCGAGCCAGCGCTGCCGGTCTATTGCAGTCACTCCATTGGCTGCCTATTCGAAATTGGATTGCCTTTAAGGCGTTAACTTTGGCCTATAAAGCCCTTCATGCCGTGGGAGCTAAGTATCTCCAAAGGAGACTTGCCTTTTATCACCCGGCTCGCTCTCTCAGATCAGAATCTCTGTTTCTGGCAGTGGTGCCGCGAGTAAAAAGAGCCCGTATTGGAGGCCGCTCCTTTGGATTGCTGGCACAACAGTTGTGGAACACTCTGCCGTTGACACTGCGTGGAGCTACTAATTTACTTGCTTTTAGGAAGGGCCTTAAAACCTGGCTTTTTGCCCTCTAGGCCTCATCTCTCTGATCTTCTTTTTATTCTACTGTTAGTTCATTGTGTTGTGTTATTCTGCTTCAGGTCTCAATATAAAAAGTGCCGGGACACTCTTTTTGAGTAGCCGTGCGCTATACAAAACTAAATATAACATAACATAACATAACATCTCCCCATGCCTGAATGTGTAATGTAAATACGGTGCTCATGTAAAGTGCTCCAATACCTTCGGGTCGAGTTTGCGCTATATAAAATATGCACAACAAAAAACAAAAAAACACAGGATAGTGTTTCCGGAAAAAGGTGTATGCATAGTTTGTTACTGGTCGTTATCTGATGGGGATCGGACGCTGCAATTGTAGTTTATGCCCAAACAGCTTTGGAAACTGCGAGGATGAGAATAAGGTAATACCACAGGATAAAGTGTACTTAAATATTGTGAGAAATGAACTAAAAAATAACTCCAAAAAAACACTACAAGGGCACTGGTAGGATCAACACATGGCTGACAGCTGCATTTCCCTGCCAAACACTAATAAAAGAAAGAGCGAGCCACTTGGCGTGGGGGTGGGTGTGTTCCAGTAGGTCCGTACATATAATTAGTTTCAAATTATGAAGCGCTCTGATATCCTCCGGGATCCAGTTCGCGCTATATAAAACTGTATAAATACAAAATAAAAATAAATATGTTGTGGCAAACAGTTGCCCCCTCCACTTCTTCTGCAGCTTGGCTGCCTCATCACCATTAAGATGAGTTTCCTGCAGGTAAGCAATTGCAACCTTCCTTCTATTGAGTTGCGCCAGGATACGGTGTCTTTTATGAATAGAACCCATGCCCCTCACGTTCCAGGTGCAGTAGGTGTATTTATTATGTACTTCCATCGTGGTGCACATAGTGTAGTTGCGATGTTACATGTGGAAACCGAAACCCTGCAAACATGAACTGTCTGTGAGCCGAGTGTGTAAAAACAGATGAACACCCCAATACTAGGTTCTCCCAAACAACACCAGAGGTTCAAACCTGAACCAGAAGTCCAACATGGACTATGAACAAGAAATGCCATATCACAATCGCCTGGAGGGAGAAGGCCAGGACAGTAACAGTTCTTAGAATCAACACATTTTCCATTTGAAAGTGTCTTGGTTACAGTAGCATACTTCCCTATATAGCTTAGTTACTCCAGACCCATTTGAGCAGACACCAGCAGTAGTATATATTGCATAACCCCTTTATACGTAACCACCCTCAGACATCATAGAACGCAGTATTAGAAGTCCCTGGCAATCTGAGCCGTAATCGAAGGAAACATCGTTATGCTGGTCTCGGAGTCAGAGCGCCCTGTGTCTGCATCTGATGAGTGCACCGAAGTCGCCACAGCCTGGGCATCGTGAACAGCCAATGCCGCTGCATCAATAGTGCATCCTTTTGGCTGTTTGTCATCTGTTCCGACGTTGGGCCAGTGTCCATAGTGTCTACACGATTGTCATGGCCCGGTCTGGACAGTCCAGTATATCGTATCGGAGAGGCCCTGCGTAGTTGTCCCGACGGAAGTGAGGTCTGAGAAGTCTCCGGAGTAAAAGTTATTTCAAGCCAGTCCGCTGCTTCCTCTGGGTGTTCGAAGAAATATGATTTCTGTCCGTAGACTACTTTTAGACGAGCTGGGAATAGCAATGCATATTTCAAGTTGTGTGCACGTAGGTTCTTCTTGACTCCTCGAAAACTAGCTCTGGCCTTCTGGACTGCCGGGGCAAAATCCGGGTAGAGAGAAATTGTCTTGTTCTCAAAGCGTATGGGAGCATTCTCTCTGGCTGCCCGCAGGATTGTGTCATGGTTCTTGTAATGTAGTATGCGTGCTACCAGCGGACGGGGTGGTGCACCCGGCTGAGGAGGTCTGGGAGGCACCCCGTGTGCCCTTTCAACACTGTATAGGGGTGTGATGCCGGCGTTCGCCACATGGTCCCTCAGCCAGTCCTCCACAAACTGCGTGGGGTTAGATCCCTCACTTCGCTCCGGCATTCCGAGGATATGGTCTTTATTGCGGCAGGACACACGTTCCACATTTCTCCGCACTCTCAGCCATGAACCGGTAATCCACTCGCAGCGGTTACCAGTAGGAATGCTGTGCACTGCACCACCAGCAGGTATCAAATCAGTCCCAAAAGTGGCAAGATCACTGCGCCCCCAGTCAGGTTTTGGGTATTCCTCCACAGGTGAAGAGCGTTAATATAAACGTCGTGTGTGGTCGCCAATCAGAGGGGCAGGCGGTGCAAGTATTAAAAAGTAGCCCTCATATAAGCACAACACGTAGGTCTGCACGGTAAATGGCCAGTACATGCGTCTAGGTTGACATAGTGCAGGAGGCCTCTAGGGGCCATATGTAAGTGGCCAAATACCGGTCGGTAAAGCCAAAAATCGGTAATTCTCGGCTTTACCGACCGGTATTTAGCACTGTGCGATGTACGTATTGCTGAATGCCGTTCGTTAAAAACTAATCAGTAAATCATCACCGATTCCTTATTTACCGATCGGTGAACACCGAAACAAACAATACTGAATTGGTAAATAACGAATCGGTAAAAATCCCAAAATGCAATGTAGCAAAAATCGTTAATACCGAATTGGGTCAAATTCGGTATTAACGATTTTTGCTACAATCGGTATTTACCACTAATCCTGAGCCGGTGGTAATCAGGTGCACTGCTTAAAAACAGCCCCAAAATGCAACAGTGTGAACACAATGGCGGGCCTCTACCTCATAGCAAGGCGGCTATGTTTGAGAGCAGCAGGAGTGAGGATTTGGAGACAGGAAGAGCGGGTGTACAGACTGTGCATCACATTGTTCCAATTGACTGAACTAGAAATCCATGAGAGGTATGGACTGCACCCACACACCATCCTTGACCTCATACGGGACCTGAAACCATATCTTGAGCATCAGACACCAAGGGCGCACGCAATACCCACCCATGTACAGGTGCTCTGTTGCCTGCACCTCCTGGCATCAGGAAGCTACCAGGGTGTGATAGCCATAGCAGGTGGTGTGTCACAGAGCTGTCTATCCCATTTTTTCGACACCTTCCTGGATGCCATGATGGACCGAATGCACCATTACATAACCTTCCCCAGTATACAGGCGGAGCTGCAGTAGACCAAGCTGGATTTCTACCAACTGGTGCAGTTCCCCCATGTCATTGGCTGCATCGATGGGACCCACATACCAATCTGCCCCCCTGCAGCAACAGAATACATTTACAACAAACGCAAATCCACCCACTCCATAAATGTGCAGGTGATATATGATGCTAAGTTCATCACAACTGACATTGTGGCCAAATTCTCCTGGGAGCACCCACGACGTGTACATATTCAGGAACAGTGGTATCCATACACGTCTGGCTGCTGGTGAATTCGGAGAAGGATACCTACTAGGTAAATCAATGTGATGAATACCTTGGCTCAACCTATTGGTGACACAAATTAATGGCACTTTCTTTTGCATTTAGGTGACAGCGCATATGCCCTCCGATCTTATCTACTCACACCATATCTCAATCCATCCACCCCAAGGGTGAGGAGATACAATGTGGCACATAAGAGCACACGCAACGTGGTGGAGCGCGCCTTTGGACTGTTTAAAAGCAGATTTTGGTCCCTCCACAAAAGTGGAGGAGCACGTCAGTACAGTCCCATCAAATGTTGCAAAATAATTGCTACATGTGCAATGCTACATAATCTACCAAACAAAAAAAGGAACAGCAGTGGAACTAACTGACTCTGAGGACGAGGGCGAGGACAATTCCCAGCCAGAGCCCTGCACAGTTGGTGTTGCAGTAGAACAGGATTGGAGACACAGACGAGCAGAGATAACGTCCAACTATTTCTGAGTGAGTAACGAGGCAGAGCCAGTAACAGTTGTTGTGAATGGTGTTTAATCAGCACACCCCCAGGATTGAAAGCAGTGTCCATGAAGACATGGGTTATATCACCCATCTAATGATTGCAAAAAAGCAGTATGACCTACTTTCTGTGCCCACCCGCTGCATGTCCACGTTCCCTGGCCACACTGTCTGTAGTGTCAGATTGTTCCTGGGCATCGCTGTGGCGTTTGCTGCGCCTCATGCCCTCGGTGGGAGAGGGCGTAATGCTACCATGGCTGGTAGCCTCCTCACTGTCCCCCCCCCTTCCATTGTGGCCGCCTTAACGTTCTGCAGCAGTTCCAATGCAGAGGCCATCAAGACCATGCCCCTGGCCACGTCCCTGCTGCAATGCGCCATCTCCTCCTGCATGGCGATAGACCTGCGACACATGAGGGAGGTAGCAGTGGCCACCCGGTTCACTGCCTTGGTATAGGCCTGGAGTCTCTGCCTCTCTCTGCGCCTACAATGACGGTCCTGCTCCAACTGGCTGCATAGGTTGTCCACAGAGGTTGCAATTCCCATCATTCCCTCACACATGTTGTCGCCCATTGAACTAATGCCCTTTTCAATCCTGTACATGTGTTTTGTTCATGTGGGCCACCTCTCTGTTCAATGATCTCATCTCCCTCCATCGCAGGTGCTGGACCTTGAGCATGTTGCCTTCCAGTCCAGCAAAGACACTTTCACCCTGTTCGGAGCCTTGAGGATTGGCTGGCCTTGACCTGCGGCGTCTTGATGAAGTGCGGGCAACCTCAGATGGATTACCAGCCCTCACTATGTTGCCCTCCTCATGGACTGGAGACTGTTGGCCCCCTGTGCCCTCCTCCACCGTTTGCTGGAGGGTGACCACGGTATGCCTCCTGCCTGACTGTGGTGGTGGTGGTGTTGGTGATCGTTGCAGTGGGGATTGAGTATGAGGAGATGACGGCATTCCCTGGCGCTGTGGTGATGTCTGTGAAGGAGTAGTTGGAGGTAGCGGTTGTGCGGAGCTTGTGTGCCCTGCAGGCAAACTCTCTTCATCATGTTGCCTCCCCTCTGGCCTGGCTGTCTTTGGTCTGCTCCCTTCTGCAGCACTGCGAGGTGTCTGGCCTGTAATGACAGAATGTAGATATACTCACTTTTCTAGCTACATTTGCATTGCATTAAACATCATGTCTACAGATCACAGTGACTGTCCTGAGCTTGCTAATTACTTTCACATGCTATTGTGTTTGCTAGGCTGACTGTCCTATACATCAGTTCCCTAGGACGACATCTCCAACAATGCATAGCAGGTACTGAATAAGACATGGAGTGGAGTGGGAGCCCCTATGCCACTATGGGGATTGGGGTTGGGGAGGGGGTAGCACAGCATGCTGGGCATGCATCTTACCTTGTTTCCTTGCAGCTCTGGCATCAGTTCCAGTGGCGTTGGTGCAGGTGCTGTGTTCTTCCCTCTGCCAGTTTTGCCAGCCTGCCTTGCCTCTCAGCCAGCCTTGCCTTTGCCATTTTCCTGAGGTCGTACTACCTCTTCTTGATGTCCTCAATGGTACGCTGAGTGACACCAATTGCATTTATCTTGCTCTGTATCCCACTCCAGATCTGTCTGTTCTGAGACCCGGGTACGTGGAGGGACTGCTTCCCGAAGAGCTTGTCATGGTCCTGACTCACATCCTGAATTAGGACCTCCAGCTCCTTCTCGCTGAACTTCAGCTTCCTTTCCCTTTCAGTTGCCTCCTTCTATCTCTCCTGGCTTGCCATATCAATATTTTTTTTGTTTGGTTTGTAGCTGTGTGGCTCTGTTGCTCCTGGATCCTCAGCTCACCTGTCTGCCTCACAGTCAGCTCCAGGTTCAGTGCAGCTGCCTGGGTGTGGCCACTTGCTGTTTGGGAGGTAATTGGATGACACCGGATTGGCTGATTCATCAAATTACGAAATTTTGAATTACCGAATCGGTATTTACTGAATCGGTAATGGATTAGGTAAATCCGATTCGGTATTGGTGTTTCGTTTTTATTTTACCGATTCCTTCCGAATCGGTATTTTATACCGAATTTTAGCGATTCGGTAAAAATTACAGATTTTTTACGTACATCGTATTTTCCGATTCCTTATTACCGAATTGGTAATATTCGGTATTAAGGAATCGGTATTCATAGTTTACCTACATATGGCCCTTGGTGTCTTCTCGCAGATTGTGACCCTCCGCCGATAGTGTAAAGCACAGCCGTACCCAGAGTAGTAGCGAGGGGGGCCCCACACAGGCCCACTCGACACCCCTTCCCTCTTAGTCTCTCACTGTGAGTGCCAGATATTGCCTCTAGTCCAATGCTCCGCAATGATAGTATTTGATGTGAGCACTCACAGTCTCAAAGCGGCGCCTCCCGCTCACACTTTCTTCTGCGCCATTCTGAGTTGCGGCCGGCTGCATCTGCCATTTTGTATTGTGCGTCTGTTTTCTCTGTGCAGCAAACAGGCAAGCGATCATGTGCTGTAGGTGTCCCCATCCCCGTACCGAACCAGGACAGTATCCGTAGCTCCTCTGCCAATGAATCCCACAGTCAGCATAGTCACGGCAGGAGTCGTAATGTCTAGCGGGCTATCCTCACATCGCGCGCGACTCCACCCTTCACCTCTCCACAGGTCCGGTGTCGGTCAGGAACAGCGCACAGTCAAATAGGATCTGCCAGGTCTGCGGCATTCAAAAAGCAGCTACAAGGTCCAGAAGTATTCCGATACCGGAATATGGGTGCCCCAGCTTCGCAGGTCCAGAGAAATACATTATAATTAGCAGATTGTCAGGGCAGAAAACAAAGCTCTTTCAGCTCACGTCCTCCATGCCCGGCAGTTGGCCACACCCCCCCTGGCGGCTCCCTAAGTAGTAAAAACTTCTATGAGTGGTTTATGATCAGACCTAATTTCAAAATGGGTTCCCTAGATGTAAGTTTTGAAATAGTTCACTCCCACCAGCATGCAAGTGCCTCTTTCGCAATGACCGCATAATCGTCCTCTGCACCCTTGAGGGTGTGTGATGCAAATGCTACTGCACGTTCATGTCCCACATGTTTTTGCATGAGCACTGCTCCTAGACCGCAAGCGCTTGCATCCACTACAGTTATGCTGTTATGTGATGGATTAAAAGGCTTGAAGGCTACCGCTTTGACTATTTGTTCTTTAATGGAAATGAAGACTTTTTGGCATTCATCCATCCATTCGCACTTGACACCCTTTTTCATTAAGGTTCTGAGAACATGGACTTTGTCTGCAAAATTCTGAACAAACTTGGAAAAAAATTCTGCTATGCCCAGGAATGAGCGCAACTGTTCCTTGTCACGAGGGGATGATGCATTAGTGATAGTATCTAAGAACTTTTTGGGGGGTTTTACTCGCTTGACATCAAATTTGCATTTTTTGACCCCTACAGTTAGACCTGCATTTTCTAATGTTAGTTTCAGTATAGAATCATGTTCAGCACGATTAGTTTTCCACACTAGCACATTGTCTTGAAAAAGTAATACTTTGGGTAATCCTGCCAATAGCTTACACATTACTCTTTGGAAAACCGCAGAGGCGGAAGCCAAACCAAAAGGCATTCTGATAAACTAGAAAGCTTTTCGGGTGTGATAAATGAGGTGAGGTGCTTGGAAGTGGGATGCAGCTTAATTTGATGGTCAGCGATTGATAGTATATGAGGTAATGTATATCAGTCAACTAAGATGTTCTGATTAAGGTCTCTCAAATCAATGCACATGACCAGGTTACCGTCGGGTTTGCATGCTAAAACCACTGGACTAAGCCATTCGGGTGACTCAATGGGTTCGATCACCTGCCCATCACATAGCCTCTGCAACTCTACTTTTAACTTCTCTCTGAGAGTAAATGGAATGTTTCTCGCTTAATGCACACATTGGACCTTTATTGGGCTTTAACTCAATGCAGTGTTGACATTTGTCTAAACAACCCAATTTTTCTTCAAACTGTTTTGGAAATTTGGTGCTCGATTTGCTTTTCTCAATGTCTTCAGTGACCAGGACATGTTGAGGATGATTAGGGTTCAATGTAATGCCCAACATTTTTTGTTCACACCAACCCAATAATGCTCTCCCTTTTACTACAATATATACTTTGCTCGTAGCTACTTTACCCTTGTGAGAGAATGTGCACTTGAAAAAACCTAATAATGAAAGTTTAATACAACAATATGCCACAGGTTCAACATAGGCACATTCAACTGATGACATCCTACTTTTTCCCATGTGTTTTTGTCTATCGTAGTATAGGGGGAGCAAGAGTCTGCCCAAACCGTTATTTTGGTACCATTGATACCTAAATCACATTTGGGTGGGTTGTAGCATTCTGATACATCATTGATAACATCGTCACAAATAACCATGACCTCAACCTCACCATCATTGTCAGAATTATCATCATCAGAATTCTCTCTAATAGCATTCACAGGGTGTTTCCATTTTGGGGTGGGTAATGATCCAGCCTTACACATGTGTGCTAAGTCACCAATCTTTTTACACATATAACATTTCTCCTTAACTGCAAAACATTTGTCTGAATCGGCAGTGTGTCTAGTACTGCCACACCTGTTACATACTCTGTTGTTTTTGGGGATAGTGGGTTTGGTATTACTTTCTTTCTTTTTGGTAGGAATTTTCTCTAAGGCACACACTTTAGTAGCACTGGTCTTTACCGAGCTTAGTGCTTTGCCATACTTAGAAGTATTCTCAATCAGTATTGCCAGTTGAATGGTTTTCTGCAAGGAAGGGTCTTTCATTTCTAGTAATCTTTCTTGAATTTTAATATTATTGGTTCTATTTATGAATTGGTCCCTTATAATCTCTTCGTGAAGATCTCTGAATTTGCAAGTGGAAGCAAGCGTTCTTAATATAGAAATGTATTGTTCGACAGATTCCCCAGGTAATTGGGATCGCAAGAAAAACTTATGTCTTTCTAGTACTATGCTAACCTTTTTACCATAGTTTTCTTCTAGTGCTTTGATTACCTAAATATATTCCTCACTAAAAATTACCTCATCATACTGCAGACTTACATCCACATCTTTTTTCCCCTTCTTTTCGCCCTCTTCTTTATTCTCATTTTCGCTGGTATTCTCTATAATAACTATCTGTTTCTTATCATTGCCGATGGGTAGGGTTTTCAGTACCTTCCTACCTTCTATTCCTAAATTATGTTTAAGTAATGTCACCTTGTGGGAAGCTATAAAATCCTCTCCACCAATGGCCTCTAAATATGTTTTGAACGATTCTATCCAGTCTTCCCATGGTAAAGTAGGTTCTCCAGGATTTTGTAAAAATTGAGGTGGTGCTGTGATTGATGACATATCCATACTGCTGATTCCCTAGCTACACCCTGGACATATACAAGTGAAGCGATAAACAGTGATACTAATAGTCGCTTTACCTAGCTGATAGGTATTGAAAAATGTGACAACAACGGTAATAGCAATGGTCAATGAGGTATATCTGACGTGGACCTATTAGAATCACCCCCAAAAACATAAGTTAACACAATTAACGTAGTCACTGTTGTCTAATTGTTGCAGTAAGTACCAAGAAGAAACAGACTAATAAAAAAAAGCTACCCAAATTAAAGTGGTCACCCTAGTATTTTCAGCATTTGCAGTCAATTCAATTCAAAATTTCTTTATTCGACTGACAGAAAAGCAGTCATAAAAGCACATAATACAGTAATATACAATTCATTCATAGAAGAAAATTTTTCAGCAAACACGTTAAAAAAATAAGCAATTTGCGAGAGAATTTTTAAAAAAAGACAAGATACAGTAGTCCAATGTGAATGTACTTAATCAAGACGAAATTACATCTGTAATACAATTCAGCTTGGAATCATCCTTCCATACTTAATCTAAACTTCAAGGCTGTTTTTAAAAATTTGCAGGTAAAAAAAGTGCTGTCTTCGTGCAACATTTGAAGGTATAGGAGTGCAGGCTTAATTTGTATAAAATTCATCCTTTTGAGCAAAGGTTTTAAAAACATATTTCGTGGACTCGAATAATAAGAACATAGGAATAAAAAGTGAGCCAAGTCTTGCGGAGACTTATTGTCGCAGCTGCAAGCTGGCAACACTTGACCTCTATGGGCTCCACTCGGCACGGCTAGGAGCAGATGGTAGAGACCAAATCGGAATCTGCTCAGCAGGAAGCGTTCATATCTGGATATATTCCATGTTAAATATGGTTCCGAGAACACACAGGTCTTTATTAATGTGTGGCTCCTTACGCTGGACTTTTTTAACTCAATTTCTTCCCTGTCAAGTTGTCGCTTCAGTATAAAAGTATTTTTTACAAAATTGACATCTTTCTTGGTGGTATTCTGGGGTGTTAGGTAAAGGTCTAATCTACCCAGATCTTTACAGCAGTTTCGGATGTATTTCAACCAGGGTAACTTGAGTTGTCCTTCCCAAGTAAGGGCTTCAGCAAGGATGTTATGAGTCAGTGGTATAGATATATTGCGCCAACAGTTTAACCAGCAGAGCAAAGGGTTTGCAGCGATTTTGTCAGCTAGGTACGGTGTGCCCAGTTCCTCATGTACAGAGAAGTTAGCGGTACTCTTTGGCAAATTCATGACCAGTTTCAGAAAGTTGTTTTCAAGGGTCACCAGGGCATCTACTGATAAGAACCCCCATAGTTCGCTTCCGTAACATGCCACCGCAACGCTTTTCGCCTGATAAAGCTTCATTATAGCGGACACTGGAGTGTTACCCAATTTGCGAGCAAAATCCATTATTCCAGAGTTGGTCCTTAATATTTCGCCTTTCTTTTTGGTTATGGCAGGGCCCCATGTGAGTTTGTGGTCAAACAGTACTCCTAAATACGAAAATGTTTTTGTTAGCGGTATGTTTTCCCCATTAACTGAGAAGGGGTATCGTTTTTTGGGAGTTAATCCAACCGACATAACAAAAGATTTGGAATTATTGATATTTAGGCCACGTGAGGACATGAATTGAAAAAAAGAATCCAATAATTTTTGGAGTCCGAGTGCGGTTCTGGATAATAGAACGGCGTCGTCCGCGTACAACAGGACCGGCACGCCTGTTTTCCCAATTCGAGGGTAATCCGTGTCTGTTTTTACCAAGTGGTCTTCGAGTCCATTTATATATAAATTAAAAAGAAAAGGTGCTAAAATACAGCCCTGCCTGACTCCCCGGTTAATTTTAAAATCTCTCGTTACTTTCAAGTCTCTTGTGAAACGTACATTTGCACGGGTGTCGTTGTGTAGGTCGGCCAAAAAGTTGATCAAATTATTTTCAACGCCCATATTTTGCAGGACTTCCCATAATTTGCTCCTATCGACACAGTCAAAGGCCGAAGAAAGGTCCATAAAGGCCATATACAAAGTTCCCTCTCTTGCTTGGGTGTATTTACCACTTATTAGATATAAATTCAGACACTGTGTAGTTGTTGCATGTCCTGGTCTGAATCCATACTGTGCAGGGGTCATTATGTTGTTTTGTTTGGCCCATGCATTCAGCCTCTTTAGTAATACCCCGCCCACTACCTTCGCAACAGAGTTTATCAGGGAGATTGGTCTGTAACAGGCCGCTTTTGTTCTGTCACCCTTTTTGTAAACAGGGACGATAGTAGATGCTCCCCAAGATTTAGGAGCCCCCACTTCGACCCCGGCATTGATGACAGATGTGAGAATGGGTGCCATAAGGTGATGTTAGATTTGAATAGGTCAGGTGGAAGACCATCAGGGCCCGGGGCTTTGTTACTGGAGAGACCGAGTATCCCTAGTTCAATTTCTTTAGTTGAAAAATGTAGCGGACTGCTTTCAGGGAGATGAAATGTTTCTAAAGACTGTGGGACGTCGCTCTTGAAGATAGCTCCAAAGTGGGTGATCCATTCATTCTCCGGTATGACTGTACCGAGACTCTCATCATTTGGGTCGCCAAAAAGTGGTTTGTTTATTATGTTCCAGAATTTTGAACTATTACCCAAAGTAGAGGGGTCGAGCAAAGATTCCCATGTTTTAATTTTGATTGACTTTTTGCGTGAGGCAAGGGCGTTTTTGTAATCTGCTCGAAGGGCCTTAATAAGTGCAGAGTCTCTCGGTTTGTTTTTAAGAGCAGCTTTTAATTTACGGTTTGCTGAAGAACAAGCGTGATCAAACCAACGAGGGTGTTGGGCAATTGTTCCCTTGGTGGTTACCAACGAGGGTGTTGGGCAATTGTTCCCTTGGTGGTTACCATTTGCAGTCTGTAAGGATTCTCATTGTTGCACTAAGCTACAAAATTGCCTTTCCTGTCCGTACGAGTCTTAACAGTTGCACCCGTTAGTGGAGCAACCCCTTCACTTATACTCGGTGGAAATATAGTCTTCAATCAATTTTACTTTTCTAATCGCGTTGCGGCATCCGCGTCGGGTTGCCGTGGCAACTACACGCTGTTTCACGGAGAAAGTCAACGGTAGTGCGCCACAACGCACATCGACTCCGACAGTGCAGTGCGCCTGTGATGAGTTCCGTGATAGAATGGCCACAGGGAGGGTCCGGGAGTTCCACCACAATGACGCACACCAACAGTGCAGAGGCGTACGTCTTGAGCACCTGGTGAGTCAAATTTCAAAGACTAACAAAATTGTTGCGCAGCGTAAGCAACACAGCTCCGGTCCCAACGGCAATAGTAAACTTGGGGCTGAGAAGGGGAAGCCGGCCTCTGCTCAGAACTTCAACATTACTTTTGTTCACCTCGGTCGACGCACTCTCTCTCCTTCGCATCTATGCACATCAGTCAAACTTCCACATAAGTCGAGAACAAGGGTGAGAATTTTGAGGATTTAGTGTACACATCTGCACAGTGCACTCGCAGCACGAGCTCATGAAGTCTGCACCAAGTCTGCACCAGCTCGCAAACCAAAATCTGTACCAGCTCGCAAAGTCTGCCCAGTGTACACGTGACACCAGCTGTCAGGCAAAGTCTCTCACCCCTCTTACCCGATCTTAGGTGCTCTGTCTCTCCTTCTCTTTTCTTTAGATGTCTTTTAGTCTCGTTCCCTTTTCCTTGTAAACGCCTTCAATTTTGATGAGGTATCCAAGTAGGGTGCTCAACCCAGTCTCCACCAATGAAGGGTTGTCAACAGCACACCAGTAAAGACACATTTGACAGTTTAATCATTTTGTTGTCTAGGGGTGAAGCAATTGTGTATGCAGCAATAAACACAAGTCTGCCCCCACAGAAAATACATCCCATCCTCGTTGCCACTTTTAAGAGGCGCAGACGAGTTATTTTAAGTAGAAACTTTATTTAAGGTCATAGGAACAACCCCTAGACATATCCTCTCTCCAGCATTTGTCCTCCCTTCTCTCCCTAGCTCCAGAATCTTAGTCAAGTCAAGTCAAGGAATTTGTATAGCGCACTACATACCCATAGGGTTTCAAGGCGCTTAGGAAGGGGAGGAGGATTACTTGTCAAATATCCATGTTTTAAGTTGCTTTCTGAATGCTAGGTGGTTCTGGGTAAGGCGGAGGTGAGCGGGGAGTGAGTTCCATGTTTTAGCAGCCAGGTATGAAAAGGATCTGCCTCCCATGGTGGTCTTGTTGATGCGAGGTACAGTGGCGAGGGCTTGGCTGGACGAACGTAGTTGGCGGGGGGGGGTGTAGAAGGACAGTCGTGAGTTGAGGCAATCTGGCCCGATGTCGTAGAGTGATTTGTGTGCGTGGGTAAGCAGACGGAAAGTGATCCTCTTATCGACGGGTAGCCAGTGGAGGTCTTTAAGGTGGCCAGAGATGTGTTCGTTGCGTGGGATGTCTAATATGAGCCTGGCTGAGGCGTTTTGGATTCGTTGGAGTTTCTTCTGGAGTTTTGCGGTGGTGCCTGCGTAGAGGGTGTTTCCGTAGTCCAGTCGGCTCGTGACCAGAGCGTGGGTGACTGTTTTCCTTGTTTCGGAGGGGATCCAGCGAAATGTTTTTCTGAGCATGCGAAGAATGTTGAAGCAGGAAGAGGATACGGCGTTGACTTGTCTGTTCATTGAGAGTGAAGAGTCCAGGATGACACCTAGGTTCCGTGCATGGTCTGTCGGGATGGGTGCTTTTCCGAGGGCTTCTGGCCACCAGGAGTCGTCCCATGCAGAGGGGGATGTACCTAAGATGAGGACTTCTGTTTTGTCCGAGTTCAGTTTCAGACGGCTTTGTTTCATCCATTCGGCAACTTCTTTCATTCCTTCGTGTAGGTTGGTTTTGGCGGTGCTGGGGTCATTGGTGAGGGAAAGGATCAGTTGAGTGTCGTCCGCGTAAGAGATGATGTTGAGGTTGTGTTGGCGTGCGATGGCCGCGAGGGGGCTCATGTATACGTTGAAGAGGGTGGGACTGAGCGAGGATCCTTGTGGTACGCCGCAGATGACTTCAGAGGCCTCGGACTTGAATGGAGGAAGGCGGACTCTCTGGGTTCTTCCAGTGAGGAACGAGGTGATCCATTCAAGTGCTTTTCCTTGTATTCCGATGTTATTGAGGCGTTGTAAAAGGGTGCTGTGGCAGACTGTGTCGAAAGCTGCAGAGAGGTCAAGGAGAATGAGGGCGACTGTGTCTCCATTGTCCAGTAGAGTTCGAATGTCGTCTGTTGCTGCGATGAGGGCGGTCTCAGTGCTGTGTTTTGCTCGGAAGCCAGATTGAGAGGAGTCGAGGGATTTGTTGGCTTCGAGGAAGGCGGCGAGCTGGTTGTTGACGGCTTTCTCGATGACTTTGGCCGGGAATGGGAGAAGCGAGATGGGGCGGTAATTTTTGAGTTCGGTGGGGTCTGCTGTTGGTTTTTTCAGAAGGGCGGTGAGTTCAGCGTGTTTCCAGTCTTCTGGGAAGGTAGCGGAGTTGAAGGAGCAGTTGATGACGTCTCGGAGGTGCGGAGCTATGACGGAGTCTGCTTTGTTGAAGATGTGGTGAGGACATGGGTCTGTGGGGGATCCAGAGTGGATGGAATTCATCAGGCGGATGGTGTCCTCAGTGGAGATTGGGTTCCAGTCGTTAAGGGTGTTCACGGGGGAGAGATGATCAGCAGATGGCGGGGTGGGTTGGTTTCCGGGTTGGTTGTCAAAGCTGTTGTGGATGTCTGCAATCTTGTTGTGGAAAAATGAGGCTAGGGAGTCGCAGAGGATTTGAGAGGGGGTGATGTCGTTGGAGTTGGCCGAGGGATTGGAGAATTCCTTGACTATGTTGAAAAGTTCCTTGCTGTTATGGGCGTTGTTGTCAAGTCGATCCTTGAATGCTGTTTTCTTGGCTTTTCGGATCAATTGGTGGTGAGTGCGGGTGGCGCATTTGAAGGCGTCCTCGGTGCTGGTGGTTGGGTCTTTTTTCCAGGCCTTTTCAAGGGAGCGGCAGAGTTTCTTGGACTTCTTGAGATCATCGTTGAACCATGAGGCCTTCTTGCTGCCAGGTTTGCTTTGACGATTTTTCAGTGGTGCTAAGGTGTCAGCGGTGTTGGATAACCATAGGGTGAGGTTGGCGGCGGCTTCGTTGGTGTTAGAAGAGAGGGCTGGGGAGTTTCGAAGGAGCGATGCGGAGATTTGGTCCGTGGTGATTTTGTTCCAGTTTCTTTGCAGGGTAGGTTGGAGGTGGATGTTGGGTTTTGGTTTGTTGTAGGTGAAGTGAACGCAGCTGTGGTCGGTCCAGAGGAGGTCTGTGGTGTGGCTGAAGGAGACATGGTTGCTGGATGTGAAGATGGGGTCGAGTGTGTGACCTGCGATGTGGGTGGGTGAAGTGACTAGTTGTTTAAGTCCGAGGTTGGCGAGGTTGTCCAGGAGGGTGGTGGTGTTGCGGTCGTTGATCTTTTCAAGGTGAAAGTTGAGGTCTCCCAGAAGGATGTAGTCTTTGGAGGGGAGCGTCTTAGCGTCCTGGTAACCATGGAAGAATGCAGGACATGTTGCCAGGTTACATTAATAGGATACAACAAGATTCACACTTGACCAGTCCTTCAAATAATGGATGAAAGACAAGATAGCATGATACTAGTGCTCTATTTTGAAAACAGCAAAACCTTCCCTACCAAAAACAGACTTTATACCAACTATCCAAGCACTAGTTCTATCTCACCTGGATACAAGCAGTACCATGGTCGAAGTCTTCGATGACAATATATGGAGCTTCCTGAAAGCTGTTATACATGCTTCACCACATCCCATCAAAATTTCTGAAGATGTATAACTGTAGAAGGCTGGGTTTCCATTACACACACACACTGCCATTGTAGGCTGCGTGTTTTGGTGCAGAACAAAGTGAAGAGTGGATATGGCACACATCCCTGTGTCCCATGCCTACAACCCACTGCCCTGGCATAAGTCAGCTACAGCTCTAGCTGGGCGCACTATACCAGTGGTGAGGGTACAGGTGCATGAGCCCTGTACCCCTACATTGTCTAGACCAATTCTTAGACATTGTAAGTGCAGTAATGCCATTACGAGTACATGGTGCTGGGAGTTTGTCATTACGAATTCCACAGCACCAGAAGCTTTCGTGAAAACTGGGAGGTTGGGTATCAAACTTCTCAGCACAGTTAAACCCACACTGATGCCAGTGTGGGATTTAATGAAAATGCACTCAGTTGGCATCTTAGAGATATCCCCTAAAAAACATCCATCCTCTGGTGGGATCCCTGACTGCCACACACCAGTCTGCCACCTCGAGACATATTCCTGGACCCCTGGGGGGTGGGAGGGAGCCTTCGCTCCCTGAGCCCAGAAACAAAGCCTTTCCTGGGAGGAGGTGTTCACACCTCCCCCAGGTCAGGAAGAGCCATCTGTGGCAGGGGAGCTTCAAAGGCCTTGCTGCCTTTGTAACACGGCCCCCAGCCTCTCCTGCTATCAGGAGCAGGCCCCCTTCCGGTCTCCCCTCCTTTTCGGCGGGAAGACAGGTGGGTAAAATTAAAACAGCCCAGAAGGTGTGCCAACCCAACCCCACAGGTGGGGGAGGCGAGGTGAAGCCCACATTTCAGTGCCGGCCAACTTTCAGATGGCAGGCACTTCCCAATCAGGATTAGGGAGGTGAACACACCATCTCTCATCACTCTATAGCCCCTAACATGCAATTATTTTTTTATAGTGCTACTTATACCAATGTAGTGTGTCAGAGCACTTTACATTTGGCACACACATTATACCAAGACAATGAATCATATGTGTGTAAATTAGTCTATAGAAAATGATACACAAGACAATGATGATTAGTAGGTGTAGGAATCATGTCATCCATACTAGTAGGCAGTATATTTTAAGAGTGTTTGGTCTGGAAAAGCACAAACTTAAGATTTAAAACACACTACAGTGGACGGGGTTGCCTTTACTAATAAGAATCTATTTCTAGCCAAATGAACCAGTTTTAGCAACATTAGGATAATGAAAGACTTGGTAAAAAAATAACATTCGGACCTGTACCATGTAGTTTACCTGCAGCTCTTTGATGGCATTCATTGGTCATGGTGCTATATTTGGATCCTAATTTATGAACTGCTAGTAACAAATGATCTCTGTGACAAAAGCAATAAACTCCACTGAGTTATCCACATAAAATCAAGTTCTGTGATCTGCATAGTACACATTCTTCTCAGCAGGTGTGTTCTACCTGTGTGCTACTTTAAAATGAGACAAAAGTTCAACTAGACAAACCCCAAGTTCTCTCGGCAGGAACATTGTTCACCCGAGCTATCTCTACATTTTATTGTTGCTAAAAACTGCTGATTTCAGAAGGAACTCTGCAGCAGGTGATTTTAAACCCATAGGTTATTTCTGAACATGAAAACGCAGCGACCCAGACCTCAGTACCAGGTGCAGCTGCACGGGTTGCACCACCCTAAAGCCGCCCATGACACCATGCATGGAAGGTGTGCACATATGGCAACTTTATGCAAATAACAATGTTGTCCACTGACTGACAACGTTTTAACAAAAGCAGGTTTAAGGCAATGCATTCAGTATGGTCTTGGTGTGCAAAGATAAGTTAAAAGCTCATACCCAGAATTCTTCAATTCAATTACATTTTCATCTTTCTTCAAACATATAAATATATTCATGAAAAGGTTGCTCCAAAGAGGTGCATAGAAGGAAGTGTTCACAGAAGTTCACATGTGTAAGGCGATGAGGAAGAAAGTTAAAACATTTCATTAAAACTAATTAAATCCTTCGATGTAAAACAGTGGCTACCATATCTTTCCTGAGCCACTGTAGACAGCCTGTTTGAAAAAACGCTTATCGTTTCTAAAATGAAAGTCGATTAGTAAGAACAGGTTGTGATTAAATCCTGACACACCGCTCTTGAGGATCAACGTATTCAATCCAGGCTAAAATGAAGGTGTCTGCGTTTCGACCCGACTACTGCATAACATGATTTAACATCCATACATGCAGGTCTTCATCAGGACAGTAAAGAAGTAAATGGGCAACTTATATAAAGTGGAGAAAGGCTCCCACTCGGATAGCCTATAACCGGGCCCAAAAGCTCCTACAAACACTTATCCAGTTAAGTCCAAAATGAATCTGAAGCCAATCTCACAGAGCAAATGGTTAAACTGTGTGGGTACATGAAAAAATACAAATCTGTATCGGTCACCAAACACTGGTCCTTGCCATTACTTTTAATTGCATTATGAATGACCAGGTGATTTTCGAGCATGAACACATCCTTCTTCCAGTGTATCCCAACCACAATTCTCAAAACGTCAGCTCAATATATATAGCTTAGGATACACTAGGTGAACGATTAATTTGTGCTCGAAAATCAACCGGTCACCCATGATACAATTTAAAGTCCATCACCTTTTTGTATGCTTCAAATAGTCTTTTCATTCATTAGCACCTTAAGGTCAGACCTATTAGCTTTATCAATGCATGTTTTCTATGATGAGCAATCTTTTCCACTATAGAAATGAGAATTAAAACCGTTATCCCTTTATAGGTAAGCAACAGTGCTGCACCGCAACTGATGACATCTACACCATCCTCGACCAAGGCGAAACCACAACCCTCATTCTCCTGGACCTCTCTGCAGCCTTCGAAACAGTCTCCCACAACACCCTCTGCACAAGACTTCACAATGCCAGTATCTGAGGCAAATCCTCAGAGTGGAGATGCTACTTCCTCACCGACCAAACTCAGAGTCAGTCTCCCACTATTCTCCTCAGAACCTAGAGAGATCAGCTGTGGAGTCTCCTGGGGCTCCTTTCTGAGCCCCACCCCCTGGAAAATCTCCATAGCCCCACTGGCAGCCGTCATCAGAAACCATGGACTCAACATCATCTCCTATGCTGACGACACCTAGCTGATTCTTTCCCTCAGCGAAGAACCCACAGTCGCTAAGAGCAACTTCCACGAAGGGATGAAGGCAGTAGCCACCTGGATGAAGAAGAGCTACCTTAAATTCAACTTCAACAACTACAAAGTCCTCCTCCTGGGCTCCACTTCCTCTGCATGGTAAGACTCCTGGTGGCCAGGAGTGCATGGAACCCCCCCCCCGCACCCACTGACCAAGCAAGCAACCTCAGCATCATCCTCGACTCCTCGCTCTCTATGAACCACCAAATCAATGCCACATGCTCCGCCTGCTTCAGAAGATCTTCAAGTGGATCCCCACTGATTCCAGGAGAATGGTCACCCAGGCGCTCGCCAGTAGCAAGCTCGACTACGGCAACTCAATCTATGCTAGTGCCACCCTAAATCTACAAAAAAAATTGCAGCGCATTCAGAATGCCTCCACCAGACTTATCCTGGATATCTCCCATCACAGCCACATCTACGGTCGCCTGATAGAGCTCCATTGGCTCCCGATCAACAATAGAATCATCTTCAAGCTCCTCACGCATGGCTACAAAGCCCTCCAGAACACCGGACCAAAATACCTCAATTACCACCTCTTCTTCTACACACCGACCAGACATCTCCACTCGCCCATCTAACCCTGGCCACTATCCCACAGATCTGTAATACTTCAGCTGGAGGAAGATCCTTCTACTACCTCGCTGCAAAGACCTGGAACTCCCTGCCTCTACATCTCAGGCAGTCATGGTCACTGCCTCCCTCAATTCAGGAAGGACCTCAAGGCCTGGCTCTTTAACTGATCCGCAGCACCCCAGCACCCCCTCCAGCGCCTTGAGACCCTAACGGGTGATTATCCATGCTCTACAAGAACCCTGATTGATTGAGTGCTTAATGTAGGCACATTGCGCAATAATATGTTAGAGAAAAACATGGCACTCACAGAAACAATGATTGCCTTATCCCAAATTAATGGTAGCTTGCAATTTGAAACAAAGAATTACAAAAACTAACATTCATAAAACTTTCTGCAATTGTACATTCTGGATCCCAACTTCAATCTATGTGCACTGTTAAGTGTTCCTTCCCAAGATACTAGCCTGTGCTAAATATTTCATTTAAGTTGCAAATACCAGACATATAGCTGAAAGAAAATATAGCATGATTTCAAATGAGTTAAACAGGTATATGTAGTACAAATGTGAAAGCGTGGAATATCTGTTAAATGCTGGAAAACGTTGTTTTCATTTTGCGCATGGTCCGAATCAAAAAACTGAGGGCCTGATTCTCAAAGGTACATTTACACATTTGGGAAACATCACTTACAACGCATTTATTACAACGCACTACCATTACAACGCAACCATTACAACGCAAACCATTACAACGCATTGCGCTGGGGGGCGCTCTAGGATAGGGAATATATTTAATTTACTATCCAACACCTTCCCTACTATCGACGGGTACTGGAGTTGGAATAGTAAATTAAATAAATCACTATCCAGCGCTTAAAAGCACTATGCGTTGTAGTGGTATGCGATGTAAAAACCGCGTTGTAACAGCAGGCGTTGTAATAGCCTGCGTTGTAACGACACCAATCCACACATTTGTGTAGGTTTACAATTTTCTGCAATTCACAAAGCAATTTTTGTTAGAAGTAGCTTTACGACTGCGGAGTCTCCCCACTTGTGGCCGAGACTGCACACATAAAAAGATAGGCAGTCTTAAAAATACTATTCATAAATTTGCTAGTGAATTGCAAAAAAATCAGAAACACACAAAGTTTAACTTTGTGAATAAGGCCCTGAGTAAAGTGGGTCAAATCCGCTAAAACTCTCTGCCGAAGTTTCATTTTGTCAGAAGTGTTAGCCGGATCATGTAAACCAATTTGCTTTAGAAGTAGTGGGCTCTGATGGTGTTAAAATCTATCAGTTCTCTGGAGTTTGTAGTATTTTATGTAATTTATTTGCATACCCTGGACTGTAGTGAAAAATACATAATAGACAGTGCTTAATTTGAGTCTGTGGTTTCCGGTGCTCGGCACTGGCACTTAATTGTCATCACCAGCACTTGTGACAGTATGTTACATGGTGGCACTGTCTCGAATGACCACAACAATAGTCAATTATTAATTCAATATGCATCAAAAAAGGCTGTTACCTGCTGCGCAAGCCATTCTTATAGCATTGGGGGGTCTAGAATAGTCTGAATTGTCACACTTGTAGGAGTGTGATGGTTAGGAGTTGTGTTGTTGCTATCACTGGCAGCATGGCAGGGGCAATGTGTGGTGCAAGCTGACGGTGCCTACTGACTAGCGCCCTGGTACTTATTTAATTATAAATTAACCACTGATAGGGTCAGTGGTGTAAAGCCAAATGATGGGTTCCCCTTGCAGAATACAATAGGGGCCCTGGAGTCGCCCATATTTCACAAATATTCATTGACCTGTGGCTGAATGGGGGCCCTTGAAGGATTGGGGGCCCCATGCAAAGATACCCTGCCTGTGGTATTCCCCTGGATAGAGTGAAACAAATAAGTTGCTAAAATGCAGCACTGCACAACTGACCACCTTCAATATCAAACACTGACAGCAATTTTAAATGCCAACAGTACTTAATGTGAGCCCCTGGTTGTATGCACCCATTTTATGACCCCAACACTTATTATTTTACAAATTAAACACTGAATCCCAACAAATTCCAATACAACAAACATAAATCAATTCTGGTGATCCTTTCAAATTCAATGCTAAATTCCAATATGGCAGCCACAAATTTGTTTACAATAGCCCTACCTTTAGCCCTTGTTATTTTTGGGTTTGAGACAAAGCACCCGGACTTTCAGCAAGCCTTTTCCTCAGAGAAAATACCTGTGTCGGGCATCTGTCAAATACTGTCAAAAACTAGCTTTGGGTTTTTAGTTACTGTTCTTTTTCACGTGCTTTTGAAACTTCGGGTCGACATTCTAGTACTTCAAGTAAATGCAGAGATGAATGCACCTAATTTTGTTTGACATGAATTTATTTGTTCCAAAATCGGTATCCCTCCGTTTGACGCTGCTCATACTTGGATCCAGGAAGTTTATTGTTTTTAAGGCTAAGCCCAAGGACCTGTTTTTTGTCTGTGGGTGATAGAAAGCAGGTCTTCTTAGCACACTGTAAGCCAGAGCGTAATGGGGGTTCACATTTCTCTGGAAAATATCACTAATTGGAAGGCCACATCTGTTAACCTCTGCAACAACATATTAACATTCTGACCCCGCCTTTAGATTAAACTTTGTTTGCCCCACAGAAAGAACATCGTGTATTGGAGCGAGGGCCCCTCATTGTAGTGTGTATTGTAACAAGGTTCCAGAGAGTGACTTTATTTTAGTTTAATTTGTTTTTTTTGTTGCACTGTGCATTTCAAAAGAAAGAAATGAGTCATAACTTATTTTTTAGTCTTTTGTCCTCTAGGACATAGGGAGAGCAGGGCCAATGGCCTCTGTCTCCTCTTCCCCATCGACCATTCAGTCTTGCACATCAGAATGTTGTGTTTTCAGTGGCCCTGTTCCAGAGACCGAATGAGGGGCCTGAAATCATTCATCAAGTGGGGCTGGAAAGAGCCAGCTCAACAGTAGTTTTGTGCTGTTACCAAGTCAGGCCAGAGTGAGCAGTTACCTAATTGGAATAATATGGCATATGCTCGCATAATTGCTGCACTTTGATAACTTTGCCCAGGTCATGTTGTTTCAGGTAATTACAAGAAAAATATCTGATGCGCCCAGCTAATGACCACTGTGGCTAACACTGAAATGGTTTATGGCCTGTCTTATGTTCAGACACAAATGCTTAAATGCATTACTAACAAAAGAAGTTATAAACTCGGAAGCTGTTTCTGTGGTAAGCAACAAGTCATATTCTGGGATGTGCCGCAAAGGCCTCCTGCCTCATTATGAACCTCTCGGTGAAACTAAGCCTCCCTGGGCTGCATAACGTTAAGGACTGAGAGGCATACTAATCACACTTTCATGAAACACAACGCAACAAGCCACCTTGCTGCACTGTGCTGTGCTGCGTGTAGCAGCGGCCCGTGCAGGTAAGACCTGTCGGCCCCGGTGGGGGGGATTTCCACAGACGACAAGGGAAAATTAATTATTTATTTAATTTTCCATCGTGGTTGTCAGTTGAAATCCCCCCCAACCTGGCCCCACTATTCTTACCTGCACGGGCCACTGCTGGCTGTGTGAAAGGGCAAGAATGCGCCGTATTTAACATCATATGGCACATTTCTGTCCTTTCCTTGAGCTGGTATACCTTTGCCTGCCTAGTGCCAATGCAGTAAAAACTACAGGAGCAAAAACCCATCAACCGCATTGGGATTGGGGTAAGTGGTATATAGTAAACATATGATATCCCAACTGGTATTATTTTAAGGCAAATGCGATTGACATGTAAAAAACATTATCAGAGAGGAAAAAGGAGACTCATACGTATAGTTATGAATGTGCACATGGCATCATGTTTATCCAAAACAAAAAGTAACAGTCGTAGCAGCACTGTAGTTAAATAAATAAAGACAACCCAATTTGTACTTGGTGCTTATAGGGTGCAGGTAATGTGCAGGGTGGTGACGCAAGTGACAATGTGCAGAGCACAGATGGCACAAGGTGACTGGTGTGAGAATATGTACAGTGAATAAAGGCAACAATATGGTTCCAGTTGAATTGTGGTCTAATTTGTTCTAGATGAACCACTTTGTATCATCGCGCCTTTGTTTGCGCTGCGTTGTCGACGGCGTTTCGATCCTCTTGACTTGGGATCTTCTTCAGGACTGGGTTGGTTGAAAAGCAGTGCTGATCGCTCGATGCAGGGGGGAAGGAAAAACTTCAGAGTGTCCGGTGGACTATGCAACGTGGTACAATTCAAGGTAGATCTGGCACCGTGGGGGAGTCGATCCAAGAGTGATCGGCGGGGGAGAAAGGACTCCATTGTAATCACAGACCATGTCTCACTGAATCAGAGCCTCATTCTCCGACAGTACTGAAATTGTCCTTGCCTTCTTTCAGATTCATTTCACCCTGTGCCGATCCATGCTGGATCACTGCCCAGAATCACACCAAACGGGTCTACCTTGACTCGTACCACACCAGAAAGGACTCCATTGTATTTATGGTCCGTGTCCAACTGAATCGAAGCCTCGGTCCCCGACAATACTGAAATTGCCCTTGTCTTCTTCCAGATTTATTCCACCTCGCGCCGATCCATGCTGGATCATTGCCAAGAATCGTACCAAACGGGTCTACCTTGAATCGTACCACGTTGCATAGTCCACCGGACACTCTGAAGTTTTTCCTTCACCCGTAGTATCGAACGATCAGCACTGCTTTTGAACTAACCCAGTCCTGAAGAAGATCCCAAGTCAAGAGGATCGAAACGCCGTCGACCACGCAGTACAAACAAAGGCGCGATGATACAATGCGGATCATCTAGAACAAATTAGACCACAATTCAACTGGAACCATATTGTTGCCTTTATTCACTGTACATATTCTCACATCAGTCACCTTGCGCCGTCTGTGCTCTGCACATTGTCACTTGCATCGCCACTGTGCACCTTACTTGCGCCCTATAAGCACCAAGTACAATTTGGGTTGTCTTTATTTATTTAACTACAGTGCTGCTACAAATGTTACTTTTTGTTTTGGATAAACATGAGTCTCCTTTTTCCTCTCTGATAATGTTTTTTACATGTTCATTGTATTTGCCTTAAAATAATACCAGTTGGGATATCATATGTTTACTATAGTGCCAATGCAGGCACTCTTGCATCATGGTGCAAACGGGCCTGCATTGTAAAGAGGATAGTTTTTCTGCAGGAAGGGTTAATTTCCTGCAGAAAAACAATCCTGAAAGGCATTTTAATCTTTCAATGAGTGCTGCATCATGCAACACACATAGAAAGAAGTAGAAACATGGAGAAATAAAGATATTTCTCCTTGTTATGCTTTGTCTAGGGAGGGGTGGTATTTGGACGCATTCTCCAGTCTACCACTAATAGTAAATCTGGGAATGTGCCAAATCCATGGAGGCATGCGTGGGAACACCCACACTCCACCTATTAAATGCCTCCCTGGGGTAGTTTACAATTCATCCAACTGTGGCTGGGGACACAGGTGCACCCACCGCAGTATAGAATATAGCAGAAATAGTGGTATTTGAATGTTTATAAGTGTCGAGTGCTCTAGGAAGAAGTAAAGACACCAGGTCTTCCCCTGCTGGAAAAATACCAAATATAAAAATATTGTCTCCAAGCACTCATTGATTCAAGGTTGAGTTCCTAGTATCAACAGTTTTGTTCCTTATTTCCACATCTGCTTTTCAACTTTGCCCTCGTCAACATGTGTTTCATCTAAGCTGGCAATGTTGCAGCAGACTTCTTCAGGGATGGTTCTGTCATGATGCGATGTGAAAGACAATGTATCTTGATGTGCCAGTAAACGTGCCTGAGGTATTATTTAAAGGCAGAAATGTGCGGTGCCTTGCATTACTCCAGATTTATCAAGTGATTGCAGGGCCACACAAGGTGGCCTTTTGTGGCTCAATAAATCTGGCTTTAGGGTTGCATTGCCTTTGTGCCCCCTTGCATTGTGCAAGGGTGATGAAGCACTATGATACATATGGGCCTGTTCACTAAAAGAATGGATGGTGCAATGCAGGTCTTCCTATGCACTGGGGGAGAGAGCAGAACAGAGACATATCTACTACGATATGTCGTTGCAGCTGCTTAGTGCCATGCACATTCGTGTTCTCCATAATGAAAAGATCTATGCAAGATGTCTTGCATAGATTCTGTACTAGGAATGTAGTATTTCAGCACAAAATAACATATATAGACGAAATTTAACATGTTGCACTTATTGGATGTGTGCAGAAAATTGCAGCACACATGCAATGTCTAAAAACGTAGAAGAAATGAAAAGATTTCTCCTACTTTGCGTCTTTCTCAAGGAGACATTATTATCGGGTCCAAAGCCATGCCTAACGGTTTTAATAGATAGGATTTTGTGTCAAAAATATTGGTGGAGGCATGGGTAAACCAATTTACCACCCATGTAAAGCCACCTTGAGGCCATGTTTTAAAAAGCAGTGCAAATCACTATTTGCGTTACTTAAAGGGTTACCTTCCAGTGTAAGAAAAGTAATGCATTGAAAGTAAATACTGTATCAAGACCTTGCGTGGGTTTGCACGACTTTGCATTGCTCTGCAATTGCACACTATCTTGATAAATCCGCCCCTAAGTAGGTACTGCTAGGGCTAATTTAAGATACTGCCTATGCCACAGTTTTGGGCTGAATGGTGCAATAATGGGGCAAGAAAGCACACCAGCACCTTGAACAAATCACATTACCACTACAAGAAAATGGCACATAACAAATATAAAGAAACATTCATCATACATCCTCATCCCCACAAAGGACGTAAAATACAAGGAGTTCCAAATTTTTTGTGATTGGGTTCCGTGTTTCAAGGTTAGCTGCAGCGTTTTAATGTACTTATTGACACAAACTGGCACTTCCTGCTTGGGCCTGCAAAGTTGGAGGCCTGATCACTAACTTTTTTGACAAAGCTTCTGCATGCCCTTGCTGGTAAGTAAGGCAATGCATGGTGCAAACAGCTTTGGTCGCTATATAATAAGACCAGGACTCTGGAAGTGGTGATGTGTCCTGTTGTTTTGTGTTGCTGTGTGTTGTTCTGCATTATTGTAACATATTTATGTTATTTTGTACTTTGGTTGTGTTTAGCTTTCTCTTTTGTCTGTTTTTGTGTGTTGTGCCATGTTACGTTTTGTCTTTCTGTTATATTCTATTGTTTATATATTTCGACCAATGAGTCAACATATCAAGCCAAAAGCAGCAAATGCCTTTAAAATGCCTTTGACAAGTAATCATTTTGCCACCCTCTAAACTGGTCAAACAATACTGGTCCAGTTTTCTAGGAGAGGGTGTGAAGTAACAGCCAGAGTTGTCGACTTTAGGACCTTGGGATCAAGGTTTGAATATTAACATGGATTCTACATCCCCTGATTGTGGGGAAATCACTTTATCATCCAGTGCCTACAAAAATCAGTGTGTCCTTGTGTAAATTAGCTGGTGTACATGTAAAACCTCCCGTGCTTTCAAGTTGATCTCACACTATATAAAACTGCCAAGAAATGCACCTGTCAGCACAAACTGTTGACAGAAACTGTTGTAGTGCCATTGCTATGGCGCTGTCTTAAATTAGCACAGCAGTGCTCTCTTTATGTGATACCGCCCTGTTAGAAAGTAGATTTCTGGTTGGCTAGGGCTTGCGCCTAAGCCAGGCAGAAACCACCACTCTAGTCAGGGCAAGTGAGTTACACGCTGAAGATAACCACGGCTCACCTCTTTGGTAGCTTGGCACGAGCCGTCAGGCTTATACCAGAGGCAATGTGTAAAGCATTTGCGCAACACACTTTCACAGCCGCAACACACTAGGCACACCACAAAAGAAACTCCACACAAGGTTATATAAAAATAGCCTTTGTGTTATCCAAAACACATTAGAATCATAATCACACGATATTCACTGTGTCAACTGGCACTAGGCAATATTCATATGGGATAATACATATGACAGGGCCAATTGGGCCACTGTCAGAACCATCACATAGCACAAGTAGTAAAAATAAACCACTACTAGTAACTACAGGCAAAATACTGTACTCTGGAACACATTATGCATAAACACTATAGCATAACATTATACATCAACACATGGTGCATAAATCACATTTAGCAACAATCATATTAGGCATAAACACAGTATGCAATCTCTGTAGGGCTTTATGCCCGCCTGGTACACACAGGTACCAAACTTGACCCCAGGCCCACTGGCCTTTCACAGGGGCTCAAATGACCTTTGTCCCGAAAGTTAGGGCGCTAAGCTGTCACTTGCAGACGGATGCAGGCCCACCAGGCCAGCACCAGTAATGAGGGTAACGCACTGGGGCAGGGGGGTGCAACTCACCCCTGCCTCATCAGAAAAGTAAATGTCCCACGATGCAGCTGCCCACTCTCCTGCAGGGCAGCTGAGACAACCTAAAACATTGACACCACCGTGCCTCTCAGGACCCCCTCCGGGACTTAGGGAACTCAAATTTGCCCCCAACAACAAATCAGCACTTGCACTCTCCGTGCCTGTGGAGCCCCACTCTGGGACTACTGAATAAAATTGCCCCCTATTATGCTGCTCTTCTGCGGGGCAGCAGAAGGAAACCGACACTGGCACAATCTGTGCTGTGAGAGTCACCTTTACTGGGCTCCATCTGGTGCACTCTTTCGGCACTAACATTGTGCAATTTCGAGCCCCACTGACCGGGGCTCTTGTAGGTGGATCCAGAAAGCTGACAAGTGACTCCTCCACTCTGCCGGCTACCTTGGAAGACTCCGGTCAAGCTTTTCTTCCCATCACCATTCTCTGGATTCCTCAGGGGCTGCAAGCCGGTTCAACGCTCCGTCTTCGGGGGAAGCCCCGCCCCAGATCCCACCCCAGATCCCACCTGGATTCTCCTTCCGGTCCAGGCCACGGCCCCAACCAGGCACAGACACCTGTTTTCCTCTTTGGCTGCAAGTCTCTCTCCGGCTCACAAGTGTGGGGTTGGCTCCTGCCTGTAAATAAAACCAAATGTGGGGTGTAATCCAGCTCCCATAAGCAGTGGCCGTGCGGGGTGGGCTCCCGCTCTGCTGCCAAAGTACCCACAAGGCAGGGTAGGCTCCCCCTGCGCTGGCATCAATGAGAGGTAGGCTACCGCTTCATTCTCAAAATGCAGGTGAATACCCACGTTGGGATTCCCTCGGAATACGACGCAGCCCAGCGCTGCAGTGTCCACGCGCTCCTCTTCTCCTGGCAGGACGGGAGTCTAAGAACTTCCGAGGGGTAAAGCTGGGCCCAGTCAGGCCAGCACACAGGGCCCTTCAGCAGGGAGGCAGTCCCTTGTCGCTGTTCCTACTGGGGCCCAGCAGCAGCAAGTCACAAGGAAGTACACAAAAATGGGGTCACAGGCCCTATATTTATACTAGATTTCTCTTTGTCCTGCCCTGGCACAGGGCTTGGGGGAAACAGTCTCAACTAGTTCTGGAGGGTATTGGAGCACTTTGTTTATCTTGCTCCTCTTCCCCTTTGTCAGGTGGGAGCTCGGTCACCAGACCACCACAGGGGGTAGAGCCAGCATTTGCCCAGGCAGTCACAGACCTATTCAGGGTCAGGGGACTACTCCTCCCACTACTCCATATGCGGATCTCCTATTCAGCCTAGCGCTGACTCCCCCTGCCCTCCCTGGAGCACCACACACCTTACCAACCCCTGCCACTCCAGAGCCAGACATGCAATACACATCAGGCAGGCAGACACATAGCACACCGAAATGCCAACTTCTAAAAGCGGCATTTCTAAAATAGTGATAATAAATCTGCGCACACCATTGCGCAGCATTTATTATTACTATTCCAACCATACCAAGCCTGACCACGCTGCTCCTCTCATATCAGGATTTACCACTGAAACACTTATCAGGGAATCCCCAATGCATTCCTATGAGAGGGCAGCCTCACAGCAGTGAGAAACCAAAATGGCTGTTTGTCACTACCAGGACATGTCACACACTTAAGGTACATGGCCTACCTTTTACCTACAATGCACCCTGCCCATAGGTCTGGCTAGCGCCTACCTTAGAGGTGACTGACATGCAGTAAGAGGGGGGTCACAGACGTGGCACACACTTTAGGTGTCACATCACTGCGGCGGTAAAACTGCGCTTACAGGCCCTGCAATGGCAGAGGCCTGAGACAGGTTTGAAAGGCTACTTCGGTGGTTGGCGCAATCAGCGCTGCAACCCCACCAGTAGGATTTAATTTACTGGCCCTGTGTACCTGAGATACCACTTTACGAGGGACTGACAGATAAAGTAAATGTGGCAAATAGGTGTAGAACAATTTTACCATGTTTACCACAGAGAGCACACACACTTTACACTGGACAGCAGTGCTAAAGTGCCCAGAGTCCGAGAACCACCAACAACATGTCAGAACAAAGGCTAGTAGGAAGGCAAAAAGTTCAGGGATGACCCTGCAAAAAGGGCCAGGTTTACAGGCCCAGATGCAGCAGTAGCTCCTCTTTTATGGCGGAGGAGTGTCTCCCCGCCTGCTGCGAGTACAGCAGGCACAGACATTAATAAAATGATATCAAAAATCATTTTAATATAATGTGTTGCAGGCTTGTGCCGGTCCTAGGAAGCTTGTTTCCGGTCCAGGGAAGGCATGGCTTGGCAGTTCGGGCTGGACTGTTCCCATGAGGCTCAGGGTCAGACTGATTTGCATATGGCCATATCTGAACTGGGGTGGCAGAGTGGGCTAAAGAATGGTGATGTATTAAACCCAGATCTGTTGACTGGGTGTGAGTGTTTGATTGGTTCAGATGCTCCGTCCATCACCACCCCTTTTTGTACCGCTTTCTTTGCCATAAGTTGGCAGGGTATGCTCAGACGTGAGTCCCTTGCTCACTTTGCCACTGCATTCAAGCAAGCCTGGCTGAAGACGGCTGTAATGCCAGAAACCGGTCCTAGGAAGCTTGTTTCCGGTCCAGGGAAGGCATGGCTTGGCAGTTCGGGCTGGATGTTCCCATGATGCACAGGGTCAGACTGATTTGCATATGGCCATGTCTGAACTGGGGTGGCAGAGCGGGCTAAAGAACGGTGATGGATTAAACCCAGATCTGTTGACTGGGTGTGAGTGTTTGATTGGTTCAGATGCTCCGTCCATCACCACCCCCTTTTGTACCATTACAGTGTGAGGGCAGGGACGATTAGTGCAATTGCACTATTAATTCAGCCCCTGCGAGTGCGCATGTCAGATTAGCCGGCTTTCTAAAGCTGGCCAATCTGACATGCGCACTTAAGAGCTAGCAATCCCAGAGTTGAGAAACAGCTAAGGGAATGCAGCCACAGGTCCCCAGCCTCAAAATGAGCACTGGGATAGCCTGCTCCAACCAATCCTAGATAGAGCTGATTGTTTTTTTTTCACAGTGCCCACGGAGGAAGACCTTCCCTTTCCGCCACGAGTCACTGCCGAGGAGAGCACTAGGATGAATAGAGGGACCGCAACCAGAGCCTGCGTGCCAGCAAGTGCAACATATATGATGATTTTTTGGGGCTTCGAGGGCCAAAATATTTTAATGTTGCCGGCCGCCACTGCGTAGATGTCAACACTGAATAGAAGAAAGCATGCTCTAAAGATAGCTGTAGCAAATTTCTAATATATTATATGAGATATATTATGGATCTGCCAGTGATCAACAGTGGAACAGAGAAAGAAGAAGAAATTTGAGAATTCCGAACCTTACTTGGGCCTTTTTAAAAACACGGTTCACCTCCCCCTCCTTCTCTCCCCAAAAAAACAGCTTACGTTTTTGCACCGTCGGGTCATCCACACTTCCGGAGACCACTCAATGAGATAAGCAGCGCTAGAAAATGTCAAGCTTCTGAGAACAGACTTTTCGATCGAAGTCATTATTCTTGTGTATTTTCTCACCGAGAGGCAAACCAGCTGCCTTTGCTCGTTGTCTGACTGCTGGTTATACTGGTGCAGCCCCCACTTAATGCTAGGCTTAGTTACAACTGCACGTTCCTTTATTTTAGGTTGCTGCAGGTTTAGCATATCTTTAGAAGCATATTTTATTTGTAAATCATTCATATTTTTATAGGTAGCGGCTCAGAGCAGCCATATGTTTCCATTCTTAGGCGTAATCGCTCAGTAAACTACTTTTAAACGCCCCCTCCGACTGGGACAGATGCGTGCATTGCACAAATATAGCATGTTCGTTTCAAAATTAAACTTTGTCCATGTTCACAAAAACCATTTCCAACAACGAAGTAGGAAATTGCGTTTTAGTACCGGTTGTGAATTAGGTCACCTCATACAGTTAAGATTTACTGAAGCAATTTATGACTATCCGAATTCTAATCCTTAACATTGTATAGAAAGAAAGGGTATGCCTAAGGATGTGGAAAGAGGCCAACCTTAAGTTTATGAAGTCGCTTTGGTTTTCATTGTCCAGAGATTTGAATGTTTTTTTAGAGCTATATTTTTTATTTTTTCCATTTCAGTGTCAACAACAGCGAATCAATTAAATTCAATGTTAATGGCTGAGGGTGTAAGTGCTAATGAAAATCGCCAATGTTATGATTAATAACTTTTATAATTTTAGATATATTTGATAAAGCCGCACAGACGTTTTAGGAAATATATGCACACCATGGACCTCTTTTAGGGATCTCGATCCAAGGGTTGCAACTGCGACCTCTGACTTGCCGCTTGCAATTCCTGACACTGCCTCATCGACCCCTGACCTCAGAGGTGGCAAAATCAGCGTCAAGACATAGGGAAGGCTCCACATTTATTATTGTCTGCCAGTTTTTCATTACACAAGTAATGAATAATATTGTATTATTCACTATTTTATAATAAAAATGGAGCACACTTAAGACATTTGGTGGCAGTTGTGGTAAGTAAAAATGGCTTTAAACGTATGTTGTATGTGTGCTTGCAGGCGAGAGTGTGTTTAAGCGAGTGAAAGTGAGCATATGTGTGAGCAAGTGTGTTTCAATGTGTAATCATGTGTGTGTGAGTGAGAGTCAAGTTACGGGTAGTAAGTGAGATTGTGGTCCAGATTTTCTAATATTTGACGCAAGACAATGTTGCAATAAAGTTGCTGCATTGGCTTGCATCAAATGGAGAGAGAGAAAAAATGCACCATAGCTAATAAGATATGGTACCTTTTTGCACTCCCAATACGCTGGCGCACTTGTGACAGCCATGCATCAATGCACACACGCCTTTGCAATATTGCAAAGGTGCGTGGGTTCTCTGAAGGATAGGTGTTTTACTTGAAGGGGTTCTTTCCAGCCAAAAACTATACAGCTTTTTTTTCACTTTGTATGTGTGCTATACTATGTAGCACACATGCAAAATTGGAAAGGATTAGGAGGATTTAAAACAATTTCTCCTCGTCACTCTTCCCTCAAAGATGAGTAGTTTCAGTTTCAGTAAGTCTTTATTTCGAAATAAAATTCATAAAAGACAATATACAATTCATGAAATATTAATAAGACATCATGTCGGTAGAACATTTAAAAAGTTATTAAACAATTGATAAAGACTTTACAATAAAATGCCTTTGGACATTATCTATTATAAATCAGCATCAATATATAAAACCATCATAAAATGTTCAAATTCCTGGTACGAATTATCCATGCCCAACCTAGGAACTTGGCCACACCGACCACAATAAACTCTGAAAGGTTAGTACGAAAAAGCCTCAGGGCTTCAAGGTACCCCTTGCTATCCAGTCTACAACATAAGGGTTTAATCCATTTTAGGCGTGGGGCACCATAGGCTGGGCAGGCAAAAAAAAAGTGACCAATGCTCTCTAGATGACCCGGACACCAAGGACAGCAATTATTTGAATTCACATTCCACTTAGCATTAAAAGAGTTGATAGGGAGCGTTCCGACACGGAATTGATGATATAATTTCCGGTCGAGGGTTTTACAAATCACGTCCCAATATGGCTCAAGGGAAGGTGTCAGTTTCTAAGTCAGAAAAAGACCTGTTAAATTAGTAACTTCTGATTGGATGACTGTAGTTAATTTAACAGATGCCCAAAACTGGTCTTTAAAATCTTGTTTGGAGGGAAAGATGGAACCCCCCGGATTAATCCAGAGCTGATGGAGACCCATTTCAAGCAAAACCTTTTTCACTTCCCTAAGCCATGGGATTCTAGAAGCTCCCCACAAAGATTTAACCTCGTCTAATTCTTTGGCAAAAAGGCTAAGCTCCAGAGTCGTCCAGATCCGTCGCCATAATGCCACCAAGCGGAACCTGGCCATCTCATTTAAGGGTTTACAACCTAAGTCTAGCAACAGTGGTTTTATGGGTGTAGACTGAGGAAGGCCTACTAAATTTCGCAAGAACTTATTCTGTGCTTTGACCAGAAGGGATAAATCTTTAAAACCCCAGATATCCGCACCGTACAAAGTGGCTGCGTTTATCTTAGCTTCATAGATTTTTAATACAGGGGTGATTCGTTTAGTCAGGGATTTCTTTTGTTCCAGAAGCAAACAACCCGTGAGTCGTACAAATTTGAGGTATAATTCCTCAATCTGGGGTTTCCAACTTAGATGATAATCCAGAGTCACACCCAGATAAGCCATTGTCTTCACCTGTTCTATCAGAACACCATTCAAGCTAACAGAGCTAGTGATTGGATTTTTATTACTGAAGACCATAAATTTGGTTTTATCAACATTAATCTGTAGGTCATTTACCCTGCGAAACTCTGCAAACCTATTCAGGGCTGTTTGTAACCCACTGCGAGTTTTAGAGAGAAGCATGGTGTCGTCAGCAAAAATTAACATCGGGTATTTAGACCTGCCCAGAGATGGTGCATCTGTCTGGGATGTGGAAAAAAAATTGACTACCTGGTTGATGAACAGGAGAAAAAGAGTAGGGGCCAACACACATCCCTGGCGCACCCCATGTGTCACCGGGAAGCTGTCGGTCACCTGTCCTTGTTTACCCCACCTAACTCTGGCAAAGTTGTCCTCGTGTAATCTCATAACTATGTCCAGAAGTTCTACGGGTAGGCCCATAAATCTCAGTGAGTCCTACAATTTAGCTCTTGGAACCAAGTCAAAAGCCGACTTAAGGTCCACAAAAGCGGCATAAATCACCCCTCCACCCAACAGAACCACCTTCCAATATAACATTGTAAGTCTAAAGACCTGGTCTATGGTGCTAGTGCCCAGTCTGAACCCAGCTTGCATGGGGGACAATATGTTTTCCAACTTGATCCACCCCTGTATTCTTGCCAGTACCATCCTAGCAACTATTTTTTGAAGTGAGTCTATCAGACTTATAGGGCGGTAATTTCCTGGGATTGAACGGTCCCCTTTTTTAAAAACAGGTAAGCTCTCCGCCCCTTTCCAGGAGTCGGGGATCCTAGCCCCTGCTGCAATGGCGTTGGCCAACTTGGTTATGTATGGGACCCATACATCAAGATTCAATTTAAAAAGATCAGCTGGGATTGCATCCAGTCCAGGTGCTTTCCCTGACTGTACCGAACCAAGGGCATGCTCTGTCTCAGTACATGAAAAGGTAAGCACGGCCCCATCAAAGGGAGTCAGATCTGCTGTAAGCACCTGCTGTGTTTCATGTACTGCACTCATGTCTTTAAATTGGGCAGAATAGAAGACCACCTAATCTACTGCAGAAACATGGTTCACAGGTATTTGGGAATCCGGATTCCTGCCCCACTTTACAGTCTCCCAAAACTTTGTTTGGTTGGATGATTGGCACGCCACAAGGAGTTCTGCCCAATATTTATCATCCCACTCCCTCTTAGCTGCCCACAATATTTGTTTATATGATGACCGGGCAATTTTAATGTCATTAATGTCCCTGGTTTTAAGTGCAGAAAGTAATTTACTATGTGCTACCCTACAACTCTTATTATACCACCTTTTGCGAGCATTATCTTTCTTTAACCTTAGTGGCTTAGTGAGCAAAATTTTTAGTTCCCTAAAGCATTTCTCATGTAAATCGATTATTTGGGAGTTAACACCAGCGTGAGATGGAAGATCCGCCATGAAGCCCATTGTTTGCTTTGCTACCTCCTCAATGTCTTTGATAAGGGGTGGGTCTGCAATGACCTTAGTCCATTTTACCCGTCTTCTGTCATTACACAGGATGACATCAGATGTTAAAACTGCTGTTGCAGAGGGTCCAACCCCCGCACCGGGTATTCTGAGTCCCAATGAGAGAGGGTTATGATCACTCTCTGGCCGAACCACAACCTCCATATAAACCACGAAAGGCCAAAGATCTAGTTTGACTAGTACATAGTCTATCCGACTCATACTAACCCCATTATTAAAGGTAGGTTGACCAGACTTATCAGAGGGTGTGCGCCCATTCGCTGCCCTCAACCCCCACTCCAAACAAAATACTGTCCAGAGAAGTGCCGCCTCGGTTCCCCTGACACCCTTGCTTATGGTCAATGGCGGGATGTTCCAAACAGTATCCTCATCGACACCCACATTCTCCACTAAATTAAGGATAGGTTTGAATGAACAATTTAAATCCCCTGCCACTTGGATAAAATTGTCACTATGTAATTCCGTCAAAAGCAAATCGAGGTCATTCAAGACTGCCTGTTTACGACCTCCTTGGCAGCCCCGGGCATAAATATTTATTAACATGAGACTCCGATCATTTCCCCTGTTGAGTTTCATACATAAGAGGTCCGGGTTGTTCACCAGAATTTCGGATGGTCGGTATCCCAGAGAGTGTCTAATCCACACCACCAATCCCCCAGAGGCTCTTCCCTTTAGGCCCTGGATAGCAGGTTTATAGTAATTTAAGTATCCTGCTCTAAATAACGGGGCTGTTGCCCAACTCTCCTGCAGCACAACAATGTCAAAGGTGTCGATGTATTCGGCCCAATCTTCATTATCCAAACGACCCCTTAACCCTGCTATGTTCCAGGAGACCACTTTGAGCAACCCCACTTGGCTACAGGCAGGGTTAGTCTCTAGTAAGTTAACATCCGCTACCCTGGTTTCAGTAATCTTAAGGACAGGGCTCAAACTCAGGCTCTGACTGGGACCTTCGGACAGACGTACAGTGTCTCCACAATGTTCAGGTGAAATAGAGACAGAACTCACAGAAAGGGGAATATGTTCAGGGTCATAAGCAGGTGCCTTTATCCTCGTAAGTCAGTCGACCTCATCTAAACATCCATACCGATTGAAAGTTGGGGCCCCTTCCCAACAACCATTGCGACCTTGCCATCCATCCAGTCGCCCACCTCGCACTGGGTTTCGAGCTAATGACCAATTCCCATCTTGATTTAAACTTGGCCGCGGGGTAGAAGAAAGTAAGTGGTCCAGCCAAGCCCTCGCCACTGTACCTCGCATCAACAAGACCACCATGGGAGGCAGATCCTTCTCATACCTGGCTGCTAAAACATGGAACTCACTCCCCGCTTACCTTCGCCTTACCCAGAACCACCTAGCATTCAGAAAGCAACTTAAAACGTGGATATTTGACAAGTAATCCTCCTCCCCTTTCTAAGCGCCTTGGGACCCTCTGGGTATGTAGTGCGCTATATAAATTCTCTGACTTGACTTGACTTGTCTAACAACAATTGTTGAATTTTCACCTCGTGCATCCCAAGAGCATAAATGTTGTGCCGTGTGAGGATCTGCAAAGGAGACAACAATACAGTCACCAGGTATGGATTTAGAAGTTGAGCCTATCCAAGGGACCCTACGCACCATTAGGACATTACTTCTTAAATGATTAGGTAATTGTCTATTTGTATTAAGCCAGTGAATTACCTTATTTTTTAAAGACCAGAAGTTCTCCTGGGATTGTGTCTCCATTACAGGCACTCCAGCCAAGATCACAACATAGGGCCTAGCATCCGGGGGTAGATCTATAAAAACCCCGCGAAAATTATGTACATTTCGGGATCCCTGTGGGTATGTACGATGAGTCACAGTGTTATTTGGTCTAGGCGCAGCAACCTGCTTGGTAGGTGGCATACATTGAACGGGGCGGGGAGCGGGGGCAGTAGTTTGGGGAATAGTGGCTGTGGGATTATAAGCCTTTGTACGTGGTTTGGGTATTGGTTTGGATGGGGACTGAACTGGTGGAGCTGCTACTGGTACCTGCGCAATATTCTCTTCTACCAGTAAAATGTTTGGTTCCATTTGCTTTATGCTAAGGCTAGCTAGTGTGACAATAGTCTTGTCCATTTCTAGCAGATGATTTTCTATGCGTGAGAGTCTGAGTTCAAGGGGAGATAAAAGCTTTTTCAGGGTCTCCCATACTATTCTTAAAAAGTTTCCATCACTCCCCTCTAACTCTCACACGGGTCCTCCATTAATCCCCGCGACGAGATGTGAGCGAGCCTCATTGGCTAATATATCTAATTCAACTTTATCTGTGCTTGTACAGGGCTCTACATCACTGAGACAGCTTGGGGCACATCTTTATCCACCCTGCTTAATACAGGGGGTCTTCTATTGTTAAAGAATTGTGCCCTAGCGATTTTGGCCTTCTTTTTAGCATAGGCTGATCTAGCAATGCGTTTTCTTTTTTGATTAACAACCCTATGATGATTGGGAATCACAACCACATGATTCTCCTCAGAATTCAGAATTTCTGTTGGGGATATTTAAATCTAGTACAGGGGGAAGAGACTTTGGCTCAGGCTTGGGAGAAGTCGGGCCAGAGGTAATAGCTTGCATAGATGGAAAAGTGACTGTAGGATGATGAATAACTGCCTCTGTTGTTATTAATGGGCGCTCAGGGGTTTTGGCGGAGGCAATTGTACCTAAGGATGACCTTTTTGACATGGCTAGGTCCTGGGATAGTCTTCTAGCCGCGTCTAACTCGATAGAAACTCTATGTTGCATTTTGGTAATTTCATTATCAATGGCCATGTTGGTCTTTGTTAAAAAGTCATCAAGTGTTCCGTTCACCATTTTCCCTCCCTTAGCGGTCTTACTGCGACTTCCTCGTGAACACATAGTATGTCTCTGACCCGATTGCAAGCAGGATATAATGGGCAACGAGAAAAGTTAAAAGGGAAAGGGCCCAGTCCAGTCCTTACCGTCCTCGAACGGCCTCAAACGGCCCGCTCTTTGCCCCGAGCTGCGTCCCGCGCTGCGGGAGACCAGCCCCAATATATGGGGGTGGCTACAGCCAGAGGGCAGAGCAACAGGGAGAGCGGACCGGAAGTTGGGTGTCGGTCAGGCAGGGACTCCTGGGTAATGGAGTCCCTGCAACGCTCGCAGCCCCGTTACCTGCCTCTGCCCGGGACCAATAGTTCAGAACACCCTAGATGATAGCCTCAATCTCCACGAGGCGAAGCGGCACCCGCGAAGCGGGTGCGGCGAGGTCCGATGTGCAAAGCTGTGCGATGTGTAAAGAAAGCAAGCAAGTCCTCCTCCCCTCAGCAAACGCTCTCCTCAGGTAGGGTCCACAGAGACGCGCCCGCCAATTAGCAGCAAGCAGGGGATTTTAATGCTCCTCAGGTGGCCAGAGGGCGGAGCAACAGGGAGAGCGGACCGGAAGTTGGGTGTCGGTCAGGCAGGGACTCCTAGGTAATGGAGTCCCTGCAATGCTCGCAGCCCCTTTACCTGCCTCTGCTCGGGACCAATAGTTCAGAACACCCTCGATGACAGCCTCAATCTCCACGAGGCGAAGCGGCACCCGCGAAGCGGGTGCGGCACCCGGGAAGCGGCACCCGCGAAGCGGGTGCGGCGAGGTCCGATGTGCAAAGCTGTGCGATGTGTAAAGAAAGCAAGCAAGTCCTCCTCCCCTCAGCAAACACTCTCCTCAGGTAGGGTCCACAGAGACGCGCCAGCCAAATAGCAGCAAGCAGGGGATTTTAATGCTCCTCAGGTGGCCAGAGGGCGGAGCAACAGGGAGAGCGGACCGGAAGTTGGGTGTCGGTCAGGCAGGGACTCCTGGGTAATGGAGTCCCTGCAACGCTCGCAGCCCCCGTTACCTGCCTCTGCCCGGGACCAATAGTTCAGAACACCCTCGATGACAGCCTCAATCTCCATGAGGCGAAGCGGCACCCGCGAAGCGGGTGCGGCGAGGTTCGATGTGCAAAGCTGTGCGATGTGTAAAGAAAGCAAGCAAGTCCTCCTCCCCTCAGCAAACGCTCTCCTCAGGTAGGGTCCACAGAGACGCGCCCGACAAATAGCAGCAAGCAGGGGATTTTAATGCTCCTCAGGTGGCCAGAGGGCGGAGCAACAGGGAGAGCGGACCGGAAGTTTGGTGTCGGTCAGGCAGGGACTCCTGGGTAATGGAGTCCCTGCAACGCTTGCAGCCCCGTTACCTGCCTCTGCCCGGGACCAATAGTTCAGAACACCCTCGATGACAGCCTCAATCTCCACGAGGTGAGGTCCGATGTGCAAAGCTGTGCGATGTGTAAAGAAAGCAAGCAAGTCCTCCTCCCCTCAGCAAACGCTCTCCTCAGGTAGGGTCCACAGAGATGCGCCCGCCAAATAGCAGCAAGCAGGGGATTTTAATGCTCCTCAGGTGGCCAGAGGGCGGAGCAACAGGGAGAGCGGACCGGAAGTTGGGTGTCGGTCAGGCAGGGACTCCTGGGTAATGGAGTCCCTGCAACGCTCGCAGCCCCGTTACCTGCCTCTGCCCGGGACCAATAGTTCAGAACACCCTCGATGACAGCCTCAATCTCCACGAGGCGAAGCGGCACCCACGAAGCGGGTGCGGCGAGGTCCGATGTGCAAAGCTGTGCGATGTGCAAAGAAAGCAAGCAAGTCCTCCTCCCCTCAGCAAACGCTCTCCTCAGGTAGGGTCCACAGAGACGCGCCTCTGAGTAATATGTTGGCACAAATTTCTGTCTGCCAATGCTTGCAGCTAGGGATTTGCATCAAAACCCATGGGTTGGTGCATGGGAACAGCCATGCACCACTTGTGGGACGTCCCCTTTATACAAAATAATGTAAAGCAGAGAATAGCACAACTTTGTATTATGCTGGGATACTGTCCATAGCAAATCCTCAATTGTTGTGATGTTGCAATGTCCTGTGATGTCAAAAAAGTCAAAGGGTATGTGTTGTCACTGTGCTACCACTGGCAATTTGGTGAATCGACTCCTATGCCACACATATCTAATTGTTACACTAGAAAGAGTTTGTCAAGCTGAAACACAAATATAGGCCTGTGATTGTACAAAAATGAAAGTGCAGCCAGCCAGTCAGTCAAATTCCCTTTATTTGGTTAATTAGAACCATAAAGGCATACTACATTGAAAACACAATAAGTATTAAAATGTTGCGATGGCACAATTATCGCAAAATACAATCTGAAAGAAATCTAGATCATCAATATACACAAAAAGTATTCATTTTATTGATTAAGAGGTATACTAAATAATAGCAGTCATTCTCTTTTTCCCTATTCTGACCGCTGCAGTAAAACAACTAGCTGTATTAAAAATTTCCCAAACATTGGTCAACATTTGCAAATATATAAAAGCAGGTCTAGCCAGTAAAAAACCTTTGCATTTTAAAATGGGTAAAATTAACAGTTTTCGAATGTGCAAATAGTGCTCTCAAAATAAGACAAAATGCTGAGTAGAAAAATTGTCACCTGAACAGACATTCAGGTCCTCAAGCTTTTTCCATCCAAGTGGTTCAGCAAGGAGTGAATGTAATTGATTAAATCTAAAGCTCACTAAAAGGAAACAAGGATGCTGATTGGTGACTATATTTTAATATTTTTCAATCATATGTGAGGTGGATAACAACTGGTGTGCCCGCACAATAGGCTTTCTTAATTCCATAGCCTCGCGATCCATTTGTGATAACTACAGGTACGTACTTTTAACCCAGAACATATTCGCCTTTTAGAGTTTCTCTGGGGAGCTAAATAGCTCTGATCTTCCCAGATAATAGGCAGTCCTTTTTATGTAGCTTAACCAGGGAATACTGACTTGCTAGGTCAAGAGCTAAGCAATCGCGAATAATTTCGCAGTTCGTTCCAAGCTCCAGGTTTATCGAAATATCTATCCATTTAAGTAAAGGTGCCATTTCTATTAGATCTGATATGAACATGAACCGGTTTCTTGATGGATAATATAGGTTGATGTTGATTGTGACACGGATAGAAGGTTTCTTAGAAATCAGTTTTCCACTATTTGGATATCTCAAGCTTCTATGTATCCTCAGAGATCAGAACCATAGTTTGCTATAGCTATGCATTTGGCCCTGTAGATATTTAACATAGCATGCATTGGCTTAGATCCCAATCTGCGATCAAAATCAAGGACAGCAATGGTGGATCTGGCCATTGCATTTCTTTTGCTTTTATTTGTGGGACCCATGTACCCTTTTCATCAAACAACACTCCTAGGTATAAGAACAGTGCAATCCGTGATATTACATTCCCTTCACAGTAGTGAGTTTTACATTTCTTAGGCTTTACCCCCATGATCATGGGGTAAGACTTAGAAAAGTTAACATCCAAATCCAATGACTTTAAAAATGGGCAAAGTTTGTTAAAATATACTGTAGGCCAATGGCCGTTCTAGCTTGTAGGGCAGATTCATCCGCATATAGGAGAGCCATAATTAGCTGCTCACCTACACGAGAAATATCCAAACTCGCACCCACTAAAACTGAATCAAGATTATTGATTTACAGGGTAAATAAAAGTGGGGGTAAGATGCAGCCCTGTCTAACTCCTTTAATACTGCGAATACTACATATGAGGATACTTTTTTGGTCAAATCTCTATGTGGATGTAATATCCCGAGGCAAATCCGCCAAGAACTGTACAATATTTTCATGCAGACCTAACTTTACTAACAAGTGCCATAATTTGGATCTAATAACACGGTCGAAGGCCAAAGAAAGATCCATAAATGACAAGTGAAGTGAGCCATTCTTCGCAATCTTGTATTTTCCAGATAATGAAAGCAAATGTAAGCACTGGTCTGTAGTTCCTCTCCCTTTCCTAAACCCATACTGTAAGTTTGAGAGGATCTTAGCGTCATTGAGCCACTCAGTGAGTTTGCCTAAAACCACTCTGCCTAAAACCTTCACAGCTGAATCTATCAGTGAGATTGGCTTATAACATAGCGGGTCTCCTCTGTTCCCCTTTTTAAAAACCGGGACTACAACAGATTGTGACCAAGATTGGGGTAAACCAAGTTCACAAATATATTAAAACATTGGTTAGTTTTTTATACCATAAAGGTATATCAGCTTTGTATAGGTCAGCTGGGACACCATCCGGTCCGGGGGCTTTATTCCTTGACATTTGACCAATAGCCACCGCTATTTCCTTATCCGTAAAAATGAAAGAGTATTTCTAGCCTACTTATGGGCTACTCGGTGGTTCATGATCCCCCTGATCACCATATATACCTTTAAAATGGTTGAACCAATCCTCTTTCGGGATGTTACAATCCAACAAACGACCTTTGTTATCCGAGAAGAATGGTCTGTTTACAATATTCCAAAACTTGGCACTATTCCTTACTACATCAATTGACAATAAATCATTAAAAGCTTCATTTTTAATATTCCGCTTACATCTGTTTATTGCTAATTTATAGTCTTTCCAATGGCGGCTATTAAGTGTTTATCTTGCGGTCTGTTTTTGAGGGCGACCATCAACCTTTGGTGAGCAACTAAACACATGTGATCAAACCATCTTTCTCCTCTATTGGAATAATCCTTACAGTTATAGATTAGGTCTTTTGCTACCTGCATACAAATTTTCGTCCATCCCGCACAAATCATTTGGATATAAAAGACCACAGTCTGCTAGTATCTGTTCTAAGAATTCCCCTTGCAGAGTGTGTTCAAAGTGTACGTCCGAGTATATACCAGGCCCTAAGCTATCAATAACATAACAGTTCTTGAAACATAAATGTACATTAAAGTCCCCCAAAATAACAACCGAATAGGGTGTGACTTATTTCTCCTTGTAACCCTCCAAATAGGTTTTAAGAAAAGACAAGTGTTCATAGACTGAATTTTGGTTAAATGAGTAAAAAAATTAATAATTAAAACTTTAGTTAAATTTGTGGGCATAATTTCAACAGCTAAACGGTTTACTATCCCTGTATCAAATTTTCGATAACTACCTGTAACCTTTCGGAAGATCAGTGTTATTAACCCCCCTTTTGGTCTTCCCACTACAGAAGGGCTAGCAGGTTTAGAATAAGTAGTATAACCGTCCAACCAGAGAGTATTATCCACTTTCCAAGATTCTTGAAGACCAATGACATCATATTCCTTTAAAATATTACTTCAGATAACATTATCAATTTTATATCTTAGCCCTGCAATATTCCAGCTAAGTTTTTTAACTGACCCTACTCTACTTAGCTTGTTTCCTTCGGCCAAATTATATGTGGGCTCCCTATATGTGCCCTCTTCCTGCCCTTGAGTAAAAAAACACAATGGTTAGTCAATCATTGCCATCCAACTGGCTCAATGGTGCAAGTCTATTTTCTATTTCCACCTCACTGGCGACTGGGCTATTTCTTACGACGACCCCCGTGGTTAAAGAAATTGTGGGAATCACAATCACAAGGGGGATATTTCCACTCGGCTTGGAACTGATGCCCGGGTTTTGCCTATTTTCTCTCCATTGTGGCCACAAGGGGGAAGATAAGCGATTAGCCCTATCGGCCATTATTGGTGGGTAAAAACCCCCCAGAGGAAATACTTTGATTTCCTCTTCATCTCCATGCTGGTTAGCCCCAAAAAGCAAACCTGTTACAACCCTCCTATCAAAATTAACAACAATGCAATCTCCATCATTCTTTTTCGGGCAGTGCCCAACCTAGCCAAGCCATCTGGCCATTATAATATGAGATGACGCATTCAAACCTCCTTCAGACTGTGTTGAACACCAAAATTTAACTTTACGTATTAACTCACCCATTGTTTCACTAACGTTCTCCTTAAGAAGAGGTACCCCAGTTAACACTGCTACCAATGGCGCAGCCTTCGGGGGCAACTGGAGCCATACATGGCTCGCGATCCCATTTAACTTGGACAATCCAACCATAGGCCTAACATCAGCTCTCCTTTAAGCTCCTACATTAACCAACTGATTGGGATCTGATTTAGCTCCTAGAGGTGGCCCACTGGGCTTCTGAGGGCCAAGACAAGAGGTACTAGAACACTCTTCCTTGGAGGTAATCACCCTGCCTTCAATTCGGTTACTATTTATACAGGATGATTTACAATATTTTCCGTTCCCACCCTTCTCCTTGGAGGTAGTGTTCAAACAAGCCACCCCCTCCCAGTTTCTCTCTAGGTATGACAGCTTCTTCATAATTCCACCCAACCTATATTTCCTAAAATTAATTAGTTCCACTCTTAATGTCTCAAATAAAGTTTCAATATGAATTAGATCGTGGGTGTAACTCCAGAATGAGAGGGCAGCCTCTCCTCCATATTCGAGTGACTTCCAGGCCCCTCTTGAGGGGCCAAATCCTTTTTATTTGACCCTCCCTTGCCTCCTTTCTTCCTCTTTTTCTTCAAAGGAGTTACAGATAATTCCCTTGGAGAGTTCACAGCCGTATTAGCACCAACCCCCAAATGCATTTCCTGGCCTTGGTTCAGCATAGTGTTCTTTGCTTGAATAGAGTCATAAGCCCCCACTGTAATATCTGCAACAATGTCAGTTTCTGTAATACCCGGGGCTATCAAAGGAGGAGTATTACTAACCGCATTCTTGTCCCCATGCCCAACTAAGCTTCTACATTGTGGATTTCCGTGGTGCTAGCCCCTACAGCACTGGTTGAATAAGAAATTATGGAGGCACAGTTAAGGGGTATCTTAGCCTTAGTTTTTAACAAGTCATTTGGTCAGGGTCATTTACACTTACCGATGTTGGCTTCCACATGTTAGAGGGGTTGCCCAGCCCAGCCTCTATTGGCCGCTGACAGGTGCAAACAGGCCCGCCCTTCGCCCAGGCTTTGCCCGGAAGTGGCCCGCACGTCCACTTGCTTCCCGCAGTGCGGGAGCCCGCTGCAGCACTTAGCTCGCCTCCGGGCGCGGGATGAATACGTCGGCGGTGGCATCAGCCACAGGCTCCCTGGGAGTTAGAGTCCAGTGTGGAGTTGGCCTTTCCCCTCAGGCAGTAGAATAATATGCAGCCAGTACAGGGTGGGGCAGTGGGTCCAGGGAGGGAGAGGGGAGTCAACTTACCACGGGATAGGAAAAATAAACTAAATACAGAAAACCACTTACCTTGCGGTCGCCGACTAGGCAATGCAGCAAGCACAAGATAAGTGGTTTTATTTATTTATTTCATTTTCCCTATTCCGTGGTATGTCAACTCCCATACGCTCCTCCCTGCCCTGCCTCACCACTCTTACCAGTATCAGCCACACCTGCCAAAATGTGTGTTTTCCATTCAGAATTCTGTACAGGCGCTTCAACAAAAGATACCTAAAAAATGCTAACAAAACCTCTCCGACAGATGTGGGTCACTAACGTCTTATTGATTTTTGTGATTTGGCAGCATTTTTCCAGCAGTTTTCAAAAATTTTATAGTAGAATGTAAGTATGCCATGTTGAAAGCTGAGATTCTGAACAGGTCATGAACTGAAATTTTAATGTGAATTTGTTGTATTATTGGCTGAGAAGAGGAGATCATTTTAGCTTTGACAGCCATTTCCTTCTTTGTTAATCTTGAGTCATTTTGAAGACTTTATTACATTGAGCCATTTTTAGTACCTCATTTCAATATCCATCTGCCCAGAAAGTGACGTCACTGGTCTCCATCCAAACCCTTCTTTAAAGGGAGAAGCCAGACAAGAGGAATTAATTTGCAGTCATCTATCTGTACCAGGAAGTGATATCACTGAATTTACTATCATCCATCTCCACTAGAAGAGACATCACTGCCATTTCCATCATTCATCTGCACAGGAAATTATATCCCTGATTTCCATCAAAACATCTTTGAAAAAAGAAGCAGATAAAAGAACTAAATTTCCCATTTTATATGCACATAGAAAGCTTCTTCATTACATTTTCCATCATCCACCTGCCCAGGAAGTGACACCACTGGTTTCCCTTCAAAGCCATGTAGTACAAGAAGAAACCATACCAAATGACTTAATTTCATATCATCTATATGCACAGGAAGTTACATCACTGCATTTCACATTATTCGTCTGCACAGGAAGTTATGCGACCCATCTCCCAGTTATCCTCGTGAAATGGTGGACACACATAAAGGCACTGCCAGTTTGGAACTGTTATGAGCAGACACACTCAATCAATCAGTAGATCTGTAGAGCGCTTCTTGTCACCATTAAGAGTATTCAGGCGTTGGCAGGGTCCCGTTGATCAGCCGAATAGCCAGGTCTGCAGGGACTACACAGACAAGTGAACAGGCTGTTTGGGCTTGTTAGGGCCAAGCCAGGCCAGGCACTGCCTGTTCAGGCTCGTTACGACCAGGAAGGGATTTGTACTTGAACCTATGTTCTACTGAAACTTGCAAGGCAAGATAAAATCATGTGTTTACCCAGCACTCCATACTCCCAATCCCCACAATCACACCCAGACCCAGAAATCCAAAGGCTTTTATAGCAATCACACAACACTTAGATTCAAACTTGTATCCATTCCATTAACTGACATTAACCGAACACCCATTCCAACTCATACTGATTAACATTTGCTCTCCAGTACTCCATACACCAGACATGGCAGACCTCATCACTTAGAAGCTTGAGGCTGTCTTCATCACAGAAGCATGGGTTACCTCCACATCCTTAGCATCCTAGACATCCTTTCCCTCACAAGCTACAGCACTCATTGTGTGGACCATGTACATAAGATGTGAAAAAGCGATGTAGTCAAGCATAAGTCCTCTTTTTCCTGCACCCTAGGTAAGCAAGTAATACTCAACTACATGAAGCTACAGACACGCCATTTTCCAGACTCAGAAAGTCAGCTTCAATCTTATCTCCAGGCCTCCCCTCACCACCTTGTCTATTCAATAAGCCAACGCAACCCTCATGGGTGACTTTAACCTCCCAGACAACACAAGCTTAAAGAATGCAAGAGACAGCATCTGCAACCACATGAACACACTCAGTGTGGAACAGTATCAGTGTTTAATTTGAGCCAATGGTTGAATGTGGAGCCCACCTGCACTTCTTTTTGTGCTTTTGCCCTTATTTTTCCTCACCAGACATTGACCCAGAAGAAGAAAGAGAAAAACACCAAAGGGGGAAGAAGAAGGAAGGGTAAGACAGAAAAAAGTGACAAAGGAATAAAAAGGGTCAAAAATGAACATGTATGAGCGAGTTTGAGGGGCAGGGAGTATCTAGTGTTCAGTTAAAGATACTTAAGGCAGAATTAAGACTACACAGCCTTGGCAGTCAATAGAATGACCTTTTGAAGTGCTGACTGCAGCTTCTGAGCAAAGGTTTGGGCCACAGTATGTAAGCACTGTAGATAATGTCATCCAACCAACACACTCCAAAGGCCACATTATGGATCTTGTCTTCTCTGCATCATCAACTATCCAATGCAAACCTCTGATACACTTGGACAGACTAGACCAACAACTTGACATTATTATTTTCCTGTTCAACATCCTACCAACACAGTAAGGTGAACCCAAAGGAAAAGACTGAACCTTGATGTCTTTTAAACGATTTTCCAGTAGCCAACCTAATGCTTGAACACTTCTCTCACCCTATTAACTCCATGTCTGATGCCAATATCCTTCTAAACAGATTGAACACTTTGTGGGAAAACCATGTAAGCATCTATACCCAATCAAAACGCACAAGTGCAAGCCATAGCCTTCGACACCCTGGTACTCTAAAGACCTTGCTGACAATAAATGAGCCCTCCTCGTACTGGAAGGAAAATGGAAATAAAACTCCTATGGACCATATGATAATGAAACCCTCTGTGCATCCCTCTATGCAACACAAAGACAACTCATCACATCAGCAAAAGTGAAATGTCATTAACTTCTTCTTCAGTAGAGCTATACAGAACATCTGACAGCACATTGAAAACATCAAGCCTGCGTCATCTCTTACACCCACCCTCTACTGAAGAATGGCACAATGGTCATTCTTCTGTTATATATTTTGCTGACATACTCAACTCTCTCAAAGCCACTTTATGAAGATGATGTCTTACCATCGAGGTTCATCAAATCGCTCTCTGAGGGTGCTCTGTCACCCCTACTCAGTATTGTCAATGTCTCCCTCACTTAATCCTCCCAGAAGCTCTCAGGACAGGCCAGATACTCCCACTCCTAAATAAACCTACACTAGACCTGATACCCTTGCCAACTACTGGCTCATCTCTCACCTACCATTCATCGCCAAGGTCATTGGAAAAGCAGTCTATGTTCAACTCCAAGATCACATTAATGCTAGCCATCTCCTGCATGACTACCAAACTGGCTTTAGCCCTACTACCAAAAATTACCATTTACACCCCATAATCTGTAATCCTGCCACATTACATCTACATCAGTTCACCCACTTTCATGCTTTGTCGGTTTAAAGTAGCACACTCCACTTGACACCACTCCATTCTATGCCACTCCACTCTACACCACTTACACCACTGCATTCTACACCACTCTACTCTACACTATTCTAGTGTGCACCACTACAGTGGACCTCACTTCACTCTATGTTACTCCACTCTACATCACTCAACTCTACTGTATGTTATTCCATTCTACACCACTCCACTGTACGCCACTCCTCTCTACGTATTCCAACGTATGCACCTACTCTATACCACACTTCACTCTATGCCGCTCCAATCTACACCCCTTCACTCTATTCTATTCAATTTTATGCCACTCAAGTCTACCCCACACTGGTCCATGCCACTATACTCTACACCACTCCACTCTCTGCTATTCCACTATATGCAACTCCAATCTACGCCACTCTTCTCTACACCACTTCACTCTATGCCACTCCAGTCTATGCCACACCACTATGCCCCATTCCATGCCGCTCCACTATATGCTATTCCACTGTACCCAGCTAAACTCTATTCCAATTAATGCTTTTCCACGATATGTCACTCCTCTGTGTGCAATCCACTGTACACCACTTCACTCTATGCTACTACATTGTACGCTATGGCACTCTGCACCACTCTACTGTATGATATTCCACTGTATGCCACTCCATTCTATGTCACTCCTCTGTATATGGTAGCCCTGGACGCTATTCCATTGTAAGCCACACCACTCTACACCACTTCGCTTTATGCCATTCCACTCTACACCACTCCACTGTACACTATTTCACTCTCTGTTACTCCTCTCTACTCCACTCCAGTCAATGCCACTCTATGCCATTCTATGCTATTCCACAGTTTGTAACTCCGCTCTATGCCACTCTACTCTGTGGTTTTCTACTCTATGCCACTCCACTGTATGCTATTCCACTGTATGCAACTCCACTCTAGGGCAGTCCACTCTGTACCACTCTTCTGTATGCTATTACAGTGTACATCACTCCACTCTACCCAACTGCATTACAACTGTACTCCACTCCACTGCATGCCACACCACTCCACTCAACTACACTATACTCCACTTTATAGCACTTCATTACCTGACACTCTGTTTTAGTTTCTGACACTCTATGCAACTCCCCCAATGCTACTCTACCCCACTTTACCATACTCCACTCAACTGCACTCCACTACTGCACTCTATGCCACACCACTGTATGCTACTCTATGCCACTCAACTCTACTATAGTCAATGTCACTCCACTCTACCATACTGTACCACACTCTACTCTACTCCACACCACTCCAGTCTACAACACTCTAATCTACTCTGTGACACTCCACTCTACTGGAGAGATAGCATGCACCTTTCCTGAGGTGTAAGCCGGGAAAGCGAGTTCGCTGGAATATTATTTGTTGCTCAATGTACTTTAAAAACTGTTCTTTTTTCTTTAGAGTTGCTACCCACCTTAACACGCTTTAGGTTTCACTGCTCAGCCGACTAGGCGCAGGTGCTGGGAATAGTAAGGGTGGCAGACATATTGGGGGAAGGTGACAGGGGCTACGCTCTAGTTTCTTCGCTCCTCCCGCCCTCACCTGCACCTAAATTGAGGCTGAATCGCCACGCGCTTGCGAGATAGCATGCACCTTTCCTGAGGCGGAAGCCGGGAAAGCGAGTTTGCTGGAATTTTACTTGTTGCTCAATGTACTTTTAAAACTGTTTTTTTTTTCCTTGGAGTAGCTACCCACCTTAACACGCTTTAGTTTTCCCTGCTCAGCCGACTAGGCGCTGGTGCTGGGAATAGTCAGGGTGGCAGACATCTTGGGGGAAGCTGAAAGGGGCTACGCTCTAGTTTCTTCACTCCTCCCGCCATCACCTGCATATGGCCATCATTACACGACCGCGCAGCAGACCCGCGCAGAGGGCGTGCTGGTGGCACGCCGAAGGCGCGCCAAAGGCAAACCCGTCTGCGACCATCCACGCCCGGCCGGGCCATGGGCCCATGACCCCTGGTCAAAATTCATCGTCTTGTACGGTTTACTCGTTGGACACACTGCATGCACTACGAACTAAGGTGAATCATAACTGTGACACTTTCCCCGGCGGTCGGCAAAGCCCTAGTTCTTGCCTTACCTGTAATTTCCATCTTGATGTTCCCCAATTATGTCGACGTTTTTCTCTTGGCCCCAAATCCTCTCCAAATTGGCTATTTGGCAATTTGAATTGCCGATCTCTAAGCAAGCATAAAAGAAAAATCTATGATCTTTTATCTTCTACCTGATGCCTTGTTTTTTACAGAAACATAGCTGCATGACAATTCTGGTCCTGACATCGCGGAAGCTCTTCCTTCGAAATTATGCGATTATCAGAGGGACAGACTGAATAAAATCAGGGGGGGGGGATTGCAATCAAATTTAAAAACTCATTGCAGTGTACGCCAAAACTAATCTCCTTGAGCACTTCTGAGACTGCTCTTTTTAAACTTACTTTGCTTCCAAACGTTACTCTTACTGGTCTCTTAGTTTACCGGCCGCCTGGTCCTTTACTGTCATGGGTAACACAATTTTCTGACATTATAGCATCAATTTTGGTAAACTCCAGTAATTTTTCTATCTTGGGTGACCTCAATATTCACATTGAAGATCCTAAGAATAATATAGGCAAAAATCTCATCGATGATCTTGCGGCAATGAACATAATGATGTGGAATGCGGGTCCCACCCACAACGGTGGCCACTTATTGGACCCAATTTTGTCCAACCTCCCACATATACATTGTTTTCCCGCTTTGCCTCTACACTGGTCAGATCATTTCCTATCTAAATTTAGTCTGGTCGCTCATGTTGCCTTTACTCCTTTTAATAGGACAATAAGGACTTGTTAAAGAGAATGGAAAAAGCTTGATATGAATCACTTAAAGTATGCCCTGGATTCCCAACCACCGTGCGATGTCCGAGATTCGGACGACATGGAGACAGAGTCACTCAAGTTAAACATGTGGCTTACGGAGGCGATTGATACTTGTCTTCCCCTGTCACATAAAAAAGTTAATGTCCACAAATCCCCTGCGCTGTGGTTTAATGATTCATTAAAAGCGGAGAAATCCAAATGCAAAAGGTTGGAACGCATTTGGAGGAAAGACTATTCCTCAGAAGCAGGGCTCACTTACAGCAATTAACTAAAGGAATATCATAAGGCCTGTACGACAACTAGAGCTGGCTATGTTGCCAGGACCATTTCTGAGGCAACAAACAAATCTAAAATACTGTTTCACTTAGTTAAAGATCTTGCGGGCTCCCAAACGATTGCCAGACCACCGCCTCTGAGAAGTGACTAGTGTGATGAACTTGCCCGGTTCTTCACTAAGAAGATTGATACTATTTATTTGGACATATCAAATCAGCATCGGGCGCCCGTTGCCAATAATATCGATCTGGGCACCGCCTCCCAACCGAATATGTGTTGTTATTCCGCAAACAATAATGCCGCATACCATGACTCTGCATTTATCACAACGCATGAGCCATTAGTCCACAGTACCATCACTCCGCAATCTATTACCCCGCATATAACTTTACCACGCATGCCTTTACAGCGCAAAGGCATGTGTGGTGAAGTTATAAACTTAGCAAATGTCCTTACCATATCTATATATATGCCAGTAGGTAGTTATAGTTAGGAATTTTTTCAATGTTAAATCTCAAAATTCTATTTGGAATAACTTTGGCGCCGGTGGACGAATCTGCCTGAAAATTTCCTCAAAATGGCCTCACGGCGCCCTGGTCCTTCCCTGAAAGTTTGGGGGGGATTTGTGAAGCGGGGGCCGAGATAAAAGGGGGGTCAACCTCACTTTTAGCCCGAACGGCTGAATGGATTTCCACCAAACTTGGCAAAATTGTAGGGACTGGTAGCCCGATGTGCCTTTGCTATGTCTCAAGATATGTGCTTCAGTGGATTTTGAGTAATTTAGGTTCAAAAAAATATATATATATCTATGACAGCGCCCCGGTACGCGCTCCGGGGAGCGCTCCGGGCGCGCCACGCGACTTGCGCGCAGAAAGCTGATTGGTTCTTGGGTGTCTGTAAACATTCTAAACAGTCCGGAGCGGACGCCATCTTGTGCCTCGGTAGGATCGAGACACAAGAGGTGGCCAAAACAAAGGGGGAAATGACCATAAGGGGGCAGGGTAGACCCCCCCCTGATCCCCTAGGTTTGATGTGGGGGCTATAAAAAGGCCTCGCGGGGCAAAAAAAAATGTATATTTTTTTTTGATTTGCGCAGTGGGAGCGCCCGGTACGCGCACCGGGGAGCGCACCGGGAAGGGCACAACAGAGAAAAAAGAATGCCAGAGTTTAAACATTTTTGGCAATATTTTATAAATGGGAGGTAGTTCTGAAAATAACTTTTTCAAATTCTTTTTGTTGTTTTATATTTTTTTTTATTATTTTTCTGAACATTTTTTTATTTTTTTGTGTTTTTGAACAATTTTATATTTTTGGTTTTTTTTTTAAGGGAACAAACAAAAAACAGGGAAATGGAAATAGCTCAACAGGAGAAAAAAAAAGAAAACAATTACTGTTTTCTTTCCTTGCTGCATTTGTGGTTGTCTATAGCATTATTTATTAAGGTGACGCTAAGTTCACCATAGCATAAAGTTTTGCCACAGAAAATGCAAAGAAATTTTACCTTGCCAAATTTTGGCTGAATATTTGGCACCATTTGCCGTTCTTCAGGACCAGAAAGTGAGGGTACTGAAGAGGAAGTGCTGGCCACAGGGGGTGGGTTGGTACGAAGTTCCTGGACTTCAGCCTGAGCTCAATTATTGGGATGCCACCTCTCCATGTGGCGGATCATGGTATAATTACCAAAAGAATATTTCTTTGAGGGATTGCCCCTGGAGAGAACTTTGTCACAAATGAGACAGGTGACTTTGGGGGCGTTCACCTTTTTTTGGTCATCTGGAAAAGAAAAAAATTGCCAAATGAAGTGCACTTTAACGTGCCTTTGTCTGGGTTCTTCTGGGAGGAAGCGCCTTCGTTGTTGATCCTCCTCCTCTTCTTCCTCCTCTTCTTCTTGTCCTCCAAGAAACTGTGGTGGTGGACCTTCTTTTCTTGGTGGTGGGGGTGCTGGTGGGGGTGCACCAGCTGCAGCAACAAGTGAAGCCATTGTTTCCTCCAAAATAGCTCTTGCTCTCTCAATGAAGAAAGTAAGAATGAGGAAAAAAGGAGGGGGCTTTCATTATTTGGAGAAAAAAATGATGAGAACCAATGAAAAGTGTTATTTTCAAGTCACATGACCCGCTGCGCTTACGTTACGCGCTCCGGCGCGCTTACGTTACGCGCTCCGGGCCGCGCCGCGGAGCGCTTCCGGGTGCGTTAACGCAGCGCGTCATAAGACGCATCACGCAGCTACGCGATACGTCACGCTTACGCGACGCGTCACAATGTTGTTTTCGATCGCGACATTGGCGCTAACGGGACGCTTCCCGGTTCGCGCACCGGGGTGCTTCAAAATACTACGCTTTCCGGGGCGCTCACCGGGGCGCGCACCGGGAGCGCTCCAAGACAAAAAAAAAATATACAAAAAAAAAAAATTGAAAAATTGTAAGGACTGGTAGCCCGATGTGCGTTTGCTATGTCTCAAGATATATGCTCCAGTTGTTTTTAAGAAAATTTACTTTAAAAAAATATATATTGGCCTACTTTGGGCTTTATATATGTTAGAGCCCAAATGTAGCCCAAATGTAGCCCAATGTAGCCCAATGTAGCCCAAAGATGGCCACTAGAGACAAATAAATGCAAATGTAGCCCAAATATCAGCCTGATGTAGCGCAAGTATAGCCCAATGATAGTATGTACCAGAGTGTTCTAAAGAACAACTAGAGCGCTAACAGTCTTACTTATAAAGTGAGACTTTTAGTTAGGAATTAGCATTAAAAAAACCTTTGAAATTCACTGAAAAAACCATAGGTTTCACACTAGTTATAGTTAGGAATTAGCATTTAAAAAACCTATTAAAATCACTGAAAAAAACATAGGTTTCACTCCAGTTATAGCTTACTGGAAATTTTACTGACATAAAACCATTGAAACTCCCACGTTATAGTTAGTTGAACTCACTATAACTTGCGCGTGGAATGCACTGCTGATGACATCACATATTACATCACTCATGACATGGCCTTGCATTCAGCCACGGTTTGCGGATTTCCGTATAACATGTATCCATTGTGGTAAGACCATCTCATATGGTGAACTGAGCATAAAGCTTATCGTCCTTGCTGGGGACAACCACAAATGCCCTAAAAAAAACAAATTTTTTCTTATTTTTTTTTTGCTCCAGTTGAGCCATTTTCAATTCCCTGTTTTTTCGTTTCTCCCCATAAAAATAACAAAAAAAATATAAAATAGTTCATAAAAGCCAAAAAAGAACAAAATGTTCAAAAACACAAAAAAATATAAAACAACAAAAAGAAGAAAAAAAACAGTTCTTTTTAGAACTACCTCCAATTTATAAAAAAAGGCTACATTCTTCTTTCCCCATGGGCCGCTCCCCGGTCCACTCCCCGGTGCGCGTACCGGGCGCTCCCCCAGCGCAAATCAAAAAAAAATTATTTTGCACCGCAGGGCCCTTTTATAGCCCCCACATCAAACCTAGGTGGTCAGGGGGGGTCTACCCTGCCCCCTTATGGTCATTTCCCCCTTTTTTTTCCACCTCTTGTGTCTCTATCCTGCCGAGACACAAGATGGCGGCCGGTCCGGACTGTTTCAAATGTTTACAGACACCCGAGAGCCAATCAGCTTTCCGTGCGCACCTCGCGTGTAGCGCACGCTGCGCTCCCCGGTGCGCGTACCGGGGCGCTGCCATAGATATATATATTTTTTTTTAACCTAAATTACTCAAAATCCACTGGAGCACATATCTTGAGACATAGCAAAGGCACATCGGGCTACCAGTCCCTACAATTTTGCCAAGTTTGGTGGAAATCCATTCAGCCGTTCGGGCTAAAAGTGAGTTCGACCGCCCTATGGAAATTAACATGGAGAAAACCCGTTTGGGACCCCCCTTTTATCTCGGCTCCCGCTTGACGAATCCCCCCCAAACTTTCAAGAAAGGACCGGATCACCGCGAGGCACATTTGAGGAAATTTTCAGGCAGATTCGTTAACCGGCGCCAAAGTTATTCACAATAGAATTTTGAGATTTTGCATTGAAAAAAATCCTAACTATAACTACCTACTGGCGACTGCCAGTAGGTAATATATATATATATATATATATATATATATATATATTCATCACAAAGTGCACCGAAGCATTCAGGAAGCACCCAACATCGCTCTGCCATCCGGCTATGCACTGCAGCCTGCCGTCATGTTTCACCTCATTAATCAATTGCCGACGCGTTTTGAGGTGTTGCCACCCCCTCTTCATGGGCTGCATGAATAAAATCTCGAGGCTCGCATCATTTTTTCAGTTGGCTCTTTTATTTGTTACAGGCCCCCCAGTGGGCGTGTGTTGCAAGGTTTATTCACCGATGATTGCTGGGACCTGTAGTCCATGATGCCGAGAAACATTTACTTTAAGTAAGTTCCAGTCTTTTATTCACTGTGTTGCCTTTCGTTAAATACCTATAGTAGGCAGTGTCACAATTTGGCAGGTTCGTTGAGCAGTGAGCGGTGTGCCGGTTTCCATCTCATCCAGTTTGTGATTACCGGCTCTAATCCTGCAGGAGAGGTCTGTTCTTCTCCTACCGGCGATGGTGCTTTCCTCACGGCCGGGCTGCCGTGCGTAATATTCATCACAAAGTGCACCGAAGCATTCAGGAAGCACACAACATCGCTCTGCCATCCGGCTATGCACTGCAGCCTGCCGTCATGTTTCACCTCATTAATCAATTGCCGACGCGTTTCGAGGTGTTGCCACCCCCTCTTCATGGGCACACATTTAATAATGCATATGTATATAAATATATATATATTTTTATTTATATTTTTTACCAATCTTTATATATACATATATATATATATATATATATATATATATATATATATATATATATATATTCACTGAAAAAACCATAGGTTATAGTCGATATATAGTTAGGAATTTGCATTTACAAAACCTTGAAAATTCAATGAAAAAACCATTGGTTTTAGGCCATATATAGTTAGGGATTTGCATTTACAAAACCTTATTTTACTCGCATAAAACCATTGAAATTCCATATATAGTTAGATGCGCTAACTATATATCGCGCACCCGCAATCCACTGCTGATGATGTCACATATTACATCATTCATGACATGGTCAGTGACATCACTGATGACATCACTGATGACAACTCAAATGACATCACTGATGACAACATCCAGTGACTGGAAGTTTCTGTAAAGTTAAAATATGTCTTACATATTGAAGAATGAGTGGATGTATAAATGTCTGGATGAAGGATTTAGTAGGTGCATGACTGACTGTATGAGGGAGTGATTAAATGTGTCTCACTGAGTGCATGGGTTAGTGATTAAACTGTATTAATTTGTGTATCATTATATCTGTTGTTCTGTAAACTGCTGCATGTGTTGATCAGTAGCTATATAAATAACTATATGGGTTATTGATTGGTTGCTCAAGTATTTGTATGGGAGACTGAGTATGTGTGTGGGTGGCTGGGAGGTGTGTGACTCTGTGCATAGATGTGTGAGCAGTTGATTCACTAGATGTATGGTTTCAAAAGTGCATGTGGAAACAGCTGTATGGGCGGTTGACTGTGTGCATGAGTGTATTGGTGAGTGATTGGATATCTCAGTGCTACATGTCAAAGTAAGTACATATGTAAAACACAGTACATGTGAGAGTTAACATATATAAATAACTGTGCATAACAGCCAGTGAATGTGTGAGTGGCTGTATGGATCATTGTGAACATGTATCAAGGATTGTATAAGAGAGTAAATATGTATTAGAATATGTTTCAATAAGTAAGGTGTGTATAACTGTATAGTTGAGGAATTGGAGGTGTGTTTGATTCTTTGCATGACTGTCTAGGTGTATGAGTAACTCCATGGATGAGTGACAGTCTGTGAGTGTCTGTTTTCACTGAGTGTATCTAAGGATATATCAGAGTCTGTAGAGGTTCATCGTATTAACACATGAATGATGTCATCTGTGATGTTGTCAGTGATGTCATTTGAGTTGTCATCAGTGATGTCATCAGTGATGTCATCAGTGATGTCATCAGTGATGTCACTGACCATGTCATGAATGATGTAATATGTGACATCATCAGCAGTGGATTGCGGGTGCGCGATATATAGTTAGCGCATCTAACTATATATGGAATTTCAATGGTTTTATGCGAGTAAAATAAGGTTTTGTAAATGCAAATCCCTAACTATATATGGCCTAAAACCAATGGTTTTTTCATTGAATTTTCAAGGTTTTGTAAATGCAAATTCCTAACTATATATCGACTATAACCTATGGTTTTTTCAGTGAATTTCAATGGTTTTTTAATAGCAAATATGAAAAGCTTTAAAATGTCAAGTACGTGATAGATAAAAACATTTTCGTATTTATGCACGCTGATGTGCTTTGAACGCTGCACCCCCCCCTCCCCTCTTTTCTCTTAGTAGTACTCTCTCTTTGCAGATAGTGAACGGTAGTTAACGCAGACCTTTACCCCTGTTGTAATCCGTCGTACCTGCTTGTCTCTCCATTTGATTGATTGTTATCCAAGCATTTACTGTTTTACAATTGATTCTCTTTGGTTCATTATCTATTTACAAACAAGCACAAAGTCGCAATACTCTGTTTAGTCTTTGCAGATAGTGAAAAATCGTGTAAAAAAATAAAAGTAATCGAGCAAAATCAGTAGGCCACTAATTGGATCTCTTTTTGACCTCGCTAAAATAGAAATATTAGGAACAACCCTTCATGAGAAATACGAAAATAGTGAGATGAACTTAGCTCCACACCATGAGGGCTGCAAGACAGCTCGACTCCGTCACCCACCCCGCCCAAAATAACGACAAACCCTATGCAAATATTAAAAATATAGACAACACACCAGCAAAGAAACAGGGTAAAACATTTTATTAAATAACTATTTACATAACTATTTTATACTTTTTATTGCCCGATCCGGCTAGCTCAATCGATCGAGCATGAAACTCATGCACTCTGATAGCAAGCGTTGCTACTGATGCTATGCAGACCAAAACTGGTTTTCAGTTTGTACATTTTTCTAGATTTTTCAATCCAAGGTTGGTTGACTTTGTAGAACGATGGCTTCAGATTTACAACATACGGTGTGGTGGCGCGGACTGGGAGGGGGCGCTTCGCTCCTGCCCCCTCCCCAAGTAAGATTTTCATACGTGAAAGTACGTTAATGGTTTTGGTCCCTGAGTTGCTTCAATGTCACTGCCATTCTCAAATGGCATAAGTTCTGGATGTTGGGTGCCATAGTTCAGAGTTCTGAGCAGCGCTTGTAACACTGTCTGAAGCTTATTTCCACCTACTGCAGCTTCACTATTCTCAAAGTAAGTGAGTGTCGTTTGTGGACCTGACTGCATTAGAAAACAATGTCATATGAAACCTTCCTAAACAGCTTGACGGAGGCCCCCGAGGGGCGGTGTGATGGCCATGGACTCGGAGAAGACACTTGGCTCCGACCCCCTCCCCAAGTCTTATAGCACCGGTGTAGTCTGAGATCGCCCCCGACATAGGCGGCCGGCTCTCGGGGTCCGGCGGAACTTTTTGCCTTTTGATGACTCTTCTATTCTGGACCTTGTCCCACAATCCGTTTGACCTGAAGACACGCTGTAGTGGGGCGCCCCTTTACCGTTTCAGTTGCCATTCCGCCCGCTTTTGCTACACTGTGCCTCTTCCGCCATTCAGCTGTTTACCGCCCACTCTTGCGACTACAGCGTCTCGCTCACCATGTAGTTGAGTTGCTCCCGCTCTTGCGGTGCAGCGATAGGCGGCTGCCACAGGACTCTCAAAATGGCGGCCGGCTCTTCGGATTTGGGCCTGGTCCACTAAAATGGCCCTGGGACTCCTTGGAACTCGGACGCTTCCCTGATAGGGCTTGGGTCCCATTCTCGAAAACGTCCCCTCAGCCGTGAAGATTCTACAAAAGTCTTGGGGGCCCCCGACTCCCGCAGGCTTCTGGTGGGGAGCGGCTGCCATGTCTGCTCGTGAAATGGCCACGACGGAGCTACGAGATGGTAGTGCTCTCATGCTGACGCCAGCTTTAGTCTGAAACATCCAGAAACACTGTAGACTACCAATTCGATCAGTTCCGGTAGCGCCCCAACATGACCCGGAAGAGAAGAACTTGCCCTCCCCTCTTTGACTGATGGTTCTTGTTGCCTGTCCCCTCTGTTGTCATTTAACAGAACTTTTTGGACTGCTGAAAGGGGTTGTGTTCCGAACGCTGGTTGGTGGAGACATTTTGACTATATTCTTGACCTACGTTGTCGCGTAATGCGTTATATGACACGCCGCGTTAGCGCACCCGGAAGTGATCCGAGGCGCGGCGCGCAGCGCGTAACGTAAGCATAACAGGTCATGTGACTTGTTAATAAAACTTTTCATTGGTTCATTTTACTTTTGTTATTTTAATGATGAAAAGCTTGGTCATATGACCTAAAAATTACGCTTTTTATTGTTTTCGAACATTATTTTTTTTTAAACATATGTTATAATATTCCAGGCTAATGTACTTTCCCGGAAAATTTACAACTGTCCTGCAAGTAAAATATATTCCTTTTTCGAGAAAAAGGGCGTTTCTTCGTTCCATGACGGAGCCGTTGAGTAAAAGAGACTCGGCCTGCTGTCTTAGTCGCCGATACGCCTGATTATCAGATTCTTATCGATCACTTTATGTTGCAGAAATAAAAAAAAAAAACTGCCCTTGACCATTTATCTTTACTGCGTTCCTACATATTATACCTTTTATCCGTCATGTAATTGGACTGCTTTATTTCACTTGCCTTTTACTGATTCGAAAACAGTGACTAAAAGTAAAAACTTTACCAATGTAAATACTACTACCGTGTTTTGTTTTAAAAACCTTTATTGTGAAAATGTCAGTATACAAATACGGGCCTATAACCACGTGGGCCGGCCACGGAGCAAACTGAAATCGTATATGATGAGGAGACATTTACACTGTAGAGGAACGTAACGAGCGGGCCATTAGGTTGGAAGAACTAAGGTGTCTAACAGTTGCGGAATCGGTGGACGTACATTTTGTAATTAAAATAAGACAGGGCCACTTACAATAAAATTTTCTAGATATACATTTGCGGGCAAGGAGTTACGAGTCCCATTTATACCGGCGCCATTTTGGGCGAGCCCGGGCAGGTCCAAGATATAGTCAAAATGTCTCCACCAACCATCGGCCAGACCAGAACCCCTTTCGGCCCTGTATGCTACAAGATGGTGTCTTCCATTCAGAAAATATTGTTGGCAGCATTTTGAAAGGAAACAGAAACAGCCGTTCTCCTAGTGAGTTTCACATTGTTACATTTAGGAAGAATGTTGAAGAGTAGTATGTGGAAAATCTGAAGCCATTTTTCTACAAACTCTCAATCAGCCTTGGATGGAAAAAAAAATCCTGAAGAATGTACAAACTGAAAACCAATTTTTGTCTGTATAGCATCAACAGCAACGCTTGAGTCAGCTTTGTGTCAAGCCGCCATTTTCATTCAATCAATAGCGTCCCCCTGCAAACATTCAGGGACCTGGTCGTGTCTTCAGATGAAACGGATTGTAGGAAAAGAAACAGAAAGGAAAAGGAAAAAAGTTCCGCCGGACCTCGGGAGCCGGCCGCCTATGTCATGTGCGACCTTTGGCCACACCAGGGCAATAGTGAAGCTGCAGCAGGTGCAAATAAGCTTCAGACAGTCTTACAAGCACTGCTCAGAACTCTCAACTGAGGCACTCAACATCCAGGACTTGCCATTCGGATCTTGGCGCCTTGTGCTGGTTCCGACCTATTCACACATCGGTCCACTACTGACATCACCTCATAAGCCAACGGGGCACCCCACGCCGACTTTCGGCACAGCATTGTAGGATGGCCACACCAGTGCGGCAACTTGCTGGACACAACCTCGGTGCCATCCGGATCTCGGCGCGTTCGAGTCACTGTACCGCAAAACTGACCGGAACTCAGCTGGACACGCCGTCTTTCGGCGCAGCATTGTAGGATGGCCACACCAGTGCGGCAACTTGCTGGACACCACCTCGGTGCCATCCGGATCTCGGCGCGTTCGATTCACTGTACCGCAAGAGTGACCGCAACTCAGCTGGACACGCCGTCTTTCGGCGCAGCATTGTAGGATGGCCACACCAGTGCGGCAACTTGCTGGATACCACCTCGGTGCCATCCGGATCTCGGCGCGTTCGATTCACTGTACCGCAAGAGTGACCGCAACTCAGCTGGACACGCCGTCTTTCGGCGCAGCATTGTAGGATGGCCACACCAGTGCGGCAATTTGCTGGACACCACCTCGGTGCCATCCGGATCTCGACGCGTTGTGCTGCCTTCGGCCTATTCGCACATCGGTCCGCTACTGACGCCGCCTCACGTGCCAACGGATTTTCTACGCTTTTTGTAGCCCTATGCCGCATAACAGGTCATGTGACTTGTTTATAAAACTTTTCATTGGTTCATTTTACTTTTGGTTTCCTAAAGATGGAAGGCTTGGTCATATGACCTTAAAATAACACTTTTCATTGGTTTAGAACATTTTTTTTTCCCAAACGATGAAAGCCCCACCTTGTTTCTGGATCATTCAGACTGAAGCTGGCGTCAGCATGAGAGCACCACCATCTCGTGGCTCCGTCGTGGTCATTCCGCGAGCAATCATGGCAGCCGCTCCCCACCGGAAGTCTGCGGGAGTCGGGGGCCCCCAAGACTTTTGTAGAATCTTCACGGCTGAGGGGACGCTTTTCGAGAATGGAGCCCAAGCCCTAGCAGGCAAGCGTCCGAGTTCCAAGGTGTCCCAGGGCCATTTCAGTGGACCAGGCCCAAAACCGAAGAGCCGTCCGCCATTTTAAGAGTCATGTGGCAGCCGCCTATCGCTGCACTGCAAGAGTGGGAACAACTCAACAACATGGTGAGCGAGACGCTGTAGCCGCAAGAGCGGGCGCAACTCAGCTGGATGGCCGCCACCTGGGGAGGCCCGTTCACGCCGCCTCCCCCACGCCCCCCCCCCCCCCCGGGCCGCCCCACGCCAATTTTCGGAGCAGCATTGTAGGATACCAAAACCAGTGCGGCAGTTTACTGGACATCACCTGGGTGCCATCAACATCTCAGCGCGTTCTGCTGCCTTGGGACTATTCGCACAACAGACCGCTACTGACGAGGCCTCCCCCCGCACCACCCGGGATGCCCCACGCCAATTTTCGGAGCAGCATTGTAGGATCCCAAAACCAGTGCGGCACCCAGGCGACATCACCTGGGTGCCGTCCAGAACTCTGCACGTTGTGCTGCCTTGGGACTATTCGCACAAAAGACAGCTTCTGACCATTGTTGCTTTTTTGGGTGAAAAATGTTTAAATGTTTTTACAGTTTTTGTTCCGTTCATTATATTTAAAAGTTAATAAAGTTTTATAATGTTACTTTGTTGGAGTGTTATAAATTTTTTTTAAAACGGGTGAATGGGGCCTTGAATCGGGTTATTGTCATGTGTGGGCTTTGCAAGTGTACTGCTACAGGATCGGACATTTCAAACTCAAATGCACGTTCTTTTTCTTACCTTTCCGAAGCATGGAGCGCAATAGCAGGCAGAGAAAGGGTGATGCACGTGTTGAACACTACCTGACCTGGCAAGTTGCTGGCAGTGCCCCCCCGCCCGCTCCTGAAAGAGGGCACACACACACCGCCGCCCCGAGTACTTCACAAATCTTTAAAAGACCATGCGCTTGTTCATGAGGCTTAAATGGTTTATCACCTCTTCTAGAACACCTGCATCGACCCTCTGACGTTTCCTGGAAAAATTACCACGTAACACAATACCAAGCCCTGTCAGCTGAAACCCCCGAGAAATCGTGGGGCATATTATCAAGGGGGTTTATCTCCGCTTTTTTGGCTTTAAAAGCCATGAAAGCGGAGATAAAATTATCTCCCTATTACCAAGCTGTCGCTAACACCAGTTAGTGACAGCTAAAAGGAGATAGCGACCATCTTGGGCCCCGCTTTGCATGTCAGTGATACTTATCACTAATGACATGCAAAGTGGGCGTGCCAAGATGTTAGCGACTGGAAACAGTCCCTAACATCGCTATCTCCTATTACCAACTTTTGGAGATATTCGCGCTAAACGCGAATATCTCCAAAAGCTAACACCTGCCCTGAGCAGTTCTTAGCCATGTTATCCAATGGGAGGTGGATAACATGGCTAAGAGCATTTGCTCGATAATACATGAATATCGCTGACTTTTCTGCGATAATAGCAAGGTTTATCTGCGATAAAAATCGCCGATGTGCGGCGAAAATTTTTGTCTCTAAACAAGTTAGAGACAAAAATTATCGCTAGTTGTTCGTAATATGCCCCCGGGTTTTTGCTTGCAGAAATCGGGAGGCGGGAGACTAGCACTGAAATCAGTAGTCTCACGCCTGAATCGGGAGGGTTGGCATGTCTGGATTCTCTTTAGCTGGGGCCATAAACTACATCCGCAGGGGTAGGTGATAGCCTGGGACCAGCCTGGCATCTAAAATGGCTGCCGTGCACGACAAAATTGTGGCATTGGAAAAAAGGCAAGATGGCGCAGACAATGTTTATCAATAAGGATTCATTTATAACAAAATATTTTATCGCAGTGACAAATTGGCGGTCCACATTTCCTGATTTCCATCGAATCGAACGTTAACAGACGTCACGCAGCAAAAAAAATAAAAAGCTCACGCACAGCCGCTGGAAAAGATGTATCAACATATATGAGCCTCCTCAGCCACCCTCATGAAACATAGGGGATTAGGATACGTCTCCCGCACCCCCTTATACCTAGTAATTTAATTAAAACGAAGCACAAAATGGCGAATTCCCGTTTCGCTACCAGTTTGCGGCCCAGTTCGCGGCCCGTGAAGCGCTTCTACCGTGAAAAATCCTTTTTTTTTTATTTTCCCCACGGGACCCTTTAATAACCCCAACAACATTCCTAGGAGGTCAAGAGGGGTATACCTTGCCCCCTTTCATTAAATTCCCCCTTCGTTTTTCACCTCTTCTTCTCTCTCGATCCTACCGAGAGATAAGATGGCGGCCGCTCCGGACTGTCACGCAGCAAAAAAAAAAAAAGCTCACACACAGCCGCTGGAAGAGATGTATCAACATATATGAGCCTCCTCAGCCACCCTCATGAAACATAGGGGATTAGGATACGTCTCCCGCACCCCCTTGTACCTAGTAATTTAATTAAAACGAAGCACAAAATGGCGAATTCCCGTTTCGCTACCAGTTTGCGGCCCAGTTCGCGGCCCGTGAAGCGCTTCTACCGTGAAAAATCATTTTTTTTTTATTTTCCCCACGGGACCCTTTAATAACCCCAACAACATTCCTAGGGGGTCAAGAGGGGTATACCTTGCCCCCTTTCAATAAATTCCCCCTTCGTTTTTCACCTCTTCTTCTCTCTCGATCCTACCGAGAGATAAGATGGCGGCCGCTCCGGACTGTTTAGAATGTTGACAGACACCGGAGAGCCAATCAGCTTTCTGCGCGCAAAGTTCCGTTTCGCGAAAAGTAAGCGGACCGGAGCGCAGCCCGGAGCGCTGTTACAGATATATATCTTGTTTTGAACGTTAATTTCTCAAAAACTACTGGAGCACATATATTGAGACCTAGCAAATGCACATCGGGCTAACAGTCCCTACAATTTTGCCAAGTTTCGTGCAAATCCATTCAGCCGTTCGAGCTAAAAGTGAGTCCAACCGCCCTATGGAAAACTCAATGTTAAAAACACGTTTTGGGACCCCCCTTTTTTCTCGGCCCCCGCTTGACGAACCCCCCCCAAATTTTCAGGGGCTGCTCAGAAACAAAATGTGCCATTTTCCTGAAAATTTCAGCCGATTCTGTTTTCAAACGCCAAAGTTATTAGACATAGAATTTTCAAAAATCCCATAGGGAATTAATCCTAACTATATATACCTACTGGCGATAGCCAGTAGGTAATATATATATATATATATATATATATATTTATATATATATATGTATATATAAAGATTATATATATAATATATATAAATATACATTTTGTAATTACTGTTTCCACCCTAAAAACTAATCCCACCCTAGTCCCTTAAAATACCACAGCACCCCAAAATACTAACCCACCATTACGCCTTAAAATTCCTCAGCACCCTTAAACACTAACCCATCCTGACCCTAGAAATACCCCTGTACCCAAAAACCTAGCCCTGAACCCTACAAATACCCCTGTACCCCAAAACCCAAACCTACCCCTTAACCCTAAAAATACCCCTGTACCCCAAAACCCAAAACTATATCTGAACCCTAAAAATACCCCTGTACCCCAAAACCCAAACCTACCCCTAAACCCTAAATTACCCCTGCACCCCAAAACCTAAACCTAGCCCGAACCCTTAAAATACCCCTCCACCCCAAACCTACCCTGCACCCTAAAATACCCCTGAACCCCCATCCTAGCCCTGAACCCTAAAATACCCCTGTACCCCAAAACCCAAACCTACCCCTAAACCCTAAAAATACCCCTGTACCCCCAACCTACCCCCTGTACCCTAAACCTATCCCTGAACCCTAAATTACCCCTGTAAACCTGAACTCTGAAAATACCCTTGTATCCCTGAACCCTAAATTACCCCTGTACCCCTGAACCCTAAAAATACACTTGTACCCCAAAACCCAAACCTACCCCTGAACCCTAAAAATACCCCTGCACCCCAAAACCCAAACCTACCCCTGAACCCTAAAATACCCCTGTACCCAAAAACCCAAACCTATCGCTAAACCCTAAAAATACCCCAGTACCGCAAAACCCAAACCTATCCCTAAACCCTAAAAATAGCCCTGTACCTCGAAACCCAAACCTAGCCCTGAACCCTAAAAATATCCCTGTACCCCAAAACCCAAACCTACCCAGAAACCCTAAATTACCCCTGTACCCCAAAACCCAAAACCTAGCCCTGAACCCTAAAATACCCCTGTACCCTAAAAATACCCCTGAATCCCATAACCCAAAACCCACCCTGAACCCTAATAAAAACCCCTACACCCCAAAACTTAAACGCACCCCCTTAGCCCTAAAAATAACCAAGCACCCCCAAAACCAACCCTATAATCTAAAAATAACATACACTAAAAATACACCGTGCACCCCATAAACCAAACCAACCCTTAAAATACCCCATAACCCCTAAAACATATTCCCCAACACCCCCAAACTAAAACCATATACTTATCTTAAACTTAAATATTAAAAACATATACTTTTACCATTCATGCTTTTACAACGAATTTCGTTGTAAAAGCATGCGTGGTAAAAGCATATAAAATGTAATGGTATGCGTTTTAAAAGTATTGCGGAGTAATGGTACTTGCGTTGTAATGGTATGAGGAGTGAATGTATGCGGAGTGAAAATTGCGGAGTGAAGTTGTTTTACCCCCCAACCATGTATGACTTATGAGCCCCTTAATTCCTGGCCTGAGATTAATGTGCAAGGCCTGAAAGATATCTTAGGCAAACTAAAATCTGGATCACCAGCTGATCCACTCCCAATCTCTGTACTCAAACTTTTGGACATCCCTCAGCTCTCTGAGATCTGTAGAGCTCTCAATCGGTCGCTACAAAATGCCAATGTTCCAGCCATGTGGAAACATGCTATGGTAACTCCACTGCTGAAAAAATCATTGGCTGATCTGAAGATTCTTGCCAATTTCCGACCCATATCCCTTTTGCCTGCTTTCTCAAACATTTTGGAGCGACATGTTCACTACTACCTCGCCCAGTTTACGGAGGCGAATGCTATACTTCACCCTTCACAATCAGGCTTCCGCCCAGGTTTCTCCACTGAGACAACATTGTTGGGCGTCACAGAGAATCTACACCACATGCTGGACAGAGGTGGCACAGCTGCGCTGATACCTCTTGATCTCAGCGCAGCATTTGACACCATTTCCCACACCATACTATTAGTCCCTCTCTGCAATGGGCATCTGTGGTCTAGCCCTGGACTGGATTGCATCCTTTTTAACTCAGCGAACATTCCAAATCTTCACCAATACGGCCTCCTCTAATACTCATGTTTCTCCGTATGGAGTACCTCAGGGCTCGGTACTCAGCCCTTTGCTTTTCAACTTATATGTAACACTACTCGCACAGATTTCCGAACGGGAAGGTCTGACTATGTTCACTTATGCAGACGACTCTCAAATTACTTTTTCACTGTCAAATTCAGATCAAGCATCTACTTCCCTCCTTCAATCCGGTTTAAGGAAAATTGCCAAATGAATGAGTGATAATTTGCTCAAATTGAATGGTGGAAAAACGGAAGTCCTTATATTGGGTCCCAAGCAGGACCCCTGGAGTCCCAGACACTGCCCATTAGAAATGGGAGCCCTCCCCATTCCATCTGACCAGGTGCGTAATTTGGGGGTAACCATTGACAAAGGCCTAACTATGCAGCCCCAGGTTAGGAAGTTAACTGCCTTATGCTTTACCATCTTGCGTTGGCTAAAGAAAATCATTTGGATGCTGCCAGAAGACACACAGAAGTCAGTAATTAATGCCCTGATTACCTCATGGTTATATTATAGCAATGTTCTCTACCTAGGGACATCACAGGCGGTCATTAGACGCCTTCAGCTTGTCCAAAATGCTGCTGCGAGGCTGTTATGTAAATGTCATAGAACGGAACACATGTCAGGAGATCTCCGTGCATTAAATTGGCTGAGGGTCGAGAGTAGAGTTAAGTTTAAAACTCTCAGCTATACGCACAAAATAAAAAGGGGTAGTGCCCCGAGATACCTACAATCTTTGGCGCATATGTATACTCCTGCTCGTTGTTTGCGTTCCTCATCTCATGGCCTTTTTAGTCTGCCTAAGATCCGACTTTCCAGAATGGGAGGCAGGTCTTATTCGTTATTGGGCCCTAAGCTGTGGAATTCTCTCCCTTTGACTATCCGAATGGAACCAAGCTATGTTCCCTTTTGCATAGCCATCAAGACCTGGTTGTTTGATCAATAATCCCCCCTGTTTTTGCATGATAGTAATTTTTTAATTTCCGAGCTCTCTGTCTCGTTAGCGCCGGGAAACCCTTTTGGGTAGCTGTCGCTCTCTATAAGCTCAATAAATAAATAAATAAATACTCCACTCTATAACACTTTCCAACACTCTACAACATACCAGTTCACTCCATTCCACTGTATAACACACCACACCACACCACTCACCAAAGCTTTAATTCACTATATGCTGTGCCAGTCCAGTCCAGTCTACTTTACTCTAAAACACATTGCTCCACTCTACTCCACTCTACTCTATGCCACCCCACTGGACTCCACTCTACTCTAATCCAGTGCACAACACTTTACCCCACTCTATACCATTGTATGACACTCCACTCTACACCACTCTACTCAACCACACTCTATGCAACTCCACTCTACAAGACTCTACTACACTCTATATCACTATACCACCCTGCACTCTACTCTATGCCCCTATATTACACTGTACAACCCTTTACTCTACTCTGTGCCCCTATACTCCACTGACCAACACTTTCTAACACTCTATGACACACTACTCCAATGTACTATACAAGACACCACTCCATTTTAGGACAGTTTGCTACACTCTACACTATGCCTCTCCACTCTACGGCACTCCACACCACTCCACTATACAACATGTCACTCCACTCTTTGACACTTTACTCCACTGCATGCTACACCACACCACTCTACTCCAATCCACTTTACGACACTGCACTCTGCAACACTATGCTGTACAACACTCTCCTCCACTCTACTGTATGCCACTTCACTGTACGCCACTGCACTGTACAGTATTCCACTCTATGGAACTGCACTCTATTTTACGCCAAGCTACTCAACTCTAGGGCACTCCAGTCTATGCCACTCAACTGTACACCACTCCACCCTTCTCTACACAAGCTACTTCACTCTACACCACTCCACTGTACGCTATTCCATCCTGTGCCACTCCACTCTATGCCACTGTACTGTACACCACTCCACTTTACGACACTCTAGTCCACATCGCTCCACTCTACGCTCTACGCTCTACTGTATGCGACTCCAATTTGTGCCACTCTTCTAGATGTCGGTCAACTTTATGCAATTCCACTCTACCCAACTCCACTCTATGCCACTCGACTGTATGCTATTCCCCTCTATGCCACTGAACGCCACTTCACTGTTCGGTATTTAACTCTATGACACTCCACTGTATGCCATTCTAGTCTGCGCCACTCCACTCTATGCCACAGCACTGTATGCCATTCAACTCTATGCTATTGCACTCTATGCCTATCCACTGTATTCTAATGCAGTGTACACCACTCCATTTTATGCCACTTATTTCTATGACACTCACCACTCGACATGACACAATTCTACTCTATGTCCCTCCACTTTATGCCACTTTAATGTACACCACTCTGCACAACTGCAGTATTTGCTACTCCAATCTATGCTATTTTGTTCTATGCCATACCACTCTACGCCACTCTACGGCATTCCACTGTACAATATTTCACTCTATGCCACTCCAGTATTTGCCACTCCACTCTACTCCATTCCACTCTACGCCACTCAGCTCTGAGCCACTTCACTCCACACCACTCTGTTTTATGGCACTGCACTGTACACCACTCCACTGGGCGCCACTCCACTCTGTGCTATTCCACTGCATGCCAGCTCACTCTACGCCACTCTGCACCTCTCCACTGTACACTGTTCCACATTATGCCACTCCACTGTACACCATTCCACTCTACTATACTCCACAGTACAACACTACCTTGTATGACACTATCCTCCACTTTACTCTATAACACTCCACTTAACAATACTCCACTCTACAGCAAATTCAAATTCAAATATGCTTTATTCAGTTTACCACAATAAAAATATAAAAGCATCACAAAAAAATAGAGTGAATATAAGGACGCAAAGTTAATGATTAAAAAAGAATAAAACATACTAAACATTAAAACAGTCAGTCTACAGGATAATACTCTGTACCTGCTTACGTTACATCAATACATTTAATCTCCCATTGAGTTCCTGATTCGCAATGCAACCTTTACGAAACTGGCAACATAAAAGATTGGATCAGAAGAAAGCAGTTGTGTAATTTTTCAAGTTTCTAAAACCTTTATTGCATAAAGAATAGTACAATACATTCTCAAATAGCGCAATCTGCTCATCAGCAGCGTTTAAACTAATAGAAGAGCTTCGAATATAATCTCCCTTCCCCCTCCCAACTCCATCCCCCCTCTACCCTAAAACACCCCCCCCATCCTACCCTGCACACACAAGAGAGCAAAGTCCATCAGTTTGGCCGTGCATAAAATCAAAGTTCAGAAGTCCACTCGCCAAGCGAGAAAAAGTCTCTGGGTCCTCGGCCTTTAGTGCTGTATGATGATCTGCGGTATTTCCATCTTCCCTCCTTCCTCCGCTGCCTCTCCACATTCCCCCGCTCCCCCAGAGCCTCCCAATCACCCATCACATTTCAATCACTCCCCCTTCGCACTCCCCCGGTCTCTTCCTCACTGCTTCCCTGCCTCAGTAAGTAAGTTGTCAGGGGGCCCCATATGTCCCGTGGCCGTGACCTCATCGATAGTTGCTCTGCATACACATGTAGGTATTCCTGCCAAGTGGACATGTTGTGGAGCCAGTCCTTAAACTTAGGGGCTTTCCCCCTACCCCATCTGCAGGCCACCTGTCATCACGCCAGGAGAATACCTATGGCAAGGAACTGTTTGTGTGGTGTTTGTATGTCACCCGTCAATCACAACAGGGCACTTAGGGGAGTCAGTGTTAGCGGTTTGGCCACCATGCTAGTTAACCCCGTAAATACCTTCTCCCAGAAAGAGGCTACTCGGGGGCATCTCCAAGCTAAATGCATGAAATCTGCCTCCCCTTGACCACAGCGCAGGCATCTGTCATCTTCCCTAAGGTGAATCCTATGTAATCGCTCTGGGGTATGATAAAGCCGATGCAGAAACTTATAGTGTACTAACCGAAGTCTACAGCTACTGGCTTCCGTTTGAATACAGGCCGCTTCCCATTGATCATCCGTCAGGGGGCTGTCTAAATCTTCATCCCACTCCAGGCGGGCCCGAACGGGATGAATGGGGGGTGCGCTGCGCACCCGTTTATATAACATAGAAATGACATGTGTGGGGGCCTCAGGCTGCAACATTAAGTGTAATGATGTAAATGTCTCTGGTTCCTGCGGGAACTCCGGGGTTTGAGCCCTAACACTCTGCCGCAGGCGCGTGTAGGGAAACACATCCATGAAGGAATGCGTATGATCTCAAAAAAACTGCTCCTTCGTGTGAAATTTCCCTCTAACATATAGGTCTCCCCATGTTCACAATTTTAGTCTTTTCAGCATACGATGGCAAATCCTTTCACTTGTGACAGGCAACAACAGGCAGTGGCTCAGGAGTACTCTAGGGGAGTACATAAGGCGTATACCCTCAGCTTTCGCCAACCAGTTCCATGCTCGAACCGTGCTGTCCACTGTGGAGGGATCTTCATATCGCTCCCTATTGGGCTTATACACATACTCGGACATTGGAACAGGGGCCATGTAGCTGTCCTCTACTGCAAGATGAGGCTTATAAGGGGAAGGGTGAAACCAGTATACCACAAAGTGTGCCTGTGCGCTATAATAGTATTGCTCAAAATTAGGGACATCAAACCCGCCCGCGCAGTACGGCAGCATAAGTGTAGTTAATTTCAGCCGTGCTTGCTTACCCCCCAGATAAGGCGCACTAGATGTGCATTAAGCGTACGAAAAAAGAAGGCTCCCAGGTAATAGGGAATGTTTATGAATAAATATAAGAATTTTGGAAGTATGTTTATTTTAATCAACAATATCCTCCCTGCAATTGAAAGGGGTAATTTAATTCATTTGGAGACATTATCTGTAACTTTGTCCATGGTCTGCCCAAAGGTAAGCCTCAAAAGAGCGTCCCGATCCCTGGAGACGTGGATGTCCAAATACTTAAAGTCATCTGTCTCCCACCTCAGGGGATAATCCGGCATATCTGGTTGAGTGTGGTCAGTCAAGGGGAAAACCGCAGATTTGCTCCAGTTTATTTGCACTACAGCCACTGCGCCAAATTTGGTGATTTCCCTCAATGCATACAGCGTTATATCGTCTGCATAGAGCGACTCTAACAGCTGCCTGGATGGGTATATGAGGCTCCTATGGTTGTGGTGCTGTCGTAGCTTCGCAGCAAGGGGCTCTATCGCTAGGGCAAATAAGACTGGGGAGAGTAGGCAACCTTGCCTCGTGCCCCTGTTGACTGGAAAGCTCGCAGATCTAGAGCCGTTAAGGAGAACTCTGGCGCACGGCTGGGTATATAATAACTGAATCCAATTAACAAAGGAAAAGGGCATCCCCATATGATGAAGTACCCCTATCAGGTAGTCCCCTTCCACAGAGTCAAACGCTTTGGTGGCGTCCAAGCAGACAGCCACCGGAGCGCTATTTGAGTCAATGTCTTGTAGGAGCCCAAGAGGGTTCGTAGATTGTGAACTGTAGCCGGGTGTGGCACAAAACTAGCTTTTCTAAAAGTAAATTAAGCCGCGTCACCAGCACATTTGCAAGGATTTTTGTATCGCTGATGAGAAGCGATAGAGGCCGATATGAATCACAGTGCAGCGGTGTATTACCATGCTTTAACAGTGACATTATGTGTGCCTCCCGCATTGTGGCAGGTAAGTGACCTTCCTCCAGGGCTGCGTAAAACACTGCTTTAAGTATGGGTGCCAGGGTAGTAAAAGTCTATAGGAAGACCATCAGATCCCGGCGCCTTCCCCGACTGCATGGACATAATAGCCTCTGTGATCTCGTCGACCTCCAGGTCATGTGCTAGGAGCTTGCGCTGCTTGTCCCCAAGCCACGCCAGCGCTATGTCTTCCAGATTGCTCCTAAGGTCTAGCGGAGTGCCTCTCTGTGACGAATAAAGCTTTGTATAAAACCCCACCATGATTTCCATTTGGTCTGGAAAATTCTGGTGCTCACATCCCTGTTCATCTTGCAATTCCGTGATATCTTTTTGAAATCTAGGGGTTCGTATCGCGGCTGCCAGTGCTTTACCTGGCCTGTACCCCTCCCCATTTTTGTCTGCTGCTTCCTCATATTCTGATATTTTCTCACTCATGTTGGCGCGCAGTTCCCCGGAATCTCTTCCAGCACTTATTTCCCTCTCCAATGTTTTCAGTTCCCCTTCTAGCTTTTGTAGCTCCCGCCTAAGGTCCCAAAGTCTACCGCCACCCTCAGCCATGCACCATCCACGGACTGTCACTTTAAATGCCTCCCATACCGTTTTTAGGCTCGCAACTGAGTCAGTGTTCCTAACAAAAAAAATCCTGAATGTCTAGTTCCATCTCTGTTTTGAACACTGCGTCCTGCAAGTGTTGTGGATTTAATCGCCAACCCAGAAAGGGGGAAAGATCTACCGGAGGGTTAATCGTCACCAATACAGGGGAGTGGTCTGAGTATGTGCGGGCTAAATACATTGCTTTGCCTATCCAGTGCGCCATTCCCAGTGCCAGCAATACATAATCTAGTCTGGCCCACGTGTGATGTACTGCTTAGTGGTGCGTCCCTTCTCTCTTGGATGGGTGCAAATGTCGCCATGTTTCCAATAAGTATTCTGACTTTAAGATGTCCTGTAGTGTACGTTGTGTAGTGGTGTAGTGCTCTGCTACAGCATGGGAGCGGTCATATTTGGGATCAAAAGCTGTGTTAAAATCCCCTCCCCATATGACATCGGTGAATCCCAGCGTATTAAGTTTGCCTCTGAGCACAAGAAGGGGGTGAGAGTCATCTATGTTGGGGCCGTAATAAGTTACAATCGTGACTTCATGAGAGTTCAGCCTCCCTCACAGTAAGCAATATCTCCCTTCAGGATCAAGATCCAGTCCTCCCTGCACAAATCTCACACCCTCCTAACAAGGATGGCGACCCCTCTGGTGTAACTGGAGTAGGAGACAAAGCAGCGGTGAGGCGAATGGAGTAAGGCAGTTGTGTAATTAACAAGGTGGGGTGCACTTCCATAAAATGGTGAGCTTTTAAAAGAGGGACAATGTAGGCTTTCCTAGGTGCTTTGAAATATTTACAGAACATGCCAAAGTGTGCTGTACCCTGCGAGGATATCTGGTCACAACCACAAGGGGAAAGAACCAAGAGAAAGACTCCTGCCAACTGCGATGAAATGCAAGCAGTTGGGGTAGCAAATTTAATCTGAGCGGTGTTAGCAGGAACCGGTCTTGGTCAAAGGTGACAATAGTGAGGTACGACTCCATTGACAGAGATAATTTTTGAGGCACATAACTTTGCCCCGATGACTTGTGTAAAGGCACCAAGTCTGTGTCCATTGTCCCTCATCTTCAAAAAATGATCCTTAACCCAAGTTTTGTCAGCCTTAACAATCCCTCAGGATTAGTAAAAAGCTCTACTCTGCCTAAATGTAGGCATATGGCCTTAATGTCTTTAAATCAAGGGTATGCTTTGAGCACAATCAAGGGTCAAGCAATCCATCAAGATCACTTTAATTAAATGGGGTCCACATTCAGCCCATATATCTAACCAACATAATAGGAATGCATAGCAATAGTGTCTATGAGTTACTTGGCCCCAGCTATTCATGGATTATGTAGGATAGGATGCATGGTTTAACACTGAGGACTTGCCTCATACTATTATTTTCTACCACTTTGTTGAACTGCATTTTTAGAATAACCTTTATGATTCAATTTTGTGTTGCCATGCTCTCGGCAACTTGTCTGAAAACTGTCCTCCACGTCCCCATTGAATATTGCACAACCCCTGCTCCTTGTGGACGAGCAAATTCCAAGAAGCCTGCCTGTGTGCCTCCCCCCCCAGTTGTGTCAGAGACTCAGCCAAATCCTGTCCATTGTTGGTAACTCAGCCTGTCACACCAGCTGCCCTGTGACCACCCCAACTGAAAGAGGAAGCCCAAGGTTATGCCCTGAAACCAACCCAACTGATAGAGGAAGCACAAGGCTGTACACTGTGACCACACCAACTGATAGAGGAAGCACAAGGCTATACACTGTGACCACACCAACTGATAGAGGAAGCACAAGGCTATACACTGTGACCACACCAACTGATAGAGGAAGCACGAGGCTGTGCCCCATGACCACACCACTTGAGCAAGGAAGCAGGGGGCTGCGTACATAGTGCAATCAGAGACAGATGTCCCCCGACCACGGTTGCACCACACAAGGCTGACAAAGAACTTGTCAGATGTGGAACTTGTCTGAATAGGGAAGTTGCACTATGCAAATAGGCGTGGCTAGCGCTATAAATATGTATCATGCTGTGAAGTAAGCAGCAGTCTCCATAGAATTGTCTCTGTACCATTCTGGGACCTCTGTCCTTAGCTCGAGCTAATAAATAACTTTCTTCCCTCCATGGTATGGTTGTCCTGGTCTCTTTGGTAATACATGACTTGAACAAGTGGAACCCTGTAGATTTAAGGTGTACCCTGCACCACTGGCTTTGACTCTCCTAGTGGGGGGGTCTCCAAAAAGCTGGTTCCACAACTTGTAGATCACCATGCTTGATGTAGTCCCAAATGTTGCTCCCATACAAGGCTTTGGAGACACATGTTGCCCCATACACCTGGATTGGGGCACCAATAGACTTCCTACCCATCCTGGAGGCAAACCTCCATATTGCTGCAATAGTTCCTTCCAGGTGAGCCCCCTTACATTAAGCAGAGGAGTCCAGCACAACCCTGAGTCAAACATGACACCTAAATGCAAAAAGGCATTTACCCGGAAAGAACCTGTGTCTCTACCTTGCAGACTTGTGATTTTGTAGAGCTGGGGCCAACTATCATCACATGGGATTTGCCAATGCTAACGCTTAATTCTAACTCATCCGTGAATCTCTTCCGAAGGAGAATAGAAGGGCATGTAGACCCCATGCAGTTCTTGACATTAGCACTGCACCACCCGCGTATAGCAGGAGAGGGAGTGACCGGCCTCTAACCTGTGAGTAGTCTACCTTGGCATTCACTAAAACCTGTTTGAGTTTGCTAATGTATAAACTGAACAGAGGCGCGCAGCAAAGCGACTCAAGATGGCCGCAACGTGAATAGCTCTGCTCGGTCAAGCAGCGTTCACGCTTGAAGGGTGGACTGTTTGGCAGCGTTCCTGAATAAAAACAATGGATTTTGCCGTCGGAAGTGACCGGGCAGCTATGGGCAGGTTTTTGCATTGCATTGAGTTCTTTTGAGCATTTTTTAACCACCTAATGCTGTTTCTCTGAAAACTGCCGCCATTTTGTTTTTTTTCCTCAAGCAACATTTCTTTTCTTGTTGTTCCGCTGCAATGATGTTTCACACTTTGCCCTTATAGTTGCTGTTCTTCATTAATATTGAGGAGACCTGTTGACTTTCACCAGAATTTGTTATGTGGAGCTGATAAATAATTTTTTCCTTGCTGTGTCATTCACGAGTTACCTCAGATGTACGTCTCTCAGCAAATGTTCAACCTCCATCCGTGCACTATTTTGGAGGTTTGATAGCACACTCTTCGAGATAATCGTTTTTGTTGGCGCAATTGTTATGGTCTAGCAGCTCGCTCTGTTGAGTTCTTTTTGGGACTTTACCTTGCTTAGCCTGAATTCTTCATTCCACTGCCTCCTGCCCTTTGCTCTGAGCAGATTTCCTTTCTTTTGTTGTGGTCAAACTGGGCGCTGCTTTGTATTAACTCTCTTTTTGCCAACAAACCTTGATACCACCAATAAGTGGCTCTTATTCTGCCCTTATTTTGTGCATTGCTATGACCTTCCTGGGATAATATATTCAATATGGATTCCTCACATTCCACCAAATCCCAAGGAACCCATAAGGAGCCGGCTGCATCTTCGGGCAAACGCGTCAAGAAGGATCCTCCCTCTCCTTCTAAATCTCCGCTTCCTATCACATTAGAAGACATCATGGAGGAACTACGCCTTATTCGCCCTTTCATGACTGATACAGCTGCTACTCTTCAGAGGTTGAATGATAAGTGGTCCAGTCTTGATATGAGACTTACTGATGTTGAACAAAAAGTTAGCGACGCTCTGGATGTTGTAGCTACAGTTGCCAGCCTTACAAAAGAAGTTGATCAGCTTAAAAAGACCACAGAAGATTTGGAAAACCGCAATAGGCGCAATAACTTGTGCATTTATGGTATTCTGGAAGGTTCTGAAGGGTCAGATGTCATCCAATTCTTGAAAACTCAAGTCCTTCAAAGTGTTGGTCTCCCAAAACACATGAATGTCAACATTCAAAGAGCCCATCGTCTAGGACCAAAGAACTCATCTTCTACATCTAAACCCAGAGGCATCATTGCTTATTTCCTCCTTTATTCCGACCTCATGATGATTCTCAATTCAGCTAAACAACATAAGCAAATGCTTTGGGCGTGCCACAAAGTTTTCTTTACTGAAGATGTCCCCAAACCAACTGCTGCTCGACGAAAAGAATTCCTGGACTTAAGACCTGCGCTCAGATCTTTGAACGCTCGCTATGCCCAAATCCATCCTTGTTTTTTTAAAGTAACTTATAAAGAAAGAACTTTCAGCTTTGATGATCCTGCTGACCTGCGAAAGTTTATTAATACTCACAAAGGAGAATCTATGGAACTGGGCAAACCCTAGTTGTTTTGTTAATTGTTTACTGTTCTGTATAGCCAATCTCTTCTTCATGTTCTGTCTATTGATGTAACAATCTCTTTATTTTTCCTCTTCCTTATTTCACAGGTCTCCCCTTCTCAGTCTTGTTGTACGAACCTCTCACTGTGCTATCCCGATGTCTGTAATGTTCATCCCATCCCGCTGCCGTCTATTTCTAAACGTTTGGTAAGTTCCCTTCATTTGTCTCATTTGTTCACCTTTTAGTCTACTCATTTCTTTTTACTACATTTTTTTGTGGTAACTAATGTATTGGTGACCTATTTATTTTCTTGTCTCTTGCTCGTGCGGCTGTCTTGTTTTTCGCTGCCCCCCCTCGCATTAACTCCCGTATAGACTATATTTTCCTTACTCACCACACTTTCCAATTCATGGCTCACTCAGAAATTGGTACTATCCTCATTTCAGATCATGCCCCAGTCATATTGGACATTGATTATTCCTCGCCCATACCCTCCGCTCGGCAGTGACGCTTTAATAATTCTCTCCTACAAGATCCTCAGTTCACCGAACATTTTACGCTTTTCATGGAGGAATTTTTCCATGATAACCTTCACTCAACGTCTCAGTTTCATTTTGTCTGAGATGCTTTTAAGGCTGCTGCCAGGGGATTCATTATTGACTTTGTCTCCCGGATGAAGAAAACAAGCTCTTTCTCAGTCATCACACATTCTCAAACAAATAAAGGAGCTTGAACATCTTTTTTTCACCACACATTCCTCTGACACACTTTCCTCTCTCATCAAATCGAAAATGCAATATAATAAACACTCCTGGGATGCTGCATGCAATAATCTCCTTAAGTTTAATGCTAAAATGTATGGTGGGCATAATAAAGATGGTAAATCCCTCGCAAACTATCTCAAAATCAAACAACAAAAATCTAAAATTACAGCTATTACTGATATCCATGGGACTCGTCAGCTCACTGATGAGAAGATTCTTGACTGCTTTGTCCAATATTACTCTTCCTTATATACTCCGGAATCAACTCCTACTTCTGCTCAAATTGACTCTTTTTTTCAATCTATTCCCAAATCCTCTGAAAAACGCATAGATCTCTCCTCCCTAGACATTCCTATCTCAGAAAAGGAGATACTCCATGCTATTACTCTTTTGCCCAAGGATAAATCACCTGGTCCGGATGGCTTCACTGTTTGTTTCTATTTTCATTTTAAGAAAATTTTATTACCTCACTTATTTTCTTTGATCAATAATTTTCTTGCTATGGCTGAATCCAGGGGATCCTTTACACAGGCGATGTTATGTCTGCTCCCAAAAAAAGATAAGGACCCCTCCCTCTGTAAAAATTATGGGCCCATCTAATTGATTATTACGGATTGTAAGATATATGCAAAAATGTTGGCCATTCGAATAAACAGTTTCATTCCTGATCTTATCCAAGTCAAGTTTCAAAGCTTTATTCGACAGCATGTCATAAAAGCAAAACATACATCCCATCACAAACATTATGGCAAATACAATGGTTAAAAAGTTATTAAATCGAGATTGCTGTCGTTTACAGAATAAAAAAGTTTAAAAATAATTTGATTCAGCTAAAATAATACATAAAATGAAGATCATTCTTGCTTTTTTAGATGTCTTGGAGTACTTTAGCTAGCTTCTAAAGACTGTAAAGTGCGAGTGCGTATGGTCCATGCCCACCTTAAAAAATTTTGCTACAACAATCGCTATACAAGGTGAACAGTCTGACTCTAATATCCTCATGGCCTCAATGTACCTCCTGGTGCCCAAGTTGGTACATGTTGGTTTAAGCCACTTGCGGCGAGCGCTTATATAAAGGGGGCATACAAACAATATATGGGCTACGTTCTCAGTCATATCTTTACAGTTGTGGCATTTATCATTCCGAGTTACTGACAATTTATAGGTGAAAGCTTTTACAGGGAGAGTCCCAATTCTAAACTGAAAATATAATTTACGGTCAAACGGACCCTCTATGATATCCCAATAAGCCTCACAAAGTGGGCGAGGTTTAAATTCAAGGAAACAGCCTGTTAGATTGGTATTTACACTAATACTATGAGATGACATCCAGATCATTTCCCAATACATTTTTTTCAGAGTTATTTTTGATGGAAACCTTGAAATGTCAGAGTCTTCCCATAGGTGGCCAAGTTCCAGCTTTGTTAATAAACCCCTTATCTCTTTAAGCCATGGGATATAATGAAAACGATCTGCCCTAATAATATCCTTTAATGCATGGGCATAGTGAGCTAGTTCTGGAGTTGTCCAGATTCGTCTCCAATATAATAGGGGTCATGTTTAAGCGGAACAGTGGGAGATCTTTGGGGGACCCCAACTAAGCAGCGTAGAAATTTATTCTCCGCCTTTGTTAGTTGGTTCAAATAGTTAAATCCCTAAAGTTCTGAACCATACAAAGTGGCATTTATAACCTTCATATTATAGATCTCTAAGGCAGGTGTGATTGGCTTGGTAAAAGAAGCTTTATGCTTGGTGGATAGGGCACCCACAAGCTGGTGAAATTTTAAAAGAGCCATATCAGTATGACTCTTCCAGCCCATATTACTCTGGAGAGACATTCCTAAGTATGTAAATGCCTCTACCTGCTCTAATGGAGTTCCATTTAGGTAAATTTTACCTTTGAAGGTTTTCCACTGGTTCAGGGACATGAACTTGATTTTTGAGGTGTTTATCTCAAGTTCACACAGTTTACAAAACTCTCCAAAAGCATTCACTGCCTTCTGGAGTCCACTTGGGGTCCGGGAAACGATCAACGTATCGTCCGCGAACATGAGGACGGGTAATATAATAAACACTCCTGGGATGCTGCATGCAATAATATCCTTAAGTTTAATGCTAAAATGTATGGTGGGCATAATAAAGCTGGTAAATCCCTTGCGAACTATCTCAAAATCAAACAACAAAAATCTAAAATTACAACTATTACTGATATCCATGGGACTCGTCAGCTCACTGATGAGAAGATTCTTGACTGCTTTGTCCAATATTACTCTTCCTTATATACTCCGGAATCAACTCCTTCTTCTGCTCAAATTGACTCTTTTTTTCAATCTATTCCCAAATCCTCCGAAAAACGCATAGATCTCTCCTCCCTAGACGTTCCTATCTCGGAAAAGGAGATACTCCATGCTATTACTCTTTTGCCCAAGGATAAATCACCTGGCCCGGATGGCTTCACTGTTCGTTTCTATTTTCATTTTAAGAACATTTTATTACCTCACTTATTTTCTTTGATCAATACTTTTCTTGCTATGGGTGAATCCAAGGGATCCTTTACACAGGCGATGTTATGTCTGCTCCCAAAAAAAGATAAGGACCCCTCCCTCTGTAAAAATTATCAGCCCATCTCATTGATTAATACGGATTGTAAGATATATGCAAAAATGTTGGCCATTCGAATAAACAGTTTCATTCCTGATCTTATCAATATCTATCAATCCGAGTTTGTTAAGGGTAGATCCATCACAGATAACTCTAGAACCTTTCTTAATATTATTCACCTTGCTTCAAAGATGGACTTTCCAGTCGCTGCCATCACGTTAGATGCTGAGAAAGCTTTTGATAGGGTTAGCTGGGATTTCATGTTCGGTGCACTTAGGTGGCATGGTTTTAGTCCCCGCATTATTAATACATTCAACTTTTATACTCTGCCCCCTCTACTTCTATTTGTGTTAATGGATCCCAATCTTCTTATTCCCCTCTTCATAGAGGTACCAGACAAGTTTGTCTCCTCTCCCCCTTCTTTTTATTCTAACTTTAGAACCTTTTTTAGAAACAATTTGGCGCTCATCATCCTATACTGTTTTCTTATTTAAGAAAACTGAAATAAAATTCACTGCTTATGCAGATGATACCTTGCTATATATCTCTAACCCGATTACTTCTTTACCTGCTCTCTTCTCTGTATTACAAGAATACTTCCTAGTTTCAGGCTATAAACTGAACATTGATTAATCCAAAGTCCTACCCCTTAATACATTTTGTCTTCCTCACATGTTCCAAGGCTCTGGTTTTGAATGGAATCCTAATAATATCAAGTGTTTAGGCATTCTTTACACTAACAATATTAGGGAGACCATTAAAATTAATCATAAAGATATTCTTAAAAAACTCTCTTCTCTCATAGATCGCAGGTCCCCTCTGTTTTTATCCTGGTGGGGGAGATTGGCTACCATTAAAATGATGCTTCTTGCAATAGTCAATTTTTATCTCCCTATGCTCCCCATTTCTCTTCCCCTCTATTCTTTTACAACGATAAACCACATCCTTACTCAATTCTTATGGAATAAACGCAAAGCTAGAATTTCTCTTTTCTGTCTTCAACACCCCAAAGACTTAGGAGGGGTTAATTTCCCTAATTTAATTTGTTTCCATTCGGCCTTTACATTAAAACAAATATGGCCTTTCCTAACGGAGTCATCCTATACACCCTTGACAGCTTGGAGTACATTAGAACTTGCACAACTCTCACCTTTCTCATTCCCTACCTCTACTCGCTTATCTCAGCCTCCACAGCGTTTCCTCACTCTCATATTCAAGCACTCAATAACACTTGCCATGCCATTATTTTGCTCCTTTTTATCACCTATGGAATTTCTTTTTCTTACTCCAATCTGGTACAACAAATCTTTAAAGATTAACAACAGAGCACTTTTCTGGAAAGAATGGATTGACAAAGGCATCATCTTCCATGATAGTCTTCTCAAAGACAAATCTTTGAGGGATTTTTCAGATATTTGTGCATCCTTTCACCTCTCTACCACATACTTTTCCCAATATCCCTTGCGTAAACACGCCCTGACCTCCCTTATCTCGCAACTCAGTTCCATGTCCACTGCTTCCCCAACAAGTTCTCCACTACCAGACTTTTCTATTCCTCTCAAAGCAGCTGCTATCTATATATTACTCTCCCTCCCCACTGTGGATAGGTCCAAGTCTAAACTTGAGCTCTCCTGGGAAAGGAACTTATCACAGGAATTCTCCTCTCAGGTTTGGGATTCTATTTTGTCTAAAATACACTCTGTTTCTTGCTCTGCCAGCACTACACAGACTTTATATTTTTTTTATAATAGGCTTTTTTATACTCCTTCTGATTTATACAAATTCAAAACACTAGATTCCAAAAAGTGTTGGTCCTGCGCATGTGCTGATAGCGATTTGTTCATATGTTTTTTCACTGTCCTTTGGTTAAGTCCCTTTGGTCTCATATTTGGTTCAAACTAAATGATATTTTATGCACAGGTCACCCTTTTGATATTGTTCACGTTTTTCTGGGTGGCTCTTCACCTATATGGAATGTTCATTGTAATGTTCGTAAATTTAAAGATTTGTGTATAGCTATTTCTTTACAGATAATCAAAACGAATTCAAAAGAAACTTCAAAGATCTCATATAGAGCCTGGTGGAATCTATTCTGTCATCACCACAGACTTGATCGTGCTTTTGCTACCACTGCACCTCTTTTGAACCAAAAAGGATTTGTTATTGTTGCCTTTGACTAATTTCCTTTCCAGACATTTTCCATGAATTTCAGTCTTTATCCTTTTGCATTTTCAGTTGTACTTATTATCTATTATGTCACATTTAACTGATTTGGTTATCTTTTCACTTAAAATGTATGCTTTAGGTTGCCTCTTTCCCCCACCCTCTTTTCCTTTCTTTGTCCTTCACTCCCTCCCTCATTACAAATACCCTTAAAAAGCTAGTTTCCTTGGTATAGTTTCTAAGTCCCTTTTTTGGACCCTACTTTACACCATTATATAGTGATATCAATTCAATTTATTTCTATGCTTTTTGTCTTGTAATGTTGTTTTACATAGTTTATCTGTTTCAATAAAGCTTTCTGAACTAAAAAAAATGCACCACTGCCTAATCCCTCTTTTGGTGTTAAAACTTGTGTGTGCAGGAATAAGTGTTGGTATATCTAACAGATGCTGTAGTGTGTGGTCATGAACATCCATCAAGAAAAAAACGACGTCTGGGTCGACTCCCATACCCATGATAAAACTCCATAATTTATCTCTATTCATGCGTTCAAAGGCCCTAGTAAGATCCATGAATGAAAGATGGAGGGGGTCCTTTGCTGGCCACAGTGTATTTATTCAATATTAAGTGTAGGTTCAGTCATGGCGATAGTGGGCTCAGTTGTTTTATATTATTTGAACCTTGATTTCTCTTGTAGTTCCTCATTACCCTCTTAGGCAAATGCAACATTGTCTTTTATATTGTACTAGCTTACCCGTCGCGCGTTGCTTTGATCTCAGAAGAAAGGAAATTTAAGGAAACTTGTTATGTTAATATTTAATTTGCATTGTGTCATTTTTATTGAAACATTCATTTTAATATGGAAAACATTTTAAAGTGTTGTTTTAATTCTGTTTATTTATTCGAGTGCTTGTGGATACACGGTATTTTTTGTTTTTCAGTCTGATGCGTACAAAAATAAATCAGAAGGTTTTCCGACGCGTGAGCTGGCCACATAGAGTTGTCCATGTGAGAAGCACGAATTCTCCAAATCTAGTCCACACACTTGCAGCGATTGTCCTTGTGCTTTGTTGATGGTCAATGCAACAGCGAGTCGCGCCAGAAACTGTAAACGTTCAGTATTGGAAAGATTATGAAGGCCCGGGGGGCATGGGGGGCCGATTTTTAACACATTTTTCTTTTTATTTGTTTTGCCACAAACCTTTGCGGGAGTGTAATCAACAACTTTTAACAATTTCTTTTAATTTTTAATTAAAAAAAAAAATTGTGTTGCCAGAAACCTTCGCAGGAGTGTACTCAACAACTTCCCAAAGTTTCATGCCGATCGGATGAACGGTGTAGTAATGCATAAAGGACAAACAGACATACTTTCGTTTTTATATATATAGATTGTATATGCATATACTTATTGACATGCAAGGATGTTTGCGAGTGCCTATTAGCACTATTGTGTTGAATATTTCCATGGATCTCCTGCAATTACTGATGTCAAATTATTTTGATGTCTGCAAGCATCTGTTTTGAATAAAATTAATTAACAGATTTTAATAAAAAAGTACAGGGTCAGGCACCGATCAATGGTTCATCTACCTGGCCTGAAACCAAACTGAAGGTCCAAAATAATATTATGTTCCTCTGACCATGACAGAAGTGGGTTCAAAAGAACACGCTGGCAACCTTAACTGCATACTTTATCAGGGAAATCGGTTTGTTGCATTGGGGGTTGTCACCATCACCTTTTTCGAAAATAGGGACAATGACAGAATTTGCCCAGAAGGAGGGGGAACCAGCTTAACATCTGCATTTAATGTGTGAGTTAAAATCAGGTTCCAAAGGTCAGGGTCATTCAGATTTGAAGTGAAAGTGCGAGGGCATCATCCAGGGCTAGGCCAGGTTGATTGCTAATGGCCCTAATTTGAGTACTATTTTTAAGACATTGGAGTCCAACAAATTTCCCAAGTACATCCCTTAAAGCAGTTTTCTTGCTCTTTACTTCAAGGTTATATATCTTTTGACAGCTCGAAATATGGGTGCGATCTTTGGGATTGGCTTTAGAGCCTTTCTTAAGTCTCTGGAAGGTTGTGAGCAGCCTTCATCAAACCATTTGGGACCAGAGGGTGACTTCACCCCTGATTGGAATGTGAGGGACTCTAAGATAACCCTGGCAATGGAAGCAAAAGCATCTACAACCTCCCTTGGGCTTGAAACATTATTTAACAGACTATTTAACAGACAGATCGAAAGCTCACTCATACATTTGACAGATTTTGCCTAAAGTGGTCAGCAGGAACCTCACTCCACCTAGGCCTCCTACCTTAGTTCATGGGTTTCCCAGCACCAACACCCCTGGTAGCATTCTCTTCCCTCGACAATCCCCAACCAAACAATGTACATATGGGAATGTGGTCACAAAAATGACTACAATCAAAGCCCACCTCTACTATCCTGGAAAAGAAAGCGGAGGGGAAAAAAATTAAGGGCCCGATTCACAGAATGAACTTAAGACTCAATCCTAAACTTACTACTGTTTTGGTATTCACAGATTGCACTTTCTACTTTTGGTATTCACAGAATGAACTTACTACTTTTGGCATTCACAGAATGCACTTACTACTTTTGGTATTCACAGAATGAACTTACTCATTTCGGTATTCACAGAAGTTAAGACTCCTAACTTTAGGACTCCTAAATGCCTTCTGTGAATACCGAAAGTCTTAAAATTAGGATTTTTCTCAATTTAGTAGTAGTAAAGTTAGGACTCCTAACTTTAGGACTCCTAAATGCCTTCTGTGAATACCGAAAGTCCTAAAATTTGGATTTTTCTCAATTTAGTAGTAGTAAAGTTAGGACTCCTAACTTTACTACTACTAAATTGAGAAAAATCCTAATTTTAAGACTTCCGGTATAAACAGAAGGCATTTAGGAGTCCTAAAGTTAGTAGTCCTAACTTCTGTGAATACCGAAATGAGTGAGTTCATTCTGTGAATACCAAAAGTAGTAAGTGCATTCTGTGAATGCCAAAAGTAGGAAGTTCATTCTGTGAATACCAAAAGTAGTAAGTGCAATTTGTGACCACCAAAACATAGTAAGTTTAGGATTGAGTCTTAAGTTCGTTCTGTGAATCGGGCCCTAAGTCAATAAATGATGCACACTCTATGCCTGTAGACGTCGGGTTGACCCTTGGCGCATCAGAGTGAACCATTTTTTGAAGCGAAGAGGCTAAATCAAACCTATTTAAGATCGAGGTCAGAAGGTTATCTTGGGAGGTGTACTATCTGCGGAGGCCCTCCAGAAGCAAACATCGGTGCTGCCTGTTGACCTATGCTGTGGGGGTCTCATACAGATGATGATTAAAGTCCCTTACCAAGATGACATGGGCTGGTGCCCATTTAGACCCCTCAAAATTAGACAAAAAGGACTCCAGGATGATCATGTTGCATTTTTGGGCGGATTCCTTAGCATTATAAAAATACAGCAGCAATAATTTAGGTAATCCCACACCTGTAAGTAAAATTGCTTGTAGGGTGGGTGCCCCTGTGTCCAAGACCCTGATAAAACCTTTCAAAGACGTAGACACAAATATGGCCAGATCACCATTTGACCGACATGACCTAGATATAGCTGCAGCAATGAAAAACGCTTTATACCCTTCCAAAAAGCAACTACTGGGGACCCACGTCTTCTGCAAGCCGATCACATTGAAATCTTTACATAGCCCAGCTAAGAGGGAAGCTCATCAATCTTGGCTGCTAGGCTTGCAATATTCCAATTAATCAGTGGGAAAGTAAGGCCAATAGTAACTGAATCACAGGGGTCTTGGGCACTGCAGGGTGGGCTGCCTTTAATTCATAGTCCCACATATGCAGCTTATAAAAGAAAACGAAGTGCTACAATAGAAGAGGAGAGGTTCAGTCTAATAGATGAAAGAAAACACCCAGGGGTCTGTGGGTAAATAAAAATGATGATCATACAACCTCCTGCAAAAGATTTTCTGCTAATGCAAATCCAATTAACACTTCTCACCATGTTGATCCAATCCCCAATACTCCACACCATTATTTACAAGAGAGGGTACATTGCTTAACACCACCACATAAGAAGTAGATTCAGGTGTGAGATTAATGATAACCTCAGGACTGGAGGAATTCAGGCCAGCTTTATTCACAGGGGTTGTGTTCTTGTCTTAAAGACCTAGGGGTCCATTAGGATGTCGGGCGGTGGCACCAACGCGGTGCTGGCGGTGTGGAAAAACGCATTTTTCAGCCCGCAAGCAGTGGCAAACAGGTCTGCTATAGGTCAATTCACTTCCGCCGCTATTAAAGTGCGCCCGCCGCAGTGGCGGTGGGAGCCAATAGAGACTCACCGTCGTGCAGAATGACGTCTGCCCCGCTCCACAAAATATTATTATTATTATTTTTTTTTTATTCAAAAGAAGTACAAATGGAGACATCCTCAGGTACGAGAAGTACCACAATAGTAACCCCAGAAGAAATAGAGAGATGGACACTTGAAATAGAGAAACCAAAATCACAGCCAAAACCATTGGATATATATAAATTAAGAGTTGAATTGCAGGAAAGGATGGCTGGAACTGTGGGATTGGACAGGTTAAATACATTTAGTGAAGATGAATTGTTATTTATATGTAAAAGCATTACTAGAAATACAAAGGCGTTTCATGAAAAATTAATGGACACAGCAGCTAGTATGGGAATTGACATTGGAAAATCTAAAGTATTAAAAAAAACATATCAAGTTGAATTTTCTGACAAAGATCTAGAAAACATGAATGTGTCAGGGAAAAAGGTACAAATCAAGGAGTTGATGACTTTACTACAAAAATGGGGTGAATTAGAAAAATGGAAAACTAGATGGGCAAAGAAAAAGAAAGAGGTTCGATCTAAACAAATTGCTTCTGAATATGTATTAAAAGAAACAGAAAAGGTGGAAAAATTATGTCCTATGAGAGAGGTAACAGGTGGAGGTTATGTGCATGTCCCATGGTCCCAACAGGATATTTTATCCTTTACAAATGATTTCCCAAAACTCTGTGAGAAACCTGTAGAATGGTACAGACAAGTCGAGAGATTTGTAAAAGTTCCAAAATGTCTTTTTTAAAGATTTAGATGGACTATTTGGCATTGTGGTTCCTGTAGATTTGAGGACAGAATGTAAAATTGCTGTTGATTGGCCTAGTGATGAGTACCCTAGAGACCCAAAGACAGGGGCTCCTGCCGAAGATGTTATGAAGAAGTACAACCAGGTAATTACCTCAAGGGGAAGGTGCCCGCAAAGGAGACAGATTGGACGAGTATATAGGTAGAACTACAAAGAATACAGATGAATCAGTGCATGCAAACTATGAACGATTATTACAAGTGTTTAAACAGTATAGTGGTCTGGACGCATTTCATTTATCGATTTGTATCAGGATTAAGGCCAGAAATTTCACAATGGATTAAGGACCATAAAATTTGTTGGCTTGCCAAACCAATTGATGAAATCCTTAAATATGCTAAATACTGTGAAGATGAGCTGGATAATAAACGAAAAGAGTTAAAAGAAAAAGTAATGTGGGCCCAAGTAAAATTAGCAGAGCAACAAGAGCTTCAGTTAAGCCAATGAAATAGTAACCAGAATCAGGGTGATGGTAATGGAGGGAAGCCTAGAGGAAAGTTCAATAGAGAGGAGGCAAGGAAGAAGTTCCCTTGTCATGGGTGTGGCAAGTTGAGTGTTGTAAATGAAGTTAGTAGACAGATGAAAGGCTTAACACTTGTTTATTAAGCACCATAGAGAAAAGCTGGTGTTCCCATCAGAAAGCAGGAGCTAACTGACAAGACAGAACATAGGGGAAAATGACATCAGGGAAAATGGAATGCATGACTTAAAGGGATACAGAGAAACATAAGTGCAGAGAATACAACATATCCTCTTCCCTTCCCATGGAGAAACATAAAAAAAAAACATAATAAGGCTATGCCCTTCGTTACAGAGGAAGACCTTACTTGCAAACAAAGTCGCGCAAATGGGCTGGAGGTCTCCTCACTCTCTGGGTTCTACTAGTACGAGACTCATTGGTGTCACATGCCCTGTGCTCGCTGGACCTCACCGGTTCTTGCTCGGCTTTCTTATACAGTGCCACACGCCTCAAGTTCCAACTTTCACCATTAAATAAAGTGACAAATCTCCTGTGTACAGACTTCACCTTAAATGGACCCCTGAACTTCGTCAGTCCGACACCCACTCGACCGGGCTTGACCTTAACCCAATCATTCACAGCGAACTTACACGCGCCATCGGATTTGCAAACAATGTCAGGCTCATTAGAACTGGCAGGGGGATCAGCGTTCAGGAGTTCCTTCATCCATGCAGCCACAAGTTTGGTACCCGCTGGACGTCCCCTCATGACAGAAAACGGGACCAAACCAGTCACACCATTTTCAGTGGTCCTGTAGGCCCACACCAGGTCATTTACCAGACTCTTCACATCTAACCGGGAAGAAATCGCCATTTGAATAGCACCTTTAACCATTCGGTTGGCCCTCTCCACCATGCCATTTCCCTGGGGGTTATAAAGCGAGGTCCTTGAGTGAATGATCCCACATCTTCCCAAGAAGTTAGCCATCTCCAAGGAGGTGAGCTGCGTCCCATTATCAGTAATAATCTTTGTGGGGAAGCCTTCCTCCCTAAAAATCTCACCCAGTACGGCAATAGTGTTGCTCGTAGTGATCTCCCTCATAAATTTGACTACTAACCATTTAGAAGAGACATCAACTACCACCAGCCCAAACCTCAAATCCTGGTTCAACTGGTGAAATGGACCAATGAAGTCGAGGCATATGGTGTGCCAGGGGCACTTGGGATCCGTTATTGAGCCACAACCAGTATGACTACCCACCTTAAGTCTCTTTTCACTTTCTAAACAATCGGTACATCTCTCCACCCACTGTGAGATTTCAGAGTCCATTCCGGGCCACCAAAAATTGTCCCTAATTCTCCTCTTGGTAAGGGACTGCCCTAAATGGCCCTCATGACCCAGCTTAAACAAGGTAAATCGCACGTCTTGTGGAGGAATGAATTTGTCATCCATTAAGATCAAGAATCCCTCATTGTCCAAGATAGACAATTGATCCAGAACCTTCAAATAAGGACGGAGTGCAGGAGATAGACAACTTTCTCTCCTTGGGCCCTTTGCTATCAAATCTTTGACTTCACACAGCACTGCATCTTTAATCATTGAAGTGTTCCACAGACTTCTAGTAATTGCCCCAGCACACATATCTACAACTTCATCTACAGCAGCAACAGAACCCTCCGAATTGAGAGATTCAACCCCTAACTTGTCTACTCTCTCCCAAGGTAGTGGGAGTCTAGAGAGTCCATCCGCCTGGCAATTCTTCCAACCGGGAATGTATTCCACGGTGTACAAGTACTCTTGAATCCTGGCGGCGAGTCTCGCTAACCTGGCGGAGCCTTTACCAGCGCCACCAGGCGAAAGTATCTTAACCAGGGGTTTATGGTCTGTCAATAATGTAAATTTAAACCCCCACAGGTACATTCTATAATACTCGCAACCCCATGCTGCAGCCAAAGCCTCACGCTCGATTATAGAGTAATTTCTCTCGGCTGTAGTAAGTGTCCTTGAGGCAAACGCTACAGTTTTAAGACCGGAATCGTGTACTTGAGCTAGAACAGCACCAACTCCCACAGCACTTGCATCCACTGTCAGAACCGACTTACGGTTGGTGTCAAACGGTGTCAAAATACCCGCCTCACAAATCTCCACCTTGATTCTTTTGAAACACTCATCTTGTTCCACACCCCACACAAACTTGCAACCACTCCTCAACAGCACCTTGATCTTTTCAGTTTTCTCTGCAAAATCCCTTACAAACTTAGCGTAGTACTCGATGAGGCCGAGGAAAGACCTCAACTGATCCTTATCACATGGAGATGGTGCATTTCTAATGGAGTCTAATAAATCTCTCTTGGGTTTTACACCATCCACAGACAATGTATACCCAAGATATTCAACCTCCTCCACTGCAAATTTACATTTCTCTTTCTTGAGAGTTAAACCCGCTTGTTCCATCCTTTCTAAAACAGTTTTCAAAATCACATTATGTTCTTCGACAGTGGCACCAAATATAAGAACATCGTCCTGAAAATACACAACATTGTGCACCCCTTTTAGTACAACACCCATCATCCTCTGAAATACCCCAGCTGCAGAGGCAAGTCCAAAAGGCATTCGCGTGAATTAGTATATTCCTTCGGTTGTTATGAACGCTGTAAGTGCTTTAGAGTCTTGGTGTAGTTTTATCTGATGATAGGCGCTGCGAAGGTCTAACTTGGAAAAATACCTCCCACCTTTTAGTGATAGGACCAACTCATTGATGTTCGGTAAAGGAAAATTATCTGTCACAATGTTTTGGTTCAGGGTGCGAAGGTCCACACAAAAACGAAATTTCCCATCAGATTTGGTTGTAATAACCACGGGGGAAATCCAAGGTGACGTTTCGATCTGTTCTATCACACCCTGATCTAGCATTTCCTTTAACATCTTCTTCACTTCCTCACGTGCGATAAATGGAACCTTTCTGACTCTGTGTTGCATGGGTATGGCATCATCCCTCAACACAATCTTATGCACATAGCCCCTTAACTCTCCTATATGTTCATCAAACAAACCATTCATCCCTTCCACTATCGAATCCGTGGTTATACTGTCTACTACCATTACCTGTTGTGCTGCTCTTGGATTTATTATTATCCCAAGGTCATACTGCTGTCCCCATCCTAAAATTGCAGGACCAGACTTGGCTACGTACACCTTCCCTTCAGCTGAACGATCCTTGAATGTTATTACACACACCATGAACCCAATCACATCTATTCTTTCACCTTGAAAACCACAGGCATTAATGTCGCTGGGAGACAACTGCACATCCTTCCAATTGGTTTGGAACATATCTTTGGGAATAATGGTCCATAAGGATCCAGGGTCAACCATCAGTTGGACCTCAATTTTATCAATGAGGAATAGAGCTTTTGGTCTGAATCTCCTCCCAGGCTCACCCTCGTTCACACCGTCTCCACCTAAACACAGTATTTTATTCGCACCTTCAACACTAACAAAGTCTCTTACTTCATCCCTGTTTTCAACGACAGCAACTTTATCGACGTTTGTACTTCTACACATCTTCGCGAAATGTCCTTTCCGCCCACATTTCCTACACATCTTGTCAATTGCAAAACATTTTCTAAAGTCTGAATTGTGAAAAGTGCTCCCACACCTACTGCACATTCTTCCTTGGAATCTATTTCTATCGTTACTTGAAAATGTATTGTTAAATTTTTTCTGGCTACTTCCTCCCAGATCCACACTCCTCTTGTTTACAACAGCAACCTCGTCATGGTCAACACACGAAACATCATTGCCTTGAGCATTGCCTTTTGCGTTATCTTTCTTTTCCATCTCTTTCATGCATGCATTCGATTCCTCAACCACTTTTGCTATGTCAATGGCCATTTGTAGGGTTGGGTTTTTTGCTGCCCACAGTTTTTCTTGCATCTTTTTATTTCGACACTGTACTATCAGTTGGTCTCTTATCATTTCATCTCTTATTTCTCCAAAACTGCATTTTATCGACAACTCACGTAGTCTAGCCACAAACTGATCTACCGACTCTTCATTCCTTTGAGGCTGAGTGTAAAATTTGTGTCGGGCCATAACAATATTTACTTCTTTTGCGTATTGTTTTTTCATCCGAGCTTTAGCTTCAGTGTATACATTAGTTATTGCTCTACCATCTTGGTTGACTGCCACAGGAAGGTATTTAAAAGAATGTTGACCCTCCTTGCCCAAAGCACTTAACAAGAGAGCCTTCTTCCTAATTGCACTAAAATCTTTCCCATCAAGTGCTTCGATGTAGTTCTCGAAAATGTCTATCCATTCATCCCACTCAATGGGTGGATCTCCTGTGGCTTGTAAGAACAATGGGGGTGCAATGATATTTAAGTTCTCCATTTTTTTTTCTTGTTATTTTTAAAAAAAAAAATGTATTATATATTTTTTTTTTTAATAAAAAAAATGAAGAAATAGTCACACTGGGATAACAATTACACTCCTTAACATATGCTATATGCACTCCATTGCTCTTTCTTTACCCGTCTAATGTAAAGAATAAGGTCATTGGTAGCTTACACCATGCAGTGTCTAATAGAGAAGCTCTTCCCTGGGGCTCCAACACTTCAACTTGCAGCTTTCGTTGTGCACTCTCATTAAAGCTAGACTGTAAGTAAGGTTCTCTCACCCTTCGCTTTCTCTTGTAAATGGTGCACTCACCCTTCGTTTCCCCTTGCTGACGCGTTCACCTTTCAATTTCTTTTTCTTTCGTTCCTTACGATTTACAGAGATTTCCAAGCTACTCGGTAAATTTTCCGAGTAACGCTCATTACTCAGGACGTCTGTAACAATTTCTACTCGCGTTGCCAAGATACGCGGTAATCAAAGATGGACGCTGCCTGGTTGCGTCACTGCCGGCACTTTGCTCACCCGCGTCGGTCGGTTGCTAGGATACGGAGTGGTCCGGATGAACGCTGCGTGATCGCGTCACTGCTTCACTTCCTGCATTGTTGGACGCGCAGCTCGGTTGCGAAGGAAAACAATGGTCGAAATTGGAACGGTGAGTCTCCTGCGCTCGTGTGTCTGCTGTGCTTCTCTGCTCAAGAAGTGCGCTCGTGTATTTTCAAAAGATGCAACACATATATTTGTGTTGAGGTTGTCAGTTTGAGCAGGATTACGTAGATAAAGTTATGTTTTGAGCATGAATGCTACACCAGTCACTCCGTTTTCGTTCTAAAGGTCACGTTTACATCTCCTTTAAATTTTACAGTCAACAGGAATTTCTCTTTCTTTAAAAAAAAACGGAGCTTTCTCAAACGTGGTATTTCTGTGACTGTGTAGTCTTTAAGCTTGATGTTCATCAAAGTTAATCAGAATTACAACGAGACACACAGCAAGGGTTTGTTAATAATTTCTCCAACTCACCAGTTGCTTTGGAGGCTTGCAGGTTTCAATTCAAAGGTAGATTTTTGCAGTTTCCACATCCAGCGTAATATGCTCTTCTTGCTTGTTTCAATAGATGTGTAGTAATATATTTTCCTCTTTTTTTTTTAAGACTTGCGTGGTTCTTTAGAGTTGTTTTCTCAGTTTCCTCAAAAATTCGCGTGGTTCTTTTCACCAGTGGAGTTCTTCTCCCTCTATGGTTGTTTAGCTCCTTCTGTTCATCGTCGCCATGTGTTGTAAATGAAGTTAGTAGACAGATGAAAGGCTTAACACTTGTTTATTAAGCACCATAGAGAAAAGCTGGTGTTCCCATCAGAAAGCAGGAGCTAACTGACAAGACAGAACATAGGGGAAAATGACATCAGGGAAAATGGAATGCATGACTTAAAGGGATACAGAGAAACATAAGTGCAGAGAATACAACATTGAGGCACTGGAAGAACGAGTGTAAGGCTGTGCAAAATGGTAATGTGCAAAATAATGATTTAAATTCACAGACGCAGAATGAGGTGCCACGGAAGCAACAGCAGCAGGTAATACAAAACCAGTTACCCCCTCCATCTATGCCAAATTACAGGAGCAAAGCACAACAGAGTGTAGATACCACAAATTGGGAGGGAATTGAAAAGAGAGATAGAGTAACCTCACAATTTCTTTTGAGTGATACATTTTTCAGTGAAGACACCTATTGACGGTGCCTGAGAGGCGAGGACGAAGAGTGCATGCTTGGTGCCTCCTTGCCGGTAGACCAGTCAGGTCCATACATTGAAGGAAAGGTTGAGGGAAATGATGTCACCTTTCTATTGGACACTGGTTCTACCCGTTCTACTGTGAGAACAGCAGACGTTCCAAACCTACCCCTCTCGGGAAAAGCGATCCAAGTAATGGGTGTTTCTAATAAACAAATTAGTACCTCATTCCCACGCTCCGCCCCCTCCACTGTCCATTTATGTCAGATGGTCCCACGCGCAGCGTCCACGTGCTACGGCCGCGCCGAAGGTGCGCCAAAGGTAAGCCCGTCTACGCCCGTCCGCGCCTGGACCTCGCCCAGCGCCAGAACCCCTGGTCCTCGCTCCTCCCACCCCTCCCGCATTACATACGACGCCACCACCCTCCTAGCCCTTAACCTCGGCCGACCCCCCAACTGCGTCCAAGCCACTCCTGGACACACCCATGGACCCTTCTCTTGCTACTCCTGCAAGTTCGACGGCACCAAAACCAACTCCTCTTCCACCAACACCAAACAGAGACCTGACACCAACCACCTAACATGCATCCTGCTCAACACACGCTCGGTCCACAGACACGCCATCGACCTCTGGAATTTACTAGACACCATCTCACCGGACGTCGCCTTCCTAACAGAAACTTGGATGAATGCCTCTTCAGCCCCAGACATCACCATTGCCATCCCGGAAGGATACAAGATCATCCGTAAGGACCGCATCCAGCAAACAGGAGGAGAAATCGCTATCGTCCATAAGAATTCCATCCACATCTCAACCAGATCAGACGTCAATCTTACCAGCGCCGAACACCTCCACTTCCAGATCCACACCGACCCCAATACCACACTCAGGGGCACCCTCCTCTACCGGCCTCCAGGACCCCGTGCACAATTCAGTGACGACATCACTGAATTTATCACCCCACACACCCTCCCCTCCGAGGACTACATTCTATTGGGAGACCTCAATTTTCACCTGGAAAAGAGCAAGGACAGCAGCGCCACCACCCTTCTGGACAATCTCGCCAACCTCGGACTCAAACAACTTGTCACTACACCCACCCACATCGCAGGTCATACGCTCAACCCATCTTCACCTCCAGCAAACATGTCTCATTCAGCCACACCACAGCTCTTCATTGGACGGACCACAGCTGCGTTCACTTTACCTACAATAAGACCACAATCCACAACCATCCTCAACCCACCCTGCGAAGAAACTGGAACAAAATCACCATCGACCAGATCTCCTCATCGCTTCTTCTAAACCCCACCGCCCACTCCTCAAACCCCGACCAAGCAGCCATTAACCTCACCCAATGGCTATCCCACAGCGCCGACATCCTAGCACCGTTGAAAAAACGTCAAAACAAACTAGGCAGCAAAAACGCCTCCTGGTTCAACGATGATCTTAAGAAATCGAAGAAACTCTGTTGATCCCTCGAAAAGGCCTGGAAAAAAGACCTAAACACCAGCACCAGAGACGCCTTCAAAAACGCCACCCGCAGACACCCACCACCAACTAATCCGGTCTGCCAAGAAAGCCGCATTCAAAGACCGACTAGATAACAACGCTCACAACAGCAAGGAATTATTCAACATCGTCAAAGAATTTACCAACCCATCAGCCAACTCCAACGACATCACCCCCTCCCAAGCCCTCTGCGACTCCCTAGCTTCCTTCTTCCACAACAAAATCGCTGACATCCACAACAGCTTCGACAACCGACCCGGAGACCAACCCACCCAACCTGCTGCAGGACCTTCACCCCCCTTGAACATCCTTAACGACTGGAACCCAATCTCTGAGGACACCATCCGCCTGATGAACTCCATCCACTCAGGATCCCCAACTGACCCATGCCCTCACCACATCTTCAACAAAGCAAACTCCATCATAGCACCACACCTCCGAGATGTCATCAACTGCTCCCTCAACTCCGCCACCTTCCCGGAAAGCTGGAAACACGCGGAACTCAGCGCCCTTCTGAAAAAACCCACAGCTGACCCCACCGAACTCAAAAACTACCGCCCCATCTCGCTTCTTCCATTCCCGGCCAAAGTCAACGAGAAAGCTGTCAACAACCAGCTCGCCACCTTCCTCGAAACAAACAAATCCCTCGACTCCTCACAGTCCGGCTTCCGAGCCAAACACAGCACTGAGACCGCACTTATCGCAGCAACAGACGACATTCGAACTCTACTAGACAATGGAGACACAGTCGCCCTCATCCTCCTCGACCTCTCCGCTGCCTTCGACACAGTCTGTCATAACACCCTTCTACAGCGCCTAAGAAACATCGGAATCCAAGGAAAAGCATTGCAATGGATCACCTCGTTCCTCACCGGAAGAACCCAGAGAGTCCGCCTCCCACCATTCAAGTCAGAGGCCTCTGAAGTCATCTGCGGCGTGCCACAAGGATCGTCACTCAGCCCCACCCTCTTCAACGTTTACATGAGCCCCCTTGCGGCCATCGCTCGCCAACACAATCTCAAAATCATCTCCTACGCTGACGACACTCAACTGATCCTCTCACTCACCAAAGACCCTAACACCGCCAAAACCAACTTACACGAAGGAATGAAAGAAGTAGCCGAGTGGATGAAGCACAGCCGTCTGAAACTGAACTCAGACAAAACAGAAGTCCTCATCCTAGGCACCTCCCCCTCCGCCTGGGATGACTCTTGGTGGCCGGAAGCCCTTGGAAAAGCACCCATCCCGACAGACCACGCACGGAACCTAGGCGTGATCCTGGATTCTTCACTCTCAATGAACAGACAAGTCAGCGCCGTATCCTCATCCTGCTTCAACATTCTTCGCATGCTCAAAAAAACATTTCGCTGGATCCCCACCGAAACCAGAAAAACGGTCACCCACGCACTAGTCACGAGCCGCCTGGACTACGGAAACACCCTATACGCCGGTACCACAGCTAAACTCCAGAAAAAACTCCAACGCATCCAGAACGCTTCAGCCAGGCTCATACTAGACATCCCACGCAAAGAACACATCTCTGGTCACCTGAAAAACCTCCACAGGCTCCCCGTCAATAAGAGGATTACTTTCCGCCTCCTGACCCACACTCACAAAGCACTTTACGACCTTGGACCCGAATGCCTCAACACACGACTCTCCTTCTACACCCCCCCCCCCCGCCAGCTGCGATCTTCCAACCAAGCCCTTGCTATGGTACCTCGCATCAACAAAACCACCATGGGAGGTAGATCCTTCTCCTACCTGGCAGCTAAGACCTGGAACTCACTTCCCACTCACCTTCGTCTCACTCAGAACCACCTAGCATTCAGAAAGCAACTTAAAACTTGGATATTCGCCTCTCTTGACGCCACGATGGCTTTCGACTCTCTTGAGTGGAGCTATCTGTGGGCGGTGCTGGCGAAGCTAGGTTTTGGACCGATCTTTGTGAGCTGGGTGAAACTCCTTTACGCTTGCCCGCTGGCTAATGTCGCGGTTAACGGCCGCGTGTCGGCGTCCTTTGCCCTCCACCGTGGTACCAGGCAGGGTTGCCCCCTGTCGCCTCTCCTATTTGCCCTGGCTCTGGAGCCGCTTGCGGCCCTGCTACGCACACACCCTGATCTACATGGCATAACCTGGGCTCCGGGCTTTGAAGATAGAGTCTCTCTGTACGCAGACGATATTCTCCTCTACCTTACCTCCCCCTGCAAATCGCTCATCGTGGCATGCGACGTGCTTAGGCTTTTTGGCCGCTACTCTGGCCTGGTTATCAACTGGGCCAAGTCGTCTCTTTCTACTCTTAAGGGAGACACACCGCGCCTTCCAAGAGGCTGCAATATCCAACTAGCAGCACAGGGCTTCAAGTACCTGGGGATATACATCTCCGGCAGTCCCAAGGCGCGTTATGACCACAATCTGCTCCCCCCTCTTCAGCGGCTGAGGAGCGACGTGGACAGCTGGCGCAAGCTCCCGCTTTCTCTCCTGGGCCGGGCTGCCCTGTTCAAAATGATGTCCTTGCCTAGGTTCCTTTATGCCTTGCAGAACACTCAGGACCCGGTTCCGGCCCGCTATTTTCGGGAGATTGAGAGTTTGCAACGAGCCTTGATATGGGATGGTCGACCTTGTGTCGCTATCCAGAAGCTCACATTACCATGGTATGACGGAGGCATAGCCTTACCAGATGTACGTCGGTACTACTGGTCTTCCCAGCTCACTGCCATCAACCATGGCTTCTATGGCCCTACTGATAGCCCAGGCTACGCAATGGACAGATGGCTCTTGCGCGGTGGGAATTACTATCGTGCCCTGTATTCTAGATCCTTTGATCGGCACCTGTCGGGCCCGACCAAGGCGGCGGTTCATGTTTGGCGTACGATCACTAAAGCGCAAGGTTGGCAGGGCAGACTGACTAGGTTTACCCCACTTTACGACTCTGATATCCTGGGCAGGCTGTGGCACACCAAGGGCTTCGACAAGTGGGATCTCATAGGCATCTCCAGGGTAGATGATATGGTTACCAAAGGCGAAGTTAAGTCCTTTCCTCAACTACAGGCCGAATTCCGTTTGAGTAATACAGAGTTTTTCCGCTGCACTCAACTGAGACATGCGTTGCTCTCTGCCAAGCCGGTGGAGGGAGAGATTCCCGAAAGCTCCCCTTTGGAGGACAGGATACTGGACGGCCATGTGCCTGATAGTGCTATTTCCCTGTCCTATAAGAAATTGACTAATGTTCGACTTGATCTCCTCCTGGGCTTGCGAGACCAATGGACGGCGGACGGCCTGGAACTTGACGACGAGGACTGGCAAAGTGCGGTGTCCTCCCCTAAGGAGGTCGCTATCTCCTCACGCCTCCGACTGGTGCAATTCAAGATCCTTCACCGGGTATATGTCACCGGCCCTCGGCTTTTGCATATGGGGTTCTCGCCCGATGGTCTTTGTCGTCGAGGTTGTGGTGCCCTTGCCACCTTTCTACATATTCTGTGGGAATGCCCCGTCATTGCCCCATACTGGGCGAGAGTGCACCGTCTTATGGGAGAGGTGACTGGTGTGGTGTTGGCTGCGGAGGCGAGGAGGTGTCTCCTTAATGTCTGGGAACCGACTGACCATAACACTGCGCAGACCCGCTGGGTGACATTGGGCAATATGATTGCCAAGCGTGATATTGCTCAGAAGTGGGGTGCTGCTACAGCCCCACTAGTAGTACAATGGAAAGCCAACATGGATTGGTGTATGTTCTGAGAAAAGACGGTCTATGCCGCCAGGGGGAGGCCTCAGACGTGGAATAAGGTGTGGGGGGCATGGAATGCGTACAGAGGCGATGTGTGCCTGCCACCGGAACCTGTTCATTTGGATGAACACTTATCACCGTAACCTGTGACACCAACTGCTCTATGCTGTTTGTACTTCTCCTGTCTTCCCTCCCCCCCCCGTTTTCATCCTATTATTCATCCTGCTTTTTGATACTCTATCTGTCCTCCTCCGCCTTTTGCCGACTCCTTACCGTCTCTGCTGCTCCATTGCCACTCTTATGAGCCTTTTGGCTTTCCTTCTTGGTTATTTCTCTTTCTTTTGTAAAAAACATAAAAACAACCTGCAGAGTCCTGCTGTGAATTATCTTGCACTTTTCTCCTTCTGATTATATGCTGCCCTGCCTCCGGGATGTTGGGCTGAATAGCTGTGTGCTCTTTTCTAAATAAAGGTTTCAAAAATTTGGGGGGAAAAAAAAAACTTGGATATTCGACAAGTAGTTCCCCACCCTTCTTCAAGCGCCTGAGACCCTCTGGGTATATAGTGCGCTATATAAATATTCTGACTTGACTTGACTTGACTTAACCTTTGGAAGTTAGAATAGGCAATTTTAAAGAAATGCAGAGATGTGTTGTGTGTGATTCAAGTCCAGTAAACCTATTAGGTCTAGGTTTGTTGTGCAAAATTAATTGCACCATTTTCTGCACCCCAAGAGGTGTTGAAATTCAAACTCCAGATGAAGATGGAATTTATAAATTAATGTTAAAAAAAACAAGAAACGGAGACTAAAAAGTTAACTATAGAGGACTTACCAGACGAATTACAACAGACTGTAAAACATAATGTATGGGATTTTACAGGAAAAGATGTAGGATTAATGGCCAATGTTGATCCATAAAAGTGACAGTAAAGCAAGGTGCAGTTTTCCCAAATACTCAACAGTACAAAATGAGCCCAGAAATAAAAGCAGGTGTTGCAGCAGAAATAAAACGTTTGGTTGAAGCAGGCATTTTACAAGAAATAATGAGCAGTCCATGTAACTCGCCCATAATTGGAATAAAGAAACCGAGTGGCAAGTACAGGGTCGTACAAGACCTTCGCAAGATTAATAAGATTGTTGTTCCCTGCTGTCCAGTCGTGCCAAATCCTGCAGTAATTCTGTATCAGATACCGTGGGAGGCTGGATGGTTCAATTCAATTAAATTCAATTCAATTAATTTATATAGCGCGCTACATACCCAGAGGGTCTCAAGGCGCTTGGAGAAGGGTGGGGGATTACTTGTCGAATATCCAGGTTTTAAGTTGCTTTCTGAATGCTAGGTGGTTTTGAGTGAGGCGAAGGGGAATGGGAAGTGAGTTCCAGGTTTTCGCCGCCAGGTAGGAGAAGGATCTTCCTCCCCTGGTGGTTTTGTTGATGCGAGGTACAGCAGCAAGGGCTTGGTTGGAGGAGCGCAGCTGGCGGGAGGGGGTGTAGAAGGAAAGTCGTGTGTTGAGGCATTCGGGTCCAAGTTCGTAAAGTGCTTTGTGTGCGTGGGTTAGGAGGCGGAATGTTATCCTCTTATTGACGGGGAGCCAGTGGAGGTTTTTCAGGTGATCAGAAATGTGGTTGTTACGCGGGATGTCTAGTATGAGTCTGGCTGATGCGTTCTGGATGCGTTGGAGTTTTTTCTGAAGTTTTGCGGTGGTACCGGCTTATAGGGTGTTTCCGTAGTCCAGGCGGCTTGTAACCAGTGCGTGGGTGACCGTTTTTCTAGTTTCGGTGGGGATCCAGCGAAATGTTTTTTTGAGCATGCGAAGAATGTTGAAGCATGATGAAGAGATGGCGTTGACTTGTCTGGTCATCGAGAGTGAGGAGTCCAGAATGACGCCCAGGTTCCGTGCGTGGTCTGTTGGGATGGGTGCTTTTCCAAGGGACTCTGGCCACCAAGAGTCGTCCTAGGCAGAGGGGGAGGTACCTAAGATAAGGACTTCTGTTTTGTCGGAATTCAGTTTCAGATGGCTGTGCTTCATCCACTCGGCTACTTCTTTCATTCCTTCCTGTAGGTTGGTTTTGGCGGTGTTAGGGTCTTTGGTGAGTGAGAGGATAAGTTGAGTGTCATCAGCGTAGGAGATGATGTTGAGGTTGTGTTGGCGTGCGATGGCCGTGAGGGGGCTCATGTATACGTTGATGAGGGTGGGACTGAGTGAGGATCCTTGTGGCACGCCGCAAATGACTTCAGTGGCTTCTGACTTGAATGGTGGGAGGCGGACTCTCTGGGTTCTTCCGGCAAGGAACGAGGTGATCCATTCCAGTGCTTTTCCCTGGATTCCGATGTTTCTGAGGCGTTGTATCAGGGTGCTATGACAGACTGTGTCGAAGGCTGCGGAGAGGTCGAGGAGGATGAGGGCGACTGTGTCTCCATTGTCCAGTAGAGTTCGAATGTCGTCTGTAGCTGCGATGAGGGTGGTCTCAGTGCTGTGTTTGGCTCGGAAGCCGGACTGTGAGGAGTCGAGGGATTTGTTGGTTTCGAGGAAGGCGACGAGTTGGTTGTTGACAGCTTTTTCAATGACTTTGGCCGGGAATGTAAGGAGCGAGATGGGGCGGTAGTTTTTGAGTTCGGTGGGGCCAGCTGTGAGTTTTTTCAGAAGGGCGCTGAGTTCGGCGTGTTTCCAGCTTTCCGGGAAGGTGGCGGAGTTGAGGGAGCAGTTGATGACGTCTCGGAGGTGTGGTGCTATGATGGAATCTGCTTTGTTGAAGATGTGGTGAGGGCATGGGTCTGTGGGGGATCCTGAGTGGATGGAGTTCATCATGCGGATGGTGTCCTCAGTGGAGATTGCGTTCCATTCGTTAAGGATGTTCAAGGGGGGTGAAGGTACGGCAGGAGGTTGGGTGGGTTGGTCTCCGGGTTGGTTGTCGAAGCTGTTGTGGATGTCTGCGATTTTGTCATGGAAGAACGAAGCTAGGGAGTCGCAGAGGGTTTGAGAGGGAGTGATGTCGTTGGAGTAGGCAGTGGGGTTGGTAAACTCTTTGACGATGTTGAATAATTCTTTGCTGTTGTGGGCGTTGTTGTCTAGTCGGTCTTTGAATGCGGCTTTCTTGGCAGTCTGGATCAGTTGGTGGTGTATGCGGGTGGCGTTTTTGAAGGCGTCCCTGGTGTTGGTGTTTGGGTCTTTTTTCCAGGCCTTCTCAAGGGAGCAACAGAGTTTCTTGGATTTCTTAAGATCATTGTTGAACCAGGGGGCCTTTTTGTTGCCTAGTTTGATTTGACGTTTTTTCAGGGGTGCTAGGTTGTCGGCGCTGTTGGCTAGCCATTGAGTGAGGTTAATGGCTGCTTGGTTGGGTTTCGAAGAGTGGGCAGGGGGGTTTTGAAGAAGCGATGAGGAGATCTGGTCGATGGTAATTTTGTTCCAGTTTCTCCGCAGAGTAGGTTGAGGATGGTTGTGGGTTGTGGTCTTATTGTAGATAAAGTGAAAGCAGCTGTGGTCCGTCCAATGGAGAGCTGTGGTGTGACTGAAGGAGATATGTTTGCTGGAGGTGAAGATAGGGTCAAGTGTGTGACCTGCGAGGTGAGTGGGGGTATTAACAAGTTGTTTGAGTCCGAGGTTGGCGAGATTGTCCAGAAGGGCGGTGGTGGTACTGTCGTTGCTTTTTTCCAGGTGAAAATTGAGGTCTCCCAATAGAATGTAGTCCTCGGAGGGGAGGGTGTGTGGGGTGATAAAGTCAGTGATGTCTTCACTGAATTGTGCACGGGGTCCTGGTGGCCTATAGAGGAGGGTGCCTCTGAGAGTGGTCTTGGGGTCGGTGTGGATCTGGAAGTGAAGGTGTTCAGCGCTAGAGAGGTTGACGTCTGAGCTGGTTGAGATGCGGATGGAATTCTTGTGGACGATAGCGATGCCTCCTCCTGTTTGCTTGTTGCGGTCTTTTCGGATGATCTTGTAGCCTTCCAGGATGGCAATGGTGATGTCTGGGGCTGAGGTGGCGTTCATCCATGTTTCAGTTAGGAAGGCGACGTCCGGAGAGATGGTGTCTAGTAGATTCCAGAGGTCGATGGCGTGTTTGTGGACCGAGCGGGTGTTGAGCAGGATGCATTTTAGGTGGTTGGTGTCAGGTCTCTGTTTGGTGTTAGTGGATGAGGAGTTGGTCTTGGTGCCGTCAAACTTGCAGGAGTTGCATGTGAAGGGTCCATGGGTGTGTCCAGGGGCGGCTTGGGCGCAGTTGGGGAGTCGGCCGGGGTTAAGGGCTAGGAGGGTGGAGGCGGCGTATGTAATGCGGGTGGGGTGGGTGGGACGAGGGCCAGGGGGTCTGGCGCTGGGCGCGGGCTTGGCGTGGACGGGCGCAGACGGGCTTACCTTTGGCGCACCTTGGGCGCGGCCGTAGCGTGTGGACGCTGCGCGTTGGGACATCTGTCTTACATGGATAGTGGAGGGGGCGGAGCGTGGGAGGGGCAGCTGGGAGGAGGCACGGTCCACGAGTGACCACACTTAAAATGGACGGAGTAAAAACGAAACTGGGACCACAAAGGAGCAGATCAAATAAACACACAAACAGGCAATGCAGCGCAATAAAGTATGTTAAGAAATGCAAACCAACGATACCAGGCGCTATGGTCACTTCTAGGCACTCAGCATATGCAGGCTGCTACCGATCACGTTCACCCAGGCAGGCACAGGGTGTCAGGAGCAGTAATTAGGGCAGGCAAGCGGAAGTATGGGCGAACTTTGCACAAAGAGCAATCAGGTGAGCAATCAGCCAGGGGATCGTGGCGGGGAGCGTGTGGGAGTGACCGCTATGGAGCTAGTCCAGCTGGTCACAGGGGAGTGTAGGGAGGATCGGGCTGCTTTGCTTGAGAGTGGGAGGGGCAGCTGGGAGGCTGGGAGCGGGGAGGAGGCACGGTCCACGAGTGACCACACTTAAAATGGACGGAGTAAAAACGAAACTGGGACTACAAAGGAGCAGATCAAATAAACACACAAACAGGCAATGCAGCACAATAAAGTATGTTAGGAAATGCAAACCAACGATACCAGGCGCTATGGTCGCTTCTAGGCACTCAGCATATGCAGGCTGCTACCGATCGCGTTCACCCAGGCAGGCACAGGGTGTCAGGAGCAGTAATTAGGGCAGGCAAGCGGCAGTATGGGCGAACTTTGCACAAAGAGCAATCAGGTGAGCAATCAGTCAGGGGATTGTGGCGGGGAGCGTGTGGGAGTGACCGCTTTTTCTCGATTCCATTGCACCCAGACAGCACATTTCTTTTCTCATTTGAATTTGACAATCATGTATACGTTTGGATTCATGTCCCTCAAGGGTATACTGAAAGTCCATCGATTTTTAGTCAGATTTAGAAAAAGTGCCTTGACAGTCAGTCCTGGTGCAGTATATAGATGATCTATTGGTGGGGACTAAAACATGAAATTACTGTGTTGTTGATACCACTGCTTTACTGAATCATTTAGGTGAAGGAGGACATGAAGTGTCACCTGAAAAATTACAATTTTGCACCACCTCAGTGAAATATCTGGAAGCGTCAGAAGGGTTACCTCAGAAACAATCAGAATAATCAAAAACATTAATTTATCTCAAACTCAGAAAGAGATCAGAATGTTTCTTGGAGTTGTAGGATACTGCAGGCAATGGATTGTGGGATTTTCAGTCCTAGCAAAACCATTGATACAAATGACTTAGAAGAGATCAAAAGACCCAGTTGAATGGGATGACGAAAGCATGACTGCTTTCTTAAAATTACGAGAATGCCTGTGCACAGCTCCGGCATTGGGGATGCCTGACAATTCAAAAGATTTTGCACTTTTCTGTGACACACGAGATAATTGTGCTCTTTCAGTTCTGACACAAATTCACGGTCTGATGAGACGTCCTGTGGCATATTTGTCTTCCACATTAGATCCGGGGGCATCTGCGCTGCCCGGATGTCTGAAAGCAGTAGCTGCAACCTGCATGAGTCTTGAACAGTGTGAGTCTATTATTATGGGACATCCTGTGACTGTGTATGTTCCACATGCAGTTGTAATTTTGTTAACAAGGACCAAGACCCAGTATCTCACACCTAGTCGGCTGACTAAGTATGAGCGGATCCTTGTAGGTGCAGGAAATTTAACCATTGCTAGGTGTAATATTCTGAACCCAGCAACATTGCTACCTAATTCACACTTTGCAGAAGTGAAAGGGGAGATTGAACATGACTGTATCGACTTGACTGAGTATAGTACAAAACCACGTCCAGACATAAGAGAAAAGCCATTAATTAATTTTGAATATGAGCTATTTGTAGATGGCTCATGTATGAGACATGAGGAAGGAGGTCTAAGTGCTGCCTACGCAGTGTGTACTTTGGGAGGTCCAATTGAAGCATCCTATTTGCCTTGAGTCAAGTCTGCACAAATAGCCTAATTGGTTGCATTAACAAAAGCCTACACATTTGGTAAGAATTGGAAAGTAACCATATACACTGACAGCCAGTATGGTTACGGGGTTGTGCATGACTATGGCCAACTATGGGTGCAAAGGGAGTTTCTGACTTCTTCAGGTACCCCAATTAAAAATGGTCATTATGTAAAAGATTTACTTGAAGCAATCCAGCTGCCAAAAGAAGTGGCTGTGGTCAAGTGTGCTGCTCACAAATCTGGAAATGACAAAGGGACAGCTGGTAACCGATATGCTGACCAGTTAGCCCAACATTGTGCAAACTTTAAAATGGCTGTTAACAAGAAAATTGAGATGGACGGAAACAGCTGCCAACTTATGCTGCTAGAAGGTGTGAATACGTGGGAAGAAGTGAGAGATTTGCAAAGTGGAGTAGAACCAAAAGAAAAGGAGGAATGGAGGAAAATAGGTTGTCAGAGAAGGGTTGAGGATGGTGTCATAGTTTATCTTGATGGGAGGCCAATGTTACCAGACTGTATGTTTGCTCCTATGGCTAGAATGGTTCACGGAGATTCTCATTTGGGAAGAGATGCTATGATACGACCGTTCAGACAGTCATGCTTCAATGCTAAATTCAGGAACATACGAGAAGCACTTTGCCAAAGATGTTTAATTTGTCAACAGATGAACCCAGGGAAGAAAACAGTAGTACTACCAGGAAAGATTGGGAAAGCAGAGGGTCGCTTTATACATTGCAGACTGATTTCATTCAGTTACCCCCTTGACGAGGACTAAAATACATACTTGTTATTGTCTGCCTGTTTTCAAAATGGGTGGAAGCTTACCCCACACGCAGGAATGATAGCATCACTGTAGCCAAACTTCTACTCAGAGAGCTTATACCACGTTTCGGTTTTCCAGTAACGATTGAATCAGACCGAGGCTGTCATTTTAATAATGAAATAATTGGTCTAATTTGTGAAGCATTCAAGGTTAAGCAAAAGTTGCACTGTGCATATCGTCCAGAGGCTTCTGGAGTGGTAGAACATCTAAATGGCACAATCAAGTCAAGACGGGGAAAGATGTATGAGTCTACCCGATTGGAGTAGCCAGAGGCTTTGCCACTTGTTCTGATGGGACTTAGAAGTATTCCAGACCGAAACACAGGCTTACGTCCACATGAAATACTAATGTGAAGAGCAATGAGGCAAGCATGGGTGCCAGGACACAAACTGATAAGTATATCTGATGATTTAGTACTGGAGTACTGCAAAGAACTGGCTGACCAAGTGCGTTCTATCTCTCACCAGGTTGGGGAAGACGCTGTTGCCAGACAAGCAACTCCAGCACATGACCGGAACCCAGGTGATTGGGTAGTGGTAAAGAACCATACTCGAAAATCTTGCCTTGCACCGAGGTGGGGAAAACCTCGACAAGTGATTTTAGTTACCACCACAGCTGTACAGTGTGCAGGGGTTCCACACTGGATTCATGCCAGTCATACAAAAAGAGTGACTGAACCGAATGAAACTGAGTCTGAAGGTTGTGCAGCTGAGGGGTCTCAAAATATCGATCCTGAAGTAGCTGAAGAGGAACAACCAAGCACCAGTCAAGATGATTGGATTCCAGTAATCAACAAACCTGCAGAATATGTGAGAACCAGAAGTCAAACTTATCTAGATAGACAGAGTGATAGTGAGGATGAGACAGGTTTAGAAGAAGGTATTCAGATCATAGAAATACAAATTAAAAGTGATTCTGAGGAGGACCAGATAGGGAAAAATCAGGAAATCGACACTTCACCAAGAACTCCAGAATCTGAAGAGGGACAGATAGCAAAAAGGGCGGAAGCTCGAGCAGAAGAAAATCAAGGGGTCGAAGAGCTTGAGCAGGACCAGACCGGAGTAGAAACTTGGGTATAGGAAGAAGAAAGTGAATCAAAACAAAGCCAAATACAGCCAATACCTGAACCAGGCCAGATTAGTAACTAGACAGAAGAAACAGAAATAAGACCTGGATCTAGTCAGATAGAGAGGGATACAGAAGACAGCATTGAAATAGATGTGCCACAACTGAATAAAAATAAGAGAGCGTTGGAAGAGGGCCAAAGCACAGTGCCAGCTAAAAGACTCAGAAAAGGAGATAAGTGGCCTAGGTTTGTCAAAAGACTGAAATTACGTTTAAAGAAAATTGATGAAGAACCTGAACAAGTGAATGAAATAACAAGTCAAACTGATCCACCTGTAATACAACCAAGAAGGAGATGTCCACGATTGAAAAGGCTAAATAATAAATTCAGAGGCCCTGAGTTTACCTGCATCGTGTTGGAAGACTTTGAAAACTTGGAAATAAGTGACGAAAGTGATGAAGAATTAATTGCTGATCAAACTGACAAAGAAGTGAGACCAACCTAAAATCTTAACAGAGTAACAAGGCTGTGTAAAAGTTACAAAGAGGGGTTAAATCTCCTTAGTCAGAAATGGCTGATCGTACTGTTAATGGAAGACCGACCATGCCTGATTCGATTTTCTATCCTCGTTTCGATCCTTCTCCAAAACTTTGTATAGTTGAATGTATGAAAGCGTATGATATGACAGTGTCTAACCTTCGTCCGCTTAATGAGAATCAACTCCTCATTTCCTTTGTAAAACCTCATAAGGCTATTTCCTCTGCCTCGATTGCCAGATGGGTTAAATCTGCTATGTCTCTAGCTGGTATTGATATATCCAAATTTCAAGCTCATTCCATTAGAGGTGCCATGGCAAGTAAGTCTCTTTGATCCGGAGGTAAGCTAGATGATATCCTTAAAGCTGCTGACTGGTCTAACGCTAATACCTTTGCAAGACATTATTGTAAACCTATTGAAAATATGTCTAATGTAGTTCTACAGGGCTACCAACATGCATAATGTAGCCTCCGTTCTATTAATGAAATTGCGATTCTCCTATTAACATGCCTAGAGAATCTAGATTTCATTAAAGACATGGAGGCTCACATTATCCCACCCATCCCATTCCCTGTTTGGTTGTGGATATAATATCTTTATTCTGAATGTTATTTGAATTTTATGTATTCTATATTTGTATTGAAATGGTATTTATGATTGTTCAATTTTCCTTTTATTTCAGGATTTGTTGGTTTATGATTACCTTTTTTTCTAGGATACAATTTTCATTGTCTCCTTTCTTTCAGGTAATCCATCTACATAAGTTTCTTTGGATATTTCATCTTCAAGGAATCATCTGGTTGACTTCTTCATTCTCGTTTACCTTCGAATCTTCTGGAAACTACTACATCTCCTTTCTTCGCCTGATTTAAAAGAGGCTTTTTGGTTGCTATGTATTGTCTATTACTTCATCTCAGTGTTCTTATTGGAACCTTTATATTGTGATGCGACTGGCTTGGATCTGCAATTAAAAGTCATTGCATAATGTGAGCCTCCGTGTCTTTAATGAAATCTAGATTCTCTAGGAATGTTAATAGGAGAATCGCAATTGTTTAAAAACATGCTGTAGAGTATGTGTATGTAGTATAGAAATAGCACTTATAGTTTGGTTAGGACTAACTATAGCTATTCCTTACATAATGAGTAGAGGCATGAAGAATGAAACTAATCAGCAACAAACTATCGATACTGACGAACTACAAACAAGGAATGCACCTAAAAGAATAGATACACAAGAGAAAGCACTTAGCATTAGACAACAGAAGGTAGATCTAGAAGCATCAGATGAGGAAGGACTACATTATACTAGAATTAAAAACAGAACTCATTTAAATATATTCGAAAACCTATTAGTACATTATGTAGAAGCTTGCTATGTTTGTATGAAGTTGCCTACTTCAGTAGCTGAAGGTGTGACTTACCATCATTTGCCTCTAACATATGGTATTTCATGTAGTATTTTAGCCAGCCTATTCGATAAGAAAGGACCTTTACAGTATTACTATTCTAATTCAGATGTGATATTTTCGGAACTTCCTATACGTAGTAACCTGAATCCTGTTCATATTACTAGTGACGTAACACGTTACATGGGTGAATATTTTCTAACTATAAGTACAATAGCTATAGCTGAAGCACACAAGCATAATTTAACCTGTTTATTACAAGAAAAAGAGAAAATATTTTGAATATGGTTGAGAAAAGGAGAGAGAATTTCCAAAGGAAAGCAAATGATAAGAATCATAAGATTCCTAAATGGGCTGAAAGTGTAGGGTACACCCCAAATGGCAAAACCCATGCTGCTATGTTGCTGGATTTCAAAAAGAAGGGGAACCTCTGTCTCCACAGAGAAAGAACTAGTTACTATAATAATATATTCATTGGTTTCAGTGAATGTGATCACAATTATAAGGTAATTGGGGTTTGGGGTTTCAAAGATGGAACTGAACCTGTGTTTCCTGGAATGTATTTTATATGCGGAAACAAGGCTTATTACAAATTGCCAGACCATTGGTATGGGAGAAGTTATTTTGGAATAGTCTTCCCAAAAATATATCATGTAAATAAAATCACTGGAAACAATGAAGAATCTAATGGATTAATACGTAGTAAAAGAGCTCGTTTTGGTGAAATAGTAGGTGATATATTTAGTGCATTGATACCTACAGTGGGAGTGGCTCTGAAAATACACACAGAATCTGCAAATTGTCAACAGTAGTGGATCGGTTATAAACTGACACTGCTGGAGGGTTCTTGATGGTCAATACTGAATTGGTTGCGATCAGATCAATGGTTTTACAAAATTGACTTGCTCTTGATACATTATTGGCAAAAGAGGGTGGAGTCTGTAGAATGTTGAAAGCGCAACATTGTTGCACTTACATACCTGACAAAATCATTGAAATTAAGAGGTATGTGAGGAATATTACTAATTTGGAAAAGGAGCTTATACCACTGGAGGTTGATAGTGCATGGAAGAGACTTACTGATGGTCTCTCCTCTTTAGGTAATTAGCTTTCTAATGTAGGAAAAAGTTTTGTAAGTAGAATACTGATGCCAATGGTGAGAATAGGTTTAGCAGTTTTAGGAATATTAATCTGTTGCAAATGTCGAAAGCATAACAAGACACACTCCGTAAATAGGCGAGGAATGAAAAGAAATATTGATGAGCTTGAATTAGAAGAAATTAATGGAAACATATACAAGAAAATGAAAAATTTCCACAACAATAATGAAAAGAAACAAAACAGAAAGTTTGAAGAGATTGAGTTGGGTGAATTGTGAACATTTGGCATCTGTTTCATTAATTGGTGATGATATCAAATATCATCAAAGAGGGGATTGATGGAGCAAGGATTCGCACGTGAAGCGACTTGCTTGTATTCATGAACCTCGAATAACGTTAAAACACTAATCAACATGTTTGTCTTATTAATATTACATTACACGACTCAAAATGGGTGTCCGAGAGAAGCTTGCGTATGTGTTTTACTAACTGTAATACGCTTGCATCTAAAATGGCTGCTTCTATGCGAGGGTTTCTACTGCGCATGCATCTGTCATACTCACGTGACAAGACGTACTCTTTGCTTTGAAGGGAATCTGTTTTTTCTGCGCTCTAGTATTAATATGGCTGCTCTATGTTCTCACATGCGAGAAGCTTGCACTGCTGCTTTAGCTAAGCTGTTTGTTCTGCCTAATCCTAATCCTATAGTTAAATAGAAATTAATGGGTATAGAGTAGAAATACATGGTATACAGTGTATTCATTTATTCTGAGTTCTAAAACTGTTCCTTTCTATTCCTTTATGAAACAATAAATTTGGGCCTGGGGGACGTAATAACTCCATTTTGAAAGTCCTTCTGCGCATGACAAGCTCCAGGGAGAAGATGAGAACATTTGTCATTGAATGAGAGCCAAAGACAATCATAGCCAAGATGCGCCTGTGATGTTGACGCTTAACCCTGCCAGAGGAAGCTAAACTGTACCCAATGTATTACAATGCATTTAAGGATAAATTCTCTATTGTTGGGTGGAATAAAGATGACATGTGAAAATATATTGATGGGCGGGAACGTTAAAATTAATATTCAACACTGAGGTATCAGAATTTGGTGTGGTGTGATGACCTCTCCTCTTTTTTGTCCAATCAAAATTGGGAATCCTTACACTTGCAACATTGGGGGGTGGTACACTGACCTGGAAAACAGTATAACTAGGGTAGGCTTAGTTAGTTAATTTGTCCGACTTGTCCGAATAGCTGACATGTCACTGACCAATGCACTCAATAGGTGATCGAGAACAGAGGGGCTGCGAAGCACTCTGTCAGAAGATTCGCTGACCCAATCGGAGTCCGGGAAGATGAGGTGCTGGCGAAGCACTTTGTTGGTGAATTCGATACCCAATCGGGGTTCTGGCTATTAGCTGCAGAGAGGGAGTAGCACATGCGTTGCAACTGAACTGTTGGTGCTGGTCTTAACCTTTGGTGGTCCTGTCTTGATCCAAATCTGGTTTTCCCTGTCCTGATTCTGATATGCACCTGCTGGCCTACTGGCAACTGCAACTTTTGGGGTTCTCCTGTCCTTCAACTGACCCTTGGCCAGGGTTGGTCTTCACACCATTTTAAGTAAATATAAATCTGTGTGGGTTTGTTATCGTATTTTTGTTCCTTCTCGTTACCCTCCCTAACGTAAAGCTTTGATTGCATATATATATATATATGTTCCTTTTTCTTACCCGCCCTATGATTAGAATCTTTAGCAAAACTATTTTTAGCATGTTCCCTTTCTTACCCTACTTTTGAATAAATACTCAGATCGTTTATTTGATTAGCATGTTCCTTTTTCTTACCTTCCCTTTAAAAATTGTTAAATTGTTTTGATTACTTAGCGTGTCCCTTTTCTTACCCTTCCCGAAGTATAAATGTTAGAATCGTTTTGAATGTATAGCATGTTCCTTTTTCTTCCCTTCCCTTATTGATAAATGATCGAATTCAGTCTAATACATCTTTTGGATAGTTACAGTCTGGTTCTGATTTTCAATATTTATAGTCTTGTGGTGTTTAATCTTTGGATCATGACCATTTAAGAAGTTTAGATAAAGAGTTTAAAACTTTCCCGAGTCTGTGGTTATTAAATGAGTGCAAAATGTTATTTTTCCCATATGCAAACTCCCTGATCCAACAGGTTTCAGGTACCAGCGACAAGGATTGGTAAGTCAATGGTATAGGACTCAGTAAATAAAATAGACTGATAGTAGAGCGAAGGTTACCTGGTTAAGTTATCAAGTTATTGATTTATGGGCCCAGGTGAGTATGATAAAAATTATAGTTCGGTGACCTGCGCGCTCTATCAATACCACCTTTGTGTTCTCTTTGCATAAGTACCTTGCGCACTATGACTATGGACACTCAGCTAACAAAAATGAGAGTAATATATGAACAAGAGATACAGGACATTATGGAGATCGAAATAGACTGACAAGCGGGCTAGTTATGTTCAAAGGGGCGACTGTTAAAAGCAAAACGACAATCATGAACATTATCTGCGCCATCTTGTCTGATGGAAGTTCCTACGTGCACATAAACTGCAGTCATTCTGACCGACTGCAGCCATTTTGTATTCTGTTGGTCACCTTTGTTTCACCCTGCCCTTGCGAGCACCCCTGTGACCAACCTGGTATGTGAGCTGGTGGCTATAAACTATTGCCACGACAAACATCAACACCACTTGCTGCCTCGAACTCGTTTTTCCTCTCATCTCTGTTTACAGGCAAACCCATGGACACTCCTACAGAAACAGGTTCCAAATACCAAACAGACTCTTGCAAACATGGTTTATTGCACTGCACACAGCAAAACTTGTTTTTGCCAACAATGGGACCTGTTTTTATCAACAGAACAGACTCTTTGATCTGGCCAGTCTCACATGTTTTAGACCCTGAAGCAAGGTCCAGCTGCAGGATTGAATTGTCTGTTTTGACCTGGGTGGGAAGAGAATTAATGTTGGACTTGTGTAACCATGTTGATGAAACAATGTTGGGCTTGTGTAACCATGTTGATGAAACAATGTTGGGCTTGTGTGACAACCTGCCCGGAGCGGAGACTCCAAATTTGTAATCATGATAAATGAAACAGATACATTGTGTCAAACCTGTATAAAAGGAAGAGCCTAAGGATTTGCTAGCAGAACACCTCCCTGAGACATCCCGGTCTCTGCAGTTGACGTGGTCTCCTCTCAAGAATAATAAACCTTTTTCATGCCTTCCAGTTTCCAGCACCTGCCTCATTAATTTGTTAGAGAATCCAAAGTGAATTAAAGGTGACCCTGTGCCGGGCAGCTTTGGGGTTCTTAGGAGACTCGCAGCTTTTCACATGGGCAGTGCAGTATTGAAAAGCAAACTGAAGTATTTGCCTTTCAATGAAGAGGACCCAGCAGTTCTTATAGACGGGTATTGCGTTCCACCTGCATGCAGGTGCAGTGAGTTACTCCTGCTACCTTTGTGGTGGGTTGTCAGAAGTCCTTGGGGCAACCGGCACCCCACCAAAGTAGTGTCTTTGGGGGCACATTGAGAGGGTTGCCACTTCTTATGTGGCACACAATTAGTTTGGCTGCTAATGGCTTGTTTTCTTTTGAACCTTCACAAGCCCATGTGTGTTTCATCATTTGCATGGGTCCTAGCCCTGTGAAATTGAATGAACACTTCCTGGGAAAGCATTGGCACAGACGTTTCGCACACACGATCCATATCACAGACGAGCTGCCCAAGCATCTGCAACCTCTTGACTCAATTCCCCAGGGGGCCCACAATGTGGCAGCAAAACACCACTGTGCTGCTGGGCAATTTGTGTAAAGCAGCTCCTGATGTATCTCCTCAAAGGAATAATGTGAAAGGTACATCCAAAATCAATTTTTCAGAAATGTCCAATAGAACGTATTGAGCACTTTCACGAGCATAAGGAAAGGACACAATTACTTACCATTAATCTGCATTACCCGGATTTAAAATCCTCCTCATCTCTGTCCACATACAGTAAGAACTGGGATGAGGAGGACCAGATAAGGGAGTAATGTGCTTTCTAACATATTAGAACATTGGAATGTTGAGAGGTCCATCGAAGACAATGAAGTGCTCCGGGGTTCTAACGGCTGAGGGAAGCCCAGAGTATCAACATTCCAATGTTTGCTCATAGCTGTTGCTGTTAGCAAAGGCCTCACAGAGTCCAAGGGGATTTCAACACCCCAGGCTCTTTGCGGACTTTTGTTTTACAAATTAGAATATTCTTCCCTCTTGGGGTTGAATGTTCTAATAGCCTCAGAGCCCTCCTTAGCGGGCTCTACCGGTCATTAAAGGCCCGCTCCCTTGTTACAGACCCTCACTGAGTGCTTGAGCGGGCCTTAAATGGCCGGTAGAGCCTGCTACGGAGGGCTCTAAGCCTATAATAGTTCATGCATACTGAATTTGTTCCTCTGCACTCACAGACATTTATGAAGTACAAAATGCAAATGAAATTGGTTCTGTCTCACATCGCTTTTAATAGAGTGATCGAAACAGCCTCTTTCACCTTGTCACTTCACTGTGTCCTAAAATTCCAAATGATGTCACAAAAGTAATACTTTCAACTAGAAAAAACATCTTTGTGTCTGGAGTTTCTCTTCTTTCTGCCTTTCTGTCCCAGCACTATTTGGCTGAAGTTCAAGCATGTCCCAAAGCTCCTGTACCTCTTTACCAACGATGTCTGTCTTGTCTCCTAGAGCAGAGGCACTTTTTTTGGCTTCTCTTCAAGTTTTTTTCCTTAAACCCAACTGAAGACTTTCCACAAAAGAATGTGTATTAAAGAAAATTCTTTCCCATGTATGTACATAGTTATCTTAGACACCCTTGGTTGTTGCTGGCAGCGCAGTCATATTTTATTATGGTTCGCTCAGAAGTATTGCACTGAAGTTGAACATAATGGCCAAATCCTAGAAGTGTCCCGTTCACAAGTGCACTGGGGAGAAAGCACATTTAAATGAGGATTTGGTTCAGTGCATGCCTTGGTTTCTCCTAGGGGGACAGTGAACACATTTTGACTGCCAAATGTCTGCACATAGCGTTTATACATTCTCTGTGGCTTACTATAATATGGACAGGATGGGAACATGCTAGTGTTTAAAAACATAGAGAATATATATTTATGTTTTATCCCAGAAGAGCACTTGTGATATTAGAGCAGTGCCAACACCTCTAGTAGACCCTGCTGGGATTTTTAGCACTAGTCATTTTTTAAATGCAGGCATTTTATGACATGGATAAAGAGACGAATTGGGAACAATTAATCAGATTGCTCCGAAAAAACTCATAATTCACGTCAGTGGTTGATGGGAACAAATGTGAACCTGCTTTTCTGGGTGCTGAACGTGGGAAGTTTTATCATTTGCTATGACCACTGAGGAGCAGTTAACTCTGTTCAATATGGCCCTAAGTTGTTCTAAGGGTTTTTTACGTCACTTATTTGAACTTAGTTCAATGGATTAAGTTAACCTTTACACCTATGTGATATAAAAGACACTTTTTGACAAGGATAGTAAATTTTGCAACGTGCACCTACGAATGCAGAAAATCCTCCAGCTTTACGAAGTTGCTGAATTTGCAACTGTAGGGTTTCTTCATGGGATGTTGGTGTTTTATGTCACTCATGTGCTAATGCCCTACTTTCAGGCTTTCAGGCTTCCGGGTGGTACGGGTGGTAGCCACGAGCTTGTAGTTAAGCCTGATTGTTATTGCTTTCATGACATAGGTTTGCTGATAAATGGAATGACAGTGGGGGGAACCGGCACTTCGGTGCTACAACTTATATTGCGGTCACTCTAGTTTGCCTTTGCTTTTCTACATGGTCATGGACATTATGACTCTGTTGAAATGTGGGCCTGCATTCCTGTGTCGTAAGTGTTGCCCCTGAGATCTGCACTCTCTGATCTGTGGTATGAGCAAGTGCAGAATTCTCATGGTCAGAAGCTTTTATTCCCACCATGTTTTCCAACATGCTGATGCCCCTTGCTAGCTTGAAAAGTCTAACGTCCACGGTCAGAGTCGTACTGTATACCCCAAATATGAGTGACTTGTATTACACCTAGTGAAGCAGAAACAGGCACAGGGTCTCAACCGCCACTTTTCATATTTTTCCACAATCGTAAGCCACATTTACTAAGACATGTGCTCTCTATTACATTGTTCCCAGCATCCTTCAAGCCGCAGCCATGTCAGCCCGTAGGCACCCAATTAACATTCTTTTTGCTCCATCCTTGCTTTCACCTTGATGAAGACGATGGGTATCATGTTTGCAAGATTATTTCACAGCCGTCAAGGAAACTAACAATGCAGCAAAATGATAATTACTCCTACACCTTGCAGGGGATCATGACCTTTTCTTCACTCCGAGTCTGGTCATGAAGAAGATTTTAATGCATGCAGGTAGCATTCTAAAACATTTTGTACCTCAAGTCCAGCCCTCATTATTACAAGCTTGGTCTCTGCCATGCCAAACAATGGAAGTCATTGATGTGTTACAGGCTCTCCTGCATGTGTGAATGTGCTGACTCAGGGCTACTTCTTTGTGGTGTTGCATATTCCTCAACATAATGGAAACATAATTGCACCAGTGGCATGCGGCACGGCTCGCAGGTGGCGGTGCAGGCGCACTGGGGGCCCAATGGAAAACTACAACATTAACACTTACCTTGCCGCTGGGTCCCGCGTCTCTGATCCCCTGCATCTGACTCCAGAAACAGGCAGCACAGCCAGGCCCCCCAACCAATCACAACGCTGCAATGCAGCATTGTGATTGGTATGAGCGGCATGACATGGCACTCAGACATGTGCTGGAGGGGCGGGCATGTTCTCCACCCGGCTGTAATGCAGCCTGCATGGAGAACAGAGAAAGTGTGCATGACTGTTTTAGGCGGCCCGAAAGAGCCGACCAAACACTCATTGCGCACTTAGGAGGGTTTTACCACTCCTCCTCTGTTCTGTAGCCCCACCCCTCCACCTCACGCAAAGCTGCCACAGCAGCAGGACAGAATAAAATTATAATAATATGACATTTTTATAATTAAATTTTTTCCTTTCTTTTGCTGCTGCTGAGTTGTGAGGCGATGCTCCTCCGCCTTATCCGAGGAGCGACCACTAAATTGCACTACAAATGTTTTGACTCCTGGGCGGCCTATGAACTGTCTGAAGCACCTGTAGCACAAAGGGTTTGGGTTGGGTTCATTTATGTAGAAAAGTTCCTAAATAAAGTTGCTCTATGCGCTACTTTGCTTAAAAGGGCCCTTCTATGGGTGGAACAGGGGAGTTCCCGTGCTCTCACCTAGGAGTTTTGATGCAAACACCTATCTACTAACCTTCACAGACAGAGTTGTGCCAGAAGCATATAACTAATCAAGACAGGTGTAACATGGAGAAATTCCAACTTTGCATGTGCGCTACATTGTACAGCACACATATGAAGTGGGAAAAGTCTTAAATTATGGTTTTGTGCTGCAAGTGTCTCTTTCCAGAACAAAACCTATGCCCTAGAGAATGCATTTACCCCTGCACTGTGGCGTAAGGGTGTGTACTTTGACACATGAAAGCCAAAAGTGTGACTACTGCGAAGGAGAAATTTAATGCACTCTATCTTAATAGATGTACAAAAATACAATTGGTTCTGTCGGGTGCGTATTATTTCTTCAAGCTATTGGGCTAGTCAAGAGACTATTCAAAGTAAGACAAATTAATCATAATAAATACAAACACAAACCATGTGGGGTATTCTAAGAACTTTTATAAATTGCATCATTTATAAATACCCTATTTAAATTTGCAAGGCTGTCAAAGACATATAGTGACACATAGCATGTGAAAAGGTGACATTTAGTGCTCAGGGATATTGTGATGCTTTAATATATACAAAGGTGATGGGGGCAGGGGGAAATGGCCAGAGAAGCAAAATATTTCAAGTAACTCTGCGGGCTGAATGAATAAGTCTCATCGCAGACTCCTTTGACTGGTCCAAGGAGTATATTGTCGACATTTCAACCCAGGTCAGTACTATTGGGACGCCAGTGCGGGTCCTCATCAGGAGTTGGACAAGGGATTAACAGCCTAAGCAAGCCCAGGCAGGCTCAAGGGGTATGGCACTATGATTATCACTGCAATGATGCGGCTAGTATCTTAGCAGGAGCTGGGTTCTCCTTCATGCAGTAAGACTAGATTCAGCAGGTGGTGAGTTGGTTTGATTACAATCCCAAATGTAAGCTCTAGGTGCAATGTGTGGTTGCTATGATTTCAATCCACAAATAGGCTCTTTCATTAGATCAGGGTTGTGGGAATCCAATTTCTTTCTGCCGCTGCAGTGCTCCGTATCACAGTACCAATTGTATTTTTGTACATGACTGCCCAGGCTCTGAGGGATACTGGGTTACCCCATTGTAACTAAACTATCTTAATAGATGTGGCACGTTGTGTTTCTCTGGTACAAAAGGGGGTGGTGATGGACGGAGCATCTGAATCAATCAAAAACTCACATCCAGTCAAAAGATCTGGGTTTAATCCATCACCGTTCTATAGCCCACTCTGCCACCCCAGTTCAGACATGGCTATATGCAAATCAGTCTGACCCTGTGCCTCATGGGAACAGTCCAGCCCGAACTGCCAAGCCATGTCTTCCCTGGACCGGAAACAAGCTTCCGAGGACCGGTTTCTGGCATTCCAGCCGTCTTCAGCCAGGCTTGCTGGAATCCAGTTGCAAAGTGAGCAAGGGACTCACGTCTGAGCATACCCTGCACACTTATGGTGGCCAAAAGTGGTACAAAAGGGGGTGGTGATGGACGGAGCATCTGAATCGATCAACCCAGTGTGAGTGTTTGATCGATTCAAATGCTCCGTCCATCACCACCCCCTTTTGTACCACTTTTGGCCGCCATAAGTGTGGCAGGGTATGCTCAGACGTGAGTCCCTTGCTCACTTTGCCACTGGATCTCAGCACCGCCCGTCACAATGTTAAAAATGCAGGATGCGCCCACCACTGTGGTGGGCGCATCCTAATAACCCCCACGAGACCCCTGCCATTATGGCGGGCGGTCCCAAGTACCGTGAGGATGGCGGGCGGGCAAAGTCCGACCGCCATCCTAATGGCCCCCTTGGTTTCTTGTGAATGTCAACCAGACTTTGTAGACAGAGATTAAAAAGTGTGGAAACAAGATTGATCATTGCAGTACTCTTTGCGAGATTTTTACAGGAGAAGAAATTACTAAATTTGATCTATTTTGCATGATCAGTTAAGGATGAAGTAAACTATTTAAGAGCTGAATAAACAATACCCATTCATTCCTTGATGGCTGATTGGAGTTTAGTGTGTTTGACCATATTGAAGCAGGTGATAGACTAAGGAGAATAGGACATACATTGACTATTGCAGAGAAGTCTAAAAGGTAAAGCCTGAATGGAAATTATCTAGCAGGTCCCTATTATAAATTTGTTATCTGAGATATGGGTTATGAGGCTATACAGTTCACACAGTTTTCACTAGGAATTGATGGCAAGCAGTTATTCAGGTGTTCAGCATCTGCTGGAGGTTTCTTCAGCAAAGGAAAACACGATCAATTTTATAACAGTTAGGAAAGGTTTGCCCAATGTAGTACAAGGCAAAGACTCAATTATTTGGCTATACCACTCAGCACAGGGTCGATGAAATAGTTGTAGGGTTTGGTGTTACTTACAGGAGCAAATATATTTACTTTCAAGCACTTCTTATCACCCCAGTGCTGGAAAAGGTGATTAGTTAATTTGTGATGTGTTCATCTACAAACGTTGAACTTTAATCAGGAGGGTGACATTCAAAATAAGATAAGACATTGTTTGATAGGCTCGTACTTAGTAATACATTCCTATGTATTCTTGTGACCCCGTTGCCAACTCGTTCACCTTGACCCAAGAGGTAACATGGGATCCAAAATAACGTGTGAGCAATGGATAAGCCACACTTCTATCAGAACTACAAGATACAGATCAGAATTCGAAATTGTGCAATTGATTTCTATTCTGGTTTGCATTTGAGGATTTTCTGACACATGGCTGGAGGTATACACAGGTGCTAGGGTATGGAGTATGCTGAGAAATAGAGACATATTTGCTTCACAGCTATATTCATCCATCTTGGCCTGTAACCACTATCTCTCTGCCAAAAGTAGTCCCCACATCATATCATTTATCCAACGTCCACATACACAGCTAATATTGTCCCTCAGGCAATATGGTAGTAAGCTATTTAATGTTCAATTTCACTCTCTTACCCAGGTTTTCAAACCTGTCGTACAATTCAGCGCTGCACCCAAAGCTATTGCTCTGCATTACGTGACAAGGAGAGAGCAGGAAAGTGGCAGATCTCCAGAGATATGGCACTTTCCTGCTGTCTTCCCAGTGCTGGTGCAGAATCATGCTGCTTAGTGTAATGCACACCTTTGCATGGCAGTACAAAGGTATCTACTTGAGTCTAGCACAGTTTTTGTACTGGAGGGGCAGCTTTCCAGTGCAAACCACTATACTTACATTAAACATTTAACATTTTCCTACTTTGTGTGTGTACTATACAGTGCAAAATTAGGATTAAATAAAAGCAGTTCTCCTTTTTAATGTCTGCTATTAACTGATTTTAATTTTTGGTGCAACACCCTGCCTACTGTTCTTAGTAGACAGGGTTTTAAATCAAAACCCATGGGTGGTTACACAAGAATGCCCCTGTACCACTAATGGAACACACTCTTTATGCACAGTAACACAAATCAGTGGTTCGCACTGGTTTGCATTACTTTTCTTTTCAAACCAACGAGAATACTAACACAAAAACCAATTTGCATTGGTTTGTAAGTCCTAGAAAGAATTGTGTGTCAGTTCTGCATTATAAAAGTAATGCAATCCTGATACAAAACCTTTGTAAATCTGGCCCTTCATGTTGAAATACATGTGTTTGCTTAAAAATCAATTACATATAACCATGTTCTGTCTCTAATAGGGTGTAGTCAGTTGAATATGGCAACTTATCCCTCTTATATCAATAGATCAGGTTTATTTTGAGGTGAGTGATGAACATTAGAGTGAAGTTTAATAACTGATCCAGCGTTCTTAGCCCCCTCTCTTACCATTCGTCTTCCGATTGACCTTTTATTTTTCAACTGAGAGGTGATGGGAGTCAATATTACATCAATCAATTTCAATTTACAGGGTAACTCATTTGGCTACACAACAAGAACCAGGAATCACTAACTTTGGTTAAGAAGATTTATTGCAAAATAACAATCACGCTAAGGTACATGCCTCTTAGCTGGATTAAAGCTAGCCTCGTTTAAGCGGGGTGATACCCCGCAACTGGTCCCAGGGTGCTTGTTTCTTTTTCAGGGAGGACCTGGTTTGGAAGTTCAGGCTGGACTGTCACCATGAGGATTAAGGACAACACTGATTAGCAAATGGCTGGGTCCAAAGTGGGGTGGTGTGATGAGCAAAACAAATGATGGATTAAACCCAGATCTTTGTGACTGTGGGTGAATGTTTGCATTGTGCAGCATTCCATCCATCATTTGTTCTTTTAGTTTTTGTTGCATTAAGTGGGAAGGGTATGTCCAGATATGGATCCCGTGCTCACTGCACCACTGGATTAAAGATACACTGGATGATGAGGATCATACCCTGAAGCTGGTCCCAGGATGCTTGTTTCTGGTCCAGAGAGGAACTGGCTTGGCCATTCAGACTGGACTGTTCCCATTAGGAGCAGGGTCAAGACTGATTGGAATATTGGCTGAGTCCAAACTTGGGTGCTGTGGTGGGCAAAAAATATTATGGATTAAACTCAGTTCTTTGTGACTGGTGAATGTTTTCATTGTTAAGCATTCCGTCTGTCATTATTTTTTTTTGCACTTGCCTCATAGCACCATGCTATAAAGATACAGAATAACAACTGGGAAACCTAAAATCCTTAAGAAGTTTAGGCATACCAGCTTCAAGCAAACAAGAGGTTCAGTCACAGCAATATAAAAGATTAACAAAAGTAGCTGATGCTCAGAAAAGAATCTCAGGTTTTCTTGTCTATACATGAGTAAATCTAAGTTACCTAAATTAGAGTTCAAGCTACTGAATGGGTTTGAAACCTAAAGGATCTCATAAATCAGGTAAATGCCATTAAAGAAAAATAGACCAGGGCAGGAAATATAAGAAGAAAGGTGTCAGCATTGCAGAAGTTTGGCCAAGAGTTTTATTGGGTAAGAGAAGTAAGTGTTAACCTAAGCCATAATTTGGAAGGAATCACAGTGAAGCGTAGAGGTCTAAATATCTCAAAGTCCAAAGGAAAGTGAGGTAACCTCAGACATTTTAGAATCCAGTTATTAACACTAAAATCATTCAGGTAACACCCTTCTGCCTGCATCATCAGGGGTTCCATTGTCTTTCTCCATTCTCACTTTGTAGACTTCAACCTAAGCAAAAGATCCCGCATTGAACATGGGAACAACATCATCCTTTCTCACTCAGGCTAGGTTCTAACACTGCGAATCGACCTTTCATGTAATGCTCTGGCTCTCTATGTTCTTTCGTAAAAGTCTTCTTCTCAGGCTCTCTCTTTCTATCATTAGTGCAGTAATGTATCAGTTTTTAAATTAACAATGCGTGTTAATACCCGCAAGAAAGTCATATTAGCGAAAAATGGAAAACAGTATTTTATGCAGCATGGAAAACAGGCCTACTAATGTAAATTTTAGCGTCTTAAGGGGCCTATTATGATGGAGGATTTTCCGCATCCTCCGGGCCGGCGGAAGCCACCGCCGGCCCGGAGCATGCGGAAAATCCTCTGCGGACCCACCAAAGACCCACCGCCACATTAGGATGGCTGGTGGGTCCTGGTTTCCGTCCGCAGCTGTTCCGCCGTGGTTGGCTTCCAACCACGGCAGAAAAGCTCTAATACGTGACGGTGTCTCTCAGACACAGTCAGCCAGATTAGGATGGGCTGTGAAACATGCTTTTCCGCGGCGGCTTTTCCGCCGTGGAAAAGTATGTGTAACTTCACTGCGGGGGCCCGTTGCGGACCCCCTGGGTGAAGGGGGGATGGCGGGTGCACATGGCGGGTACCTATGGCACACCCCTGCATTTGTATGCAGAAATCGGCAGGCACCGCACGGTGCCTGCCGCTTTCTGCATACAAATGCATTGTATGCATTTTTACCATTGCGGCGGATGCAGCTTGAAGCCGCACCCGCCGCAATGGTAAAAATAGAGGATGTGACCGCCAGGGTGGCGGTCACATCCTAATTGCACAGGAGGGAACTCCGCAGGCCATGCGGAGGTTCCTTCCTACTCTATGGTGGCGGACGGACTCAGGTCCGTCCGCCATCATAATCGGCCCCATAATTCAGAATGCCCATTTATTATGCATGTGCACATATAAACAAAAATGAATATAAATTGTCTGTACATTAGATTCATATTAAATGTGGCATACAGTAAAATCTTAAATTTATACCAATAAGTATGTGTAGGAACTACATTTAAATGCAATATATGAAACATTAGTGCACATGTTACATGAATAAAAATTTGTTTCTAATATAGATGAAATTGCATAACCTGACGATGGTTTCTACTCAAACATCTAAACTGTAAATGTCATGTTTGATGTATTTAAGGCACCGCTAATGAAACTCCCTTTCTTTTCTATATTGAGTACATGTCTATTAAGTAGGGATGGTTTATTCATCAAGAGCCAGATGTATCAAAACAGCATTTTGCGGTTTCCAAATAGCAATTGTTACAGAATTGCTATTTGGTAATCGCAAAATTCAATGCAGGTAAAAATGTACAAAATACTTACCAATCGGTAATATTGGCATTCGCAAATACAGATTCCCATTTAGCGATTCTGTAATAGCAAATTTGCAAAATAGAAAATCGCAAAATTGTGAATCTGCTATTCCGATGCAGCTTGATGACCTCACAACCAGGAAGTGAGTTTCCCCATGCTGTTTCTGAGTGCCTGAGGCTGTGTAGGAGGCTGAAAGCAGGAGCAAACCAGTCAGGAGAACACCCGTGCAGAGACAGGCACAAATACACAGCATGGCTTCACAGGAGCAGGCAAAGGAGGCTGCAGGACAGAAGAGAAAGCAATAGTTCAGTGTTAAAGAATTAGAGGTCCTAATTGAGGAAATTGTGAAAAGCCCTGGGCAACTGTTTGGGAAAAAATCCCAACACATCCCCGAGTCAGAGAAGAGGAAGATCTGGCTGGACGTCCAAGCAAAAGTCAATGCCATAGGGGTCACACAGCCCTCCATAAAAGACCTACATAAGCGCTGGTACGACTTGCATTAAAGGGCAAAGGAGAAGGTGGCAAGCAGGTTTGCGGACAGCAAGAAGGCCAGTGGAGGACCATCAACATAGCCGGCGTCCACCCCCAGAGAACTTTGGTGGCGTCAACCCTACGGCCTGAATCATCCATCAGTGGTGCAGCAGACATCGACAGCTCAGCCACAGCCAACATCAGCAAAGGTAGGATGCATGCTAAATTACACCTGCCCCATGACTCACCAAAAATCCCATTTAGAAATAAAATAATGAAAAAAGTTAAACTCCCTCTCCAGTCCACATTTTCGTTCCCACCCAGCATGCATCATGGGGGATGAACTCAGACACATAAGATAGGAAAACAATGATTCTAAGCAACATAGCCACAGTTGAGACCCACCAGTAAATAACCAATTATATATATAATCTTTATTTGGATATAAAATATCCTTAAAAGAGCACCTCAAAGATCCCAACAGCAATACACGTTATTGAGAAAGAAAAATGAAAATCAATTAAACAACAATGAGTAAATTGCATTATGCTGCTTCTGTTACATATTGGTGATTAAAAAAACATAATGTGCAGAACAACAAGGGCAACATAGCATTAAAACAGAAGAGGTTTGTGGTACTAACAATTAGCAATGTTGGGCAGTCTGATGTTCAGCAAATAACAGCGGGTTATGATGAAATGCGATCAGATAAAAAACAGCAGCAAACAGATGAATAGCAGCAGGTTATGATAAAATGCGATCAGATAAAAAGCGGTTTTAGCAGCATAGAAATAGAATGCCGTTTAGTTTAAACTATTACTTAAAAGGAAGAGGCATTGGCAGGCCCTTCCATTTGCTGAGTGAAATTACGGTATACATGACGTATATAGGTTGTAAGGCCTGTATTTAAAGCTGTATTTTCAGGGCTCAAAGCTGCAATAATTGCCTGTCAACAGGTCCGAATACCCAACCTATTCCACTCAGGTTTCAATTTACGTCTAAGCTGTGACATAAGGGCGGGGCAGAGGCAAACCACGTGCTCCAAGGTTTCAGCCGTCTTGCAACACCCTCTACACAATAAAACTTCTAACGTGCGATGCCAAGAGGGCAAATCTTTTAGAAATTGCCAGTCACCCAATCTGAAAGCCATAAAGCTGAATTTTAAATACAGGGAGTAAGTGCAGGACAGGTAGGTAGCAGGAGATATCCGCCCGTAAGAATCATAATTGCCCGCGCATGTCTGCGTTTAGCGAAATAGGCTTTATTAATAATAAGGGAGCTCATTCTGACACGTTTCTTAATGCTAGTTTTAAATGCTGTTGTGCTAGGGTTTAGGGCCCATAGGTCGTCCGCAGCCATTTCGCAGATGGAATCCTTAAAAAGGCGACCATATGAGCCACCTGTATTTTTCTGGGTGATATCCAACCAAACTAATGACTCTAATGAGCCTATATTTGCTTGTTTAAGTTTGTGGCAAATATTTAAATACGTGCCGATGTTAAAAACTTCATAATTTAATAAGCCCAGTTCTAATCTGACCTGGGCAGTAGAGGCAGTTTTAGGCAAATGAAGGACTTTTATTGTAAATTTTGGTCATGTGTTGGTTTAAATTGGTGTTTAGTTTACCCCTGAAAATCTCAATGCCATACGACAAAGTCGGCCCGATTTTTGCTCTCATAACTTCCAATAGTGGTGATAGACTTGGGCCAGACAGATTTTTTGAAAGCTTAGAGAGGGTCACCTGGAGGGTCATGGCTTTCACTGAAATCTCGTTGCATAGTGCTTAGCCTCGATGTCTAAGAGGGCAATTAGTCTATAGTTGTTTGGAGAGGCGTGCGAGCCTGATTTATAGATTAGGTGAATTATTGCGCCTCGCCAAGAGTCCTGTATGGTTGAGGTTCTTAGTGCAAAGTTGAAAAGGTTAGTTAGGTATCCCAACCAAAGTGCTATATTTGATTTAAACAAGTTCCGTGGTAGGCCGTTTGGACCCGGAGCTCCGTTTGTTCTTGCTTTTGACAGTACTTTTGTAACCATTCCTTTGGTGGTCTGCAGGTCTTCACTGCAGAGATCTAAACGTCCAGTGGGCCTGCTCCAGCTCTTACTCAGACTTATTTCCGTCAAGTTAGGAGCGCATGTGTCTATGAGCACTATTCCCTCTGGAGACCTAAAGTGGTCTGTCAGGAAGGCGGACCAATTGGCTTCTTGAATGTTTGCCGACCCAAAGCTGGATGAACTAGAGTTTTGCCGATTGATTAAGGCCCAGATTTTTCTTGCATTGCGTTTTTTACTCTCCCATAATAGTTTGCACCAGAATTGGCTTAGGGGGAATCGTTTTATCTTTTTGTAGAGCCTGCCTAAATGATTTTTGGCAGTTTTGTACGCATTCAGGAGCTTGTTGTTTCCTGGGGATTTTGTAAGGATCTGCAAGGTGTTGTTTCTGGATTTCTTCAGCCTCCTTGTTTGGCTTGAGATTAAGAACTGGCGACTAGAAGAAGACTTGTGGGGATGCTGTTTAGCTGGAAAGAGGGTTATCAATTGTGAACAGAGCATCGACCATGCAACAGTGGGAGAGACTGCCAGGAGGTCAGTACCTCCTGTTATGAGAGCCAAATTGCCTTCATGACAAATTAAAACACATCATTTTGGTATACCAACTCGAGTACATTTCATTTTCATATAACATAAAGCAGGAAACATAATAAGTAGTTTTGTTATATTCACAGATGAACTTGCGCTACAGGGTGAAGACACACCAATAGATGAGCCAGAGGAGATCCAGGAACAGACTTGGGAAGAAGAGACAGACATCACAATACCAACAACACCTGCACCAAGACCAGGCAGGTACACTGTGGCTCCACTACAGCAGTTAGAGGTAGAAGGGGAAGCCATCCAAGAAGAGCCACAGTCAAGGCCAGATGAGCAGGCACAGCCTCAAAGTGATCTGTTCCACTTGCAGCATAGCAACACCAATCACAGGAGACGTAGAGCAAGAGCACACAGTGCTGCTGAGGAAGGAGAGGGATCCTCTGATTTGCTGGGCTGGAGAGCACTATGGTGAAGGTGCAGCGGCTGCAATTGAAAATCATGCAGTCAATACAGAGGCAGCTGGTGTGTCTGAATAACAATATGGCTGACATTAGGGACTGCATCAGGGAGATGAATAACACAGTGGCAGAGGGCCATAGGGCAAATGCAGAAAGTCTCAGGGACATGACAGCAGCGATTAAAGATCTCTGTACCACCATGCAGAGGGAGCATGCCTCGACATGCCATGAAAAGCTCCACCTATTTAGCCTTTTGGATGGTTACACAAAGACAGTAACTGTCTGAGCAATGGCACAGCTGCCCTGTCCAAATGCACTATGTACATGCAGATGGAAATGACCTACTGAAATAATGATGTTGCCAGGGGATTGGTGAAGGTCACCATTGCTGTTGAACATCTACAGACAGCTAATATAGCTGGGACATGTATACTGGGTGCAGGGGATAGTGAGGAGGCTTCCAGCCTCAGCAGCATTACTGCACCGGTGACTTGGCCCAGATGGCAGAGTGTAAGGCAAAGTATGGCATCCGAAGCCTCATCAAGGGAGGCCAGTGTGCACAATGACCGCTCTAGTGCTGTACGTGGCCGTAAAACATAGTCAATGATGTGACCGAGGCATGCCAATGGGTGAGGTAACCCATTGATTGTGATGGTGAGTACTGAATGTTGTGAATGGTCAGTATAAATGCCATGTTGACCTACAAAATTCCCAAACAAGAAAGGAATTGACGGCTGAGCGCACACAGTTTACCTGATGTTAGGGTGAATGATAACCCAGTTGAACAAAAGTAAAAAAGTGCATTGTCTTATCATTACTCACCTAGAAATAGTTATGTGTTATTTCATCATGTCTATTTCTGCCATCTGCTGCACCTATGCCACCTGCTGCTCTGCGAGGTGGACATTGTTCATCCTCTTCATCAGACTCCAAATCTGTGAGGTCCAATAGTATGTCCTTGGTTGTTGCTAGGTTGTGCAGTATGGCACAAGTGGCCATAATTTTGCAAGAGATCTCCGGCCTATACTACAGTGCACCTCCACTTTTGTGTAGGTAGGGGAACCTACTCTTCAGTAGGTCAAATGTCTGCTCTATTACATTGCGCGTCGACTTGTGTGCCTCATTGTATTTCATTTCACTCTGAGTTGCAGGATTACGGTATGGTGTGAGTATGAAGGAGCACACAGCATATGTACTGTCACCTACAGAATGAAAGGCAATAGATTAATTGGTTACCCTTGGGCGGGGATGCCCAAGGGTAACCAGGCGCTATATAAAATTCATTAATAATAATAATGAGAGAGCGCAAACTGACCAAAATGTAGAAATGCATCACACTTACACGTAGTAAGCACAAGTCATGAAGAGAAATGCCATGAGTGCTGATAGTATCCATAGTTATATTCTGAAATGTGTAGTTAATATAGAAATTTAAGTAGAAGTGGAACTAATACAGAAATGTGTGAAGCAATACGATTTTATTAAACGTGATTATTCCTGAATCCATGTTGTGTAGCTGCTAAAATGTAAGATGGCATACGGAAACGTTGAACGTGGTAGGCCTCAGGGCCAGAGCTAGGAGGGAGGGGGAAGGTGATTAAATTTCACAATATGGATTGCACTAATGTTTAGTAATAATGAGTAGGCCTTGATTTATAGATGTGTTTACCGAATCAGTAGAATAAGAGTATTAACATGCTAATAATTAAAGAAGAAGTTGAATGCTATAAAAATGTTGTAGAGCTGGAAAGCTTTAACGTTGATTTACACATATTAGTCTGGGCCGGGGAATGTTGCAATGCGGTTGGAAGACCATGAGAATTGGGATTTGGCTGCCAATGTCTGTCTGGAAGAGAAAAGGGGGTATTCAATTATTAATAAAATAAATAGAAGCTTGTTCAAGAAATGGACCAGACATGGAGGAGGGTTCCGGAATGTTTAAGGGGTATCAGCGGGCCGGAGAAGAGTCTGAGAAGCAAGGTCGACTCTAACCACAAGGCCTCATCATGGAAAAAGCCAGAAGCTACACCACGTGAGGGGCGTCTCACGAGGGGCGTCCTAAATGTTGTTGGATTTTTGTATTAGGGACAGCACCCCTGGGTGGAGTTAGAGCAGAAGCCTGAGGACCCTTTAGAGAGCGGATGGGTAGGCAGAGAGGGGTCATGATTGGAGAACTATAGGTTTTCACCAAGAGTTTGAGAGTGGGTGGCTTCCCTTGGGAGTCATTCACTGCTGACACCTTTTGATAGGTTGAGACCTGGTTAAGTAGGGATACCATCTAGAGCAGGGTAGGGTCAGCCTAACCTGTACTTTCTCTCCGGCTGTAAATGACTGATAGATTTCAATATGTGTCTATGCTAATAGCACTATTGTTTTTAGAACTGGTATTGGTAGTTTCCGTTGTTCGTCTGAGGGCTTTCAGAGAACACATGTATGTAGTGGGGCCCGTGTATCTGGTGAATCTCATTTTGAGATGCTTGTACCTGCAACTTATCCTGACTTTATAATAAACCTTTGAAAGCTAGAAGTTGTTTGTGATCCTTTGAAGCAGAGTCCTTTATTGGGAGAACTAACTTGGTAAGAGATGCACTTTCTTCCCTCAATGACAGGCAATAAAGGTTCAGTCGACCAGACCGGGGTTTTAGATCGATAGTGATAAGGTATTGATCAAAATCTCGCCCTTCCAGTTGGTAGCTATAGAGGATGGTTGCCTTCTTGAGGAAGGTGATCTAGGCCAGGTTAGATTACCCCAAGGCCCCTAGAGACCGATGATCGGAAGAACCGCCCGCGGAAGAAGGACCGGATGGCGTGAGACAGAAAAGCAGCAGTATCGGTCGAGAGTGAGTATAAAGGGTCATGCGTGCTAGATTGCGGTGTTTTGTATTGTATCTATGTTGTAATGTCTGGCGGAGTTGAATGCCTGTAGAGAGACTGTGGAACAGGTTGTGAGCGCGCGCAACCGGTGGAAATCTTAAGCTCAAGGAGAGCTTAAGTGGTTCGGGTGTATCGGACACTCAGAGTAATTGTTAACCAGTGTAAAGGGGGTCATGAGGTACCAGTGATCACCCGAAGGACCAGATAGGGGGAACGTAAGAGTGAGTGCGTGAGTAACGGACGCTGGCCGGAAGTTGCTGGGTGTGTAAAGAACCTATCAGAGGGACGATAGACATCTCGTCAGTTGGGTTGACAATTACAAATAGACTGTGGACGTACAGTCGAGGGAAGTGACCGCTTGGTCGGAAGTAGTCATTTTTCGGTGTATGAATGGGACGCATGCATGACCGCGAGGAGAGCTGAGAAAGGAGGGGTGCTGCTGCGAAGCGGAGACTAGTGACGTCAGAAAGTGCCGCGCTGGGATTGGCCGGCCGGTGAAAGACCGCGCTGCGATAGGCCAGCTAGCAAAGCCGCGCTAGGATTGGTGGATTGTCATCAGGAAGTAAACAAAGTATTCAAGCTGGAAATCTTGCGCAAAATTATGAAGTGTTTTAAATGGTTAAGAGCGCTGTTTAAAAGAGAACGCAGGGGATCGTATGAAGGGGAAGAAGCCCCGCCGGAGGGTACGCCAGCTCGTTACATGGGGACAAATGTTGGGCTGCACACGATTCTGTGGATCTCAGAGTGGAGTAAGATGACAGATGGAAATGAGGAACTCACGTTCCCGAAGTACGGGACGTTCAGATTAGAGGTGCTACACGGATTAAAAGCAATTATGACCTCTACGAGACCCTTGCCTAGACCAACTCAGTTTGAAGCCCTTAATGCATGGATTAGGGCAGCGCATGAAAAGAACATGAATAGACGGCAAGAAAGAGTGAAACGTTCGGTAAGGGCAGTACAGGATGCCAAGTGGGATGAGGATGCTAAAAGATGGAGGGTGCATAACATGGAAGTAAATAAATTATATCCAGTATTAGAGATGCCCGGGAACAAAAGCCCCCTAGAAGAGGATGACGAGAGCGAGACAGAGGACAGCCTGATAAACAGATTATTGACAGACAGGCCACCTCCGTATAACAGAGCAGGGGGAGATGTCGAGAATGGAGAGAGGGGGGGGGGCAATGCAGGAGAGCATGGGCCGCTTCCCAGTCTCAATTGGGATCCCGCTGCAAAGAAAGAACTGTCCCAGCCTAGCCAAGTGCAACAGGTGGTCGGGAGGTTTGTGGTGCAAAGAGCGCCAGAAACGGAGTGTGCCACATCCTACGCATTACCTGATGCACTACAGGTACCTGTTACCATAGGTCCTATAGTATCGGTATATGACCCAGACAGGGCTAGAGGGGAAGAACGGGTACGGAGGGACAGAGAAAGAGCAGAGATGGCAAGGAGGAAAGATACGATCAACTCCCCAAGTCAGTTGCCGATACCAAGAGATTGGAGCACCCCAGTACACACAACGGGAGATCTGGGGGACATTAGATGGCCAGAGGATATGAGGGGACCAGGACGGAAATCCTTTCAAGAGTTAAACGAGTACATGAAGAAATGGGATGAGGCAGTTGAGGCTCACAAGAGCATCATAGCGGCGGAAGCTGAAAGGGAAAGTCAGGACAGCAGAGCCCGGACTCACTGCGGGGCTGGAGAGAGCAGTCCGGAGTGGGACGGGAGGGAGAAGGACAATAGAAGAGTCACCCATTGGGCCCGGAGTGGAGGTAGATCAGACCTGGAAAATGGGGGCCCAGAGAACGGGGGGGTGTCTCGCCCAATACATAGTGAAGAAGACAGGAGGGCTCGGGAGTACAGGGACAGCTTTAAGTGTATCCACTGTGGGCCCGGCAGGAGAGAACAGAGTGGGAGTTGCGAGAGGCCGCACCATAGTCCCTGTGACGACGGACATGAGCGCAGCCCAGGGAATATGGGAAACCAGGAAGGATCGTATCAGATACTAAGTGATACGAGGCCAAGAGAGAATGGAGACCGAAGGGAGGATAACAGAGAGTCCTACTGTGAGAAGAGAGGAGAGAATGGACAAAGTAAGATAGGGGGTAACAGGCCCGTGTTCCATCACCTTCCAAGATCGGATGGCCGAGCATGGGATCTGGAGAGATGGGAACAAGAGAGAGCACTCCCCAACTCTCCCGAACCCAAACGTAGGGCCCGGAGTTGGGATGGGAGAGATACCTGTGAACCTCCCTCGAAGGAGTTATTGCGAGCAGAAATAAAAGCCAAAAGACTCGATGTCTCCAGCTTAAAGTCAGATCTGGATGACATGGTAGACGGTACCCTGCCCTTAGAAAGAATGGACATGTATGAGCAGGATGAAATTCTGTTCATGGCAAAGGACGTAACTCGAAAGGCGAGAGCAATCCATGAGAAATTAGTCGAACTAGCAGGCAAATATATGGTAGACCTGTCAAGGACCAAAGCATTACAGGGCAACCACAGGCTACATTACACAGACCGAGATCTAGATGAGAGGAGAACCATCGGATTGAAAACACACATAAGGGAACTGATCACTGGAATAAGGACATGGAGGGCCCTAGATAAGTGGGAAGAGAGGTGGTCCAAGAGAGGGACCGTCAGGAGAAGCACACTTGGGATGACACCAGGAGGACAGCAGGGAGTAGAGACATACCCTTTGAGGGAATTCGCAAATGGGACCTATGTCCACGTCCCTTGGAGTAGGGGGGATTTAGCTGCTTTTACCACCTCTTTCCCCAAACTGCGGGAAAACCCAGTGGAGTGGTATAAGCAAGTTGAGAGATTCGTAAAAATCTCAAAGGTCCTATGGATAGATTTGAACACGCTGTTTGATATAGTAGTGCCAGGGGATTTGTGGACCGCATGCAAGGTTAGCGCTGAGTGGCCCACCATAGAGCCAGAGAGAGATGCTAGGACTAATGGGCCGTCCGAGAGTGTGATGGCAAAGTTCGAGAGAGTATTGACTTGGCTGAAAGATAAAGTGCCAATGCAGGACATAGATTGGGTAAAAATTGACCGAACAAGACAGGAACCCAAAGAGACAGTTCACGAATACTACGAGAGATTGCTGAAGGCGTTTAAACAGTATAGCGGTCTGGATGTCATGGATCCGAAGGACATAGGGCAATTTGTGTCCAAATTCGTTTTGGGGCTGAGACCGGATATTAGTTTAATGATACAGCAACACTTGATCTGTTGGCAAAATAAACCCCTAGACGAAATACTGAGGTATGCCAGGTACTGCTGTGATGAGATAGACTCCAAGGCTAAGAAACTAAAGGAGAAACTGATGGTGGTACAGATGCAGGCAGCAGGGAAGGGGGGACAGCAGCAACAGCAACCAGGAACAGGTACTGGAGGAAAGAAACAATACAGCCAGAACAAGGGCAATGAGGAGAACTCCACCTTTAGACCCAGGATAGATATAGCTGCCTTAAAGAAAACAACTAGGTGCCACCAGTGTAACGAGGTGGGACATTGGAAACGCGAGTGTCCCTATAATGTTGAGATAGGAGACCAAGAGGTAGAAGAGGAAGAGACCCAGAGTGCGCCTACAAGAGGGGTAACGCAATACCAGGGAAAGGTGCTCAAAGGGGGGGGGGGCACCTCCCCGAGCTCAGTTCCCGCAGCCACCCAGAGTAGGGACCATGGGTAAGACGTATAGACAGATGCCCCTGTTTGTCGGAGGAGAGGAATGCTATTATGTGGACCCACTAACTGGACAGAGAGTGGAAAGGGATGACTGCACCCTTGGGGCAGCCCTGGAGGTAGACCAGAGGGGACCCTATGTTGAAGCTGAAGTGGCAGGGTTCCCCACGACATTTCTAGTGGACACAGGAGCCACTCGATCCACGATCAGGTCGGCCGCAGTGCCAGGCCTGCCCATGTCTGGAGAGACCATACAAGTAGTGGGGGTTGCTAACAGGAGAATGACCAGTCCTCTGACTGAACCCATGCAAGTGAAAATAGGGAAGTACAGTGATGAACATCAGTTTGTGGTTTGCGATTCTAGTCCTGTGTGTCTGCTAGGAAGAGACCTTTTGTGCAAATTGAACTGCACTATATACTGTACCCCGCAAGGAGTGGAGGTACTGACTAATGATGATGATGCAGACTTTAAAGTCGCAAATTCCAGAATATGTGTGGAGTTGTATCCCACTCTGACAGTAGACGAGCTCCCCTGGGATTTGAGAGAGACAGTTGCTCCAGAAGTGTGGGATTTCACTGGGGAAGAGATTGGGTTGGTGAAAGGGGTGGACCCAGTGAAAATTGTAGTGAAACCTCATGCTGAGTTTCCAAGAACACCTCAGTATAAATTGACTCCAGAAACGATTGCAGGCATAAAACCCGTGATTGAGTCCATGATTAAGCAGGGAATACTGAAGGAAATCGTGGGTAGTCCATGTAACTCCCCGATTATGGGTTTGCAGAAACCAAATGGGAAATTTCGGATAGTGCAGGACCTCAGAAAGATTAATAACATAGTCGTTTCGTGTTGTCCAGTGGTACCGAATCCATCAGTGATACTGTTTCAGATACCGTTCCAAGCAGAATGGTTCACTGTAATTGATCTTTGCCAGGCTTTCTTTTCTATCCCTTTGGACGAAGAAAGCCATTTTCTTTTCGCATTTAAGCTGGAAGGTCGCGTCCTAACATGGTGTCGTATTCCTCAGGGGTATACAGAGAGCCCATCGATCTTCAACCAGCTCCTGAAGAGAAATCTTGAAAGTCTAGTGCTGCCCCAGAGGTCAGTTCTGGTCCAGTACATAGACGACCTTCTTGTGGCGTCAGAAACAGAAGAAGCTTGCAGGGAAGACTCTATTGCATTGTTAAACCACCTAGCTGAAAATGGGCATAAGGTGTCCCCGGGAAAATTACAGTACTGCCTGACAGAGGTACAGTACTTGGGACACAGAATTGAGAAGGGTAAACGAAAAGTGTCACCAGACAGGATAGAGGCCATCATGAAGATGAATGCGCCTAAAACGCAGAGAGAAGTCAGGATGTTTCTAGGAATGGTGGGATATTGCCGACAGTGGATTGCAAACTTTTCACTGAAAGCAAAGCCCTTGCAAAAACTGACGCACAAGGAGGTGAGTGATCCGGTACCATGGGACAAAGACTGTTTGATGGCGTTCCTGCAGCTGAGAGAGGACTTGTGTCGTGCTCCGGCTCTGGGAATGCCAGATTACGATAAACCATTCTTGCTCTACTGCTGTGAGAGAGAGGGATGCGCGCTGTCTGTGTTAGTCCAAATCCATGGGAATGCCCGTAGACCAGTCGCGTATTTCTCGGCTACTTTAGATCCAGTAGCCGCAGCGTTGCCCGGATGTCTCAAATCCGTTGCCGCAACAGGTGTCAGCATTGAGCGATGTGAAAATATCGTCATGGGGCACCCGTTAGAGGTGCATGTGCCCCACTCTGTTGAATTGTTGATGACCAGGACCAAAACCCAGCATCTGACGAATAGCAGGCTCACGCGCTATGAGCAAGTCATCCTTGCTGCAGAGAACGTGACCCTCAGGAGATGCTCTGTTTTAAATCCTGCTACCTTGATGCCACTTCCAAACGATATTGAGGATGATGATGAATGTACAGACCATGACTGCCTCGATGTGACTGAACTATGCACCAAACCAAGACCCGACATCGTAGATGAGCCACTGACCGACCCAGATGAAATTTTCTTTGTCGATGGCTCATGTGTAAGAGACGAAGTTGGGCAGTTGAGAGCAGCTTACGCTGTTTGTACAATTACTGGAGTAGTGGAAGCTGGATGCCTGGAAGGAGTACACTCCGCTCAGGTAGCCGAGATTATTGCCCTGACGCGTGCCTGCCTGGCAAGCAATCAAATCCGAGTCACCATATACACTGACAGTCAATATGGTTACGGGGTAGTTCATGATTACGGGCAGTTGTGGTCTCAAAGAGGTTTCATGACCTCTGCAGGCTCTCCCATTCGCAATGGAGAGTTTGTGCGCCTGTTGTTAGAGGCGTTGCAATGTCCAGCAGGTATCGCAGTTGTGAAGTGTACCGCACATACCAGAAATATGGACTTCGTGTCACAAGGCAATAGATATGCCGACGAAGTAGCGCGGTATTGCGCGGAAACAGGGTACTCTTTCACAGAGGTGGAAGTGGGTGGAATAAATGTAAGGACTGAATTAGCTATGATATTGGAAACTGTTGATACTTGGGACGAACTGAAGGAGATGCAAGAGAATGCTCCTGACTGTGAAAGAGAAACATGGCAAAAGGCAGGATGTGTGATGGGTGAGGCCCATTTCTGGGTCTCAGCAGATGGCAGAGCAGTGTTGCCCAATGAGATGGTGAGCCCAATGGCCCGACACATACATGGTCCTGTCCACTTAGGAAGAGATGCTATGCTGAGAGTGTTTAGACAGACCTGGTACAACCCCAAGTTCAGAGTAGCAGCCGAAGCAGTGTGCCAGCGTTGTGTGACGTGCCAGCAGTTGAATGTAGGGAAAAAGACACCAGTTGCACTGAGCCACATAGGGAGGTCAGGAGGTCCATTCAATCGAATGCAGATAGATTTTATCGAAATGCCAAGGTGCAGCCGCCTCCGTTATATCCTGGTGGTTGTCTGCGTTTTCTCCAGATGGGTTGAGGCATATCCTACACGCAGGTGCGACACCCTCACAGTAGCTAAGATACTGCTTAGGGAGCTTATCCCGCGCTTCGGGGTGCCGGCCTCTTTGGAATCAGATAGGGGAACGCATTTCAACAGCTCGCTTGTGAAAATGATTTGTGCAGCTTTGAACATAGATCAGAAACTACATTGCAGTTATCGACCAGAAGCTTCAGGAATTGTGGAGCAAATAAATGGCACCATCAAGGCCAGAATTGCAAAGGTGTGTTCATCAACATCCTTGAGTTGGCCTGATGCGTTGCCATTGGTCCTTATGAGCCTCCGTAGTACCCCGGATAGGAGAACGGGTTTGTCTCCTCATGAGGTGTTGATGGGAAGAGCAATGAGGTTACCTTCTGTCCCAACTGCTGCACTGATTAGCATCACAGATGATATGATCCTGGACTATTGTAAGGGGCTGTCTGACGCCATTCATTCTGTGTCCCTTCAGGTGCAGGCTGCCGAGGTACCATCGTGCCAGGACCCGTGTCATGACTTGCTTCCTGGGGACTGGGTCCTGGTGAAAAAACACGTGAGAAGCAGCTGCTTGGATGTTCGTTGGCGTGGGCCCTTCCAGATCATCCTGACCACAAACACGGCAGTGAAGGTGGGAGGCCTGCCCAACTGGATCCACGCGTCGCACACGCGGAGGGTTCCAGCACCTCTGGAAGAAACAGCTCCTCTCTCGGATAGACGTCCAGCAGCGGACCGAGAAGCCATAGAGGGGGCTAGCCAAGCTGTAGAGGTGCCAGCGGAAGCGAGGAACGAGTCTGACCAAGCTGAGGACGGTCAGTACAGCAGCGAGACAGACGACGCTACTGAAGGAGAAAGTAGTTGGGAGTACGAGTCAGACGCTGACAGGTCTGACAGAGAGCGTGAAAAAACAAGAAGAAGACGGAGTAGAAGGGTACGTGGAGAAGCTGATTGGCCGCGAAGAAGGAGCTCTAGCCTGAGGTCAACTCCGGAGAGAACCCTTCCTCCGATATCAGAAGACTCAGACCCAGAAGAAGGTGCTCAGGGCGCTGAAGCACCGGAGTTGAGGAGGTCAAGAAGAGTGCGTGTGCCTAACAGAAGATACTCCACCCCTGAGTGGACATATCTGGCGACAGATGGCTTCGAAACCAGTGACAGGGAGGATCCGAGCGGTGGTAGTGTCCAGTTCTGAGCCCATCGTAACAGTGGAGATACGACTGTTAGTACCCGGAGTCGAACAAGAAGGGTCACTGACATTTATGCTCCCCCGACCTCCCCGCCTCAGCAAGTTAAAGCACATGTTTCTCACAGAATTGCAATTCCCCGATTTTGGTACAAAGATATCAGCCCCAGAAGAGCACAATCTTCGTATGGAAATATTGAATTTTGCTATCGAAGCTGCAGGCGAGCGCCTGATAGTGGATGCTTAAAAGACTTTGTAAATAAGCGTGAAGAAAAGAAGATTACCTAGCGCCTAGGAAGCAGAGAATCTTAGGGACTTTCCCTGAGTTGATGGAGAAGGGCTAGGGTTGTCTGTATTTGAACTAAAAAGAACTTTTGCGGAAAGGGTTGTCAGCTTCCAGTTGCGTGGTTCTCAAGACAAAAGGAGTAACGAAAAAGAAAGGAACTTTGTGCTGAGTTACGAGAGAGCCACACTATCTGACGAAATGGAGGCCGGTACCCAGAACCGCAGAGCGAAATGTATAATAGGTACACTAATAGTAGGAGTAATAATATTAATAGCTTTAGTAGTAACAGTCTCTTATGTTAAGGGACATGAGGAAGAGGCAAAGGTAACTGATGTGACATCTGTAGAGGCGCTTACACCCACCGTTGATGGTGAGAAAGGGGAAAACACACGAGAAAAAGCGTTATTAGCTGCAGAAGCCCGCAGGTTACACGTGGATGAGTCCCAAGGTGACTTTAGGTCAAATGCTTATGCTAAATTATTATATGAATACGTGGATGCCATGGAGGTCAAGGACTGTTACGTCTGCATGCAGTTGCCGGCGTCTGTAGATGAAGGCATTCGATATCATCACCTCCCGCTGACATATGGCATTACATGCAGCTTGTTGCTTAGTATATTTTATGGGAGAGATAGTTTTGAATACTATTTCTCCAATTATGATGCAGTGTTACCAGAAGTCCCAAATTATAAACAAATGAATAAATGGGACTACTGGAAGAGTGAAGACAGGTTGGCAAAGTTTTTCATTCCTTGGATTACTTTAGATACTTCACATGCCCGCAGAAATAACCTGACATGCAAGGTGTCAGAAGTCGAGAAAAAGTTCATAGGGCAGGTGGATGATCGGAATAGGAGACAAAAGATTTTGAAAAAATCAGGACAATGGAAAACAGATTGGACCGAGGAAGAAAAGGCACACAAGAGAAAGGGTAGTAGTGGTCCAATAGCTTTAGATAGAACGCAGAGAGGAAAGTTATGTCTTCATAGAGCCAAAACGTATTATGAAAATGTATACGTGGGAGAAGTTAGCTGTGAACATGCTTTCAATTTAGAGTACTACACCAAGGACTTCCTGAAGGGAATGCAAGTGATTCCAAATGTATATTTCGTATGTGGAAGAAATGCCTACGTGAGGCTACCTGATAATTGGTATGGCTCATGTTACTTGGCAATTATCTTCCCTAAAATATATCATGCCCAAGACTTAGAGATCATCGAGGGCAAGACATCATCGAGGGGAAGGAGAGATGTAGGAGGTGTAGAAATGGTTGGAGATGTCTTTGGGGCTGTGTTCCCTCTTCTGGGATTAATTCTTAATGATGTTAAAATTAGACGACTAGCAACAGTCGTAGACAGGTTGTCTGCCAGCACTGCTCAGTCCTTAATGCTGGTAGAAGGAGAGATGCAATCGATAAGGGCCATGGTTCTCCAGAACCGTCTTGCATTAGATGTCCTATTAGCAAAAGAGGGCGGAGTCTGTAAGGCTTTGAAGGTCCAGGAATGTTGCACTTACATTCCAGACAATTCGAAGCCCCTTGAAAAAGTTATTAGGAACATAACTGATATTCACAAAGAGATCGAAGACCTGAGCAGAGAAAATGTCTGGGAAAAGGTGGGCCAAGGAATAAGTGAAGCTGGAGGTTGGCTCACCACCTTAGGCAAAAGCTTTGTGTGGAAAATACTAAAACCTATCATCATAATATTGATCTGTGGGATCGTGTTATGGGGTTTGGTGAGGGTATTCAAATGGTACAGAGCAAGAAGGTCAGCGAGGGCTCAGAGAAAACAGCTGCAGAGATTGGCTGCCATACAAGATAGTCAGTACCGGAGTCTGAGGGCTCTGGAAACACAGAAACGAGTTATGCTAGCAATCACTGCAGTTTAATATTAATGATGACCCCGAGAGGTCATCAAAGGGGGGAACTGAGAGAGCGCAAACTGACCAAAATGTAGAAATGCATCACACTTACACGTAGTAAGCACAAGTCATGAAGAGAAATGCCATGAGTGCTGATAGTATCCATAGTTATATTCTGAAATGTGTAGTTAATATAGAAATTTAAGTAGAAGTGGAACTAATACAGAAATGTGTGAAGCAATACGATTTTATTAAACGTGATTATTCCTGAATCCATGTTGTGTAGCTGCTAAAATGTAAGATGGCATACGGAAACGTTGAACGTGGTAGGCCTCAGGGCCAGAGCTAGGAGGGAGGGGGAAGGTGATTAAATTTCACAATATGGATTGCACTAATGTTTAGTAATAATGAGTAGGCCTTGATTTATAGATGTGTTTACCGAATCAGTAGAATAAGAGTATTAACATGCTAATAATTAAAGAAGAAGTTGAATGCTATAAAAATGTTGTAGAGCTGGAAAGCTTTAACGTTGATTTACACATATTAGTCTGGGCCGGGGAATGTTGCAATGCGGTTGGAAGACCATGAGAATTGGGATTTGGCTGCCAATGTCTGTCTGGAAGAGAAAAGGGGGTATTCAATTATTAATAAAATAAATAGAAGCTTGTTCAAGAAATGGACCAGACATGGAGGAGGGTTCCGGAATGTTTAAGGGGTATCAGCGGGCCGGAGAAGAGTCTGAGAAGCAAGGTCGACTCTAACCACAAGGCCTCATCATGGAAAAAGCCAGAAGCTACACCACGTGAGGGGCGTCTCACGAGGGGCGTCCTAAATGTTGTTGGATTTTTGTATTAGGGACAGCACCCCTGGGTGGAGTTAGAGCAGAAGCCTGAGGACCCTTTAGAGAGCGGATGGGTAGGCAGAGAGGGGTCATGATTGGAGAACTATAGGTTTTCACCAAGAGTTTGAGAGTGGGTGGCTTCCCTTGGGAGTCATTCACTGCTGACACCTTTTGATAGGTTGAGACCTGGTTAAGTAGGGATACCATCTAGAGCAGGGTAGGGTCAGCCTAACCTGTACTTTCTCTCCGGCTGTAAATGACTGATAGATTTCAATATGTGTCTATGCTAATAGCACTATTGTTTTTAGAACTGGTATTGGTAGTTTCCGTTGTTCGTCTGAGGGCTTTCAGAGAACACATGTATGTAGTGGGGCCCGTGTATCTGGTGAATCTCATTTTGAGATGCTTGTACCTGCAACTTATCCTGACTTTATAATAAACCTTTGAAAGCTAGAAGTTGTTTGTGATCCTTTGAAGCAGAGTCCTTTATTGGGAGAACTAACTTGGTAAGAGATGCACTTTCTTCCCTCAATGACAGGCAATAAAGGTTCAGTCGACCAGACCGGGGTTTTAGATCGATAGTGATAAGGTATTGATCAAAATCTCGCCCTTCCAATAATAATATTAATAATAATAATAATTAATCACTGTCCCATTTCCACAGATGCAAGGAGTCTAGCAGAGTGAGTTACATGCATTTATCTAGCAGGTATCCCTCGCCAAATGTACCCCCAGTGTGAGGTCTGTATATGCCACTGTGTCTGAATATGAAGGCATCGTGTGTACTACCAGGATATTTGGCCACTAGGTCAGTCAATATGTGTGAGGCATTACACATGACCTGGATGTTGAGTGAATGAAAGGATTTCCTGTTCCTAAACACATACTCATTGGCTGAGGGGAGACAGATGCCTACATGTGTCCCATCAATACACCCAATTACATGTGGGAAACTGGGCTATCTGGTAGTAATCTAATTTAGTCTGCTGCAGTACATGTTGTGTAGTGGGAAATATGATGCAATGGTGTATCCTCTGTACCATTTTATCCAAGAAAGCATTTAAGAAGCATGAAACACAACTTTGGGACACCCCTCCTGCTGGAGCTGTCACCCCCTGGAAGTTCTGTGATGCTAGTAGGTGCAATGAACATAGGACCTGCACATGTCTGGGAATGGCATGGGTCATGCAGGTCTGATGCTCTAGTATTGGATGTAGATCAGCTATCAGGTCTAGTATTGTTGCTGAGTCTAGTCTATATTTCTCAAGGATTTTTTCCTCTGTCTGTTGAAACATGGTTATGCACACTCTGTAAATACGTTCCTGTCTCCTCCTCCTTCTCTGTGCTGCTGCTTGAATTTGCATCCTCCTCGCTATGACGTACAGCGCTGCCATTGTTAAACATTCCTCTGGGCCTATTTAAATAGTTTGCACCTGGTTACCACCTGACTTGAGTTGGTGGTAATTTGCATGTGCAAAATTATGAATTTTGGTTCATTCGCAATTTCCAAATGCTTCAGACATTGGTCTGCGATTCCCAAATCGCAAATTCACAATTTGGGCTTTGAAACATTGGAATTCGCAATCTGGGATTTGCAAAATTATAATTCGCAATTTGGGATTCACAAAATTGTAATTCGTAAAATTAGGATCCGCATTTTTTGCGATTAGCAATTTTGCGATCGCGAAAGCTTGATACATTGGATAAGGCCCTTTTGCATTCGCAAACGGCCTTTTTTTGCAAATCGCACTGTTTGCAATCGCAAAATAGCTTAATACATCTGGCCCCTAGTATCTAAAGACTTTATCATTTAATAGGATTAAGGCACACTGTATAAGTAAATTCTCTAATCCCACAGTGAATACACTTTAGTAATAACGCCAAGTGCAACACTTAATATCATTCGGCAACACAAGAAACATGTGCCTAGTGCACGTTTATGTTATGTATTTGTGACGTGCAAAGGTGTAGCCAACTTTGCCATGCACGATAACATAGAAGTGAGATGTTAGGACGGTGGTGATTTTAAAGAGAGTGTGTGAAAGAGAGAGGGAGTGAAGAAAGAGAGCAAGAGAAAGAAAGAGGAGAGATACTTCATATGTGAATGAGTTGAGAGCAAGTCTGCGGTAATTTTAATTGCCAATACATTTTATTTATCTGTCTCTACACATTTCTGCAGTTGTCCATGTAGGTGGGGCGCGGGCATGCAATTGCCATGGAATTGCTAGCTTCAGCTCAGGAAAGTGATCCACAGAAGTGCCCATGCCCAGATGTGAAACCACAGCATTAGGTCTTGCCACTCCTCATCCACCATAAGCATGTTTCTCTAATTCAGTACCCTGCATGCTTACTGGCCATTTAATATTGGGTCTCACTATGGAGCTGTGCATATTTTTATGTACAATCAGGTATAATCTGGAATAAAAATTACTACCATTTTTGCTCCTTTTCTCAGAAATGTTCACTCAGCAGCTGCATGGCAAAGGACTGAGGGATTTAACCTCTATGGTAATGCACTTCTATTGGAGAATATAAAGCGTAACTAAGGTTGACCTGTGGATCTTCTACTAAATCAAAATGCTTAGAAATGGAACAGTATTTTATAGTCTTAGGAGAGCACTGACAGTCTATGCCTACAACAGAGGGATATAGATCATATTGCAAAGTACTGGATGTCCTGTATTCATTCTCAGTTTCAGTATCGGAAAAAGCACCAAAGGGGGTTCGCATATTATTTTCTAGCAGCATGAAATAATTTTTTGTTATTCAGGCACAGTGATACAGCCATAAATGCTGCACAAGTCCCATTTTCTTTTGTTTTGTGCTATCAGGAAGAATGATGTAATGTGCCAATGCAGAACAGCTGGCTTGAATGAATGAAACTTAGTTTAATTTCCGGAATATATTTCCAATGGGATTTCTCATCAAATTAGAAGAAAAGCCTTTCATTTCATTGATAGTTTTGTTTCGACAATTCATTTTATGTTTTAACCATAAGGGTTGTTCATCATTTATGTGATGCAGCAGCTTAATTAAAGTCATAAATATACCCATGCCCAACCCATATAGTCTCCTTTTAATTTAGAAAAATCTTCAAAACTCCATTTTGAGTAAATTTTCTTTGAAAATCAATGTTAAATAATATACATGCATTTATATGTATGTATACCTCTGAAATAATGAAAAAACCTCTCTTCTCCATACCGATGGACTTTCGGCTTTGATCAGTTAGAGCTTTATGCTGGACACTCCATCATAAACATGGCGGATGTCCTGTCCACTGTATTACAAGTGCATTATAGCCTATGGCGCTTGCAATATGTCAGATGGAATATCCATAACGTATTACAGATTATCGTATCCACCAAACTCTAAATAAGGTGCTTAGATTTGTCCTCAACACTACAAATCGTGATGGTAACACAAGCAATCTTATAATACCAGAGTACAAAAGCCTGTTGCTTCGTCAGTGTACGTGCGGTGCTACTGTGTGTGATTTGACTTACTTGCCACACAGGCACATTAAATGGTGTGTATTTTTCACCTGGCATGGTTGAATTCCATAGATCAAGGGCCTTTTAAGGGCAGACTCTATCTGGAAATGTTGAACATGCCGGGTCTAGGCTATTTATGTAGCACTTTGTATTGCTCTTGTGCTCTAAGCGTGTACACATCAGATGCTATTTATATAATGCTTCTCAATAAGCCAGCCTCAGAAGGATGGAAACTCAGGTCGGCTTCATGGAAATTAAACTCATACCATGGACATCACAGCATGCCTCAGGTGTGAGTGTTTACCTCCATGAGGATTTGCCTGGAAGGTATGCAAAAACATTTACATTAATTGTGTAATACTTCTCTTTATCCAACCTACGATTATTGGGCCTCATTAGGATGGAGGATTTTACACATCCTCCGGGCCGGCGGTAGCCACCGCCGGCCCGGAGGATGCTGAAAATCCTCTGTGGACCCACCAAAGACCCACCGCCACATTAGGATGGCTGGTGGGTCCTGGTTTCCGTCCGCAGCTTTTCCACCACGGTTGGCTTACAACCGCGGCGGAAAAGCACTAATATGGTGACGGTGTCTCTCAGACACCGTCAGCCAGATTAGGATAGGCTCTGAAACATGCTTTTCCGCAGCGGCTTTTCCGCCGTGGAAAAGCATGTGTAACTTCACTGCGGGGCCCCGTTGCGGGCCCCCTAGCTGAAGAGGGGGTGGGGGTGCACATGGGGGGTACCTATGGTACCCCCCTGCATTTGTATGCAGAAAGCGGCAGGCACCGCGCGGTGCCTGCCACTTTCTACATACAAATGCAATACGTGCATTTTTAACATTGCTGCGGGCGCAGCTTGAAGCGGCACCCGCCGCAATGTTAAAAATAGAGGATGTGACCGCCAGGGTGGCGATCACATCCTAATTAAACAGGAGGGAACTCCGCAGCCCATGCAGAGGTTCCCTCCTACTCTATGGTGGCGGACGGACTCCGGTCCGTCCGCCATCTTAATGTGCCCCATAGTTCTGAAGATTGACTGGCCAAGAGCACATTGACTTTGTGCAAAAAGGACACTGAAGCACACAAGCTTATTTGTTAAAACTAGGCCCAGGTGGAATTTCATTTACGCCTGAGTAATCAAAGTAATTTTGGTAATTCCGCATTACTCTTTGATGTGAAATTACCAATTATTGCCCGATTACTCCCACAATTAAAAGCCATTTGGGAAAAAATAATCCTACCGCAAGAGCACATTTAGAGAGAAGGAGCAGCCACTTTCAATCGCTATTCATGTCCTGCTGCATTTAGTGCTATATTTGTGACGCAAGAGTGCATTTTGTGATACGAAAATAGCCTTAAATCCTACAGCAAGAGCACATTTAGTTTTCTGTTGCATTTGGCACTATTTCTTAGTGTGAGGGGGCAGTTTGGTGCTAAGAAATAGCGGATAATACAGAATACCTTCTTTTAAATATTATGCATAATCTTGTCGAATTCTTAGGTAATTCTGTGTGATTGCGCTACACTGAATTATGCGAGTTACACCCAGGCCTAGTTAAAGCCTAGCACCAGCAATACCATAAATAGTCCAGTCCCTCTCCAATCATCAAGCCAGGAAGTGCAACTTTTAGATACCGGTGGAGGTAATAAATTAATATAATAATTATATGGAGCTATCCATGAGATAGTCATGAGACTTTTTTGTCATGTCATTATTGAGTGGAAGGCCCAGGAATAAGCTACTGTTCCTTTGCTCTGTTTGTATTAGATTCAGATCTTTCAATAAAATCATTATTATTCTACCAAATCAGTTCTCATGTGTTCAGACAGGGAGATCTGTTTATAGAATGAGTTTGAAATTCTTTGATAATGCCCTAAAGACAAACATTTACTATTCTCACTTCAAACAGCTCTATAGTAGGGAAGGTGTTTCACTTTTTAGGGATAAAATGTATTATTCCCACTCGAGTCTGCGCAACAGTAGAGGAAGTGTTGGATTTCAGCGGGGTGAAATGTACTATTCCCACTCCAGTCTCTGCAACATTGGGGAAAGCGTTGGATTTGGGAGGGGTGAAAATTACTATTCACATTCCAAACTGCTCAAAAGTAGGAAAAATGATGAGCTGTAAAGATGTTAATTTAACTACTCCTACTGCAGTCTAGGTAGGGAAAACATTTCACTTCAAACACATTATATATAAGAGTAACCCCATGAATGTGGAGAGGATGTAGCCTTATGGCTGGAGCAGTCAACCTCGAAGCTGGGGAACCGGGTTCGAATCTCGAAACGACGCTCAACATCTGGTGATTCTGGGCAAACCACTTAATCTCCTCGTGCCTAACAAAAATGAATGTGTCCATCTGTAGCGAAACTGGTGCTCATATAAAGCGCTCTGATACCTGATGTCTCAGGTCTATATAAAATTCTTTAAAAACAAAACTTGAAAAATTATAAACTCTTAATAAAAATTATTAATTGACATAAAAAATGTATACATAAGTGAAAACAACTATTCAACTTATATAATTGCTTTAAAAAAAGTAATACTCAATTAATAAATAATTGTTATCCAATTAATAATTAATTAACTTCCCAACCTGAACCCCAACAAACCTAGCATCCCACGCCTATAATATAACTTAAAGCAAATAACTATTCCATGACATGTCTTTTTAAAATAAATTAAATAATTATTTATTGCTTAATTAACTTCCCACCATATACCTCTACAAACCCAACATCCCACAACTAAAAAAAAATAAGTATAACACAGTGTACCTAATTGATAATCAATTTCAATAATTAATTAACAATAAATAACTAATTGTTATTAATTATTACTTGATTAACTTCCCACCCTTTACCCCCACAAATCCAGCAGCCCACACCTAAAACATAACAGACAAATATAATTATTACATAATATTTATAATGAATAAAAAAGTTATTAATAAAATAATGATTAAATGGTCATTCATTATTACTTAATTAACTTACCCCCCTATACTTCTACAAACCTAGCAACCCGCACCGAAAATATAACTCAAATAAATCAGTATTACATAATTTACCCAACTAATACCAATCACATAAATAATAAAAAAATATTAATTAATAATTTCTTTTACTTCATTAACTTCCTACCCTATCCCCCTACAAATCCAGCAACCCGCTACAGCACTATAAATGACTATTAACAACTAAATTACAAAAGTCTATATCACTTAAAATGACAAATTATATTTAAAAACAATAATAACAATTACATAATCAACAGTAACCTGAAGTAAATTTATCAACTAAAACACATTCAAATAATTAAAAATATATATTATTAGATCGTTATTATTGAAAATGATTTTGAAAACAACTGTATTTTTAAAAACAATGTTACTTACCTAAAATAACATAGTTTTGGTAAATATATTTATGCATCACAATATTTCTGTTTCGCAATATCTTTTTTCCGATATATGTGTCTCCCGATATTTACAACTCAATATTTTGCCCACATACTATAATGATTAAATGGTCATTCATTATTACTTAATTAACTTACCACCCTATACTTCTACAAACCTAGCAACCCGCACCGAAAATATAACTCAAATAAATCAGTATTACATAATTTACCCAACTAATACCAATCACATAAATAATAAAAAAATATTAATTAATAATTTCTTTTACTTCATTAACTGCCTACCCTATCCCCCTACAAATCCAGCAACCCGCTACAGCACTATAAATGACTATTAACAACTAAATTACAAAAGTCTATATCACTTAAAATGACAAATTATATTTAAAAACAATAATAACAATTACATAATCAACAGTAACCTGAAGTAAATTTATCAACTAAAACACATTCAAATAATTAAAAATATATATTATTAGATCGTTATTATTGAAAATGATTTTGAAAACAACTGTATTTTTAAAAACAATGTTACTTACCTAAAATAACATAGTTTTGGTAAATATATTTATGCATCACAATATTTCTGTTTCGCAATATCTTTTTTCCGATATATGTGTCTCCCGATATTTACAACTCAACATTTTGCCCACATACCATTATCTCTACATCTGATAAAAATTATGAGTAGTTGCTGAGGTAATATAGGGGCATTAAAAACTCTTAACTTTATTACTTTTTTTATTAATTAACTTAATATAGTGCTATGTTTAGTGTAAATATAACAGCAATACTATTTGTAAAGGAGCATCTAGTGGCATAAAGATTCATGGTATCATTGGTGATGCCACCACAACCTACATTGGTAATAGTTGTAGATAAACCAATTGACACTTTTTTTGAAGTATGGCTGGGTCACATTAAAAGAGAGGAACAGTTCCTTTTCTCTGCCAAAAGCTCCAAGTGCTTCTGCCATGTCTTCTGACCGGTGTTATGGATAATTGTAAGCCTGAGATGATAATCCTTTGCTCAGTAGGCATGTCCGGTATTAGTAACTGAAGTGCTGTTAGTCACTCTATGTCACTCCAGCTGAATCCTTCATCACTTTCTGGATTGATGCATTTCTCAAATGGATAGGGTACCTGTCCAGACGGCCCACCCTCTGTGCTTCACCACTTCGTTCAGAATGTGAAGAAGGCAGTGGTGGAGCTGCTGAACAATTCACCATCAGGACATCTTCTATATCCTCCAAATGCTGAATGATATGGTGATGAAATTGTTGTCCAATTATGGGCACCCCTCCAGCTCCATTTCATTCAGAATCTTTCTGCCTGGGACTCCCAGGTAAAACATGGCAGTCCTGGAAAACAATTCCTTGTCTACCACACTCTGGAGAAACCTACCACTGATTTGGGAATGCTAGTTATGTTATCATGGAAATGTGTTCTAACCTTGCAGCCTATCTCTAGAAATTATGTTGTGACAGGGATGTCATGCTGGCATGACAGGGTGGACCTGCCTCCATAGTTCCTCAACCGAAGCAATTCTTGTCATGTATGCAGGGACCAACATGGGGAAAAACGTCTGAAATTATAGAGAGCAAGCTTACATTAGGTTTCCTGGTTCTTGGAGGTAGGGAGAATGGGGTGCTGCCTCCATCATAACCTCAACACAGCAACTGGCCACTCTACCTTTAAAAGATCTCTTTCATCTTTCTTAAGAGATTGTCTGTGCTTTGTTGGGCACTAGAATATATTAACTATTAGAGGCTTTCCACATTCATTCTCGGTTTTGGCAACTCAACCATTAGGGATAGGCAAGCTTTCTGCTGGCCCTCCCGGTCAGCAGAGATTATGGCTTCATCTTACTAGGTGAAGAACCAATTGCCATCATTAGAGATCCCGATCTACCTGATGGGCATCTCACTTCCTTTGTTGAATTTCCCAGGGCAGTTGAAGCACTGAAGGCAGAGAAGTCTTCAGAATTGGGCCTATATTTGGTTTGGCCAAACCAAGGAGTTTTTTCTTTCTCAGCAAAAACTCCCAAAGCAGGAGTTTGGCTTTGAAAAAATATGAATGACCTTATTAGTTGGGAGTTTTTTCCCAGTATATGGTGATCATCCGTGTTTTTCTTCTTCGGGAACAAGAGGCTTTTCCTGGCAGTTGTGACCAGTATAAAATGTATGATAAAAGGACACCTTAAATAGGCTTTTCTTAAGTACACAGATCGGCCATGAAAAAACAAGCCATCAAGCAAAGGTTTCCGATGTTGGAGCCAGCTAAGGTTATGACAAGGGAAAACTGGCAATTTGCCAGTCTCTTAGTGAGGCAGATGAAGTATAATTCTGGTAGGCAGGAAATCTGCCACTTTTTAGCAGCTGTATCACATACGGCAATTGCTAACTGTCCCTCTTTATCTTTTGGACAGAGGGAGATAGGTGTTTTATTTACCAACTTGATGCATGAAACAGAAGCAGCTTGCTTTGGTTATTTTATAGCGGTACAAAAGGGGGTGGTGATGGACGGAGCATCTGAATCAATCAAACACTCACACCCAGTCAAAAGATCTGGGTTTAATCCATCACCGTTCTTTAGACCACTCTGCCACCCCAGTTCAGACATGACTATATGCAAATCAGTCTGACCCAGTGCCTCATGGGAATAGTCCAGTCCGAACTGCCAAGCCATGTCTTCCCTGGACCGGATAATAGCTTCCGAGGACCGGTTTCTGGCATTCAGCCCTCATCAGCCGGGCTTGCTTGAATCCAGTGACAAAGTGAGCAAGGGACTCACGTCTGAGCATACCCTGCCACACTTATGGCAGCCAAAAGCGGTACAAAAGGGGGTGGTGATGGACGGAGCATCTGAATCAATCAAACACTCACACTCAGTCAAAAGATCTGGGTTTATACCATCACCGTTCTTTAGCCCACTCTGCCACCCCAGTTCAGACATGGCTATATGCAAATCAGTCTGACCCTGTGCCTCATGGGAACAGTCCAGCCCGAACTGCCAAGCCATGTCTTCCCTGGACCGGAAAAAAAAAGCTTCAGAGGAACCAGTTTCAGGCATTCCAGCCGTCTTCAGCCCGGCTTGCTTGAATCTAGTGGCAAAGTGAGCAAGGGACTCACGTCTGAGCATACCCTGCCACACTTATGGTGGCCAAAAGCGGTACAAAAGGGGGTGGTGTTGGACGGAGCATCTAAATCAATCAAACACTCACACCCAGTCAAAAGATCTGGGTTTAATCCATCACCGTTCTTTAGCCCACTCTGCCACCCCAGTTCAGACATGGCTATATGCAAATCAATCTGACCCTGGGCCTCAAGGGAACAGTCCAGCCCGAACTGCCAAGCCATGTCTTCCCTGGACCGGAAACTAGCTTCAGAGGACCAGTTTCTGGCATTCCAGCAGTCTTCAGCCCGGCTTGCTTGAATCCAGTGGCAAACGGAGCAAGGGACTCACGTCTGAGCATACCCTGCCAGACTTATGGCGGCCAAAAGCAGTTCAAAAGGGGGTGGTGATGGACGGAGCATCTGAATCAATAAAACACTCACACCCAGTCAAAAGATCTGGGTTTAATCCATCACCGTTCTTTAGCCCACTCTGCCACCCCAGTTCAGACATGGCTATATGCAAATCAGTCTGACCCTGTGCCTCATGGGAACAGTCCAGCCCGAACTGCCAAGCCATGTTTCCCTGGACCGAAAACAAGCTTCTGAGGACCGGTTTCTGGCATTCCAGCCGTCTTCAGCCCGGCATGCTTGAATCCAGTGGCAAAGTGAGCAAGAGACTCACGTCTGAACATACCCTGCCACACTTATGGCGGCCAAAAGCGGTACAAAAGGGGGTGGTGATGGACGGAGTATCTGAATCAATCAAACACTCACACCCAGTCAAAAGATCTGGGTTTAATCCATCACCGTTCTTTAGCCCACTCTGCCACCCCAGTTCAGACATGGCTATATGCAAATTAGTCTGACCCTGTGCCTCATGGAAACAGTCCAACACAAACTGCCAAGCCATGTCTTCCCTGGACCTGAAAAAAAAAGCTTCTGAGGAACCGGTTTCAGGCATTCCAGCCGTCTTCAGCCCGGCTTGCTTGAATCCAGTGGCAAAGTGAGCAAGGGACTCACGTCTGAGCATACCCTGCCACACTTATGGCGGCCAAAAGTGGTGCAAAAGGGGGTGGTGATGGACAGAGCATCTGAATCAATCAAACACTCATACCCAGTCAAAAGATCTGGGTTTAATCCATCACCGTTCTTTAGCCCACTCTGCCACCCCAGTTCAGACATGGCTATATACAAATCAGTCTGACCCTGTGCCTCATGGGAACAGTCCAGCCCGAACTGCCTAGCCATGTCTTCCCTGGACCGGAAAAAAAACTTCAGAGGAACCAGTTTCAGGCATTCCAGCCGTCTTCAGCCCGGCTTGCTTGAATCTAGTGGCAAAGTGAGCAAGGGACTCACGTCTGAGCATACCCTGCCACACTTATGGCGGCCAAAAGCGGTACAAAAAGGGGTGGTGTTGGACGGAGCATCTAAATCAATCAAACACTCACACCCAGTCAAAAGATCTGGGTTTAATCCATCACCGTTCTTTAGCCCACTCTGCCACCCCAGTTCAGACATGGCTATATGCAAATCAGTCTGACCCTGTGCCTCATGGGAACAGTCCAGCCCGAACTGCCAAGCCATGTCTTCCCTGGACCGGAAACTAGCTTCAGAGGACCGGTTTCTGGCATTCCAGCCGTCTTCAGTCCGGCTTGCTTGAATCCAGTGGCAAACGGAGCAAGGGACTCACGTCTGAGCATACCCTGCCAGACTTATGGCGGCCAAAAGCAGTTCAAAAGGGGGTGGTGATGGACGGAGCATCTGAATCAATAAAACACTCACACCCAGTCAAAAGATCTGGGTTTAATCCATCACCGTTCTTTAGCCCACTGTGCCACCCCAGTTCAGACATGGCTATATGCAAATCAGTCTGACCCTGTGCCTCATGGGAACAGTCCAGCCCGAACTGCCAAGCCATGTTTCCCTGGACCGAAAACAAGCTTCTGAGGACCGGTTTCTGGCATTCCAGCCGTCTTCAGCCCGGCATGCTTGAATCCAGTGGCAAAGTGAGCAAGAGACTCACGTCTGAACATACCCTGCCACACTTATGGCGGCCAAAAGCGGTACAAAAGGGGGTGGTGATGGACGGAGTATCTGAATCAATCAAACACTCACACCCAGTCAAAAGATCTGGGTTTAATCCATCACCGTTCTTTAGCCCACTCTGCCACCCCAGTTCAGACATGGCTATATGCAAATTAGTCTGACCCTGTGCCTCATGGAAACAGTCCAACACAAACTGCCAAGCAATGTCTTCCCTGGACCTGAAAAAAAAAGGTTCTGAGGAACCGGTTTCAGGCATTCCATCCGTCTTCAGCCCGGCTTGCTTGAATCCAGTGGCAAAGTGAGCAAGGGACTCACGTCTGAGCATACCCTGCCACACTTATGGCGGCCAAAAGCGGTACAAAAGGGGGTGGTGTTGGACGGAGCATCTAAATCAATCAAACACTCACACCAAGTCAAAAGATCTGGGTTTAATCCATCACCGTTCTTTAGCCCACTCTGCCACCCCAGTTCAGACATGGCTATATGCAAATCAGTCTGACCCTGTGCCTCATAGGAACAGTCCAGCCCGAACTGCCAAGCCATGTCTTCCCTGGACTGGAAACAAGCTTCCGAGGACCGGTTTCTGGCATTCCAACCGTCTTCATCCCGGCTTGCTTGAATCCAGTGGCAAAGTGAGCAAGGGACTCACGTCTGAGCATACCCTGCCACACTTATGGCGGCCAAAAGCGGTACAAAAGGGTGTAGTGATGGACGGAGCATCTGAATCAATCAAACACTCACACCCAGTCAAAAGATCTAGGTTTAATCCATCACCGTTCTTTAGCCCACTCTGCCACCCCAGTTCAGACATGGCTATATGCAAATCAGTCTGACCCTGTGCCTCATGGGAACAGTCCAGCCCGAACTGCCAAGCCATGTCTTCCCTGGACTGGAAACAAGCTTCCGAGGACCGGTTTCTGGCATTCCAACCGTCTTCATCCCGGCTTGCTTGAATCCAGTGGCAAAGTGAGCAAGGGACTCAAGTCTGAGCATACCCTGCCACACTTATGGCGGCCAAAAGCGGCACAAAAGGGTGTGGTGATGGACGGAGCATCTGAATCAATCAAACACTCACACTCAGTCAAAAGATCTGGGTTTAATCCATCACCGTTCTTTAGCCCACTTTGCCACCCCAGTTCAGACATGGCTGTATGCAAATCAGTCTGACCCTGTGCCTCATGAGAACAGTCCATCCCGAACTGCCAAGCCATGTCTTCCCTGGTCCGGAAACAAGCTTCGAAGGACCGGTTTCTGGCATTCCAAAGAACGGTGATGGATTAAACCCAGATCTTTTGACTGAGTGTGAGTGTTTGATTGGTTCAGATGCTCTGTCCATTACCCCCCCTTTTTGTACCGCTTTTGGCCGCCATAAGTGTGGCAGGGTATGCTCAGACGTGAGTCCCTTGCTCACTTTGCCACTGGATTCGAGCAAGCCGGGCTGAAGACGGCTGGAATGCCAGACACCAGCCCTCGGAAGCTTGTTTCCAGTCCAGGGAAGGCATGGCTTGGCAGATCAGGCTGGACTGTTCCCATGAGGCACGAGGTCAGACCGATTTGCATATAGCCATGTCTGAACTGGGGTGGCAGAGTGGGCTAAAGAACGGTGATGGATTAAACCCAGATATTTTAACTGGGTGTTAGTGTTTGATTGGTTCAGATGCTCCGTCCATTACCACCCCCTTTTGTACTGCTTTTGGCCGCCATAAGTGTGGCAGGGTATGCTCAGACGTGAGTCCCTTGCTCACTTTGCCACTGGATTCAAGCAAGCCGGGCTGAAGATGGCTGGAATGCCAGAAACCGGTCCTCAGAAGCTTGTTTCTGGTCCAGGGAAGGCATGGCTTGGCAGTTCGGGCTGGAATGTTCCCATGAGGCACAGGGTAAGACTGATTAGCATATAGCCATGTCTGAACTGGGGTGGCAGAGTCGGCTAAAGAACGGTGATGGATTAAACCCATATCTTTTGACTGGGTGTGAGTGTTTGATTGCTTCAGATGCGCCGTCCATTACCACCCCTTTTGTACTGCTTTTGGCCGCCATAAGTGTAGTGGGTATGCTCAGACGTGAGTCCCTTGCTCACTTTGCCACTGGATTCAAGCAAGCCGGGCTGAAGACTGCTGGAATGCTAGAAACCGGTCCTCAGAAGCTTGTTTCCGGTCCAGGGAAGGCATGGCTTGGCAGTACGGGCTGGACTGTTCCCATGTGGCACAGGGTCAGACTGATTTGCATATAGCCATGTCTGAACTGGGGTGGCAGAGTGGGCTAAAGAACGGTGATGGATTAAACCCAGATTTTTTGCCTGGGTGTGAGTGTTTGATTGGTTCAGATGCTCCGTCCATTACCACCCCCTTTTGTACTGCTTTTGGTTATTTTATAGGCCATCCATCACATGGGACGTATGGGTCATGGGTAAGACCAGTACTCTTTGTACACTCACATGCTATTGGATTAGAGGTCTGCTTCTTATGTATTGCTCTATTATCTGGGGCAGTGGAAGTGTATAGTCTATTGGTTTTTTTTGCTAATTTTTTCCTGCTGACATTGGGGAGTAAAGGTCAAAATCTATTTTGCTATATTGTTATTTGTTTGTTTATTTTTTGTATTCTTTTGCGAGGTCATCAGTGATGTCATCAATGATGACATTTAATATTTGATGTAATATGTGAGGTCATAAGCAGTGCATTGTGGAGGCGCTGGTTATAGTTTACCTAATAAACTATTACTGTTGAATTATAGTATTTTTTTTTTTTTTTTTAATATTTATTGTTGTCTTATTTTAACAACTAACTGTAATTCCACTTTAACCTTTGGTTTATTCAGTGAATGTGTATAGTTGTTTTAACATAAACTAAAATCTCATTACTATACCTAACTATGGGTCTTATAATGAGTTTGGCAGTGCGGGAGTGGGACCAATTTGCGCCCGCACCGCCAAAGTCATGTAGGAACCGCCCACCAGATCAGGAGCTTTGTCCTGGTCTGGCAGGTGGTTCTTTAGCAACCCCAAAGGCGGTGTGTATGAAATAGGCACTGCAATGGGAATGTAAAAGGCAGTACCTGCATGTCATGGACTGCTGCAGTCCATGTCATGCAGGTACTGATGTGCATGCATACAGGGGGCCCATGTTGTGCCCACTATGTGCAACCACATGGAGTGAGGCACCAGGGGACCCGGTATGCCCCCCTTTCTTTCTTCACCACCACATTTTTCATACCAGTTGCACCGCCATGAAAAGTGTGGTGTGAGGAAACTTGCAAAATGCTTGGCGGTGCTGCCGCTGATGAGTACAGGCCTCAGCAAGGCCTGCAAGTGCGGAAAGGGTTCGCCCTTCTGTACGCAAAGTCCTCAGACTACATAAGAAATTGGCACGGAAACTGGAAATACAAAAACATAGTTTAATAAACCTTTAAAGGTGGTACTACAGCCCACACAACACTCTACAGCATTGTACAAGGTAGCACAAAGCACTCGGACATGCGGTCCCCTTTTATACACAATGAAGGGGCTCATAAGTGGGCGGTTACAGCTCAAGAACATGATTTACAACCTTATATGGACATTTCTCAAACATGATCGATACATGGGTGGAATTAACGGTTCATGGAACCCCTCGAATGCACATTCCAATCCTCTCTAAGCAGAAACAGATGTTACACTTACTGAGCATGCGCCAAACAAGCTAGAACTATTTATAGCTTGTTGCTGGGCAAACTCCAGGGGTGACGATCAGTGAGGTAGGAGTTGCCTCGTGGCGAGCACATGGCGGAATGTAGCCTACAAGATGGACGCCAGAAAACAAGATGGAGTCAGGCCGTACTTTCAAGTATGAGCGGGAAAACTACAACGAAGACACAATAGCAAGTCTTCAGCGAATGCTTAACATTATCGCTGTTTTATTTACAACAGACAACCCTTTCAGCATTTGCTGAAGACATTCGGTTTTCTTGGATAATCTAAATACTCATCGTTTATATCGATGCTCATCATATCCGCTATCTCTCTAGTTATAGTTTTCTTATGGGCAGCATCCGCAACAGCTTGTTTATTGGGTACACAAAGTGAAACACATAACGAACATATCATAGGGCTACATTGAATGCATACACAGCAGTTGAATAATACAGCAACAATTATACGTAGCCCAGTGAGGACTTTCCAACCCCATGTAGAAATCAATGTCCAGAACCACCCAGAGAAAGTCCAAGACCCATTTTCTTGATGTATATCAGCTGCAATCTTGTGCAATTTGTTAATGGCTTTATACACAGAAGGAGTATGGTCAGGGATGAACACACAGCAGCTACTTCCGATAATTCTACAAGCTCCACCCCTATCTGCTAACATAACGTCAAGAACCATTCGGTTCTGCAACGCAACAATCCTAATAATTTGTAGCTCTTCAGTAAGGTTCCCAAGAGCTGCAGCAGTTTGATTGGTAACAGCTTCCACTACTCCTGCCAATCGCCGTATCTTTCTGCTATTCAGAGCAGCTACCACAAAGAAAAACAGTCCTAAATTGAAATCTATGTACTGTTGCAGACTAGTGTCCATCTGATCAACATCATCTATGGATAAGGTCCGTTTAAATCTGTTCACAGTTACGTTATTCAATAATTTCAAGTCTTTACGAAATGAGGCAGGTGCCAGAAATACAGGTGGCAATAAAAATGATACATAGCATACTCCAGACCAACCGGCTGGTAATCGATAATAGCACTTATTCACACATACAAATTAGGTGTTATGTGAAGCAAGGAAAGTACTGGTATTCAGGCCATCAATGTTCAATACAACAATACAATCGCTAACACTTACAGGAATGTGGCCTACACTCTGTACACATAAATCAGCTTGTGCTTGGGCCACTGAAATCACAAACTTCTCTTGTCCAGCAATGTCTCTAGTGTTCGTAAAGATGTAAGGGGTCGATTCATTGTCCGGTCGATACTCTTCCCACTCCCATATAGTTCAGTTGGCTTGTGGATAGTCGTCTTTATCTTGGTGACATTCCTTGTTCAATTTGAAAATCAGTCGTCCTACTGTAGGCTTTCTTGTAGCAAAAAGCAAAGTGTACCACGCTCTCCAAGAGCCATTGTGAGAAAAGGGAAGTGGTATGAACGGTGTCCCCCCTTTCTTCTGATGAGCTGGCATCATCCCACATATCCAGCAGTCTGTGGCATTTGTAGCAACGTGGGTATGATGCAACATCTGAATAAAGTGTTATTCAAATATGACTGTCGATGCTTCAGCTCTTGATAAGGGAGTGTATAGAAAACGTGCTCATCAGGGACTGGAGTAGAAACAACATACAGTTCACGGGCAGGAGCTTTCTCCTCAACAAACCACATGACTGTAGCGATGACTGCTATAACGAAAATTAACCCTACAGAACCAAAAATCTTTCTTTTATCCATCTCGAGACAGAAAATGTACACAGTATCTTCCTGAAACTAAAGTGTTGTAAGAACTCTTGCTCTGAGATAGCCGTTGTTTTCTTCACCATCGGGCCAAGACGGGTGTCACTACTCTAATGCATGGCTGATCCCCCCCCTTGCCTCATTGGCTCTCCGTTTCACAAACCTAGGGACCGTTCTGATAACTTCTCATACAATTGCAGATTCTTTCCTTGGACGTAGATTGTATCTTCTCGATGCAGGCGTTGTTTGGTCCGGGAAGAACTCCTCAGAATCGTCAGGTACCACAGCACGGCCTCTCTCCGTAGTCAGGATATCTCGATGATCAGTCAGCACAGCAGGTTCCACCAAATCAGGTTGCACTTTCCGGCAGTGGATGGAATGTATCCAGTTCCTGCGATTTGTCACTCGTACTGCTGTTCTTGTGGCTAGAAGGACTTGTTCAGGGCCACACCATCTTGGCTCCAGACTACTCAACCTCTCAAAGGATTTTACCAAGACGAAATCACCAGGCCGGAGATTGTGACTGTCTCCTGTGGACCGATCAGGGAGTGCTTCTCGAACCTGTTGATGAATGGAAATCAAGCTATCAGTTAATTGTGCCAAATAGTCATTCATTAAAACACAAGGTACATCATACACTGAACTCGGTTTGGGCACACCCCATATATTCATGGGGCACCCAAAAACTATCTCATACGGCGTTAGGCCCGTCCGAGAGTGTGGTACCGATCTGATAGACAACAACGCCAAAGGCAGAGCATCTGGCCAAGTCAGAGAAGTGGAAGCCTGTATTTTCGCGATCTTCAATTTAAGCGTGCCATTGTACTTTTCCACCAATCCAGCCGATTGAGGGTGGAATACTGCGTGGAACTTCTGTACAATGCCTAATCCCTTCAGGACATACTTAATAACGTCCGCCACAAAATGGGGCCCGTTATCACTCCACAACAATCTACAAACACCGAAACAAGGGAAAAATTCCTTCAAAAGCACCTTAGCAGTAGTCATGGCAGTATTGTCCTTAGTAGGGTATGCCTCAATCCATTTACTGAATGCACAAACCACAACCAGGACATATTTCAGGTTATTACAGCGTTCCAGCTGAATATAATCCATTTGCAATACTTCAAAAGGTGCAGTGGGTGTTGCAAATCCTCCTGCTGGAGTTCGTGTCCCTTTTCCCAGATTGTATTTAAGGCAAAACATACAGGTCTGTACCACTCTCTTAGCTGTGCTAGCAATCTCTGGATGCTCCCATACTTGCGTAAGCAATTTCACAATTGCCGAAGCTCCAACATGTGCTAGCCCATGTACCATCTGAACCATAGGTTGTACGAAGGCTGTAGGTAACTTCCACTTATCCATCTGCTTATTCATCCAACAACCCTCATCGTCCAATTCTCCATCTTTGGACCATTGGTCTCGTTCTTTCTCAGTAGCAGTCTTTTGCATTTCTAATACCTTTTCCCTAACATCGTGCCACCGTTCAGCTTGTGACTTCACGACATACATTGAAGTAGAGCCAGGCTGCATCGCAGTTTCACGTGCCACTCGATCTACAAAAGCATTTCCTTGTCCCACTTTGTCTGTCACTTTCTTGTGTGCACTACATTTCACTATAGCTATCTTTTTAGGGAGCGTCAGTGCAGTCAAGAGATTTTGTACTAATTCTCCATACATTATCTGGGTTCCATGTGATGTCAAAAAGCCCCTTTCCTTCCAGAGCAGGCCGAAATCGTGGGCTACTCCGAAAGCATAGCGGCTGTCTGTATAGACATTTACACATAATCCTGCACTAAGTTCACAAGCTTGTGTCAGTGCTATCAGTTCTGCTGCCTGAGCTGATCTCTGTGGTATGCGTGCTGTCTCCACTTTCGTGTGTAATGTGGTAATTGCATATGCTGCGGAAGTAGTTCCGTCTGGTAGCTTTAAACAGGATCCATCCACCCATAGCTCTCCATCCACATCTGTAAAGGGCGTATCTTGTAAATCAATACGACCCTTTGTCTGTTCCTCGGTCACAAAGACACAGTCATGCGTCTCTTGCGCCTCAGGCTGAGTTGCTGTGAAAGGCAACAACGTGGCTGGATTCAGTGTTGCACATCTCTTCAACGTTATGTGAGGAGCCAACAATGTCAGTTCGTATCCTGTCAGACGAGCACTAGTTAAATGCTGCGTCTTTGTCTGATTCAAAAGGGCATCAACAGCATGGGGGACCAACACCAACAGCTTATGAGATAAGACTATCCCTTCACTCTGGCGTATTGACACAGCTGTAGCCGCAACTGAGCGAAAACACCAAGGCAACGCTCGGGCAACAGGATCAAGTACTGCCAAGAAGTATGCACAAGGGCGCTGCTTATCGCCGTGCATCTGTACTAACACTGATAACGCGCATCCATCTCTCTCATGCACATACAATGTAAAGGGCTTTGTGTAGTTAGGGGTGCCTAATACTGGTGCTGAACAAAGGGCCTGACGTAATTGGTGAAAAGCACTCTCACATTCATCCGTCCATGGAAGGGGAACTGGGGTATCCTTTGTCAACAAGCCTAACAATGGTTTAACTATATGTGAAAACCCCAATATCCACTGTCTGCAAAAGGATGTAAGGCCCAGAAAGGCTCGAACCTCTTTCTGCGTAGTCGGTACTGGTGTATCTAAAATAGCTTGAATACGATCTGGTGTGAGTGCACGCCCCTCCTTAGACAAAAGGTGACCTAAGTAGGTTACCTTTGGTCTACAACATTGCAGTTTCTTTTTCAATACTTTGTGATTGTGGGATGCCAAGAAGGTAAGTAAAGACAAGGTGCACTCTTCACATTGCTCAGGGGTGTCGGCGGCCAACAAGATGTCATCAACATATTGTATAAGCGCCACACCGTCAGGTAAAACAAAAGAATGTAATTGTCGTTTCAATGCCTGACTGTAAATGCTAGGGCTCTCAGTATAGCCTTGAGGAACCCTACAGAATCTGTACGATCTATTATTCAACATGAAACCGAAAAGGTATCGGCTATCAGGATGAATAGGGATCGAAAAGAAGGCGTTCTTCAAGTATATAACAGAGAACGTTGTTGCAGTTGGCGGAACCAAAGTAAGGAGTGTCGTAATATCAGAAACCACTGGGTATTGAGGTATCACTATCTTGTTAACCTCCCTCAAATCAATAATGAATCGATAAATCCTGGTGTCAGTGTCTTTCTTCAAAATAGGTAGGATAGGACTGTTACACACATTGTATGGAACTTCTTCAACTACCCCAACTTTAATCAAGTCCTGCACTATCTTTATGAGCGCCTCTTCCCCCTCCTGTGATATCCGATACTGAGGCAGGCGTGGCAGCACAGCTCCCTCCTTTACACTAATGTGCACCGGAGGGATAATCATGTGACCCACGTCGGTATCGGACGTGGCCCACAAAGAGTCAGGCAAAGAGGCCAGTGCAGCCTCTACGGTAATCATGTACACCCTCTCCATTGATGGATAATTGTCATTTAAAATAACACGTACTCCCTCAGGGGAGCACTGTATCGTGGCCCGAAAATATTTGAGCATATCCAGGCCAACGATATTATCCGGAGTGTTTGGGGAAAGTAGGAATGGGCATGGTGCAGCAAACTGATCTACATAGAGTGCAAGAGGTTGTGACAGTGGGCTAACAGAAGGCGTTCCATCGAACCCTATTGACGTAATTGTTGAGCCAGACAGGGGAGCCCTCTGAACCAATTTTTTGGACAAAGCGCTATGGGTAGCTCCTGTGTCAACCAGGAACCTATCAGTAGAGCCCAAAACATGTGCTGTAACATAAGGACCCCTCTGATCTACTGGCACTTCAACTGGTTCCTTACCCCATCCTACGCAATCCTATGCATACTGTGAATCGTGCTGCTCGGGAGGTGCATAGTCAGACATTTGATACTGATTCCGTCGATCAAAAACATTGGACCCATCTCGGGGTCGTACAGTAGAATCAAATCTAGCTCGGTCATTCTTGTTGGTTCTAGGGCCTGAAATGTTTCCTCTACCCCTCATAGACCCCTGCCCACGCTCCTGTCGCTGAGCACGCAACAACGGACACTCATTCGCCCAATGGCCTCTCTGCCTACAATACGCACATTGGTCCCGGGCCAAATCAGTACGGCCCGAAGGAGAGTTAGGAAAATTCCTGCCGCCCGATCATTACCTCTACGAGGCGGCCCATATACCTGTGCTAACATAACCTTCGTTTTCAGATCTTTAGATTTCTTTTCCGCACTACCCTTTGCTTCTAATTCCTGACGCTCGTAATACTGAGCCATCGTCAGGAGGGATGCTGCTGTCGAAGTCGTCCAAGAACTTTCGCTCGCTTTTAATCGAGCTGCTATACTTGGTAATAAATTTGAAACATATTTATCAACAAAAAGGTGTCGGCCCGTGTCGTCCGTGAGCGACTGACCAATAAAATCATGAAAGGTTTCTTCAAATCGTGTGAAGAAATCTGAAATGGATTCATCTACTTTCTGTTTACATGACGCTAACATAGTCCAATCAATCTTTTTAGGGGGGATAAGCGTTTTCAATTTAGCTACAATAGCAGCCGGAAGGTCTAAAATCGACTGGGGTGGTTTCTGTGCTGGTTTCCTCTCCCTGTCCTCATCCTCGAGATCGCTCCATTGAGCTTTAAATGCCTGAAGATCATCAATCTTTCGTATTGATCTCCACATATCTGGGGGTAATATAAGGCCGAAGAATAAATCAATATCAGACAGAGTCATAGTGCAGGAATTCAAAGCCCCCTCAACTTCTTCGTAAAAGGCTGCGGGATTCTTTCGAGGATAAGGTAATGCTGCCTTTAATGCCATAACATTGGCCCTATTCCAAGGAGTATAAACCAAATTATAGATAAAATACCATTGAGCATCAGGAGACCCTTTATCCGAACTAGTACCCGCTCCTTTAGGAGGAACATACAAAGGCGCCGCCTCCCGCATTGGTTTAGCATGCACTGCACCGATCTTATCTGAATAAAAGATGGATGACTGCTTCCCGCCACCACTCGAATTCAACTGGTCCTCGCCAGCTTTCCGTTTCCGTGATTCGTCCCGTAGCTGAAACATTTCATCCCTTAACGCAAATAGCCGTCGGATTGCATCGGGTACCTGGAGAGAAAGAAAAAGACCTTTACGCAGATCCTTTGCATCAGATATCACATCGCTGGTTCTAGAACATCGGAATATTTCCGAAAGGCTGACACTATTTCATTAGAAAGATAATCAGTAAGTAGAATTTCTCCCTATCTTCCCATGACTCTAGCTCTGTCAACAAATCAGCAAGAGTAATAGAATCCTTATTAACCCGATGAGCAATCTTACGAAGCTCGGTCATACGGTCGGTCGATAACATAGACCGCGTATCCACTTTCTTTCCGGGCGGTCCAGAATCTTGATATCCTCCACTCGGGGCAGACGGACCAGCGTACAGGGGCGGTGAGCGATCTAATAACGAAAAATCATCATCCGATTTATTAAGGAGAGGATAAAGAAGCTGACGAACAGGGTACTGGCCAGATATTTGCAACCAACGTTCTTTCTCCTGCTTCTCTTCTAATTCTTTCGCTTCATGTTTTTTCGCCTCATGCGCCTTCTCACGCTCACTCTTTTGTTGCTCTTTCTCAATCAGTGCTTGCTCACGCTTCTCTCGCTCTCGCACCTCTTTCACCCACATTCGTAGGCATTCAAACATATCTTGCCTCATTCGCCGCTTACACATCATTGCTCCACATACTCAACCTTCCTCAAATCAAACGATCCATACATAGGCCATCGCAATTCAGGATCCTTCTTGGTATATTTCCGCCACAACGTGCTGTACATTATGGGGGAAGGACCAAATTTGACATACATATCTCGGGGGGAGCCGGCTGTGATTCTTCAAGTACCAACCGGTCATTTCCAAAACAGCAGCACCACTTACGGAGTGCGCTAAAAATAGGCATGTCTAAAAATAATGCAGAATATGCAATATTATAATTAAATGGCACTTAAAACCGTTGCACCTCTCAAATTCACAGATTAGGAGAAATATCCCCACATTGCCTGCCTATATGGGTTGCAACTTATATATGACTCTCACAGGATTAATAATATGACTAGTCATTACCAAACAATCAATCAAATTAGTCAGGGCAAGCGTATAAAACTGCCTCGCCAAACAAGACTATCAAAGGCTCGGAGCAAGCATCATACTATGATTCTTACCAATCAAGAGCGTCCAGATTCCAACTGCCAAGTTCCGAATTCACCCAAACGGCCACTAAGCGGCAAACCGACAGAAGAGGTCTCAGTCGAGGACCAGCGCCACCCAGATGGTCAGATCGGAAGGGAAGGAAGAATACCTCGGATTGCCAGGACAAAAGGCGCCGCTGGCAGTGATCACGTCCCCGGCAAGGTTCCAATCCTTCGTCACGACCAGTCCTTCGAGCATCCGAGTCGCCGATGAGCCCCACGTGACGGGCGCCAATTGATGCGTACAGGCCTCAGCAAGGCCTGCGAGTGCGGAAAGAGTTCGCCCTTTTGTACGCAAAGTCCTCAGACTACATAAGAATTTGGCATGGAAACTGGAAATACAAAAACATCGTTTAATAAACCTTTAACTCCTTCCATGCTCATGACAAGCTCAGCTCGTCATGAGGCACACTGGAGCTGTACTTATGACGAGCTGAGCTCATCATGAAAACATAGAATTCAATGAATCTCAGCACAGGAGGGGAAAATGCACAGCAGCCATGGTGTTAAAGGTGGTACTACAGACCACACAACACTCTACAGCATTGTACAAGGTAGCACAAAGAACTCGGACATGTGGTCCCCTTTTATACACAATGAAGGGGCTCATAAGTGGGCGGTTACAGCTCAAGAACATGATTTACAACCTTATATGGACATGTCTCAAACATGATCGATACATGGGTGGAGTTAACGGTTCATGGAACCCCTCGAATGCACATTCCAATCCTCTCTAAGCAGAAACAGATGTTACACGTACTGAGCATGCGCCAAACAAGCTGGAACTATTTATAGCTTGTTGCTGGGCAAACTCCAGGGGTGATGATCAGCGAGGTAGGACTTGCCTCGTGGCGAGCACATGGCGGAATGTAGCCTACAAGATGGACGCCAGAAAACAAGATGGAGTCCGGCCGTACTTTCAAGTATGAGCGGGAAAACTACGACGAAGATACAATAGCATGTCTTCAGCGAATGCTTAACATTATCGCTGTTTTATTTACAACACCGCGACCCCGCCAAGCATATTGCGGCCTAAGGACTGCCACGGATGCACCAGGGAAAGGCAATTCCCTTGTGGTTGTGGTGTTCCCAAGGCAGCCCAACCGCCCTAATCGCTATAGGGCAGTCAGGAGACCGCCACCATGAGTCTGGGGGTCCATGGGCCGACGGACACATAATAAGGCCCAATAACTTTACTTTAACCTTTGGTTTGTTCAATACATTTCTGAGGGTTTTGTTAATGTAAATTAAGCTCTTATTATCATACCGAACTGTAACGTCTCTCTTAGATTCGTTTTTTTCAGTGAATTTCATGGAGGTTTTTGTCATTGTCACCCAACACTCCAGCTGAACATAGCTGTTGGATTTGCACAGCAGTGGGTTGCTGTAGGGCTTTCCCAGGCCATGTGCACAACTCTATGCGGGCGCCCAACCACAACCGCACACAGCTGCAAGGGGTTGACCACAGGACCTGGCAGTGTGTCAACATTACAATTGTTCTTTCATGCATTACATACTTGACATGTTACATATCCCTTTTGGTTATTAAGCCACATGCCTGAAAATTCCTTTCCTTACTAGTAGATCTTACTGTAATTTAGACTTTCTGAAAGTTATTGAGGGGTTTCTCTGTGCCAAGGATGCTTCAATTATGCTTCTAGGCCTTTCTAATCTTATTAAAACTGTCATTGTTTTCCTATTTGCACCTGAACCTGAGTAAATCATATTGATTGATAGTGTCAGTAATTTTTTTGTCTCTGCCGAAATAAAGGGTAGCATCTTTCTTTGAAACGTCTTGTTTCTCTCACCATTAAATGCTTGATCATCAATACAATTTATGTGTGTTCTGCACAGTGGCCCATAGGAAAAGGTCAATTTCAAATATGTTTATGAGTACTGAGAGCATGCAGGAGGCTAACTCACACATTTTCTTCCAGGTTAGTCTATTGTGAATATGCCTATTAACAGCCTGTCAGACCTAAATAATGTGCAACATGGCGACTTGTTGAAACTAAATTGAAGACTGAGATAATTTATATTTAATTTCCTAATGAATACAGCTCAATTTTGGCAACCCCTCTCCCGTATGATAAATAGGTTGTCAATAAATTTCAACCACAGTTGTATGTGCTTATTAAAATGTATGTCATAAGGGTATTACACAAAACCACCTGCTCCTCCCCCCTGCCCATGAACAAGTTGGCAAAACTATGGTCTCGGCAGGTGTGCATAGTTATATTTCTTAGCTACTGAATCAGTGTGTTCTCGAATAAAAAGATATTGTTCCCTAGGCAAAAAGTAACATATCTAAGGTCACATTCGAATATTCAAAGAGATTAACTTCTGCACAAAACTGAAAAGTAAAGGAACTCCCAGTGTAATGACTCCTGCTGTAGTGGTCATAATGTATCGTATTGTATTGTAACTGCATTTATATAGCACTTACTACCCCTTACGAGGCATCAAAGCGCTTTTTGGGTGAGTAGAACAGTACTCTGGAACCCAAAAGAAATAGTGGGGAATTAGTATAGTGAAATATGAAATGAATTTGAGCAGAAGATATGTTAGTCTGTTATTTGGATTGAGAAGGATATCGTGACTCCTGATGCTGTAGCATGCAACTTACAATAACAACTTGCTTTTTACATTAAGCAATATACAACAATTCTGCTGTTTCTAAGTGCTGTCCATAACAACTGTAGCCATTGACCTTAGAATGATGAAAAGATAATTCTGCCTTGCTGGGATTGCAACACATAATTGCAAGAACAACCCAGTTTGTCAGCACTGATTATTGACCAAACTGAGCCACACTACCATTTTAACCATAGAATACATCAATTTCTCTCAGCCCAGGACGTTCACTTTCTCAACAAGCACACTTTCATAGTATTTCCATTTTTAGTTTCTCAAGTGTCAGGCCAGCCCAAAGGTTCTGGTAATTTGTACCTCTTCCCTTTCATTAAGAAGTTTCTGTTATTTTACGTTTCAGGTTGACTCAAGAGGGCAATTTTCTTTCAAGCATGTAACTAGGTTGGATTTGTTCTTTCTTTCATAAGCTACTTCATTAGTGTTATGTTCTGATGGACCCTTCTTTTTACTGTTTGTAAAATTGAGGACCATTTTAAACCTCAATCTTCTAAACAGCTGGGTCAATCAGAGTCTTTAAATATATAGGAAATTAAAGGGAGAGGATGTAGCCTTACGGCTAGGGAGTCGACCTCGAAGCCCGGCAACGACGCTCGACATCCTGTGATTCTGGGCAAACCACTTTATCTCCCCGTGCCTAACAAAAATGAATGTGTCTGTAACAAAACCTGTACTCATGTAAAACGCTCTGATACCCATTCGGGTCTAGTTTGTGCTATAAAAAAAAAACTATTTCATCACAGTAACGTTGTTGCTCAGCTAAGACTACCAATATGTTTGCACAGGAGAGGTTTTAATATATAGAGGAGCTATGACAAAAATAATACCTGACTCAATCCTGTCCACCCACCACAAGAGTAACGACCAGTTCCGCTGGGCATTCACTGACCACTTTTGCCACCATAAAATGTTGTCAACCTATTATGTAGTTGTGAGAAGGTATTTATTAATTACAAAAACACCATGCAGAATTCATAATTACTGATGAAAATGTTGTTTTCCTACACTACCATGAAGCACCTGAATTTGTTTTAGCTTTGCAAACTTTATTGAGTCAGAACAGTCCACATCGCGCCCACTTTAACTGCTCACATACCTGCCAATAAACACTCTAGCTGACGCTAACGGAACACTGATCACTTTATACCGAAATGTTCTATCTGTTCTACCTACACAGAACTATAGGCTCTTTTTGCACTGAACTCTCCACGAGGGCACAGTTCTTAACACTGAAATTTTAAATGTACTGTCTAATATAAAGATTCAAAGAGATGTGACCAGACATTCAACTCTGCAGAAGCATACAAAAGATAATTATTTACTAAGTAGAGGCACCATCCAATGGGGAAATGTGAGTATGGACTCTAGCCAGGGCGCCAAGGAATCATCACTAGTATAAAGCAGTAGAGAGGTCTGATTTTAATGAGTCAGCCAAGGGATGGGCTACATATAGCAATAAAACTGTCATAGTGTGTAGTTTCCAGCTTGCAAGCATAATGAAAGGTCAATAAAGGTTCAAGAAAAAAAATCGATATTTCAAGTAACATGGATGTGCTGGTTTGTTCTAGGTTGTATTTTTTCCTGCACCCTCATGGTCAGTGCTTAATTTATAAAATGATAGTTGCCGGAGTCCAACGTTTTTTCAGAAGTCCGCAGCCAGCACTAGTGAATGTCCTTGTTGCCAAACACTAAGGTCCTTATTTCAACTTTGACAGTTCGCCGAAGCCGATTTTGCACCACTCGCTGGATTACGATTGTAATCCGTGGCAGGCAGTGGAATGGTGGTGATATGGAAGGCTTATCAGAAAGTCTTGATTGCAGACCGCGGCAGTGACAGCGCCATCTGCAGGATCCTGCACGGTGCGGCATGTGGTGCAAGCAGCACCATGCAGGAACTGGGGTACATAAATACAGAGGGCACAACATGTGCCCACCTGATTGCACTCCAGACCCTGGAGTGGCATGGTGGCCCGTTGCCTCTCCACCCCACTTTTCATGGCGGTCACACCACCATGAAAAGGGTGGCGGTGAGGCAACTCGAAATATGCTGGGTGTGGCATTACCAGCATATTCTTCCCAGGGAAAGATCGGGGGCCCAGCGGGAGCCTGGATGGCATCCGACTACTGCAGCTGTAATATTGCGGGTGGTCCTGCAGTGCGGCAGCCATCAGACCTCCACTGTGACTTTGGACCGTCGTAGTGGTAATAAGGCCCTAAGGCTGTCTAGTCTTGATTCCACCTCATGTCTCTTTACGCCACCATGATACAATCCTTGCCCTTTTATGCCACTCTTGACATCCCTGCTATCTACCTATATCACTGTAAACATATGCCTGCTTATGCATGCTTTTCCTGTTTAAATTCCTGTCGAGATAGTGATAAGCAAGAACACAGAAAATCCCAGGCAACAATGCCCAGGTGGTACTTGGAGTGGGGAAGTTCTTGCAGGGTAGATTCTACAAGCTACTTCCTGTGCACTGTACCACAGGAAACAGCCACAGATTATGCACAGTAATCTAACATTCAAGCCAGAAAGCACAGGAGACTGGGCTCAGGACATACTTGATGGTCATACAGTGTGGAAAATACTGACATGCCAAGTCTGAATGCCATAACCAGTGGGCTTTATGGGCAGGTTGGTTAACAAACGAGTGCCTAATGGTGTTATGCTGTGCTCATTACCAACTAGTCAAGACAAAATGCCATGATCAGAAGGTAATGAAGGTCGTAAGTGGGAAAAGGTCATTCGGTGTGCCCAGTACCCATCAGGCAGGTCAAAGTTCATAACTAGCAGTACTGGTAATGGGGTACTAGAAATAAGACATGGCCGAAGGACAAACCCTCTGCCCAGGATTTGATAGATATAGCCAAAGGCTTTACCTAGTGTGTACTGAGCTTGTAACAACAACAGAAAGCAGAGTCAAAAACCATGCCCTGAACCCAGTGCTCCTTAGGCAAAGGCAAGTGTACTGACTAGATGCTAAATGCGGTGGGATTTGTGGTATAGTCAAATGTCACAAGCGATGTTCAGTGCCTGCATTCTATGACGGCGGTCCAGGCCCATTTAAAACTGGAACGGGGTAGTTTATACTTTAATGTATATTAAAAAAAATTACACAAAGTCCAACGAGAAAGATCGCAGTAAAGAACATCATCGTTAGCATCTAAGATTTCAAAGTGGTCCTTTTTTAAGAAAAGCTAAATATTTCCCTAAAACAGTTCATTTTAAGGGATGTTAAGGTTAAGATCCGAAACAGATAAAAATACTGAAATACGCCTGGGTTGAAGTGCTATGGAGCCATAACTTCCCAATTTACTACTCATGATCCCTTACATATGACGCCCAGTGACATCAATATCAATAGTAGCAACATATATCATGTGAAGAATAAAGTCATTACTATTAAAGCTACTGCATAGACTTACATGTATGCAATCCAAAACAGATACTTTTTATAAAAAAAGGCAGCAATAGCAGACCTTTAATTCAGATGTCTACGCATGCATTTTATGCATGTCATCCATCGCTGCTCCCTCAGTTTCTTTATTTAATGCATTTTTATATAGCACAGACTTTACCCAAAGGTGTCAAAGCACTTCACAATAGAACCAAGTACATTATATGAGGAGAATATTACATATTTACACGTTACAGAAACAAACGAGAAACAATAAAAGCTAAAATAAAACAATAGGATGAAGATTGTATAGACATAGATTACAAATTTACAATAATGAAAGAACTTCCTTGAGGGAAGTGAAAAGGGGTGTATGTTCGACTGTTCACCTCATTTTGTAGTCTCCTTCACTTCCATTGCACACCTTTTCCCACAACTTTCCCTGAATTTATGATGGTGAAAAATTCTCAATACCGGCAGATTTTGCTCCATTGTAAGTGCAATTTACAGTTGTATAAATCGACCTATTCCCACAGTGCTTCACGACGTATGCACCTAATTGCCACATAAGTGAGCGAGGACATTTGTAAATTTGGTACAATAACAAAAGATATACGTATACTATGTTCTTTGCACCGGTGCCAGCTATCCAACCCCCCCCACCTCCGCCCCCCCCCCCCAATAGCGCAGCCAGTTTCGTCTGTATGCTGTACTTGTGCATTACACCCCAAAATGGAAACAAAACAGATGATGAGTAAGACCAGCTACTATTTCAAGAAGGCTTTATATTGTGCAATGTGGGTGGCTGGACACAACTTCCGTTTAATTGTCTACCGCACTATACCAATTATGTGTGCCACTGCAATATGACCTTGTCAGCGAGTTATGGCCTCTCAAGTTAACAGCCAATAATTAATCTTGCTGAATCGACCATAAAATGCACAATTGTTCTGATATGTCCACCACTTTTGAGCAAACATACAGAAATATTTTAATTCCGCTGTTGTTAAACGCAAAGTAGCATCGTAACAGCTTTTCTTATATAAATAGCAACTGGTTAACATTTGTTCCAGAAGCTTCACGACCCTTATGTCGGACAGGCTGAAGTTTTAAGACGGTTCTGTTATGTTTTATTATAAGTGGCAATCATCAATTTATCAGTGCGAAGTTAGCACCATCTTTTTTACAATTGCTAACTGGTATGGATTTCCCTAACAGTGAAGCGTTATTAATTCGTGTCTTCCTCCAGTAATGCCACTTTTCTCTAAATAGAAAAATCATTTTAAATCAGCAGAAATCCATTTATCTAATTTACTATACGATTTTTTTAAATTTTCGCTCCCAACATTTTCTGAATTAATGCCCCCATTGTATACCAGGAGATAGATATAGCTACAGACCAAAAAAATAATCTGTTCCGTAGAACTTAAAATATTAATGAATTAAGAAAAACGACATATTAGTATCACACACTAATCTTTTATGGGTTCCGGAGTAGCTTGCTACTCGCCGAAACGGCGCTTTGACGCCTCGTCAGGAGTAGAAAGCGCTAAATAAATGCATTTACAATACAATAAATACATAGATACGTAACTTCGACCCACTTGGTTGCACCGTGTCAAGAGCTGCGCTCACGGGGGTTTCTGGGAACCTTGTTGAACCAAAATGTTATCTCTGAAATCTATTTCCTTCAATCTTCTCTTAAAAGCTTATTTCAAGAAACAAGCAGCGATACACTTAAATAGGTGCTAGGTATTAGAGTAAATTTGTCCTCGTTTTAAGAGCCGAGGGAGTTGTGTATACAAGGGCCAGAGGCTGTGAACTCCCAGGTCACTTGTAAAGAGATCTCTCTCCAGCCTCCCCTCCTCCGTGAGCTCTTAAGTAGTCTGAGGAGTGAAAACTGAAACCTGAAGAAAGGCAGGTCCCTGACCCCCGGGACCTCTGGAGCGAGCGCCGGCTTCTGCTGCTGCGCTCCAGGAAGTCGGTGCTTACTTACCCTGCAGTTAACACCGCAGCGGGGAGCTGACGCAGATAAAATACGGGAGGTCAGCGAGGCTGTTCTGGTGACAGGGGCCATTCCGAAGGAACCTGGCCCCAGTGCAATGCCATTCAAACTCAGGCACGAGGGGGGTTTCAGACTTCGATGTGCAACGCTATTCAAGTTTCACCTAGTTTGTTTTTATTCTACTTTCAGGTAAGTTGTGCACAAACGAGTGAAGAAAACATAGCCATGGCGTTGCATGTAACAGCACCTGCGATGCAAGTTATAGGGTCCACATATCTGAACACAGCATTACTATTCAAAAATACATTTTAGAGAATATTTTTAGAATATACCGGTGACTCAAGGCTGGCAATGACACAGCACTAAATGCTGAACAGGAATATATACATCCCAAGGGCATTGGGGAGCTTTACATAAGCGCCAGATTACATCACACAAGGTCACATTCATTACACACAGGGAGACAGTGCTTAATTTGTAAAACCAAAAAAACATAAGTGCCAGGGCCCTCGTCAGGAGACCACCACCGCTTACAACACATATTGTCACTGTTAGGGCTGCCAGCGGCAGTACCTACACAACTCTTAACCATCACACTGCTTCAAGTGTGACCATTCATACTGTTTGAGGCTCCCAATGTTATAAGAATGCATTGGGTGACAGGTATACGTTGTTTACAACGTATATTGAATTAGTAAAGAACTGTTGCTCTGTTCATCTTTAAATCTAAAAAAAACAGTGCCACCATGTGGCAGCTGTCAAGTGACGGTGTTGACAAATTAAGCACTGCTGGGAAATCAAGTGATTTGCCCATAATTAGAGGGTGTTGAGCTGACGCGAGGACTAGAACCTGGTTCCAAAGTCGGTAGCTCTGGCAGTTAGGTATCATTGCCTCCATTGCTTTAAATGGGCCGGTACTGTCCGTTACGGAGTTCCAGCACTTTTTTATTTTGAGGAGGAGAGTACCAACACTTCTAAACAGAAATGCAATACCTTTAATTGGAGAATACCGGCACTTCTCAGAAACAAGCAGGTACTCTACTAAAGAGTACCTGTACTTTTATTTTTTCCATTTCAAGCACTGATTGCGTCCCAAGGCTGAAAAAACATGTATTATATTTCATTAACATGTTTTATATTATAGACACAAACCCTATCCAAAGGCTGATGGCCCAGTTAACAATACATAAATAATAGCCAAAAATAGTCCTGTGCCTCATACGTCAGGTTAGAGTACTCTGCCCTTATTCCAGACTCAGCTATGCGTTGGACTTGCTATGCTATGGAACTATTTACTAATGTATGTGTGGTATAAAGTAGCCCAAGCCCTACATTATAAGGATAGTGCAAGTGACTGAGATGTTCCTTGACCATATAGAGGAACAAGGCTGAGTTTATTTGGAAGGCCATGGATCTCCAAGAAAACGTGCAATATCCCTATAATGTGCTGCAGAGAGTATTTTACTCCTTGTAATACACAGTCACAACATCAACATTACCAGTCTCTTAAATCATTTTTGTCTTGCTCTTTCATGTTCATTGAAGAAAAGAAGAAAAAAAACTGTATTTTTCCCCAAAATGTATTAGAAACAGTTTTAATGAAAAATGGATTGAAAAAAACCCTGTACCTCAAGTGTGGAAGCGTGCAGGGATTCTCCTGACTATGGCAGCAGAATGCATTTTGACATGAGAACTTTAGTGTAAGAACTTATTGCTGCTGAGCAGGTTCAATATTTCTTTATTGCAAATGAGTAGAGACATCACAAGTGACAAGTAATAAGGAAATTAGAGAAGTCCTTCTGATCTGCTGTGTAGGTCAACTAATCAATATAATAAACATAATTACCAGAAAAACAAGCATTTACAATGCAATAGGTCTCGCAATGTCTTTACAAAACTTGCCGTGCTGTTCCCAGAGAGAGGGAGGAGGGAAGGGTACAGTCTGTGATGCGAATGATTAAGGCAGGGTGACAGCAAGGTAACCCTGGGAATCCATTTTGTTGGATTTAATGCCCTCACACACCCTTTCAGGTGTCATGCTTCATCGTTTCGTTTCAAAAATCTTTATTTCGATCACAGATCATAAAAGATACATAACAAAATATACACAGTTATAAACGTATTAAACATGATGTGATCCAATAGTTAAGACATTAAAATACATTAAAAGGAGAACAGAGGGTACAGTGTACTGTGCTAAAGTCTATCAGGGGGTCTGTTATACAAGTCTTTTCAGCACGCGACTACGAGTAAACCACAGGGAGGTTAAAAATTTTGAAAGTGCAAAGACAACAATAGGAGAAAGATCTGTCTTTAAGACTCTATAGGCAGGTTGGAAGGATCTGAAGCCCAAGTTCCTGAGTAACGGGACTAACCAACGTTTCCTGCTCCTCTCGTAGCCCTTGCAGAAGAAAACAGCGTGAACTTCATCCTCCTTCGGATGAGCACAGACAGGGCAAGTTGCTATGGTGGAGCGAGGAGACCAAGACGCTGTAAAAAATGCTAGAGGGAGGCATCCGTATCTCCATTGAAAGAATAGTTTCCTCGTTAACAGAGGGGAGATCGCATCAAGAGTACTTTCGAGACAGTAAGAGTCTTTCGCTTTCAGGAATAAGTGTGTCAGGGATCCTTCACGGCTGTCGTTGATAGCTCTTGTGAGCATCAGTTCGTAGTATGCTCTCGCGAGTACCTTCTTTGAAATCTTTGTACAGGAGTTGGAAGGATCCGTCCATAGTTCCGGGTAGCCCAGATCCTCGAGCCTTCCCTTGACATAGGTCAGCCACGGGATCCTCGTGGCATTCCGCAGCTGCAAGAATTCCTGGAGTTCCTCTCTGTAATTTAAGAGATCGGGGCTGCACCACAAACGCCTCCAAAAGGTTAGGGGTTTAAGACCTAGCTCCTCTGTTATTGGTCTTACTCCCAGATCTAATCTGAGGGGGAGTAATGGAGTGCTCTGGGGGAGGGCAGTGACCTGTCTCTGGAATTTATTTTCGGTGGACTGTAACTTTGGGAGATGAGTGTGACCCCAGAGCTCACCCCCATATGTGACACCCGCCCGTGCTTGAGTTTTATATATGTGAATAATTGGGGTTAGTGGACGATAAAAGGATTTGTTCGCCAGGCGCATAGTGCCACCCGCCAACTGTGCCAGTTTGATGGTCACTTTGGCCTGATGAGACGTCCACGATAAACAACATTACCAGTCTCTTAAATCATTTTTGTCTTGCTCTTTCATGTTCATTGAAGAAAAGAAGAAAAAAAACTGTATTTTCCCCCAAAATGTATAAGAAACAGTTTTAATGAAAAATGGATTGAAAAAAACCCTGTACCTCAAGTGTGGAAGCGTGCAGGGATTCTCCTGACTATGGCAGCAGAATGCATTTTGACATGAGAACTTTAGTGTAAGAACTTATTGCTGCTGAGCAGGTTCAATATTTCTTTATTGCAAATGAGTAGAGACATCACAAGTGACAAGTAATAAGGAAATTAGAGAAGTCCTTCTGATCTGCTGTGTAGGTCAACTAATCAATATAATAAACATAATTACCAGAAAAACAAGCATTTACAATGCAATAGGTCTCGCAATGACATTGTTTTGAGCCATTGGCATTGAAAATTTTATTGTTTTTTTCCCCCTTCGTGAAGCATTAATCAAGTAATATTTTCAAAGTTTTCATCCTCCCAAATCGGGGACCATTGCATCTTCAAGAACAGTCATAGAGAAGAAGGACAACCACAGAAAGGAACAAGAAAATTGTCCATTCATATGGGTGAGTGATCCGTCGTTGAGAACCCTTTCAGTCAGGCAAAGACAAGTTCCAGACACCAATCCACCCACCTAGAGGGTCTCTCACAAGCATCTTAGCAATGAGACCCTGTCCATAAAGACCATTATACTAAAACACCACTTCCAAAGGGCCCTGTCAGTTATCTCATCGAAACAAAGCCGCTCATTCGACAAATAATACATGCACTAGTGTAAGACTGGCTGCATTTAAAAACACTCCCTAAATTTGTAGCGAGGGACTCTACATAGAAACGCAGGTCGCCATTTTATTTTTGCAGTTTTATATAGCGCAAACTGGACCCGAATGTATCGGAGCGCTTCCAGTTCCATTCATTTCAGGCACGGGAGATTAAGTGATTACCAAGAATCACAGGATGTGTTAGCCTCCCACAAGACATTTTTGCGTGCATTCTTCAAATTCTTCTGTCTCCCATTTTGTATTTAATACTTGGGGTTTAACATATTCCCTTATTTTTAGTAGTCCGGGGAACGTGTTCAGTCAACTACTACAAAAGTAGTATTCTGGCTGCCCTTAACCCTGGCAGAAATGGCTACTTTATCAAGCTAACAATTTTATCAAATTCAATCAAGTTCAATCTTCGAGCTAGCGGACCTATCTTTCTGAACCCAACTGGCCTCTATTGACTTCTCAGTACACTCCAGTGCCTGTCCTGCACGGACCGAGGCTGATGCATATGATTAGTGCCGTCCCGTAGCACCAGCGCCTGCAGGTCACAGGAAGCATGGACTGCCGCCTCCAGTACACGGGTGTCCCTAGACCAAACCAGCAGAGCTTTCCCTGATGGTACTTGTTGGTACTCTCTCATCCACCATCCTTACCAGTACACCAAGTCCCTCCAAAAACAGAGTCATTGGCTTGCACACAAGTTTCTTACGTAACGGCACGGTCTTTCGCTCTCAGTTCACCCCGTACTAAAACTGAACAATCCCTTGGGCACGCCACTGAGTTTGCAGACAGCAGAGAATCTCCCTGTACAAAGCTGTCTCTTCTTAGTTGCCCCAACTATCAGATCTGCCCCCGCCCCCCACCAGTACCCAGCTGCCACAAATGTGAATCGTCGCCCAGTACACACTGGTCTCTTCAGAACATCGGTCTGACCAGTCCAGAATACACCAGTCTCTTTACCCCCGAGTATGGCACGCCCACTTTCCAGAGGTTCCACCATTTCCAACTAGTACACAGTACACTCTCTTCTGATTCGAGCGCTCTCCCGCCGAGTACTCGCCAGTTCATTCTGAGCTAGCACACAGCCTTCTCTTCAGAGGCACCGCAGACTGTCCCTCAGCACACAGCCTTCTCTTCAGAGGCACCGCGGACTGTCCCTCAGCACACATCCTTCACTTCAGAGGCACCGTGGACTGTCCCTCCCAGCACACTGCCGCTCCCACAGAGTGCACCATGTCTCTTCGAAGTAAGTAAAGTTCCCGGATTATCCTGTTGCTGTGGGGAGGGAGGGGGGTTGCGGCATGGTAGTCTGGGGCTGAAGGCTCAGATTGTGTTGCTGCTGCCTCTCCCATCATGCCCCGCACTAATCTTTGTATACAATAAGAGTCCTTCTTTACGCGCTCCTGGCCGCCTCCCAGCGCTAGCTTCGCTCACCAGTGATGCCCCTCTATTTGCGTCTTCCCTGCACCGTCGGAAGGTGAGTACAGGGGGCTCCGAGCAGGGCTTTGGGGAGCACCCGTGCCTGGCTTCCTCCTGTCTGTTGGTGATGGTACCAGGAGCCTTGTTCCGAACTCCATGTACCTGTTTAAAGGTCTCACAATGACATTGTTTTCAGCAATTGCATTGAAAATGTTATTGTTTTTTTACCCGTTCGTGAAGCATTAATCAAGTAATATTTGCAAAGATTTCATCCTCCCAATTCAGGGGCCATTGCATCTTCAAGAACAGTCATAGAGAGCTGGAAGCATGCCGAGCTCAGCGCCCTACTGAAGAAACCTACAGCGGACCCCACCGACCTCAAAAACTTCCGCCCCATCTCGCTCCTTCCTTTTCCTGCCAAAGTCATCGAGAAGATCGTCAACAGACAGCTTGCCGCCTTCCTCAAGACGAACGAATCCCTCGACCCCTCGCAGTCCGGTTTCAGAGCCAACCACAGCACCGAGACCGCCCTCATCGCAGCCACCGACGACATCCGAGCCCTGCTCGACAACGGAGAAACAGCGGCACTCATCCTCCTGGACCTCTCTGCAGCGTTCAACACTGTCTGCCACCGCACCCTAGTCCAACGCCTCAGCAACACCGGCATCCAAGAGAAGGCACTGGAGTGGATCATCTTGTTCCTCGCCGGAAGAACACAGAGAGTCCGCCTCCCCCCGTTTCGTTCCGAGGCCGCCAAAGTCATCTACGGCGTCCCGCAAGGATCGTCACTCAGCCCCACCCTCTTCAACGTCTACATGAGACCCCTTGCTGCCATCGCACGCCAACACAACCTCACATCATCTCCTACGCCGACGACACCCAGCTGATCCTCTCCCTCACCAGAGACCCCGACACCGCCAGAACCAGCCTACACAAGGGATGAAAGACGTCGCCGAATGGATGAAGAACAGCCGCCTGAAACTGAACTCAGACAAGACGGAAGTCCCCATCCTGGGACCATCGCCCTCCGCGTGGGACGACTCCTTGTGGCCCCCAGCCCTGGGCACCGCTCCCAAGCCAACAGACCACGCACGCAAACTGGGCTTCATCCTGGACTCATCCCTCTCGCAAGATCTTCCGATGGATCCCGACCAAAACCAGGAAGACGGTCACCCAGGCCCTCGTCACCATCCGACTGGACTACGGAAACACCCTCTACGCCGGAACCACAGCCAAGCTACAGAAAAGACTCCAACGCATCCAGAACGCCTCCGCCCGACTCATCCTGGACATCCCCCGACGCAGCCACATCTCCAGCCACCTGAGGGACCTGCACTGGCTCCCCGTAAACAAGAGGATCATGTTCAGGCTCCTCACCCACGCACACAAGTCTCTCCACGACCTGGGCCCCAAGTACGTGAACGACCGCCTGACGTTCTACACGCCCACCCGCCAGATACGATCTACTAGCCTCGCCCTCGCCACCGTACCACGCATCAGAAGAGCCACCGCCGGAGGCAGATCCTTCTCCTACCTGGCGGCCAAGACATGGAACTCCCTGCCCATCCACCTTCGGCTGACCCAGGACCACCTCGCCTTCAGGAGACAACTCAAGACCTGGCTGTTCGAGCAGTAGCGGACCCCCTCCCCCAAGTGCCTTGAGACCCTTCCGGGTGAGTAGTGCGCTATACAAGTATTATGATTGATTGGTTGATTGAGAGAAGAAGGACAACCACAGAAAGGAACAAGAAAATTGTCCATTCATATGAGTGAGCGATCTGTCGTTGAGAACCCTTTCAGTCAGGCGAAGACAGGTTCCAGACACCAATCCACCCACCTAGAGGGTCTCACACAATCATATTAGAAATGAGATCCTGTCCATAAAGACTGAGGAAAAATGTCCTTCTTGTCGGCATTTATTTTGTGTCAGGACTCCATTATTTTTGCATTACCATTTCGTGTCAAACACCTCTGCGCGACCCTCCTGGTCGTTTCTGCTGATGTGTGATGAAATTCTAACTGTCACGACCACCCTGCCCTTCCTGCTCCTTGTGGTGAACCAATTTCAAAAAAGGGAACAATGAATTGGCCTCACCACCCTCGGACTGAACTCCTGCACACATTCATCCTGTTTCGCAAGACTTGGTCATGCCACCGTGCCAGAACTTGTTTCTTTTGCATATCCTGTTGTTCAAGATCTGTCTGTTCTCTCACATACATATCCTGTTTTGCCAGACCTGTCCATAATCTTTTGTACCATCTGTTGCAGCCCCCGTCCTGCCTGAACAAAGAATGGTGTAACTGCATTTTGACTCGGGCGCCAGCCTCCCACCCAAACTGGTTTCTTAAGGTGGGAAATGTGTATATAAGGCCTGTAAGCTGTGGAGTGAAGCAGCAGCCTCCTCTGTCTTGTCTCCGACGAGCTTGGGACTCTGTTCCATAGCCCGGGCTATTCGAATAAAACTTGGTTCCTCCTGTAGACGAAGGCACCTGTGTCTCCTTTTTCCATATAAGGAGGGTATGGAAGACTTGGGCGGTTCTCCCGCCGCCGAGACGCAGTAAGTGGGTAAAAACAGTTCTTCAAGACCATTATACTAAAACACCACTTCCAAAGGGCCCTGTCAGTTATCTCATCGAAACAAAGCCATGCATTCTACAAATAATACATGCACTAGTGTAAGACTGGCTGCATTTAAAAACACTCTCTAAATTTGTAGAGAGGGCAATCTACATAGAAACGCAGGTCACCATTTTTTTTGCAGTTTTATATAGCGCAAATTCAACCCGAAGGTATCGGAGCGATTCCAGTTCCATTACAGACGGCCACATTAATTTCAGGCACGGGTAGATTAAGTGATTACCAAGAATCACAGGATGAGTTAGCCTCCCGCCAGACATTTTTGCGTGCTTTCTTCAAATTCTTCTGTCTCCCATTTTGTATTTAATACTTGGGTTTTAACATATTCCCTTATTAAAGGTAGTTCGGGGAATGTGTTCAGTCAACTACTACAAAAGTAGTAGTCTGGCTGCCCTTAACCCTGGCAGAAACGGCTACTTTATCAAGCTAAAAATCTTATCAAATTCAATCAAGTTCAATCTTCGAGCTAGCGGACCTATCTTTCTGAACCCAACTGGCCTCTATTGACTTCTCAGTACACTCCAGTGCCTGTCCTGCATGGACAGACGCTGATGCATACGATCAGTGCCGGCCCGTAGCACCAGCGCCTTCATGTCACAGGAAGCATGGACTGCCCCCTCCAGTACACGGGTGTCCCTAGACCAAACCAGCAGAGCTTTCCCTGATGGTACTTGTCGGTACTCTCTCATCCACCATCTTTACCAGTACACCAAGTCCCTCCAAAAACAGAGTCCTTGGCTTGCACACCAGTTTCTTATGTAACGGCATGGTCTGTCACTCTCAGTTTACCCCCGTACTAAAACTGAGCAATCCCTTGGACACGCCACTGAGTGTGCAGACAGCAGAGAATCTCCCTGTACAAAGCTGTTTCTTCTTAGGTGCCACAACTATCAGATCTGCCCCCGCACCAGTACCCAGCTGCCAAAAATATGAACCGTCACCCAGTACACACTGGTCTCTTCAGAACATCGGTCTGACCAGTCCAGAATTCACCAGCCTTTTTACCCCAGAGTATGGCACGCCCCCCTTCCAGAGGTTCCACCATTTCCTACCAGTACACAGCACACTCTCTTCTGATTCGAGCGCTCTCCCGCCCAGTATTCGCCAGTTCATTCTGAGCTCGCACACACCATTCTCTTCAGAGGCACCGCGGACTGTCCCTCAGCACACTGCCTTCTCTTCAGAGGCACCGGGGACTGTCCCTCAGCACACATCCTTCTCTTCAGAGGCACCGTGGACTGTCCCTCCCAGCACACTGCCTCTCCCACAGAGTGCACCGTGTCTCCTCAAAGTAAGTAAAGTTCCCGGATTATCCTGTTGCTGTGGGGTGGGGGGAGGGAGGGTGCGGCATGGCAGTCTGGGGCTGAAGGCTCAGATTGTGCTGCTGCTGCCTCTCCCATCATGCCCCGCGCTAATCTTTTTATACAATAGGAGTCCTTCTGTAGGCGCCCCTGGCCGCCTCCCAGTTCTTGCTTCGCTCACCAGCGACACCCCTCTATTTGCGTCTTCCTTGCACCGTTGGAAGTTGATTACCGGGGGCTCTGAGCAGGGCTTCGGGGAGCACTCGTGCCTGGCATCCTCCTGTCTGTTGCTGATGGTACCAGGAGCTTTGTTCCAAACTCCATGTACCTGTTTATCTGCGACTGCATCACTTCTCGCAGTGAAGTGAGCTTGCTCATAAAAGTCTGTCTAGATGTCAGTCTGTCATATGATTATTGGCGAGGGCAATGGGCATGGTGCCAGGGCACTGCTCCTCTATTCACGAAGCTGGTCACACAAGGCATGCATGATGAGCACCAGACAATGGCTGGGCGGGCCTAAGTGAGCCAGGGCGTGCACCAACCACACTTCCAAAGAAGCCAGACAGAAAACCAACTACTATAGATCTCGCAAGCGAGCAGCACATGCGCTGCAATGCAGGCGAGACCTAAAAATGCCCATCTCACAGTCCATTAACTTAGTTTGTTTTCTCAAGGGTGGATAATGAACCACAATTAGCAATAACTTGCCCACTGTAATAGGTTGCCAGAAGCTTTTATTTAATAACATATTTTGGCTGCCGAATATTTACTGCTAATACCTTCTAAGAAGATTAATTCACATTGAATAAGAGTGTTTAATTAAACTGGAAGACGGTTCTATCAAAAAGGAGAACAAGAGACAGGTAATACTTGTCTTGTCTACGTCATCAATATTATGCAGTGAATGTTCAAATTGGTTCAAATGAGTTTCCATAGAACTGGTGTTGCATTACAATTACCTTAATTAATACATTTTTAGACACAGGCACAACTTGTGGGAAGGTACTGTGGAGAAATGAAAACAATAGAAAGGGTTAGCTGAAGAATAACATTTACGGGGTGATTATGATGGCGGGCAGAGTCGCCCGCCATCACAACCACATATACCCCCACCAAATTACCATGGCGGGGGAACCGCGGCAGACGGAAAGTTAGTCTGCCGCTTTTCTGCTGGTCGGCAATCATCACGATTGCCGGCTGGGCAGAACTCAGGCATAATATGGTGGCGGTGCCTGGATGGCACCACCATCCAGATTGTGATGCCTGGTGGAGAAGGCCTTTCCAAGGTGGCGATGCCATCATGGAAAGGCTGTTGGGAATTGGTTTGGGGGCCCATTGGTGGCTCCTGGGAGTGTGGGGGTGGGAGGCTGCACTTGGGGGGTACAGCGCGGTGCCTGCCATGTTGTGCTTATAAATGCACTGCATGCCTCTTTGGCATTGGGGCGGGTGCTGCTTACAGCAGCACCTGCCGCAATGCTGTATATGCAGAATGCAACCGCCAGGGTGGCGGTCGCATCCTATCTGGCTGCCAGTCCCAGCACCGCTAGGTTGGCAGGCGGACTAAAGTCTGCCCGCCATCCTAATGGGGCCCTTAGTGACCATTGTACAGAAGAAATGCCAATTCAAGCTGCTGTCCCCCACACACAAGGATCTACACAACCAAGGACCTGCCTATATTAACCACCACCTGAACTTCCACCTACCGTCGAGAAGATTACTCATTGCCTCCCTATCCCTTACCCGCATATGCCCCGCATCCACTAAAGCAAAAGCAGAGGGCACTCCTTTTCCTACATTGCAGCAAAGACCTGGAACAACCTCCCATGCAGTTTGGGACTATCACCCCTCTTCCAAAATTCCGAAGGGCCCTCCAGACCTGGCTGTTCGAATGAGCCTCTAATACCTGCAAGCGCCTGGATTCCCAATTGAGTGATTAGCAGCGCTATATAAATCCTGATTTATTGATTGCTTGCATTCAGATCACTGAGGCTGGGTACTTACATAACTTATTTAATCAAAAGAGGACTAGCTGCGATGGGGTTGGTATGATATTATATTGTAATCATACTGGTGACTCAGTATAGTTTTGTCAGGGGGAGATGGCACCTGTTGGGTGTCTTTAGAAAGCCCTCACCCACCAACCTAGTTGGTGGCATGCTTCATCATCGGGCCCACCCAGTGACACCTAGCGTGTCCCGGGTGTGCTACGACGCCTGACTACAGCGGAGCAGGTATGTCACTGTGTGTGCGGTGAAGGGTGTTAAGTAAGTGAGTTTAAAACGGCTTGGCGGGGGTCCCAATACCTGAAGGGTAAGAATACTTTATTAAATGGGCCTCCGCCAGCGGTTAAAAATAAGGCAGTGGGACGTTGGAGGCGGGTTACGACCTCCTACGTCCTTTAATGTGTCAACATGTTTCAGCCAGTGCCTTATCTGTAATCTGGCTTTCTTCAGGACTGATAAAAATGTGTGTGATTAAAATAGGGGTTGTGTAGTGCAGGCTATGTGTCTACACGCCCTAAAGTGTATCTAACTGTGAGAGGGGGGGGATTCCCTTCTCAAGATCACCTGTACAAATAACATAAAAGGACATAGACAAAACATACATGGGAGAAAAAGAGTCACTAGGAGAATTTTGTCATAGGTGCTGACAGCCGGCTAAATAGCGATGGGGTGCAGGCTATTCACGGCTCAAGTGTAATGGTACTGGTGGTACCATGAAGGTGATAAGTCGCACTAGAACTTCGGTAGTGAAGTGATTAAAACAACGGAAATGTCAAACATTAGTGAAAACAGTGAAGAAATTAGGCGTAAGGGCTGTGGCTTACGCTATTTTTAGGTAGGTCAGACTTCAAGGTTATTGAAGTGGCATGGGGTTGACCCTATATAGGAGACAAAGTAGGGACCACTGGGGTTAGGAAACCTGTAGGGAGAAAGATAGCGCTTACCCAGTGTAGAGGTGGTAGGTCAGCATACTCACAGGATTACTGGTCAGAGCCGACGTGGGACCTGTTGTGCCTCCTTCGCAGAACCGGTAAATGATGGCTAGTTCTGCTGGTTTATATACTGGTGCTGATAGGTTAAGTGAGGGCACCTGGAGGTGGAGGTAATGGTAGAAAGACTCGAGTTTTCGAGTCATGGTAGCGTGGCCTGGGCGCTGATAGGCTGAGTGAGGCCACCTGGAGGGAGGAAAAAGGCTCGGGTATCGAGTGATAAACGCGCTGCAGGTGCGCCGGTTGTTTTGCGCTGTAGCGCGTCATTTTGGCTTCATCGCGCATGTGCGCGAATCAGTAGCTGATCTTCGCGCATGCGCGGAACGGGAATCAGACAGGGAGCATGCGCGGAGGAGCAGTGTTGCCGCGCATGCGTCTGTGCTGTTCTGGGCGTCCTGGTATTGCCGGTGATAAGGCAAAATGTAGCGCTGGGTGATTATTCATTTGGGCAATATGTCAAGGGTGCCAATAAAAAGAGTTTGGAGATTTTACAGAGAGTTTGGCCGGTGATAAGGCGAAATGTAGCGCTGGGTGATTATACAATTAGGCAATATGTCAGGGGTGCCAATAATAAAGATTTTTGAGGGATATTACAGAGAGTTACAGGGAATGAGCAAGTAAGGCACACAATAAATTGCTAGTCATGGGAGCTAGTGGTCAGAGTGATGACAAGCAAAACCCATATGTCAGGGGAATAGGCTACCAAGTGGTTCTAGGGGGTTGCTAAGTAGGTGATAGAGAGTTCCAGGGGATGGCATCGTTCAGGCCATTAGTGGATGTAGAAAGGCGGTATATCCATCTTTGTTCTTTATTGAGCAGTTTTTTGTCATTGTCGATTGGACTTTCGGGGATTTGTTCAATGACAGTCCAAGAGAAGTCATTGGGTGTGTGGTATTGGGTGATGAAATGGTTTGTCAGTTTACTGATATTCTTTTTACATCGCATCGTACTGCGGTGTTCGGTGATCCTGGTTCTAACTTTACGTGTGGTCATGCCCACATATCTGAGGCCACATGTACATGTGATTAAGTAAATCACATTACGGGAATTGCAGTTAGTGTGACTCCTTTGGGTCCAGATTTTGTTAGGTTCCAGGTCTAAAGTTTTAGTGTGGGATGTGAGATGGCATACACTGCAGTCATTGCAGGGGTAGTGTCCTGTGACTCTGGGCATACCCCAGGCATTGAGTATGGTATTCTCTGCCGGTTTTGGGGGTGGTTTTGGGCGGGTGTTGACTAGTTGGTCTCGCAGGTTATGGCACCTCTTGTAGGCGAACCTTGGTAACTCCCAGTTTCTCTGTCCAGAGTTAATTATTTTCCAGTGCTTCTTGATAATCTTCGCCACCTCATTGGAGGCAGTGTTGTAAGTGGTTACACAGGTAGTGGGTTGTTCCTCATCTTCTTTGATGATGTCCTCCAGTAGTGCTTCCCGGTTTTGGTTTCTAGCCCTTTTCTGGGTCTTCTTAATGATGGTCTTAGGGTAACCGCGGTTTTCTAGTTTCATAGCTAGATCCGTGGATTGTGACTTGTAATCATTCACATTTGTGCAGTTTCTTCTGATCCGAAGGAACTGACCGAACGGTAGGTTTTCTTTGAGCGGCCGGGGGTGGAAGCTGGTGAAATGGAGCAATGAGTTCCTCGCTGTGGGTTTGTAGTAGGTGGTGGTCACCAATGTTCCATTCGCGGCAGTTATTTGTAGGTCAAGAAAAGGGAGTTGATGGTTGCTGGCTGTACTTGTGAAGTTTAGGTATGGGTCTCTGCTGTTAAGCCAGGTCAAGAAGTTGTCCAGTTCATGCTGTGAACCTTGCCAGATGACCAGTATATCGTCGATATATCTGTGCCATTTCAGGATATGGTGTTTGAACGGGTTGGTTTCCACTGCGATGTTGGTGCTTTCGAAGTGGTGTACATAGAGTCCAGCCACGCTCGGCGCGAAAACACTGCCCATTGAGGTTCCATTCGTTTGCAGGTAGAAGGTGCCTTCGTACTCGAAGTAGTTTTCTTTCAGGGCGAGGGCTGCACATGCCAGTACAAGGCTCCTCGGAGTGTGGTAAGGCCAGGGTGAGGCTTCCAGGATGTCATGTAGTACCTGCAGGGTGGCATCTTGTGGGAGACTAGTGTACAGGCTTTCCACGTCAAGCCCTACCAGTAATTGTGTGTCAGGGTTGAAGGTGATGTTATTGATTACCTGTAACAGGTGTTTGGTGTCTTTAATGTAGGAAGGGGTCTTTTGTACCAGGGGATTCAAGAAGATGTCACAATATCTAGAGAGTGGCTCTAGTACAGAATTGATGCCCGACACAATTGGTCTGCCTGGGGGTGGGATGACCCCTTTGTGTACTTTGGGTACTGTGTAGAAGTATGGTACTCTGGTGTGTACTGGGCAAAGATATTCAGCCTCCTGTTTGGAGATGTGTTCTTCGTCTGCTGCCCTTTTGACAAGGGTATGTACAGTTGTTCGTAGGCGATCAGTTGGATCATGTTCTAGTCTGCGGTAATTCCTGCGGTCGCTGAGTAGTCTGCGGCATTCTGTTTCATAGTCAGTTTTATCAAGGAGTACGATGCCACCTCCTTTGTCCGCGGGTTTTATTATTAGCGCGGGGTTGTTTTGGAGGCTTTGTATGGTCTGTCTGTCCTCCCATGACAGATTGTTGAAGTGTGTGGTTGGGTTGAGGTTCTCAATGTCATGATATACTGCCTGTTCGAAGGTGGTGATCTCAGGCGGGATGGTGGAGGGAGGTGGGATGAAGGTGGATTTGACTCTAAGCCCTGTGATGTTAGGGTTGTCATCAGGTAGTGTGGGATCGGGGGTTGTTTTCTCAAAGAAGGATTTCAATTTCAGTTTCCTGAAGAATTGTGCTAATTCAGCATGTAGCTTGAATTTGTCAAGTCTGGTTGTTGGCACAAATGACAATCCCTTCTCCAGGACTGCCTGTTCCTTGATGGACAGTGGGGTACTAGATAGATTAAACACCAGTGATGGTTGCACGGTGGAGTTCGCTATTTGCTCGTTCCTGGTGTTGCCTCTTTCGTCTTCTGGCGTGTGTTGGAGCTCACTGGGTTTCCATCTTCTGCCCAATGTACCTGCGTGTTGTTGTGCTGGGTTGTTCTTCGGCGACCTCGTGTTCTGTGGCCCCGTCCTAAAAAAGGAAAATTGGGACCTTGGTTGCCTGCAAAAAGTGGCATAGGACCGGTGGGGTACATGTTGGGGAAGCCAAAGTAGGGGTTCTGCATGTGGCTTAAGTTCGGTGGGAAACCATAGAATTGGTTTGGTTGTCCTCCTTGCCATTGGTTGGGCCATCGTTGTCCTCTGCGTCGGGGCCACAGAACACGAGGTCGCCGAAGAACAACCCAGCACAACAACACGCAGGTACATTGGGCAGAAGATGGAAACCCAGTGAGCTCCAACACACGCCAGAAGACGAAAGAGGCAACACCAGGAACGAGCAAATAGCGAACTCCACCGTGCAACCATCACTGGTGTTTAATCTATCTAGTACCCCACTGTCCATCAAGGAACAGGCAGTCCTGGAGAAGGGATTGTCATTTGTGCCAACAACCAGACTTGACAAATTCAAGCTACATGCTGAATTAGCACAATTCTTCAGGAAACTGAAATTGAAATCCTTCTTTGAGAAAACAACCCCCGATCCCACACTACCTGATGACAACCCTAACATCACAGGGCTTAGAGTCAAATCCACCTTCATCCCACCTCCCTCCACCATCCCGCCTGAGATCACCACCTTCGAACAGGCAGTATATCATGACATTGAGAACCTCAACCCAACCACACACTTCAACAATCTGTCATGGGAGGACAGACAGACCATACAAAGCCTCCAAAACAACCCCGCGCTAATAATAAAACCCGCGGACAAAGGAGGTGGCATCGTACTCCTTGATAAAACTGACTATGAAACAGAATGCCGCAGACTACTCAGCGACCGCAGGAATTACCGCAGACTAGAACATGATCCAACTGATCGCCTACGAACAACTGTACATACCCTTGTCAAAAGGGCAGCAGACGAAGAACACATCTCCAAACAGGAGGCTGAATATCTTTGCCCAGTACACACCAGAGTACCATACTTCTACACAGTACCCAAAGTACACAAAGGGGTCATCCCACCCCCAGGCAGACCAATTGTGTCGGGCATCAATTCTGTACTAGAGCCACTCTCTAGATATTGTGACTTCTTCTTGAATCCCCTGGTACAAAAGACCCCTTCCTACATTAAAGACACCAAACACCTGTTACAGGTAATCAATAACATCACCTTCAACCCTGACACACAATTACTGGTAGGGCTTGACGTGGAAAGCCTGTACACTAGTCTCCCACAAGATGCCACCCTGCAGGTACTACATGACATCCTGGAAGCCTCACCCTGGCCTTACCACACTCCGAGGAGCTTTGTACTGGCATGTGCAGCCCTCGCCCTGAAAGAAAACTACTTCGAGTACGAAGGCACCTTCTACCTGCAAACGAATGGAACCTCAATGGGCAGTGTTTTCGCGCCGAGCGTGGCTGGACTCTATGTACACCACTTCGAAAGCACCAACATCGCAGTGGAAACCAACCCGTTCAAACACCATATCCTGAAATGGCACAGATATATCGACGATATACTGGTCATCTGGCAAGGTTCACAGCATGAACTGGACAACTTCTTGACCTGGCTTAACAGCAGAGACCCATACCTAAACTTCACAAGTACAGCCAGCAACCATCAACTCCCTTTTCTTGACCTACAAATAACTGCCGCGAATGGAACATTGGTGACCACCACCTACTACAAACCCACAGCGAGGAACTCATTGCTCCATTTCACCAGCTTCCACCCCCGGCCGCTCAAAGAAAACCTACCGTTCGGTCAGTTCCTTCGGATCAGAAGAAACTGCACAAATGTGAATGATTACAAGTCACAATCCACGGATCTAGCTATGAAACTAGAAAACCGCGGTTACCCTAAGACCATCATTAAGAAGACCCAGAAAAGGGCTAGAAACCAAAACCGGGAAGCACTACTGGAGGACATCATCAAAGAAGATGAGGAACAACCCACTACCTGTGTAACCACTTACAACACTGCCTCCAATGAGGTGGCGAAGATTATCAAGAAGCACTGGAAAATAATTAACTCTGGACAGAGAAACTGGGAGTTACCAAGGTTCGCCTACAAGAGGTGCCATAACCTGCGAGACCAACTAGTCAACACCCGCCCAAAACCACCCCCAAAACCGGCAGAGAATACCATACTCAATGCCTGGGGTATGCCCAGAGTCACAGGACACTACCCCTGCAATGACTGCAGTGTATGCCATCTCACATCCCACACTAAAACTTTAGACCTGGAACCTAACAAAATCTGGACCCAAAGGAGTCACACTAACTGCAATTCCCGTAATGTGATTTACTTAATCACATGTACATGTGGCCTCAGATATGTGGGCATGACCACACGTAAAGTTAGAACCAGGATCACCGAACACCGCAGTACGATGCGATGTAAAAAGAATATCAGTAAACTGACAAACCATTTCATCACCCAATACCACACACCCAATGACTTCTCTTGGACTGTCATTGAACAAATCCCCGAAAGTCCAATCGACAATGACAAAAAACTGCTCAATAAAGAACAAAGATGGATATACCGCCTTTCTACATCCACTAATGGCCTGAACGATGCCATCCCCTGGAACTCTCTATCACCTACTTAGCAACCCCCTAGCACCACTTGGTAGCCTATTCCCCTGACTTATGGGTTTTGCTTGTCATCACTCTGACCACTAGCTCCCATGACTAGCAATTTATTGTGTGCCTTACTTGCTCATTCCCTGTAACTCTCTGTAATATCCCTCAAAAATCTTTATTATTGGCACCCCTGACATATTGCCTAATTGTATAATCACCCAGCGCTACATTTCGCCTTATCACCGGCCAAACTCTCTGTAAAATCTCCAAACTCTTTTTATTGGCACCCTTGACATATTGCCCAAATGAATAATCATCCAGCGCTACATTTTGCCTTATCACCGGCAATACCAGGACGCCCAGAACAGCACAGACGCATGCGCGGCAACACTGCTTCTCCGCGCATGCTCCCTGTCTGATTCCCGTTCCGCGCATGCGCGAAGATCAGCTACTGATTCGCGCACATGCGCGATGAAGCCAAAATGACGCGCTACAGCGCAAAACAACCGGCGCACCTGCAGCGCGTTTATCACTCGATACCCGAGCCTTTTTCCTCCCTCCAGGTGGCCTCACTCAGCCTATCAGCGCCCAGGCCACGCTACCATGACTCGAAAACTCGAGTCTTTCTACCATTACCTCCACCTCCAGGTGCCCTCACTTAACCTATCAGCACCAGTATATAAACCAGCAGAACTAGCCATCATTTACCGGTTCTGCGAAGGAGGCACAACAGGTCCCACGTCGGCTCTGACCAGTAATCCTGTGAGTATGCTGACCTACCACCTCTACACTGGGTAAGCGCTATCTTTCTCCCTACAGGTTTCCTAACCCCAGTGGTCCCTACTTTGTCTCCTATATAGGGTCAACCCCATGCCACTTCAATAACCTTGAAGTCTGACCTACCTAAAAATAGCGTAAGCCACAGCCCTTACGCCTAATTTCTTCACTGTTTTCACTAATGTTTGACATTTCCGTTGTTTTAATCACTTCACTACCGAAGTTCTAGTGCGACTTATCACCTTAATGGTACCACCAGTACCATTACACTTGAGCCGTGAATAGCCTGCACCCCATCGCTATTTAGCCGGCTGTCAGCACCTATGACAAAATTCTCCTAGTGACTCTTTCTCTCCCATGTATGTTTTGTCTATGTCCTTTTATGTTATTTGTACAGGTGATCTTGAGAAGGGAATCCCCCCCCTCTCACAGTTAGATACACTTTAGGGCGTGTAGACACATAGCCTGCACTACACAACCCCTATTTTAATCACACACATTTTTATCAGTCCTGAAGAAAGCCAGATTACAGATAAGGCACTGGCTGAAACATGTTGACACATTAAAGGACGTAGGAGGTCGTAACCCGCCTCCAACGTCCCACTGCCTTATTTTTAACCGCTGGCGGAGGCCCATTTAATAAAGTATTCTTACCCTTCAGGTATTGGGACCCCCGCCAAGCCGTTTTAAACTCACTTACTTAACACCCTTCACCGCACACACAGTGACATACCTGCTCCGCTGTAGTCAGGCGTCGTAGCACACCCGGGACACGCTAGGTGTCACTGGGTGGGCCCGATGATGAAGCATGCCACCAACTAGGTTGGTGGGTGAGGGCTTTCTAAAGACACCCAACAGGTGCCATCTCCCCCTGACAAAACTATACTGAGTCACCAGTATGATTACAATATAATATCATACCAACCCCATCGCAGCTAGTCCTCTTTTGATTAAATATACATATAAACCGGGGATCTGGACTAGCTATCTGGTCCTCTCTCTCCCTCTTGATACACGTACTTACATAACTTCACATTAGAAATTAAAAGGGGTTAAGGTAAAAAAGCGGATACTTGAGTGTGGGTCTGATTTAGTAGTCCAACCAAGTAGGGGTCATTGGAGTAGAGACATCAGATCGTTCACCCTATTTGGAGTGGACAGTCTGGTGTATTTTTCTGTCAGTAACCCACAGGAAAATCCTGGCAATCAAGGACAAAACAATTAAATGAATTTGAAAACAACAAAAAAGTTTGGTTCATCGCCACTTAGAAGACAGTGGCCATGCACCAAACTTTCTGTTCCTTGAGAGAGCTACTGTTGTGGTGGCTCATCTGAAGGCACAGATATCCCCATACAGCTGTCTGTGATCCAGTAGTTTGGTGGGTGGGAGTATGGCTGGAAAGGTGAAAGAGATCACCTCTGCCACTCTGAACTACGATGGGCCATTTGCCATGGTCAAAATCAGTCCCTATGTTTAGTTCAAAATTTGTAGTGACAAAGATTTTTGGAATATGATTCTAAACATTTAAATATGTGCAAAACAAATCTGATCATCTACCAATCCTCTTGGTGTAGCGTGCATATTTTCAAAATTATTTTATAGATTTTCACAAGCGGAGCAACTACCTTCATTGATAACATGCCATGGAATACACAATGTTCAATTATGATCCACCACTGTGCATGGCATTTTCCTGATTGCAAATGCATATCAATTATCAGAACAGTTTGTGTGAAATTTCCCCAATCCTAAAAACAAAGCTACCAGCAAGAATAAGAAATTCAGAGGCCAAAATGTACTGAAAGGCAAACTAGCAAATCTGCAGCACTGCATTTCACAAATGGGAAAAAATTGTGCTACTATATTAAGATAGATTTGTGTACTGACCCTTTAATGGACCGTGCTTGAGTCAAAAAATCATTCTAAGAGCTTAATTTAGATCTCGGAGTGTGGGTTACTCCGTCACAATGGTGACGGATATCCTGTCCGCCAAAATATAAATCCCAGTATGTCCTATGGGATTTATATTTCGGCGGACGGCATATCCGTCACTCTTGTGAAGGTGTTACAAGTCCACCGAGGTCTAAATTATGCCCTTAGTGTGATGCTAAGGACTTTGACATGGTGCAAAGAAGAAGCAGTTTGGTTCTGTGTAGTATTTTTACTTGAGGTGTACCTCCTAGTACACATTTGTATGCAATGACAACCAAAAAAGGGTCAACTGTGTAAAATGTCTACTTTTGCAGAAATGACAGATGTGACACATGGGAATTTAATGACATATTTGCCTTGTCATTGCTTGTATCTACTTTTATTCAGAGCTTGGTTTTCAGACAATACATGATACACAGTCATTAGGCTTTCCATTTGAGTTACTCCTACAAACCTACTTAGTGGTCTCCCGAATACCACTGTTGTACCTCTGAATGGGAAGGACCTATACTGGCTCCCCATTCCAGCCCAGATCATCTTCGGGAACAGGCGCATCACTTATGAAGCCCTGAACAATGCCTTAGCTTCCCTGGAAAAAAACATAGCCATATCTGGGGGACATCAGATAAGGAACCTAGCTATTTATTTATTTATTTATTTCATGCAATTTTTAAAGCGCGCAAATACCCATACGGGTGTCTCGGCGCTAGCGTAACAGAACTCTCACTTGTGAAGAAAAATGGTAATTTATGCTGAAAACAACCAAGTCTTGAGTTTTTTCTGAAGTTAATGAGCATAGGAGCGGTTTTAATATGGAGTGGTAACGTATTCCAAAGTTTGGCTGTCGATGTAGTAAAACATCTGTCTCCCCAATTGGCCCTTAAATAATTCTCCTAACGAGTTTTTCGCCTGGTTGATTTGGGAAGTGTAGTAAAGAGTTTTTTCTGATGTAATGAGTTTTTTATAGTTGGAGAGGGCGTTTTTGTAGGTTGTTTTATCGGCAGGGCTGAAATGGCGGCGCCACTGCCTTTCCAGGTTCCTGCAGTATTGTCTCTGCAGTCGTAGGGGTTCCGTGAACCAAGGGGCTGAGGGGAGTATTCTGCTGCGGTAAGAGGTTTTGATAGGAGCTAATTTATTACAAGCTGTGTTTAAATTGCTCAGATAGTTGGTGGACACTAATGCAGGATCCTGTTTGTTAGGGATAGTACTATCACGCATCATCTCCGCAAGATGATCAAGGTTGATATTTTTCCAATCTCTGAAAGCTATCACTAGGCGGGAGGCAACACATTACACAAAGGTACAACCCAGAAGGCAAACCTTCTTCATTCATGCTTCCAGGATCTGGGAAACATCCCTATGGATATCAGATGAGTGTGACTCTCGTAAGATTCAGAAAAAAAGCCGGACCCACCTCTTCAATAAGAATTACCCCTGAACCCGCAGTCTACCCTTGACCTTCCTTCAGTGATGGCATCTTCCCAAATTCATGCCCGCTATTCAGAACTCCATTGCTTCTGAGCTAAGTTGTTGCACACCAAATTCATTATTTTTATTATTTTTATTTTGGGGATTTGTAAAGTGCTGACATAATCCTCCATGCACAACTTATAAACCTTGCAGAGAAAAATGGCCAAAGGGGACAAAGCCATCACCAAGAAACTAAGCAGCCATATCTTCAGGAGTTTATGAAACCTGTGCAGGTTTGACTGTGCCATAAGATAGAGATCCATTGCATTCCAGTGGGTGGCACCTTAGATAGTAAAAGCCTTGCCTGCAGTTAACCAACCCCACGCCATGCATGGACTTCAACCAGCCCCTGCACCTAACCAGCCAAGCGCAGAACCTCTTGCATGAGGTCAACTGCCCACTGACTGCCACCACACATTTTTCTTTCTTATTTTTTAAAGGTTTATTTTGTGGTGCATTACCTCAGCTGATGCCCCACACTCAGTCCAATGACACCACTGAGCAAGCTTCACTCGTTGAATGGGTGTGTGTGTGTGTGTGTGTGAGGGCAACAAACAGAAGCCTTTCTTAACCTTTCTAAAAAATTATGACAATAGTTGTTTTCGACATCCCCAAAAATATAATAGGAAAAAGTCTTTTTATTTTATGTTTATGACGCTAATATTTGAAATGCCAAGAACAATATTAAGTAAATTCCCAAAGCAAATTCAAAGTGGCCTACCTTACCCATAAATCCTTGCACTGCGGCATCTCTAAATACCTGGCTGAAAACTCATCATATGAGGAGGCAGGCGCTCTCTTCTCAGCTCCCAATCTTTAATCCTTGAACCTCACATGTTAAAAAAACCTTAGAACTAACTCCTGTTCCTTCTCTAGAAATGCACCCAAAATTTAGAACTCAGCCCCTCCAGAGATACACACAAACCTTTCATTCATAGGCTTCAAGAAGAATCTGAAACAGCTATTCTTTCAGACGCACTTACACTGGACAGATATTTGATAGACAAGTCCTTAAAACATGATTCCTCTAGAAATGCGCATCTGATATATCTTATATCATGTCATGTCATGTCATGTTATGTTATGTCAGTAATTTTAAATGGAGCGAGAACTGCTATTCGTAAAGAGCATCCTGGCTTTGAGATCTAAAAGGGTCAGTACACAACAGTGACTCTAAATCATTGTTGAGCAAAACCCTTGGCTTTAAGAGCCTTTCTTAAAGGAAAGTGTGAAGACACCTCGTTTAGAGTATGCATCAAAGAGTGCCAGTGTTTTCCCCCCATGTAGCTAAAAGCCCTGCCTCTGGAAAGTGATTTCTTTAATTACCAGATTATGATCAGTGGCTGAGCGCAGAACTGTCAGGTGCATACCAAAGACATTTTCCTTTCAGATACTGTGGTTCTCTATTATCGATTTCCTGAGTGATGGTACCCAGTGACTTAAATAGGATACTTTTCTCAACAAGTAAGCAATGTAGTTTACCTCTGGATGCAGCTACACATGCCCTTGCCCTATGTCTGGATTTCAAATACATTTCTGCATTCTGCAGCACATGACGGTTTGTATGTCCTGCTTTGGAAATGCCTAAGTAGAGGCTGCTATAATAATCCTTATCTCAAAAGGATAAAAGCCTGTGCGACACTTTTCTGCGCTTCTAAATTAAAAAATGGACCCATTGGCTTTGCCACTGCTTGTGTGCTTTGCTATGAATTTTTGGACAATTTGGGAAATTTGCTCAAAACTTTCCAAAGCAGTTTTTCTGGTTTAGGTTTTGCATACTAAGTTTTTCACAGATTTTGCAAGGAGAATGAAAACAAATGGGGAGGGCAAAAATGCAGACTTTGCAATTAGTGTGTTGTAAATATTTATTCGGTAAACAATCTCACCATAAAAGAATACATTTTATACAATTATACATTACTATATACTTAAAAGAGAGAAGAGAATGAAAAGCATTATATAAAACCTTACGCAATAAAATTCCTTAAAATAGTGAAACCTGCACCTTATACAGTACGATAAGTGGATTTTGTGAGCCCCAACCAACATTCTCATCACTACACTATACATAATGTAGGTGTGACTTCCAGAGCCGTACTCGTCTTGGCATATCCCCCAACCAATAGGGGCTAGCTAACTGTTTGGCGGGGGAGAGTGTTGCTTCATCCTTCTAATACGAGTCAACCATGCACTGCTCAGGAATTTGGCCACCCCGCACACCATGGCAGAGGAGGTTGGATCAGTAGTGAGAACTCGTAAGGCCATTTTGTGACACCTCAAACCCAACCCCATACATACTGGTTTCAACCAAACCTTCCTAGGAACTTTGTAGGCGGGCAGGCAAAAAAAAAAAAAATGCGCCACAGACTCCTTTGGGGCCGCGCACCCTGGGCAGGAGCGCCGAGAGCCACCAGCATTGGACCACCCTGCGGTAAACTCGTGCTCCGGAAGGGTCCCATACCTGAGTTTTAGATAAAGGGCTCTATCCAGGGGCTTGGCTATGAGGTCGAGGAAGGGTTCCAACTTCCTAGTCCATTTGAACTCTAAAAACCGCTCTGTGAGTATACCGCCACCTCCATTGCGTGTTGCCTCTGCCTGGATCCAGTCCCAGTATAACTTCTTAATCACTGGTTTGGGAGGTGGCTTTTGACTCACCCACACATCCCTCAGGCCCAGTTGCCCCAACAGCTGCCTCACATTAGACAACCACCCGATCTTATTACAGCAGTCCAACAGAATTAGTTCGTCCAGCACGGCAGCGTAGTTGGCGAGCTCCCCAGTCCTTCGCAGTCGAACCCAAAACAGTAGGGGGCGCAGCCGCACTAGATCTTTAAAGGAACGCCTACCCAAATCTAGCCGCAAGGGAATTAGAGGGGTGGAGACAGGGAGAGCCACCAAGTCCCTCAGAAACTTGTTTTCCGCTGCAACTAACTCTGTAACATTTTCGAACCCCCATAGCTCCGAGCCATACAGTGCAGCCGGGAGGATCTGACCCTCATATATTGCCATGACCGGTGCCACGGGTTTGCTCATTGACTCCCGATGCTCTCTCAGAGTCGCCCCTGACACTCTTTTATGGCTGAGCAACATTTTAGCCAAATGGTCCTTCCAATTAATTCGACTATTTACCCGCACCCCCAAATAGTCGAATGAATGAACCAACTCCAGGGGTGCCCCATTGAGCGTAAAGTTATTTCTAAATCTTTTGTAGGGTGAGAGGGGCATGAGCTTAGTTTTCGTGGTATTAATAGTGAGTCCTCTATATTTACAAAAGGAGCTGAACCGGTCTAGGAGCCTTTGGAGTCCCACCGGGGATGTGGAGATCAGTATGGTGTCATCCGCGAAGAGTAGAGTGGGGATTCTTTCCCCCGCCAGGGATGGTGCATCCACCTCTTCCTCTCTCAGATGGTCCACCACTCCATTCACAAACAGAGAGAAGAGGGTCGGTGCCATAACACATCCCTGGCGTACTCCCCTCCTCACGGGCACCCTATCTGTCACCTGGCACTGGGTGCCCCATCTGATCCTCGCATAATTCCCCTCGTGGAGCCTTACAATAAAATTCAAAAGAGACCCGGGGAAACCCATCTTCTCTAACGTCTCCCATAGCCTTGCTCGAGGGACCAGGTCGAAAGCCGTTTTGAGATCGATGAAAGCCATATAAAGGCTACCCCTTTTGATGGTAACTGACTTCCAGTAGATACCAAAAAAGCGAAAGACCTGGTGCATCGTGCCCACCTTTTGGCGGAATCCTGCTTGAAGGTGGGAGAGGATTTGTTCCTCTTCCATCCAGGCTCCAACCCTTGAGATAATGACCCTGCCAACCACTTTCTGAATCATGTCTATCAGACTGATTGGTCTGTAATTGGCAAGGTCCTCTCTAGCCCCCTTTTTAAACATGGTTACCACATCGGCGCCCTTCCAAGAGTCTGGCACGGGGTGTCCCCTGTCAATAAGATTCATTATAAGGGCAATTAGTTCGGCCCAAGCCCTGGGTTCCTTTATCAAAAGGTCCCCCGGTATCCCATCCGGTCCGGCCGCCTTCTTCGGGGTCAGATGTCTGATAGCCGCTGCTACCTCCGAGGGCAAGAATGGATCCTCAGGCTCCCTTATAAGTTCCCCTTCACTGCCCCTGGCTGCTGTTAAACAAGGGGCAATTTCAGATCCACCATATAATGTCGAGAAGTGGTCTACCCATTGCTGGCTTGTGATGGGGGTGGCTAGTGGCTGTGCACTCTGTTGTCTAGCGTTGTTAATAAGGTCCCAGAATAACCTTGGGTTCCTCATGGTGACAGCACAGTTTAAATCCTGCCAATGTTGCTCCTCCCACTCATGTTTGGCCTGTGCCACTACCCTTAAATAATCCTTCCTAGCCGCTCTAACTAGTGAGGGATCTTTTTTGAGTAGGGCAGCTGTTAGGTCTTGTCTTTTCCCTTTACACTGGGCCGAGTACCAGGGGTTACTAGTAATGGGGGGTATGTTGTGAGCTCTGCGGCTTTTCCCTTTAATTGAGAAATATTGGCTTACCTGATCTATTGTATTTTTGTAAGCTATATCAAAAGCGATGGGCGGTTCCGGGACATGTCCTAACCCCTGTTGCCGTACCGCCAAGTCCAGGGTCAGTTCTACCACAAGAGATTTTATACTCCCAAGTTGCTCTTCCTTTTATTGTGCCTTGTCCTACGGTTATTATTGTAGGAGGCTACCTCTTTAGTTAACCTCAAGGGAGCACTGATCTCCCCACCCTTTGTGTTGCCCCACCTGAACTTGCTACAGAGGGGGTTGTGGGCGCTATCCTGTGTAGCCACCACCTCCATGTCTATTAGGTCTTTCCACAATCTAACGTCCAGTAAGATGTAGTCAATTCTGGACGGACCACTAAGCCTATTGAATGTCATTGCACCAACCCTGTCGAACACAGTCCTGCCGTTGAGTGCTCTTAAATTATGTTCCCTAGTGAGGGCGTTCATTTGGGTATACACCTGTTACAACGCATTTGTTACAACGCAATACTGTTACAACGTGACTTTTACAACGCATACCATTACAACGCATTGCGCTGGGGGGCGCTCTAGGATAGGGAATAAGTATAATTTACTATCCAACACCTTCCCTAGGGTCCACGGGGACTGGAGTTAGAATAGTAAATTATACTTACCACTATCCAGCACCTCAAAGCGCTATGCGTTGTAATGGTATGCGTTGTAATGGTCGCGTTGTAACAGTAGGTAGTTGTAATGGTATGCGTTGTAACATGGTACATCCGTTAATTTGTATTGCCCTTGCTGACCATTTTCGAATAGGGGGTATTGACAGGGCTGGAATGGACCATCTGGAGTCTTCTCCCTCAATACCCAAGGGATCATCCCCGCTAAGAGGTTCAAACGAGCAATTAAAGTCCCCGCCCACTATGATTTTTGCAGAAGGGGAACACTTAGCTATTGCTAAGTCTAAACTCGTTAAGGTTACTGAGGAGGTGTCCCCCGGTGTCCCTCTAGCATAGACATTAAATAATTCAAGCCTTTTCTTCTCAGCATATCCCCTAGTTGAGAGGTGTAGGAGGTCCCTGCATGCTGAATCTTGAATAGCAATTTCCCAATCCAGATCAATTTTGATCCAAACCAATAGTCCTCCCGCGGGCCTGCCCTTCCCATTACTTACTGCGGGGGTGGAATATGTAGTGTAGCCTGATTTGTGTAGTGGGAGCAGGCTCCAGGTTTCCTGGAATAGGCAGACATCAAACTTCTCGATGAATGTGTGCCATTCCGGTAGAGCCATCTTTCTTTTTAACCCTGCCACATTCCAGGATAACAGGTGTATAACCTTGTGACCTATAGGAGCCAAACCAGGAGCCCCCTTGCTCCCATTCCTTCCCCCCTCCTTAGTCATGGGAATAGCATCCACAAGGGTAGATGGCTCGGGGGGTACAGTGCTACCAGCTATGTGGACTGTACACGGAACATTCGTGGTGGGTCTGGTGGTGCTACAAACCGTGCTTTGGGCTACCGGGGGACCTGGCTGTCTGTTGTCATTTTCTCTTGCCACCCCTGGAACCTCAAGATCAGTGCCCTTTGGATTAACCATACTTAGTTGTCCACCCTTCTCCCCCGTGGTCTGTGAGCATCAATCGCAATCTTCCATACCAGATAGCAATGAAAACCTGTTGCCTGTCTCCAAAGGGGTATTTATTTATTTATTTTATTTTATAAACTTATATGGCTCAAACATCTACCCAAAAAGAGTTTCCCGGCGCCTAAAACACAGCCTGGTAGATGGTGTAAACAGCAAAAGTTTATCAGATTACTGGTCAAACAACCAGGTCTTTATCTCCTTTCGAAACCTGAGAAGGCTTTGCTCTTTGCGTATTTGAATTGGGAGTGTGTTCCAGATGACGGGACCTAGGTGGGCAAAAGATTTTCCTCCCATCCTGGCCAGCTTGAATCTGGGTACACAGAATTTTTCCGCTGATTTTGATCGTAAATTTCTTTTAGGGATCTAAGGGCAAGCTAGTGCCTGCAAATATTTAGGAGCGGTACCTGCTTTGATTTTAAACATGTGGTTTAAGGCTTTAAACCTAATGCGATTCTCAACCCTCAACCAGTGCAGTTCACGCAGGTAGGGGGACACGCTGCTGTTTTTAGGTATGCTACAAAGGAGACGAGCAGCCGCATTTTGTACAAGCTGCAGTCTCTTTGTGACTGCTTTATTTGCACCTAAGTACAGGATGTTCCCGTAGTCAAGCCGAGATGTAATTAAGGCATTGACCACCGTTTTCTGCATAGGGCTAGGCAGCATCCAAAGGATCTTCTTGAGCCATCTCAAGATGGTAAAGCAGAGGCTCACTACTTTGTTAACCTGCTGTTTCATGGACAATGAATTGTCCAGGATTACACCCAAATTTCTAGCATGAGGCACTGGTGTAGGGAGATTTCCCATCTGGGCAGGCCAATGTAATGAGCTCCAGAGCTCTGGTTGCCTGCCCAGGAGGAGAATCTCCGTCTTATCTCCATTTAATTTCAACTGGTTGGTTGACATCCAGTTGAAAATGGACAGCAGGCCAGCTTTAAGGAGAGATGGGGAAGAAGTTTGGGGTTCAGATAGTGAAAACACAATCTGAGAATCGTCGGCATACGACATGAAGGTTAGACCCGCTTTTTCCACTAGATCCGCTAGGGGTCTAAGATATAAATTGAAAAAGAGCGGTCTATGGATGGAGCCCTGCGGTACTCCATGAGGGGAATTGAAAATTCCCGAGCATGCCGCAGCCGATGATATTTGAAAAGTCCGATGACTCAAAAATGATCTAATCCATTGCAGTGCGTTTCCACCTATTCCATTTTTTTCCATTAGAGCAAGTAGCTTTTTATGCGACACGGTGTCAAAGGCTGCACTTAAATCAAGTAAAATAAGTGCAACCGTCTGACCATCATCGAGGAGTTTCCTAATGGTTTCAGAAACACCCAATAGGGCAGTTTCAGTAGAGAAACCCGCTCGGACACCTGACTAGGTGGGGTGAAGAAGGGCATTTTCCTCTGAAAAAAGAGTCAGGGCTGAGTGCACATGTCTAGTCAAGCATTTGGAAAAAGCAGGAAGAAGTGAGATTGGCCTATAATTGGCCAGTTTATCCGGATCAGCTGTAGGTTTTTTCAGCAGTGGTGTCACTATAGCATGTTTCCATATAGTTGGAACTGTGGAAAGCTCTAAAGATGAATTTAGGGTGTCTGCAATGATTTTTGAGGGCGGGCGTGTCAAGTAATTTTATTATATTGATAGGAATGGGATCCTGTGGAGAACCAGATTTTATCGTCTTCATAATGGAGATGATAGCATCAGTTGTAATAGGGGGCCATTTATGGAGGGTCTGATTTATGGACGGAGTGTACTCCCACTCTTCCTTAGAGGCGGTTGTCGAAATGTTTTTATCTATTTCGACAATTAGATTCTCAATTTTATCAGAGAAAAATTGAGCAAATCCTGGCATTGCTGCATGTTTAAAGGTCGCGTTGGAGCAGTAGTTTGAGCCCCCGCGAGGTCTTTAACTGTATTAAACAGTATTTTTGATTTATTCGCAGCTCCCATAATAGTCGTGGCTACATATGTAGGGCGTGCTTTTTTACATGCAGTATGGTAGAGATTTCTAGCTGTATGATACCTGGTTTTTTTTATCAGGATCGAAATCTCTACGCCAGCCTCTCTCAAGTGCCTTGCATTTTGTTTTTTCTTCCTTAAGAGAGTCATTAAACCAGGGGGACGGGGGACGATGTAGGTTACCCTTGGTCTTAGTAGAGGTTAAACAGGCATCTGCCGCATTAGTAAGCCATCGTTGGTGGCCATGGCAATGCTTTCCATATTGTGGTTTTTATTTGGGGGGTGTGAGTTAAGTTTCACATTAAGTTTGGAGATGTCTAGGGCTTTCCAATTTTTCCTTAGAGAAGGCAATGACATGTTTTGGTCAGTGGAGGTACTGGGTATAGTAAGACTGAATTTAACTAGAAAATGGTCTGACCAGCATACAGGGATAGTATCCATCCAGGTAAGTGAGGGAGGGTTTGACAGTATCGGGTCAAGTAGGTGTCCTGCCCTGTGGGTAGGCCCTGAGTTAATAAGATGAATATTAGTGGCTAAAAGATCATCCAACAAATTCATGCATGTTGTGTTAGATTTATCTTCTACATGAAGGTTCAAATCTCCGATGATAGAGAAGTTTTTGGACGTTAACATAAAAGGGGTAATATGATTGGCTAGTTCAGTAGCCCATTTTGTGCCATTTCCGGGAGGCCGGTACATAAGGATATCGGACAGCGTGAAATTGGGATTAAGACATATTTTAAAAGATGCAGCCTCACAGTCAGGTATAACTACCGGTTCAAATGTGCATGTAAATTGTTTATTATAAACAATCGCGATTCCACCCCCGGTTTTACGGGTTCTGTCCATTCTGGCAATCGCATACTTGGGAGGAAGGGCCATAGCTATATCGGGGCCTGAACCTGCATGTAGCCAGGTCTCTGTGAGAAACAGGGCGCTAGGTTTGTCGTCCATTAGCAGGTCGAAAATTTCTACCTTATGCATGGGTAGAGAGCGACAGTTTAAACTGTAAAAGAGATGGTTTTCGTTTGTAGGGTATAATTGCTTTACCTGCTTACTACGTCTAGTTCTACGAGGGGGGTAGGGCTGAAAGGATGTAATTGTATAGCTACAATACGGGCAGGAAGCAGTACCCAGACGGGGGATTTCGAGCAAAGTGCAGTTGACATGTTGGGTGGGGCGCAAAGATTTTAATAGGTCAGATGACATTACCTTTGAGAGCCTGGGTAGAGGAGTATAGTCACTAGCCCCGTGTCCCGGACTGGCACGGACGGGCACAGACGAGCTCGTCTTTGGCGTGTCTTCAGCGCGTATTCGGCGCGGGTGCTGCACGTCCTCGCTGCGCGTGTTAGACATCCTCAGTGTTTTGTAGGGGCCGCGCTATCAGTCAGCACCGCCTCCCACCTCTACAACCAATCACTGCCTGGCAATGTGTAAGAGCCCGGAAGTAAGCCTGCACCCTCCACAACAAACAAGCCTAGCGCTTTCGGTGGACTGGGGTGACAGGGGCGGCAAGAATCGCCACTAGAAGGTTAAACTCAGCTAACGTGGATTTAAAAGTTCAACAAAGAATGAAGGCCTCAAGTGTTCCATTCTAATATTGGAAGTTCTGTTGTTTCTCTGGGGTGCCGTGATCCAGCCAAAGGGGTCAACCGTCTGGACGGGATACTGGCCGTGACGGGCATACCTATTGCTATATAGTGGCGGAGGGATCGCATGGGGTGGGTACAACCCATTTGTGTAAGGTGGAGGAAGCACCACGGATCTAGGGTAAAAATATGTCAGAGCCCGTGGGGTGATACGATTATCCCCGCTTCCAGTGGGCCAATTTAATATATAGTCCACTGCACGCGGGTCTCTAAAATTAACCACCACCAGGTCACCCTCAATGTCTTTACGTCTGCCACCCAACCAGTTAAGCCGCATAACATGCACTATCTCCCCGTTGATGTTATGTGCAATGGGCCTGTAGGTGCGCAACCAGTGCGTTATTTTGTTTTTCAATTGGGCATAACCCTCTCTCTTATTATCTAATAACCGCGGGACCCCTGTCAAGACGACCACAAAAGGCACCGCTGGTGGAGGTATCTCTACTTGCGGCCTTTTGGTCTCTGGGACTCTAATGTGTCTGGAGCTACCCTGATCCTACCGCGTGTTTCCTGTGGGGGCCGTTGTCAATCCCCTCTGGGTATCACCCCCTTTCTCTGCTACTGGGATGCTTGAAGGCTTTAGAGGGGGGGGGCTTTTGCTGTACAGGGTCAGCCCTACCAGGGGGCTGAGACTTCAACTTAGGGGACTGAGTTGGAGCTATTAGAACATTCGTAGCAGGTAGCCTTAAAGCGGTTACGGGCGCAACCGCCCCAGTCACCTGGGCCTTGGCTAGGGTAACCATACTACTTATGGCAGTCTCTAAGATGGTAAGTCTAATCTCGACTTTCTTTATACTCTCACTAATGGGCAGGAGCAGAGACCTAAGTAGGAATTCCAAGTTCCCTGACGAAGAAGCGACGGGCGGTAATACATTCAATGGTAGGTCCCCAGGAGTATTGACATGGTCTGTAATGTTGTTACCCTCGGCAGATGTAGCACCTACTAACGGTGGTGGCAAGATTGGATGAGATTCTGGCACCTCCACTGTAACCGTATCAGGGATGGCAACGGGTTTTGAGACTTTCCCAAAATCGGAGTGGGGAATTTTAGCTTTGCCCTGCCCTCCCCTCACCTTCCTTCTTCTCTTACTTGGAGGTGGGCCATGCGTCTCTACCACAGTAACTTGTTTCAGCTTTGTCTTCCTTGGCTTTACTACAGTAGGACTCTGGGTGGTTAGATCAACCGCCGAACCTCTGAGACTGGGAGGGGGGGAGACACTTATAACCTGATCGGGAGGCAAGCAGGGATTGGGAATACAATCCCGCAATAAAAGAGAGACACCTTCTTGTGATAGTGGGACCTCACTAATGTTTGAGGAGTCTCCCTCCTGGGCAACAAGATGAGGAGTGGTGTCGATAAGGGGCCTATTTTTCATATTTTCGATTGAGCAACGACGCTCTGCCCTGCGCTCAGCCAAAGAAGTTTCCTTATCGCCCTCACCCGGGGCCCTGGAGAAATAATTGTCCAATGTCCCATTTCTAGCTCCCACCACCCTCCCAGTGAGTCCCTCCACAGCCGGCGATGCCATGTCCTTAGCCTAAGTCCAAGACCACAGTTCCAGAAGATGCAGGCGTAAGAGGGTAGGCCCAGCTCAGCCTACACTGGCCTACGAGGGCCTCAGAGGGCCCGCCCTTTGCCCGGGCTTAGCCCCGCGCTTCGTCCCGCGCGCGTCCCGCTGCGCGGAATGATTAGCCTGGTATGTAGCCTCCCAGGCGTGGGGGCGTGTCCGCTGCGGGAAGAGGCTGCAGGTGTGTTTCGAGCTGCCTCGCAGTCCCGCAGCGGTGAGGGCGTTATGGGCGGGTCCAGCAGCCAACAGAGGAGCGGGTGCCGCGACCGGGGGCCATGAAAGCAGAAGTTCACCAAAAGATCCACAGTCAGGATGCTGCCCCGTGAGTTGCCGCCAGTGAGTAACACCCGCGAAGCGGGTGTTGCGAAAGTTTATTCAAAGCCAGGCGTGCGGGCGTGTCCGCTGCGGGAAGAGGCTGCAGGTGTGTTTCGAACTGCCTCGCAGTCCCGCAGCGGTGAGGGCGTTATGGGCGGGTCCAGCAGCCAACCGAGGAGCGGGTGCCGTGACCGGGGGCCAGGAAAGCAGAAGTTCACCAAAAGATCCACAGTCAGGATGCTGCCCCGTGAGTTGCCGCCAGTGAGTAACACCCACGAAGTGGGTGTTGCAAAAGTTTATTCAAAGCCAGGCGTGGGGGCGTGTCCGCTGCGGGAAGAGGCTGCAGGTGTGTTTCGAACTGCCTCGCAGTCCCGCAGCGGTGAGGGCCTTATGGGCGGGTCCAGCAGCCAACCGAGGAGCGGGTGCCGCGACCAGGGGGCCAGGAAAGCAGAAGTTCACCAAAAGATCCACAGTCAGGATGCTGCCCCTTGAGTTGCCGCCAGTGAGTAACACCCGCGAAGCGGGTGTTGCGAAAGTTTATTCAAAGCCAGGCGTGGGGGCGTGTCCGCTACGGGAAGAGGGTGCAGATGTGTTTCGAACTGCCTCGCAGTCCCACAGCGGTGAGGGCGTTATGGGCGGGTCCAGCAGCCAACCGAGGAGCGGGTGCCGCGACCGGGGACCAGGATAGCAGAAGTTCACCAAAAGATCCACAGTCAGGATGCTGCCCCGTGAGTTGCCGCCAGTGAGTTGCAATTTTAACTACCCTAGGAAGTTGCTCGATGCTCTAGTAACAAGCATTGGTAAATGCATTATGTTTTTCCTCTGTGATTAATATTACGCTGTATTTTGTTGTAAGGTGCAGCTTGCTGAGTAGTTGTACAATATAGGTTACAGAAAGTCTGTGAAAGTATTGTACCTTGTTTATGTACAAAAAGGCAATATATTGTGCTGTTACTAGTGGTATAGTATGGGTAACTAATAGCAACATTTTGCAAAATGAAAAGAAAGAGAGAAATAATAGAATTAATTGTTGAAATAGCAATGTTATGTGTTTAGAAGAGTTCCGACAACTTTTGGGCCTGGTGCCACTGCACCTGCTGCACCATTCAAATCAACGTAAACAACTTCCCCCACTAGATATTTATAAAAATTGGTAATACATCCAGGCAAATATATATATGCTCCACAGTACTTTTAATTTTCAATCATTTATTACCAAAAAAAAATCATATCTTTCTTTTTTGTTTTAAATTTGTTTTATCAAAGTTTGTTCTAAAACACACATAATTATACATTGTACATATAATAAACAATCAACAGCATTTTGCCTAAATAGAAGAAAAACCCTAAATCTATACTAAAAGACCATACAATGGCTGTACATGTCTACAGAATAACAAACGCACAAAAATCATGTGAAAAAGTGAAACAATACAATAAAATACACAACTAAATTAAACATATACACAACATTACACACAGTGCATAAGGAAAACTAAAAAAGAATAATCATAAAAGAAATGCGTGGACGCGCTTTTCGGAAGTACCATGTACATTAAAATCCTTCATCAGGTTGCAGAATTCACAATTATTAAGCAGTGGTCAGAAAGGCCATCTGTTATTATTGCACTTTATCCAAATATTGTAGCGCAGCATGGCTCTGTACAATGTATAGCACAAGTTGGTTCAGCTCTTCCTGATTCAGGGAAACCAAGAGTCTAAGGATGATAGTGTGTCGCCACATGCAGGAACCATACCACTGATAATTTTTTTTAAAAAGGTCCGAAGGTCTATAGAGAATAATGTTCTGGTAGTCCTAGATCATAAAGATGATGCACCTGGGGATCCCTAGAGAAGGGGAACTAACATGAACCTAGTCCTGAAGGTAGTACAATAAATAAATCAGAGATAATAATAAAATCTAATAATCACGGCAGAGCAGGCAGTTTTTTAAAAAAAAGAATGGAAGTCTGTAGGTTGTACTGTTTTCCTGTTGTACTATAATTCACCAGCTCAAAATGGAAAAGCCCTCACTTCAAGCTGAAATATTAATAAGGGTGTTCTACACTGCTCAGTTCCTGCAGTCATAATGGGAAGAGCTCATGTTCAAAAATTATATCAAGAGTATAGATTTCAAGATGCGTGGTCCGCGTCTCAGCTCCTCCGCGATCGTACCTTCAAATCATGACACTATTGTCTGTAAAGTAAGTGCACTTGTGTCTGTTTAGCAGTAACATATTGCCATATTAGGTGTTTAGTGGGGAGCCTATAGCTTTTGGTCGTGGTGCTACTGCATCTGCTGCACATTTCAAATCATGACCCTATTGCCTGCTAGATAAATGCACCTATGACTGTCTTGTTTAGTAGTTACATTCAGCGATAATATGGGTTTAGTTGGGTCCCTAGAGCTTTTGGCCGCAGAGTCACTGCACCAGCTGCAGCATTCAAATCTGATCCGTTTTAACTGTAAGGGAACTGCAATTTTGACTGACTGATTAGTAGTCAAATATAGCAAAATTATGTGTTTAGAAGACTTCTGACAACTTTTGCGCCTGGTGTAACCACACCTGCTGTACCATTCAAATCACAGCCCTGTAGTCTGCAAGGTAACTACACTTGTGATTGCCTGTTTATGAATAAAATATAGCAATATTAGGTGTTTAGTGGGGTGCCTGGAGCTTTTGATCCCGGTGCCACTGCCCATGCTGCACAATTTAAATCAAGCTCCTTTCAATTGCAAGGTAACTGAAATTGTGGATGCCTGTTTAGTTGAAAAATGTAGCATAATTAGGTGTTTAGAGGAGTTCAGACAAAGTTTTGGCCCTGTACCACTGCACCTGCTGCACCATTCAAATCATGAGCTAGTACCTGAAAGAGAACTGCACATCTGACTGCCTGATTAGTAGTAAAATATAGAAATATTTGGTGTTTAGTGGAGTTATGACAACTTTTCGCCCCGGTGCCTCTGCAACCTGCTGCACCATTCAAACCAAGCCCCTTTCAACTGCAAGGTACCTGCAATTGTGACTGCCTGTTTAGGAGTAAAATATAGCAATAATTGGTGTTTAGTGGGGTGCCAGTAGCTTTTGGTCCCTGTGCCACTGCAGTTGCTGAAATCATGAACCTATCGCATGCTAGATAACTTCACTTGTGACTGCCTGTTTAGTTGTAAAATATAGCAACATCAGGTGTTTAGAGGAGTTCTGATAACCTTTGGGCCCAATGCCACAGCAACTGCGGCACCATTCAAATAATGACTCTTGTGGCTTTCAAGATAACTGCACTTGGGACTGCCTGTTTAGCAGTAAAATAAAGCTATATTTGGTGTGTATTGGAGTTATGACAACTTTCGGCCTGGTGCCACCCCACCTGCTGCACCATTTAAGTCAAGCCTCTTTTAACTACAAGGTAAATGCAATTGTGACTGCCTGCATAATAGTAAAATATAGCAATATTAGGTGTTTAAAGGCATTCTTACAACTGCTGGACCTGGCGCCACTAGACCTACTGCACCATTCAAATCATGCTGTCTGCAAGGCAAATGCACCGGTTCTGAGGAAAAATATAGCAATTTTAGGTGTTTAGTGGGGTTCCTGGAGTTTTTGGTCCTGGTGTCGCTGGACATCTGCACCATTGAAAATCATGACCCTGTTGTTTGCAAGGTAACTGCACTTGTGACTGCCTGTTTACTTTGACATTTTAGTAATAATCTGGGTTTAGTGGGGTCCCTAGAGCTTTTGGCTCCGATGTCACTGCACCTGCAGCAGTATTCAGATCCAGTCGCTTTTAACTGCAAAGTAACTACAATTGTGACTGTATGTTTAGTAGTCAAATATAGCCAAATTATGTGTTTAGAAGAGTTCTGACAACTTTTGGGCCCAGTGCTACTGCACCATCAAATCATGACCCTGTTGTCTGCAAGGTAACTGCACTTGTGGCTAACTGTTTAGTAGCAAAGTATAGCACTGCTCTTGTATAATAGCTTTATTTTTAACGTGCAATGTTTATTACAACATTTAGAATTTGATCATAATGGCCAAATAGATTAAGTTGAAAAAATCAATCAAATAATGCCTACAAAGTGCAAAGAAAGGTATTGAGGCATGAATAGAAAATGCCACAAACGTGCTAAAGCATCTGCTATACACAACTACGTAATAAAAAGCAAGCATTCCAGCATACTGTTAGAAGCTGTCTGAATTTTCTGTTGGAAGAGATCTTGACTTGACAGTGAATGGACTTAAACAGTTTGAACAGCTTTATTAGAAGTATTGTAAATGTGTGCAGCCAGGGCAAGATAAGAAAAAAAAACACACAAAAGCAAATGAGCACAGTTTGGCCATGGGATCTGATATTAGCCCCCTTTAAGACATTACATACAAGAGATTTCACAAGCACAGTGCAAGCAGTGTTCAGGCGTAACTAATAAATGGTACTGTAAGGATCAACGAGAAGGGTGAAACAGCACCTCTAGCTGTTAGTCTCAATTTTTAGGTTAAAAACATGTATTGTCCTGCTATTTCCACATCCACAAAGTCCTGATGCCCCTATCATCTTGCATACCAGTGCAAGAATATCAATGTGGGAATTCTAACAATCTTTCAAATTAAATTGGGCCCTATGTTAAATATTTTGAAAAAATGCTTTTGATCCTTCCCTTGACAGAACAAGTAGAAACTTAGTTAATTCTGATTGGCCTTCTCAGAACTGCTTCTAACAGCTGTTTTTTGGTGGGCATTTCTCTCGGTCCATTTTTTCTTGCAGAATGTAACAGCCCAATGTGCATGCTTTGTCAGATGAGTAAAGCATGTTATTTTAAGCAAGTCTCACATACGTTGAGTTTTTACCACGTTATCCGAATATGACATGTTGTCTCTTTATTAATTTGCTCATTTTGGGCCTACATCTCTTTCCAATCTTGTCGAATGCTTCAAAATTTAAGGTAACATTCTTAGGGGCATATTATCAAGAAGGGCGTTAAAATTATTGCTGCTTTAGCGGCAAGAAAATTCTTCTAAAGCGGCGATAATGTGCTTGATAATATGCCCTTGTGAAGTCCCATAGAAGCCCACGTTCTGGTGTGAACATGGGTTTCTATGGGTATTTTCAAGGGCATATTATCAAGCCCATTATCGCCCCTTTATCGGCAGTTTCCTGCCGCTAAAGCGCCCATAATTTTAATGTCCTTCTTGATAATATGCCACTTAGTTCTTCACCCTTCAGCTATACACGTCAGTGAGAAGTTAAAAAAAACGTATCACAATGCAGATAGGTGTGATTGTTTTCACATTTTCGTGTATTTAGATAACTGCACAAATGTCTTTCGCATTCCGGGGCATATTATCAAGGACGGAGTTAAAATTATCGCAGCTTTAGCGGCAGAAAACTGCTGCTAAAGCGGTGATAATGGGCTTGAAAATATGCCCTGGAGAATTCCCATAGAAGCCCATGTTCTCACCAGAACATGGGCTTCTATGGGAATTCTCAAGGGCATATTTTCAAGCCCATTATCGCCACTTTAGCAGCAGTTTTCTGCTGCTAAAGCGGAGATCATTTTAACTCTGTTTCTTGATAATATGCCCCTCCGTTCTCTGTTGTGGCGCGTGTACAAGAGGTAATTAACTTCAGTGGCACCCAGAGGACTGCGTTTCATGGTTGCCTGAATGTTTACCGGGAAGGGGAAAGCTGTAAAACAGACGTTTTCATAGCTTCTTCTTTCATGTTAAATTGCTAAAGGGAGGTGAAAGACTCCCATTCGACACTTACCAGTGTCCTGAATAATTTAACAATACCTTCACTTTCATTTTCGAGTCGATTTGGGACCGTTTGAAGGTTTGAAATAAATGCATTGTTGAATAATAACTGGGGCAGTGCTTCAAATGGGTCGGTACTGTACCATCACTTATTTTTTTTTAAATGTTGCGTGTGGTTTAAAAGTACTTGAGATAAAGTGTATTGTGTCCCCCCGCCCTCTGGGCACAGGTCACAGTTTCAAATGTCAATACCAGAATTCCTGGAGCAGAAGGCGTTGCAGATGCGAGAAATTGTGTTTTCATTTCTTGTAAACTTTGGAAAGGCTCGTTTTCCGATTCAGAGTCAAGCACTTCCTACTAAGGGGCATATTTACAAGGGCTTTATCTCCGCTTTTTTGGCTTTTCAAGCCAAAAAAGCAGAGATAAAATATTGCCCTATTTACAAGAGGGTGCTAACATGCATAATCGCATGTTACCACCCTTTTTCCCAACACCTCCCTTTGCATCTCTAATGAGAGGCAAAGTGGGCGTCACTGGGCGTTTCCCGGATGGACTACCTTGCAAATATCACTATTGTTCACATCGCAATATTTACAAGGCAGCCCACAGGATTTTAGTGCACGTTAGATTTTGGCAAAAACTGGTTTTCGCCAAAAACGAACGTCTGCTAAAATCCAGATTTACCTATGCTTTAAATAGGGGTGGATTATGCTGATATGACCACAGGGTCGTATCAGCAAGGTTATTGCTGTTTTGCAGGGAACATCGCTGGAAAACCAGCGATGTTCCCTGCAAAACAGCGATAACCTCGCTATCTCTGGAATTTTTATCGCCCTGGAGAAACGTGTTGTTAATAACGCGCTACCAGGGCGATACATTCCAGAGATAGCCTGCGATAAAAAATGTATCGCTAAGCACGGCCAGCAATAATTATCGCTGCCCGTTGATAATATGTCCCCAAGTGACCACTCTTGGTAGACAGCTAAAACAGATAACATAGCAGTTAAACATTGCATGGAATTTGGAAAGCTTAAGTTTATGGTTAAAATCATTTTGACTCATCTGAGATTATGCACATTAGCCTACCCTCATTAAGTGCTCTATTGTCATTTTTAGGAGGGTTTGTTTAAGTGATCCAATGTGACTTCCCTCCTATTTGAAACTTAACTTCGTTTCCTGTTTTCAGATGAAAATGCATTTTCGATTTTACTCAAATCATGCTTTAAAAAAAAAGAACATACTGACTCTTTTACTTTATAGTCTGATATTCCCACTGACAGTCATAGATTAATCAGCATTGGCAATGCCAATAGATCGGGCTTATAAATGCCTCCAGTCATTGATTTTTTGCCCTCAATTAAGCATACATCCACTCAATCACTCATTAGAGTACTTATGCATCAATTCTTTTACCCACTTAGTAATTCTTGCATTCACCCATTGTAGAAAATCTTCCCTTTTTGCATGACCATCCCAGATTTGTTGCTTTTTCTGGTACCATTTTTGTTGGATATCGAACTCTGCCCCTCTAAACAGGAGTGCCTGTGCTCCCCAGTCAGGCATGCTTAAATTGGCTTACCCCATTCACATATTCATCTTGCCTAAAAGTCCATATTATAGGGTGTAGAAGATGCACCCAGGGCCTGCAAGCTGAATGCCACCAGTGGACTGTAGCACCTACTGTGCATTCCAAAAAGTGGGCATGGAAAATACGACTTCCTGACTCCCCTGACTGCATAAGCCTAAAAACCTTCTGTCAAACCTATCAGCATAACTCTATTTGACATGTGGGGAACCCTGCTTTTGAATAGTGATAAATCATCCCCAAATGCACCTTTTAGCCCACAAGGTAGGATGCCTGATATTTGAAAGTAGAACATGTGCAAAATTGAAATCAGTATGTTCCTCAAGTGACTTGGCCCCAAAAGCTGTTTTCACTGGCTGGGCTTATAAACTTTAATCTGTAGTTTTTGACAATAAACAGCTAAAAATTTAATTAAAAATTCAAAAACTATTTTCATATTTATTAACAGTCTAATTCATTGGTGAAGATAGATTTTGAATAAGTTTTTCGGAGGCATACATTTTAAAAAGTTACCTTTTTCCTGACTGAAGCTCTGGAGGCTAATAATCATTAGCCTGCCAGCACCTGCCCTGCAATTATTGGACCTTACTGAGGTGTGAAAACTGCCCCAGAGCACAGACATAGCTTATGGCAGAACAGGAAGTACCATTGGGGTGGACCCAGGAACTTCATTAACTTGAAAGACAGAAAGGTAAGGTAATCTCTGTACATTCATAAAGAGACACCTGAGAAGGGAAAGCTTTTGTCCACAAGGGAAATGCTAGACAGGCTAGCTTGGTATCCAGTGGGAGGGAATCTCCCCCACAAACTGATTTGAAGTGTCACCGGGGACCCAGAAATATGTTTTTCCAAATGTACAAAATGCAATTCAGTAACTTGTTACCGAATGGCAATTTGCATTTGCGATACGGTATTTGGAAGGGGTGTGTTTTGGACATCCCTTCTGTAGGAAAATTGTTTTTTTCCTGGTCATCCCAACCTTTTGCTTGGTATATGATTTCAACTGGAAGTGCACTGGGTTCCTGCTAACCAGGTACCCCGTGCCAGATCTCTTACCCAAAACTGTGCAATTGTTTTTCCCAATTGGCAATACCGTTAGTACCCTCTGTAAGTTCTAAGTAACTAATACCCTCCATACCTCGGCCCTGAGGTACCAAAAGGGTCCTCAAGGGCTGCAGCACAAACTGTGCCACCTTAAGGGAACCCTCAGCAGCCCATGGAAATGGCCACTGCTAGCTGCTTGTTTTGGTGCTTACAAAAGTGAAAACACAACATGGGACACAGCCTATGGACCATGCCTGCCGATACTGCATGCTGTATAAGTAAGTCACTGCTACAGTAGGCCTTACTGCCCTAAGGCAGGGTGCAATATAATGTGAGGGCCGGATTTACCCGTACTGATAAGTTCCATTATTGCCAGTACAGATGATTAGTTGAGCCATTTTAAAAATATCTGCTGGACACTGGTGAAAATGAGTTCTCAGCTACATGAAGGCTTCACTGAAAATAGGGGTGGTTGTTATGAAACATCTGGTATTAACCCACACTGATGCCAGTGTTGGATTTAGTAATACATGCCGGGGAGCTTCAAAGAGGCCCACTGCATTTGCTATGCAAATCTGGTTTCTCTCACAATAGAGGAAGCTGACTCCCTATGTCCAGAGCTGTTGGCACCTGGACAGACAGGAAAATTAGCTAGTCAAGACAGGCTTCTCCACTCTCTGTGAGTTCCACCCCTGAACTGGGCTACCTGAAGTGGGTATGACTTTTTAGAAGTGACCATCTTGGTGATGGCAAATTTATGATCTCTGGGACAGGGTTATGCCAAGTTCCCCCAGGAAATCATCATATAGGGGGCCCAGGGTAAGTAGCCCATTGAGTGCTACCCTATGGTTCCGTTATGCCCCTAAATTCAGTATTTAGGGAACCCCTCGCACCGAGAAATCAGATCTTGCTGACCAAAAGAAGAAGAAGGGCCAGAGAACCGTAAAAGCAAGAACTACAGAAGAAGCAACTGACTTAGCACGAGCGCTTCTGGCCTGTTTGCCTATTATTGAAAAATGTCTCGCCCGGAAAGCTATTTATCCTCCAGGGCCTGGGAGGACTGCCAGCACTTCTTCAAAGACTCAGGAACTCCCATGGAACAGCTGAGGTGTTCCCCTGCACCTTGCAGGTACCAAAGACTGAACTGTGAGGCTCCAGGCTGCTAAAACACGACACCGGAAAGCACCACTTCCCCTGAGCAACCTACCTCAAGGTGATCTGGGCCAATGATGCCAACAAGGTCCCCAGATCCTGATGACCTAAGATGAAGAAGGACACTGAAGAGCCGCAAAAGCAGATTACTGAGGAAGAACAACCGACTCAGCCCCAGCCCAGCCAGCTTGTCTGCTGTTCCCTGTCAAAACTGAACCAAAGATGTCTCGTCCTGCAGCTGTGGTACCTCCAGAGCTTGGGAGAATTGCCTGCACACAATAAACACTCGAGAAATCCCATGGAGCAGAAGAGCTGCTTCCCTGCATCCTGCAGGCATCCCTAAGAAAACTGTGAGACTAGGGAACCGCAAAACCCATTGCCGTAAAGCACCACCGCAACCGTTTTTTCTAGCCCAAGCTGAAGTGGGCCAATGGTGCCAGCGTGGTTCCCCGGCCCTCCACAGACAAAGCCCACCTTGGACTTGCCCACTCTAGACTTCCTAATGCCACTTCCAGCTTGTGTTTGAAGGCCCCATCTACTGCAAGAGTTCCTGGTGCCGAAAATCTGATGCCTAAAGACACCTCCGCACCCGTCGCCCATATGCCCTTGAGAGGAGAACCAAAGGTGCCCCCCACAGCCCTGAGCATCACAGGATTTCAGCCGCACTGTTTGTTTAGCCCAACAGTTCCCCCAGTCCAAGACTGCAGTCTCTTTTGCAACAGACCGATCTCAATAGACTTGAATGTGTGACACAACGCTTTAAAGCACTTCTGCACCCGATCATCCCAATGCTGCCTGAAGTGAACTGTTGGTGCTGTCTTGAACCTTGCCCATCCTCACCCTAAGTCCAGAAGATTGGTCTAGTAAGTCGCTGTTGAGTGCCCAAGTGCAATACATGTTTTTCCTCCAGAGGTTAACATTACCACAAAGTGCTTCAATTACAATTTAAATATCAAAATCACCCGACAATGAAAAATACACCTCTGCACCCGGATGCCCCAGTGCCTCCCAAGGTGACCAGTTGGTGCTGCCTTGGACCTTGCCCCATGCTCACCTTAAGACCCGGGTAAGGGTCCGATAAGTCATTGTTAATTGACCGTACAAAGCTTATGTGTTCTTCCTAAGTTAACGTTGCGGAAAAGTGGTTCAATTATGATTTAAAGTATCAAAAACCTGTTGTCTTCAAACCTACTATTTTAAAAAGTACTTATCTGATTTTTATGAACGTGGTGCTTAAAGTTCTATATAGATAAGTGTTGTTTTTATAAATTGGTGTGGATCACCTTATTGAGTCATGTGAATCATTTATTGGCTGTGTGTGTGTGCAGCGGGTGTCAAACACTTCTCTCTGAGATGCCTAAGACTGCTCGACCACACTAGCCCCAAGAAGAGCACCTTGGGATTTCTAGAGCAAGCCCCTGTCCATGAGTAAGGGAATACCTGGACTCCTTCCACAGTATACCTCTTTTCGGTGTACCATATGAAGTGCCGGCTTCCTACGCCATCCGAATATCGAATCAGTTTAGTATGTATTACTGTTTTGCACCCAAATTCCAGTCGCAGAACAGTAATACTTTACCATTTTAAAAGTAGTGGTAACCCATTCACAAATAGGAAGTGGTCCCTTTGTCATACAGAGCTGGGCTTTAGCCATGAGGCACTATGCTTTCCCTACTAGCCAGCTTCGCTCCTGCTATTGCTAAGATCACCTATTACCATCTCCATGATACAAAGACATAGGCAGGGTTTAGTTGCAGATTAAGATCACTCAAAGTTTCTCATGTTTCAAGTGTGCAACATATTTAGCTTCGTTTTTACCAAAATCTCTTAAGTGGATGCTGCAGATTTGCTTGCACTTTTCTGTCTCTCACTCTCATGCATCTAAACCTTAAGCGTACTTGTTGGTGGTCATCAGCCATCCAGACGGGTGTTGTTGCATCCCTTTATGCGAGCAGGATAATCTTGGAGTGGCAGAGGCTTATGTGGTGGCACCAGCCTTCTGCAGCAATGGCTCAACAGAATGGGCGGCAGATCGGTACTTCAGCTTGTGAAAGTTGCAGGCTACAGGCTGAGACGTCTTTGAAGTGTCTAGGCCAGTTGCAGCCTCAGGGCTGGTTTGGTGCATCCCACTTTATTTGCAATTCAATTTCCTTCTCCTCAACACTGGTGGCTGTACCAGTCATTCGGTTCCTGATGAGTGACACAGAATAACTCTTTCTAGAACAACCTTGTTTACTGTGCCTCAAGTACTCCACAGGAACCGGGGGACCTAGTCACAGCATGGGCCATGCCTGGAACAAACTTGGGATCATCAGCTGCTTCTGGGTGCTACTCATGATAGGAACATGTCGGGCCTGTTGGAAAATTTATTATGCTGGGGTTGCCATTTCAAGTACAACTTATCATTCTTTGTTTTTGCATCCCGCCTACGCATTCCTCACAGCGTTCCACTCAGCCTTGGGCGGGTGTCTTGTTCAACAGCTCAGCCGCACCTCAGACATTCCGCCCTACTTGTCTAATGTTTGCACAACACTCATGACCCACGTGCAATGCCCGATACGAGACAACCCCTGCGCTTCTTATGCCCTTGTATGGTCATAACTGGGACTGTATATAAGCCTGTACGCTGCGGACTGAAGCAGCAGCCGCCGTAGAATTATCCCTGTGTAGTTCTGAGACTCTGTCCATCTAACCCGGGTTACTATAATAAACTCGCTATTCTGCTTCCAGATGCTGTGTGCCGCATAATATTCTGCTCTCAGGTAACAAGCCGAACCCGTAGGTCTAAGGCATGCCCTGCGCCGCTGGCCCCTCAGGTAATTAAGGTATGGGGCGCAACGCGGCTCTCCTTCAGTGGTCATAGGTCAAGCCCGGTGGTCGCGGAGGGGTGCACGGTTGACGTCCGACGGAGGCGCCCTACATTGAAGACCCTATTAGTCTCGTAGACGGAAGGTCCCCGACTGTGTACTCCATGCCCGGTCTGGGCTGCCTGACCACTCCCCTGACAAGAGCCCCCGGCTGTGTGTCTCTTTCGAAGGAAAGTCTAAAGAGAAGCAGACAGTAGGTAAGCAATATTTTGCATATTACTGTAAGGGTCTGTTACCTTTTGCATTGTACTGATATCCTCGTGCACCGAATATGCCGAGGTCCAGTAAGTTCCGAAAACTATGTTGTTTTGTCTGTTCTCAGGACTCTGCACTAGAGGATTCATGCCCGATTCCCCCACTGGGGACACCTAATCACGAAGTGTACTCCAAGCACGGTATAGGGCCAATAGTTTGGACCTCCCTGTGGCAGAAGTATACCAGAGGGAACGCCGAACTCCAATGGCCGCCACACGGCTCTTATGAGTCGAAAGTTATAACATTCCTGGAAGAACAGTTGTTCAAGTGGAACGTTAGACCAGCTATGTTCTATTCTGTTCGCGTTTGCCGGAAAGAGTCTGAACAATGGGAAAGAGAGAGAAAGCAGAGCGTAAACAGGGAAAACTAAGCATGGTGGAAAAAGCGATAAAATTTGATGAACAAACGAGGGAGGACAATATAGAGGTGCTAGACAGGCAACACTGCATGACTACTGAGGGATGTAATTACACCCGGTTTCAGAAGGGGTTCAATGAGACTGACTGAGTCAGAAGATTCTGTACTGTCCCTGTTGCTTGACTCCCCACCTGCCTATGCCCCCATGTACCCTGTACTTGCGCCAATTCCAAGTCCTACTCCCCAGCCATTTAATGCACCACCCATGGCTCCCCCTCCACTACCACCTGTCCTCCCTCCACCTGCCCCAATGAAAACTGCCGGCCCCGCCCAGCCTGATTCGGGTACACAGAGAAGGGCCCATTCGGTCCACCGTGCGCAGATTTATGACCCAGCACGACCAAGTTCCCCTTGAAGGCATACCCTCCGTTCCCACTCTACACACAACCTCCGAGAAATGGAGGTCTAGAGAGAGCAAGCTCAGCGGTGGGTCTATAATGGATCCATTTATGGATCATCTATCATAAGTGGAGTAAGACACTTGTAACTGCGTTACACACAGTTGTGTAGATAACCCTCATAAACGCTATGTTTGAATTGATGCGGTTTATCTTGATTCTCCGCCCCACATAGACGTTATGGCATTTATCATTGGGTCATCTATTGTGCTACATGCCAGCCTCAAGCCTGAGGTCAACTCTGGAGTAGCGTAGTAGTGTCCAGAGAAAGGTGACGCCACATGAGAGGGTTAATGTTAAAAGGCACACTTACATCCAAAAAACACTTTATTCTAGAACGGATATGGTCTGTTATTAAAAAGCTCCATTTGGGTATACAGTTGGATCAAGTTACTGGGTCCTTGTATATCACTTAAAATAAACTGTCAACATGTTTCTGCTCCCTTTGGCCCAGCCGGGTCTGTGGAGCATTCGTCAGGACAAAAACAATTTTAAAATTATACTCACACACTTTTTGTGTTGTATGTCAGGGGTTCTGATTGCACCCACTGTGGTTTTTTATTGAAGGTTCTGTTAAACCTAGAAAAGAAATCACAATTATATTCATGGCGTTTCTATTGATCTGTGGCTAATTCACCTACGTATATGTAACATTAATTGAATCGCACTCTTGGCTTAAATTTCTGTGCGGGCACACTTTGCCTGTCTAACTTCTTCAATAAGTGTTAGCATTTGTGGGGGACTAGTTGGCGAATTACAGTGAGGAAATTAATCTCGAGAGTCAGTTGGCATGTTGTTAACTAGGCAGGGTTATTTATTTTAGTTATTGTTTGTGCAAGTCGGTATCTGAATCCATTCGACCCCGTGTTTGTTCGTGCAGTAAGTGATGTCGAACTTTGTTAACAAATGGATTATATGTGTTCCAGTTTACTTCTAGTACATCACAAATTTAAAAAGATTATACGGCTCATCGTTACTGCTAATGCTCAGTGGTACTACACACAGGTACATAATTCATTACACTACGCGATAGGCACTAGCTGTTAAGTTAAATACGACATGACGGCGCAAACATTACCTCAGTTGTATTAAGTTGTGTGTCCTCAGGGGAACGGACACATGGGTCCCAGGCTGTGGACAAAAGAAGGGGCAGTTTGTAAACATTACCGTCATGAAGTTGTGAACCCACAGTGTTCAGTTGTTGAAAGCGGTCTCGTTGTCGCTGCGCGTCTCTCCTTACACACAATGGAAGGCGTATTCCGCGTCTGGTGCTGGCGCTGCCCCCGGACGCGGAAATGTCCTCAGGGAAGAGTATTTGTATTTTCGAATTCATGAAGATAGAGGACAGACACTCAAAAAGTTAGTTAGTGAGTAGACATAAAAAACGGACTCCCGTGGTGATGAGGAAACCCATGGGTTGTTTTTTTATATAGATGGTTAAGCGCATAATCTATGTATCATATTTCGTGTTTTATGCAAAATGGTGCCACTGAACATTGTCATTGAGACCCCCTTGGTGGGTTTTAAGTCTGTTTACCCATCTCTGTTCTTTTTCGTATAGGGTCTTTTCTGCATTGCCTGTCTTATCTGTCAACATTTCAATTACAGTCCATTTTAAATCTTCTGCTTTGTGACCCGTTTCTACAAAATGTGTACAGAGTTTGGTATTGCTCTTTTTTAATCTTATATTGCTCCTATGTTCCCCGATTCTGAGCTTAACTTTCCTGCACCTCATTCCAATGTATTGTTTTTTACAAGGACATGTGATCATGTATATAACATGTGTTGAGTTGCAGGTGGTATGTTGTCTCTGGGTCCAGATTAATGTCTCTGTTAGTTGTAACGTTTTGCTGGTCATGGTAAGATTGCATGCGAGACAACTCCCACAGGGTTAATGACCCGTTATTATGGTCATTGATGGGTTTCTTAAATTGCCAATTGAGAGCTGATTCCTTGGACGAGTATGAACAAGTATGTCTTTAAGATTGCGAGTTTGACGATTTGCAAATCTGGGCTTTTGCCATTCAAGATTCCCCGAAGTTAGTATTCGCCAATTTTTGTTCACAAGTTTCTGAACTTTGTAGGTGGCCGAGCAGTATGTGGTGACACACGTGACCAGATCTTGGACAGGTTCTTTTTCAAAGGTTTCCAGCAAAGCAGTTCTTGGTCGATTGTTCGCCCTTTTTCTGCATTTTGCAATGGTGGTCTTTTTGTAATCACGACACTGTAGTTTTTTTGTTAGAGCTTGTGCCTGTTTCCTGTAATCGCTTTGTTGACTACAATTTCTTTTAAGTCTCAAAGACTGACTGTAGGGCAGGTTGTCTCTCAGAGGTTTTGGATGAAAGCTTTTGTATGATAATAAGCTGTTCTTCGCTGTCGGTTTGGTAAAAGCTTTTGTTTCGATTTGTCCATTTTTTCCAAAGATTGTTAGATCTAGGAAGTCTATACTGGTGTCATCTGCTGAAAACGTGAATTTTAGGCATTCATCTCTCGTGTTTAACCAGTTCATAAATGAATTCAGATGTTTGTCCTTCTTCCAGAACATCAGAATATCATCTATATAACGCTTCCAGTAAAGCACACTGGTAGCGAAGGGATTGGTGTCAGAAAATACATTGTTGCTTTCAAATTGGCTGACATACAGACCTGCCACCGAAGGGGCGAATGCACTTTCCATGGAAGTTCCATGTTTTTGTAGAAAGAAATTGCCGTCAAATTCGAAATAATTTTCAGTCAATGCCAGCCGGCAACATTCAAGGACAAAATGACGCGGTGTTCGGTAGTTCCATTCCTCAGAGAACAAAGTGTCTTCCAGCATTTGTAGTGTCTCTTGCTGTGGTAGGCTCGTAAATAATGACTCTACATCGAGTCCTACTAACAGCATTGTAGTACTGTTGAAAGGCATCTCATGTATTTGATTGAGTAGATCTCGAGTATCTTTGAGATAGGTCGGTGTTCTTTGGACTAGGGGTTTCAGAAATTGTTCTGCAAATTGTGATAGAGGCTCTAACACTGAGCCTATGCCCGATACTATAGGGCGTCCTGGAGGAGGGGATCTATTCTTATGTGTTTTTGGTAAAGAATAGAAAAAGGGGATCTTGGGTTCCTTCGTGATTAAGTAATCAGCCTCCTTCTTAGATATCCAGGCGTTTGTCTCTGCTTCGTAGACCATCATGGCAATAGAATTCTTCAATCTTGGTGTTGGATCAGAGATTATTTTGGAGTAGAATCTCTCGTCGGCCAGTAACGATAGGCACTGTTGTTTGTAGCCTTCTTTTCCAAGGATAACAATACCTCCACCCTTGTCTGCGGGTTTTATGTCAATTTTGTCATTGTTTTGTAGATCTTCCAGGGCTTGTCGTTCTTTTTTTGACAGATTTTGGTAAGTGTGGTTATTTTCAGTACTAATTCTGTCGATCCCTTTCAAAATGGCCTGCTCAAAAGTTTGGATTTCAATAGGTATTGAAATGTTGGGAGGGTTGAAAGTTGACTTTCTCCTCAGATTGGTATCGCCAGCCTCTATTCTCTGGTCAGTATTGCAGAAGTATGCTTTTAATTTCAAAGTACGGCAAAATTCAGCCAGCTCGCATTTGAGTTTGAAAGTATCTAAAGAAGGGGTAGGCACAAATCCGAGTCCCTTATTGAGGACATTAGTTTGGTCTTCGGAGAGGATCAGATCAGTTAGATTGACAATCAATGACTGTTCTTGCCGGTCCCCCGGTTTTTCGGTTGTCATGCTGCGTGTTTGTATGTTCCTGTGCTGATCTTGCCAAGTGAGGGTTTTGTGACGTCCTCTTTGTTGTTGGCCTCTTCCTAAAAAAGACTGTTGGTTAGAGTTCTCTGTTCCTTGCATTTGAAGGCCCATCATGTGAGGCATGTGTGACATACCATTGTTGTAGGGATTCATCCATGCTCCATATGGTTGCATGAAAGGTTGGAAATAAGGGATTTGGTTGCCAGTGAATCCCCTACCAGTGAAGTTCTGTCTTGGTCGTCTGTTGCCTCTTTTATTACAAAACAGGCGAAAGTTATTTCTCCCTCTTCTGGGGTTTGAGTCTTCAGAGCCATCTTCTGAGCCATCAGTAGAGTTCCATCCTCCTGAATCTTTATCGGAGTCTTGGTCAGGTGGTGTATATTCTTCCTTGATGTAGGGATGCATCTTCTCTTGGCTAAATCTCTTTAGGTCTTTAGCAAGTTTTTGTAACTTGCTTTGCATTAGGTATTCTTGTGTCTCATTCATCTCCTTATTGATTTCATCAAGTCTCTTTTTGAATACTGATGGAGATATACCTTTCCTTAATTCATTTTCACAAGTTTGTATTTGTGCCAGTAGTGCTTCTGACAGTCTTTTCGCTGTTTTTACTATAAGGACCAGATAGTCAAGGGTACACTTCCACGATATTGAAGACCAATCGCGTCTAAATGCCAGGTCGTGTAGAAAGATTCTCAGTGCATTATTGACCCACAAGCCCCTTGGTGCCGATTTTGATCTTAAATACTCGGTCATTATGATGTCATGGACGGCTGTTCTTATTTGGTCTCGTTTTTTCTCCGATAGGCTATCCCAATTGCCCGTCTGTGCTAATGCCTGGGTCAATTCTGTGTTCTGTAATAACGGTTGTGCCGCTAGTATCTCGCTGATGTCATTCTCCATGTAACTCAAGCCAAGGTTATCCTCCATGGTGCTCTTCTTATGAATTCTTTTGATGCTACTAGAGTTGTGGCCTTTTTGTACTCCCGTAGCTGTGCGCTGCTTAATACTTTTTTAATCAGAAGGTAGGGAGGAGGAATAGGTGTCTAGTCTGTTCCCCAGGGTAGAATTATCTATCATAAGTGGACTAAGACACTTGTAACTACGTTACACACAGTTGTGTAGATAACCCTCATAAACGCTATGTTTGAATTGATGCGGTTTATCTTGATTCTCCGCCCCACATAGACGTTATGGCATTTATCATTGGGTCATCTATTGTGCTGCATGACAGCCTCAAGCCTGAGGTCAACTCTGGAGTAGCGTAGTAGTGTCCAGAGAAAGGTGACGCCACATGAGAGGGTTAATGTTAAAAGACACACCTACATCCAAAAACCACTTTATTCTAGAACGGATGTGGTCTGTTATTAAAAAGCTACTTTGGGTATACAGTTGGATCAAGTTACTGGGTCCTTGTATATCACTTAAAACAAACTGTCAACATGTTTCTGCTCCCTTTGGCCCAGCCGGGTCTGTGGAGCATTCTTCAGGACAAAAAACATTTAAAAATTATACTCACACACTTTTTGTGTTGTATGTCAGGGGTTATGATTGCACCCACTGTGGTTTTTTATTGAAGGTTTTTAATAACAGACCACATCCATTCTAGAATAAAGTGGTTTTTGGATGTAGGTGTGTCTTTTAACATTAACCCTCCCATGTGGCATCACCTTTCTCTGGGATACTGGAGTTGACCTCAGGCTTGAGGCTGGCATGCAGCACAATAGATGACCCAATGATAAATGCCATAACGTCTATGTGGGGCGGAGAATCAAGATAAACCGCATCAATTCAAACATAGCATTTATGAGGGTTATCTACACAACTGTGTGTAACGTACAAGTGTCTTAGTCCACTTATGATAGATAATTCTACCCTGGGGAACAGACTAGACATCTATCCCTCCTCCCTACCTTCTGATTAAAAAACCATTTACGGATCAGACAACATCTGGGAGACAATGTCCCAGTGGTCGGAAATATATCGGACAAATACCCTTGTGTATATGTGTGTTTTGCTCGAAGGAATGTATGTTGAGTACCTACCACCTGGCCCTGCAGGTCTGCTGACATTGGAACAACAAGTAAGGACAGTGGATGTACAGGGGAATGATATGTATGTAGCGCTAACAACATTTTGTGCATTCAGGAATGCATTCACTAGTGGAAAGCCCCCAGGTGCCTCTCACGCGCTTCCCATGCGAGAGATTGCACCGGTCTTTGTACCTGGTAGAAATGCTGTGGAAGTCAATGCAGATAACAGTGTCCAAACTCAGGACGCAGTTCAACTCCATTTCTTCTGCATGTGGGTCCACAGTCCTTGGAAAAGGACTGAGGTGCTACAATTAAAAGGTCAGTTGCCAGATCCGAAAAAAAATCTAGACTGGTTACTATTCAGAACTTGAACAGATGGTTGCCTCCTGTATAATGATTCTGGGGGATGTAGATGTCCTTTTCGGTGCTGTAGTCCCTCGTGACTTATGGTTAAAGATATGGAAAACAGACCACGAGGACAACCTAGGGGCCACCTGGCAAGTTATCGAAGAGACAGACCAGGGACGTGAGGTGGGGTAAAACCAGAACAACTCATTATCGATCTGCCCACCAATATTATTAAGCTTCTGAAGAAAATTATGCCTTTACAACTAATAAATTGGGATACATTTTCCGCCTGCAAACAAAAGAAAGACGGATCAGTCTCAGATTTCTTCACTAGGTTCGAGCTAGCCTTCAATGATCACAGCGGACAGGACTTGGCCACTGATGGGGCACAAAGATTATTTGTTGATGAATTTGTCAGTGATATATTACCGGAAATATCAGACAGGCTAAAGAAAGTCGAGAGCGCTTGGCCCGTACAGTCCCCAACTGGTATTTTGGCCATGGCACAGTATCACGAGAATAGGGAGAAAGAGAAGGAGAGCAGGAAGGCTAAAGACCTTAAAACATGAGCTCTCATGCAGCAAGCTTACCTTCCGTGCCGCCCTGATGCGCGGCGTAACAACACACCTTTACCAGCCCCAGGAGGAGGAGGAGACGGCGTGCCACTCCGCTAGCGCCGACCCCCACCCTCCTCCTCGCGTGACCCACTCCGGCCCAACCGGTGTGCATACTGTAAGGAAGAGGGCCACTGGGCAAAGGACTACCCGTTGCTGGCTCGGAATGAGGCTGCTGGTGTGACCACCCGACACACGCAGCCACTAGGCCGAAGGGACCAGGCAGGAGAGCGAGAAGGGGGACGTCCTACCCCTAACAGGTTTGACCATGGGTATGTCACTTCTGACGTGTATTTTACCGAAGATTATTTTCCAGAAGAGGGCCAGGGGTTTCTTGATGAATAGGACAGCCGGGAAAGGGACGAAGGGCAAGTAGTTTTACCAGTTGATCAGGAAGTTCCTTATGTTCAGGTGGGCATACAGAGGTCACATAGAAAATTCCTCATTGACACCGGTGCCACCCGGACTTCGGTTATACATTCTACTGTCCCAGGGTCACACTTTTCTGGCTCCACTGATGTCTCCATGAGATTCTTTGGAATACCTATCATAAGCCCCATTTCCAAACCACTGCCCCTTACCATTGACCCATATACAGTGCATACTCCAGTAACTTTGACACAGGGATGTGCCAAAAACCTGTTAGGAATGGACCTGCTGAAGAGATTACACGCTACAATACATTGCTCCCCTGCGGGTGTGTCTGTTTCGCTCCACCCTCTTGCAACTGTTTCCATTTACCTCTCCACCGACACACTCCTGCCCCCTGAATTAGCCGCCCTCCCGTCTAAGTTATGGGCGGCCTCGGACACAGACGTGGGTGCCTGGACATACCAGCATATGAGGTACAGATTAAGGCCAATGCTGTTCTTCCCCAAGTCCGTCAATATCGAATTGATCCAGAAGGGGAGTAGGCACTAATAGTTATTCTACAGGACATGGTTGAGAAGGGAGTGGTGAAGGAGCCAAGGGGTAATTCGTGTAATAGCCCTATAATACCAGTGCTTAAGAAGACTGTTTCTGACAAAAAGGTTTACAGGTTTATAATTGATTTACAAGAAGGTAATAAGATAGTTGTTCCACAGCATCCTGTTGTCCCCAACGTCACTACCCTTCTCACCATGCTACCTTCCTCCGTTACTCACTTCTCAGTTATAGATCTGAAGAACGCTTTCTTTAGTATTCCAATACACCCCTCTAGCAGACCACTTTTTGGCTTCACTTTGGCGGGCAAGAGCTTTCGGTTCTGCCGCGCCCCTGAAGGATTTGCGGAGAGTCTGAGCATATACAGCCAAGCTCTTAAAAGTTAGTTAGATTCCTTGTAGTTACCACCTGGCTCTACCCTGCTCCAATATATTGATGACCTACTGATTGCATCTGATTCTGAATACCAGTGTCGTGCGGCCACTGTGGCCCTCCTACAACACCTGAGTCTACACCACCACAAAGTGTCCCTGTCTAAACTACAGCATTGTTGCCAGGAGGTGACCTATATCGGTCATCTCCTGTCAAAGGAGGGTAGACGCCTTATTCTAGATCGCATAGAGTTAATTTTACACATGCCCCACCCACAGACACAGAGAGAGGTGCATGCCTTTATTAGCATCACTTCTTACTGCCGACAGTGGATACCCAACTACTCCTCACTGTCCAAAACCATTGCTCACCCTGACCACCAAAGATGTCCCTTCATGTGACATACCTTAGAATGCAGCATGTCAGGAGGCCTTTATAGCACTAAAAGAACACCTATGCTCTGCGCCTGTTCTGGGAAACCCTAGTTACAAATAGCCATTTTTTCTGTATGTTCATGAGCAAGATGGCTGCGCTTCAGCATTCCTGACTCAGCCCTTTGGTCAAGCGCAATGCCCTTGTGCTTATTTCCCAGCTCTTCAAACCCTATAGCTAGGGCACTGCCCAGCTGCCTAAGCGCAACTGTGACATCCATACGCCAGAGCGCAGGCATTGTCATGAATTTCCCACTTATAGTAATGGTTCCTCATACAGTTGATACACTGTTAAACAGGACAAAAACATAGTACCTCACCAGCGCACGCCTCACTGGACATGAGCTCACCTTATTAGCCAGCCACATCACTATCAGAAGATGCACGACGCTAAACCCTGCCACCCTGAAGTGAAGTAGTGTGGCTCACTGGTTAGAGGCGGCAGACCCGAGAGCAGAGGACGGCCCGGGACCAGGGTTCGATTCCCGGCGCGGCAGGTTTCTGGACCAGGGTCAGCGGACTCGATAATTCTCTCGCCTCGGTGCCCACTCTGATCAGCGATCACACTCGGCAACTCTGGGCATTAGCTTGCCTCATCTTCACTAACGGCCCCACCAGACCGCCGGGGATGCGTGGTCGCACCCTGGAGATACCCATTAAGGGACCATCTCTCAGGGAAGCCAGGAAGGGTTTTGCAGCGGTCGAAGCGCCTTGGGACCCTACGGGTAAGTAGTGCGCTATATAAATGCCAGTACATTTACACATTTACACCCTGTTGCCCATGTCTACAGACACCACGGAAAACGACCCCCATGACTGTATCCTTAGGACAGAGGAAGAAACTAAAGGTCGGGTTGACTTAACGGACACTCCATTCCCTGATCCAGAAGGCACACTGTATGTAGATGGGCCATGCTTTAAACTCCCTGATGGAACATCCACAGCCCCCTACACCATTACAACCCTTCAGACAGTGGTGGAGATCACTCAGATACCCTACAACTCCACTCAGGCTGCAGAACTCATAGCCCTCTTGAGAGCATGTGAACTTAGTAAAGGACTAATAGTTAACATCGACACAGATAGTCAGTACGCCTTTGGAGTGGCTCACAAGTTTGGAAAATTGTGGGAAACTCGAGGCTTTCCGACCTCTCATGGGACACGCATACAACACGAGACGCCTCATACAGCAACTGCTTCAGGCCCTGACACTTCCCCAAGCCGTGGCCATTGTCAAATGAAGTGCACACAAGAGGGTGACAGATGACATAGGAAAAGGGAATGCACAAGCAGACCAGGTAGCTAAGGAGACGGCTTAAAGCAAGTCAGACAGAACGTTCGTGGCAGGTCCAGCGAGATGGGTACCAGAAGGGGGGATGGTCGAAAATAGTGTACAGGAAATACAAGCAGAGGCAACAAGTGAATAGCGTGAAAGGCATATGCAAACTTTTGGAGCCCACGTGGAAAAATGATAGCATTCCCAAAACTGTTGAACATCTGGTCAAAAATCGTATGGTGTGTTTATTACACAATCCTGGGAAGGGAACACCAACTCCGACAGGAGGGTTTGCACCACCTACTTACCCCTTCGAGGCCCTCCAAATGGACTTTATCCAAATGGAGAGGTGTAATAATTTGAAAATGTCCTTGTGGTGATCTGCTCGTTTAGTAAATGGATGGAGGCCTATCCAGCCAGAGACTGCATAGCAACAACTACTGCAAAGGTACTCCTCAAGGAGTTGTTCCCAAGATTCGGTTTGCCCCGTTTGATATGGTCAGATAACGGAAGTCACTTTACAGGGGAAGTGATACAGATGGTCTGCTCAGGATTGGGAATAAAGCAGAAATTCCATGCTGCTAACCACCCCCAGTCGGCTGGGTTGGTGGAAAAATATGATGGAAAAATCAAGCTTAAGATGTCCAAAATCTGTGCTAACTCAGGCCTGAGTTGGCCTGATGCCCTTCCCCTTGTACTGTTGTCTACCCGAACTACTGCCCATTCCTGCATTGGTCTTTCTCCCTATGAGATTGTCTTTGGCCGCCCTGCTAACGTCTGGGGAGTGCCCCGCCCCAAGAAGTTTTGTGACATTGAATATCCATTATTCACTGATTACCTGTATCAATTAACTAATGATCTTCATTCTATCCGTCTTCATGTCCACCAAGCCCACTCCCCGATGATGACAGTCCGGGACATGTCATACAGCCTGGAGACTGGGTGGTGATAAGGAATATCCAACATACCAAGAGTCTGGAGCCCCGTTGGAAAGGCCCCCTGCTAGTGTTGCTGTTGACACTGAAGGCTGTCAGAGTTGAAGGCCGGAAAAATTGGATACATGCTACACATTGCAAGAAGGTGCCGCTACCCGTCCCCTATGATCAATGGGTAAAAGAAGGCAAGCCAGACTCCAAAACAGAGACTGTCCCACGGTTTGTACCTTTTAGTGATACCTGCCTAGAAGATACCGGCACAGTGGCAGCGAGTGATGCTACCTTGCAAGAACGGCCGCCATCACCTCTACAGGACACCGCTACACTGCTGTTCCCAGACCAGACATGGCCTGCCAAGAGCAGGTACAACTTGCGCCCAGGAAAAATAAAAAAAACTAAAGGCGTCCTCTTTCCTGCTTCACTTTCCATAGACTGCAGGGCTGTGATATCTCTGGCACTGATCGATGCCCAGGTGACGGACCAGCAGTGCCCCTAGGGTGGCTGGAATCATCCCTCAGCAAAGCAACCACCAATCGCAGGCAGTCCCTAGGGTTAGTGAAGTGGGATACGATGACCACAGCTATGAACAAAACAACTGAAAGCATGCAAAAGTACAGGAAGGTATGTCTATTGGTATCAACACTGTTGCTGCTAGCTGCCGCCTGCATAGGGTGGATCCTACACCTTACACTTCCAGCTGGCTGCCCCAGCAGCACCTGCACCAACAATGCCCCCTCACAACCATGTCACACTACCTGTACATGAAGAAGATAGATGCAAACTTTATTTTAAAAACTCCTATATCCAAATGCTTCACCAACATCAGCTAGTGGTAAATACTACTAACTGCTGGGTATGCGGCATGCTGCCTCATGCTGCAGTGACAGGGGTGCCTCTGATACCGTCACCCTTTTCCTATAACGGCCCAGCTTATGCCTGGTACACTGTGTTCTTTGACGCTTTCTATATGGCCTTGAATGGCTCAAAGAATGGCGAGAGCAGAAGGACACTGGAGGTGAATAGTACAAAACAGGCTCATCTACACATCCTGCGTACAGAATGGCCACAAATGAATAATATTTTGCCCGAAAAGAATGAATACGAAAACAACCACAAGTCCTTCTACTCATCCAGCCTTAACGGTGGGACAGGGAAAACGCTGTTCCCACCACTCAGAACAATACCAGTCTACCGCCACCACGGGCTGTTCTGCGTTAAGAACCCTGGGAAGATTTAGCTAGGAGTAAGTACCTGTACAGTCACACTTCAACTGAACGCCTCAACAGCTGCGGGGGTCTCATCACTCAATACCTATTTTGTGCGTGGCGAAAAAGCATATACCTGGTTGCCAACGCCCTGGTCAGGCACCTGTTACTTAGCCTGGTTGCTCCCACCAACATATACAACTACCCCTGATTATCATGTGACTGACCACCACTGCCCTGGTCAGGCCAAGAGTGGGGTCATAGATGCCGATGATACAGCTGGACATGAGGCGGGTGATATCTTCAAAGGCTTTCTGCCGTTCTGGGGCCCTATGGTCAACAGCCATAACTTACGTCATCTCACCCAGGTGGTGGAAGCCACCATTAACGAAACAGCAGGGGCATTGGGCAACATCACCATGGAACTTCAGGCGGATCGCCTTATGACGTTGCAGATCAGAATGGTACTTGACGTCATCCTAGCTGAACGGGGTGGTGTATGTTAATTGATCGGCTCCAGCTGCTGTGTGTATATACCTGATAATGCACCCACCGCCTACAAAGCTATCCAAAAGCTTCACAAACTCTCTTCTGACATTCATCAGTACACCGGCACATGGTCCCTCACATCCTGGCTTTTCAGTCTCCTGTCGCAATGGTGCTGGAAGATACTGATATTCCTGGCGCTGAGAGTTGCTATTTTCTTCTTTTGCTGCTTATGTATCCAATGTATGCTGGCACACCTTGGACTCTGTGCCACTTCCTGTGTTCCCAGGTCTATGGATACTGTCGCAAATATCGAACATATGATGCTGCAGCAAGAGATTGATGAACTTATAGCTATCGAACTTTACTAACTGTCCTGCTCATTCCTGATAATAACTTGCCATTCAATGGCAAAAGGGGGGTCTGTCGGAAAATGCATTATGCTGGTGTTGCCATTTCATGTACAACTTATCATTCATTGTTTTTTCATCCCGCCTACGCATTCCTCACAGCGTTCCACTCAGCCTCAGGCGGGGTGTCTTCTTCAACAGCTCAGCCGCGCCTCAGACATTCCGCCCCTACTTGTCTAATGTTTGCACAACACTCATTACCCATGGGCAATGCCCGATACTAAATGATCCCTGTGCTTCCTATGCCCTTTTATGGTCATAACTGGGACTGTATATAAGCCTGTATAATGCGGACTGAAGCAGCAGCCTCTGTAGAATTATCCATGTGTAGTTCTGGGACTGTGTCCATCTTACCCGGGTTACTATAATAAACTTGCTGGTCTGCTTCCAGATGCTGTGTGGCGTTTCTTATTCTACTCTAAGATGCCAAGGCAAACCCGTATGTCTAAGGCGTGCCCTGCGCCGCTGGCCCCTCAGGTAATTAAGGTATGGGGCTGGTCCTTCAGGCTTTCCCTCCTGGATAATCTCACCTATAAAGCCAAGCACACTCCTTCCCTCTCTCAGCATGCAGGCATGCTCCCAGGCTCTTCAAGCCGCGTTCAGCTCTTCCAATACAAAGTGTTGACTTCAGGTTATTTCCTCTCACCTCTAGAGGACAAGCTGTTAAATAGACACAAGCTCTAGTTACACAGCAGCTCTTTGAGTACTCTGCAGAACACTCCCTTCTTTGTCAAAGATGTCCTTGAGACGGGACCAAATATGGAGGGTTTAATCCTACTTTATACATAATTACTAGACATGGGATGTGGGCCCATTGTCTGAGGCTCCAGGACCAGTTTGAATTGGTACTCTTTCACATATAATTTCCATGTTGTTCTTCCGCCACAGCCTGTATGCAAAGTGATGGCTTGTCTAGCAGGCATCATTGGAGGTGGCTCCAAGCTGGCTCAAAAACATGGTCACAATGAACTGTGAGTTCTTTGCATCTGGCTTTCATCAGCATTCGTCAAGCAGTAATCAGACACAGACAAAAGGTTGGGCCGTGCCCAGAAATGTCCTCATCTTTAACAACTGAAAGTGCGATCTACCTATCAATCCTACCATCTACTAAATGGTAGTGCTCAAGAACAGCTAATGAGCAGCCTCTTGGTAAGGAAGTCTTCATGGACTTTGTAAAAGAAGCCCTGTCTCCATCATACCCACTTCAGTTTCTGGGCCTCCCCCCTGCAGCTACAGAAAAGCAAGCAATACACTTTCACTATCTTAGGAAGCTATCCTCACTCACCTAAGTGAATCCTGCTGACCTCAGTACACAGACAGTATCCAACAACCATACATATTACATGCCTACTGTACATCCACATGCACTTGGGATGTACAAGGGATAGCAACACTTACATTATCAGCAACACATAACAGCAGAAACAGGCCAGGTCATAATACAGATCACAAAACATAGTGCACGTATTCTGCTGATTTACATGATATACATAGGCCAGGGACCGTAGTCTACTGTCTTCTATGCGAGTGTATTTGGTGTCCTCATCCATTTCACAGGACCTGGACCTCACATGATCTGGGGCAGACCTAGGTCTCTGCACTTCCACTAGCTAAGCATGAAGTAAGGTCCAATAAATATATAGGTCAGGATACCAGTTTCACTTGCAGTTGAGCACTCAGGGCAGCGGAGCAAGCCTGTATACCATGCAGGGTACATTTCTGTCCGAACATGGGTACTGCAGTGTGTTACACCCTCTCTCAGCCTGGAGCATATATATAGGTCATATATGTTAAGCCAAACCTCCACAGGTAAAAAATAAAAATTAGACAGGATGAAAGAGGATGTGGCCTTACGGCTAGAGTGGTCCACATTCTGTGATTCTGGGAAAACCACTTAATTTCCGCGTGGCTAAAAAAAAGATAAATGTGTCCTCATGCAAAGCAACTGGTACTCAGGTAAAACACTCTGTCTGATAACCGACGTCTCAGGTCTAGTTCGCACTATATAAAACTCTAAAAAAAATCTAAAAAGATATAGACTTAAGATCATGTTCTTTGGAGGATGCTTTAGGCCCCGACTTGGGGGTATTTTGCCAAAGGCGGCTCCTTCTCAATGGGGGAGACTGGAGCATAACCACACTCTCTCACAAGACAGCTGTTAAGAATCTTGCTCTGAATGCAGGATACTGTTTGGCAGAACGTGTTCCAGGTTTTTGGATCTAGGAGGCCATGAAGAAGCATGGGAGGGCCATGAAGACGCAGGAGGAATGGGAAAACTATTAGTAATATACCTGGGCACAGTATCTGCTAGGCATTGCCAGGCCCTAAGATTACTATAGGCACATATATTTTGGCTTCATGGTATGTCGGAAGTGCATAGCCTGTAAATTTGTGCACACTATGATACAGTACCTAACAATGAGTTTTTGGTTCATAGTTGTGGTGTCTTTTCAGCACTGCTTTCAGACCTTACATTTCAAAGAAACTATTTGGATTTTTTTTGACCAAATGGTGCATTTTACACTTCAGTTCTTTAAAAAAAGGAGAAATAAACATCAAGTTATTAACAATGTATGCTAAATACAACTGCCTTGTGTCACCCACCTTTAAGCTACCAAAGTGGGGCTTCATGTTGCCCTTGTTTTAAGGCAGTGTAGAAGTGCAAGCGCCTTAATTATTTCTGGTAGCAGCATTTTCCTGTTGTCGTTTTTATATTGTGAGTCAGCGGTGTGGTAGCTAGCATTGTCACAGGCACTGTTATGTGAGAATCTGTTTGGAATTTAATTTATTTTTAAAATAGACAGAGTAGAGGACTGTGCTTGAAAAAGAGCATGTTTAATGAAAGAAATGATTTCTCTTGAATTGAAAGAAACGGCTGGTGTTGTGGATTGAAATTTGTGCGTCACTGCAGAGGGATAGAGAGACATCTTTTTCATAGGAATGTTATTGGAAGGGATTTTATTAATGTATTATAACACCATACCTGTGTCTTGTACAGGATCAGCAGGCTTGCAGCACGTGTTAGTATTTGCGCTTTTAGTATGTCCCTGTGAGAGGCACCTGTTTAAGCAATGCTGGCTCACTGGCCAGTGTGTGGGGGTGTGCAAAGCATAATATAAAGGTTGATAGTACAACTTGTCTCAAGGGAAACTGAGATCTCTTTTATTGAATCACTACACTTGGTGCATTTCTTCCTTCTTCCTCCTTTCGTTCCTTATTTTTTATTCCTGCCCCTTTCGTCCCTTCTTTAATTTCTTTCTTTCTTATCCTCAACACTTCCTTCTGCTTTTCTTTCTCCTTCCTTTCTTCTTTCTAGTCATCCATCACACATTGTTTGCTACCTTTTTCCCCTCTATCCCTTCATTTCTTCCTTTCACATTCTTTCTTCCTCCTTTCAACCATTACTCATTTATTTCCTCACTCCAGCCCAGTACTTCCCTTCATGCCTGCATTTGTTGCTGCCTTCTTTAATGTATTTCTTCCTTCATCCCTTCCTTTCTTTGAAACAGCACCGCACAGTACAAGCACATTCTCTTTAAGTTGCAAAGCTGCCTTAAGTCCTCAAATGACCTTTCCTAAAGCTGCATTTTGATCTTTACACACATTCTGTAATTCAAGTTCACTTTTAAGTTGTTATAGGCTTCCCTTATTTTATATTATTGTATATTGATTAGTATAGCACACTAATCACCCAAGAGGGTATCCGGGTGCTAGGGCAGCTGTGTAGGTGGGAGGTACTCAAGGTGCTTATGTGAAGAGCCAGGTCTTCAGCTTCTTGCAGAACTCAAGAAGTGAGGAGGTGGTTCTGATGTGTTGAGACTTGTGGGTGTGGGTAGACCCAGTAATGGAAGTGGGGGGAGCCACTGAAAGAAGTAGGTGGAGCCGGGGAAGTGGGAGTGGCTTCCTAGAAAAATGTGAACACCTGCACTTAATATTTTACAAATTAAGCGCTGAGAATAGGGAAATCTAAGGGGCCTATTACGATTTTGGTCGTAAGGTCTCTGACCACAGGTCAGAGGCCTAACAATCAACATCATTGGTTTAAATTCCATCTGGCTGATTTTGATTCAGCCATTCAAAATTGAAACCGGACAGTCATTCTGGCTGGATTCCAACGGGCTCAAGGAGCACGTCGGCCAGTCGGAACCAGCCCGTAATCTAAATGGACGTCGGTTACACGATTACAATGCATGGTTTCCGGCAGGGTTTCCATGCCAGCCTTTACATCAGGGAAACCCTGTCAAAAAGCATGTTTTGGGGCCCTTAGCAGTGCCCCCTTTCTTTTGTAGCCTCCGGTTGGTGGTGGAGGGGTGCCCCCCGTTAATCCCTCTAGCCCGTAAAAGGCAACTTGAGGTGGTAATTACCCATTCAAAGAGTTTTAACTAGCAGTTGCACAGTACTGGTGGGGTGCTACAGCATCAGACCAATCGATCAATCAATCAATCAATCAATCAGTGGTTTGTATAGTGCAGCTACTCAGCCGTAAGAGTTTTAATGTGCTGAGGAGGGCTGCTGATCCGTCTGTGCATGGATGTTCAGTCGAAGAGCCAGGTCTGAGATCCTTCTTGAATTGGGTCAGCGACGGGGACTGCCTGAGGTGGAGGTGCAGGGTGTACCAGGTCTTGGCGGTGAGGTAGGAGAAGGATCTTCTTGCGGTTTTGGTCTTGTAGATCCATGGGATGGTGGCCAGGGCAAGTTGGGTGGAGCGAAGTTGTCTGGCAGGTATGTGGAATGAGAGGCGGTGGTTCAGATATGCTGGTCCTACGCCATGGACAGCTTTGTAGGCATGTGTGAGGAGCTTAAACGTGATACTCTTGTTGACTGGGAGCCAGTGGAGTTGTCATAGGTGCTCAGTGATCTGGCTGCTGAGGAGGATGTTGTGGACTGGTCTGTCGGCAGTGTTTTGAAAGTTCCGTAGTTTCCTGAGCAATTTCTGAGTGATACCGGCATAGAGTGCATTGCCGTAGTCGAGTCTGCTGGTGATGAGTGCATGGGTGACCATCTTTCTGGATTTTGTGGAGATCCATCTGATTGTCTTTCGAAGCAGGTGGAGGGTGTGGAAGAATTATAATTAACCAGAATTGATCTGGCGGTTCATTATGAGGGATGAGTCCAGTATGATGCTGAGGATACATGCATGTTCCATAAGGAGTGGGTGGGTTTCCAGTGCGGCGGGCCCCAGGAGTTGTCTCAGGCTTAGGGGGTCGGTACCAGGATGAGTACTTCAGTCTTGTCCAAGTTGAGCTTAAGGCAGCTATCTGTCATCAAGGTGGCAACAGCCTTCATCCCGCTGTGAAATTTGGTTTTGGTGGCCGTGGGCTCGTTGGTGAGCATGCCAGTGAAATCTACTAATGCATGACTTGAATAGCCCAAAAATCTGACCCAAAAATTCTGAATCACAAAAGATTCTAGACTTTTTAGAAGTGATAAAAACTCCAGCTTGATTTTTCTTGGGGTATGCATGTGGGATCTGGAATGGCATTCCCAAGAATATCAGACAAGCTTCTTCACCTCCTCTTTTTTTAAAAAACACATTTTGCAAGGGTGTCTGCATGAGTCTACCATAGGTTGTGTACTAGAAGATTACCCTTCCAGTACATACTACTATTCCTAGATGAACTGTACAGCTTTTCCTACTTTGTATGCATGCTGTACAGTGGAGTACAAATGCAAAGATTAAAAGAAAGGAGAAATAAAAGTTATTCTCCTTTTAACACCTTCTTAAAAGTGGTATTACATCTTTTACATAAAAACTGTCTACTATTGTTAGTAGATAGTTGTAGCAAACTAGGCTGCTTGCAAATGACCCCCCCTCTTTTCCCCCCTGCTGGGCTACTAGAAGCTGTAGTAATTGAGCTGAAACTTTGCCGGGTTCTGCTAATCATGTCCAGCATCAGGGCTCTTTCTCTTAAACTGTAAATGTGAAATTGGTCAACGCAATTGGCAAGTACGTTTTGCAACCCTGTAAGGCCTTAGTCTATGGCCCCAGTGGTACCCAGGGCAGGAATGTGGAAGGGATTCGAGGGCTGCAGCAATTATTGTGCCACCCAGAGTGCCCCAAGTATAACCAACGCCTGTGGACCTACACAAGCAGCTTGCCTGCTCGAATTTGACCCTGCACACACTATGTGTGACAGGGTCACCTCACTGAAACTGATATATGTCAGTCACACCTAAGGAAGGCCTCCTATAGGCCAGGAGTCAGGGTGCATTATAATACATGTGTGGGAATGTATGTGCAAGCATATTTTGCCCTGTGGTAGCATTCTAAACATAATTATACTTCAAGTGACCAGCGGTCCATCGGATACGATGGGGTGACATATGGGCTTCACCTATATTTCCAGCTTCATGATGACCAGACAATTTCTTTCATGTTTGGTGCCAAACACCATGCTTTTTAACCCCCAACACGATGATGGTGTCGAGGTTTAACCAGTATATACCTAGGTGTCCACCAAGTTAACCAAGTGTTCTTATGCCTTGGAGGGCTTTTTCAAAGGATTGCCACCGAGACAGAGGTCTGACCTCATGCTGAGCAGGGTGTGCCACTCTCAGAGGCCAGAGACAAAGATCCATGTGAGCATGAGGTGTAGTGCTACAAATCCTTTTGAGAACCACAGATAGCCAAGAGCACCTGTGCACCCGAGCCCCCCAAGCCAGGTTTATCGGATCTGCCAGGGGACTCCTGGTCCAGGGCCAGCTCCATGCTTAAGTTGCAAAGTGTTTTTCTGAACTCTCTTTGCAAATATCTTTGCTAAGGTAACCATTTCAACACTGCAAGCCTGATGGACTGCCAACTCCCCTGAGCCAGATAATATTGTGTCAGCTGTCGTGATCTGGTTTAGGGACTTGCAAGACCTTAACACCAAGTCGGATCCATTGAACTCACTCTCTAAGTAACCAACTGCATATATGTACTTTTTTCCATTGACAGCAACATTAATGTTTTCACATTGGAAAGTACTGATTTATTTAATGTTTTACAATTGATAACTCCTGATATACTTTATGTATTGATTTTGTTTTGATATCTAAAAATATGTAAAAAACTGAGCTGTTTTTATAAATAGATGTCAGGTTTCTCCCGAGCAACATCAATTACTTATCTCCTATGTTGGTGATGTGAAATGCTCGACACCTGTTCCTCTAAATAGCCTTTCTGCTCTTTGCCAGTCTACCAGGAATAAGAGAAGGTGTACTGAGAAAGTACCCAGGGTATATCTTTGTGTATTGTGCAAGTATTACATGGTAAGGCACCCCTGCCATACCAAATAATCATTTTACCTTGCAATAATAGTTTTTGGACCAACCCTTACTGCAAGGTCATCCAAACTTTTTGCATTTACCCTCCTGTTTTCTAAACCATTTTGTTGGCTTTTAGGACCACTGCTAACCAGTGCTAAAGTGCTTGTGATCTCTCCTCTAAACATAGTAGAATTAGCTCTCACCCAATTGGCACATTTAATTTACCTGTAAGTCCGAAGTAAAGTGGTACTGCCTGTACCCAGGGCCTGTGAAATAGATGCTACTAGTGGGCCTGCAGTGCTGATTGTGCCACCCACTTAAACAGCCATTTAAACATGCCACAGGCCTGCTATTGAAGCCTGTGTGCACAGTTTTAAACTGCTATTTCGACATGGCAAAATAAACCGTTTGCCAGACTTAAACATTCCTTTTTAATACATGTAAGTCTCTTCTAGGAAGGCCAAGAGGGCAGGGTGCAGTGTGTTTCAAAAGTAGGACATGTACTTTTACATTTCATATGTCCTGGTAGCAGTGCTTAATTTGTAAAACATGTAATTCCCTGCGCCCTTCTTGGAAGACCACTGCAGCCTGCTCCCCGCATTTCCTCTGCCAGTGCTGCAAATTACAGTATCAACATAACACCTAACCATTGCATTCCTACAAGAGTAACAATTCATACTATTAAAGGCCACACAAGCTATAATATCTGCGTTAGAAACTGATATTATTTATTTTCAATGCAGTTTGACGTAGTAAACGTGTGGTTCTCATCTAAAAATGTAACAGACAGTGACCGGGGCTGTCAGTAGAGCCGGTGCAGACAATTAAGGGCTCGTGCCGAGCACAGTAAACCACCAGCTCAAATTAAGCACTGCCTGGTAGTGAAAAACTGCCAAATTTGTTTTCACTACTGTGAGACCTACCTCACACATAGGATAACATTCGGTTCTTTTATTATATTTAATGAGTGATAACTGTAAATTGGAGCAGACAGGAATGTTGAGTTTGGTGTATAACAAATTGTAATTTAAAACCCTTTTTCATGATTAAGTTGGATTTTAAGTCACAATTCTGAAAAAACACTTTTAGAAAGTTGACATTTTCAGTATTATATATTAATAAGTCACCCAAATTTGGGCCTTGCACCACAAGACAGGGCCCACAGTATTTAGAAGAAGAACATGTAGACATTTAATGATAACATGTCCTGACAATGAGTACCACCCAAAAGCAATTTTTTAATGTTGCAGGCCTATCTATCTTACATCGAAAACCAGAGTACTGATACCATTCCTAATGCTGTATATCGGGAAATGGACTAGCTTGAAAAATAAGTAAACAACTAATTTTAATAGTTATGGAAAAATCCAATTTAATGGTGCAGTAATCTTTCTATTAAATATTAAGGGAAAGTAACCTCCAGGAAGTTACTCATCGCCTCTCTGAACTGTCAGAAGTCTACTTAGCAGACTCCTCCACCAGTTCTCAGCCAGTGTTTAGTCTTTCAAAATGTGTGAAAAGGTGTGAAATGATTCCCAGGAGCAAACAAAAGGCAAGCCTGAATGGGCTGAGATGACTCCTCCAACCTCATTCAGCTCAACACGCAGATGAGTTTGTGGGCCTTCTTTTGATAGCACCGTTTAAATTCTGCTTGACATGATTTTGAGCGTCAAAACAGCCACTGCCATTTTGTGAGCCACAGCTTCCCTGTGCTCAACACCCCAGGAAAGAAAAGACCAGAAGGTGTTAAAAAGATACATTGTGTGCTGTTTATTCCTCAAACTTTAAAAGTGCTTTCCTCTGCCCATGACTGCTTAAATTTACCTGTTGCTTAGTGGGTCTTGTAGCTTAAAATCTGCGGTTTTACCTGCCTGTGACTGCTTACTTTCTGGGTTTTGTAGCTTACAATCTGCTGTTTAATCTTCCTGTGACTGTCTAAATTTATCTGTGGCTTTGTGGGATTTCTAGTGTAAAATCTGCTGTGTCACCTGCAAATGATTGCTTAAATTTACCTGTTGCTTTGTCGGCCCTGTGTTTTAAAATCTGCTGTTTCACCTGTCCATGACTGCTTAAATGTCCTTCCTAGTTTCCCGTTACACTGTGCTTTATTCTGGTCTGAGGATCATTTCACTAGCTTCCTCTCATGAGAACACAAAGGACATATTTTTCAACTAGCAGTCTTGTTTTGATTACATTACCCTTTCTTTTCCCCAACTACACACTTAGCATTGATGTTTCCTTCTCTGTCGTGAATTTTTCTGTTCCGTGCTTCACGTTGGACTCTGATTGTCCTACATTCGCCTTTCTGTCTCTTTTTCTAAAAACGTCTTTTGTCTATTGTATAATAAAATAGTGGTTTCTAACCATTTGCTATATTGTATGAATTCACAGTCCTGAAGAGGCCCGTGTGAAGGGTGAAACGCGTTGGCTGTTTTCCATATGTACAAAAAGGACTTTTGAAAAATAAAAACACTCACCACCTGGCCTGACGATCTGGGAACACTGCCAAAAGTATCTAAGGAAGTAAGAAACCTTGGAACTACCATGGGCTCCAAGCTGTCAATGAATGCCCAAGTGGGCAAACTAGCAAGATACAGTTTCATTACTATAAAAACTCTGCACCACATCTTCCCCCACCTGGGATTTTCACACAAGGTCCAGGCTGCTATCTATCTTGTTCTGTCTAAACTCGATAACGCCAATAGCCTCTACCATGGATCATCTTTAACAACTATGAAAAGACTACAATGGATTCAGAACTCGGCTGCAGACTACTCTTACATATAAAGCCACAAGCCCACATTTCCCCTGCCTTGAAGGCCCTACATTCGCTATCGGTTGCCAGAAGTTCCACACTCAAGCTGCTTTGTATCACCCACAAAGCGATACATGGAACAGGGCCGCTCTTCATCAGGAATAAAATCACAAAATACATTCAACAAAGGAACCTTCACTCTAGCTTGGCATCTCGCCTCAAAATCCCACCATACAAGAAAAAACCAATAGGTGGCCCATTCTTCTCTGTTCAAGCAGCCAAACTATGGAACTCTTTACCACCAAACATAAGATCCAGGGATAACTACCTTATCTTCCGAAGACTTCTCAAGAGATGGCTCTTCCCCGTATAACCACCATACTCAAACATGCATTTACAGCATATCCCTGGTATATATGCAGTTATTTGGATTATAGATGTGTACCTAGATATGTGTATTCCTTTATATAAATATGTATAATAATCATGTTTATAAATATATAGATATTTGTTAGTTCTGCTTAACAAATGTACATATTACTTATGGTTATATTATTCTATGTTTAACATGTATCTAGGTCACTGCATAAATAAGGAAATTTTTATCATAAATATCCGTCTACAATTGCTTCACTATTGTAAAAGAAAAGAAAATAATTATATAAAAACAAATAAATTCGCTAAAAGCACAGCAACACTTGAAAGTCTGAGTTTATTAAATATAACTTAAACCTAGATATATTACCTTACGTATATATATTACCTACTGGCGGTCACCAGTAGGTAGTTACAGTTAGGACCTATTTTCCATAGGAAAACCGCAACATTCTATTCCCAATAACTTTGGCGCCAATTGACAATCTTAGCAAAATTTTCAAAACTTTTGGCCAGCTCCGGTATGCTCCTATCCTAAAAGTCTCGGGGTGATTTCCTAAGCCGGGGCCGAGATAAAAGGGGGTCCTCAAACGTGTTTTCCCCATGCAATTTTCCATGAGAACCTTTAGTCTCAGCTACAGCCCGAACTGCTGAACGGAATTACACCAAATTTGGCAAAAAGGTAGCCCTTGGTTCAGAGTCGTGCCTTTTGGTTAAATGGTGTAAATCCGTTCAGTAGTTCCTGAGAAAATCAAAAGTAAAATCACATATTTATCTATGGGCGTGGAGGATTCGCGCACCCTGCAGAGCACGAGCTGTATGCTAATTGGCTGTCAACACTCTAAACCAGGAAGCGTTGGCAGCTATCTTGTGCCTCAGTAGAACTGAGGCACAAGAAAACAGAAGAAAAAAACAGGCAAAACGCAAAAAGGGGGCAGGGTAGAAACACCCTGACCCCCCCTGCTTGCTCAGGGGGTCCCACAAGAGGACCCCAAAGGCCCAAACGGCAAGATCCGCGCAGGGTGCGCGGATCCTGCTGATAAAAAAAAAGCAAAGAGCGGGCTTCCGCGCATCATCGGTAATTAGCCCCGGGGGGCCAAATCCCAGGGGCAATGAAAGAATTGGGTGGGGGTCCCAAAGGGGCCCCCCAGCCCCGGGGACCACCACCTTCATGAGAAAATATGCAGGGGTGCTCATGCCCCCTCCAGCCCGGGGGACCACCACCCCCCGGGGCTTTCTAAAGTAATGGGTGGGGGGACTCAAAGGATCCCCCAATCCCCGGGGACCGCCACCCCCGGGGCTTTATCACAAAATAGGCCTTGCAGCTCCCGCCCTGCCAAAGCAAACTTAGTTTGAATTTTGAAAGAGAGAGCAGGTAAATCTGCTTTCTTACACTGTGGAGGGATTGGAGACCCCTCCCACAGTCCCCAACGGAGAGGGCCAGCCCCGGGGTATGAGGTCCCCGGGGCTACAAGTGGCCCGGGAGGGGGGCCACGCGGCCCTCCTCACCAAAATGTAAAAAAATATATTTAAAAAAAGAACAAAGGCTGGCCTCGTGGAATGGGGTCCCCGGGGCCATAAATGGCCTAAGGAGGGAGGCAAGGCAGCCCCCTTCCAAAAAAAAATGTAACAAAATGGCCATGCCCCGGGGCAGATTTTGGCCTCCGGAGGGGGGCACGGGCCCCCTTCCCAATTTGTTTAAAAAATAAATAAATTTGGGGACATGCCCTGGGGGATGGGGTCCCCAGGGCCAAGAATATTAGGAAAAGAATACATGAGTGTCTATATGGGTTATTAGTTGGTTTTTTGAGTATCAGTATGAGTGTCTGAGTGTCTGTATGGTTCGGTGGAGGTATTACTTAATGCATAGATGCATGAATGAGTGGCTCACTGTTTGTATGTGTTTTGAAGAGGGCATGTGTGCAGGACTGTATGGGTGGATGAGTGTGTGTATGGGTGTGTTAGTAAGTGAAGGCCTGTCTCAATAGTGTTTTTATGAGTAACTAAATATGTTTTAAACTAGTATATGTGAGTCTTGGTGTATATAAGTGAGTATATGTGAGAGTGAGAGATTGGAAGTGTTCCTGCATAAATAAGTATGTGTTTCTAAAAGTGATTTTTTAAATAGGGTAAGTATGTGTACGTTTCTGTAGAAGTAGTGGTGTGTGTATAAAGGTATATGCAAGTAAATGGATGTTTCATTCTTTATTAGCATGAGTGACTATGCGTTTGAGTAACTCTAAGAATGAGTGGCGGTGTGTAACAGGATGTATAGGTGTTTGAGTACATATGATGAGTGAATACATGAATGAGTGACAATATAGGACTGTTGGTTAATGAGTGGATGTGTATGTAGATCTTAGAATTACTGAATAGGTTGTTGTAACTGGTTTTGTTATGTCAATTTTGTGAAAATGGTGTTTCTATTTTTGAATGTGTGTATCAAAGGTTAAATTAGGGTGAGAGGAGGTCTGCCACTCTATCACAAGGATGATGTCATCAGAGATGTCATTTGAGATGTCATCAGTGATGTCATGAGTGATGTCACTGACCATGTCATGAGTGATGTAATATGTGATGTCATCAGCAGTGCATTGCGGGTGTGCGACTTATAGTTAGCTGAAATAACTATAATGGGGACATTTCTATGGTTTTGCATGATTGAAATGTCCAGCTAACTATAACTCCCCTGAAACCTATGGTTTTTTCAGTGAATTTCTAAGGTTTTTTAAATGCTAATTCCTAAATATAACGTGCCCGAAATCTATGTTTTTTTCAGTGAATTTCAAAGGTTTTTTAAATGCTAATTTCTAAATTTGACGTAAGTGAAACCTATGGTTTTTAAGTGAATTTAAAAGATTTTTTAAATGCTAGTTTCTAACTATGCCTACAGAGATAGGACATTTGAAGAAAGAAGAAGAAACACACAGAAAGAAGAAAAAGAAATGCAGAAAGAAGCAACAGACGTCCTCAAAGACGAAGAAAAGTGCAGGATGAAGGAAGACGTGCAGAAAGAACAAACTGAGGAGCAGAAAGAGGCCTTGTTGCAAAACCATCCTGTTATTACTAATAAATAGCGAAAGAACCATGTGAGATAAGAGACCGGGTGTTCACAAAAATGTGCATGAAAAATAGTTAGAAAGCCTAATTATAGAGTGTTTTGACCTCGAGAACTGTAAGTTTTGATCGTTTCTGGTTTAAGTATTAGGGGTGATTTCATGAGAATGACTGATTAATTTGATAATGCCAAAAAATCGTTTTGAATATTACACATGTACGAGGTAGATTTTAGATTTAAATGTGGGTTCGTTCAGACTAAATTATTGTAAAACTTGTTGTGTGAATTTTCAGATACCCCTGACGAAGGCAAGCAATTGCTCGAAATGCATTGGGTCACAAATAAAAGAATGCTGCTGACAACTACTTTTTGTGTATGGATCGTATTTACAAGGAGGCCTGGATGGCACATGTTGATACGTAAAGTTTCAAAAGCAATTTGGTGACAATGTGGAACAGACGGAATCATAGAAGATAATATGACAAAGCAAAGGATAAAATATGGATAAATATTAAGAGACAAACGGATAAATATATGGTGGATCTAGTATCCGAAATAAATGCAGTGCACCAGGGTGTGGGGTGTGAATGTTGCTCTCCCCACTTTTGGAATTTTTCAAACGAGCAGTAGGACAACCCTCCTCCGCCTTAGCAGAGGAACCACCACTAGCTCCATTGGTGCTGTGTGCTTTTTGGCACTATTTCTACTTAAAATCTCAAAAAAACCTTTCTGCGGTTATCCTTGTAATGAGTTTTGTTATTTTGGTGTCAATTTGTTTGTTTAATGTTATTCTATTCTTCTTATTCGGTTTAGGATTATAATGTTTTGCATTTTGACTTTGTTACTGTTTTGGCACTGCATAAATACTTGACACATTGCCATAAGGTAAGCCCACCTGCTCTGTATGACAGCTGCCAGGTGGATGAATTCAGGTTCATTTAGTAACTTTGAGGGTTCACCAGAACAAGGGTTGTGATTATTCTTCGAAGTGGGTAGTCACCTACTACAAAGCAGCACTGTATAATTTAGAAGAGACTTTTATTCAGCACACGGAACAACTCTGGCCACATGAGCTCCATGGTCTCCCGACCACCACATTCCAACTGTCACTTGAGGCTCGTAGAGCAAGGAAGGTACCAAAAGGGGAAGGTAGAGAGAGATGGAAGCGTAGGAAGAAAAAAAAGGGGAGGTAGGGAACCATTGCAGGAGTAAATTAATGATCAGTACAAATTACAACACTTCCCCCTTCGGTAACAAAATGGGAAGAATGCAAAGTGAAAATATTTACATTACAAATGAAAGTGCAGACAACATTAGCGGCACACAAGCAAAACAAGTCTCAAAGGGAAAATTAACTTATGAGGCGGATAGCATAATCTTTGTGCCAAACAGGAAATCTGCATGGCCTGGTGCTACAACAACTTGCATTAAAATAAAAACTATCTTGAGTACCTTCAGGGTTAGCGTAGCTATTCAACATTTGTGGAGGGGCCACCTGAGGGTCGATATTAATATGACCAGAATAGTTATGAGATATCCTATCCATACTACAAATTTTTGTGACAGAATTGGGTGTGATGTGATAAGAACAAAGCATGTTTTTAGAGCTTTATCTACAGGTCTCCCAGACATATGGGCTAACTGAATACATTATTTAATCATGCGATGTACATGTTCCACTAGTCCATTAGCTCATGGGTAATATAAGGCAGTCTTAAGATGGCATATAGACTTTCTACTGAAGAAATCCTGCATCTCCTCTGAGGTGAATTGAACACTATTATCAGTTATGATAGTACTGTGCACACCATCTGTCGTGAACGCTTCTGTCAAAAGCTCTATCAAAGATATAGCGATTTTGGTGACCACTTTGGTTGTGACCCAATGGGAATGGTAATCCAGAAGCACCAACATGAATTTACCTTCCCACACAGAGGCTTTAAGAGGACTGATAATGTCTAAACCAAGCTTGTCAAAAGGTTTAAGAGGAACACTCAAAGGAGATATAGGGGCAGCTCATGGGACCTTGGTTTTGCTGCAAAAGGCACAAATCAAACAATCTTTGACCATATCCTCTACAATCTTATCCATACCTGGAAAACAGTAGGAAGCTCTGACTTTGGAGTTCTTAAGATTCCTCCCTAAATGGCACTCATGAGCAAGTTTAGCAATTCTATCCCAAAGATCCTTAGGCAGTACAAGTTTATCCCTTCTCATAACTCTGTCATTAACTATGCTTAATTCCTGGTGAACCGCCAAGAAATCCTTAAAATCATCCTCTGAAGATCCTGGTTTAATGGCCAATCCTGTACAATTCTTTCTAGCACCTTTTTGAGAGACAAATCCTTGGCCATGCCAGCTTCTCACTCTTCCTTAGGTATTCCAGGAATCTTCACCAGTGATAAGGAATCTGTGATGCTATCACCTTCCGCTCCTTCCCATATACAAGGTAACCTAGATAAGCAGACAGCCACTACATTCTTTGTGCCAGGTACGTAATCAACTTTAAAGTTCTAGGCCATTGAGCCATCTGCCTATACGAGGAGTGGTATTTTTCCTGCTAGAAAATATGTATACTAGTGGCTTGTGGTCTGTGTGTACTGTGAAGGGTAATCCCCATAAGAAGTATTTAAAATGAGCAATGGCCCAAGCAGAAGCTAGGGCTTCTCGTTCTACTGTGGAATAGTTACACTCAGCATCTTTTAGTGCCCTGGAGGCAAAAGCACAATCCTCTACTTACCAAGTACAACTTGGGTAAGAGAGGCAGCCATACCTTTTCCGCTGCCATAAGTGATTAATACTGTATTGCACCTAGGGTCAAAATTCCCTAAAGAAGGCACATCTACAATTCACTTTTTAGTGTGCTCACAGGATTCTTGGCATTCCAAATTCCATTCAAACTACTTCCCTTTTTTAACAAGTCCCTCAGTGGAGCAGTGATATCTGCAAAGTTCCTCAGAAACTTCATCATGTACTCGACCAGACCAAGGAATGACTTGACTTCTTTCTTGTTGCTCTGGCTGGTGCTTACCTTACAGCTTTTACAAGGACTAACTTGGGCTTAACACCGGTTTTTGATATGGTGTGCCCCAAATAATCTACGGAATGTACATCAATTCTGCACTTATCTCTCCTGATCGTTAAACCAGATTCCCTGAGTGCCTGCAATACCAGTCTTAAAGTGTCATTATGATGAATGCTCGATACCCCATAAATCAGTATAAAGTCTTGGAAGCAGAGTACTTTTTCATCCCTTTAAGTGTCTGTTGCATGACTCTATGAAATACTGCCGCTGCAAGGTCAAACAGCATTCTGCAGAATCTAAAGGCGCCAAAAGGTGTTATGAATGAAGTAAGTGATTTAGGGTTGGGATGGATTTCTATTTGGTGGTAAGCAGAGGAAAGATCTTTTACACTAAAGTGTTTAGCTTCCTTGGTCATGCTAACATTTTCATTTATTCTGGGGAGGAGGTATCTAACCACCCAGATACTTGCATTGAGGTCCCTTATATCGACACACACACGTAGACCCCTCCCACCTGATTTTTTAGTGACCATTATTGGGGCTAGCCATAAGGAACTCTCAATGGGTTCAATGATACCTTGACTCACCAATTTGTTGAGCTCTTCTTTGATTAGCTCATGCATCAAAAACTAAAAAAAAGGAATCGGCCTGACCTTATGTATAACTGGTACAGCATTATTTTTCACCTTAATTTTGTGCTGGAATTTCTCAAATGGCTAATTTTCTCACTGAATACCTCCGGGAATTTGTCACATAGGGTTATATAGTCATCACTACCATTAATTGTTAAAACCTGTTCCCGGCTATAAGGATCAAGTTTGATGGCAAATTACTTTTGATGAGCCCAGTCCAGCATGTTGGACCCTTTTTTGCTAAGTAAACCTTTTCTATGATGGTATGATCTTTGAAGGATATTTGCATACTTAACATGTCAACTAACAGTGTTGGGTCCTTATTGTACTCTCCAGGTTTAATGTCAGCTTGTTGAACGTCATGACCCTATCCACGGAAATCTTGGAACATATCATAGTCAATCAAGGTGTAAGAGGAACATGAATCAGCTTACACTTTTACTTCTGCCCCATCTAAATGTACATCACATGTGAAATAGTTATCCTCTGTCCCCATGACCTTGGTTACAACCTGGAAAACAAATGTTTTATAGTTTCTACGCTCATCTTCAATCAGGTGTACATTTTACTTCTTAACCTTAAAGTTTTTACACAATCAGGCAAATCACCCCCTCTTATTGCATTTCCTACAAACTACATAGCGGGCAAGACAGTTAAAGTTGTTGGCAAGATGGTTGACATTTCTGCAGCAATAAAATTTCATCATTTTTCTCTTATCATCCTCTGCTTTCTTTATGCTTGTGAATTCATTTAACTTCAACGCTTCTTCACTAACTTCTACCTGCTCCCCTTTTTCTGAGCGGTTTCTTATTACATGAACAGTGTCAGAAATGCTGCTCTGCTTCATTTCTCTTTATGCACTCTGCTGTGTGCTCTATGCTTCTAGCAGCATTGATAGCCTCTTTCAATTCTAAATTACTGGTTAATAGTGTCTCTTGGATTTTTGCCTTGTTTGTAGATCTTACCAGTTGATCTTAGAGAATTGCATAATACACCAAACTCACACATATTAGCCAGACCCCAGAAAACTGCTATGTAAGTAGTTACCTTCTAATTTTTTCCCTGCACCCTAGAAAATAAATGGTGTCTCTCTAACACAATGTTACCTTCTGACCAAACTGCTTCTCCAACTTATTTATATATGCCTGGAATACGTCTTCTTGAAATTCTTCTCTTTCTTCCTCACTTTCAGAATCTGCTAAACTCTCATAAACATTTCTTCCCTTTATACCTACATTGTGCAACAATATATGTTGCTTCCTTAGAGCTAAAAATCCCCCCCCCAAATGCAATAAGATCCGAAATTAACAACTTTTCCCATCCTTTCCAAGGTATGATTGGTTCTCCAATGTCATCCAAGAATGGTGGGGTCTGTGCCATATTTGCCACGGCCAAGGTTACAAGTTAAGGTAACGGAAGGTATAATAAAATACGAACTCAAAATAATGATAAAACAACAACAGATTTTTTTAAATATCCTAACATATAACTATTTAGGCACAGAGGTGTGCTTACACTTTGAGAAGGAAAAAATTAAATGTTTCTTAATAAACACACACCAAAAAGTCCTGTTTCCGTTTCCTTCGCAGAATAGACAGTGGGTGGAGCAAGGCAAGGAAGTATAAAGCAAACTGATGAGCGAAGATTACCATTGAAAACACACTGAAGCCCTGTTTCTATTTCCTCCATGGAAGGGTCAGTGAGTGGAGCCAGGCAAGGAGGAGAAAAATGTTTCTGACGTGGCAAACAGCACCCTTAAGACTGTAGCCTCTGATTACTCATTAAAAGTAAATGTGGATCCTTGTGCTGTGCCCATTAGCGATAGAAAATTCTGGAGCAACTGTGGAATAAAAGCAATTGTACCAACTTGCAGAAGAGACTCCCTCAAGATTACACATGCCTTCGAAGACGCTGAGCAGTAAGGGTTCTTGGTAAGAACTCACAACAGTTATTTATTTATCTGTTTATTTACTTTAAACTACAACCGTGAATACGCTGTACCTATCAGCATTTTATCACACCTTCCGATATGCATTATTCTAATAGAGCTGTGGGCTTAAACCGTCTCTGAGCGCTTCGCACAAGGCCTAAGATAGGCATGACAAGCTGTTGCGCAGTAAGTAATGAAATGAATGGCTTCAGTCAAAAACACTGCAGCACGGCCTCATGGCCACTTCCGCAGCAGGTGCAGTGCTTTAGGCTAGGCTTGGGGCAGACAGGCGTAGTAAACCACAGTGAAGCTACTGGGCACGCCAATCAGACATCTCTGATGAGGTACACCCAGTAGCGAACTGTATCGATCCCTGTAGTGCATACTATAGGGCAGCGCGCCTCCAATGCCTTACATCAATAATTCCTGCACCGGCAAACGTCCCCCTTCCACACCTCTCCTCATCTCAATCCTTCAGACAGTTGCAGAAGTTCCGACTTCAAAATGGGGGGCTTGGGGGAGGGCAGCCGACCCCCGGGAGGTCTCCTCCCCCGGGCGGTTTGGGAGATCTGGGTGGGGGTTTTTCTTCTAGCAGATTCCATTTGGGCGTTTTTTGGGCTGGTTTTTAGTTGTATTGTGCGCCCCCCTATAAATGGGCGGGGCTCCTCGCTCCGGGCACCATTTTAGGCTTGGTGACCTGGTGGTCGGTTGAGCTTAGAATTTTTTGTCAGTACTTTGGTAGTTTGTTCTTTTTCCTTGTAGCTATTCTGATTCAATATCATGTCTGGTGAGGATTACTGAGTGTTGGAGGCTATTCGCCTGCTTAGCGAGGCGGGGCGTTTGGACCTGGTCATTGGCGACCGGGGTCAGACCGAGACCCCGCGCCCCCAACGGGAGGCCTCTGCGAGGGTGTCGGCTGTGGTGGCAGCATGTTACTCTCCGAAACGCCGGAGGCAGGACGGGGTAAGTGAACGGGGTCGTTCCAGGACTCGGCGGGCGGGTTCCAGGGCCTGGCGTGGGAGTGATTCTGGTTCTTCAGATCCGGCGGTTTCTTTGGATTCCTCGTTGGTGGAAGTGGCTGGAGAAGGTGGTTTTCCTTCTGTGGAGGGGGAGGTTTCTAATGTGGGTTTGCGGGAACGAGCAGCCTCTGCTCCCGTTTTGTGGGGCCGTCGTGCTTCCAGGCAACGTGGTTGCACGCGGCGTTCGGCTTCTGCCTCCGTGGGGGTGGGGGCTGACGTCACACAGATGGTGCGGGCGGAGGCCATTTTGGATGTGGTTTCTGTGGCGCAGCAGCCGTTACGGGGTGCTTCGGGTCAGGACATACAGGAGGTGGTCGCTCCTTTGAGCGTTATACGCCACCATGTGGTTCAGGTCCCAGTAACGGTTGACGGTGGTGCGGGAGGTGTGTCCATCGCGCGTCCTTTGGTATCGAAGCATGGAGTGGTCGGGCCTGAGGGCCCTGGTGTGCTTGTTCGGTCTGTGGGGAGGGATCTGCATAGTCCGTTATTGTTTTCTCCCTCGGGTTCTGTTGGGGGGGAAGCTGTGTCCGGGGGTTGCAGTTCATTGGGGGAGGGGGAATGGGCCCAGATGGGTTTGGGTGAAGGTGCTGGGCGGTCTGACGTTCTTCTACCTGGAAGGGATTTGTGTGATGCGGGCGGTTCAGTGGGGAGTTGCCGCCAGTCGGATGTGGTAGGAGACCTTCCCCTCGGGGGGGTCGGGAGTGGAGAGGATTTTGTTCGGCAACATGAGGTTGGAGAAGGTTCTTTTTATAGGCTGGCAGGGGATTTTCAGTGTCCTGGTATGAGGGTGGTTTCGGGGCCTGCACCTCGGGGTTCTTTTGATGGTAGAGGGGTTCAGGATGTGGCTGCTCAGGGACCTGCTTCGCGGATTAGTCAGGCTATGTTGGATGTTAGTTCGGATGAGGAGGTTTGTCCTCCGTCTCCTCGGCTTTGCGATGCTTTAAAAAGAAAAAGTGCTGTTAGTTCTGGGAGTTTTGTGGTGTCTGGCAGGGGTGGCGGATTTAATGTTGGCGGTTTGTCTTCTGCACATAGAGTTGGTTTTAGTAAGGGACCCGGCACACCAGTCCGGCCTTTTTCTTTACAGGAGGAAGCTCGACCTGCGGCAGCAGACTTGGCAGGGCGGCAGGCAGCCCAGGTACGCCGAGGAGAAGTGCGGGTGGAGCCTGGCGCGGCACGTCCCATACCATCGAGGGATCCCGCCGCGGCCATCACACGCAGGTTTACTACGACCTCGATGGCCCCAACGAGGGATTTCAACATGGGCGGTGCCTCCGGGTCCTGCGCGACCTTCCCGTCCTCAGCGGTGGAATCCAGCGTTGTACATGGGAGCGGGTTACGTACGACCTCTCTCGTGCCACGTGGTGGTTATAATGCTGGTTTATCTTTTTCAGGAAGTCAACAGGTTGTCAGTGGTTCTGGTGGGGGGATGTATGGACGAGTTCAGTCGTCCTCCCCGCCTAGGTCAAGAGTGAGGGCTGGTAAGGCCCATGGTCGTTCGAACACGGTGGAGTCAAGGCAGACTTCGGTGGTTGTCACTGCCCCTCCTCAGTTAGAGGAATCGCTCATTTTAGATTATGATGAGGATAGCCCTGAAGAGGGAGAAGTTCGTGAGATGGTGTCTGGGGGGGGGCATGTTAATGTTAATGTTTCTCATAGTGTGTTACAGGATCAGGTGGTTCGGAGTCGTGCGGAATCGTCAAGGCCACGAGTGCTCGGCCCCTCGGTGAGGGCTCCTCGGAGGGCGGACGACGGTGCACAGACAGAGTGGAGGACGGAAGCCGGTCAACCGCCTCTTTTACGCCCAGGTGAGACGGTGGTTCAGGCCGTGCGGCCAAATATGGTGTCTATTGGTGTTGGTGTAGATTTAATATCTACTGAAAAAGAGGGCAAATTACACAAAGGACGTGTTGTAAGAGATCAAGGTGTAGGTACAAACGGGGATGATCTCAATGCAGGTGAGAAGGTGGATAGCGGCACATCCACTGTTGGTTTGGGCACTACAAAAAATGTACTTCACAGTAAGGAACTAAAGATCAAAAAGTTGCCGTATATGGGTGTTACGAAGCCTTTGGGGGCTCATTTGATGCTCAGTACGAAGGAAAGGATATGGAATGGTGAGTATGTGGAACTGTTGAAATTGCTCCACAGGGAGGTCCGTGCTAAAGAGGGTTCCAAGGAGGAGGAGTTTGAATTGGCAAAACGCCCTAAAGTACCTTTGAATATAGAAAATTGGACGGCGGCCTTTTTAATATATGCCAGCGTCTACTGCGAAAAGTTCCCTGAGCGCTGCGTGTCCTTATTTAAGTACATGGATGTTATACGTAAGGCTCAGCTGACTAGGAATGATTATGCTTGGGCTCAATATGATGAGGAGTTTAGGGCGCGTATGGCTTGGGATCCTGAGGCGAAATGGGGTGAGTTGGACTCTGACCTTTGGCAGCACACGATGGGGTCGTCTGCCTCTGGTAAAACAATTTTTACAGCCAGTGGTCTTCCTATAGTATATCGTCCCTTTCAGTCCCGTCCCACCCGGGGAGGGGTGGGGGCCAACTCTGCTACCAAGTCGCCTACCGGCACGTGTTGGGATTTTAATAGCGGGACCTGTACTAGACAGTTCTGTAAATTCCGTCACGAATGTTCACAATGTGGGAGGAAGAGCCATCCGTTATCCCGTTGCTGGGGTCCTAGGACGCCAGGGCCCCAGGGTTCTCAACAGAGTTCAGGAACTTTCGTGCCACCACAGCAACCCTCAGCTCCCAGGGGAGGGAAGTCGTCATCCGGTGCTGGGCCCAAAGGCTCGTACACCGGTTAATGTTACTCGATTGGCCGCTGCTTTACGGGACTATGAGCCTGCCGAGCTGCGGTCAGTCTTGTTGTTGGGTTTCCAGGTTGGGTTTCGTTTGGGGTATGAAGGACCACGTTTAAGAAGTTGGTCCAAGAATTTGAGGTCGGCAAGTGAACACCCTGACATTGTACAGTCAAAATTGGACAAAGAAGTAAGTGAGGGAAGAATGGCAGGCCCGTTTGATGATTGGCCTCTGGTGAACCTAATTGTATCCCCTATTGGTGTGGTCCCCAAGAAGGAGCCTGGTCAGTTCTGGCTCATTCAACATCTATCATGGCCTGAAGGTGGGTCGGTAAATGATTTCATCGACAATGAAGCTGCATCGGTATCTTATTCTTCGGTGGATGTAGCCATGCAAATGGTTGTCACAGCGGGCCCTGATGCTCTGATGGCAAAATGCGACATCAAATCCGCATTTCGGCTCCTTCCAGTCCATCCTGAAGACTGGTGTCTTCTGGGCATCCATTTTCTTGGAAAATGGTACGTGGACAAGGCGTTGCCAATGGGCTGTTCCATGTCTTGTGCGTTGTTCGAAACTTTCAGTACATTTCTTCAATGGTGGTTTACTACACAGAGTGGCCATGAACTTGTCACTCATTACTTGGACGATTTCTTCTTTGTGGGTGCTGCCAATTCGTTGGTTTGCCAAGCGGCTCTCACATCGTTTCAATCATTGATGAGTTATTTAGGTGTACCATTGGCCCCTGAGAAGACCATGGGTCCTTGCGCGACCATGTCTTTTTTGGGGATCGAGCTTGACTCTCATTTGATGCAGGCTCGTCTTCCATTGGACAAGAAACAAAAAATGCTTGAGCTGGTTGGAACCATGTTGGGTAAAGAGAAAGTGTTTGTGAAAGAGATACAAGTTTTGCTGGGACACCTTAATTTTGCCTGCAGAGTGGTTCGGGCGGGTAGGACTTTCTGTAGGAGGTTGGGCAGAGCTTTGTCTGGTCATTCCCTTCCACATCATAGGGTGAGACTGTCTGCGGGGGTGAAAGAGGACTTACGCATGTGGGTCTTCTTCTTACATTCCTTCAATGGTGTGCCTTTGTGTTGGGAGGTGGATTGGTGTTGGGATGTACAGATCTTCTCTGATGCCGCTGGCAGTGAGGGTTTTGGTCTATACTGGCAGGGAAGGTGGTGTGCTCAACAGTGGCCCGTGCAATGGAAGAATGGTGGTAGAAGTATTGCCTTTCTGGAACTTTTTCCTGTGGTTGTTGCGGTCACTCTGTGGGGTGCGGATTTGGCCCACAAAAAGGTTCTTTTCCGGATCGATAATATGGCTGTGGTCCAGGTAATTAACAAACAGTCGGCCAGAGATCCACAGATTTTGAAGCTCCTGAGAGTGTTTGTGTTGGGTTGTCTGAAACATGATATCTGTTTTCGGGCCCTGCACGTTCCTGGCGTGGACAATGACATTGCGGATGCTTTGTCTCGTTCACAGTGGGAGAGATTCCGTGGGCTTGCTTTGGAGGCAGACGAGGAGCCGACTCCCATGCCAGACCACCTGTGGACGGTAGGCAACACCGGGTCCTTCACCTGGTTTTAGGTTCCCTGGCTCCTTCCACGAGGACAGCGTATGAGTTAGCCTGGAAGGAATTTTTGGAGTCGGGTGCGTGTTGGCGGGAACTGGATTGGCAACGGTCTGAGGATGTGGTTCAGTTCATTTTGTGTCTGATGGATAAGAAGTTGTCTAGAATTACTATTTCTGGTAAACTGGCTGGTGTTTCTTTCATGGGTAAGCTTTTGTGGGGTTACTCGCCGTCGGCTGGGGAGTTGGGTAGGAGAATGTTGGAAGGGTGGTCTAGAGAGAGTGGTGCTGTTCGCACTTTGCGATCCCCTTTGTCGTGGCAGAGGCTGTTTCAGGTTATTTCTGTTCTCCCGGTTGTGTGTTTTGACCGAGTGGAAGCGTGTTTGTTCGCCACGTTGATGGTGTGGATGTTTTTTGGAGCCTTTCGTGTGTCTGAATTGCTTGGCAACAAGTCCTCTCCTGGCCTTCTGTGGGGGGATGTTCAAATATCGGAAAGGGGGGTCCACATTTGGCTCTCACACTCCAAAACGGATCAAAGGAGTATGGGTAAGGGTGTCTGGTTGGAGTCGGTGTCACCTCCGGAAACGTGCCCTTTAAAATGGGCTCTTTGTTGGAAGAAAATGTCGGGTGGGTCCTTGGATCTTCAAGTTTTTCGTCATTTAAATGGTTCTTGTGTGACAAATTATCAACTGCGCATGGTGCTGCGTAAAGCGCTGCGACATATTGGTTTAGATGGGTCATCATACGGTACTCACTCCTTCCGGATTGGGGCGGCCACGGAGGCCTTCCACAGGGGCTGGTCGAGGGAGGACATCATGGGTCTGGGGCGCTGGACTTCTGATTGTTTTCGGCGCTATGTTCGTAATGAGGCTGCTGGAGCGCTGGCGTCTTCATCTGTTTTGCCTGTCTGATTCTGTTTTCTTTTACAGGTTCTGTGGCTGGTCCTCGGGCTGCTTTCATTACAGTTTGGATCGTGGGCCATTCCTTCGTTAAGAGAGCTCAAGTTCAAGCTCGTCAAAGTTACTTTGGTTCATCCTTGGGTTTCAATGATCGTTTGTTTAATGTTGTTTGGAAGGGTAGGGGGGGTATGTTATGGAAGGAACTGATCCCTGCCTTGAATTCTTGGTTGGTAGGGGGGGTTTGCCCGGATGTTCTGGTTCTTCATTTGGGTGAAAATGACTTGGGTTCTGTCAAAGGGGTTGTCCTGCTTAGGGCGATTAAAAAGGATTTGGCCTTATTGCATAGCCAGTGGTCGGGTTGTCATGTCATTTGGACTGAAATGGTGCCACGGAGGGTTTGGAGGTATGCGGTGAAACCGAAGGCGGTGGATAAATCTCAGAGGAAAGTGAATCTGGAGGTTTCTCGTTTCTGCAGGGATTTGGGTTTCGGTCGCATCGTCCATAATGACATTAAATATGATGCGGTGGAATTTTTTAGGGGGGACGGTGTCCATTTATCCCGGATGGGTATGGACTTATATCTACTGGAGCTGCGGGAGGTTTTATCTCGCTGTCTGACTGTGCAACAGTTTGTTGGTGAATAAGTGGTCGTCGGTGTTGTAGGCTTTGGTCTTATCTTTTTCTTTTCTGGTTTCCCTGAACCCCCCCCTCCCCCCCCCCCTCCCTGTTTTAGGTCTGTGTGGGGGGCAGAAAGGTGGGGCTCTCTCCGTATCAGTCTTTCACCCCACTGCTTTCTGGATGGCGGTTTTGCTATGTGATTGTCAGTTTTGGGCCAAGTTTGGACCCGTTAGTTGTAATCGGTTCTTGTTAGGGGATTTGTTAGACTGATTGAGGTGGGGTTCGGAGAATATGGGTCGGGGGATATGATCAGTTGGTTTATAGTCGGAGATGTGATATTTTATATTTGTTAGGTGATGTTATAATGTTATAATGTTATTGGGGTTTGTATGGTTTTTGTGTTGGGTATGTACGGGTGGGGGTGGGTGTGATGGAGGGTGTGGGGTGGGGGCGGGGTTTGGGGTTTGAAATAAAACGAACAAAAACTTGGGTTGTGGTTTAGATTGTGAGGCGGTTGCCGAGTTTGTGTATTTGTAAATGTGCACCTGTTCCAATAAAGCGGCCTTTTTCACACTTCAATGGTTTTTGGGTCTGCTCACTCTCCCCCACCCCTCTCTCCCAAGGGGGGCTTGGGGGAGGGCAGCCGACCCCCGGGAGGTCTCCTCCCCCGGGCGGTTTGGGAGATCTGGGTGGGGGTTTTTCTTCTAGCAGATTCCATTTGGGCGTTTTTTGGGCTGGTTTTTAGTTGTATTGTGCGCCCCCCTATAAATGGGCGGGGCTCCTCGCTCCGGGCACCATTTTAGGCTTGGTGACCTGGTGGCCGGTTGAGCTTAGAATTTTTTGTCCCTCCCCCCCTCCCCCTTTTTTTTGGGGATTTTTTCTATTATTTATTTAATTTTTTGGCTGCTGTTTGGGACATGTGTTCATGGGGTTTTACGTTGTTCTTTTGTCGCTTGGGACAGGTGCGTGGCGGTTTTGCTATGTGATTGTCAGTTTTGGGCCAAGTTTGGACCCGTTAGTTGTAATCGGATCTTGTTAGGGGATTTGTTAGACTGATTGAGGTGGGGTTCGGAGAATATGGGTCGGGGGATATGATCAGTTGGTTTATAGTCGGAGATGTGATATTTTATATTTGTTAGGTGATGTTATAATGTTATAATGTTATTGGGGTTTGTATGGTTTTTGTGTTGGGTATGTACGGGTGGGGGTGGGTGTGATGGAGGGTGTGGGGTGGGGGCGGGGTTTGGGGTTTGAAATAAAACAAACAAAAACTTGGGTTGTGGTTTAGATTGTGAGGCGGTTGCCGAGTTTGTGTATTTGTAAATGTGCACCTGTTCCAATAAAGCGGCCTTTTTCACACTTCAATGGTTTTTGGGTCTGCTCACTCTCCCCCACCCCTCTCTCCCAAGGAAGAAAGTATAAGAGGATCGGAGCCGGAATCTTTTGTGGCACTAAATATCAGGGGAAGAGGTTATAGAAGCTGTCCTCGTGCAGCATTTTATCACCAGTATTATGAAGCAGCACTGTACAATTTAGAAGAGACTTTTATTCAGCACATGGAACAAGCTCTGGCCACATGAGCGCCATGATCTCTCAACCACCACATTGAAACTGTCACTTGAAGCTCGTAGATCAAGAAATGTACCAAAAGGGGAAGGTAGAGAGAGGTGGGAGAGAAGGAAGAAAAGAGAGGAGGTAGGGAACCATTGCAGGAGTAAATTAATGCTCAGTACAAATTACAACATCATCACGCACCACAAATTGTAATCCAATCACTTACAGGGCACCTTAAACATAGACTTCATTCACATAGCTGCTCAACAACCCATCCTTTTATTTGAAACTGGGTGTCTCGGGGTGCAGCTGGCAGTATAGAACTGTTTTCCACATGTAACTGTGATATGTCAGCCCTGAGAGTCTACGAGGAAACACAACAGCTGGAGTCCATTGTGGATTTATCAGAACCGGACATGGCCGGCTTACAGCATGGTCTTGGCCGACTGTGGCACAGCAATGTTCCCAAAGCCACAATTTGTGGAAAGCATGTGGATTGTTAACCACTAAGCTCTGCAACTTTGTACACCCCTGTATAGAATCATATGACATGTTTGCTCATTGTTTATCCTCTGTGTTTAACACATACTATTAGAGACACGAGTGCATTAGTGCCTCTCTGGTACAGTATAAATTACACCACCCGTGAGAAACCCTTTCTTGGCGAAACATGAGGTTGCACATATGAGGTTTGCTGAACATTGGCTAAGGGTTTCTTAGGTTAAATGAGGACTTTGAAGCCAGTATATGAGCACTATTCTAAACTGCTTTTCTTAAGTCACCTTGAAGCACACATTTCTGAACTCTCTTTAACTTTGTAAATAATATGTCCCTGTTAGGCTGCTCAGTAAGCCCGATTTTATCAAGCTCAGAATGATGACATGGCTGTACAGCTCTGCTGGGATTCAAATAGGGAACACAATACTGGCACATGCACCTATCTATATACACAGTAGATATTATATGAATTGAGTACAATGATCCAAAGAATGTTCTTTATTTAACCAGATGTCAGATTGCAATATTTCTTTTGGTCAATTTCCATTTAATTTATTTTTGTAGAGCACTACAAGATAGGAATGGATTCGCAGCAGGAAGAAAATAAAACAAGCCAATGCTATGTTCTAACTGTGGTGACGTTTTTATTTATTTTTCTTAGAAAGACACAATCCATTTAATATTTACTATGTCAGTTCATTGTTTTTGTCTCTCAATTACCTTGTCACGGGAGCTTGTATCTTCTCTTTTTAAGTAGGAGTTTTGCAAGAAACGCCTGGTGTTCTTTTGTTAATGGTGAGGGATGAAATAACAGTTTCCACCCCTGCAGCCTTTACACAGACTCCTTAAGTAGTCCAAGTCATTGTTGGGTATCACGCAAGTAAAGCAGTTAGGCAGTGAGGGGTCCAACTGAGGTATCTGGGAGGAAAAAAAACAGAGAATAGAAGATTTACAAATGCTAAAGTTCGGCATTTTGGAGTGCAATTCCATTTAAAAAAATGAAATTTTAAACATAAATCGCGTTGCTCATTTTATCTCTTCTCTGAGCGGCATGCATAAGATCTAGAACTAAAACATGAAAACCAATCACTCAGTAAAAACCAACTAAAGAACGAGTATTCGATTGCAGATCAAATGGCACAATGGGTTAAGTTTGCACAAAATTGCAATTTCGGAATAAAGTACTTGAACATTTCTCGTAGATAACCGATTGAATCACAAAGAAATGCATTTCGTTGTCTCCTTTTAGTCTTTTGTGCTTGAGATAAATATGCAGAAAAAGTAGAAACATGTTGTATAATAAATTGCAGCTTTTGTATTCGAACTTGTTTTGTTTGTTACATTTCCTAGCTTTAATTCACAGATATACACAGATCTGACAAATTACTGGTTCTAAGCAGTTTGGCTCTCTGGCACCCGTGATCCCTGTTCAACCTACAAACCCCACTCGAATGACTGCCCTATCACATGTTAATGCCCGGTTACTTACCGGTAATCTTCATTACTCCGAGTATAGTCTTCCTCGCCACATGACTTACATAGTGAGCTTCAGCTCCACACCAGAACCCTCCAAAGCAAAAAGTCAGCCTCCCATGCCTCCCATCCCTTCCCAAGATGGCCGACCCATTACCACCGACCTCTATAAGAGGCAGGCCTGCCCAACCCATCAGCCTGAAACAACCAAGCACAAACATGAAGCCGATAGCCAGACAGGGAGGGAGGGATGGGAACTCATGTGGCGAGGAAGACTATACTCGGAGTAGTGAAGATTACCGGTAAGTAACCGGGGCATTACCTCCTCGTTAGTGTTCCTCGCCACATGACTTACATAGTGAGCACACACCAAAGCCAAGCAGCTTCATGGAAACTCACGAGAAACCAACAGACCAGAAGGGGATGTCCACGAAGAGGGCAAACCCAACAGACCAGTGCGAGTGGAAGGACCACCCAGGAGAGAGGCAACCACGAGTAGGAGAACCAACCCGGGACCGAAGACACCGGGAAGGCCAAAAAACAAACCGGACCCCAGAGACACCAAGTGACGCCAGGAAAACCGCCCCAACCGAAGAAAGGTAGAGACAGGCACTGGATCGGACCGCACGGAGCCAAAAAGGCAACAGCAACCAGGGCCAGAACAGAAAAGAGCAGGCCCGATCAACACACCAGGGCAGCCCAACAGGCAGCACAAAGCGAGAGGGGAGCAAAAGTCCAAAGAGAGGAACCGAACGAACAGAGGGCATCCCCACCACAGCGATCCAACAAAAAAAATCACTAGCAGAAAGTGACAACCAGTCCGACCAACACAGCAATACCACAAGGGTGACCACAACACGCGAGTGAGCCGAACCAGAAAAAACTGGGAAGCGGCACCAGAGCCATCCAACAGACAGGCAGGAGCCGGAAGAATGAAAAAGGGAGCCGAAAAGAAACAGAAGGGGGACAAACCCCAGAGACAAAGGACCCCCGGAAGGGACCGCGACTCCAAGGAGAGAACCCAGGCAGGCACCAGGGAAAATGAACCCAGGAAAGAGCCGGAAACTACACCGAAGAGACCCGGAGGAGAACCAGCCGGGCAAAGGTGAAAAACTGAAAACCCACAGGCCCGCCCACGGCCAGAAGGGAGAAGAAGAGGCAGAAAGTAGCCAACCGGCCAGGTACGGAAACACCCTGCACAGGGACCAAGCAAACCGGCCCAGGAAGAAACACAAGAAGGGAGCGAGCCGCCAAAGAAAGTACCCAGACGGCCAAACAGACAGCCAGCCCACAACCAGGCCCAGCCCAGCGAGACAAAGAAGAACTGACTGGCAGGAGCGCGGCAGCAACACACCAAAGGCGTGAAGAAAAGAAGGGCAGGGCGAAGAGGAGTCCGAGCCATGACAAGATACCCAGGGAGCCACCAAAGCCAACAGGACCCGGGACCCCAAAACCAGGGGAAAGAAACGTGGACACACCCACACCAGAAGCACAGGGCCCTGCCAGGAAATCCCACAGCACAGCCAGAAACAAAAACAGCCAACAGGCAAAGGGACCCCAGGAAGCGCAAAGCCGGGAGCCCGGACGAGAAGGCCGAAGAGCCAAAACCGGAGACCCAAAGGAAGCAGACAGGACCAGACGGACCCAGGAGACTCCCGAACCAGGCACAAAAGAGGCCCGACCCATAAACCACTGAAGGAGAGCCGATGAGAACATGAGTACACAGGGCCAGAAAGGCCGGAGCCAAAAAATGACCCAGGCAAGGACAGTACCAATGCGCCAAAAGACAAAAAGGGGCGGACCCCGCACACACCCCGGAGCACGAGGCAGGGGAAAAACCCACCACAGTAACCAACAAGCCCCAGCAAGGCAGGGGAAAAACCCCAGAGTAGCTAAGGAACGGCAAATAGAAGCCAGATGGGAAAAACGACCACAGGAAAATCCACCAACCCAGCACAGACCGGGAACCCAAGCATGGCCAGAGGAAGGCACCACCAACACACGGGTAGGAGGAACCCAGCCCTCCCAGGAGACAGAGCGGGAAGAGTCAGGGGAAAAGGAACCAAGGAAGGGCCGGAGGCACCGAGACCAAAAGGAAGAGGAGGATCCGCAAAGGACAGACAGGGGCGAAAAAAACACCGCCAGTCAACAAGACCCCAACCACGACCAGAGGAAAGCCCCACCAAGGCAGAGAACACCAACCGGAAAACCCACGAACAGGACCCGGAGAAAGGATCAGTGAAACCATCAAAAGCGACCCCGCAATAAAAAGGAAGAACACACGCCCCACCAGAGGCAGGCGCCAAATCCCTGGTCCGACCAGGCAGGCACCACCCAAAGGAATGCAGATCCACCAAAGGGCCATAGCCCCAAGGGCAACGTAAGCCCGGAAGAGAAGGATCGCAACAAAGACCCGACCCCCAGGGGGCAAGGAGAAGCACGGTGACAGCAGAAATCAGACAGGAAAAGGGTGCAAGAGCCGCCCGCCGAGTACCGACAAGACAAGGAGAGCCCTCCAGGAGCAGAAACAGTCAGCAAGAAAACACTGACGCAGCCCAGAGACGGACAGACAGATCCCAACAGCAGGAAGCCCACCTCAGATAAGCCGTAGCCCACAGCCCCCGGAAAACCCCGGAGGACGGTCAACAAGGAACCAACCGGGACCGACCCCACACAAAAACAGCGGGGACAGGAGTCCACAGGACAAAAGGACCACAGGCCCAAAGCCCGGAAGGCAATACAGCAAATCACGCAGCAGAGGCCCCACAACCCAACGCCACAGGCGCCGAATAACAAGCAATCCAAAAATGCACCACACAAGGATACTATTACAACAACGGCTTGAAACGAACCCCGGCCTGATATTGGCGGGCACCACCAAAGGTACAAGACTTACCTCCGAGCCATAGCTCCATGGTCCCAAGCCAAACCAAGGAACCCTGCGAAAAAGCAGAGAGAGCAACCCCATGGGAGACGCTGAGGTTATATGGAACGCCTCACGAATATGCGTGTCAACCACTGGCAAACTGGCAACCCCAGAGCCCTCAGGAGGCAGCCGAAGCGAACACGCTCCATGAGCACCCGCTGAGCATGTGAACCACACACGAGGAAGAGGGCGCAAGGGGAGCCCGGCGAGCAATGGAGCAGGAGGAGGAGAAACCACCGCCAAGGCCCATGGAGGAAAGGACACCATACAACAAAAGGACCAGAAGCAAAAAGCCAACCCGGAGACCACAGAAGCAGCCCGAGAAGAAAGAACAGGAGCAGCAGCCCCCGGAAACCCCAAAGGCCACACCAAGCAGGACCAGGAACAACTGCGGAGGGCACAGAAATGTCCAAAAACCCAGCCCTACAAGAGGAAGTGAGAATCACCATGTCGGCAGCACCAGCAAACTCAGGAGGAGACCCAACCAGGCACTAGCCCCGTCCATGCCCAACGACTGAGAACAGACAAGAAGAGGAGCACAAAGACCCCAAACGACAGGAACTGACCCCAACACCCGAGGGCAGGACAGAGCACAGAGACATGGAACGTTGAGCACAGGAACCGAAAAAGGAAACCAGCCACCCAGTGACAAGGAAGTCCAATGAAGACAAAATAAAATGAAATGGAAACAATGTAACAGTACAATACGTGTAAAAATAGAAACAATTACAACTTATGACAAAGAACCACCTGAGGACACGGCCCCAGCATAGGCAGGACTTGAACCCTGGGTCGTAAGAGCTGGCGCCACCAAAGGTAAATCACTCGTAGAGCCAAAGCTCCATCCAAAGAGCGAGGCACTGCCACAGAAAACGAGTGCAGGTACCGGGAATAGAAATCAGCTACTCAGCGACAGGGATGCCCAACGCAGGCCCAGCAAAAAGAAACGAAAATAATGCAACAGAGCTAAATGTGTAAATTCGAAAAAAATAAAAACAACATCCGAAAATTAAACACCGGGGGACACGGACCCAGGCCTGTGAGAGCAGGCACCACCAAAGGCAAAACACCACCCAAAGAGCCACAGCTCCTGTGAGACCTGATAGCGTTGACATATCACTACATTCCATGCACCAGCAGGGCCCATGACACACTGGCAACGCAACTGAATCGGTGGTCAGAAGAGCGGGGCACTGTATCAGACACCCAGCGTCCAAAATGGGAAAATTCTGAAGTAAACATATGTGAAATCCACAAGAAAATGCGAATACTGCCGCACCACTGAGCGAAGACAGGGAACCGGACCCGCCCACCGGAGCCCCGGGGGAGGAGCAGAACGCCACAGCCAACCAGGCTGGAAAACGTGGGAAGAAGGACTCCGACCGGAATTGTACACAGCCGCGGAAGAGAGGACTGTCCAAGGACCGCACCCGCCCGGATGACAGAAGGTGAGCCCGACAGGGGCCAACAGTGAAGGCCGTACAGAGGCCGGGCCCGTGGAGCGCAGCAATGCAGGAATCAGGTGGAGCGGCCTTCATATGTATGGAACGGGCCGCCCCCCAAACCCCCCCAAACGGCAAGGACAAAACGGGGAAACGCCGCCGCACCCGAACCAAGCGGGGATATTCTAAACACACCCAATATACACAAAATGGGCAGGCTAGGAAGCATAACACAGACAGTGCATAAAAATGCGCCCGACCCAGGCAAAGCGCTTAAAACAAATGCACACTGGTACGCAAAACAGCGGCACATATGGGAAGGAAGGGGACCCGGGATTAGAACCAGGAGGACAAACACGGGCCCCTTGCAGATACTGGTGCCGGCAGTAACAAACAGTTACAGGCAGTGCGAGGCGAGGGACCAGAAGAGCTCAGAAACAGCAGAGCCCCAGACCAACCCCCCGCCCCCCCTATTGACCCTTGGCCCGCTAAGGCAGAGCCTAACCGGCCTCAAAGAGACCGGAGGAAGAAAGGGGGGAAAGACCAAAAAGCCCCAGAGCCCGCTAGAGCAGGACCACCGACCAAGGACCCATGCTCCTGCTACAGCAGGAACCACATACCTTAAGACGCATCCAGAGAGTAATGACGCGCAGAACTAAAAAAAACAGGCTGATGGGTTTTGGCTGGCCCGCCTCTTATAGAGGTCTGGTGGTAATGGGCCGGCCATCTTGGGAAGGGATGGGAGGCATGGGAGGCTGACTTTTTGCTTTGGACGGTTCTGGTGTGGAGCTGAAGCTCACTATGTAAGTCATGTGGCGAGGAAGACTAACGAGGAGGTAATACATATCCTCCTGATCCCCTTCTCTTCTGAGAAGCAAGCCAGGTAAAATTCCTGCAAACAGTTCGACAGTCTGGTTGGCTGAATGTTGAATGTGGTATACAGTGTGACAGCCTTGCTACCGGTGTCTGCCATACATGCGAGTCCTACTGAACTAGTATATAGTGAACTTCACTGACAAGGAGGAGTGACGTTCTCGCACCAGGACAATTCTTTCCTGTTCCCTTAAACCTAAGAAGAAGCATATGTGGAAGAACATGTTGAATACATGTTACTCTGCCTGTCTGTGAAATGAATCTCCTAGACAGCCTACAGGAAAAATAGTTGCCATGAACTGGAGGACAAGCACAAAGCGCAAATGAATAAGATGCTTATTCAGGACAACTTGAGAGACCAGCCTATCCACGGACTAGGAAGGGCTGAATCACAACACTTAAAGTATGTCTACAAGAGCACATTGTGAAAGGATCAAGGACGAGCCAATGAAATTAAGAAATGCACCTGATGGTGAACCTGTGCTGTCCGTTCCACATGCCCTACAGTTAGTAATCAACTCATGGTGACTTTTCATTCATGACATATAGAGGCATATTTACAAGCCCTCATCGCCACCAGAGCATCAGTATTTTGGACGCTCTGGTGAAGCAGCCCTTTTTCCATATTTACAAGGTGGCGCTAAGCCACTTTACGTGGATTAATGCCACCTTGTAAATATGCCCCTTTCAGCCGCAGTCCTCTGAGGCAAAGGGGAGTGCAGTGTGTTTTGCTGTGGGCATTCTATTGCAACATTCATCGCTTTTTGATGTTTCTCAGATTTACAAACCTGAGACAGCTCAAAACTAATGCCATGGAATACCAGGCATTAGACTGGCGCAACAATGAAAAATTATTAATTTCTCCTAGTTTTTAGCTCCTTCCTTCCATGTGTGCTGCATTCTGTAGCACAAATAGAAAGTGCAAACTGCCATTATTGATTGTTTATGTGCAGGAAGGAGCCCCTAACCCTAACTAATGAGCCCATCATGTAGGCTGGTTGCCAACTAAAAGCTATCAAAAATCCTGACTATGTTCTACTGCTAATGAGTTACCAACTTGTGATGTTGGAGACATTTACTGTGTGCTAATTTTGTGGTAGTAATATGCACCTCATTATCGTTTAGCATACTCAATCAGTAGATTTGTAGAGCGCTACTTGTCAGGGTATCCAACATTGACTGGACAATATCAACACTTTGACTGATTCCTGAATGGTGTACAGAAACCACGTTACAGATTTCAGTGTGTAGATTGCAAATTCTTTTCTATGACTTATAAGAAATGATGCAAAAAAACTATGGGAAACTACTCATCTGGCCATATGCCTGTCACAGACAAAATGTTCATGAAACTTTCTTAGCATACAAGAAAGGCATGAAATGTCTAATGGCGATGTCATTGCAAGACATGCAGTTATTTTCTTTTGCAGAAAGTTTACTTTTTGCAAGCTAGTTTGTGTTTTTGTTGTGGTGTGCAATCAATACAGGAGTCAGTATAAGAGTATTTGTGGATTTATTTTCACATTATTTTCACTTTTTCTTGCCGTAACCACCCTGCCTGAACGTCCCGGCTCTACTGGTATGCTGATTTATCTTTTTTCCCCTTTGTTATTTAATGTTTACATTTGTTTTTTTCTGGTGGTATTTAAATTTCCATTTTATTCCATCATATTTATTTAGTTTTTCTTATAAAATATTTTGCATGTATTTTTCATCCAATATGGCACAATAGGGGCAGGCTAGAAAGAGAGACTGACCACAGTTGCTCAAAATCTTTGATGGTGGTGAGCATGTCGCTCTATTTTTTTGTGCATCTTCAGCAAGTGGCAGGCCCCTGTAGAGCAAAGTGTCTATTGTGGGTCTGCCTGAAACTCATGCAGTGCAAAAGCAGAGTAGTGCTACTCTCCGGCAAGTTCAGCATCACTAGGCGGATATTATTGACTGGGTGGAGGATCTGTTGATAACAAAGAGTGGTGTTGCTTGTAGAATGGGTATCGCTAATACAAGTTCTCTGAATCAGTATGTGTGTCCTTTTTTACTTTTTCTATTTGGGCTTACTGTGCTCGGTTACTAGGCTAGCACTAATAAGAGCCTTTTCTAATCTTCTTCTGCCCTTTTACCAGTGCTTAATTTGAGCCAGTGGTTTCTGGTGCTCAGCACTGGCACTTAATTGTCAACACCAGCACTTAGTATGCCACATGGTGGTGCTGGCTGTCTAATTAATAGATGAGCACAACAAGAGTTGTATATTAATTCAGTACACATTAAAAATGGCTAACACCTGCCGCTTAAGCCATTCTTATAGCTTTGGGGGCATGGAATACTCTGAATCATCACACTTGTAGGAGTGTGATGCTTTGCAGTTGTGTTGGTACTGTCACTGGCAGGGGCAATGTGTAGTGCAAGTTACAGTGGTCTACTGAAGAGAGCCCTTTGGCTTTTTTTTCTCCAAATTAAGCACTGCTTTTTACAAGGACCAGAGCCTGTGGAAGAGGAAAAGGTTGAGGCAGCTGGGCCTGCTGATAATACCAAAGGCAGTAAGTCATCTTTTCTGATTCTTGATTTCAATTAGTAATGATTGTAATAACGTATTTCACCTTTGCTGTTGTTACAGTGTTCCTCTACCATAATTGGCAGTGTGTGAAGATACTGCACCCTGTACTTCACAGCTTCACATTTTTCTTTCAAACTTTTGCCAGCTTTATGGAGTTGTGCAGTTGGCAACGTTCACAAAAATGAAAAAAGAATTGGCATAGCCAATAGGTCTCGCCTTTGGGACCTTATGTATTTAGCCAGAACTTTTGGCTATGTTGTAAAGCATTGTGGCAACTGTGCATTATGTTGAAAACTTATAATAAAAAGTGTTAAGCTTTTTTGTTACCTTTATACAAACACAAGCAAGATTATATGCAACTGAAAAACCTGATTAAAAAAAGATTTTTACATAAAAATTGTCTTCTACTTTTTTGTGCTTGCACTGCTGGCAACTACTTCCTGCCTGTTCTCATGCTTGTTTGTTATATTTTTTTTGTTATGGGGGAGCGGGACATAAATAATGGGGGAGTGATGTTTGAAAACAGTAATTTAATTAGAACACAAGCAGCGGACAGACACTAGGGGAGAATCAACAGATGCCAGATTCCAAGGGCAGACAGACATGATGCTTAGGTGGTGCACTGATGCAAAATGGTGGTGGTGAATGAAGTATGGTGCTCAGATGGTGACATTATATGGTGTGGATTGGAGTTACATTGTGGATTGTGGAGTTTTGGAGTTGAAATATGTTGTTTGGTGTGTAATTATGTGGTGTGTATAGAAAATGTGTGGTGTTGAATTGTGCGGCCTGGAACTGTGGTGTTCTTTGAAATTATGCTTAGTGAAATTGTGTCATGGTGTGGAGTGCATTTTGCATTAAGTGCAGTGTAATTGTGTAGCATATAATAATGTGGACCTGAGTAGTATTGTGTGGAGTGTATGTTGCATTCAGTAGAGTGTAATTGTGGGGCACTGAGTGGTATTTTGAGTGTATGTTGCATTGAGTGCAGTGTAATTATGTAGCATATAATTATGTGGCACTGAGTGGTATTGTGTGGAGTGCATGTTGCGTTTAGTAGAGTGTAATTATGTGGTGTATAATTATGTGGCGCTGAGTGGTATTTGGAGTGTATGTTGCATTAGGTGCAGTGTAATTATGTAACATATAATTATGTGGCACTGAGTGGTATTGTGAGGAGTGTATGTTGCATTCAGTAGAGTAAAATTATGTGGTGTGTAATATGTGGCTTTGCGTGGTACTTTGGGTGTCTATTGCATTGAGTACAGTGTAATTATGTAGCATATAAGTATGTGGCACTGTTTGGTAATATGTGGAGTGTATTTATGTTACATTGAGTAGAGTGTAAGTATGAGGTGTAATTATATGGCACTGATTGGTCTTATGTGGAGTCTATTTACGTTTCATTGAGAAGAGTGTAATATGTGGCATGTAATTATGTGGCACTGAGTGGTAATATGGGGAGTGTATGTTGTATTCAGTAGAGTGTGATTATGTGGTGTGTAATTATGTGGCACTGAGTGATATTTGGAGTGTATGTTGTATGAAGTGCAGTGTAATTATGTAGCAAATAATTATGTTGTACTAAGTGGAATTGTGTGGAGTGTATGTTGCATTCAGTAGAGTGTAATTATGTAGTGTGTAATTATGTGGCTCTGAGTGGTACTTGGAGTGTATCTTACATTGAGTGCAGTGTAATTATGTAGCATATAAGTATGTGGCACTGTGTGGTATTATGTGGAATGGATTTATGTTGCATTGATTAGAGTGTAAGTATGAGGCGTGTAATTATATGGCACTCAGTGGTATTATGTGGAATGTATTTATGTTGCATTGAGTAGAGTATAATTACGTGGCGTGTAATTATATGGCCCTTACTGGTATTATGGGGAGTGCATGTTGTATTCAGTAGAGTGTAATTGTGTTGCATGTAATCATGTGGTACTGAGTGGTATTATTTGGATTGTATGTTGCATGGAGTGCAGTGTAATTATGTAACATATAATCATGTGGCACTGTGTGGTAATATGTGGAGTGTATTTATGTTACATTGAGTAGAGTGTAAGTATGAGGTGGGTAATTATATGGCACTGAGTGGGCTTATGTGGAGTGTATTTACGTTGCATTGAGAAGAGTGTAATATGTGGCGTGTAATTATGTGGCACTGAGTGGTAATATGGGGAGTGTATGTAATATTCAGTAGAGTGTAATTATGTGGTGTGTAAATATGTGGCACTGAGTGGTATTTGGAGTGTATGTTGTATTGATTGCAGTGTAATTATGTAGCAAAAAAGTATGTGGTACTAAGTGCTATTGTGTGGAGTGCATGTTGCATTCAGTAGAGTGTAATTATGTGGTGTGTAATTATGTAGCATGTAATTATGTGGCACTGAGTGGTATTATGGGGAGGTTATGTTGTATTCAGTAGAGTGTAATTGTGAAGCGTGTAATTATGTGGCACTGAGTGGTATAATTTGGAGTGTATGTTGCATTAAGTGCAGTGTAATTATATAGCGTGTAATTATGTGGCACTGAGTGGTATTTGGATTGTATGTTGCATTGAGTGCAGTGTAACTATGTGGCATGTAATTATGTGGCACTGAGTGGTATTTGGAGTGTATGTTGCATTGAGTGCAGTGTAATTATGTGGCACTGTGTGGTATTTGGAGTGTATGTTGCATTGAGTGCAGTATAATTATGTGGCGTGTAATTATGTGGCACTGAGTGGTATTTGGAGTGTATGTTGCATTGAGTGCAGTGTAATAATGTGGTGTGTAATTATGTGGCATTGAGTGGTATTTGGAGTGTATGTTGCATTGAGTGTAGTGTAATAATGTGGGTGTAATTATATGGCACTGAGTGGTATTATGGGGAGGTTATGTTGTATTCAGTAGAGAGTAATTGTGTGGCGTGTAAATATGTGGCACTGAGTGATATAATTTGGAGAGCATGTTGCATTGTGTTCAGTGTAATTATGTAGTATATAATTATTTGGCACTGTGTGGTATTATGTGGAGTGCATTTATGTTGCATTGAGTAGAGTGTAATTATGTTGTGTGTAATTATGTGGCACTGAGTGGTAATATGAGGAGGGTAACTAAACAAAATATTGAGTTAAAAATATCGACTTACACAAACATCGACTTCAAAATATAGAATGGACAAAATATGGAATGGACAGAATATAATCAACCTAAAATATCGAATTTAAGGTAAGTAATTTAATATTGAATTTTATAAATACAGAAAGTCAAAATATTGAAGTATATAATATAGGTTATTAAAATATATCGAATTTCTAATAATATCGATTTTTGTATGTTAGTATATGTGTGAAAAGTGTATATTTTTTTGTCATTTATTTCTGTAGCGGGTTGTGGGTTTATAGGGGAATAGGGTGGGAAGTATTTTAATTTTATTAAATATAATATTAATTTTTTGAAATATTAATTATTTTTAATTTAATTTTGCATTTAAGTTATGTAGAGGATTGTGGGTTTATAGGGGAATAGGGTGGGAAGTAATTTAATTGTAATTAATTAAATATTTTATTTTATTTATTGGTATTTATTTTGAATTAATTGTTAATTAATTTTTAATTGGTAATTAATTAATTTGTAATTGGTAATTAATTTTTATTAATTGATTAATTGATAATTATGTGAATTTTATTAATTTATTTTTCATAGCAGGTTGTGGGTTTATAGGGGAATAGGGTGGGAAGTTACCTAATTGTAATTATTTAAATAGTTACATTTATTTATTGGTATTTATTTTGAATTAATTGGTAATTAATTTTAAATTGTTAATTAAGTAATTGTTAATTGTTAATTAATTTGTATTAATAGTTAATTCATTTTCATAATTAATATGTATTTGTTTTTAATTGATTATTATTATATTATGTTAGATTGGTAATTACTTTTAATTAATTTTTTTATTGGTATTGACATATAATTAGGGCTCCCGGTTTTATGGTATTTATTTTTTTCATATTTCCGTCTGTATTTATCCATATTTATTTTTTTATCATTTTATCTGTATTTATCCGCATTTATTTTTGTGTCAAAGAAAAGAAGACGCTGCAGCTAGTATTTTTTCACATTTATTTTAATAGACAATGCACACTTTTTGCCGTTTTTTTGATAGTGTGACCGTGCACCAAAGGTAATGAAGTGCTTTACATAAGCAACAGTTTGATTACACAAGGTCATTTTCATTTTTACAGACACTGGGAAATTAAGGGATTCGGCCAGAATCATGGGATGGTGAGCCAAACCCAAGACTTGAGCCTGTATGTTAACACCCGTGGTTGTTAATTCACCCCAGTGCTAGGCGTAGTGAAGGTGACATCACAATCCGTTTTGCCATCAACAGTGTTACTCTTAGCCCCATAGAAGTAACATAATTCCTGCTGTGTGGCTAAGAAAATAAAGGAATGTAAACAGGGCTGTTAGTTTCCTGATTTCTTCATGTTTCTCCCAAAGCAGTGATGACAAGGCAAGTCGGGTTGTTCACTGGCTCTGGGTTCTAGCTGTGAACCAGGTGTTGTTATATCTCAGACGCCCAAATGTGCACTTTTATTTAAGATATGTCGCTGCCGTCCTCGGGGTTCAATCAACAGCGCTCTGAGTTCAAGTCGCGGACACCACCCGATATATCTCTCTTTACTGAAGCTGCTTAGTGGTGGAGAATGGCGTAGCAAATGTGCCACGGGCACTAAAGGAAGCTAAGCCTCCTCCCCCCTCCCCTTCACACCAACCCCCAATATACTGGTTCCGTACTCATTTTGGGATGTGGGAGTAACGTCGCTGTGGTGCCAGGTCCTCCTTAAACTAGCTATCTTGATGGGCCTTTCATTTTACTTGTAGATTGACAAAACAATTGAGTTGCTGACTCCTCCATCCCCACCACATCGTGCACTTTTACCATTACTTCGAGACAATGAGAACATCACTGTCCTGCTGCTTGCCCATTTCTTTGCACTTTAAACTATGCCGTCGGACAGGCAGTTCCTACAAGCTGATAATGAGATAGATGACGAGAGTCATGGTGTTACCAGGATGTGGGGGGGGCAATTAACCTCATGGCATGTTCTTTACAGGTGTGATGTATTGATAAAGGCCAAATATCGCTCTCGGCCTGCTGCTGTCTGGGAAGTAGAGAGACTAGTGCATAAACAGATCAGTCTCACTTGGCAACAGAGTGCTCAGCTCAGACGGGCAGAGTGATTTAGAGGGGATAATAATCTGCAGGACATCGCAATATCAGTTTCAGATTTCTTTTCCTAACCCCTATGCGCACACCATAAAGCCAGTTTAATAAGTATTTTTCCGTTTTTATTTATAAATACAGACCAAGGAAAAAGGTTTTCTGTCTGTATTTATATGTAGAAATCCATTTAAACGGAAAACCGGGAGCCTTACATATAATTTATTTTCATTAATATAATAAATATTTACTTTCCCTACTGTTAAGCTCACTAGAGTAGGAATAGTAATTTTTATCCCTACGCTATCCAAAGCTTTCCCTACTGTTGCACTCTCTGGAGTGGGAATAGTAATTGTTATCCCTACGCTATCCAACGCTTTCCCTACTGTTGCACTCTCTGGAGTGGGAATAGAAACTTTTACCTCTACGCTATCCAACGCTTTCCCTACTGTTACCCCTACGCTATCCAACGCTTTCTCTACTGTTGTACTCACTGGAGTGGGAATAGTAATTTTTACCCCTACGCTGTCCAAGGCTGTCTCTACTGTTGCACTCATTGGAGTGGTAATAGCAATTTTTACCCCTACACTATCCAATGTTTTAACTACTGTTGCACTCACTGGAGTGGGAATAGTAAATTTTACCCCTGCGCTATCCAACGCTGTTGCTACTGTTGCACTCTCTGGAGTGGGAATAGTAATTTTCACTACTACGCTATCGCACACTTTCCCTACTGTTGCACTCTCTAGAGTAGGAATAGTAATTTTTACCCCTACGCTATCAAACGCTTTCCCTATTGTTGCACTCTCTGGAGTGGGAATAGTAATTTTTATCCCTACGCTATCCAACGCTTTCCCTACTGTTGAACTTTCTGGAGTGGGAATAGTAATTTTCACCATTACGCTATCCAATGTTCCCTACTGTTGCACTCACTGGAGTGAGAATAATAATTTTTACCCCTACGCTATCCAAAGCTTTCCCTACTGTTCTACTCTCTGCAGTGGGAATAGTCATTTTTACCCCTACGCTATCCAGCGCTTTTCTTTCTGTTGCACTCTCTGGAGTGGGTATAGAATTTTTTACCCCTACGCTATCCAACGCTCCCTACTGTTGCACTCACTGGAGTTGGAATATTAGTTTTTAGCCCTATGCTATCCAACGCTTTCCTACTGTTGCACTCTCTGGAGTGGAAATAATAATTTTTACCCCTATGCTATCCAACGCTTTCCCTACTGTTGCACTCACTGGATTGGGAATAGAAATTTTTACCCCTACACAATCCAACGCTTTCCCTACTGTTGCACTCTCTGGAGTGGAAATAGTAATTTTTACCTCTACGCTATCCAACGCTTTCCATACTGTTGCACTCTCTGGAGTGGGAATAGTAATTTTTACCCCTACGCTATCCAACGCTTTCCCTACTGTTGTACTCACTGGAGTGGGAATAGTAATTTTTACCCCTACGCTGTCCAATGCTGTCTCTACTGTTGCACTCAATGGAGTGGTAATAGAAAATTTTACCCCTACGCTATCCAACACTTTTCTTACTGTTGCACTCACTGGAGTGGGTACGGTATTTTTTACCCCTACTCTATCCAACGCTTTCCCTACAGTTGCGCTCACTGGAGTTGGAATAGTAGTTTTTACCCTACGCTATCAAACGCTTTCCCTACTGTTGCACTCACTGGAGTGGGAATAGTAATTTTTACCCCTATGCTATCCAACGCTTTCCCTACTGTTGCACTCTCTGGAGTGGGAATAGTAAATTTTACCCCTGCGCTATCCAACGCTTTTGCTACTGTTGCACTCTCTAGAGTAGGAATAGTAATTTTTACCCCTACGCTATCAAATGCTTTCCCTACTGTTGTACTTTCTGGAGTGGGAATAGTAATTTTTATCCCTACGCTATCCAACGCTTTCCCTACTGTTGAACTTTCTGGAGTGGGAATAGTAATTTTTACCCCTACGCTATCAAATGCTTTCCCTACTGTTGTACTTTCTGGAGTGGGAATAGTAATTTTTATCCCTACGCTATCCAACGCTTTCCCTACTGTTGCACTCTCTGGAGTGGGAATAGTAAAATTCACTCCTACGCTATCCAACACTTTCCCTACTGTTGCACTCTCTAGAGTAGGAATAGTAATTTTTACCCCTACGCTATCAAATGCTTTCCCTACTGTTGTACTTTCTGGAGTGGGAATAGTAATTTTTATCCCTACGCTATCCAACGCTTTCCCTACTGTTGAACTTTCTGGAGTGGGAATAGTAATTTTTACCCCTACGCTATCCAATGTTCCCTACTGTTGCACACACTGGAGTGGGAATAATAACTTTTACCCCTACGCTATACAAAGCTTTCCCTACTGTTGCACTCTCTGGAGTGGGAATAGTCATTTTTACCCCTACACTATCCAGCGCTTTCCCTACTGTTACCCCTACGCTATCCAACGCTTTCCCTACTGTTGTACTCACTGGAGTAGGAATAGTAATTTTTACCCCTACGCTGTCCAACGCTGTCTCTACTGTTGCACTCAATGGAGTGGTAATAGCAAATTTTACCCCTACACTATTCAACACTTTTCTTACTGTTGCACTCACTGGAGTGGTTATAGTATGTTTTTTCCCCTACGCTATCCAACGCTTTCCCTACTGTTGCACTCACTGGAGTTGGAATAGTTGTTTTTACCCCAACACTATCCAACGCTTTCCTACTGTTGCACTTTCTGGAGTGGGAATAGTAATTTTTACGCCTCTGCTATCCAACGCTTTCCCTACTGTTGCACTCACTGGAGTGGGAATAGTAATTTTTACCCCTACACAATCCAACACTTTCCCTACTTTTGCACTCTCTGGAGTGGGAATAGTAATTTTTACCCCTACGCTATCCAGCGCTTTTTGTACTGTTGCACTCTGGAGTGGGTATAGTAAATTTTATCCCTGCGCTATCCAACGCTTTTGCTACTGTTGCACTCTCTGGAGTGGGAATAGTAATTTTCACTCCTACGCTATCCAACGCTTTCCCTACTGTTGCACTCTCTAGAGTAGGAATAGTAATTTTACCCCTACGCTATCAAACGCTTTCCCTACTGTAGTTCTTTCTGAAGTGGGAATAGTAATTTTTATCCCTACGCTATCCAACGCTTTCCCTACTGTTGAACTTTCTGGAGTGGGAATAGTAATTTTTACCCCTACGCTATCCAATGTTCCCTACTGTTGCACTCACTGGAGTGGGAATAATAATTTTTACCCCTACGCTATCCAAAGCTTTCCCTACTGTTGCACTCTCTGGAGTGGGAATAGTCATTTTTACCCCTACTCTATCCAGCGCTTTCCCTACTGTTACCCCTACGCTATCCAACGCTTTCCCTACTGTTGTACTCACTGGACCGGGAATAGTAATTTTTACCCCTACACTGTCCAACGCTGTCTCTACTGTTGCACTCAATGGAGTGGTAATAGCAAATTTTACCCCTACGCTATTCAACACTTTTCTTACTGTTGCACTCACTGGAGTGGGTATAGTATTTTTTACCCCTACGCTATCCAACCCTTTTCCTACTGTTGCACTCTCTGGAGTTGGAATAGTAGTTTTTACCCCTACGCTATCCAACGCTTTCCTACTGTTGCACTCTCTGGAGTGGGAATAGTCATTTTTACCCCTATGCTATCCAACGCTTTCAACTTTTTCACTCACTGGAGTGGGAATAGTAATTTTTACCCCTACACAATCCAACGCTTTCCCTACTGTTGCACTCTCTGGAGTGGGAATAGTAATTTTTACCTCTACGCTATCCAACGCTTTCCGTACTGTTACACTCTCTGGAGTGGGAATAGTAATTTTTACCCCTCTGCTATCCAACGCTTTCCCTACTGTTGCACTCACTGGAGTGGGAATAGTAATTTTTACCCCTACGCTATCGAACGCTTTCCCTACTGTTGCACTCTCTGGAGTGGGAATAGTAAAGTTTACCCCTGCGCTATCCAACACTTTTGCTACTGTTGCACTCTCTGGTGTGGGAATAGTAATTTTCACTCCTACGCTATCCAACGCTTTCCCTACTGTTGCACTCTCTAGAGTAGGAATAGTAATTTTTACCCCTACGCTATCAAACGCTTTCCCTACTGTTGAACTTTCTGTAGTGGGAATAGTAATTTTTACCCCTACGCTATTCAATGTTCCCTACTGTTGCACTCACTGGAGTGGGAATAATAATTTTGACCCCTACGCTATCCAAAGCTTTCCCTACTGTTGCACTCTCTGGAGTGGGAATAGTCATTTTTACCCCTACGCTATCCAGCGCTTTTCCTTCTGTTGCACTCTCTGGAGTGGGTATAGTATTTTTTACCCCTACGCTATCCAACGCTTTCCCTACTGTTGCACGCACTGGAGTTGGAATAGTAGTTTTTACCCCTATGCTATCCAACGCTTTCCTACTGTTGCACTCTCTGGAGTGGAAATAGTAATTTTTACCCATATGCTATCCAATGCTTTCCCTACTGTTGCACTCACTGGAGTGGGAATGGAAATTTTTACCCCTGCACAATCCAACGCTTTCCCTACTGTTGCACTCTCTGGAGTGGGAATAGTAATTTTTACCTCTACGCTATCCAACGCTTTCCATACTGTTACCCCTACGCTATCCAACGCTTTCCCTACTGTTGTACTCACTGGAGTGGGAATAGTAATTTTTACCCCTACGCTATCCAATGCTTTCACTACTGTTACCCCTACGCTATCCAATGCTTTCCCTACTGTTGTACTCACTGGAGTGGGAATAGTAATTTTTACCCCGACGCTGTCCATCTCTGTCTCTACTGTTGCACTCAATGGAGTGGTAATAGCAAATTTTACCCCTACGCTATTCAACACTTTTCTTACTGTTGCACTCACTGGAGTGGGTATGGTATTTTTTTCCCCTACGCTATCCGACGCTTTCCCTACTGTTGCACTCACCGGAGTTGGAATAGTAGTTTTTACCCCTACACTATCCAACGCTTTCCTACTGATGCACTCTCTGGAGTGGGAATAGTAATTTTTACCCCTCTGCTATCCAACGCTTTCCCTACTGTTGCACTCACTGGAGTGGGAATAGTAATTTTTACCCCTACACAATCCAACGCTTTCCCTACTGTTGCACTCTCTGGAGTGGGATTAGTAATTTTTACCCCTACGCTATCCAGCGCTTTTTGTACTGTTGCACTCTCTGGAGTGGGTATAGTATTTTTTACCCCTACGCTATCCAACGCTTTCCCTACTGCTGCACTCACTGAAGTTGGAATAGTAGTTTGTATCCCTACGTTATCCAACGCTTTCCTACTGTTGCACTCTCTGGAGTGGGAATAGTAATTTTTACCCCTATGCTATCCAACGCTTTCAACTGTTGCACTCACTGGAGTGGGAATAGTTATTTTTACCCCTACACAATCCAACGCTTTCCCTACTGTTGCACTCTCTGGAGTGGGAATAGTAATTTTTACCTCTACGCTATCCAACACTTTCCGTACTGTTGCACTCTCTGGAGTGGGAATAGTAATTTGTACCCCTACGCTATCCAACGCTTCCTCTACTGTTACCCCTACGCTATCCAACGCTTTCCCTACTGTTGTACTCACTGGAGTGGGAATAGTAATTTTTACCCCTACGCTGTCCAACGCTGTCTCTACTGTTGCACTCAATGGAGTGGTACTAGCAAATTTTACCCCTAAGCTATCCAACACTTTTCTTACTGTTGCACTCTCTGGAGTGGGAATAGTAATTTCCACCCCTACGCTATCCAACGCTTTCTCTACTGTTGCACTCTCTGGAGTGGGAATAGTAATTATTACCCCTACGCTATCCAGCGCTTTTCCTTCTGTTGCACTCTCTGGAGTGGGTATAGTATTTTTTTTTTTTTTTTTTTTGTTATCCTCATCTGCCCGACACACGTCCCTTAGATGTGGAAGGAACCGACCAAAACATCTCACTGCCTCTAGGAGCAAGGCCCTGAAGATTGAGCCGCTTCAGAAGTAGACAGAGAATTTTATGAGTTGATAGGAACAACCATACATCTTATGACGATGTCTCAAAGCAACTTCGTGCCAAAATATTCAGTATATATATGTCGAAATCTGGGCGGACCACCATACTGAACTATTGAGTGAGTGGGCTTAATCATCGGATATTGGGGGAAAAAAACAAAAAAAAAAAAACCAAAAAGGACCTCATTTCCACTCTGTCAAAAGCTTCCCAAATGTGAGATTCTGGACTCTGCATGATCTTTTCAGATCTACCTTTGAGGTTTCATATAACGAGTTTAGCCAAGCTGAGTGCGTAGGAGGGGTGGTGTCTACCCAATGCATGAATATCTGCCGTCTTGCCAGCAGAATGGCGTAAAACAGAAAGGATCGTGCTGTCCCAGTTATGTTCTGGTCTACACCAAGGATGACAAGTGATACAGATAAGGAGATATCGGATTTGATAATTGAGTCCCAAGTAACTTTAATCTCTGCCCAAAAAGTAGCTAACTGGGGGCAATCCCAGAACATATGGATGTCAGATGCTGAGGGCAGTTGGCATTTGTTACAACATTTCCCCTCTTGAAATTTGGATAGACGTAAGGTAGTGAGATATGCCCGATGTAGGGTGAACAGATGGTTTCGTCTAAGCCAAGCAGGTTTTACCACTTTATATAAAAGGGTGAAAGATTCTGTCCAACTGTCCTCTTCTATTGCCGCAATTTCTTTCCTCCATAGCTGTTTTGGTAGGTGAAAATCCCCATCTATCTCGTCCTGTATAGACCAATACCAACAAGCCACCTCTTTGCCTCCTATCTGTTTTTCGATTAGCTGTTGTTCTAGAGGACTAGTTCTCCCGATATTAGGGACTTTCCTGATTAATTCTCTGGCCCAACTGCTAATTTGTAAGTATTTGAATCTTGACAATGTCAACCCTACTTTTTCCCTAAGGTCTTCCCACGATATCAGGATACCACCTCCAAGTAAGTCACCCCATCTAGAAAGCCCAGCTGTTATTAGGGGAGTGGCCAGAGAATCCTGCAGGCATGGTGGAAGCCCGGGAGAGTCCCAAATTGGTGCATGAATAGAATATTACGCCAGCCCCACTCTACGCTTAATTTGTACCCATGTCTTCAATTGCGTTAATAAAGTCTTCAACCTCACCTTCTTGAAAAACTTTTGTTCTCCGAATTTGAAAAGAAACCCATCCAATGGGTGGTTTGCCCCTACCAACATAGCTTTATATAACTTCCCATTTGAGGAGAGGTCTGGTGTCTTCAGAAGCATTCTTGAATGAGAAAGCTGGAACGCCCAGGAATAATACTGTAGATCTGGGAGGGCCAATCCACCTTTTTCCCTCCTCCTCCTCAATTTTTTCCAAGCCAACCTCGTAGCTTTGTAACCCCATATGAAAGAGTTTATTTCTTGTTGGCACTTAAGAAGTTGTTTAGAATCAAATGCAATTGGAATTGTGTTAAAGATAAAGGTCAATTTCGGAAGGATGGACATTTTTACAATGTTGACCCTCCCATAAATTGATAGTCTAATACCTACCCAGGATCTTAAAAGGGCCCTACACTCTTTGGCGACCAGGTCTAAGTTTGATTTTGCTAATGCGTCAATATCTTGTGTAATTTTGACTCCAAGATAACGTATTGAGCAAGTTGAAGGCGTCACCCCCACACCCGGATTGGCAATATTCCATGTCATCAGTTCGGTCTTATCGGCGTTGATGTCGTAGCCAGAAATACCTCCAAATTCTTTGGCTTTTTCGACCACTATGGGGAAAGCATTTGCTGGATCGCTGGTGTATATTACAATATCGTCGGCATATAACCCGACTTTCTTTTCCCACCCGCCGAATTTAAATGAAGAAATTCTTGAATCGTCCCTAAAAGATTGTGCAAGTGGCTCAATGTATAAATTAAATAGTAAAGGGGATAAGGGGCACCCCTGTCTTGTCCCCCTAGTAATCAGGAAGGGCGGAGTGCACACACCATTCACCATGATACTTGCACTAGGGTTTTGATATAGGAGTCCAATTAATCTCCGAAAATTTGGACCAAATGCGAATTTCTTCATAGTTTCGGCTAAATACGCCCAATTTACACGATCAAACGCTTTGGTAGCATCAAGAGTCATAATGGCCAAAGGAAGGGAAAACGTAGAGGCAATATCCACTGCCCCAATCAGGTCATATGTAAGGTCCGAGAGTTGTCTACCCTTTATAAAAACCCTTTTGGTCAGTGTGAATAATTGACCCAACCTCACGTCCAAGTCTATTTGCCAGCACAGCCGCAAAGATCTTATAGTCAATATTTAGAAGTGAAATTGGCCTATATGAGCCACATTTCGCTGGGTCTTTCCCAGGTTTCGGAATCAGGACAATAATCGCCTCTCCCCAAGATTTGGGGGGAGCCATGCCATTTATTAGAATGTCATTAAAAAGTCTTGTTAGCACCGAAACTATTTCCGGAGCTACGACCCGTAATAGTTCGCCGGGAAGGCCATCCGGGCCAGTTGCCTTGCCCCTCTTCACCTTATTGATGCTTTCCCTCACTTCTTCCTCTGAAATGGGCCTATCAAGACGATCTGTTTGTTCAGAACTGAGAGTGGGAAGAGTAATCTTTTCCAACCATCTAAAATTTGAGATGGGGTCCTAACTCCAGAAATGCTTCCCCAATATCTTTAACAGATGATCTTTCACTTGCCACACCTTCTACCCTAATATGTTTTATATATTTTTTTTGCCTGGTCCGATTTAATTTTCCACGCGAGGACCTTACCTGCGGACTCACCGTATTCAAAATTGGAAAGTTTACTTGCTTCCCATTTTAGGGTGACCCTTTCCTGAAGTATGTTTTTTTTTTAGCTTCTCTTTTAAGCCCTTACGCTGTTCTTGTTCCATATTAGTTCCGATTCCGGAGCCAATATGTTGATCCAATAATGCAATGTCCCTTTCAATACTGTTGATCTTAGTTCTGTAGATTTTCCCTCGGTAAGAGGCCCTATTGGTTATATAGCCTCTCAAATACGCTTTATAGGCCTCCCATACTGTGTTTAGCTGGGTGGAATTAATATTTGTATCCATGAAAAGTTTTGTTTCATGGATGAGAAGGTCTGTTTCTTCTTCTTCTAAAAGAATAGTGCGGTCAAATGATCACAAGGCCTGAGAAGGTTGCTGGACCGATTGCAAACAAAAGGATATAGCGGAATGGTCCGATAAGTGTAAAGGCACATACGTTATGTCCTTAAGGTGGTCTCTTAATGAATGACTAAACAAGGCGTAATCAATCCTTGATTTATGATTGTATTTGTAGTTGTGGTATGATACACCAAGTACCTTACCAGCTCTCTCCCTCCATGGATCCGCCAATCCGAGTGTCGACATAACGTCCCCCAATACCTGCCTGGATTTTTTGAAAGTTAATGCCCTTGAATTAGGGGATTTATCCAGGTTTGGGTTAAGTACCAGGTTAAAATCTCCCATCCAAATTATCGGACCTTGTGTTGATAATAACTGGTTCTGGATTTTGATCAAATATGAGGGGTCATCCTGATTGGGACCGTAATATCCAACCAAATTGTAAGTACTATTATCTAGACTGACTCTGGCGTATAGCCATCTCCCACTTAGGTCCTCCTCATATGCAAGAATCTGGGCTTTAATTTGCTTTTTGAAGATGATTGATATACCTTGAATATTCGCGTTATGGTTAGTACAAATATAACAATCTATCCATCTGATTTTACTCAACATTTCCTTCAATTCGTGCTGGAGAAGATGTGTTTCCTGGATGACAATGACCTGCGCCGGAGAGTCCCTCAGATATTGCATTATTCTATATCTCCTACTCTTAACACGCAGGCCATTGACATTCCAGGACAGAAATTTTAATCCCATCATCCAGTGTCCGAACCCCTCTCCCTACTCCAGCTCAATGTAGTATTGCGTCTCCCAGTGAGGATTGAGTGGAATATGAGTAAAAGTATAGTTAATGGAAGTAGTGTGTTTGAAACTGTGCCTGAACAGTGAGGATATTTTATGGTTTTACCCCTCTGCCCCCCCCCCCCACCCTGGAAAACCCCCCCTTAATTAATCTGGCTATTGCTGCCAGATTTGCCTCTCTATGGAGTTCCATATGCCCAGGTCAGTTACATGATTGAATATAACCCGGCATACCTTAATTCTTTCTAGGAAAAAGCCTTCATAATTATATAAAGTAATAATACTAGAGATATTTAAGTTTAGGTGTTTGTCGCACACCTTTCCACATAACTGGTATTGTTCTGATCCGTTTTCCCTATTAAGGTGTTATATTTTAACTTCAAATATACATATATTGTTTTCCTTTATAGACACCCTCGATGAAAATACCCTTATTTATGTGCATATTATTTATTTATTTTTATTTTTTATTTTTTTAATTAAGTTTCCCTCTTCTTTTTTCCCCTTTTTTTCCCTTTTTTTTCTTTTTTTCTTTTTTCCCCATACTCCGTCCTTATATCTCCTGTACCCTTCACCTCTTTCTTGTCATTATATTTAACTCAGTGACTCAATGTGTCATGTCGGTTTTAACCTAAGAACTATCGTTAGATGTTACCCTGCTGATGATCATTAATAGATGTCAATAGTTCGTCTGCCTCCAATGGAGAGTGAATGTTGTGTATTTTGTTATTATACATGACCCTCAAAAAAGCGGGGAACCTCGTTTGGACAGTTGCTCCCAGAGCCCTAAACTTCTCCATTTTCTGGCCTAACTCCCATTGTCTATCAAGAGTAGATTTCGATAGGTCAGATCTGACAACATAAGAGAAATCTGAAGCTTTTAAAGCAGTGGACTTTAGAGCTAAATTCAAAATCTTCTCTTTTATACAATAGGTCATAAAATTAACTAGAATTTTCCTAGGTTTAGACCTCCCCTGTTTTAAGTGGAAGGGATCTCTGTGAGCTCGCTGAATATCCTTTTCTAGCTCTTCCACGGATTCCTCCAGATTTAAGGACTCTTTAAGCAGGGCAGCTACAATTTTTTTCATTTCACTCCCCTCTTTTCCCTCTGGAACTTTTAGAATTCTAATGTTGTTTCTCCTTGAGTAGTTTTCCAAGGATTCCACTCTCTCTTTTGTTGCGTTCCCATCTCGCCTTAAGTAGTAAATCTTTTCATTGGCAGAATCTAACTTGGCTTTTAGCTCAGTTACTGTGCTTTCAGGAGTATCTGTCCTCTCGGAGAGAAGATCTACCCTCTTGTCCAAGGCATCAAACGCTGCTTTTATCTCCTGCTGGTTATGTTTTGATTCAGCGAACCCGTTTTTAATTTCATTAAGTAAATCCTCCAGTGAAATCTTCTCCTTCACCTCAAAGGTCTCACCTGCCTTGTCCTCATCCTGAGCGGCTAGCAGCCCTGCTTCTTCCGGGGTATTATGGGCAGCACCTAAGTCTACTTCTCCCTCCACTTCCACCGCCTCCCCAGGGATGGAACCAGGGACGGAACCTTGGGTGTCATCTATATCGCCCATCTTATTATTGTCCTCTAATGGACCGCTGGGGATCTCTAGAACTTGAGGCAACACCTTGAAATAAGATCTAAGTGAGGGGGTAAGCCTCGCTGCACTACCTTTAGTGTTTTTAGATCTTAATTTAGTGCCAATTTTTGAGTCTTTGGGACCTTTTTGCCCAGCGAACCGGGGGGTTATGGCCGCAGTTACTGTAGTGGCGGATTTACCGATGTGTACACCGGAAAACACAAATATAGAAGGGCCCCGAATACTCTCTTTAGAGCCAGATTCTGATTCTTCTGCGACGTCCTTAGTTCCCACCTTAGCTCCCTCCTTAACGTTACCAGGACTGAGATCCAATTTATAGTATTTTTTACCCCTACGCTATCCAATGCTTTCCCTACTGTTGCACTCACTGGAGTTGGAATAGTAGTTTTTACCCCTATGCTATCCAACGCTTTCCTACTGTTGCACTCTCTGGAGTGGAAACAGTAATTTTTACCCCTATGCTATCCAATGCTTTCCCTACTGTTGCACTCACTGGAGTGGGAATAGAAATTGTTACCCCTACACAATCCAACGCTTTCCCTACTGTTGCACTCTCTGGAGTGGGAATAGTAATTTTTACCTCTACGCTATCCAACGCTTTCCATACTGTTGCACTCTCTGGAGTGGGGATAGTAATTTTTACCCCTACGCTATCCAACGCTTTCCCTACTGTTATCCCTACGCTATCCAACGCTTTCCATACTGTTGCACTCTCTGGAGTGGGGATAGTAATTTTTACCCCTATGCTATCCAATGCTTTCCCTACTGTTGCACTCACTGGAGTGGGAATAGAAATTGTTACCCCTACACAATCCAACGCTTTCCCTACTGTTGCACTCTCTGGAGTGGGAATAGTAATTTTTACCTCTACGCTATCCAACGCTTTCCATACTGTTGCACTCTCTGGAGTGGGGATAGTAATTTTTACCCCTACGCTATCCAACGCTTTCCCTACTGTTACCCCTACGCTATCCAACGCTTTCCCTACTGTTGTACTCACTGGAGTGGGAATAGTAATTTTTACCCCTACGCTATCCAACGCTTTCCCTACTGTTACCCCTACGCTATCCAACGCTTTCGCTACTGTTGTACTCACTGGAGTGGGAATAGTAATTTTTACCCCTACGCTGTCCAACGCTGTCTCTACTGTTGCACTCAATGGAGTGGTAACAGCAAATGTTACCCCTATGCTATTGAACACTTTTCTTACTGTTGCACTCACTGGAGTGGGTATAGTATTTTTTTCCCCTACGCTATCCAACGCTTCCCCTACTGTTGCACTCACTGGAGTTGGAATAGTAGTTTTTACCCCTACACTATCCAACGCTTTCCTACTGTTGCACTCTCTGGAGTGGGAATTGTAATTTTTACCCCTCTGCTATCCAACGCTTTCCCTACTGTTGCACTCACTGGAGTGGGAATAGTAATTTTTACCCCTACACAATCCAACGCTTTCCCTACTGTTGCACTCTCTGGATTGGGATTAGTCATTTTTACCCCTACGCTATCCAGCGCTTTTTGTACTGTTGCACTCTCTGGAGTGGGTATAGTATTTTTTACCCCTACGCTATCCAACACTTTCCCTACTGTTGCACTCACTGGAGTTGGAATAGTAGTTTGTATCCCTACGCCAGAGGTCTTCAAACTGTGGGGCCCGACCCCCAGGGGGGTCCTGGAGTCCTAGGAAGGGGGTCGCAGATTCCACAGCTTCCCTGTAAAAAGACAGCCTTCTGTTGTCTTGGGATGGCTAATTGAGATCGTTATCAGCTGTTTGCCTGAATGAAAAGCAAATGCTGATAATCTGCCAGTGTAAAGGATGCTTGGGAGCAGTTCTGGCTCTTTGTGAAGACAAAGATGTGTGTTGTTTTAAGTTGAAGTGCAAAGAGTTAACTACTGGGCTGGGAAGTTCTTTCTTTTAATTTTGACTGAATTTACACTGCCCTTTGTGCCCCATAAGAGGTGTTGAAGGGACAGTTATGTAAAAAAAAAACATATAACTGAATTACATGTGGTCTGGTATTATTAAAAGCTACATTTTGAAAGCACCATTTTATTGTAAAACTATTCACACATGTTGCAGCATTGTATCTTACCCTGTGTGTAATGCAAGTATAAAAAATTGACTTGCATATTCCCAGTGCTTTCTGTCACAGGCTGTGACTTTGTAGCACTAAAAATGTACATCACCATTCTCCACTGCATCAATCAAGATTTAATTCTGTGGGTCTCTGGTTACACACAGACCTCTGCAGTGCTTTAACTAATAGATGTTTTCCTAATGTACTACAGCGCATTTCCCACTGAGCAATAACGTATTTTATTTATTTTTCATTTACACTGCCCATTATTTTATATGTAGATACCTGAAGGTGAAATACCTAAAAAACGTAAGAATATTTTAGGCTTATTTATGAGAGGCTTGCATCACCAGAGCATCACTTTTTTTGATGTTCTGGTGGCGCAACCATCTCAACCATACCTATGAGGCAGTGCAAAGTAACCCTGCATAGCTTTGCATTGCCTCATATGGAGTAATCAGTAAGACATAGCAGCGCAAGTCAATGCGTTGCTTTACTCTGCGTCAAGGAGGTATTCCATGGGCTTTGTGTGGGGTTCCCACGCAAAGCCTATGGATTTTGATGCTGCTCCATATTTACAATATCATGTAAACCTGGGGCAGCTCCAAAAACCGACACCTCTCCAGTAGAGGCGTAACAAGGAGAAATGTTCTATGAGAGCTGCATACTGCAGCTCTCATAGAAATAAGAAAACACCCCTCAGTATTGTTTTCGTGAAGGAAGGTGTCTCTTCCCGTACAAAAACAATTCTGCCTACGGTAGTGCTAGACAGCAATTTGTGAAGGGAAAAGAACTGGAATGCACCGTATTTCATAATAACAGTTTATTCCTGCCCTTTCACATTGGAATTGGGCAGCGCCGCAAGAAGACTTGCAGCGCTGTCCTTCGCCAATTCCTCATAAATAAGGCCCTTTGTTTTTAGCTACACCTTTGGCTACACCCCTCCACTCAATGAACTTTGGTTTGGATATGCTCATATAATGTTCTAAGTAAACTCCCATTCTATCCTATCGGACAGATAGCCTTTCCATAGTGAAAAATGAAACACACTGTAATTCACTACCAGAAAATGTCACACACACCAGTACATGTCTTACATATAACATACACAGCACCCTGCCCACAGGGGTACCTTGGGCCAACCTTTTAGGGTTGACTTACGTGTAAGAAAAGTGAAGATTAGGGCTTGGCTAGTGGGTGCACTTGCCAGGTCGGCATGGCAGTTACAAACTTCACGCAGACACTGCAGTGGCAGATCTGATAACCCTTTTAAGGGCTGCTTGGGTGAGTGGCACAATCAGTACTGCAGGACCACCAGCACCATTTGATTTACAGGTTCTGGCACCCTCAGTGCACTTTACTAGGGACTTACCAGTAAGTCAAACATGAAATCATGGAAACACCAGTCCATAATACAATTTCTAATGGGAGCACCTGTGCTTTAATACTGAACAGCAAAAAGGAAGTGCACAGACACTGAACCAGCAAAAACAGAGTCAAAACTAGGTCAGAAAGGAAAAAAAACAAGAGAAACATGCCAAAAGATGGCAGGTATAACGGGCATTTATAGTTATCGATGTATGTTGATGACGAGAAGAACCACTTTCTAGGAAATTTTGTCAGAAGGGGGTCCTTACGCCTAAAAAGGTTTGACAAGGGGGTCTCGATATCAAAAAGTTTGAAGACCACTGCCCTACGCTATCCAACGCTTTCCTACTGTTGCACTCTCTGGAGTGGGAATAGTAATTTTTACCCCTCTGCTATCCAACGCTTTCCCTACTGTTGCACTCACTGGAGTGGGAATAGTAATTTTTACCCCTACACAATCCAACGCTTTCCCTACTGTTGAACTCTCTGGAGTGGGATTAGTCATTTTTACCCCTACGCTATCCAGCGCTTTTTGTACTGTTGCACTCTCTGGAGTGGGTATAGTATTTTTTACCCCTACGCTATCCAACACTTTCCCTACTGTTGCACTCACTGATGTTGGAATAGTAGTTTGTATCCCTACGCTATCCAACGCTTTACTACTGTTGCACTCACTGGAGTGGGAATAGTAATTTTTACCCCTACACAATCCAACGCTTTCCCTACTGTTGCACTCTCTGGAGTGGGAATAGTAATTTTTACCTCTACGCTATCCAACACTTTCCGTACTGTTGCACTCTCTGGAGTGGGAATAGTAATTTGTACCCCTACGCTTTCCAACGCTTTCCCTACTGTTACCCCTACGCTATCCAACGCTTTCCCTACTGTTGTACTCACTGTAGTGGGAAAAGTAATTTTTACCCATTCGCTGTCCAACGCTGTCTCTACTGTTGCACTCAATGGAGTGGTAATAGCAAATTTAACCCTAAGCTATCCAACACTTTTCTTACTGTTGCACTCACTGGAGTGGGAATAGTAATTTCTACCCCTACGCTATCCAAGGCTTTCTCTAGTGTTGCACTCTCTGGAGTGGGAATAGTAATTTTTACCCCTACCCTATCCAATGCTTTCCTTACAGTTGCACTCACTGGAGTGGGAATAGTAATTTATACCCCTACGCAATCCAACGCTTTCCCTACTGTTGCACTCTCTGTAGTGGAAATAGTAATTTTTACCCCTGCGCTATCCAACGCTTTCCCTACTCCTGCAGTCTCTTAAGTGGGAATAGTAAATGTTTTACCCTTACGCTATCCAACGCTTTCCCTACTGTTACACTCACTGGAGTGGGAATAGTAATTTTTACCCCTATGCTATCCAACGCTTTCCCTACTGTTGTACTCACTGGAGTGGGAATAGTAATTTTTACCCCTACGCTATCCAACGCTTTCCCTACTGTTGCACTCACTGGAGTGGTAATAGTACATTTAACACTCCCGCTATCCTACGGTAAAAAATGTGTATGTTTTTTATTAATATTATGTTAATAGATATATAGATGTTTAACAAAATACAATTGTATGTTTTTTTATAGCTTAAATTAATTATTTTATAATTATAAGTTTATTTAAGTATTTTTAAGTATTTCTTAGTTAATTATTGTTAATATTTCATTTATTTTTAATTACTTTTAAGACATTTACAAAAAATTGATATTTTGACTAACTATATTTTTTTAAACAATATTTTTGATTCGATATTTTTGTACTTACCTGTTTGTAGAAAGGAAATCGATATTTTTGTATTCGATATTTTATCCTCAATATTTTTGTAAAGTCTATATTTTTTAAATCGATATTATTTCAGTGATCCATGAGGAGTGTATGTAGTATTCAGTAGAGTGTAATTGTGTGGCGTGTAATTATGTGGCATTGAGTGTTATTGTTTGGAGTGTATGTTGCATTGAGTGCAGTGTAATTCTGTAGCATATAATTATGTGGCACTGAGTGGTATTGTGTGGAGAGTGTGTTGCATTCAGTAGAGTGTAATTATGTGGTGTGTAATATTGTGACACTGAGTGGTATTTCGAATGTATGTTGCATTGAGTGCAGTGTAATTATGTTGCATATAACTATGTGGCACTGAGTGGTATTTGGAGTGTATGTTGCATTGAGTGCAGTGTAATTATGTGGCACTGAGTGGTATTGTAGCAGGGATTTCTGCTCCTGTACAGAACTGTGCATAGAGACTTAGAACCTCAGTGAATTAGGGTGTGCCAAAACTCACATTAGTATCCAAAATCCCCTAACAGATTAGCAATCAGTGTCTCATTGGTACTTACAAAACCCCAATGATTTAGACAACCCAGAACATGGACTTAGAACACCTCGGGAAACGTGGTACACATGAACACTCTTTTGTTATACTAACATATCAATCCAGAATGAGGAGTCAATGAGGACACGTGCGAGTTTGAAATGTTTATTTCTAATGCAGTGGTCTCAAACGCAGTATCGGCAGGACAGTCATAGACGGAGTGCCAAAGCACCTCGCATAAACTGCCGCAAAGATCTTCCCCACGACTCAAAGTCACCAATTTCTGGGGTCAAGTCCTTAGGCATGCTAATTGTCAGAATCCTGTGTTTTTCACCAGGAGTCATGTTAGGAAATACTGCTTCCAGTGGGTCAAACGTCTCAGCAAGCCAGAAAGGAAATTCATCCTTATCCTGGGGGCGCTTGCCCATCACAGCGTTGACCATTATAGGGCTAAGTTTCATTCCACCCCCTGTCCAGCAGGAAGCTCCGCACTACCTGGGGCCCCGCCCGGGAGATTGTGGGTAATGTACTGCACTAACGACCTAATTACATTAATTGCAACAGTATGTAACTGCCGCAAACCAGCAATGACAACCGCTTCATGTCGAGGATGCAGTGTAAATCCAGCCAAAACAGGCCATGTAGCACCTGGAATGGACAAAGGACCTAACCTCGGTGCCATCAAGGAGTGGGGTAGGGCGCCATTAAACCAAACTCAGTGCTGACAAGCATCAATCGGAACCTCCTGTGTCCTATACAGAGCATATTCCTGCGGCACAGCAGTGGGAGTGTATGGGTCGAACACAGTATTAGCGTTCACAGCCGGGAAGGTCACCCATGAGTAAAAAATCTCGTACGAGTAAGCCACCTCTGCACTCACCACCATAATCACGGCCATGCCATCCACAGGGACATGATAATTCTGCAAGTGATTGCGCACCGCAATGCGACTATGTTGCGAAATGTCCACCACGGCCATAGTGACACAGAAAGAGAAAGGTACACCAAAAAATACGTAGCACAACTGGGTCGTAATTAAAGGAAACCGTTTAGAAAGAATCAAGCTTGAAAGGACCTATGTTAATATAGGTAGGTTTGTCCGACCCCACTGTTTTCCGGAAACAATAGCGAAGGGTGTTAAGGACCGATATAAGTACTACTCAAGTGTCATGTAATAAGACCACCAACGATCGGGCGCCATGTAGCAAGGATTTCTGCTCCTATACAGAACTGTGCATAGAGACTAAGAACCTCAGTGAATTAGGGTGTGCTAAAACTCACCTTAGTATCCAAAATCCCCTACCAGACTAGCAATCAGTGTCTCATTGGTACTTTCCAAACCCCAATGATTTAGACAACCCAGAACATGGACTTAGAGCACCTCAGGAAACGTGGAACACATGAACACTCTTTCGTTATACTAATATATCAATCCAGAACGAGGAGTCAATGAGGACACGTGCAAGTTTGAAATGTTTATTTCTAATGCAGTGTTCTCAAACGCAGTATCTTGGCTAATACGAGCAAACATATTATAAAGATCAAGGTTAAAAGCATAGTTACTATTCCATAAAATACAAAGGGTGAAAGCATGTTAAAATGCTAAAGGAAACAGGTCTAAATAGAACCTCAGTTTACCCTCCCTAGCTAGTATATTATATTATATCTACAGAAGGTCTCTTTGGGTTTAGAAGGGCGGGCCCATACCTTTAGGTTCAGTGGAAATTGATCACATCATCTCCTACAGCAACACCCTGCATAAGGATATTCATCAAGTGTGTGTCTCCTGCTCTGCGCAGTGCAATATAATTCGCTCCTAAAACCAAAGTTGGCCACAGCTGCATCCATATTATGTCTGTTCTGTGGGCTGATCAATCCAAACAATAAGCGCTGTGTTGAGATAACCTTGACGACCTCGGCACTCACTGTACAGACATAGCTTGCCAAGCAAGACTGATATTATAAGCAAACATGTTATTTTCGTGTACAGCAAAATACCTAACTAGGCGAAAAGCATTAATAACAAAATGTGTCTTGTGCCGAGGCAGAGGGAAAGGAAAAATGGTGTTTAAAACTCTACCTCACACATGCCAACTTAACACACTGCAAAGGTGAAACCAATACACAAGACAGTATTTGGAGTGTATGTTGCATTGAGTGTAGTGTAATTATGTGGCGTGTAATTATGAGGCACTGAGTGGTATTTGGAGTATATGTTGCGTTGAGCGCAGTGTACTTATGAAGCATATAATTATGTGGTGTGTATTTTTATAGGCACTGAGTGGTATTTGGAGTGTATGTTGCATTGAAAGCAGTGTAATTATGTAACATATAATTATATGGCACTGAGTGGTATTGTTTGGAGTGTATGTTGCATTGAGTGCAGTGTAATTTTGTAGCACATAATTATGTGGCACTGAGTGGTATTATGGGGAGGTTATGTTGTATTCAGTAGAGTGTAATTGTGTGGCATGTAATTATGTGGCACCGAGTGGTATTGTTTGGAGTGTAAGTTGCATTGAGTGCAATGTAATTATGTAGCATATAATTATGTGGCACTGAATGGTATTGTGTGGAGTGTGTTGCATTCAGTAGAGTGTAATTATGTGGTGCGTAATTATGTGGCACTGAGTGGTATTTGGAGTGTGTGTTGCATTAAGTGCAGTGTAATTATGTTGCATATAACTATGTGGCACTGAGTGGTATTTGGAGTGTATGTTGCATTGAGTGCAGTGTAATAATTGAAGCATATAATTATGTGGCACTGCGTGGTATTGTGTGGAGTGTGTGTTGCATTCAGTGGAGTGTAAATATATGGCATTCAATTATGTGGCACTGAGTGGTGTCTGGAGTGTATGTTGCATTGAGTGCATTGATTAAATGTCATGTAATTATGTGACACTGAGTAGTATTTGGAGTGTATGTTGCATTGATTGCAGTGTAAATTTGTGGCGTGTAATTATGTGGTACTCAGTGGTATAAGGAGTGTATGCTGCATTGAGTGCTGTGTAATTTTGTGGGTGTAATTATGTGGCACTGAGTGGTATTTGGAGTGTATGTTGCATTGAGTGCAGTGTAATTATGTGACATGCAATTATGTTGTACTGAGTGGTATTTGGATTGTATGTTGCATTGAGTGCAGTGTAATTATATGGACTGCAATTATTTGGCACTGAGTGGTATTTGGAGTGTATGTTGCATTGAGTGCAGTATAATTATGTGGTGTGTAATTATGTGGCACTGAGTGGTATTTGGAGTGTATGTTTCATTGAGTGCAGTGTAATTATGTAGCATATACTTATGTGGCACTAAGAGGTATTATGTGGAGTGTGTGTTGCATTCAGTAGAGTGTAATTATGTGGTGCGTACTTATGTGGCACTGAGTGGTATTTGGAGTGTATGTTGCATTAAGTGCAGTATAATTATGTTGCTTATAACTATGTGGCACTGAGTGGTATTTGGAGTGTATGTTGCATTGAGTGCAGTGTAATAATTGAAGCATATAACTATGTGGCACTGCGTGGTATTGTGTGGAGTGTGTGTTGCATTCAGTAGAGTGTCATTATGTGGCATGTAATTATGTGACACTGAGTAGTATTTGGAGTGTATGTTGCATTGAGTGCAGTGTAATTTTGTGGCATGTAATTATGTGGCACTCAGTGGTATTTGGAGTGTATGTTGCATCGAGTGCAGTGTAATTATGTGGCGTGTAATTATTTGGCACTGAGTGGTATTTGGAGTGTATGTTGCATTGAGTGCAGTATAATTATGTGGCGTGTAATTATGTGGCACTGAGTTGTATTTGGAGCGTATGTTGCATTGAGTGCAGTGTAATTATGTGGCGTGCAATTCTGTGGTACTGAGTGGTATTTGGATTGTATGTTGCATTGAGTGCAGTGTAATTATATGGCGTGTAATTATGTGGCACTGAGTGGTATTTGGAGTGTATGTTGATTTGAGCGCAGTATAATTATGTGGCGTGTAATTATGTGGCACTGAGTGGTATTTGGAGTGTATGGTGCGTTGAGCGCAGTGTCATTATGTAGCATATAATTATATGGCACAGAGGTATTGTGTGGAGTTTATGTTGTATTCAGTAGAGTGTAATTGTGTGGCGTGTAATTATGTGGCACTGAGTGGTATTGTTTTGAGTGTATGTTACATTGAGTTCAGTGTAATTATGTGGCGTGTAAATATGTGGCACTGAGTGGTATTTGGAGTGCATGTTGCATTGAGTGCAGTGTAATTATGTGGTGTGTAATTATGTTGCATATAACTATGTGGCACAGCGTTGTATTGTGTGGAGTGTGTGTTGCATTCAGTAGAGTGTAATTATGTGGCCTGTAGTTATGTGGGACTGAGTGGTATCTGGAGTGTATGTTGCATTGAGTGCAGTGATTATGTGGCATGTATTTATGTGAAACAGAGTTGTATTTGGAGTGTATGTTGCATTGAGTGCAGTGTAATTATGTAGCATATAATTATGTGGCACTGAGTGGTATTATGGGGAGGTTATGTTGTATTCAGTAAAGTGTAATTGTGGCATGTAATTATGTGGCACTGAGGGGTATAATTTGTAGTGTATGTTGCATTGAGTGCAGCGTAATTATGTTGTGTGTAATTATGTGGCACTGAGTGGTATTATGAGGAGTGTATGTTGTATTCAGTAGAGTGTAATTGGGTGGTGTGTAATTATGTGGCACCGAGTGGTATTGTTTGTAGTGTATGTTGCATTGAGTGCACTGTAATTATGTAGCATATAATTACGTGGCACTGAGTGGTATTGTGTGGAGTGTATGTTGCATTCAGTAGAGTGTAATCATGTGGCATGTAATTATGTGGCACTGAGTGGTATTTGGAGTGTATGGTGCGTTGAGCACAGTGTAATCATGTAGCATATAATTATGTGGCACTGAGTGGTATTGTGTGGAGTGTATCTTGTATTCAGTAGAGTGTAATAATTGAAGCATATAATTATGTGGCACTGCGTGGTATTGTGTGGAGTGTGTGTTGCATTCAGTAGAGTGTCATTATGTGGCATGTAATTATGTGGCACTGAGTGGTATTTAGAGTGTATGTTGCATTGAGTGCAGTGTAAATTTGTGGCGTGTAATTATGTTGCACTCAGTGGTATTTTGAGTGTATGTTGCATTGAGTGCAGTGATTATGTGGCATGTAATTATGTGACACTGAGTAGTATTTGGAGTGAATGTTGCATTGAGTGCAGTGTAAATTTGTGGCGTGTAATTATGTGGCACTCAGTGGTATTTGGAGTGTATGTTGCATTGAGTGCAGTGTAATTATGTGGCGTGTAATTATGTGGCACTGAGTGGTATTTTGAGTGTATGTTTCATTGAGTGCAGTATAATTATGTGGTGTGTAATTATGTGGCATTGAGTGGTATTTGGAGTGTATGTTTCATTGAGTGCAGTGGAATTATGTAGCATATACTTATGTGGAACTGAGAGGTATTATGTGGAGTGTGTGTTGCATTCAGTAGAGTGTAATTATGTGGCGTGTAATTATGTGGCACTGAGTGGTATTTTGAGTTTATGTTTCATTGAATGCAGTGTAATTATGTGGCGGGAAATTATGTGTCACTGAGAGGTATTTGGAGTGTATGTTGCATTGAGTGCAGTGTATTTATGTAGCATGCAATTATGTGGCACTGAGTGGTATTTGGATTGTATGTTGCATTGAGTGCAGTGTAATTATATGGCATGTAATTATGTGGCACTGAGTGATATTTGGAGTGTAGGTTGCATTGAGTGCAGTGTAATTATGTGGCGTGTAATTATGTGCCACTGAGTGGTATTTGGAGTGTATGGTGCATTGAGTGCAGTGTAATTATGTAGCATATAATTATGTGGCACTGAGAGGTATTGTGTGGAGTGTATGTTGTATTCAGTAGAGTGTAATTGTGTGGCGTGTAATTATGTGGCACTGAGTGGTATTGTTTGGAGTGTATGTTACATTGAGTTCACTGTAATTATGTGGCGTGTAATTATGTACCACTGATATGTATTTGGAGTGTATGTTGCAATGAGTGCAGTGTAATTATGTGGTGTGTAATTATGTGGCATGGAGTGGTATTTGGAGTGTATGTTGCATTGCGTGCAGTGTAATTATGTAGCATATAATTATGTGGCACTGACTGGTATTTGGAGTGTATGTTGCGTTAAGCGCAGTGTAGTTATGTAGCATATAATTATGTGGCACTGGGTGGTATTGTGTGGAGTGTGTGTTGCATTCAATAGACTGTAATTATGTGGTATGTAATTATGTGGCACTGAGTGGATTTGGAGTGTATTTTGCACTGAGTGCAGTGTAATTATGTTGTATATAACTATGTGGCACTGCGTGGTATTGTGTGGAGTGTGTGTTGCATTCAGTAGAGTGTAATTATGTGGCCTGTAATTATGTGGCACTGAGTGGTATTTGGAGGGTATGTTGAATTGAGTGCAGTGTAATTATGTGGCGTGTAATTATGTGGCACTGAGTGGTATTTTGAGTGTGTGTTGCATTGAGTGCAGTGTAATTATATGGAGTGTAATTATGTGGCACTGAGTGGTATTTGGAGTGTATGTTGCATTGAGTGCAGTGTAAGTATGTGGCGTGTAATTATGTGGCACTGAGTGGTATTTGGAGTATATGTTGCGTTAAGCGCAGTGTAATTATGTAACATATAATTATGTGGCACTGAGTGATATTGGGTGGAGTGTATGATAGAGAAAGCCAGAGACAGAGATCATGGGAGCTGCGAGTGGCAGTCGCTGGTAGGATGAAGGGGATAGATTGGGACAGGGATAGATATTGATGTGCAGGGATGAGCGGGGGAGAGGGACCATGGGATGGTGAGGGTACCAGACACTGGTAGGGTGAAAAGGGTAGATTGGGACAGGGATACATATTGATGGGCAGAGATAGGCAGGAGGGGGCTTCGGAGGCCGGTAGTGGAGGGCAGGGACATGATTTTTCTGGGTAAATATCATGATTCAATGAGCACTGACTAGGAGCTCCTTACTTTGGACAGGCCATGTACCAAAAGTGCAAACAGATCTGATCACTGGAGAAGCCCCAGAAAGTATCAATTTCCATGATTAATCAAAATTTGCAATAAGTTGGCAATGAAAAACAAGTTGAAATTGAACAAAGGATCAGACAACACCTGAGCAATTAAATAACTGACATTTCCTTTTCACCCATGACTGCGGCATTCATGCACTTATGTTGTTTGTGCATGTGCAGCTGTGTCTGAAGTCCTGCAGGTCCCCCGGGGCACAAGCAGGCATCCACTTCTGTCATTACAGCTGATCGCAGCAAAAAGACAGAAGTGGATGCCTGTTTGTGCCCCAGGGGGACTGACATAAAAAAACAAGCATGCTCCGCCTCGAGCTGGCAGCAGGGGGGAGGGAGAGAAGAGGGGGCCTGCGCCTGCTTCCCTTACGGGATTGAGAGCTGACACCATATGCTTGCAAGTTAATTACAAACATATTGTGTCAGCGCTCGAGCCCGCAAGGGAATAGCCACGCGTGCACGTCTTACCATTGAAGGCAATGGAACATGAGCACTGTTGTGGCTTAAAAAGGGGACCGATGGCTAAAGGTCTCCTCCCTTGCAGACGTGTGCGCTGTGTAGGCGAGACCTATAGAGGGGTAATGGCTGTGTCAGTGTTGTTACGTCTTTCAACTCAATACTGTTTCCTTATGTATGGCCCATCGGATATAATACTGAGTTGCATTGAGCTATATTCTTAAAATTCCCCTCCTGTTGTGGAAGTTCTGGAGGTATGATATGGGTGGTAGAAAGCAATCTGCTTGCAGTGTACATTGTGGTTGCAGATGTTTTCACAAAGCTGATCAGGGGGCTAATGTCAACATTGGTTTGTTGAGAATACAACTGCCTGCAGTTCTTTGTCCCAGTGAGAGACTTGAATCTAAATAGATATTATTCCTAGATGATACGCTGCAAACCATTGTCCTGGGTGTAGTCCGTGTAATCAGGACACATTGTACTTTCTTTATGAAGGACTACTTTCAGGACTTTGCAAGCAGCCCTCAGGGCCTGAAAAATTAACATCTTGCCTCTTGACGTACAAATCAAATATCTTAATAAAGTTACTAAACCCATCAGTTCTCCCTCTAGTCCACTCAATCGTGTTTTCTTAAAAAATAAGTTACAAATCTATTTAAGAACTGGCTTTTTAATGTGTCTAAAGTTCCGCACTATATTAGAGGTGATAGACCCGTGGACTGAAAAAAACATAAATTCAATGCAGAGATCTGTGTGTGACGTCACAGCCACATGTTCACATGCCAGTGTATCATCCTTTCTGAAATAAGACTAATAAAATTAATGATTCTGGCACAGCCGCCTTGAAGAACTGGGTTTTAGAACCCAGCGGCGCCAGGGGCACGCCCAATGTCTTCGGGTTCACCTGTCTTAGAATACAGAGACACGGGATACTTCTCGGTGACGTCACAGATCAAATTTATTGGTTGCAACCAGGAACAGAGGTCTTCGAAACACAACACGGGTGGTTCGTCAGAGGCTGTACAATTTTCGTATTGCGAGACATCATCTTTTATGGTAAAAATCACATTCCTAACTAGCATCAATTACTTACGAACTGTCCAATCACACAGTGACATTTCAAAAGGTATCGCATAACGACAAGCCCACTTTCAGTTGTCCAGCCCACCATAAATGGCAAGGCAAAATCCTACATTCTTGCTCGGACAGGCCGGACAAACCCATAATAAAAAGACCTCAAACCAAACCATAAATAGGCCATAAAAGAAGGAACAGAAACAGATGAGAAGCAAGATAGAAGGGTGTGCGCGTGTACCATAAACTCAGCAATGTCCTGTTCTTTGATCTCTATCTGACCAGCTGCCTAACATGGAGCTGGCTCAACAAGGTCAGCTTTGGGCAATGGAGTCAGTTCGCTCAGGTCATACAGAAGTTAGCTAAAGGTGTACGTGTCCCAAAGACTCGTTCGGCCGCAGTCATCGGTCTATGTGTGGGCAACCACAAAATGGCTGCTGTACACAAAATGGAACCCGAAGGCTCGAACGAAATCCCTGAATACACAGTGTATCCATCAATCGAACATGACGAAAACTCTCGTACATACCGCACTCGTCATTTGCGGTCCGCTGATACCAAAATCATCTTGATACGACGACCTTTATTGAACGGGTTCAGAATCACGGACCCTCAGCCTTTTACGGACAAACCTGAGATGTAACTGACTGTCATGTGCCCAGTGCTAATATCTTAGACAACAGCTCACAACGTAATCACACAGGATGACTAAAATTATACTCAAATCACACTTTTGAGCAACATGCTTGGAATCCAGGCAATGATTTTATTACTGCTCTGCCCTTGAAAAACAAACTCCGAAATTGCTCACTGAATGGAGGCACTGAGAAGTTCCAGTCCTTCTACAAATTCAACCAAAGGGTGGGGCCCTGTGTCTGCAATTAATGTATTCACCAATTGGGCCCAGTAATCAAGAATAAAGAAAGACAGGGTCAAAGGAAGTATGACTCAACTTCAATAAATCCCTGGCACCAACGGGAGCGGGTAAGGACGAGGCCTCCTCATGTTGTATGATGGGATTTAAATTAAAATGTATGAGGCATGAAATTAGGATGGAGTACATCGTATACCACTCTAGACACCCAAAGACAATTCATAACACATTACATGACCCAATGACACAAAATATTGTTTAGATATCATTGTAAGGGCTCACCATTGACCGTAATGAAGAGTGTAACTACTATTGTAACTCCATGAGCGCCTTGATAGTAGGGTAGGGTATAAAGCGCACCAAAGCAAGTCTAAGTGCACTTTTAGTTTTTTGATACACTCAATTGAAAGTACCTAAACACAAAGATAGTGTTTGTCTGGTTCTGTCAAGGCCATGAGCACTGATATGGTCCCCACAGTGTGGGTTATACATGCCCACGAACACAACACACAAAATGACATCTCACGCAACTGCTGCTAATGACTGGAATTCACAACATCTTACAGCACAAGGGTAAGAGGCCAGAGGACGTGGTGACTGGTGCGCCCACACAGGTAAGAGGTAAGAGTGATGGGACAGCGCAGGGGCGGGAGGGGGGGGTAAGTCAACAGACAGCGGGATAGGTAGAATTTTCATTTTTTTTAAACCATTACCTTGTACTTGCAACATCACAAGCCCACCGCTCCACCGCTCTTAACTGTGCTGGCCACGCCTGCATGGTGAGCTCCCAGTAGTAATGCTTGTTAGATGTGTATTGTTTTCTTCAACTGATGCCAGTTTCCCTATTCTTTTCAATTCGTAAATCTATATTGCATGGGTGGAAATTGGTGTCTACCAAATGTGGAGCTATTTTGGGTGGATTTACACCTGAAATATGCCTGAAAAGTTAATAATCAATGTTATGGTTGTATTTTGATTTGTATATGTCCTCATGCCCTCAGGAAAGAGTGTAGGCATAAAAACTCCTACTACTAGGTACACATCTTCATGGAGCTACAGATTTACATTAAGGATGAGATTAACCCACAGAATCAGGCATACATTTACATGTGCAGAAATTTCTACTCACAGATTTACCTTTAAGAATAGGCCTCACTGTTGTTAACTATTCCTTCAGTGCTTCTGAGCCTACCTTGTTGGGAGTGGACCCTTGTTGAAGCACTACTGCCACATCGAGCGCTGCTCCCCTCCAAACGCTACTTCTTGCCGGACACGCTCCGCGGGTCCCGCTTCGCGGTGCTTGCTCCTCACTGTTCACTGGGGAAAGGAAACTCCTGAAGACTGCTGCTGTGGGCGCTGAAGATTCAGGGCTGCGAGCGTGTCGGCGCTCCGACTCCGTTTCCCAGGAGTCCCTGCCACTGACTTGACCCGAGGCACCTGGGCTGCTCTCCCTGACCGCCACGCCCCTTGTGATCACTATTAAAGCTACCGGCCTCCTGACCTGCGTGGGACCCTTCAGTGCTTCTGAGCCTACCTTGTTGGGAGTGGACCCTTGTTGAAGCACTACTGCCACATCGAGCGCTGCTCCCCTCCAAGCGCTACTTCTTGCCGGACACGCTCCGCGGGTCCCGCTTCGCGGTGCTTGCTCCTCACTGTTCACTGGGGAAAGAAAACTCCTGAAGACTGCTGCTGTGGGCGCTGAAGATTCAGGGCTGCGAGCGTGTCGGTGCTCGGACTCCGTTTCCCAGGAGTCCCTGCCACTGACTTGACCCGAGGCACCTGGGCCGCTCTCCCTGACCGCCACGCCCCTTGTGATCACTATTAAAGCTACCGGCCTCCTGACCTTCGTGGGACCCTTCAGTGCTTTTGAGCCTACCTTGTTGGGAGTGGACCCTTGCTGAAGCGCTACTGCCACATCGAGCGCTGCTCCCCTCCAAGCGCTACTTCTTGCCGGACACGCTCCGCGGGTCCCGCTTCGCGGTGCTTGCTCCTCACTGTTCACTGGGGAAAGGAAACTCCTGAAGACTGCTGCTGTGGGCGCTGAAGATTCAGGGCTGCGAGCGTGTCGGTGCTCGGACTCCGCTTCCCAGGAGTCCCTGCCACTGACTTGACCCGAGGCACCTGGGCCGCTCTCCCTGACCGCCACGCCCCTTGTGATCACTATTAAAGCTACCGGCCTCCTGACCTGCGTGGGACCCTTCAGTGCTTCTGAGCCTACCTTGTTGGGAGTGGACCCTTGCTGAAGCGCTACTGCCACATCGAGCGCTGCTCCCCTCCAAGCGCTACTTTTGCAGGACCCGCTCCGTGGGTCCCGCTTCGCGGTGCTTGCTCCTCACTGTTCACTGGGGAAAGGACACTCCTGAAGACTGCTGCTGTGGGCGCTGAAGATTCAGGGCTGCGAGCGTGTCAGTGCTCGGACTCCATTTCCCAGGAGTCCCTGCCACTGACTTGACCTGAGGCACCTGGGCCGCTCTCCCTGACCGCCACGCCCCTTGTGATCCCTATTAAAGCTACCGGCCTCCTGACCTGCGTGGGACCCTTCAGTGCTTCTGAGCCTACCTTGTTGGGAGTGGACCCTTGCTGAAGCGCTACTGCCACATCGAGCGCTGCTCCCATCCAAGCGCTACTTCTTGCCGGACCCGCTCCGCGGGTCCCGCTTCGCGGTGCTTGCTCCTCACTGTTCACTGGGGAAAGGAAACTCCTGAAGGCTGCTGCTGTGGGCGCTGAAGATTCAGGGCTGCGAGCGTGTCGGTGCTCGGACTCCGTTTCCCAGGAGTCCCTGCCACTGACTTGACCCGAGGCACCTGGGCCGCTCTCCCTGACCGCCACGCCCCTTGTGATCACTATTAAAGCTACCGGCCTCCTGACCTGCATGGGACCCTTCAGTGCTTCTGAGCCTACCTTGTTGGGAGTGGACCCTTGCTGAAGCGCTACTGCCACATCGAGCGCTGCTCCCCTCCAAGCGCTACTTCTTGCCGGACACGCTCCGCGGGTCCCGCTTCGCAGTGCTTGCTCCTCACTGTTCACTGGGGAAAGGAAACTCCTGAAGACTGCTGCTGTGGGCGCTGAAGATTCAGGGCTGCGAGCGTGTCGGTGGTCGGACTCCGTTTCCCAGGAGTCCCTGAAACTGACTTGACCGGAGGCACCTGGGCTGCTCTCCCTGACCGCCACACCCACCGTTCACTCCTACTTAACTAGCCCATTCCCCGCGTTCGCGGGACGAAGCGCGGAGCAAAGGGCGGGCCGTTTGAGGCCGTTCGAGGACTGGAGAGACTGGACTGGGCCATACCCTTGTCGCTACCCCTGCTTCACTGGTATTGTTTTTTTGTCACTATCGTTTAGGCAGGTCCCCTAGATAGCATGTGTTCACGTGTGAGTCGTAGTAGGGCTGCAAAAGGAGGGAAGATGCTGAATGGGCCTCTCGATGATTTTATAACTAGGACCAATACAGCCATAGATACTGAAATCACTAAATTACAAAAGAGAGTCTCTATAGAACTGACGCAGCTAGAAGATTGTCCCAGGATATTGCTATGTCTAAAAAATCATCCCTGGGCCACATTGCAACTGCTAAAACCCCAGAGCGTTCATCCAACTTACGGCTAATTACCACACAGGCTGACGTCCACCATACCTTAGCCACAACCCCACTTGCGACAGTTCCTACTCTAGGGCTTGCCCATTCGCGTTCCAATCAGAGTCCCACCTTGAATGTTCTTGACTCAGAATTGGGATCACCTCCTGAAAGAATTCCACCAACTTTTGAGGTGCATGAGAATAACTTGTGCACTAGCAACAAGGGTGTTGTACATAAAAGGAAACGTAACATAAGATCTGCCTATTAAAAAAAGAAGGCCAAAGTTGCTAGGGCACATTATCCTAATGATAGAAATTATTTTGTAGAAAGTGGGGTAGGTAGGGCTGTAGTTCCAGTGCAGGAGCTTTCTAGCGTTGAAGAGAATTGTTCAATCCTAGATGCCCCCAAGATAGACATTATAGAGGGGGATAATGATCCTGATAAAGGCGCTGTCAAGAATTGGGTACCCCCATGTGAGACAGATGGAAAAGATGAGGAATTCCTAAAAATAGTATGGGAAACCTTAAAAAAGCTCCTAACCCCCCTTGAACTTAGGCTCTCACACATAGAAAATCATCTTCTAGAGGTAGAAAAGAGTATCCTAACCATAGCAAGCCTTAGTTTTAAGGAAAACAAAACTAATATTCCATTGGAGGGTGATAAAATTGCATTGGCACCTACCATTGCTTCAATAATACCGCCCCCAATTAAACCAATACCCAAACCACGTATGAAGGCCTATGACCACAAAGTCACTAAATCCCCACTGAAGATATTGAAACAACCCCCCCCCCCCCACAACTAATATTACCACACAAAGAAGTTGCTGCCCCGAGGACGAATGATACTAAGGCTCATCGAACCAGCTCACAGGGGCCACAAATTACAGAGAACTTCCGTGGGGGTTACATAGATCTCCCCCCCGATGCAAGGCCATATGTGGTGGTGCTAGCTGGTGTACCTGAAATCGGGACCCATTATCAAGAAAATTTCTGGTCTCTTAAAAACAAGGTTATCCATTGGTTGAATGTAAATAGACCGCTACCTAACCACTTGAGAAGCAAAATCTTAATGGTGCGGAGGGTTCCTTGCATAGGTCCGTCATGCAAATCCATTCCAGGTGATTGCATTGTAGTCTCATTTGAAGATCCACATACGGCACAACACATATGTTCCTGGAACACATGTGGCGAGAATTAATCCATCGTAGCTAGACCACTTACATTTTTTTATCCCCCTCGGCCCAGCCTAAATCACGGGGGGGATTGGTTATTAGCCCGACATCCTGCTCGGGGAGGTGATAGAGATGGTTGGCAAGGCACAAATAGACGGTGGAATGGGGTACCAACCTTTAATAGGTTTGGCTGCCTAGAAGAGGTAGATTGACTCCCTACGTTCCTGGGACCCCCGTCTGACTCTAAAGATATACCGCCTTTGCCGAACACTGAATTTATGTCTTCCAAGTGTAAGATAGGCAGGAGTGGCCCACCTGTAGGAACAGAAACGGATATAGGAAGGATAGTGACTAGTGCTCTAGATCCTATCCTAGTCACAACACACCCCATCGACAAAATAGTCCTGGAGGCTCCAGTTGAGCAGGGTGTGTCGAGTAATTCCTTCCAAAGGGCGGTCCATGCTCAGGCATTTTGTCCCAGACTTCTCTGACACCATTGTCACCGGAAGTAGCATTCCGTTATAAAAATAATGTTGGTATTGACTCTGATCCTCCTGTAATTATACACGTAGGGGCGGAGGACATACAGCCCCCCTCGGGGGTAACTGAGGCGGATCTACTGCCGCTGCCCATGGCTAGGACGCCGAGCCTCACTCCGGACCCCCTTGTGTCTGCCTTTATGTTACGGTCAGGGGATGTTGGTAGTCCAGCGTTGAAAATGCTTAGTTGGAATGTAGCGGGCCTTGCACGAAACATCGACATACTCGATTGGAATTCATTCGTTGAATCCTTTGGGATTTGCCTTTTCCAGGAAACCTGGTGCTTGAAACCACGCCACAAGGTGGGTTATTCTACCTACTTTGTACCCACGGCACAACCACCTGGCAGTAAAGGACGCCCGTCTGGTGGCCTATTAATTTGGGTTAGCATCTCCCTGGGTCTAAATATCAGGTCCACACCAACAAAATCATCTGACCTGCAGAGGGTATCAACTAAAGGTTCTGGGGGGAAGAAGCTAGAAGTCTTTAACATTTATGTAAGAGGGGCAAGGGGTGGTGCCTCTATATTGCCACTCACAGGAATTGAGGAGGAACTTGGTTCTTGTAATGCTGACTCCCTTGTTTTTCAAGCTGGGCACTTTAATTGTTCATTCGAACCACTTGCCCGTGAGGACATATTAGGCACCTGGGAAGAAGATGCTAGGAGAGGCATCTCCGCGCTCACTCTCACACCCATCAGAAGCTAGACTCAAAGTGTTATAGACCTTAATGCCCTCTGTTTGGAATTTGGCCTTAGGGCAACCAATGGTAGATCTAAGTCCGACTCCCTTGGGGCACACACATTTAACAGGGTGGGCCACTCCTCACGGATTTATTATATACTCCTGAATTATAGGCTCTGGGCTCATCTGTTAGATATGGTGGTCTTGCCATCTACTGATAGTGACCACAATCCCCTAGCTTTAACTCTGTCCCCTCTCTGGAAGGGTATGACCCCAGCCCCAACCTCACACACATGGAAAACAACGCATGAAGTATGCCCCTCCAATTGTGGCAGGCGGCTGAAATGGAATAAAATTGCTGCTAATGAGGGAAAGATCCAAGAAGCAAAATCCATAATGTCCAATGCGATGTTGCGTTTAGATTCTTCGGGTCTCAGTAAGCATGATGTACCAATTTTGTTTTCTGAAACCACCAAAGCACTAGGTGAATTGTTTACTGTCCACCCAGCAGGTATGAGGGATAAGTTAAGAGGTGGACCTAAGGGTAGCGTGGGTTGGTTTTCCTCTGCCTGCCGCTCCTCCAAACGAGAGCTAATTAAAGCAGTGAAAGCCAAGGATGGTGGTCAGATTAGCCTTGCTAGGAACTTTACAAAAGGGCTATAGTTACGGCAAGGGCTGAGCATGAAACTCAGTTTTGGAATGACCTAAAGGCGGCTAGCTCTAGGAAAGATTCAAAGGGCTTTTGGGATTTGTTGACAGCAAGGGATAAACCCGCAGATTCTCTACTAACATGTAATATAACTGGTGAGGCGTGGTTCACCCACTTTTCCCAGCTCTATTCTCTATCTGTGAGTCCTCCTGCTAGCCTGATGGGTCAGCCGCTTACTGAATGTACTGACCACAATGAGGATAATCTCTTTTTTCCCAAGGAAGTAGAGGGGGCGATCAAGCGCATGGTTCCAAAGAAGGCTGCAGGACCTGACGGTATCCCAGGCGATCTACTTCGGGTTAACCCAGAAGAGTGGGGCAGACTCATTGCTTCCCTTTTGAATGCTGGCTTGTATGGTGGGTGTCTTCCGGACTCATGGAAGGGCGCGGAGGTCGTCCCAATCTTTAAGAAAGGGAGTCGGGACGACCCCGCTAACTATCGCCCTATCAGCCTGTTAGACTCCACACAGAAGGTGGCTGGTAAGGTAGTCCTAGGAAGGGTCTTGCAGTGGGTTGAGGAAAAGCAAATACTCTCAGACTATCAGGCTGGTTTTAGAACAGGCACAGGGACCATCGAACAGACATTCCGGTTATTAATGATCTACTGGAAAGTGGTTGTACTGGGCAAGGGCAGTCTGTAACTTGCGTTTATAGACTTACGGACTGCCTTTGACCTGGTCCCACGTGGTCAACTCTGGAGTGTTCTTGATGCACTGGGTATCCCTTCATATTTACTTAATATGCTCATAAAGCTACATGAGGATAACTTTGCGCAGATCAGGTGGGGTGATCAGGGACAAAAAACACCACGTATCCCTGTAAATAGGGGTGTGCGCCAGGGTTGTGTGCTAGCCCCCACTCTGTTCTCATTATATGTTAACAGAGTGGTGGAGCATTTACTTAAACAACCAGCAGATGCACCTTCCCTGGCTGGTAGGAAAATCCCCACCCTCCTATTTGCAGATGACACCCTCCTGATGTCAAAAACCCCAGTAGGCCTGCAATGTCTCCTTACTAGCTTTAAGAACTTTTGTGATTGCAGGGGACTTGCTATTAATGTAGGTAAAACCAAGTTCCTGGTCCTAAACCCCCGAGGAAGACTGTCAACCCACCTTCCTTGGACTCTGTCCCACTCGAGAGGGTAAAAGAGTTTGACTACTTAGGCATCAGTCTATGTGATTCCATGAGCTGGAAATCTCACCATCAAAAGATGTTGTTGACCCACAAGAGGGTGGGGGGGCCCTTCTGAAAGAACAACGTGCCTCTTCATTTAAACCTATTGCTCCTGTATTGGACATCTATAGGGCAAGGGGGTGAGTGCAGCTTTGTACGGGACAGAACTATGGGGCGTGCAGAATGTAGATTTTTTGACTCGCTCAGAAAACAAATTCCATAAAGACCTTATGGGCCTACCGTATAGTACACCATCTCTTCCGCTTCTCCTAGATGCCGGTACTCGCCCAATTAGTGACCTGGCGAGGCTGCGCCCCCTCCTTTTATGGGCACGCATCTGGAGGGTCCCAGAGCTGTCTAGTTATGCAGAAGGTTTAAGGGAACTTCTTTTAACACCTGGTTGGCACAAGGTTTGTTGGCTAAAAGAAGTTAAGTGCCTCCTTTTTGACCTGGGCCTTGAGGATACCTGGTCTAATAGATCTGCCCCACCCAAGCTGATTTTGAAGAAGCTATATTGGACCTGGGTGACTGATGGCAGAAACAGCAAGGCCAACTTGTGCAGAAAAACTGTAGAATTCTTGATGGTTAAGGAGGTCCCCTTCTGCGAACCTTATTTGGATGTGATTTCAAAAACCTGGGATAGGGCACTATACTTTAAATTCAGGGTGGGCGTACTGCCAGTGGGGAAATTGACTGCTAGCTGGACAGTACCGGCGCAAACGACTCCTTTTTGCCCCTTCTGTGCGAACAGGCCTGAGTCAGTTCCTCACTTACTGTTCGAATGTCCAGCCTATGCAGCTCCACGCCGCAAATGGCTGAAGCCACTCTGTAGGAGCCTTGGTACCAGATCACATAAGGAGGCCCTACGAATCTTAAGATCAGACCCTTGTCCCTTGTTTACTTGTGGCCTGGCCAAATTTCTTGGCTGGGCATGGCGAGTTAGATCCTCTAGGCTTCTGTGTCTTACATAAATACCTATCCTAGCCTGTATTCATGTGTAATCTGTTTGCCTTTTTAAATATGACCTGTATGTTTTTAACAATGTAACACATTTTTTATTGTTGTTTTTATTGTATTGTAATGCTTTTTAAGATATGTGAAATATATCGAAATAAAGCTTGTTACTACTACTATTACTACTATTCCTGTATATCTTTACATTAACTTAATAATACTATTAACACATTTTACATCAAACGCCATTAGCATTGATTAATGCTTTTATAAATCTCTAAGAATGTGCTATTCATCTATTTGCACTCAGAAGGATAAAAAGCCAAGACAGTCCTGTCATGATTAAAATCTTTGCGTATCTGTTTACAATTTAAAAAAAAATACAGCATGCATTTAATCTTCTGAGTTACCTTACAATAATTCCTTTAAGAACTAATGAGAACATATAAATTGGACATATTATTTCTCATGGAATATTTACTATAAGGACATTAAATGGCAATTGTTGTTTCTCCAATCTGTAAGACATGTAACAGCAGCATAGAAATGACAGACGTTACTACATACTGATATTTTAATCTGATTTGTTAAAGTTGTATTGATTACTGGTTTCTCTAATTAATACGTTATCTATGTACAAAGATATGTTAATATTTGTAGTGATTGTAATGTGCTAAATGTACAAGGGAAAATCCACGACATAGCTACATAGTGGGAAGTTGAAGTTTTTTTGTTGCTATGACCTAACATTTGTATTGTGCTGTGCTGCCACTTGTGAGTTCTTGTGGGACTCGACAATCAACATTTACCCTGGTATAGTTGTAGATCAGAGCATGCTTACATGTGTGGAGGTATGTATGTGTGTAAATCTGTATGTAGCTGTGTGTGTAAGTGCGTGAATGCATGTGTATGTGTTAACTGTGTGCTCTATGACAGAAAGATTTCCTGTCATGTGTGTGGTTCAGAACACTACTCAAATCATATGTTCTTAAAAATGCAAATGTTTGGGGTAAGTTTGTGAGTGGAGTTTCAAAATTGCGTCTGAACAGTATGACTCTTTCCCTCCTCCTCCAACACCATTAACCGATGGTCATCACGGCCGGACTGGGAACTGAAACCAGCCATGGCAATCCTATTGACTGGCCCCCAAGGGGGAGGTCTGAGGGTGTGAGTGGGAGTCACCACTCCCCTGCCGCTTTTGTTACAGGCGGCCGATATTACAGCACTGCTGCAAAGCCGGCCACCCGTAACAAAACCGGCTCCCAGTGGTCCAAAATCAGCCCCCATCCTTCCGGCCCACCGGGGAAACTTCCAGTGCCCGCTACAGCCAGTCCGGGCCTGGTGGTCATCTTCCTTAAAGCAATGGAATTCCAACTCCTTAGAGCAGCCCCTTCATAGGTCCATCCTCAAGGGCGCCAACAAGATCTTTCCTTCATCAAAATTGAGCATACTTTCAATAAAATATGCACTTATAGTTGGCTAATTATGGTGAAGGTTTCAGAAATCTTATGTGTTCTTCACCATGGACTGCAATAGATTCGGCATTTTATGTTAATCCACTAGTTTTCTTCATTGTATTGTTCTCATCACTACTGAATCTTACTGTCTTCTTCTTTAAGCCTCCGTTTGAAATGCATTGATTTGCCTTGTGTATAACAGCACTCCTTGTCGTCTAGCCTACTTATATGGCCTTGTGTGCTCTTCAGAGATGGCCCATGCAAACAGGTGACGAAGGCATTTGCAAAGGGTGCCACATCTAGTGGACCCCAATTTTGTAAAAATAATTGGGTGTACTAATTGCTCCCTTTTCTTGGGCTGCAGTTGCTAGTAGCTAGTTTAGGGCACATGCATGCTTCAACACTCTCACTCAATCTGTTATGCTTTGCAGAAGTTCCCCTCAGTCTTCTCCAGTACTGTATAATAGCAGGAGCCCCACGCCATACCGGCTTTTCGTAAACAGACATGTCCCACCCCTCTCAGTGGGCACCCAGTGAAGCTGTTCCTGAATGGCTTCCAAGACTTGGCTTTCTGATACATGACAGCAGAAGAAGGAGCCATTGATGTTACACAAAGCTTTTAATCGTGACCAGCTTCCTTCTGATGTCAGCGTATGATTACCAGTCAGTATTGATGTTAGCAATAGCATGGCTCCAGAAATTATTACCAGATTGTTCAGAGCCAAATGAAGCATTCCCGGTAATACTACTAATAGCAACATGGACCACAACATATATTCTTGCAACATCTTCCTAGGAAAAGGCAGCTATGTAATCCATTCCCAGGGCATCAGCGTGAATACCAGAATAACCACATATATTACATGACTTCAGGCTCGCATAACTTCTTTCAAAGTTTGACGCCACATGTTATTTTCATTTCTAAGTATCACGTGGCATTTCCAATGTAAGTATTCAACAAAGAACTCTGTAAACTAGATATGTGGCATGCCCCCTGCAGAGTAAGTGCAAGGTGGGGGGGGGGGGGGGGGGGGTGTTGAAAATGTTCTTAACAAGTGTAGTGTACTGAAGTGCACATGTACTAACCGTGTACTAAAAAGTATTGCAGACGCTGCTTGTAACACTGGGGGTTGTTTGCCTTTCACATTTCAACAGGTCCACACAGGGCTTCATTTCTCTGAGGTAATTAAACACAGAATGTTTGGTTATTGAGCATACCTACAGGCAATGCCCTGCTAGTAGTGCAGGCCTCGATAATGTGCACTTGAAACAAAGGGGCAGATTTATAAGGCCGTTGCGCCTCTTTGTGCCGCAATTGCGTCACTTTATTTGACGCAACTGCGGCGCAAACAATGCGCCCTATTTACAACGTGTAACGTTGTAAAGCCCTGCGCCATAAGGAGGCGTTCCTGCGCAGGGGGGGGGGGGGGGGGGGCGTTCCTGCGCAGGAACACCTCTTGAAAGTGGCTGAGTGAAATCTATGAGATTTCACTCAGTCACCTTCAGGGCAATGCTGCGTCAAAACCCTGCGCCTGCTTGAAGCAGGCGGAGGTCTTGATGCAGCATTGTGTAGATGGGGCACCCCCGAGCCTTGCTGGAGCTGCGTTGCGCTTGTGACGCAACTCCAGCAATGCGCCACATTTCCGGCACAGATGCGTCACGCATCTGTGCCGTTTTTGCACCATGGGTGGCGGAGCTGTGGCGCACTGTGGCGCATGTTAACTGGCACATCCCTGGGGATGCGCCAGTTAACATAAATCTGCCCCAAAGTACTTAAGTCAAAGGGCATGCCCTTTGCCCAGTAGTGGCAGAAAATGCCACAGGCCACGCCCTGTAGTTACTATGGCCATCGCAAGGCATACATCATTAAGAAGCCTTGCAATCCTCTGAAAAAACACATGTTGAAAGATATTTTGTTTCTGTACTTAGATTTCACTCCTTCCTGTATTACATAAAGCCTCACAAGTACACAGAACGATCTTCAGTTATTGAATGTAACGGCTAAGTCCAAACTCTAAAAAGCATTTATCCTGCAGTGCTATTAGCCTCACACAAGACATCAAAGATAACATCCCATTTGATAATATATGATGTCACTGATGACATCACATATATGACGCCTTCATGGACATCAACATTCACAGCCATCACCTCATATGTTGCCACCAAGTAACTAACACTCAATACAGCATGCTCTCTGCTTGCAATATGGAGGGACAAGAGGGCCCAGCTGCAAGCCAGGCCCTCCCAGCCGAATGCACCGTTTCAATGTATAACTGGCGCAGGGCAGCACTGGCCGACTCCATGAGCTCCTAAATAAAGATGAGCCTTGTCGCCATATCTAAAGCGTCCAAAGAGAGGAACATTTAGGGCATGACATGCAGGGTATACATGACCTGTAATTCCAAGCACAATTCTCCCTTTTACACAGGAGCGGAATGTAAATATGCTCACAAACACACTGGTTAGAGGCGGCAGACCCGAGAGCAGAGGACGGCCCGGGACCAGGGTTCGATTCCCGGCGCGGCAGGTTTCTGGACCAGGGTCAGCGGACTCGATAATTCTCTCGCCTCGGTGCCCACTCTGATCAGCGATCACACTCGGCAACTCTGGGCATTAGCTTGCCTCATCTTCACTAACGGCCCCACCAGACCGCGGGGGATGCCTGGTCTCACCCTGGAGATACCCATTAAGGGACCATCTCTCAGGGAAGCCAGGAAGGGTTTCGCAGCGGTCGAAGCGCCTTGGGACCCTCCGGGTAAGTAGTGCGCTATATAAATGCCTATACATACATACATACAGGTATTTGCAAACATGTAATTTAGGCATTTCCACTAGCGTAGTTTATAGTTATTATTTCCAATCACTGCTCCACATCCTACACAAGAAACAAAAGTTCACGGCATGTGTTTCCTAGGGACGGCCCGTGACACCTAGGTTTGCATGCACATGGTATGCAGGCTGGAGAAAAAATTAACAGCTTCGTGAGCACAGGATGAAAAGCGAAGCCAGACTCCGTGGAGCTCTACCCAAAACAGTAGCGGAATCTCTGAGAAACGTGTCAAGGACCATTCAATGTGATACAAGCTTTCCCTTTTCAGAAGACGTTTCCACATTTATGACACTCTCTGAATGATATACTTTTAACAAAACTGTCCTTTGAAGATTCCAAAGTGCCTCTTACCAGGGCCGGCTCTAGGCTCATGGTGGCCCTGTGCAGGGAGCGTAGATGGGGGCCCCGGAAGAGGGGGTCCGGACGGGGCGGAGCTCAGGAAGGTGTTTTACTAATAATACGTCCAGAAAAGTCGTTAGATGATTGACCAGTACCTGTGCGGCTGCTCCTACCCTTCCGAATTCGTCTCAGAACGATACAATTTAGGAGGAGGAGGGCATTGTGACACACGACCTGAGGGACTGGGGGCACAAAAAAATGTTTATGGAAGGAAATTTCTGAACCGAAGAAAGAGCTCCTCTAAAGTCCTGTACACTCCCATAGGCCACAGATTGGACATTCACTGTTCTCTTGTGTTATTACAAAAAATGGAGACATGCGACTCTCATATTTGCAAGGAAAAATAAAGTAGGGAAACTCGAGTTCACACACTACTGAACGCGCACTCTTAAGTGCATCAGCAGTGCACTGTGAATCGGAGCGTTTCACAGGCCTGTCACAGATAAGAAATGCTATCAAAACGAAATCTTACAAAACAATATACTACTGGCCGGCAGCAACTCATACCCGGACAACGTTGGGACGGGCTGCTATTAAATATAGTTTGATGTGATTGCTAGACTGCAGTGACCTTAGTGGTACTTCTGTTTCTTCAAGCTGGTGATGTCTGGACAAGAATGATGTCTGTTTTTTTTGTCTAAAACCTTTTAATAAAACATTTTTATTTTCCTCCAGTTTGCAGTTTGGCCTTTTTATTGTCTATCTTAATACAGAACCATTAGTTGGGGTGACACAAGGAACAGTCTTACTCTCTTCTCAAAAGCAATTCAGGCACCTCACACATACACACGTGAACATGCATATTAAGATGAAGTTTCCCAGCGTATGCCTGGCAGTTTACATGCTGCTCTATGGTGCTGGCACATAACTCACTAATCTCACCATTATATGGCAGGAACCCTCATTTTTGTGACCAACAGGTAACTGAAGGACCTATTGCAACAACAGCAGCAACACGGTGGTCAAAAACATTCAAATCTATCACCTGCGTGTTATACACTATGCTGGGGAGCAGGCACATAATCCCTCCATGCTAGCTTATGGTGAAACCTGCTATTCATCTGCATACACCCCTCCAGGATTTAGAACGCACCAGAGTGGTTGGTGGTATCTATGCTAATAAGACGTTATTGCTACCCAAAGGAACCCTTTTAGCAACCTTAGAGTAATGACAGATTGAGAAAAAACACATTAAGGTTCTAAACCCTTGTCTTGCAGGTTACATGCAACTCCTTGATGGAGCTTCATAGATCACTGCAATATTCAAAGGATTGGAATTTATGAACTCCAAGTATAAAAGCATCTCAGTGTCAAAAGAAAGTTACACACTTCCCTAGAAATATAAAATACAAGTACATGATCTGCAGGCTTCACAACCTGATTTGCAGTAGGCATGTTAAACGTATAAGCTACTATGACTCAGAACTGCACGAGACAAAACACATATCTCTTCAGCAAGTGCATTAACCACCAGAGTTATTTTACTGTTATTAGCCCTGGAAAATCGCTGGGCACACAAGATCTCTGCAGGCTCAGGTGCCCCAACCCATAAAGTATTTTTCTAAACATGGCCTCTTTGTCATTCACAGAGAACAGGTGTGCAGTCACATTTGTACATATTGTCAACTATTTCTTTGCTGTAGAGTTTTTTTTTAAATTATAAATTGACTGTCAGACTCTGTTCTCGTGAGCCCGCCCCCTTTCCACCGCCAGACCTTGAACCCCAATTTATGGCTTCCCAGACCCGGAGTAAATGTTTTCCATTTCCGGCACTGCCCAACACCCCCCATTTCCACATTATGAGAAAAGTTTCACCAGACTGCAAGACACCTTTCTCTCTCATCTATTCAAACTAGTACCCTAGAAAGAGAGTCTATGCAGAATATGTATTTGCAAGTTTACCTCTTGGACATTTTTTTTTAACAGAATGGCCTTGCATAATAATAAGTGTTTATTATTCCAACAACGGAAGATGAGAGTTTGACAGGATCATGCCTAACAAGTTACATTGCACAAATCCGTTTTTTAGGCACAGCAAGATTAAGTGATTTGTCCAGAACCACAGGATACTAGGCCGATGCAGAGACTCGCACCTAGTTCCCTAGCCCCAAATTCTGCAGCTGTGGCCTAACACATTCTCTGCTTGGGTTGTTGAATGCCTGGTCAGTCATGCCTCTAATGGATGCTGGTTTGCATGGACCACACCCATGTCACTTACTGAAGAGCATCAGCTAGGTGTCACAAATCACTGCACAAGTATCTGCATAAATGGCAGGACAGGCGTGGTGCCTGCACACGCAACCAATACACCAGATACGCATTTGTAAACAGGATTTGAACTTCAGTCTGTAGATCTAACCTGCCACTTTACTGGCACAAAACGGTCATCTTTCATTGCGACCCCATTTCTAGTGCAGTCCATTAAACATTGGGCTAAGACACAGGGCAGGAGGGAAATAGTTCGAGCTGAAGCTCCTTTTGCCCAGTTGGTGTTGTGCCTGCCTGCCATCCATTCTTTACTCTTACTTCCGTATCCCTTGCCCTCCACTCGCCTACATCCTCTCTCCTTTCATGTCTCCTGCCATTCTCTCCATCTCGGGAGGTCTTGCCTTCCCTCCTCCTTCCTGTCTCCCTTTCAGAACTTCCTCCTCTCTCAGAAGCGCTTCTTTCCCCCCACGCAAAAGTTTCCGGGTGTTCTGCTCGCCCCCTATCTTTCTTGCCACCTGCTCCCCTTTCTCCCTCATCCCTTTCACACCTCCCCTATCAGCGCCTAAAGTGATCCACAAGATTTAAGGCAGCGTTTTAAAAAACATCTAACCAAAGAAACACTCTATCTGATGTATTCTTCGGCTTCCCACCCTTTGAGACTGGGGATGGGATGAGGCCTGCCACCTCACGGCCAGATCTGCCGAGCGGGGACCCAGGTTTGAGCCTCAGCGTCTTGTGGTTCTGCGCAAATCAGTTTATCTCCCCATGTCAGTAAAAAAGAATGTGTCCTTGTGTAACCTAACTGGACTGGTGCTCATCATGTAAAGCGCTCCACTACCTTCGGGTCTAGTTCGCGCTATATAAAAAGACTCTCTCCAGGACCCCACCGTGGAGTCGCTGCCCGCTGGGCTGGGGAGATGGCAGTTCGGATGGAGCTGCGGGCGGGTTGCTGCTGCCTCAACCTCTTTCTTGTTGTTACCTCAGTACCTCTTCATTACCTCTTCTGCTAGGGAGGGACACGAGCAGGCGGGGGCAGCATAGCGCAGCACCTGTATCGCCGTGCCCCGCATGCCTGCATCTGTTCCTGCTGGGCAGCTTCTTCAGATATGTCACGCGCGTGCTGCGGGGCCCCCCACGCTGCAGTCAACTCTGATGATGAAAGACGTGCCACTTATCCCATTAATTTTAGAGAAGGCGGAGTACCGGGACTACAGCGTTGCCCTTCCCCTGGCACTGCAATTTAGGCGCGAGGGCTGGCCAAACATTGTTCCCAGGGCCGTCATTGGTAGCGCTTTCGCGCGCTACAAGATTAACGGCCCTGAGACAGTCACGGGACCCACAAACGCGGTACGTACTATGTCGTGCACCGTACGTGAACTGCAGGCAGTATTTACAACCTTGTAGATGTTCTGTTTGCATTTCACGCGGTTTCATTTCGGCTCGTCCGTCGGTCGTCGTGGCGGCCCTGTGCAGGTGCACAGTTTGCACATGCCTAGGGCCGGCCCTGCTCTTACATGTCCTCTTAAACTAAGCGTGGTTGAGCCCATTTGAGCACGTAAAATATACAATATAACAGATACCACCTTGCAACCAGTAAGTACAGGACCCGTCGCTACAATTCGTTCTATTTGGTTTTTGTTCTCGTGCATTTCAAGTGCACTTTCCATGGCTTCCTAAGAGTTTTAATTTACCTTCACAAGCTGTTAAATAGCGCCGTCTACTTGTCAATGCACGAAGTGCAAAGGAAAATTTTCACCATTTATACATACGATTTTTTCCAACCCTAAATGCACCGACGTACAGTAGTAGGGAGTGTAGACAATCTACAAGGACAATGTTGGGAGTGGAGGATTCCTGACCCAAGGCAAGTGCCGAACACAAGACGAGTCGACTGATTGTACAGCAGAGTTCTACACGTTTTTCGGCAACAGAGACACAGGTTTAACTGGGAGCTTGAAAGAGAAACTTTAGGACCAACCCTCGGTGTGCAGCGTGGTGGTACAATACATTCCCCCCCAACTTTAATAAAACATAGCAACAACTAAGTTTTAAACATGATGTTAAACATTGACACCATATAACTTTTCAGCGCCCTAGGTCACACAGTCCATGTGTCTGCATATACAGCCCCTGGTGTCACGATAGGACATCAGACTAGGTAGTTCTTCAGGCGGGTCAATGGCGCTGGGTTGGCTTGAAAATTATATCTTAGGTGGCTACTTCGACCAGAGGACCTCAGAGTGAAGGATGCGGATGTAAAAAACACTGCTTAGAGAGCTATCTGCTGTGGCGAGGTTTGGCAATGTCTGTGCTGGACTCTGAGAGGCTTCCCTCGTCTCAGAGCCAAAAACAATGATGTGGCCTCTTCGTCGGTCGTCAATAGAGGATCAGTGTCCGAAGGGGAGTCGGTAGTTTCGTGAAGTGTCCCTTTGACTTTATTGAAGAAAGAGATATTACCGGTGAGTTCTTCATCCCCTTATTGGGCCATTATCATGGTGCCCTGGCGTCTCACCAATGAGCATGGTTGGCGTTCAAAGGGTAGTTGAAACTAGCTGCCAGGGTACCTGTCCTTGACAAACGCTGAGTCTCCTTGTTGGATGTCAGAATACCATGCACTCGATTTTTCACCTGCTCACTGGTTGGTCATGGTCCTCCTGCTGAGAGCTCCTTCCTTGTCAGTGGGATCAGGGGTCCCTTTTGGGTGATGTCGGATGGTGTCAATGACGACACGCCACTTGCTGGCATGCCCTGGGGCTTGGCCAGTGTTTGAAAGTGTTATTTGCTGATACGTAGGAATCCGTAAATTGCTCTCTCAATTGGTTGTTGATCGGCATGAGAAATGCGGATCACCTTGTTCAGTGTGCACATGAATATCTCAGCCTCTCCATTGGCCTGCGACCAGTACAGTGTTATCTTGGGATGCTTTATGCCCCAGGACTGCAGGTATTCTGCAAAATCTTGGCCCTGAAAAGGTCACCCATTGTTGGTCCGCAACTCTTTCATTGGGCCATGAGTGTTAATCATTTTTTCATTTGACAGTGACTTTGGCAGCAATTTGCGATCCAACAAGATCTATCTCTGGATATTTGGTGAAGTTGTCAATCAATCAATCAGTGACACTTATAAAGCGCGCTACATACCCGTAGGGTCTCAAGGCGCTGGGGGGGGGGGGGGGTGCTACTGCTCGAACAGCCAGGTCTTCAGCTTCTTCCTGAAGGAGAGGTGGTCTTGGGTCAGGCGCAGGTCGGTCGGGAGGGAGTTCCAGGTCTTGGCGGCCAGGTAGGAGAAGGACCTTCCTCCTGTGGTCGCTCTTCGGATGCGGGGGACGGCGGCGAGGGCGTGGTTGGCTGATCGGAGGTGGCGTTTGGGAGCATAACCAGAGCATAGCTTCCAGCCGGTAGGTGTCCAGAATCCAGGCAGGCACATTCCCATGACTGCTGGGGTTGTTCTTCAGTGAGCACTGGGGCCTTGAGGGACCCCCGGCACCTGGAATAATTGGCATGACCTTACCGCTACTTCCACCATCTCATCCATGCCAGGGAACCCTACTTTAGTTCACAGCCTATTCTTGGTCTTGACTATCCCCTGGTGGCCATGGTGGGCCAGTTGTACATCATGGTTGGGAAGGCTAGTAGGGATTACCAGGCGAGGCCCTCTGAGCAGGCACCCTCTCGCGTCTGTTGACAGCTCTTGGCGAATGTTCAATATGGATTGTAGGACCATCTTAACCTCTGAGGTCTTCAAGGTCCTCCACTATTCTGAAAGGACTGCAGTTAGTGCTATTTGGAGGCACTCGTCTTCCTGGATGGCCTGGTGGATAGTATCAAGTGGCAGGGGGAGCGGCCGGGACCTTTCTGCAATGTATCAGCCATATTCTTCTGTCTCGTCTGCCTACTCTGAATCCTTTGGGGTTTGTGTCTGAAGGGTGGCAAGAGAGGTAGCCTGCTGTGTTGGTGGCCCAGGCTAGTATTCAATGTGGCAGTCATACTCTTGCAGCTAGAGCATCCATTTCTCAATATGAGGTGGTGGTTTCGATACAGATCCTTAGAATAGGGGCACCAGGGGTTTATGATCTGTTGTGACCATGAAGAGGTGCCCAAGCACATAGATCTGAAAATATGGGTTTGCTCAGTGTATGGCAATGGCTTCCAGCTCAATCTGAGAGTATCGCTGCTCTGTCTTAGTAAGGAACCTGCTAGCACAGGCAACAAGAGTCCAACCTCCATATGGCTGTTGTTGACTGAGAACAGCTCCAATTCCTTTTGAGCTGGCATCTACCACAATGTTTGATGGCCTCCGCGGGTCAAAGTATGATGGAGTGGTGTTTGCGGATAGAGCTTCTTTGGTCTTTTTGTCTTCTTGCTCTGCCCCACAGGCCAGGTGGTGTTGTTTTTGGTGAGTTTACAAAGAGGTTGAGTGAGGCCTATGATATCTGGGATGAACCTCTGCAATAATTCACCATACCATGGAAGAGCCGCACCTCTGAGGAGCTGGTGGATGTCGAGGCCTCTTGTACATCTTGCACCTTCCCTGGGCCAGATGCTACTCCTTCTGCCAAAAAAATATACCCAAACGGATTCTCTGTTTAGAAATTCACATTTTTCTCACTCAAGAGTTACCTCAGAATCTTTGACCCTCTGGAGGACTCTGCAGAGGTGTTCATGATGTTCCTTGACTGAGCTGGCATGTATCAGAATGTCATCGCTGACATTGATGCCTCCTAGTAATCCACAAAGCTTTTCCTGTACAGAGTTCTGGAATACTTCAGCGCCACTGGATATTCCAAAGTTAAGGCAGCAAGTGGAGAAGTGTGGCTCACGGTGTAGAGCAGGCAGACCCAGAAGCTGAGGTCAGACCCGGGACCAGGGTTCAATTCCCGACGCGGCAGGGTCTTGAGCTCAAATGTCCACGGACTCGATAATTCTCGCTTCGGTGCCTGCTCTAATCATGGGTTCTCACTCTGCAACTCTGGGCATTAAGCTTGCTTAATCTCCACAACGGCCCCCCTGCGGCGGGATGCCTGGCTTTCACCTTGGGGATGCCCTGTAGGGGCTATCTCACAGGGAAAAGCCAGGACGGGTTCCCAATGCAAGCGCCGGGAAACCTCCGGGTAGCTGTGCGCTCAATAAATGCAATAATAATAATAATACCACTGCAGTATGTTATGAGTTTAGAAGGTGGACATATACCCTGACTCAGTGTGATGTGATAGCTGGTGATATCCTAAGTAAAGGTCAACCTTTGAGAACCACTTTGCTCGGTTGAGTTCTCCAAGGATGTCGTCTATGGTGGGGGTCAGATGGCATTCAGGTTTGATGGCAAATTTGGGAAGTTGCATTTCAACCCAGATCTGGACTTCCCTGGACTGCTTCTGCTTTTTCATGATGATGATCAGTGAGACCCATGGAGTGGGGCCTGTCAGGTTCCAGCTTCTAAAGCTCTTCTTCAACCTTTGGCCGGAGGTGAAACACAATCTGCCTGTGTTGTAGGGCTACACGCAAATTGATTGGTCAATGAGCAGTTTAATGTCTTTCCCTTTGAGATAGCCAATACCTTTGAACAGTTCTGCAAACTCTTGGAGGATGGTAAACAGTTCTTCATCTTGTATTCCAAGGGCTAAAGATATCACTTCTAGTGCCTCTGCCATCTGCCCGCTAACCACCATGCTATGTCCTCCATCTGCCACACAGATGATGGTGTCAACCCACACATCCTTGTGGGACACTGGTGATCTGAAACATCCTAGCAAGGGTATGAAACAGTTCTTCATCTTGTATTCCAAGGGCTAAAGATATCACTTCTAGTGCCTCTGCCATCTGCCCGCTAACCACCATGCTATGTCCTCCATCTGCCACACAGATGATGGTGTCAACCCACACATCCTTGTGGGACACTGGTGATCTGAAACATCCTAGCAAGGGTATGAAATGCACCTGTCCATATGAGAAACCCTGACTTTTGCTTTTCAGAGTTCCTGGGGCCTGGCTAGGCACCACATGTGTCCACAGACATTATTTTGATGGATGCCCCTGTGCTGATGGTTGCTGTGACACTGTGAGGCCCAACTCGAAGTTGGCTTTGCAGAAGCAGAGGACGAGGTGAGTGAGCCACTCCAATCACAAAGACGTAGTGGACAGTGTACTCTTCCAGGTCGTCATCCATGTCTTCTGGTGTGTCCGGATTGCTTGTGACAGCCTGGACAGTTTCCTTCTGGGACTTATTCTTTGACAAATGGCAGATGTTAGAAATGGGATTTCTGGTTGGCTAAGGCTTGCTCTAAAGCCAGACAGAAACCACCACTCTAGTTAGGGCAAGGGGGATACACACTGTTGATAAACCCTGCTCACCCCCTTGGTAGCAAGGCAATGTGTAAAGTATTTGCACCAACACCCAAAATAACACTGTCAAACACCACAAATGAACACCACACATGTAGTTATAAAAATAAAGTTATCTTTATATAGTTTAGGTCAGATCAAAACGTCCAAAAATGCACATACATAAATTACACCTTCTTTAAAAAAATATCTCTTAATAGGTTTCTTTAGTAAAACAAACTGATAGGTTTCAAATGGCAAAAGTTCACTTCCGTATTGTTCCTTGTGCTCACACAGTTCACTTTAGTAACACAAACTTGGGGAGCAGATGCCACAAACAATCCGGGCTGAGCAGGCACACAGGAGCTGTGATGCTACAAAACTCGGGTTTCCGGCATGACGAAAGTCACTTTCCAACAAGGTACTCAATTAAGCAGGAATCGCTGGTTTATTGCTACGGTTCCTTTTTCCTTTCAAACTGGTGTTCCCTTTTCACCAATGCCCCCGCTGTATCGTGCATGTGTGCGGATCTGCAGCAGCACGCACCTCTGAGCAACTTCCCCCGGGGCCGGCTGGCTATGCTAATGCAGCCGATTACCTGAACTCGCAGGGCTGGACACCTCGCTCTGAACTCCGGCACTCTTCTTCGGTGCACAAGCGTGAGGCCACCCCGGTTGCTAGGGGATGCCTCGCACTGCAAACAACATTACTCGGCTCTTCCTGGATGAGCCCCTCGGTTGCTAGGAGACTCTTGGAGTGGGAACCAATCCCAGCACATCTCGATCATGATGATTCCCCAGCCTCCGGGCCAGCGGAGGTGATCACAAAATGCCCGCTACTTACAGGAATCAGCAAAGCAGGTGGAGCCGGCACAACAGGCGAAACGGGCAGGTGGCGGTGTATCACAGGATGCCCACACTTCAGGAGATTGGCAGTGCAGGCAACACGGGGGCCGGTGGAGCAAAGGTCCCAGCCTTCCATATCTAAAGCAGGGCACCACAATTACCGTGCATGTCAGGCAGGCAGCAGGAAGAATTCACGAGGCCACTACCCAGGAACAGGGACACAGCAGACAGCTAAGTCTTTCAGCCTTACCCTCAGCAAAATCAGCAACTGCAGGCCAACCCCAGAACACACAGCAAGGGCAGTACTTCTCCTCAGTTCTTCAGGTGATCTTCTTGGGCATAGGTTCCTCTTGATTGTAGAAGTCTTGGGTAAACTTTTGTGTTTTTGTGTTCCTGAGTTTTAACAGGAGGCCAGCTCTTCTCAGGGCTTTGGAGACACTTATTCCTGGACACAGCATGCAGCAAAGTCCTTCCTTCAAGCAGGTGGGGGGAACACAGCACACAGTAAAGTCCCATGTCCCCTTCCTTAGTAGTAACAGCAAACTGTAGGTCAGTCCCAAAACACACAGCAAGGGCAGTCTTCCTTTCTAGTCTCTTCAGCCGATCTTCTCTAGCAGGGATTCCTCTTGTTGGCAAAAGTAGTCTAAAATTCAGGGGTTTCAGCTCTAGTATTTATTCCCCAAAAGTCTTTGTTCTCCATGTGTGAGGGGTCCTGGACCCAGTCCAAACCAGTTCAGGGTGCATTCTGCCAGTGCACCTCTCTTTCCTTTGTGAGTGTGGGGCAGGGCCATCAGAAACACCACAGGAGGTGGAGCTAGCATTATGGAAGGCAGGCACAGTCCTATTCAGACCCAGGTGCAACTCCTCCCACCACTCCAAATGCAGATAGGTCTATTCAGCGTAGTGCTGACTCACCCAGCCTGCTGCAGCCACCCGAGCCCCATCACTCACAAACCAGACAGTCAATACACAAATAGGCAGAGGCACACAGAAAGGTTGAACAAAAAAATAGCCACTTTCTGAAAGTGCTATTTTCAAACACAGAATGTAAAAACCATCCTCCCTAAATGAGGTGTTATTACATTCTGAGTTCAGGGATACCAGATTTCAATTCTCTATCTTGCTCCTATGGGAAGATATGCAGGTAAACATTATACACATGATTCTCCATTCTAGTCTATAGGCAAGCTAGTAAAAAACGAAATTGGCAGTATTTCAATATCAGGACATGTCACCCACACTAGTAAATGTCCTACCTTTCACTTACACTGCACCCTGCCCAGGGGTGTACCTTTGGCCTACCATAGGGGTGTCCAATGTGTAAGAAAAGGGAAGGGTCAGGCCTGGCAAGTGTGTACACGGGCCAGGACAACATGGCAGTTCACAGACTGCACCCAGGCACTGCAGTGGCAGGCCTGAGACACCATTTTAGGGCTACTCATGTGGGTGGCACAATCAGTGCTGCAGACCCACTAGTAGCATTTGAATTACCAGCCCTGGCACACTCAGTGTACTTTACTAGGGACCTACTGGTAAAAAATATACGCCAATCATGGATAACCAATCATCATATCAATTTAACAGACAACATATGCACTTTAGCACTGATTAGCAGTGATAAAGTGCCCAGAGTCCTAAAGCCAACAACCACAGGTCAGGAAAAACAAAGGAGAAAGAAGCAAAAGGTTTGGGGATAACCCTGCAAAAAAGTGCCATTTCCAACAGCAGACTTTTGCAAAATGGTTATATATGCCACAGGCGGAGCACCTTTTACCTCTGGTGGGGCGTTCAACTAGCTTGTGGGGTGGTCCTCCACAGTATCCACATTCTTTTACATTTTCTTGTGGACGTTTTTGAGCTGCTGGGCTGCAGCATGCTTGGACTGCATTGACAGGTTCTGTTTTGGCTTCAAAATGGAATGCTTTGGCTTTAGATAGTTCTTGTGAATATCTGAGGGTCTAAATACCTGGGAACAATTTCCCGGAAACTTGAAGAACAGTCTCTCTCTGGTTCATGCGATAAGCAGCCATGTATTATTTGACCCCTTATTTCTTCCTGTTCGTCATGAAAGCCACAGGTGATTGCCAGTTCTTTGAGACGACAATGGAAGGTGTCTATTGATTCTTCCGGCTCTTTGTGGGCTTGACAGAACATGAATCATTCACAATCCGTGTTCACCATCGTCTCAAAATGTGCGTTACGAGTCCGGAGTACTGTTGCACATGACTTGGGTGTCGATTAAATCAGAGGCTTGCATATTTTGTGGCTGTCTACCGCCCAGGTGCAATATGAGAGCTTGGCACCTTTCCACCGCAATCTTTGAACCCTCAAAATAAAGTTGAAGGCGTTCCACCCAGTCTTTCCATTTGGCTGCCAGGGCGGTCGGCTCGCCATCTACAATTAATGATACTATTGCTGGAATTGAGGCCATTGTGTAGCGCAGTCAAACTGGCTACAGGAATGTTTTTGGTGGTACAGCCACCTGTCCAAGAGTTGCGGTCACGCAGAGTAGCTTGCAGCAATCTGCCAGAGACCTCTTGTCAATGGTGTGGATAGTCCTAGTCTATTTTGTCCTTATATGGACTCTGTGCCTTCTATCTTATTATGTATTGTGGTATGCCTGCAACTCTGCTGGAAGTACGCTGTGAAAGGGCCTCTCTTCACAATCAGCAGACTAGTACTGACGGGCGGGGTTGCTCCCTGTTCTGTGTTCCCTCGTGCTCTTGCATCCTGCCTCAACCTGGGCCTCCCTGCACAGTGTAAAAATGTATTCTTTTTTTTTTGCAGTTTTCTATAGAGCAAACCCGACCCGAAGGTATCAGAGAACTTTACATGAGCACTAGTTGTATTACAGAAGGACGTGTCAGCACATAACCCCCGGTTATTGATCAAGGGGAGGGTACTAGAGACTAAGGGGTCTTTAGGGTGAGCTGGCCTCCAAATTACTGTGTACACACAATTTAGCTAAAGAGTAATCTAATTAGTTATGTTACAGTGTCCCTAAAAGCACTACTTGATAGGAGTGCTGGGCATATCAAAAAATGTAAAGGGCTGTCCTCACACACAATCAGGGGTCATGCTTCATCAAAGGATGGCCCTTCCTCTCTAAAAACCAGGTTTGATAGAGAGCAGGCCTACACCTGAAGACTGTGAGGCACTTCTAATTTTTAGTGGGGGGCCCGCATGAGTAGTGAGTTTAAAAGCCAATGTAGTGTCCCAGATTACATTTATTCATTGGACACATTACTAGGTATTAAAATTAAAAATGTGGGGACTAGGGCAACTATTACCCCATCACCACTGTTACAATCGTCAACATGTTTCTGCCTATGGCTCTACTAAGTCCAAGGCATTCTTCAGGATGAACAATCAGGCTCCTGGTGAGGCAATGTACTAAGGATTGCCTTGTAGTTAGGGTGACCTATGTCTACCTTTAACCTAACACTTGGTTCATAGATACCTGTGAATACAAATTTAGTTCATGTTGCATTAATTAAAACAAGGGCATAAGTAACGTTGTATATATAAAATTATAATGCTTACGCAGTTTTGTATGCTAGTGTGATGTTGTAGCACTGCAAACGTGAGGTAATAGTAAATGCATTTCCTTACTCAATTGTGAGACCAGCTCACAACCGTACTCCAATATAGGGTCTTAAATGCCCTATGGAAGAAGGATTTTAGGGACCCTTGAAGTCACACTCTAGGGGGAAGTAATCATATTTCAAAGTTAGAAATTATATATTTGGGAAATTTTAAGCATAAGTTAGACTGTCATTCACTTAATCGTGGTCAGCGACAGTCAGGGCAACACTCATTTCCTCATTCACACTCTTACTGCTTCAAGGTGCGTCCCTCGCCATACACCTACATGCGTCCACTCTTTCCTCCCGACGATGTCAGAATGGAAGGCCTGTGGTGTAATTAAGGTGTTCCCTTTAACGGGAAAGCGAGTTCCACTGCACCTGCAGCTAGTTTAGTCAGCACAGGTGCGTCGGTTCATGATCTGGTGTCTGATACGCCGCCTGCCTGGAGGACGCGTGTTGGCGTAGCGTCTCCAGCTGGCGGGCGCACTGAATCCGGCAGTTTTTTCTGTGTGGACAGCTGTTAGTTATCTAGTGTTCCAAGCGCCGCCTGGCCGGAAGATGCATGATGACGTAGCATCTCCGGCGAGCATTTTCATGAGATTCAGCAGTTTATTTAAATGGGGCATTGCCCCATGTACACTGCAATAAAGAAACTTTGCCTATTTTAGCAGGGGCTCATGAAAAGCATCTATTTGTACCTAGCTCTTATATTGACACAAATCCCAAAAATACATTGTTGAAGTTGTGATTTGCACTCACCATCTATTGGACCCTATGGGATATACATAATTTGGAGGGTGCCTGAGCATTAAAATACGTACAAATAAATTCATAACTGAATGCATGTGATCCATGCTTTTTGTTTACATCATAGTAGTTTTTTGGCATACTTATATCACCGAATGCCATGGTGTTGTTTAAGCTTTTAAAGGGTATAGAAAAATGTTTAGGCGATGCCATAATGTGTCACAGGGCTGATTTTTACAAATATTGTGGTAGGTCAGTTAGTGGAAGGTCCCAATATTTTCTTGTTACATTAACGGTGAGGAAAAGTGTTCTTCTGATCGGCATCATTTGTTCCGGGACTCCATTGCTTTTTCATTGCCATCTCGTGTCAAACACTTCCACACGACCCACCTGGTCATTTCTGCTGATGCCTGGGGAAAATCTAAACTGACACGACAGAGACCATCTTGCAGCCTGCATTTCTGTCCAGGAACTGTCGCTCACCCAACCCCCTGTTCTTTACAGTTTAACAGAAAGCCATGAGACACCCACGCCCTGTGTAAACGAGCTTGTTTTTCATCTCCGGCTCCCAGCCTGGTAAACATCCTTGACACCGTGATCAGGTTATCTGGACAATGGTCTGACTGTTGGGCCCGGATCAGGTTGATTAAACAATGACTTGAAAGACTGGGCTTTGATCAAGGCAATTGAACAAAGACCTGAACAGACTAAGCCTTGATCAAAGCCGAGTGAACAATGATTTATGTACCAAGCCTTAACCAGGTCACCATCTACAAACGTCGTCTGGATCTGGTTATCAACTGCAAACACTGCCCTGATTAAACAATAAACTAACAGCCAACAGACTGGGTTGAAAAAGTATAAAAGGCTTGTAAGCTACAGAGTGAAGTAGCAGCCTCCTCTGTCTTGTCTCTGACTAGCTTGGGACTCTGTTCCATAGCCCGGGCTATTGAAATAAATCTGGGTTCCTCCTGCAGACGAAGGCTCCTGTGTCTCCTTTTACTAAGTATGGCAGATATGGAAGACTAGGGCGGTTCCCCCGTCGCCGAGACCCAGTAAGTGGGTTTAACCGGTTCTTCAAAGGGGTGGGGGCATGAGGTGCCACATGTTTATCAGCTAGATTTATGCACCTTGTGTGTTTTTTTTTGGCCCTTTATGTAATTTGACGTCCTCGCCTCCACAGACTACATCCTTCTCGGGGACCTGAACTTCCATCTCGAGAACAACAACGACCGCAACTCCACCACCCTGATCGACAACCTCGACAACCTCGGACTCAGAAAACTCATCAGTACACCCACCCACTCCACCGGCCACACGCTTGACCCCATCTTCTCCGCAAGCTCCCACGTCTCCTTCAACCACACCACTGGACTCCACTAGACCGACCATTGCTGCATCCACTCCACCTTCCAGAAACCCACCACCCACAACTGCACCCAACAGATCCCCTACCACTGCTGGAGCAAAGTCACTGAAGACCAGCTAACCATCACTCTCGCCCGGAGCCCACCCGCCGACTCCACCGACCCCGACCCCGACTCCGACGCCCACAACTTCAGACAATGGATAGATCACTGCCCCAACACCCTCGCCCTGATCAAGAAACCCTCCAACAGACACACCAGCAAGAAATCCAGCTGATTCAACAAAGACCTCCAGGCCTCCAAGCAAACCTGCCGAAAACTAAATAAGAAATGGCAACATGAACAGACACTGGACAGCTACGCAGCTCACAAGAACGCCACCCACAGACACCATCACCTCATCAGATCCACCAAAAGGGCCTCCTTCAAAGACCACCTAGACAACAACGCACACAACAGCAAAGAGCTCTTCAACATCGTGAAGGAACTCTCCAACCCCTGCTCCAACACCAATGACATTCTACCTTCGCAAGACCTGTGCGACTCCCTTGCCACCTTCTTTCATTGCAAGATTGCAGACACCCATGACAGCTTTAATGCCACAACCGTTCCGACAAACTTTGAGATCTCCGTCCCCACGGCCAACGTGAGCACCGACCACCTGCTCTCCTGGACCAACATAATCAATGACGACACCATAAAAATCATGAACACCATCCACTCCGGATCTCAGTCAGACCATGCCCACACCACATCTTCAACAAAGCCAGCTCCACAATCGCATCCTATCTCCAGACAGCCATCAACATCTCCTTTTGAGACAGCGACCTTCCCGGAGAGCTGTAAGCACGCCCGGGTCAACGCCATACTCAAAAAACCCAAGGCTGACCCCAAGGACCTCAAGAACTTCCGGCACATCTCCCTGCTCCCATTCCCGGCGAAGGTCATTGAGAAGACTGTCAACAGACAACTGACCCGCTACCTCGAGGAGAACTGTATCCTGGAACCATCCCAGTCCAGGTTCTGCAGGAACTACAGCACCGAAACTGCCCTCATCACCGATGACATCAGGGCCCTGCTGGACGACAGGGAAACCACTGCCCTCATCCTCCTGGACCTGTAAGCCGCCTTCAACGCTGTCTGCCACAGTACCCTACGCGCACATCTCGACGAAGATGGGATGCAAAACAAGACTCTGGACTGGGCAACCTCCTTCCTCTCTGGCAGAATCCAAAGCGTCCGCCTCCCCCTTTCTGCTCCGAAGCCACCAAGATCATCTGCGGCGTACTCCAGGGCTCATCTCTCAGCCCAACATTGTTCAACATCTACATGGCACAGCTTGCCCACGTCGCCTGATCCTCTTGCTCACCAAGGACCCCCTCTCACCAAAACCAACCTCCATGAAGGAATGAAAGCCGTCGCAGACTGGATATAGAACAGCCGACTGGAGCTAAACTCGGACAAGACGGAAGTCCTCATCCTCGGCCTGGGATGACTTCTGGTGGCCGACCACACTGGGAACAGGTCCAACACTCACAGACCATGCATGCAACCTAGGGTTCATCCTCAACTCTACTCTCTCCATGACAAAGCAGGTCAACGCCGTCTTGTTCTCCTGCTTCAACACCCTCTACATGCTCTGCAAGATCTACAGGTGGATCCCCACCGAAACAAGTTGAAAGGTTACCCAGGCCCTCATCAGCAGCAGGTTGGACTATGGAAATGCCCTCTATGCAGGAGCCTTGGCCAAATTCCTGAAACGACTTCAACGCATCCAAAACGCCGCTGTTCATCTGATCCTCGACATCCCTTGCCGCAGCCACATCACACCCCACCTGAAAGACCTGCACCTGCTCCCCGTCAACAAGAGGATCACCTTCAAGCTCCTCACCCATGCACACAAGGACTCCACTACACCGGACCAGCATACCTCAACAGACGACAGCTTCTACACCCCCAACCGCCATTTCCACTCCGCCGACCTCGCCACAGTCCCCCGCATCCGAAGAGCGACCTCCGGTGGGAGATCGTTCTCGCACCTCGCCACCAAGACCTGGAGCACCCTACCCATAATCCTACGGCAGACCCAGGACCTGCTTACCTTCAGAAGACACCTCAAGACCTGGCTATTCAAGCAGTAGCAGTGTCCCCCCAGCCCCTTGAGACCCTCACGGGTAAGTAGTACGCTTTACAAATGTTCTGATTGATTGATTGATCATTCAGTCCTTTCTTCCATGTCCTCAGAAAATACACCCATCGTTGTTCTCACGTCAAACATTTTATATGAATGTCCTGGTTGTTCGTAGTTATTTTTTCAAGAATCACCCACATTATATCCACGTCTCCATTACCCTTTTTTAGGTAGTGAGGTGTTAATTTCCTATTGTCCTTTTTACATCGGATTCTATTTCTGCATTTGTTGATTCGGATCTTTTTATTTCATGGGCTGGTCCCATTAGGTAAACAACATTTTCAATGTTGCAGTTCATCAGGTTTTTAGAATCCATGGTCTCACTGTCTTAATGTCAACCTCTTTTATGATTTTTGTGAATTGGCATGCTACACAGTTACCATACCGGTATTGACATACCGGCCGGTGGTTGTCCCAATAATGTGGTTTGGGCGTTAGTCTGTGGTGATGGTGTCTTTTTGTGGACCAATTTGTCTCGTATACTGTTTTTTTGTTTGAAAGCAATAAGTGGTTGGGACTATTGTTTAGTCCCTTCATTCAGGATTATTCAATTTTTTTTAATGATATTCTGGACTTCTTTTGAGATTGGTATGTAAGTGGTGACACAAACAATCCTATCATGTTCTGGTTTTCTGTAGTTCTCCAATAAGGCTTCTCTGTTATTATTTTTAGCTCTTTTCTTAGCCTTTTTTTACATTTTTCTTTGGGTAAGGGGATACTACTAGTTTTTCTTCACGTGTATTAGTTTGTGCCTCAAAGGCCTCTATTGTGGAGCAATTCCATAGGATTTGCAGGAATTGGCCCACGTCTAGGCTCTGGCTGAGTACTCTAGGGTGAAAACTTTTATAAAATAGTAAGCTGTTCTTGTCCGTTGCTTTGCTGTGGACTTTAGGTTTGATTACTCCTTGGTCCATAGTAATTACTAGCGGCCACATGCATCAAAGTCCGTTTTTGCGATTCCTTATTTGCGATTTTTAGGGAATCGCAGGTAAGGAATCGCAAAACGGGATGCATGATTAAAATTGTATAAAATTTGCGATTCTGTAAAAATCGCAATTTTTACCGATTCGCAAATATTGTGCAAATTCCAATTTGCGATTTCGCAATTCCCATTGATTCCTATGGGCCAAAAGTCCCATAGGAATAAATGGGAATTGCGAATTCGCAAATTGGAATTCGCAAAATATTATTGCATTCCATGGGTGCAGGGGGGGTCCAAACGACCCCCCCCCTGCACCCCTGAAATGTATTTTAAAATGGACGTTTCACACACACATGTCCTAAGGACATGTGCGTCTGTAACATGACAGTGTTTAAAATGCTAATTTAAGCATTTTAAACCTTTTTCGCAAATTGCCACGAGGTTCACCCTTGTGGTAATTTGCCCCCCCTAATTGCGAATTCGCAATTTTAAAAACAATCATGCATTGCTTTTAAGGAATCGCAAATTTGCGATTCCTTAGAAGCAATCGCATTTTTGGAAATAGCGGAAAAAGGAATCGCAAACGGCCGATTTTACCGAATCGCACCGTTTGCTAGTCCTAAATACCTTGATGCATGTGGCCGTAGGTCCAGAAACACAGCTTCATCTTTGCTTATTGGGTGTTTGAATTTTAAGTGTCTGACCCTTATTTTGAACCACTCTGCAAATTCATTTGCCAGGTTTTCACTGCCATGCCATATTATTAGTACATCATCAATGTATCTGCACCACAGTTGATTTGTTCTTTGTAAGGGTGTTCTGAATTGAATATGTAGTCTGCCTCGAATTGGTGTACAAACAGACAGGCCATACTTGGTGCAAGGGTGCTTGGAATTCCATGATAAAGTGTCTAAGGGTCATAAACTCCCATTGTTTTTCTTGTAGTATATGTTCTACTACTTCAAGTGTACATCTCAGGGGGATGCTTGCATATAAAGCTTCAATGTCCATCCTGATGATTAAGTCTTTAGCAGTGTTGATTTCAGTGTCACAAAGTAAACAGAGGACATCCTTGGTGTCTCTCAGGTAGGAGGCAGTTGTTCTTACTAAAGGTCTGAGGAACCAGTCACAGAATTGCGACAAGGGTTCCAATAGTGACCCAATGTCCGGGAATATTGGTCTACCTGTGAGGGACATCCTGTTTTGGACATTTTCCACCCCTCTAGTTTATTCTTGTTTCCTCAATTTGTTATGTTGTTTTTGTCTTTCTGTTCTGCTTTTTTGTTATTTTCAATCTCTTGCTCTGGATCAATCATTGATGCGGAAAAATAAGTGCCAGTACCAAAAAATGAGTGCCGGTGGGTGCCACTTGCAGCCACCGGATCAAATTAAGCACTGGAGGAGCTCAAAGTACTTAGCTGCTTGGCAGATGAGGAGCCAGAGGCAAGTGCTAGAGCCCATGACACTGTAAACAGGGCAGCCTTCCTGATGCTCTATCATGGAGGCATTTCATGAAGCAAGTCCACCTTTCTCTACATGGTCCCTAAATGTGTGTTCGCCTCAGTCACTCCATCTTCACCAGGGAGGTCGCTGGGTCTGTCACACTCTTCTGAAAATCCTACACGAAATTCAGTCTCTCAACTACTTTTCAGTCTGCAGGTCTGCACATGCTGCACCACTGCACATGTACTGCCAGGAAGTTTTTCTGTGGTGGGCTCTTTCACAATTTGTATGGAGGGGACACGCCTGGCTGTTCAGACTGAACTGTTCCTTTTGGAGAAGGGCTAAGAATGATTTTGTATGGGTGGCCTCTCTTGGCATAGTGGGCAAAAACTTGAATATCACTCTGATTGATTGCCAGTGGCTGGGATAAATTCAAGTAACCCTTCCATCACTTTGTTGCTTATTGTCATACTCACACAAAATGTCCTGGGGGGCTGTGCACTTTAACAGCCTACAAGTTCAATAGTCTGTCCTCCATAGCATTAGCATCATTATCGCCATAGCAACAGTCACAGCTCAGAACAGGACGAAGCAAAGTTACATAGAGAACTGATAGACCAGAGGTGTGTGTTCTACATGCTGAACTGATGTCAGAGTATAAGTATTCTTGACATTGGAGTAGGAAGGGAGTGAGTAGGATGCAATGATCACCTCTGTGTGGCATGGATTGGGTAGCATGTTGTCCCTCCTCCAGGAGATTAACAAATGCAGAAGGCCAGTCAGGCAGTGGTTAAGTAGGGAGGAACTCTGCTTTTTAGCGGCTGCAGGATCCCCAATTCTCTGGCGCTGCTAAAGAACAAACAGGCTAACGAGGTTAACTGCTTCAGCTGGATGTTTTCCATGATGGCAGCTGCTGTGTCATTACCTTTAGACACAGCAGCCATCTTAGGTGATGTGATTCATTAACATGAGCACTGGTGGCAATATGCAGCTGCAGTAATGCATTTTCCTGTCGAAAATAGATATGACACTATTTATACACCTCCATTGCATTTCAAGGACAGTTCACGCCAGTGCACTGCAATGAAAATACTTCATAGCTGTTCTAACACAATAGCTGCCCAATTACATGGCTACAAAATTGAAGAGCAATAATGCTGTCTCTATGCTGTATTTTAAAACCCCATTTTTTGGTTGACGTTAGTGCTATCAGACAACTGTGCTGTTGATCCTGGCCTATCAAAATATAATAGTAAGAAATATATTAGTATCTCAAAACTGCCAGTCTGACCTGTATCATCCTCCACAGCAGCAGCATTATCTACAAAGCTATCACCACTGTCACCTCCACTGCCAAGCCCACGACCTCTGGTCACTCTCTGCACAACCACAACTAGAACATCATGATAAGGATGATGAAGTTGTGAGAAAGAAGAAAAGATAGGGCAACAGTCCTTCTTTATATATGTAACCACGATCTGAATGATATCCCTGTATCCATCAGGACCACCACAACCCAGCTTCAATCTAGGAAAGAGCTGAAGACATGTCTTTTTAAAGAACACTGCATCACATAAATGCCCACTTTCACGCTCAGAACCTTGCTAGCCCTTGAATCACTCTTTGACTCTATCTTTGCCTTGAACCCTGTACGATGCTCCACTTACTAGATTTGTTTTATACAAGCACCACATATAGAAATACATACAATACCCACATCAAAAACTCTACCAGGATCTGGTTAATATCTTTACCATCAGAGTTGCCAACAAACACATCATCTTAGAGAGAACTGCTTAGCTTGGTGGTGGTTCAAATGTGGGGCACACTTATTCAGTATGCAGGGCTGAATTAACCCTGCTTCTCCAATAAGATTAGACTCGTTCTGAGCCCCTTGTAGAGGGCTCATTCCTATGACAGATGCATGATACTTCTCTCTTTGATTGCTTCAGTTCTATCCTTCTATCCTCAGAATTTGTGTGAGAAATTATTGTATCTCTAAAGCCTATTGATGCTCTTATGGATTTGTAGTGAGTCTGGACTCTGCAAGTAAGTGCCTATCTAGAGACTTTTTTTGTCTGCTTTGATCAACAATTCTCTGATGACTGGATTCATCAAATTTGTGCTCAAAATCAAGCAGACCAAACAGCCTCTAGTAGAAGCAAGCATGCACCAAGTTTTTTTCACTGACATCAGTCATGCCTAAGGGTAGCCATGCGCTATACTAAGAATCGATTTAATAATAATATTAATTTCACAGCCCTCCTTGTCTTAAAATTAGCACTGGTACATCAATCTCAGACTTACTTGGAGTCACAGCACTAACTGAATCCCATGCAATCAGTTTCCTGTTCAAGGAATGACTTAGAGACAAGCGTACTAGAGATAATTTCAACTTCTTGTTGTTTGTCAAAAAAAGGACTGACAGCCGATAAGTCTTCCTCGATTCATCACACACATTTTATGCAATCAACCGTGACAAGTTGTCAGTGTAGTTGTGATAGAGCAAGGACTCGTAGAAAAGAGACTTGCTCGGAAGCAATCGTCTCGTTTAACTTTATAACATGGTATTAATTATGTAATTGTGTAATACTAATACACACCACATAAAAATAAGGGTCAGAGAAGCTTGCCTATCTGTGTACTAATGTAAGTAACTCGAACCATGTTCTAAAATGGCTTCTAACGGGAAATCTTCATTGCGCTTGCGTCAACTGCATCTACACAGTATGACGAGCTGTCGCTTGGAGGGAATTTTTTGCGCATGAGCAGAAAATACTAATTTGGCGGCCTGAAAGCTCACATGCAAGGCATCTGCTTTGCTGAAAATAAACCAAACTATTCTACTAATGCTAATGTGGGAAAAGCATTATTAAATAAATGAGATTAGAGTAGAGATGGGTGGTATACAGGGAAACCATTTATACTTGAAAATAATATTTGTCTTTCTGACTTTCTTATTAGTACGCATTTGGGCCTTTCGTGTTTGTCCGGAGTTTGTTAGACATGTGACCTACACGCATGCTGTTGAAAGTGAGCCAGAATAGTGACGATACACTTGAATGCGATCCAAGGACACAAAAGTTACATACCCTAGAACAAGCACGGAAGACTTCTGGATGAATGGATGTTCACGACAAATGAAAAAAATAAATTCTAATAAGATGTGAATAAGGGTGGGAAATAAAGTTTTGAGCAAAAATTAAGGGGTTGGATCTATGAACAGTGGGTAGATAGACTAAAATGAGATGCTGATGAAGAATCGAATGCAGAACCATTTATCTTAAATTTATTGATTTAGAAGAAGCTTACGGAAGAATCTCGAGGAGGAAGAGAGTGTCAGAGAGGGGTGCTACGCAAGCGTCGGTGTTAGAGAGGTCATCTATCCTGTCCTGAATCCTGTCCTGAAGCCTTTGTCGCCTGATCTACCCCTGAGGACCCTTACCGGCCCTTTGGACAGGGGGTTGGTTTTAACACCATCCTAGGTAATTATTATTTACCGTGAATGTGTAGATGTTCTTCTCTTTCTGTCCTCTCCTTTCTGAGCATTAGTAATTGCAAAAGTACAAAGTATGTGATTGATGATTGAGTAATTGAATCTTCTCTCTAATGAGTGACGACGACTGTACTGTACTTTGAAAGTGGTCTGTGATCATTACATTTAAAATAAGAAGATAAATTAACGTTATTTCACCATCGACTAGTTCAACTAATGGTCCATCGACCAGAGGAAATAACTTTTTGATCAGTGAAAGATTAGTTAAGAATATGAGGTGACTAATCTTGAAATATTAGAAAATCATAAACTTTAGTTCCAGCGGCTTTACTAGACTGTGTGTATGTGTGTTTATGGGCCCAGGTGGGTATATGGTATTGGAGGTCATTCACAGCCGATGAGCCGCCGCAAGAGTGCCACCGACAGAACAACCCACTGAATCCCTGACTTGCATCCTTCTCAACGTGCTCTCCCTACTCCAACACGCTGTAGATATCTGGGACCTGATCGACACCCTCTCACCCGATGTTGCATTCTTCATGGAAACCTGGACCAACGCCACCTCCGCCCGACATCGCCACACCAATCCCTGATGGCTACAAGATCCAGGGGAAGAACCGCCCACACCACCCGGGAGGAGGACTCGCCATTGCCCACAAGACCCCCCTCCGATTCTCCACATTCAGCACGAGCGACCGCCACTCCAACAGGGAACACTTCCACTTCCAGATCCAGACCAACCCCAGGACCACACTACGTGGCACCCTCATCTACAGGCCACCTGGTCCCCGCGCTCAGCCCGCAACAACCATCGTCGAGCTCGCCGCACCCCACGCCATCACCTCCACGGACTACATCCTGCTCGGGGACCTGAAATTCCACCTTGAAAACAGCCCAGATCCTGACTCCACCACACTCCTCGAGAACCTCGCCATCCTAGGACTGAAACAACTTGTCAGTACCCCGACCCACAGAGCGGGCCATACCCTCGACACCACCCAGCCCATTTGGATGGACCACCACTGCGTTCATTTCACATTCAACACCACCACCGCACCCAAGACCGCCCCATGGCTGCGCGACGGAACTGGAGTAAGGAACACCTGAACTCCACCCTCCTCCAAGACCCCCCAAGGCCACGACCAACACCAACTCCGCAGCCAGGGAATTCCCCCGCTGGGTCTCCAGCTGCACCAACTAGCTGGTGCCTCTCCGCCACACCGCCAATCAACGCCCACTGAGGACCGCCTGTTTCACCCCTGAACTCCAAGAAGCCAGACGCTCCTGCAGATGCCTGGAGAAAACCTGGAGGAACCAGAAGACCATGTAAGCATGGAACAACCACAAGATCGCCCTAAAGGATTAATACCAGAGTATAAGGGACACCAAAAGGAACTTCATCAAGACCAACGCATCCAATGTCAAGGAACGTCATTCCATTACAAGAATGGGGTGACCCTAAAGGTATGGACCTGGGTAGCTAGAGATATAAACAAACAATGGTCCTAGACCTATAGATTGAAGTACATTGATCAAGTCAAAAATTGAATAATTATTCAAAAACAAAAGCACCTTTGATTAGTCTGCTATCTGCAAAACAAAGACTAAATCTTTGAGAAAAACCTTACACCACGGTTTTTTGGAAAAATATATTCTTGTTTAATTTTTATATTCAAATTTTTGCATAATTTTGTCAATAAAAACATATAGGTTGCCCCAAGACAGGAGAGTGCAAAGGGAAAATGTGATTCAAAGGGGTGAGCAAAATAAATTGCCCCAAACCACAAGCTGTAGCGACTTCTTTGAATAATCCTAGAAAAGAAATTGTAATAACTGACGACCAAGCCAGTGAGTGTGATTCAGTGATTTCATTAATGGATCTACAGATAACATAATCAGTAAAAAAGAGTTACATACTGCCGTTAAAAAGAAGGAAGGTCTATGGTATCCACAGGATCCAGAAGCTCAACAGCGGTAACTCCAGAAGATCCGGAGAGATGGGCACAGGGAATAGAAAAACAAAGTTCAACCCCCAAGGTTTTAGATATTTACAAACTGAAAGTAGAATTGGAAGAGATGATAGCTGGAAATGTGGGAATAGAAAGATTGAACACTTACAATGAGGAAGAGTTGTTGTTTGTATGTAGGGGTATAACCAGAAATGCAAAAGTGTTTAATGAGAAATTGACAGAGCTTGCTTCAGAGATGGGAATAGGTATAGGGAGATCAAAAGTGCTACAGAAACCATATTGAGTGAGGTTTACTGACAAAGATTTAGAAAATATGAATGTGTCGGTAAAAAGCTACAGGTGAAGAAGTTGATGAATATTTTGCAAAAATGGGGAGACATTGACAAGTGGAGAACAAGGTGGACAATGAAGAAGGAAGAAGCACAGGTGAAAGAAGCGTCCTCTGTATATTTATTAAAAGAATCAGGAAAGGTAGAAAGAATGTGTCCCATGAGAAAGGTACCTGGAGGTTGATATGTTCGTGTCCCAAGGAGTAGACAGGATATTTTGTCATTTACAAACGATTTCCCTCGATTAAGAGAGAAACCAGTTGAATGGTATAAACAGGTTGATAAGTTTGTGAAGGTTTCGAAGGTTCTGTGGAAATATCTGGATGATCTGTTTGATGTAGTGGTACCTGCTGATTTATGGATGGAATGTAAGATTACAGTTGATTGGCCGAGTGAAGAGTATCCAAGAGATTCGAAAACAGGAGCACCCTCAGATGATGTGATGAAGAAATATCACATAGTAATTACTTTCTTGTAAGGGAAAATCCCTCCCAAAGAAACAGACTGGGTAAAGATAGATAGGACAACCCAAGAGCCGAATGAATCTGCTCATGCGTATTATGAGTGACTGCTACAGGTGTTCAAGTAGTATAGTGGCTTTGAGAACATTGGAGAGAAAGATAAGGGACATTTTGTGTATCGGTTTGTTCACGGTTTGAACAAGAGATTAGTCAGATAAATCAACAACACATGTTGTGTTGGCAGGGAAAATCCATAGATCATACTTTGAAGTATACAAAGTAATGTGGGGATGATATTGAGGTGAGGCATAGAAATCTAAAAGAGAAAATGATATGGGCACAAGTACAATTGGTAGAACAACAGGAACTTAAGTTGAATAGTCAAGCTGATGGTCAGATGAAAGAACAGAATCAGAGTGATAATGTGGCAAATGGTGGTAAATCAAGAGGACAAATTAATAGAGAGGATGCAAAGAAGAAGTTTCCTTGTCATGGGTGCAGAAAGCTTGGACATTGGAAAAACGAGTGTAGGAATATTCAGAATAATAATGCACCAAACCAAAATTTAAATCCACAGACCAGAATGAAGTGCTTATGTTTCAGCCGCAGCAGGTAGTTAATCAGCAGTGTCAGGTGCCACCTGCCCCTATGCCAAATTTTGTGAACCAGCAAAAGTACAGTGCGGATGCCTGATTTCAAGGAGGAAGTGGTTTAGAAAAATTCTGTGATTTCACAATACCTTTTACAGAATAATGATGAAAATGTGCAATGACGGTGCCTGAGGGTGGAGGAAGAGGTGTGCATACTTGGCGCATCCTTACCGCTAGATCAGTCGTGTCAATTTATTGATGGGAAAGTGGAAGGCAATGATATCACTTTTCTGTTGGATAATGGTGCTACCCGTTCTTCTGTGAGAACAGCAGACATCCCAAACCTACCCCTCTCGGGAGAAGCGATCCAAGTTGCTAGAGTCTCAAATCAACAGATTAGATCCCAATTACAGAACCCATGGAAGTGCTTATCGGAAATTTTAAAGACATTCATAGTTTCGTAGCCTGCGATTCTAGTCCAGTAAATCTATGAGGACGAGATCTGTTGTGCAAAATTAATTGCACAATTTACTGCAAACCGGATGGTGTTGCTTTTCAAACCCCTGATGAAGATATTGCATATAAGATAATGCTTGCTAAACAAGGCACAGAGGCCGATGAAATGTATTCTTTAATGACAAAAGACTTACCAGAAGAACTGAAAACAACTGTGAATCCAGAAGTATGTTTTTTTTTACTGGAAAAGAAATAGACGAATGTAGACCCATTGAAGGTGACTGTAAAAGAAGGTGCAGTTTATCCCAACACCAGACAATAAAAAATGAGTCCAGAAGTGAAAGCAGGAGTGGCTTTAGAAATTGACCAAATGATTAAACAGGGCATTTTGAAGGAAATAATGAATAGTCCTTGTAATTCGCCTTTAATAGGACTCAAAAGCCTAGTGGAAAATACAGGATAGTGCAGGATTAAACAAAAACTAATAAAATTGTAGTGCCTTGTTGTCCTGCAGTGCCAAATCCAGCAGAGATTCTTCATGAGATACCTGGGAATGCAGACTTGTTTACAGTAATTGATTTATGTTGGGCCTTTTTTTTCATTTACTTTGCATCCAGTTAGCCAGTATCTTTTTTCTTTTAAATTTGAAGATCATATCTTGGCATGGTGCCGAGTTCCTCAAGGGTATACAGAAAGTTCCTCAATTTTAATCAAATACTGAAAAAGTGTCTAGAGAAGTTAGTTTTGACCAGAAATTCAGTCCTAGTACGATGACTTTCTTGTGGCATCAAAATCCCAAGAAGACTGTGTTACTGGTTCAATTGCGTTGCTAAACCATTTGGCTGACAGAGGACACAAAGTGTCTCCAGAGAAATTGCAATTTTGTCAAACAGGAGTAAAATACCTGGGCCACAAAGTAGAAAGAGGAGTGAGAAAAGTGACCCCTGTGAGAATTAAAATAATCAAGCAAATGCAGTTACCGTAGAGACAAAGAGAGATTGGAATGTTTCTTTGAGTGGTTGGGTACTGTCAGCAGTGGATTGTAGGATTTTCTTTGTTAGCAAAACCATTTGACACGAAAGAGAGTGAAAAATTCAATTGACTGGACTGATGAAAGTGTGGAAGCATTTGTGAAATTGCGAAATTGCCTGTGCGAGGCCCCTGCTTTAGGTATGCCTGATTGTAGTGTAGTTCCTATTTTCCCTATAGGCCCTGCGCATTGGAATAACATAAACAGCAGTGTAGACGTAGGATTGCGGTCTTCTAGGTCTCTACTGACTATGTTAGACTTAATTTAGGTTTGCGCCAGCTAGCTCAGAGGTCACTGGAAACTTTCTTGACTGAATAGGAAGTGATCAGCTTCCCTGGCTCAGACAAGAAGGGATTCAGCATCCGACAACCGCATAAACATGACAACTTTGCTCCTCAGAATAAGAGTCAATCTCTAGAGTCTAGACAGCTATTTCACTCAGTCAGTTGTGCAGATTTACTTTCACCAGGGTGCAGAGAATGGAGAGACGGGCATTTTCAATAAAAGATATTATTTATTGAGCAGTCTTCCTTCTCATGCAAGAGAAATTAATTGCCACAATTGCAAGACTTGTTATTATGAAAAGTGCATACAGTAAAAGGAGTATTACGAAGTAATACTGTAAAAGCATTGATATGGTTTCTTAGCCATAATATAGTTAAAATGAATAAAATATATACATTCATATATACATTGGCTAACGACCTCAACTTGTGCTTCTAACTACGCCTACCCCGGTGTACCTGACCTAAGACTAATATATGGGAGTGAGTAAGTAAGTAGCAATTTAAGTTAAGATGGTTTTGCCAAGAGTTTGTTTCAAGAATTCTCTCTAAGGGTTTAGTCAGCACCGTACCTCTGGAATAGAATGCAGGAGGTCTGGTATCTCTTTCTTAGGAGCTGATATCCCAGTCACCCGCAAGGGTAGGCTGGAAACACCGGAGCTGGATTTTCTCGGCAGGAGAAAAAGACAGCGTCTCTCTCAGTGCGTCAAGGAGGAGGGGCAGCGTCCGTGGGCTTCTCGCATCTGCTGGGCTCTCTGCAAGGGGACAGCTGTTGTGCTCCAGTATTCACCACCACCGTGTGCTTGCTTAAGGCAATGTTGGTATATTTATACCTGAAAGGTGCAGAGTTTGGCTTACGTTTTTGGACATAAGACGTCAATAAAGATGTCACTAAGAACTGGTCGTTCTTACAGTGCTCGCAGGAGTTCTATTACTAATCAAAACAAAGCAAGCAGGGCTTTCCCAGGTTGCTGGGGGTTTGGTATGTCGAAAGAACTCGGTGTGCTATCTAGGAATCTAAGGAAGTGGCTTCTGCTGTGTCATGGACTGTCATGGACTGCAGAGGCGAGTTACTGAAATATGGCTCTGATTGTTATGCCATTATAGGGATATGTATTGATTATAGCCGTATAGGGGCAAGAGGTCACAATATTGATCGGGGTCCTAGATAAAACACATCACCCACTCCACGAACTTATGTCCATCAAATTACTAAAAACTAAAGCAATAAGAAGCACGTGTATTCCTACCCACCCCAAAATACATTTTGCATTTGAAATGGTGTACATGATATACATGAAAATGAATAGGTACTGTACGTTTATCAAGCATAGTAATCATTCAAAAAATATTGCATATGTATTCAGTTGAACGATTTTGTGAAGATTTACACATGAAATGTCTCTAAATACGGAAAAGAAGGGCGAGACTATTTCATCACATAAAAATACAATTGCTGTAAACTGTGCTAGAGGCTGAGGTATTATTACGTCTCTAGATCTACTAAAAATAGAAGCTCTGTTCTTTATGAATAGTTCTACTTTAAGCAAAGTACGTGTGCCAGAAAAAAGGTAAATATTTTGGAAATTTTGGAGAAAAAAAATTTCATGGTGAGCGGGGGGAAAAAAATAGTTCAAAACGCTTTTCAATAGCTTTTGTTTATCAAAGCTGAAGGCCGAATTCAGAGTTCATGGGAACGCTGTGTGACGGATTGTTTTCCAAAAGTTATTATTTCTGTTCAGGGGAGAACATCATTTCAGACAGGCTCGCAAAAAATTGGTCTACATATTCAGGTGACAGTTCGACCAAGTTCGATAATGCTGTAACTTGGCAGTTGTGAGAATGATTGCTATCATCGATCTCAGGATCAGCAATGCTCACAGAAGGTCGTACCTGGGTGATGTTGCTTTCATGTCTAGCTTCACTGCCACCACCTAGTCGTAGCGCAGGAGTCTCAATGAATGCCGTCATCAGGATTGGTAACTGCTGGGGACAACACGATGCGTGAGCCGTTACTGGACTTAGCAAACTATTGACGTCCATAGGTACAGCTGATGGTAGTGCAAGACAGGTGTCTAACACGCATTCCTCTCCGCATAGCATACATCGAAGCACAGGTATGATGCAGGTCTGCCATATAGGTCTGAATGAAAGAAACCAGGTCATATTCAGATCTCGTAGCCAGGCTATCCCAAGGACTTAAGTTATGCGGTCCCAGTAGCGTATTGCTAGGATCGTTTCTTCCATCCTTGCCGGAGTCATGTCTGCGTTTTGGTTTGCCATATCGGAGCAGGAGGGTCAAAAATAAAATACCTGCTACGAGTCCCAAAAGTAGTGGTAGGCCGTCAAAGATCGAATGGACAAAATTGGGAAAGATGCCCAGGACTGCTTCAAATGGTGTTAACAGTCCTGAAAAAAATAGTCTTAAATACATTCGAGATACCACTGGCATTCGACATATTTAGGATTTGGCTGAGCATTTCTGTGAAATGCATGGGGCAATTTGTTGATAAAAGTGTATGTATCTCTGCAGTTGTCCTTGCAACTGGGAGATCATACATCTCTTTTGATGACGAGATGGGCACTGTTCTCTGCAAAAGCACAGACTTCATTCTGCTTAAAGTATCAATTCGTATAGAAGAGATATTCAAAATAGGCCAAATCAGAGCCATTGAGTCTCCAGGGCCATTTGGATACAATGCTTGCATACAGCAAGTGACCATGGAACTCACGCTTAAGAGATATGCTTTCCCTGGCACCAAGCCACAACAGCTGTGATCCGTTATTAGAACATAACTCCCGTTAGAAAGTTGCCTAAAGAATGGCTCATTTGTGCTGCAGGTGTGCCGTGCTGGTGGCATGAAAGGTTATTTGAAGTACCCTCACAGGCCCCATGTAAGTTAATACCTTGGCACAAAAGTATACCGCTTAGTGAATGTTTACACTCGTTACCACTAAGAAATACATTTTTGTTGTTGTCACTATAACATGTGTGTGTATAAGGTAATTTCCATGATGACTTAATGTATCCTTTACCCAACTTTTCATACTGGCCTGCCGGTATATACTCAAGGCAATTTGTAAACTGGAAAGTTGTTATCGGAATTGTGATAATCCGGTGTATTATCCATTCAATGACAGGTCTTTCTGACATTGTCAATGGTAATCTCTCAAGTTTTTCGATGCTCAGGATTGTATAGTCTGCTCCTTTCTGTGCCAAACTGATTTGTTTATCAGTAAGGTTAAAGATAGAAAATAATGACGTTGTGTTTATTAAACGCCATGGCACATAGCCTGAACGGAGATTTTGCAACGTCCAGCCTAGCTGTACAATAGAACGCAATTGGGACTGGCCATGTTGTAACATTAGCAAGTCCTGATCTATTATATCAATCGCAGATGATACAATACTGTCCAGTGAATATATTCTGGAGGACAGAGTCATTAACCCATTGTCCACAACAGAAAGTGATTTTTCCAAATGAATACGATCAATTTCTCGTATTTTCTTGGCTGTTTCAATTTGAGTTTCTATCCATGCCTCGTTGTATGCAGCATATATGCTGGCTGCTATGAAACGTTTTTGACGCTGTTTGCGTGGTCCCATTATGAAATTGCGCAAGTCAGCACCATCTTTAAGTAAAGACAAGTGTTGCTTAATTTGTGCCAGTGTGGATGTTTGTAGCCATTCAAGGCATAGTTTCCCTACACTGTATGTTGTTACTATCCCTGGATGTTGTCTCTGGGAGTATCTAGGGTCTGGTCTGGTCATTTTTAACCCCTGTAATTTGTTCAGGAATCTATCTTGACAGTTATTCGTGTCTGTAGGCCAGATTAGCCACTTTTTCCAATCAGGATGTGTTCTGTTGTCATTTAAAATTTGGGATACGTCTACTTCAATATTTGTGGTTGCATTATCAGGTATTGGCTTTGGAATAGACGGTTTGTTAAGGTCTTTAATCTTGGCTAGACCAAGACATGTTGTTTGTTGAATTGTGTCATTCAAGAACATTATTTGTTCTGGGATCATGCAGGCTCAAAATAATGCTTCTAGGCCTTGTACCTGCCAATCGTTTGTACCCCAGATGGTTTTAGTTTCAATGTTATTTTTTCAGAAATCAAAACCAAATGTAATAACTTTTTCATAAAATGCTTCTGAATATATCAATTTAGTATTTGTCAGCATGGTTTTTGTCCCTGTTTTATCCAACAGTTTGTAATAAAATGTTTCTGCATTACTTGTGTTAAACCCTGAGAAGTATTGGAATTTCTCATAGAATGTTTTTGAACTGCTTTTAGGTGGAGTAGCACAATGTTCCCATTGGTTATATTTAAAAACATTTCTAGGTTGAGCAGATTTATGTAAATAGTGGTCTGCGTAATGTGTAAAACAGTACATCTGTTCATAATTAGATGAACCTTGTAAATAATCATGTTCTGTACATTTTGCTGATAACACTAAATCCGACATCATATTGTTTATACTTTCAAAATCCCAATCATCAGAGAATGTACTTGGTTTTACAAAGTCACTTAATGAAACCTTAAATTGGTGAGGATATTTCAAGAGCTCGACCGGGCCATATATTTCATAGTCTGTCTTGTCCCAAACTACCCCGCCGGGTATTGGAATGGCTGTGACATTTACTGATGATAGTTCTCTTTTCTCGATGTGAGATGATTGGTGAGGCTTCAGAACTAAGTTGATGTTCTGACTTGCTGTGTCCATCGAACTGTATTTTCCCTCAATGAATTTTCCCAAACAAAGTACCATGATGAGCCAAAGCAGGAGGAAAAATACACCTTGCCCAATCCAAAATTCTAACCATGGAGAAATAAGATAGGTTTCTTTGAGTTGATGAAAGAGTTCTGTTGCTTTTTCTTTAAAAGTCTTTGTTTCTGGCATCACTTCAGGGTCGCTTTGATCTTCAGAAAAGTTGTCGAAATTGATGAAGTAGCCAGATGCAGTTCTGTCGATGGTTGGAATAGTTTTTCGCATTTGGCTTTCATTAGCACATTCTGATGCCACATCATTGTAGACTGGTGTTTTATGACAAACTGTTTCAATTTGTGTTTCAAGAGGCACAAGCTCCATGGCATTTCTGCATAGTCCTTTTTTATTCACTGCAGGTTTATCAAATGTGATTAGTGTTTCAGTTTGAACCTTTGGATACTAGCAAGTTTGGGTATTCTGTTACTTCTTGGGAGTCCACTGGGCCTGCTATTGATTTTAGGCCACATGATTGTGGTTTTACCAGGTCAATTGATACAACTCTGTTCTCCTTTTTACCAGCAAGGGGCGGTAGTACTACTGACCTTGTTCCGTTGATTGCTAAGACAGGTACTGCTTTTCTGTAAGAAGGCCCAAATTCCTTCTTCACCGCTATTTTCTCTCTGACCAGATCGGCAATCTTTGGAATCCAGACAGGTCTTGCTGGGACAGGTAGTGTGTCTTCAGTGGTGGTTGGCTGTTGTTTTAACTTTATGTTGCTCAGGGCTTTTCTTGTTTCATTTAAGTCCTGTAAAACAGCCAAACGATCTTTGATGTCAAAGTCTTTTTTCTTATCTTCTACCACTGAAGCAAGACTATCTAAGTCCTGAACATACATTCTAGTTCTGAACAATAGTTCGTACGGGCTGAAACCTTTTAGAGAAATTCTTGGCAAGTTGTTAAGACTACGTTGGACACTTATTAAATGCTTGACCCACCCATCACCCGAACCTAATACCTTTGCCGTTATAGATTGCTTTATGTCTCGGTTTTTTCTTTCCACTACCCCGTTTCCCTCAGGATGAAAGGGACAAGAGAATCGCAATCCAATGCCCATGCTGGTCACGGCCTCCCTATAAACTCGAGAGCTAAAAGCAGGACCCTGGTCAGAATGAAGCATGGCAATTGCGTATGTGCCGATAAAGAATCGCAAATCTTTTATAACGGTTCTGGCATCAGCCCAGCGCTGGGGCCAAATTTTTAAGGGAATGTAGTCTTAAAACAAATAATAGGACGCTGGATTGTAAGTGTAGATAGCCCTATGCTACCTTCAGAAATGTCCATGGCATTACTCCGCTTGACTCGTTACTGCGGTCTCTGTCACAGTCTGGACAGTTCTTTACAAATTTATAATGGTGCAGGCTCATTCCCGGCCACCAGTATTCTGATTGTAATTAAGTCAGAGATACCTTCATCTGTTTGTGCCTTGGACCTTCACCCATGTGTGCGTCTGCTATTATTAAGATTCTCTGATTCGTGTTTGGAATTACCCTATCCCCCACTCCAGGGATTCGAGCAAACGGAACGGAGTTTGCATCAATTGCGTATGTATAATTGAGTGGATAGTTCACAGGTAGTGCTGCACAGTTGCCTTTTGAAGACGTTTTTACCGCCAGCATGGTTTCCCCGTCTATGTATTTTTCTGAACGCTTTTTTGTGGCTACGGAAACCGGTTTAGTTGCTTCCGCTGTGGCTGAATTAGCCAATGAATTCTCTGCAACGTGAACGCCATCACGTTGATGACTCTGAGTGTGAATCACGTGAGTCTTTTGTAGTTCTTTCTGTAAAAGAACTACTTGTTTCCAAAGCATTTTATGCTTGATTGTAGCACCTGTGTCGTCTTTGTAATCATTTTGAACCCAGTTCTGCAATTCATGATTGTAAGAATTGATGCAAAAATGCGAATCGCACACGATTAGTGTCTGGAATTCACGTTCGGCATTTTCAAGCGCCATCTGTAAAGATCTGATTTCAGCTCGCTGAGCCGAACATTTTCTCAGTGATTCAGTTTTTGTTATTTTCGGTCTGAATTTACCTCAGAGCCAGCAACCTTTAATAATCGCGCAGGCTGCATCGTAGGATTTATCTTCTACATTGTAATGTTGTACAAATCTGTCTGTATAGATTATACAGGAGTACTGTTCTAGAGGGAGAATTTCGATTGGCAGAGGATATTCTTTTCCGTATTTTAAATCATTCCGTTTTTTCATGTGCGGGCGAAATAGTATTTCACGTCTTCTGCTGCAAGAGAATTTTCCCACTGTATCCATTTCGGATCTAGTGACACTGTAGGCAGGTTTACTGGGCTGAATAGCACCTCGAAGGCTGATTCTGCTGTGAGAACAGTAATTCTTTTGCCTTGTGCTAGTGCTCGTTCTCTCGCTATAGCAGTTTGCACTGCCTTTACAGTATTTTCTGTGAGACTGAATGTTTTTTCTGCTTGTGTGTACAAATGTGATTTGTAAGCTATTAGTACCATTTCTCCCTCATTAGAGGTCAGGTACGTGAATCTGCATCTTCCTGGGATGACCCGGATTACAAGGTTGCGTGTATTGTCACGTGTTTCTAATTTTGTTTTAGCTTTTTTAAAATCAGGTTTAATTAATTCGTAGAGAGGTTTAATCCTCTCTGCATAGTTTAGAATATAAGTTCTTCCGAAATTCAGGAAGCCTAGAATCGATTGTAAGTTCTTCAGCGTTTTTGGTGCTTGGAGTACAGCGCACTTCTCTAAGAAGTTGTCCGCTAGGCTTTTTCCTTCACTTGATAATTCGTATCCTAAGAATAAGACTGTTAGATGGGCAATTCTTGACTTTTTAAAGTTGAATTTGTAACCCTCTGCTGCGAACCCAAGTATTATGGTGTTCACTCTTTTCAAGTGAGTATCAAAGTCGTCGTCTGTGAGATAGATGTCATCGACATAAGATAATGCCTCATCATCATATATTTGTAGTAACTCTGTTACTCTGGCTGAGAATAGTCCTGGGCTGTTCTTGAATCCCTGTGGGAGCCTACAGAAATTTTTCTGTGACCCCATTATTGAGAAAGCGGTCAAGTACCTGCTTTCTGGTGCAATATTTTGACAAAAGAACCCATTAGATATGTCTAATGTTGTTTTGTACTTTTTGCGAACTATGTTATTCATTAGTGCAGCACTATGTGAATTTTGTACTGCAAATGTTTTGCAACATGAGTTAAGGTGTCTGTAGTCCAAGACAAGACGATACGATTCGTCCGGTTTGGAGACAGGAAACAAAGGATTGTTCATTTCAGAGGTGCATGTTTCAATTACCCCTTGCTATTCAAGTTGATCTAAAATCTCCCTGACTTGTTTTTTTGCTTCTTGCTTAATTGGGTACTGCCTTTTTGCAGTTGGTTGACTTTTTAACTGGATTTTGTGAGGAGGAGAGTCCTCATCCCATCCTACATGATTTTTATATAATGCTGGTGCCTGGGCTACTGCCCATTTCCTTGCATATATATACTTAGTGTGAATTGGAATGTGATTTGAGAAGGCAGGCATAATCATTTCTTCGCCATGAGGGCACTCCCTGACAAACTCTGGGGGCCAATCTTTTTCGGCTAACAGGATGTCACAGCCTTTTGAGAGGTTATCCCAAAACCGACCCCTTATTTTTCTAGTCTTATCTCCCTCTACACGCAGTGTTATTTCGCATATCTTATGAGGTTCGCTAACTCTGGTGTCTGCAGTTTCTACCTGAATGTATTCATTCGTGTCCACTGTCTGCAGATGATTCATCAGGATCTTGCGAGCTATGCTGATTTCTGCTGCACTGTCTAGCATTGTCTGTGCCCACTCTCCGTTTTTCAGCTGTGTCCTCAGTGTTCTCGGCATGTTCGATTACTCTAATACTGGCTACCTTCTTCCTCGGAAATTGTAATTTTTTACTTTGAGCAGGTTCCTTGTCTTTGGACTTGGTGTGCTCTTCCCTTGGGTCTGACCGTCCTCTTCTTTCCGATTTCTGCGAAAAAGATCGAGAGGGACGTGTATCAATACTTTGATATCTATCAGGCTTTTTCAAGTTAGCCCTATTTCTACGGTTATATCTTTTCTCAGAGTGTTCCCTCTGGGGAGACTGGTGTTCTTGAGTCGGAGTTCTTTCCCTCTGCCGAGGAGACCTTCCTCTGGACTGGAAAACTTTTTCTTTGGGAGTGGATTGTTTATTTCCTTCCCAGCTATCTTTATAGGAGTGTTTAGATTATTTTTAATAAATAATTTTTCAGGATTTTCAAGTAGTTGGGGTTTTACTGGTTTCCCACCCAAACTATCTCTACCTAATTCTTCATAGCATTTTTCTATAATTCTGGCAAGCTCAATTGGTTGATCTGTTATATCTGTTTCTTTCAATTTCTGGCGGATCGCCACAGATGCTGCTTCTCCTTTTATGTTGGCTAGTAATATAGCCGAGACCCGCTTGAAGTCTTTCAGCAATTTCATACCAAGAGTTAAAGCAGGTTCTGGACCGTATTCATTCAGAATTTGTTTTAGCACATCCGGTATTACCGCCATGGATGGAACACCATGTGTTTTTGTGTAAATGGAAGCAAAGACGGTACCCCAAGTGTCACAGTCCTCCACATGTGGTGCGACCCCCATTGGAAGGCAGATAGTCAGAATTCTGTGTTTCTCAATAGGGGTAGTATTCGGGAATACTGCCTCTAATTGAGTCATTTTCTGTGCTAACCAGAAAGGAATTTGTTCATGTTTTGCTGGAGTTTTTCCAAGACATGATTGTATGTTCTGTGGTGTAATTTTATTTGTGTTCCCCTGATGAGGGGTTAGCTGTGGAATATTAACAGCTGTTTGGACTGTTGCAGTCCGCATTGCATATTGGACTAACTGTCTGTGTATTTTAATTAGTAATTTTAGCTGTGCTAAAAGTTCTTCTTTTGACATTTTATCAATGTCTGGATGTGGTGTGTAGCTGGCTAGAACCGGCCACGTTGCTCCTGGTCTACCTAGTGGACCGAGCCTGGTGATATGATCATTATGTTTTAGGGCGCCTTTAAACCAGAGCAGGTGCTCTTGGTATTTGAATGGGATTTCAATCTCCTCGAAAGGAGCGTACTCATCCGGTGGTTCCTCTATTTTGTAATAGTGGAACTCGTGTGTTGTAGCGTTTGCCGCTGGAAAGTTTATCCAAGAATAGAATACCTCTGTCTGCCGATATTCGTGTGCCTCTATCACGAAAATGACTGTACCACCTCGCGATGTCAGTCCGTTTTCTATAAGTTTTAAAGTTATAGATTTTCTTATGTTGACCGGAATGAGGATGGCATTCTGGTCATTCTGTAGGAGACTCGTGTCATCCTCTATGAGTTGATTTGCTAATATAGCAGCATCCCTATCCTCATCACTGTCTGGCATTTTACTGTCAGAAAGGTTTTCTTTTTGCAGATCAGATTTTCAAGGAAACAAAGATTAGGTGCACAATATTTTGGAACACTGTATCCTTCAACGTTGACTAAACCAGAAACTCTACATACGAATCTCTTCCTACTAAGTTCCGGCGGATTTTAACCTTTCACCCACTCCAGACGTCTATTTGAGTATTTACGGGAGAAAGGGTCTGTGTGAAAAATCACGACTGAGTTACTCAAACGTCTTGCGTTAGTTTTATCGCCTTACCAAACGTTGGGCGCCATGTAGTGTAGTTCCTATTTTCCCTATAGGCCCTGCGAATTGCTATAACATAAACAGCAGTGTAGATGTAGGACTGCGGTCTTCTAGATCTCTACTGACTATGTTAGACTTAATTTAGGTTTGCGCCAGCTAGCTCACAGGTCACTGGAAACTTTCTTGACTGAATAGGAAGTGATCAGCTTCCCTGGCTCAGACAAGAAGGGATTCAGCTTCCGACAACCGCATAAACATGACAACTTTGCTCCTCAGAATAAGAGTCAATCTCTAGAGTCGTGTGAACAATAGACAGCTATTTCACTCAGTCAGTTGTGCAGATTTACTTTCACCAGGGTGCAGAGAATGGAGAGACGGGCGTTTTCAATAAAAGATATAATTTATTGAGCAGTCTTCCTTCTCATGCAAGAGAAATGAATTGCCACAATTGCAAGACTTGTTATTATGAAAAGTGCGTACAGTAAAAGGAGTAATACGAAATAATACTGTAAAAGCATTGATATGGTTTCTTAGCCATAAGATAGTTAAAATGAATAAAATATATACATTCATATATACATTGGCTAACGACCTCAACTGGTGCTTCTAACTACGCCTACCCCAGTGTACCTGACCTAAGCCTAATACATGGGAGGGAGTAAGTAAGTAGCAATTTAAGTTAAGTTGGTTTTGCCAAGAGTTTGTTTCAAGAATTCTCTCTAAGGGTTTAGTCAGCACCGTACCTCTGGAATAGAATGCAGGAGGTCTGGTATCTCCTTCTTAGGACCCGATAATCCAGTCACCCGCAAGGGTAGGCTGGAAATGCCGGAGCTGGATTTTCTCGGCAGGAGAAAAAGACAGCGTCTTTCTCAGCGCGTCAAGGAGGAGGGGCAGCGTCCGTGGGCTTCTTGCATCTGCTGGGCTCTCTGCAAGGGGACAGCTGTTCTGCTCCAGTATTCACCACCACCGTGTGCTTGCTTAAGGCAACATTGGTATATTTATACCTGAAAGGTGCCGAGTTTGACGTAAGTTTTTGGACATAAGACGTCAATAAAGATGTCACTAAGAACTGGTCGTTCTTACAGTGCTCGCAGGAGTTCTATTACTAATCAAAACAAAGAAAGCGGGGCTTTCCCAGGTTGCTGGGGGTTTGGTATGTCAAAAGAACTCGGTGTGCTATCTAGGAATCTAAGGAAGTGGCTTCTGCTGTGTCATGGACTGTCATGGACTGCAGAGGCGAGTTACTGAAATATGGCTCTGATTGTTATGCCATTATAGGGATATGTATTGATTATAGCCCTATAGGAGCAAGAGGTCACAATATTGATCGGGGTCCTAGATAAAACACATCATGATTATATGAAAGAATTTGCACTGTTTTATTGTGGGAGAGAGATTTGTGCGCTTTCAGTTTTAACCCAGAGACATAGATGAAGCCGACGTCCAGTATCATATTTTTTATGCTACTTTGGATCCTGTAGCTTTAGCTTTACCTGGCTGTTTAAAAGCAGTAGCTGCTACCTGTATGAGTCTAGAGCAAAGTGAGTCAATCGTGATGGGACATCCAGTTAAGATTTATGTTCCACATTCAGTCGAGATTCTTTTAACAAGAACTCAAACACAGCATCTTACCCCTAGTCGGATGACTAAGTATGAAAGGGTAATTGTTGGAGCAGAAAACGTGACAGTGATTAGATGTACAATGGTAAACCCTGCTACCTTACTGCCTGAATTTAGGCCTGGGTGGTAAATTCCATTCCGTTTGCGGAATTTCCAGAATTTGCAGAATTTGCGGAATTTGGGTAATTTTGCATTCCGCGGAGAACGCGAAATTGCCCAAAATTATGCGTTCCGCGACTTCGCGAAATGTTTTGCTTGTTCGCGTCTCAAATGCGTGTTCGCGAGATATTTCCCCTCTAACACACAAACAGCGATTGCGAACAGTAAAAAAGCATTGCGAACAAGCAATTGAGATTTTTTTACCGTTTCGCGGAGATTTGCGTAATGCGATTACGCAAATTTCGCCCACCCCTACAGATCCACGTTGTGAAGAAGTGAAAGATGAAGTAGATTATGATTGCTTAGATCTGACTGAAATGTGTACTAAGCCCCGCTCTGAGTACAGGAGGAGCCCCTAAAAGAGCCAGACCATGAATTATTTGTTGATGACTCTTGTCTACGAATTGAAGGAGGAGGATTGGGTGCAACTTTTGCTGTCTGTAAAATAGCTGGGGTCATTGACACATCCTGTTTACTGGGAGTCAAGTCTTCACAAGTAGTCGATTTGGACGCCTTAATAAAGGCATGCAAAATTGGGAAAAATTGGAAAATAATCATATTTACAGACAGTCAATATGGTTACGGGGTTGTGCATGACTTTGGCCAGCTATGGATGCAGAGGGGATTTCTGACTTTTTCAGGATCCCGCATACGAAATAGGAAATTTGTGAAAGAATTATTGGAAGTAATGCAATTGGCAAACGAAATAGCAGTGGTCAAGTTTGCTGCTCTTGAAAAAGGAAAAACAGTCCCTAAGTTTAAGGAAATCCCTTAGGTCGAGGTGTCCCTTGTAACTACTAATCTAGTAAGACACACCCCAACTCAAAGCACAACCCTATTATTACCAAACAGCAATAAAACTCAGCTGACCAATAGCTGAGCATCAGTTTTGTTGGGTACTGACTGTCATATACAAGTCCTGTGGCATTACAAAAACAATACTATGTGCATATATAGTAAAAAGTAACAATTTCTTTAAAAGAATTTTTAATTACAATACATAAAATTCAATATTCCACAATCATATAAACAAATACATTAAAAGCCAAAAGTCGGCGCGGCGTTTCGGTGTCTTGAAAGGATAGGTACACCTTCTTCAGGATGGTTTTTTAAAATCACTCAAATTATGAGCCAGTCTGGTAGTTGCAAGCTACCTTTAGTAACAACGGTTTCTTATTCCATTTGTTGCATACTTTCTGCTTTGATGATTATTACAAATAATTTCACCTGGGTCCAAGTGATTATATAAACTGGATAGATTCGCTGTACCAGGAATGACCACCGTATGGATAATGTATTCGCATACAACTTTGCTTAGAGCAAGTTTCTTGGGGCCCCCTTGTGGGGTCTGGAAGAACTGTATATCTGTTCTCCTTGTATCAGCTGAAAGCGTCTTGTTTTGTGCTTCCTTCTGTCGGTTTATCTTGATAAAAACCAGCGGCCTCCCTGTCATCTCTTCCTGGTACAGCGTTTCCCGATATCGCTGGTTTTTATCAAGATAAACCGACAGAAGGAAGCACAAAACAAGACGCTTTCAGCTGATACAAGGAGAACAGATATATAGTTCTTCCAGACCCCACGAGGGGGCCCCAAGAAACTTGCTCTAAGCAAAGTTGTATGCAAATACATTATTCATACGGTGGTCATCCCTGGAACAGCGAATCTATCCAGTTTATATAATCACTTGGACCCAGGTGAAATTATTTGTAATAATCATCAAAGCAGAAAGTATGCAACAAATGGAATAAGAAACCGTTGTTATTAAAGGTAGCTTGCAACTACCAGACTCGCTCATAATTTGAGTGATTTTAAAAAACCGTCCTGAAGAAGGTGTATCTATCCTTTCAAGACACCGAAACGCTGCGTCGACTTTTGGTTTTTAATGTATTTGTTTATATGATTGTGGAATATTAAATTTTATGTATTGTAATTAAAAATTCTTTTTAATAAACTGTTACTTTTTACTATATATGCACATAGTATTGTTTTTGTAATGCCACAGGACTTGTATATGACAGTGAGTACCCAACAAAACTGATGCTCAGCTATTGGTCAGCTGAGTTTTATTGCTGTTTGGTAATAATAGGGTTGTGCTTTGAGTTGGGGTGTGTCTTACTAGATTAGTAGTTACAAGGAACACCTTGACCTAAGGGATTTCCTTAAATTTAGGGACTGTTTTTCCTTTTTCAAGATTGTTTCACCCTGTCCCGTATTGGCATATAGGGTACCTCCCTTGTTTGTTCTCTGATACTAATACAAGTGTGCTGCTCACCAGTCAGTACATGACTATGTGGCGGCCGGTAACCGATATGCTGACCAGATTGCTCAATATTGTGCGAGAAATAATGTGGCATTGAATAAGAAAATTGAAACAAGTGGAATCAGCTGCCAACTTATGATGTTCTCAGCTTTCGAAACATGGGATGAGGTGAGACAGTTGCAGGATGAAGTGGAGGTAAGCGAAAAGGAAAATTGGATAAAATCAGGTTGTGAAAGGAGGGCAGAAGATGATGTATGGTTGTGCCCCGATGGCAGACCAGTCATACCAGACGGCTTGCTCTCTCAAATGGCAAGAATTTATCATGGAAACACTCATATAGGCAGGGATGCTATGACCACACTATTTAGACACAAGTGGAATAAGGTATAATCCAAGGTTCAGGGTAGTCGCAGAGAGTCTTTAGCAGAGAGGCTTAATTTGTCAACAAATAAATCCAGGCAGGAAGACAATAGTCAGTTGGGGAAAAATTGAAAAGGCAGAAGAACCATTCATAAAGCTTTAGCTTGATTTAATAGAGTTACCACCACCAAGCAATGGAATGAAGTACATCCTTTTCATAGTATGTTTGTTCATGATGGGTGTAGGTATACCCCACTAGGAGAAATGACAGTATGACAGTTGCTAAATTGTTGTTGAGGGAGTTGATTTCTCATTTTGGTTTTCCAGTAACTTTGGAATCAGATACAATACCTCATTTTAATAATGAAATAATGTGATTAATCTGTGAAACATTCAGGATTGAACAAGAACTGCACTGTGCATACCTCCCAGAGGCTTCTGGAGTGGTGGAGCAATTGAATGGCACAATCAAGTCAAGACTGGCAAAGGTGTGTGCATCCACATCACTGAGTTGGCCAGACGCACGGCCTCTTGTATTTATGGGACTCCAAAGTATTCCTGACAGAAAAACAGGATTGAGTCCCAATGAAATACTCATGGGAAGGGCAATGAGACAAGCATTTATACCAGGACATAAATTGCTGAATATAACTGATGATCTGGTATTGGACTATTGCAATGGATTGGCTGACCTAGTGCAATCTGTCTCTCACCAGGTTGGAGAAGACACAGTTGCCAGGCAGTCAGCACAGGCACATGATTTGAATCCTGGAGAATGGGTGGTGGTGAAGAAACACACCAAAAAGTTGTGCCTAGCACCCAGGTGGGATGATCCATGTCAAGCCATACTGGTCACCACTACATCAGTAAAGTGTGCAGGTTTACCCAATTGGATTATTGCAAGTCACACAAAAAGAGTTCCAGGCCCCACTGTGAAAACACCGCAACTGACTGAAACAGTTGAGGCTGCTGAAGGTTGTGAAGTCGAAGAATCTAGAGTGACAGATTCTGAAGTGACTGAAAAGGAACAACCGAGCACAAGCCAGGAGGGCTGGATACCAGTGGTTGACATACCTGAAGTGGTTATTAAAACAAGGAGCAGAACTAGATTAGAAAGGCAAGAATATAGTGAGGACCATTTAGGTGTAGAAGAACATGCTCAGGAAAAAGTGAACAAGGCTACTCGAGACCCTGAGCAGGACCAGATAGGGAAAGAAAAACATATTCAGGTAAGCAGATCAACCAAAAGACCTGAGCAGGGACAGACAGGTATAGAAGAACATGTTCAGGCAGCAGAAGAACAAATTGTAGTAAGACCTGAACAGGACCAGTTAGGGGAAGAAGAACAAGTTCTGGAGGAAGAAGATCAAATTGAAATAAAATCCGAACCGGAACAGATAGAGGAGGAAGAATAAGTTTAGGCAGATGAAGCCACAATAACAAGACCTGAAAAAGAACAGATAGAGAGGGACTCTGAAGAAGAGGAAGAACGGATTGTGCCACAACATAACGAAAATAAAAGAACTCTTGAGAGAGACAAAGAAGGTGAAAGTGCAGTGCAGGTTAAAAGGGTCAGAAAAGGTGATAACTGGCAAGGTGTAGTCAAAAGGTAAAAATACCTGTTGAGAAAAACAAGTCAAAACCCTGAACAAGTAAATGAAGTTCCTAGTCAAATTCAGTCAACCCAGTCGATTGTGAAAAACACTCGCAGAAGTCCAAGACTGAGAATCTTGAACAATAAGTTCAAGGGTCCTGAGTGGACCTATGTGATATTAGAAGAATTTGAAAATTTGGATTTGAATGAAGAGACAGATGAAGAAGAAATAAATACTGAATAGATTGATGAAGGGAAAGTGAGGCCTCCTTGAAGAACCAAAGATTTTAATTCACAAGTAAAGAAAAGAAAAGAAGAGAAATCTTCTTAGACTAAACTGGCTAACGACAGGGTTGCTGAAAGACCAAAATGAAGTTGTACTAGAAAGGCTGTAGGGCTTGCAAATGTAGCATTTTATTAGTGCTCACAGTATGGCTATTGCTAACAGTAGCAGTTCCTTATCTCATGATAACAGACACAAAGAATGATACAGATACTAATTAAACAGGTACCATGAAAGGAGATAGAGTAGAAGCAGCAGATGAGAAAGATTTACATCACACAATATCAGATAATGACACATCTTTAAATGTATTCACAAAGTTGTTGTTTCAGTATGTAGAGACAATGGAGATTAGTGACTGTTATGTTTGTATGAAATTACCAGCTTCAGTAGCAGAAAGAGTCACATACCATAATTTACCTTTAACATATGGTATTACATGTAGCATACTCACAAGTCTATTTTATAGAACAGGAAAACTTCAATATTATTATTCAAAGAAAAGAAAATGAATCCAGTACTTAGTAGTCTAGTTTATGGGTGAATTTTTCTTAACCACGAAGTCTATAGATATAGTAAAGGCACATAAGAATAACCTAACATGGATATTACGAAAAGAAGAGAAAGTGTTCTTGAATTTAGTTGAAGAAAGGAGACAGAGTTTCCAAAGAAAAGCTGCTGAACAGAAAACCCATATACTACCATGGGCTGAGAAAGAGGGAATTTATACAGATGGCAAAAGCTCATGCTGTGATGTCCCTAGACTTTGTAAAGACAGGGAAGACCTGCCTCCATAGATTAAAGACAGACAATAATAACGTATTTATTGTTTTCAGTGAATGTTAACATAACTTCCTGATTCTGGGAGGTTGGGGACTAAAAGGGGGAACTGATCCAGCATTTCCTGGAGTTACCTACGTGTGTAGGACTAATGCATATTATAAATTACTTGCACAGTGGTACGGGAGTTGCCATTTTTGGGATTGTATTTCCGAAAATTTATCACATAAAAAGAATCACTGGAAGCAATGAAAACACTAATGAATTAACACGAAGAAAGTCTTTTGGCTCCCTCCTTATATTCTCTCCGTTTGGTCCACCAATTACTGACTCACTTGACAGGTAGTCCGCGTTTAAGTTTAACCTTGGACACACTGTTCCTTCTTCTCATTATCTCAAGATGTGCAGTTACAATTCTTTTATATTCATTTCCAGCCACTTACCTGCACCTCTACCAAGTCATAAACATCGCCACTTGTGCCATACCGGGTTGGAATTATCACCGGTATAAAGGTAGGACTGTGCTCTGGTTTTTCATTTCCATTTATTCCTACACTTCTCCTCTCTATCCTCCATATTTACAACGTCCAGTAATACCTGCCATTTCTCTCTCTGGTAACCGTACAGACTACCGTGAGCTTTGGTATTTCCATTAAGGTACTTTTTTGTATATCACTTACGTTTACTTTTACTATTGGAGGGTTCCCCTTTTTGCACTTTCTTGCCCCTTATTGCTCTTGAGTTATACTAGATTCTAGATTTTAATAAGGGGCATGATATCCCTTAGCTATAGCTACAGCGGTTTTTTGTGGTGTCTGTGTCCTTATAACGTGTGACTAAAATTGTTTTTTAGCAATTATTACATTTGATTAGTCATTTGCATGGGTTTTTTTCCCCGCCTTACATTGTTTTTATGGGGTTCTTTGCATCTTGGTCTCCACGAGTGATGGGGTGACGTAACAAGTAACAGAGTAGGAGGATATTTATCCTCCAGTCTTGTGTCACTCTTAGCTAAGTTCTCAAGTCAAATTCTTTGTATCATTCCCAGCCCTGAAGAGTCGGGTGACCACTTGTTTCCCTGATGAAACACGTGTCGGCTGGCTGTGCTATACAACTTGTATTAAAGAACCCAAGACAACAACAAAGAATATTGTTTGATTTTGTTTGTAACTAACACCTTAAATAATGTACGTGTGCACAGGAGATAGGTACATATTCTTCTTGACTTTCTTATTAGTATGCATTTGGGCCTTTCGTGTGTGTCCGAAGTTTGTGAGACATGTGACCTCCGTGCATGCCTGTTGAAAGTGAGCTGGAAGAGTGAAGCTACTCTTGAAATGCGGGATGCTGTCAGAGTAATGAGAGATGCTGATGAAGAATTGAATGCAGGACCATTTATCTTAAATTAATTGATTTAGAAAAAGATCGCTGAAGAATCTCAAGGAGTGTCAGAGAGGGGTGCTACGCATGCCTCAGTGTTAGAGAGGTCAACAAATATTGTCCTGAATCCTGTCCTGAAGCCTTTGTCGCCTGATCTATCCCGGGACCCTTACCAGCCCTTTGGCCAGGGGGTTAGTTTTCACCCCATCCTAGGTAATTATTATTTTCTGTGAAAGTGTAGATGTTATTTTCTCTATATCCTCTCCTTTCTGAACATAAGTCATTGCAAAAGTACAAAGTATGTGTTTGATGATTAATTAATTGAATCTTCTCTCCTATGAGTGACGATAACTGTACTGTACTTTGAAAGTCGTTCCCATGAGATTAAGGTAGATAAAGTTTACAAATATTTCCTGAGTCTGTGGCCATTTAATTTAAAATAAGAAGATACATTAATGTAATTTCACCATCTACTAGTTCAACTAATGGTTCATGGACCATTGGAAAGAACTTTTTGATCAGTGAAAGATTAGTTGAGAATAAGAGGTGACTAATCTTGAAATATTAGAAAATCATAAACTTTGACTCCAGCGGTTTTACTTGACTTGGTGTTTGTGTGTTTATGGGCCCAGGTGAGTATATGGTATTGTAATTCTGTTGCTCGTACACCTCTGGGGCAGTTAAATGTGGCCACAGGAGAATAATCTACCCAGAAACAGCATAACTATCCTGTGGCAACATTTCAGTCAAATGCTTGACCATTTTCAACTTTTTTCCCTGAAACGGTTATGGATAGGGTCCTACAAGGATCCCAATTTTTTCCATTTGTGTCACTATTTTGTGAGCGGTGACAACCTCACTTATACTACTGGCTAGTACTACACTAATGGCAACCAGAGTTATCCACAGGTTGATGGCAGAACAGCCTAATATCAGGTCCTGGACAGATATTTGATGGCTGTTGAAACAAGCATTGGCATAGCCAATAGGTCTCGCCTTTGGGACCATATAAATGTTTAGCCATGCAGCACATTACCCTCTCATTTGAAACAGTAAAACAATGTTCAGACAATGGAGGGGGGGAGTGAGAGGGCAGTAGTTGAATGAGCATGTAACTTACTCTGTTACTGTTACTGGACGTACACTGCTTACAGACACCAGTCACTCTACCTGCAGAAGTACCAGCTGGAAGTGCATTTGAACAAAGTCATCTTAAGTGGGCCAACAGTACTGCAAATCCATTATCACAAGAGCTTTGTCTGTAACTGTGCATTTGATGTCAGGGTTGTTGGCTATGTTGGTTAAGACATTCCTTTCTTTCATAGACAGGTTCCGATTTCTCTTGTGTTTAATGACTTCTGGAAGAAGGTGTCTCACCAATGTTTCAAAAGAGTCTAAAATGTGTTGGATTATAGGCGCCATGAATGTACTATTGGGTCCCAAGCCTTTGAAAATACCCTCAAAGGCTTAAGACCCAAAAGTCGGATAATGGACTCACAGTACTATCAGGAAAGTGTTAAATCTCATATTTATGATGACAACACATATATGAGAGTACCTTCTAATCCCAAAAGAGAATTCACAAGAACTTTGATGAATGTCTTAGATACAGCCTTGAAGAATGGTACTATCATGGAAAAGGACAAAAGATACCTCTTTCAAAGTAATCCCAGAACACCTAAATTCTATATGACCCCAAAAATTCACAAAAATCTGAGAACACCACCATTCAGGCCTATTGTTTCCACCAGTGGGTCTTTACACAAACCTATTGGAAAGTACCTAGACAAACACCTGCAATCTATTGTTCAAGAAATGACGACATACATTAAGAATATTACAGCTTTCCTTAATAAACTCAATACAGTACATTGGGAAACATCACAAGAATTTGGCTTTCAATTTTAAGGTTCTCTATACGTCAATTCCACATGACATGAAACGAGAAGCACTGGAATTCTTCATAGCACAAACAGATTGGAATAACGATTTAAAAGTCTCTTTGATGGAGCTCATGAGTTTCACTTTATATCACAGTTACTTTGCTTGGGAGGATGAATACTTTCTGCAACTTACTGGAGCATCTATGGGTAATTATGCAACTCCTAGCGACGGGCATCTGTTAATTGAGGCAAACAAACTAATCACCAACATATACAGGAAAAGTACTGACCAGAATAATCTATTACACTTCCCCATTTTCCACCAGCAACCTCTGAAGCGTCATCTACCATACTCTCAACTACTGCGGGTAAAGAGGATTGTATCTCAACCTGATAAACTAGAAGAAAACATAGCCACTATGGTTAAAATGTTTGTGGACAGACAATATCCCAAAGATATACTGACAGAAGCAGTACATAGAACAACCTTAAAATCTCGAGAGCAACTTCTCAACCAAACAGCAAGTCTCAAACAAAGTGATCGCATGGTGATGGTGTCTAAATATTCAACTTCTAGTACTGCCTTCAAGAAATTTATATTGAAGTACTGGCCACTGCTGGAGTCTGAACCGGATTTTAATGGTATTTTCAACCAGAAACCTCTCTTTGCCTATGAAATAAAAACATTAGAGACATTCTGTCGACAACCCCTTCTGTAAACAACATGAACGACATAAAGGTCCCACGCCATGTTACAAATGTTAAAATAATTGTAATAACATAATTCCAGGTAACTCGGTCACACATCCCAGAAAAGGACATATGATTAAGTTGCTTACATCAGCTACATGTGACAGCGTTAACATTATATATATATATATGTTAAAATGCCCTTGTGGCCTAGTATATGAAGGCAAAACTCAGCGCAAAATAAAAGCTTGCATGAATGAACATAAGTCCAACATACGTACTTGCAACCTGAAATCATGTGTGGCTACACATTTCCAGCGAATCATCACAATGTTATCCAACTTTGTTTTCTGATGCTAGAAAGTGTTTTACCCAGAGAAGGTAGGACATCACCAAGTTGCTCCTAAGCAGAACATACACATTTTAGTTCGAGCAGGAGCATGTGCATTAGTTTGTGAAGCATGAAGCGTCCATTTTTGACACTAGTGCGCAGCTGCAAAGAGTTCCCACCAAAAGTATAGATACGTCACACTACGTAGGTGTAGCAGACGCATGACAAGAAAGATTCCAGCCTTTTCGGCGGCCATATTAAGACATTCAGGTTACTGTTAGAAAAGCGCTTAGGTAAGCTTCCTCTAGATACTAAAGTGTAGTGTAATGCAGTTATTAATAAATACAAAACATGTTGATTATTAAGTTACATGTTATTTCGAGAGGATTGAATACGAGCAAGTTTCTTTACGTATCAAACCTTGCTCCATCAACACTAAGAAAAACAAGTTCCCTAAAGAGCAGATAAACAACCAAAGCTTAATGATACAGTACTTAGGAGGATATGTACGATGAAGTGACGGAGTGCGAAGTTAGCCTTCCTGGCTTAACGCCGCACTCCTCCACTTCAGAAATGCAGGGCTGCACCATATTTACAACAATATGGTTCAGTCCTGTGCTTCCCCCTGCGCTAGTGCTAAACTAGCGCCAACGCAGGGACCCTTGCGCCATAGTGCAAGAGTGTCTGCATTGAGGGAAAGATTGTTTAGGGCAGGAAGGTCTCCCTTCCTGCAAAAAAACAATCTTTAAATGAGAGAGAGGGAGAGAAAACGTTGTTTATTTAGAATTTAGACCATAGTCTTTTAAACTGTACAAAACACAATCGGGATCCAGATAGTATGGACAATTTAAATTCTATAACAAATAAAAATTTAGAATACTATACAAGTTAAAAGAAGGTTACACCCTCAAAAACATGCAAATCATAAAACACAATTTACAAAAATCTCTAAATTCCTAAACTATTCACATTAATGGGAGAGCCCTAAAAACATTTAAGATCAATGCCCCTCCTTTAATTTCTCCGTTACAAATCCTTTTGTTGCTTCAGGAATTTTCCCAATCCGATTACGATTGCTAACAATGGCGTATCTGTAAGTAAACAAACCGCTTGGGCACGCAAATTTATCTTATGTGATAAAAATATTGGGCATAAGAACAATTTCCGTATGGCTAAAACAAATGCGCAATGAAGCAATATGTGCAAAATGACATTTCTTAGTCCTAGCGCACAATTACAATTACCATCTGAGCCAATCAATGCAGCCTTTATTTTTCCTTCTATCTTCCAAGGGTTAATCCCAACTCAGGTCCTTAAGATTTCATGTCTTAAACCTTGATTGAGTAAAATATCCAAATACGGGAACCAAGCTTCATTTGCCCATGAGCTTTTTAACCACTGGGCCAATTTTTTCCCTGTCATATAATCAAGGTCCTGTGATCTTGAATAAAACTGCTCTTGTTCCCTACACCTTCTCTTTGTAAAATCGGCCACCAGGGATTTCTGAGAGAGTCTCACGTTAAGGCGCACTGCTACTTTCTGGAGGATTCTTCTCACTTTGCCCAGCTAAGGCTACTTGTTTGAATCTCCTCATTGCACCATTGTGAGACCTTCTGTACATCTCCTGGGTCCTGACACTTCCAGAATCTAAACAAGGCCATTTGAGACTGCACACTCCAAGATATATTAACCCTAGCTCCATTCTGATTGCTTGGATCATTGTGCAGCTAGGTAAAGACATTAATATTTTTAAAATGTTTCCTTCTTCCTGATCCCACCCATATTTACCACTCAGGTAAAGAACCTCTGCCCCGTACAGCACTTGTGGGGGGATCATTGCTTCAAATGCCTTTAACATGGGTCTGTGTGACATATCACCGTATTCTTTAGTAAAAAAAGTTCGCCCACATACGGGCGAAAAAACGTTTGCTTTGTGAGCCTCCAGGTGGGTGCACCATTTTAGCGCACTATCAAACCAGAGGCCTAAATATCTATATTCTTTAACTGCCTCCAATTTATCTTGGCCTAAAAACTAATTAAAATTCTTATGGTTCTTCCCAAAACATAAAACCTTTGTTTTATCCATGTTTACAGTCAAGAATGTTCTATCACAGTAATGTTTAAAAACATTTAGTTTCCTTTGGAGTCCTATTTCTGTTTGATCAAGGATCACTAGATCATCAGCGTATAGGAGACAGGCACTTTATGACCACTCATTCTTGGGCTTGCGCTTCTTTCTACTTCTAATACTGCAGGGAGATCTGCTAAAAAAATTCAAATAACAGGGGTGCCAAGATGCACCCCTGTCTAAGGCCATTCCCTACAGATATCTTATGACCTCTGCGTGTCTCTAATAACCTGGGCCCAGTTCCCTCTATGTAACTCTTATAAGATCATCAATAAACCGTCTGGAATTCCGAGTTTTTATCTTGTCTTCCCAGAGTCTGTTACGGTCCACAGAGTCAAAGGCTGCCCGGAAATCGACAAAGCAACAATGCAACTTCCCATTTTGCTCTATCGAATTCCGGGCCAGTGCCCATAGGGCAAAACAATGATCTATTGTGGAATGACCTTCTTTAAATCCACCCTGTTCAATTGGGATGATTTATCCCTGTTCTGCCCACATTTTTAACCTTCCTAATATTATTTTAGCGAAAATCTTTTCACCAATATCAAGTAGGTTAATTAGAATATAATTCTTTGGTGCGTAAACATCCCCTTTCTTATGGATCGGTCTAATTATCGCACCCTTCCAGTTAGTCTGAATCGTCCCTGTTTCTAGGATTACTGAGAACATTAGGGAGAAAAATTCAGCCCACCATGATGGCCGTGATTTTAATATCAGAGCTGGCAAGTTGTTTGGACTTGCAGCTCTTGTTAAGTTTAGGGTCTTTATCATAGTAAGGACATTTTCTAATGAAAAGCCTGGTTTTATATCATCTACCAGGCCACTCCAGTCCCTTCTCTGTCCTTTCTTTATTTACTTTCCTCATTCCTTCTTTTTTTTCTTTATGTCTCTTTCCTTTCGTCTTTCTTTCTCTTTCCTTCTTTCTTGCCTGCTTTCTTGCCTTTTTCTTGTCTGCCTTATTTCATTATTTGCTTATTTTCCTTATTTCCCTCCTTCATTTTTCTTTCTTTCCTTCTTACTTTCTCTTTCTTTCCTTCTTTCTTTCCTTCTTACTTTCTCTTTCTTTCCTTCTTTCTTTCTTTCTTTCTTTCTTTCTTTCTTTCTTTCTTTCTTTCTTTCTTTCTTTCTTTCTTTCTTTCTTTCTTCCTTTCTTTCTCAAAGGCAAGAGGCTTGCAGCCAATGCCAGGCTGGTTGACTTTTTTTTAGTTCTGTGTTAGCAAAGACCTTTTTAAAATGTTTACTATAATTATGTGCATAACATAGATACGTATACGTGTTTCAGCCGGACTTCATCTATTAGTCTATTGTTGGTGTCTTTCACATTTTTCTTCCACCCACTCCAGCATGCATTAAGGGGCAAAGTATCAGCCTACTTCAGCCATTGGCTGACTACACTATACAACATACTGTCCTTTTTACAAGGAACACATCCACACACAAAGTAGTTCCCTTCAGTGCCAAAGGGTAGTTTTAGACCAAAATAACTTTCTTGCCTGTAGCAATATATATATTTTTTCAGATTTATTAGGTCTCAGCATATTCCCAAACAATGAAGTTTTGTAAATACCTTGAAAATACAAAACAAGAATTGCCAGAAGACTGGCAGCCCACGCTAGACCTATTGGTTTTGCAAATGCTTGTTTTTAATGGTAAGTACAATTGGCAGAATGCTTGGTGTCACTTTTTGCCACACGAGCGTCCGTGCAAAATATAGTAAACAACTCTCCAAGGCTAGGTACTAACATTTTTGCTCAGGCCCATGTGTGGCGCAAAGTAACTCAAAACGCAGCGTCTCTATACTACACATTAAGTAGGCCCACAAGGACAATGCAAAATGATGTTGCTCCATGCATGTGCAAATAGTGATAAATATACCCCTACTCTCCAAGCCTTTCATACCTCCTAGAATCAGCTTGAGTGAAGATTTCAAGCCTGATGAAACTGACAGTTACTCTTATTTCTTTGCAGTGTTTGAATGTTTGAATTAGGGTTTTGGTCTTTCTAACTATATTCAACCTATTCTTCATGAACCTTCACTAAAAGTTCTCATGTGTGTTATGCAAACAGTGCTACTATGAATTTGTCCTGCACAGATATGTTTGTATTACATAAAAGGGGGGGATCGCTGTCACCCAACATTAGGTTGGATCAAAAAATTGGGTGGGAGTTCTTCTCCCTTCACATCAATTTAGTGGTGTATGCTGTCGTGTAGTTCCTACTAATTCTAGGATCTGTGCGTTTCTAGGACAACATAGACTTTGGGTGAGGTACCTAGACTGATTCCAGAAATCCTGCGGGATATGTTGGCCTAGAGACCAGTAGCTCACAGTGCCACCATAAGCCCCCCTAACCTTATCAAGGAGCGGATGGTTTCTGGCAACCACTGAACATGACAACCCTGACCCCCCAGGTATCTTGGAAACAGATCAGAACCTTTCGCTCAGTGTAGGAAGCTGGCTCTGCATATACTTTACCAAACTGAGGGTTAGTGTGCACAGAGTCCAGGGGATCCCCAAAGGTTTAGCAGAGGCTAAATTAGAAAATCACTAACAATTTTATTTGTGGTAGTGTGGTTGTGCAGTTAGGCATAACAGGAGGGTGTTTTAAGCATTTATTGTATTCTCTCAATCAAGGCTGATGTCACACACTCAGAGACAGAATACTGACCAATTAGGTAAGTATACAAAAGGTATACTTATGGTTCATTTATAGAACCAAGCATGACTTGATTCAAGTAGGTAGTAATACTTTCAAATGCATTACTGTTCAAGGAAATACAGTTGTTTTTATAATTGTACTAGGTTGATATCACTTTTCAGAATACTTGACATTACACAGTAAATACACTTGATTATATTTGGATTATGTTACAATAGTGTTAACTTTTCCCCATCCATTAGCAGTTCTACATAGAACACTTTCTAGACACAAAATATCATACTATGAGTCCCTGTGGGAGGAAAAATGGTTATCGAGCTCGGAGGTAAGTGTTGGACTTACGAGGTTAAGGCTTTGGGGTTAGGACCAAGGTTCCTCAAGGTCAAAGTGGACACTCTAACTGTAGCACCAGTGGCACTAGGGTTGCCGGTGCAGAGATTAGGGGCCCGATGTTAGCTAGCATGCTAAGGGCCTTTGGTTGGGGTCGGCTGACAAGCAAGCCACTTGGGTGTGGGAGCAAAGCTCCTAAGGTTGCGGTCTGCACTGCAGGGGCCAACGACCGTCACAAGAACTGCACCACATGCAGCACCGAGGCAGCTGGATGCAGGAGGTAAAATGGAAGTCGTGGTCCCTGGGCTTCTCAGTGGAGACCGTCAGTCTTGGAAAGATGCAGGCTTGGTTGGGAGGTCCTCTTGGAGATGACCAACAACTGGGAAGGCGACTGGGGAGCTTGAAGGATGTTTGGACACCGTCGGTTGGGCCGCCCAAGGCCGGGAAGGCGTTGAGGGGTGAGGTGTCCTAGGCGTCTGTTTCCTTATGCTGCAATCGGTCTTGTTTAGAGTCCATCGAACAGACAAGGTCAGACTTCCTGGACCACTTTGGACAAGGGAGCAGTTGTTTTAATGCCTTCGATCACGGTCAGGGGGACCCTTCATGTAAAGGCTGCAAGTTTAGATTTGAAGCTTGTGGGATGTCAGGGGTCACCGGATCCCAACTTATAATCGCCAGTGGTACCGCTTTTGAGTATGGGGCCACTCGACCTCGAACTGTGGTGGCCGGGTGCAGAGTAGTACAGAATCGTGGAGTCTGGACCCTGGCGGTTGAGACTTTGGTTTAAGCAAATCCAGTGCGCAAGTCTGTTAGGTTGGTCCTCTGGGTGGTGGGGGTCTGCTGCTACTACGGGACACACCAGTTTCTTTGCTGTAGGCAGATTGTGGTTGGGACAGAACGTTACAGCTGGTGCCAAGTCAGTTGGTGTCCTTGCTTTCTTCCTGGGTCAGCATGGCTCTTTGGTCCTTCTTCTTTCTTCCTCAAATCTGAGGAGGCAAGTTTCGTGTCACCCCTAAATACTAAATGTAGGGGTGTTAACAAGGTGTGTGGGTTTGGACCAATGGGTTCCTTCGTTGGGGTGGGTATATCCCTTTTCATGCCATCCTCCCAGTGGGAGGGGGAATGAGACTCTTCCTGATTTGCGGAGTCCCCTCATCTTCAAGATGGAGGAGACTGAGATGTGTGCTACACCGCGTTTCCCTCACCTGAGGGTTTGGGTTGGCAATGGTTGGCAAACCTCTCTTCCTAACATGGATTTCCCGCCAATACTCCCACCTAAGTGTGGGTCAGAACTGGTGGGAGCCAGTTGCTGGGGGAGCAAAAGGCAGGGACAGTGTCCAAAGGTGGCAGGCCTCTGAAGCTTCCCCTTTCGAAGATGCAGCCCATCCTGGGGGAGGAGGCATGACACATCTACCAAGGATGTGCTTTCTTTTTGGACCCAGAGAGCAAAGGTCCTCTACCCAGGGGTCCAGAAACCTGTCTGGCGGTGGCAATGGCAGGCAGCCATTCAGGAACCACACCTGGGCTGGCTGACCGCTGCACTGTGAAGTCTCAGCATATAGGGATGCGCATATAGATGAGTGATGTTATGGATATGTAGATTGCCCTGTCGCCCTGTGGATAAAGTTAGAACGATATTTGTACATAACGCGTCAAGAGGCCTTCTACATGGTGTTTGAGGCATCGTGATAATGTTATGCAAAGCTAGCTGTGTAAACAAAGTAGTTTCAGAGAAACATATCCAACATTGTCACGCACGCAATATGTGCAAAAGGTCACAGCAGATATTTATTGTGCAAAATTAGGACAATGTCAGAAAAATGTTATGCTTCATTACTTGGGCACTGTTAGAACTGGGGGTCTCTAGTTGGCAGAGGTAGGTACCAATGTCCAAATAGGGACCCTTGCTTCTAGTCAGGACGAGGAGATAACCCTCTTAGATAACCCCTGCTCGCCCTCAAGGTAGCTTGGCCGGAGCAGTCTAGGCTAACCAGAGGCAATGCGTTAAGTATTTGTACCAACACTCACAGTAACACAGTGAAAACACCACAAACTGATTCCACAACAGTTTAGGAAAATAATGGTATTTATTCTAAACTACACAAGACCAAAACGGCAGAAATCCAACATACACAATGCAAGGTTACGGTTTCAAATGAGTTCTTCAGGTTGTAATCAAAGTTCTTTAAGTTACGATCAAATAATCCACAGATGCGTGAAAAGTTCACAGTTGCGTCACGTTGACTCACAGTACCTTTTAGATGCAACAAAGTTCCACAAGCAGGAAGCTGGTGCGGTGGAAACAAGCAGCACGTTACTCCTGAGACCCTGGGGAGGCGATGCGACAGCCCCGCTGCAGCAGCGGGCGTGCGGCGACGAATCCGGTCTGTAAGGGGAGGAAGGCAGCTTGCGTAGATTCCGGTGCGTAGGTTCCGTGGGAAGTTTGTTCTCGCAAAGGCACGATGCGATGATCTCGTAGGGGCTGCGACGATCTCCGGGGCGACGATGCGCAGTCCAGCGGTGACCCTCTCTCTCGCAGCTCCTCGATGTGATGTTTCCTGCGACGAGGTTCGCAGCGACGTGATGCGGTCCGCAAGCAAGCGGCGCGGTGATCTCACCCAGCGACAGGCTCTGCGACGACACTCGCAGCGATGTTCGATTCCCCTGCACCGGCCTGGTGCGTCCCACAGACGAAGGGTGCGACGGCCTCGGCAGCGATGTCAGACGCTGCGCCGATCTCGACCTTCGTAGCGGCGGGGACTTCTCGCACTGTCGGGGTTGCGCTCCGCAAGCGAGCGATGCGACACTTTTCAGCTTCACAAGTTTCTCAGCTTAGTCTCAAGCTTCCCAGCTCAGGTTCGACTTCTAGAGGCCCCACAACTGGATCAAGAACTCTACGAAGGACAGAACTCTCTCAGCAGAGTTCAGGGAGACTGGGGGTGAAGTCCTTTTGTTCCTGGGACTTCGGAAACAGGGAGCCAGCTCTTCTCAGGCCCTTGGAGATTCCTACAAGACAGGGGACACAGCTCACAGCAAAGTCCTTCCCCTCTCCTTGGCAGCAAAGCAACAGCAGGTCAGTCCAGCAGAGCAACAGCAGGACAGTCTTCCTTCTTCAGAGTCAGCTTTCTCCTTGGCAGAGATTCCTTCTTGATTTCCAGGATGATCTAATTTTCTGTTGTCAGGGGTCCTGTACTTATACCCCTAAAGTCTTTGTTCTTTCTGTGCATGTGGGCCCTGAGCCCGGTCTGAACCAGTTCTGGGTGGATCCTGAGCACCTTGATGTGCTGGCTGCATCTTTCCTTTCAGAGTGCGGGGCAGAGTCCTCAGCCGCCCAGCAGGAGGTGGAGCCAGCCTTGTGGCAGGCAGGCACAGCCCTATTCAGCCCAGGTGCTAACTCCTCCCACCACTCAGGTAGCAACTGCTCCACTCAGCCTAGCGCTGACTCATCCAGCCTCTGGGGCATTCCCCCGCTCCTGTCACTCACAAACCAGACAGTCAATACACAAACAGTCTCAGGCACACAGAAGGGTCAGACAAGTGAACAGCAACTTTCTAAAAGTGCTGTCCTCAAACACAGGATCTAAAAACCACCTTTCCTAAAAGATGCGTTATTAAATTCTGAGTTCAGGGATACTAGATACTTATGTCCTATCTTGTTCCTATGGGAAGAAATGCCGTTAACCACTGTAGCCAGCATCCCCCATGTTAACCTATGGAGCAAGATAGCCTTACAATAGTGAAAGACGAAAAGGCTGTAATTCACTACCAGAGCATGGCACCTGCACCAGTACATGCTCTACCTTTCACATACACGGCACCCTGCCAGGGGGGTACCTTGGGCCTTCCATAGGGGTGACTGATGTGCACGAAAAGGGAAGGGTTCGGCCTGGTCAGCGGGGACGCGGACCAGGAGGACATGGCAGTTCTAAACTGCCCGTAGGTGCTGCAGTGGCAGGCCCGAGACACCATTTTAGGGCTACTCCTGTGGGTGGCACAATCAGTGCTGCAGGCCCACTAGTAGCATTTGTCATCACCAACCCTGGCACACCCAGTGCACTTTACGAGGGACTTCATGGTGATACAAATATGCCAAACAGGTATATCCAATCAGCATAACACTTTATATAGGGAGCACTTACACTCTGGCACTGATCAGCAGCGGCAGAGTGTCCAAAGCATCTAAACCAGCAAAAACGAAACCAGCACAGCATCGAAAAATACAGGAGGCAGAGGCAAAAAGATAGGGGTAATCACGCCAAAAGATGTCAGGTCTAACACGTGTCCCCTCCAGCTGAAAGTGGGGAGAACTACCCACCCTCTTGGGAGTTCTCTTCACTAAGGCAGAAAAACCTGGACAGACCATCAGCGTTGGCGTGTTCTGTGCCAGGGCGGTGTTCCACCGTAAAGTCCATTCCCTGTAGGGAGATGGACCACCTCAACAGTTTTGGATTTTCACCCCTCATGTGCATTAACCACCTGAGGGGCCTGTGGTCGGTCTGAACACGAAAGTGAGTCCCAAACAGGTAGGGCCTCAACTTTTTCAGAGCCCAGACCACAGCAAAAGCCTCCCTTTCAATCGCACTCCACTTCTGTTCCCTGGGGAGTAGCCTCCGACTAATGAAAGCTACTGGCTGGTCTCCATTCTCCTCAGTGGCTTGTGAGAGTACTGCTCCTACACCATCCTCTGAAGCGTCCGTCTGAACTATGAACTCACTGGAAAAGTCAGGTGCCTTGAGCACCGGTGCTGTGCACATCGCAGTCTTCAGGGCCTCAAAAGCAGTTTGGCAGGCGTCAGTCCAGTCAACTCTTTTGGGCAACTTCTTGGAAGTGAGTTCTGTCAAGGGGGCGACAATGGTGCCATATCCCTTGACAAACCGTCTGTAATACCCGGTGAGTCCTAAAAAGGCTCTCACCTCTGTCTGGGTCTTGGGGGGCTCCCAAGCCAGAATGGTATCAATCTTTGCCTGTAGGGGCGCCACCTGGCCGCTCCCCACCTGGTGTCCCAAATACACCACGGATCCCTGCCCTATCTGGCACTTACTGGCCTTGATAGTGAGGCCTGCTTTCTGCAGAGCCCTCAACACTTCACAGAGGTGTTGCAAGTGGTCTTCCCACGAGGAGCTGAACACCGCAATGTCATCCAGGTATGCGGCGCTGAATTCCTCCAGCCCGGACAGTACCTGGTTAACCAGTCTCTGGAACGTGGCAGGGGCATTCTTCAACCCAAAGGGCATGACACGGAACTGGAAGTGCCCCTCTGGCGTTGAAAATGCTGACCTCTCTTTGGCCCCGTCAGTTCAGGCAATCTGCCAGTACCCCGAAGTCAAGTCGAACGTACTGAGGTACTTGGCAGCTCCCAACCGATCCACGAGCTCATCAGCTCTGGGGATAGGGTGTGCGTCAGTCTTCGTGACCGCATTGAGCCCACGGTAGTCCACGCAAAACCGGAGTTCTGGCGGGCCACCGGGGGTAGCAGCTTTCTTGGGGACCAAGACCACTGGGCTAGCCCAGGGGCTGCTGGAAGGCTCAATCACCCCTAGCGCCAGCATCTTGGAAACCTCTTCCTTGATGCTGGCCCTCACCTTGTCAGCTACCCTGTAAAATTTTTGCTTCACAGGCAGACTGTCTCCAGTGTCCACGTCATGGACGCACCAGTTGGTGACTCCTGGGGTCAGGGAGAACAGAGAGGAGAACTGACCCAACACTTGGCGACAGTCATTCTGCTGTTCGGGGGTCAGGGTGGGCGAGAGGACCACACCATCCACTGACCCATCGTGCTCCTTAACTGACAGGAGGTCAGGGAGAGGATCGCTATCCTCTTCCATCCCTGCATCTGTAGCCAGGAGCATGGTTACTTCAGACCTCTCAAAGTGGGGTTTGAGGCGGTTCACGTGCAAAACTCTCAGGGGCTGCCTGGGAGTCTTCAGGTTAACCAGGTAGGTTACCTCACTCTTCCTTTCCACCACCTCGTATGGCCCAGACCACTTGTCTTGGAGCGCGCAAGGCTCCACTGGTGCCATCACCCACACTTTCTGCCCAGGTTGAAACTCGACCAGAGTGGTATTCTGGTCGTACCATCTTTTCATTTCTTCCTGGCTTGCTTCCAGGTTCGCCTGAGCGAGTTTCCTGAAGCGTTGTGTCTGGTTGCGGATGTCCAGCACATAGCTGAACACATCCTGGGGGGTTTTCCCACTGGACTTTTCCCAACCCTCCTTCACCAGCGAGAGAGGTCCTCTGACAGGGTGGCCATACAGGAGTTCGAAGGGACTGAACCCTAAGGACTTCTGAGGCACCTCCCTGTAGGCGAACAAAAGGCATGGTAACAAGACGTCCCACTTACGTCTCATGGGCTCCGCTAGGCCCATAATCATACCTTTCAGGGTCCGGTTGAACCTTTCGACCAGCCCATTTCCTTGAGGGTGGTAAGGAGTGGTGAACTTATAAGTTACCCCACACTCCTCCCACAGAGACTTCATGTACCTAGAGATGAAGTTGGTACCCCGGTCGGAGACCACCTCTCTGGGGAACCCCACACGGGAAAAGATCCCCATCAATGCACGGCCCACCACGGGTGCTGTGATTGTCCTGAGAGGGACTGCTTCCGGGTACCGGGTGGCATGGTCCACCAAGACCAGGATGAACCTGTTGCCTAAGGCCGTCTTGGGGTCCAGGGGCCCTACGATATCTATGCCCACCCGCTCAAAAGGGGTGCTCACCACTGGGAAGGGTTGAAGGGGGGCCTTCAACTTCATTCCAGTCTTGCCACTAGCTTGACAGGTTTGGCAAGATCTGCAAAAGGAACCGACGTGCTTCCTCATCTGGGGCCAGTGGAAGTGGGTGACAAGCCTGTTTAGGGTCTTGTCTTGCCCCAGATGTCCTGCGAGAGGCACGTCATGAGCCAGGCCCATTAGGAAGTTCCTGAAGCGCTCGGGTACCACCAGCACACGGGCTGCACCGGGCTCAGCAAACTTAGGCTCGCTATAGAGTAGGTCACCTTCCCAGTAGACATAGTGATCTTTGACTGCTCCACCTGCTGCCTGATCTACAGCCTGTTGCCGCAGACCAATGAGGGAAGGGCATTCCTTCTGCGCCTGGCAGAACTCCTCCCTGGAGGGACCACCTTCTTGCTGCCAATGGGTCAGCTCAGGTAGGTCTCCCAGTTCGGCTACCTGTTCCCCTGTAGGTTCCAGGGCATCCCCCTCAGGTTCTGCTTCCTCCTGGACCGTGGGAACAGCTGGGGCCGGTTTCCCACGCCCTCTGCCTCTTCCTCTCCTGGCAGGTCTCTGGGCCACTGTTTCAGGCTCCAGTTCTGCTGATTCACCCTTACTGGCTGCCGTAGCACGCGTGGTCACGCAGATCCACGCAGGCAGACCCAACATCTCCAAGTGAGTTCGGTGTTCTATGTCCTTCCATGGAGAACTCTCCAGGTCGTTACCTAACAGACAGTCCACAGGCAAGGCATCACTGACAACTACCTCCAAAAGACCAGAGACTCCTCCCCATTCAAAGGAAACCTTCGCTAACTTGCAGAGGCGCACTGAACTGTCAGCGGCCACTACAGGGCGGAGTACGCCAGGGATGATTTGCTCGTCAGACACCCACTGACACCTCACGGATGTCACACTGGCTCCGGTGTCTCTCAGTGCTTCAACCTCCCTCCCATTGATGGTCACCTTCTGCCCATATTTCTTAGTGTTTGAGGGCAGTAAGGTTTCCGGGACCATCTCTCGGTCTCCTAGCGAGACAAGGGTCATGACCGCTAGCTCTCCCCAATCACTAGAAACCAAATCCCCACCCAAAGCTACACTAGCTAACGCTGGCGCAGGAGCACCAGTGGGTGCGGGCTTCTTCTTGGGACATTTCGGAGCGATATGGCCCACCTCGTTGCAGTGATAGCAGGTAGGGGGACCCTGGTTATTTCTCTTGTCCCGCCTACCCTTAGAGGGCCATGGCTGTTTAGGCTTGGGGGTTTGGGAATCCTTTTCCGGGGAACTACTTTGGGGCCCTTGCGAGAACTCCTTTTGGTTACCCTTGTCCCCCCCACTCTTCTGCTGGGGACCCTGCCCACCTTTGGCTGTGGTACCCACAATTCCTCTGTGGACCCTGGTACTAGACCAGCGGTCCGCCTCCTTAGCAAGCTCAATGGGGTCGGTCAGCTTGCTGTCTAAAAGATGCTGGCGCAGCTCTGGAACACAAAGACTACTCAAGTGCTCCCAACTGATTAAATGCAACAACCCCTTCAAATCAGTTACTTTACTGCCCTTCATCCAGCCGTCCAGTGCACGCGAGTACCCATTCACACACTCCATCCAAGTCTCAGACTCTTTCTTCTTGGAGTTTCTAAACTGCAGTCTGTACTGCTCTGGGGTAAGGCCATACCTGAGACATAAGGCCTCCTTCATATTGGGGTAGGTCATGGCACCTGTCAACTCTAAGGGCTCTAGAGCACTCCTCCCAGACGCCTCAAAATGTTTCCACAGGCCCGCCCCCCAATACTTGTCAGGCACATCATTCATCTTCAATGCAATTTCATACGAAGTGAACCAGGCATAAATATCCTCACTCCTATGGTAATTCTGTACCAGGTCTTTGGGAATATATACTTTACCCCCATGCACTGGCTGTGCGCTGCCACCATTTGAACCGGCATCCGCCTCCCTGTTTTGCAGATCCAGCTCTCTCATTCTCAACTCGTGAGCCAAAAGCAATTTCTTTTCCTCTAAAGCGCGGGCATTCTTGCTCTCCTCCGCCGCCTTCTCGACTTCCAATTGCTTCATTTTCATTTTCATGACCTCCAGGTCCTATTCTTTTATTCTTTGATTCTCCTGTAACTCTTCCGGGGTGAGGCCCCTACTGGAGTGGTTGCTGCCAGCTCCTGAGCCTACTCTGCCCACTGGCAGGTCTTTGCCTTGAAAAGCACTGTCTACATCCTCAACCTCATTTCCTTCCTGTGCTTCCCAATAGGTTTTCAAGATCTTCTGCAGCTCCTCCTTCCTGTAGGCGCTCTTTATGAGGCACTCAAACTGCTGGCAGAAGTACCTAAGATGCTTTACTGGGTAGGAGTACAGATCTTCAATCGAGAATTCCAAATCTAGCTCTGCCTCCTCACTGGGCGCTTTCCCATTCAGAGACATGATGCTTTCCGAAGAGTTACTCAACAACAGAATGCAAAAACTCAAAAACCAGTAGTATGCGGTGGCGTAATGGTCTGCACTCACTAGTGATGTACACCAATTACTGTGGGTCAAGTACAAATACAAGTTCAAATCCCACCGCCTGACCACCAACGTTAGAACTGGGGGTCTCTAGTTGGCAGAGGTAGGTACCAATGTCCAAATAGGGACCCTTGCTTCTAGTCAGGACGAGGAGATAACCCTCTTAGATAACCCCTGCTCGCCCTCAAGGTAGCTTGGCCAGAGCAGTCTAGGCTAACCAGAGGCAATGCGTTAAGTATTTGTACCAACACTCACAGTAACACAGTGAAAACACCACAAACTTATTCCACAACAGTTTAGGAAAATAATGGTATTTATTCTAAACTACACAAGACCAAAACGGCAGAAATCCAACATACACAATGCAAGGTTACGGTTTCAAATGAGTTCTTCAGGTTGTAATCAAAGTTCTTTAAGTTACGATCAAATAATCCACAGATGCGTGAAAAGTTCACAGTTGCGTCACGTTGACTCACAGTACCTTTTAGATGCAACAAAGTTCCACAAGCAGGAAGCTGGTGCGGTGGAAACAAGCAGCACGTTACTCCTGAGACCCTGGGGAGGCGATGCGACAGCCCCGCTGCAGCAGCGGGCGTGCGGCGACGAATCCGGTCTGTAAGGGGAGGAAGGCAGCTTGCGTAGATTCCGGTGCGTAGGTTCCGTGGGAAGTTTGTTCTCGCAAAGGCACGATGCGATGATCTCGTAGGGGCTGCGACGATCTCCGGGGCGACGATGCGCAGTCCAGCGGTGACCCTCTCTCTCGCAGCTCCTCGATGTGATGTTTCCTGCGACGAGGTTCGCAGCGACGTGATGCGGTCCGCAAGCAAGCGGCGCGGTGATCTCACCCAGCGACAGGCTCTGCGACGACACTCGCAGCGATGTTCGATTCCCCTGCACCGGCCTGGTGCGTCCCGCAGACGAAGGGTGCGACGGCCTCGGCAGCGATGTCAGACGCTGCGCCGATCTCGACCTTCGTAGCGGCGGGGACTTCTCGCACTGTCGGGGTTGCGCTCCGCAAGCGAGCGATGCGACACTTTTCAGCTTCACAAGTTTCTCAGCTTAGTCTCAAGCTTCCCAGCTCAGGTTCGACTTCTAGAGGCCCCACAACTGGATCAAGCACTCTACGAAGGACAGAACTCTCTCAGCAGAGTTCAGGGAGACTGGGGGTGAAGTCCTTTTGTTCCTGGGACTTCGGAAACAGGGAGCCAGCTCTTCTCAGGCCCTTGGAGATTCCCACAAGACAGGGAACACAGCTCACAGCAAAGTCCTTCCCCTCTCCTTGGCAGCAAAGCAACAGCAGGTCAGTCCAGCAGAGCAACAGCAGGACAGTCTTCCTTCTTCAGAGTCAGCTTTCTCCTTGGCAGAGGTTCCTTCTTGATTTCCAGGATGATCTAATTTTCTGTTGTCAGGGGTCCTGTACTTATACCCCTAAAGTCTTTGTTCTTTCTGTGCATGTGGGCCCTGAGCCCGGTCTGAACCAGTTCTGGGTGGATCCTGAGCACCTTGATGTGCTGGCTGCATCTTTCCTTTCAGAGTGCGGGGCAGAGTCCTCAGCCGCCCAGCAGGAGGTGGAGCCAGCCTTGTGGCAGGCAGGCACAGCCCTATCCAGCCCAGGTGCTAACTCCTCCCACCACTCAGGTAGCAACTGCTCCACTCAGCCTAGCGCTGACTCATCCAGCCTCTGGGGCATTCCCCCGCTCCTGTCACTCACAAACCAGACAGTCAATACACAAACAGTCTCAAGCACACAGAAGGGTCAGACAAGAGAACAGCAACTTTCTAAAAGTGCTGTCCTCAAACACAGGATCTAAAAACCACCTTTCCTAAAAGATGCGTTATTAAATTCTGAGTTCAGGGATACTAGATACTTATGTCCTATCTTGTTCCTATGGGAAGAAATGCCGTTAACCACTGTAGCCAGCATCCCCCATGTTAACCTATGGAGCAAGATAGCCTTACAATAGTGAAAGACGAAAAGGCTGTAATTCACTACCAGAGCATGGCACCTGCACCAGTACATGCTCTACCTTTCACATACATGGCACCCTGCCCAGGGGGGTACCTTGGGCCTTCCATAGGGGTGACTGATGTGCACGAAAAGGGAAGGGTTCGGCCTGGTCAGCGGGTACGCGGACCAGGAGGACATGGCAGTTCTAAACTGCCCATAGGTGCTGCAGTGGCAGGCCCGAGACACCATTTTAGGGCTACTCCTGTGGGTGGCACAATCAGTGCTGCAGGCCCACTAGTAGCATTTGTCATCACCAACCCTGGCACACCCAGTGCACTTTACGAGGGACTTCATGGTGATACAAATATGCCAAACAGGTATATCCAATCAGCATAACACTTTATATAGGGAGCACTTACACTCTGGCACTGATCAGCAGCGGCAGAGTGTCCAAAGCATCTAAACCAGCAAAAACGAATCCAGCACAGCATCGAAAAATACAGGAGGCAGAGGCAAAAAGATAGGGGTAATCACGCCAAAAGATGTCAGGTCTAACAGGCACATACCAGTACAAGAGGAGAAGTATAGAGGCAGGAGTTCTCTTCCATTATCTCCGGCAGACAGACGGGCATATGGATGGTCTTGTTTCTTGATGGTATACTAGGTTTTCTAATCAAATGTTCCTCTCCTTGCATATTTCTTCTTATTTTGTTATGTCCTGTATTCCCTCTCCTTTTCCTACCTCATCACAATCTTGTCTGGGAGAGATAACATCCTAGTAGGACAGGGCCCCGCACACTTTATAGAGAACTGCAGGCTGAACACTGCTGTACCACATGGAGAGGTGCACACATTTTTTCCAATAGGCATTGGCTGTATACCAAGCTGTGCACATCTGACCGGGTTCCACATATGTGGCATGATGCCATCTCAGATGACATTGAGGATGTCAGCACATGTGGCGTCATCAGGGATGTCAGAGAGGTCTTTAGAATGTATGAGGAGAAATGATGCATCTGTGCTCAATGGGCTTCACATCGCTGCTTTTCAGGTTTTCAAAAATGAATTGTAAAAGTACTTCGCAAAGATTTTTTGCTGAAATGTAAATGTAATTCGTACTTGTAAAGCGCACCAATACCCCAACTGGGGTGTTCTGGCGCTGTAACGCATACCGCTGTGGAACCCTTCCTGGTTTTTTCCTGTGAAATGTCCACTCCTGGGCACCCCCAAGGTGAAGCCAGGCATCCTAGTGCTGTTGGAGCCGGTGTGAGCTATTGCCCAGAGTTGCAGAGTGGGACCCATGATTAGAATAGGCACCGAGGCGAGAAAATTGAGCCCAAGAAATTGAACCCTGGTCCCGGGCCAGACCTCTGCATCAGGGTCTGCTGCTCTAACCATTGAGCCACACTTCTCCATCAAATTACATATGTTACAAATCGTCTGCATGGCGTACTTGCGGAAAAAATGAAACAACAGGATCCAATTCCGTTGAGTGTTAACCAAAGACCTGACAGCACTTCCTGAGACTCAGAATTATGGCTGTTGCTCTAAAGCTGAGTTTTCAATCCGCACATGCATTGCAGGAGTTCATGCAGTGCCTGAGGAAAAGCAGTTATTCATCAAAAAGGAGGGGTTCTCCTCAATGTTTGGGAACACGCGCTTCTCCGCTGCCAGAAACACCTATCATGCTGTAAAGTGCTTAGAGTGAAGTTCAGTTCAAGATCCCAAACACCTCAACCGCGGCTCTTATGGGAGCATCCAAACCCCATAAAATCCGAGTTCTTTTCTTTGAAGGACTTTGTGTACACTTGCAGCTTAATTCAAATGCGTCTGCCTAGCATGCACGAGAATTCCTTTCCTACCATATCAGTGAAAGCAGCACTTTTTTGGTAGACTGGGTAATGTTTTCACTGCTTTAACTTAACAATGAATAAACTTTCCATATTACATTTTTGTTTGAGAACATAAAAAGCCCGGTTGGGCAAACGTACCTTTCCTGCTGGTTCTCCATAAGGATAACTTGGACAGACTGTTGTTTTTCTTGAATACAAGCACTTTCTTCTACGCGTTTTTAAATGTATGTGCCAAGGTGGCTGTAAATTATAAAGCTGAGAGCCCCTGAAAGCTGCCAGCCGGGCTTAAAATAAAGCACTTCGAGCAGCGTTTACTCTACATGGGTTTCTGCTTGACATCATTTTCTTTTCTGAATTTGTATCAAAACTGTGCCCGTCACCTTCGTAAAATGCGCTTTTGCGTATAAAAAAAGATTTTAGTGATCTCAGAATAAATTGAAATTCTGAGTCAATTTGTCTTATTGCAGCCGCTGAGCCTGGCTGGTGCTGGTACATTTGCACTTGACGTGATGTTTCGTGTTAACAGAAACATGGCCTATAGCTGGATTTGAATTCGTGGATGGACGATGAAAAATGCTTTCTTTCAGCTTCCAAGTCATGCAAATGTGGGCTCAACGGGGAGCCCTTGTCAAAGAAACTCAGCCCTCAATGCCAAAGAATTACATTTTTGTAATATGCTAATGAAATTCAAAATATGAGCTCATCTGACAAATTTGTGCCCAAAATCACTTAATCAAAATAACCACTCTGAAAATTCACTGTACACCTGACCTCTCTTTCTCTTGGAGTGAATGCCTTTCTTGTGAAACATGTTTATTTAAATCCACCTTGAGCAAATTTAAAGGCAGGTATTCCGAAAGTATTTGTTATACCTTTCTATGGCAGACTCTTTTGAGATACGAGAAAATATGTTCTTGCGATCACTCTGCAAGAAAAATCTGTTCTTATCATTAAGAAACAATGACTTTTGAGTCTAGATGAATATAATTTCAAGTTGAAATGATATTTGTTTCCCCAGAACCTTATGTGAGTGGCCCTAAAGTCAGTGCAGCTGGCTTTGGGGCCTACTCCTAACTCCTTTACCTGCAGGACCAGGTATTCCTAGCCTTAACCATATACAGCATGTTTGAGGCACAGCAGGTAGATTCTTACATTTGTCCGAGCATAGTGGCTTCTCGAATTGGCAAGAGGAGAAAAATGCACCTTTAAAAAAGTTAAAAAATCACAGAAAATAATGGACAATCAATAGTTCATTAGACAAAATAATCTCCTATGGGACACTATAGTTATAAAGCAAAACGAAAACCCACTGAATTTCCAAGTTATAGAAAACCGCACACAAAAACGTCCTAAATTACACTTATGACCTCATCAACCATGTCACAGATAGTATCGAAAATCACATCTTTATAAATGGCATCACTGAGAGCATGTGCAATGGGCGCTTACTATTTTATTGTGAATCTTGCCCCCTGTGACTAGAATGAGCTGCCCCTGAGCAGGTGCCATCCCTAAAAGTCTGCAGGGTTAGTATTTGGAGATTGTTTCCAAAGGCTATTAAGTCCGCTGTGCATAGAGTAAGGAAAATAGAGCCCCCTGTCTAATGCAAACTCTGTGTGTTGCAGTTTCTGGGACTTGGGTATCAGGGAGAAGAACGGGGTTGTAATTCAGGTACCGTTAACTATGTTATCAAAGAGAGAGTGTATTGGGGAAGGTATTGGGAGTGGCGTAGGTCATACCTAATGACCCTCAGCCATGCAAAGTAGGTGCTGGGACTAGGGGGAGTTTTCAAAGAGTGTGCCCAAAAGCCATTCCCTATACTCGGCGCTTAGTCTCCAGTGGAATTTGAACCTTATTTGTGTATTCAAAAGAATCACATTTTCATAATAATCCATTAGGATTAAGACATTTCAAAACTATAGTCGTGTCAAAGATAACGTTCAGTCTTCACAAAAGGCAATTATTTCGCTCATTGTCTTGAAATGCACACAGATTCAACTCAGTGTGTGTAGAAATGGTGCAGTTACTGTAAGTAGTAGTCCTGAAAGGTAGGTGTGAGGCATATACTGGCACAAGACGCAATGTGAAAACAATAAACGCAATAAGCTAAATATCCAGTCAAATACTTGGTTTTTATGAAAAAACACATATTTTAAAGTAAGCATATAAAACATAGAAACAACACACTAAATAATATCCACAGTGGCTTACAGTCAGCACGCTAGCGTTATCCTGGATGGTCCCCCTTTCCAATCTACTGGGGAAAGTTGTCCCCCATTCCATGATGACTGTGACTTTCACATGTGGGACACCCTAGTCCCCACACAACAAAGACTAAGTTAGGGCTTAAGAGTGAACTTTAGCAGTTGTACCTGCTAAGTTCATGCAAGTCCATGGCAGTGCTGATGGTATCGAACTGTTTTATCTGACATGATGGGAGTCAGAACGTGTATAAGGACCGAGGCACATCTTTGCTGGCTCCGGTCATCTGATGCTGAGGGTCTACAGCCCTTTGAGGTCTTTTCATGATAACACTTCCGGCGTCCTCAGTCTTTGGGCAGCTCACATCGGTGTTGGACTGCCTCTCCACAGCTCCTTCAGCATTTGGTAAGTATTCTTCACAGAACCCTTGGTAAGATGATCTAGGGCAACTGCTCCTGCCTTCATGGTGCCCCCTCCTGGGACACTGGGGTCCCGCATTTTCTTGCACTGCCCTAGTTTCATGGTGGTCTTCACATGGCACACAAGTGTCGCCGGCTTTGCTTCCACAAGTTTGATGGCCCTACTTTTCCGGTGGTCTCTCGTGGAACACAAGGGGTCGCAGACTTTGCTGGCACGAGGGCAAAAGCCCTAGTTTCACAGTGGCCCCCTCCTGGCACACATGGATTGTCTACATCACAAGCACACTGGTGACAGCCCTAGTTTCAAGATTTTCCCCTGCTGGCACACATGCATCTCCAACTTTGCTGGCACATGGGCCATATCCCTAGTTTCATGGTGGCCCCCTCCGGGCAAATGGATATTGATAACTTCACAAGAACATGCAGGTGGCCTGCACTCCCGCAGCAGTCCTGACCAGACTTGGCATCACACACTTCACTCACCAGGATCCATTCATAAAGATCCCCACTGGGCTTTGCTTTCTTCAGGTGCTCTCCTACTCACACACTGTGTTGGTCCTGGCAGGCGGTAGCCTAGTGCTCCAGGCCAAAGCCAGTGGTTTTGACTTCCTGGGTGATGGCCCCTTAACCAGCAGGAAGATTAGGTTACTGTGGTTCCTAGTCCTAAAACCAGCAGCTAGAAGTCTTGGTGATTTTCTCTTCAGTTGAACACTGCTGTTGAACCACTTGCGGAGCTCAGTCTCCCACCTTTATAGTACAAATACAGACACAGATGTGATATAGTATCTTGTCATTTGATATTCCTGTTGTGGATATACACTTCTTTGAAGTCCCTTGTCCTGTCCTTTATGAAAGGGACAGTTTGCGCAATAGGAATGACTCCAATTTTGATCCATCCACAATACAGGCAAATGTAATAACCGGGTATCACATCTATCTATCAGCCTCCACTGAAATATGCCTCACAAAGTTTCAAAGACAAAAGCCTTCCCCTCTATCATGATTCCCTGATCCTACAGTGCACAGCTTCTCAAACCCACCATCTTGCATTAAATGAGCACAGGCTCCACTGACCAGTAACTCCTCTTTGAATCAAACAGACCTTTGATTTGCATAGAAGATTCTGTGCTCCCTTTCTTCCAATGTGTCTGTTCCCACCCGAGTCCTCAGGAATATCAGCAATCCAAAATCCACATCTCCTCTCTGGGGATTACATTCTTCACCTGCACTAGCCTTTCCATGCCCTGCGAATCTAAACTGGAACCCACAGGGCTCCAAGTAGGGACCCTTATTCTAGTAAGGTTAAGAGCATTCTATGTCAGGACCGGAGGCTCTGATTATGCATATTCTCTCTTCGTTTTCTTCTATTACAATTTTCCAGCAACCAGAAAAAACTACACTTTCATTGTTTCTTCCACAAACAGGGAAATAAAGAGAAAAAACATCATAACATCACAACAACAATCAGATTAGACTACAACTCCCAAGATCTTCCGAAGCATTGTCCATACAAATCCTTCCATAGTGTCCATGCAATCTACATAGCTCCCTTGTCCAGGTTGTCCCTCCTCTTTCTTTGCTGCTTAAGTGCCTTTTCCTTTCTAGTCTCCCTAAGCCGGTGACGGGAAGCGCCGGGGAGGAGGGGGTGGTCGGGGGGTGCCAGGGGGTGCCGACATGTCTTTGGTTTATGGTGATTTGATTGCTTTTCCTGCCAATTGTTGTGGGTTAACCTGCGTTTTCTTCACAGATCCCCGATCGGCCGCGGGAGCGTGTGCGCTCCTTACTCGGCCGCGTCCCATTTGTTTGCAGTGTTTCCTGTATCATTTCATCATGGAGCAGGACAATGTATATGTGGAAGAGCAGTCAGAATACTTCCCCTATGATGATGCCTTTTTTGAGGAAGTGGACACTATAAATAAATAAATCCATTTATAGGTGTGTCAACAAGGTAATGGGCCCAATGGAACAGCGCCTCTCAGAGCGCATTGTTCAAGAGTACGCCAAGCTGGCGCAGGCACATTCTGAGGCCCCTGCGCAGGTCCCGTCATAAGCCCCTTCATGGACCCCTAGTGCTGACCCTGCAGGGGGGGTCCCCCAACACCGAAGAAGGGCTGTAGTGAGGGTGGGTCAGGGGACTCCCCGGTTGTTGCTAATGGGGCGTTTGAGCACTTACGCACCGCATTCTTAGTGCTAGAAACAACGTCCGCTCCTGGACAGTCTTCGGCCCCTGAGTCTATTCGTCTCCTGTGCCGGACTCCCCGATAATAATCTGGACTCCCCGGAGGATTCCAACGACGACACAGGGTCTTTGCACTCTTAGTGCCCGGCTAATTCTTCCACTTCTCTGCCACAGGACAACTCGGGCATGCTGGACCCGGACAAGATTAGTCATCCTCGGTCTGCGCCTTGACGCCTGGGGAGAAGGTGGCAAAGTTCATGGCGGCCTCTTCCGCAAGCCCCTGGAGAAGGAGGGAGGGGTTGCCTGCGGTCTGAATGTCCGCACCCTACTTTAGAAGGGAAGGCGGCCTGTACACTGGAGCTATACTCCAAAATGGCGACCTTTATGGCAAAATTTGTGAAAGTCTGAGGAAGGGAATAGACAGATCGTGGTGTTCATGCCAAGATAGACTGCTGGATGCCATAGGACCGTTAACCAAAATATTGAATATGGCGGAAGAGGCCAAAGATTCAGGTGCCACCATTTCCCAGGAAGTGCTTTCCAATTGGGCGCAGCGAGCCATTATATTCTTGGGCAATGAAATCTGTGACCTGTCGATGGAGCGTCGTCGATCCCTGTTAATTAATTGGACCCTAAGTTAGGGTATCTGGCCTCTACGGAGGCAGGGGCCATGGCACAAGGGGGGCTCCTTGGAGATCCCTTTGTAAAAGAATTAATGAAGTTTGTATCCACTTTCACCTCGCTGGACAAGGCCCAGTCCAGCATCAAGAGGGTTTTTCATCCACGGGTCTCTCAAGGGGCCAGTCACAGTAGGGGCCGTGTGACTGGCCGTGGCGCGCAATCCTGTCCTAGCAGGGGACAATGTCCGGACATGGGCAATATTCCACCAGCGCCACTTAATTTGAGTTCTATGGCACGAGAGGGCAACGGTTCAGAGGGGTCAGTTTCAAGAACAACGCTAATAGAGGATATAATTCCGGTAAGTGTTTGGCCAGCGGCACATCTTTGTATTGGTGGCGGCTGGTACGCTTCCAAGACGCCTGGGCGGAGATCACTACAGATGTGTGGGTCCTGCAAACTATTTGAGAGTTTCATATAGAGTTCTTCGATACGCCTCGCCAAGGACAACGATCTCGTCCCATTTCTTTCACCGCCGCAGATACCCTCTTGGTCGATGAGGAAGTATCTGCCCTTCTCCGAAAAGAGGCCATTTGTCTTTCGCAGCTTCACCCTTGTGGTTGTCTCAGAAATATATTCCTAGTGAACAACGCAGATGGGGGCCGTCGGCGGGTTATCAACCTCAAAGAATTCAACACATGGTTGGTGTACTGACATTTCAAGATGGAAGGAATCCATCTGCTCCGGGATATCCTCCTTCCAGCCGACTGGATGGTACGCCTGGACCTCAGGATGCGTACTTGATGGTGCCCATGCATCCACCACACAGGCGTTTCCTCCAATTCTGCTGGAAGGACCATATATACGAGTTTACGGCCCTTCCGTTTGCACTTTCCTCGGCACCGTGGTGCTTTACGAAGGTGCTTCACCCAGTGGTGGAATTTCTCAGGGCCCGAGGTATACGGATGATCGTCTATTTGGACGATATCTTGATCATGGCGCAATGTCCCAGGACTTTGTTGATGCAACATCAGCAGATGGTCATGCTTTTGCAAAGTCTGGGATTCGTGATCAACGGAGACAAGTCCGTCTTGACACCGTCTCAGAAAGTAGTCTTTCTGAGCTTCATCGTTGACTCTGTCAAAGCTTGCTTGAGCTTGCCGTCCCAGAAAATGGCCAAGATTCGACACGAGCTATGTCAAACGATCTCCAAATCTCATGTCTCCCTCGGGCAGATTGCCAGGGTGGTGGGGCTTCTATCCTCGTCCATCCAGGCAATCTTCCCAGGTCCCCTGCATTATCGAGCCATGCAGCAGTTGAAGGCATCTCTTCTCCGAAAGGGTTTGCCTTACAAACATTTGGTTCCTATTTCTGCGGAGGTAAAGGAAGACATAACGTGGTGGCTGACCCACATGGAGGCGTGGAACGGTCGAGCAATTTTTGTCATCGAGTCCGACGCCAGCAGGTCGGGATGGGGCGCACGCTGCAGAGAGTTTTCCACAGGCGGCGTCTGGATTTCCGGCGAACAGATTGCACATCAATTGTCTGGAGCTCCTGGTGGGGTCCTTCGCGGTCAGATGCTGGACGAGGGATTGCGTTCAATCTTGCGTCCTTCTGAAAATGGACAGCGTTTCAGCGGTCCGTTACGTCAATCATCTGGGGGGCCCTTGATCACGGGCCTTGGTGAATCTAGCGAAAGATTTTTGGGAGTAATGCCCAACACATCATATATCAGATATTGATGATGGCGGAGTACCTCCCGGGTCAAACCAAGCAGGAGGCGGACTGGAATTTGAGGTATCTGGTCCATTCGAGCCAGTGGAAGCTGGATCCAGCGGTCTTCAGGTGGCTGGCCGGCCTGTGTGGACCTTTTACCGTGGATATCTTTGCGTCACGTCTGTACCACCAGGTTCCGCGCTTCTTCAGTTGGAGGCCGTACCCTCTCGCGGAAGCCACAGATGCTTTACTGCAGGAGTGGAGCAGGGAAATGGCTTATGCGTTTCCGCCCTTCTCCATGATAGTGCCGACGGCTACCCAGATCTGCTGACAGAGGGCTAAATTGGTGCTGGTGACGTGTTCTGGAGGTCTCAAGTTTGGTTTGCAGTTCTTCTGGAACTTTCTTGGGATTTTCCAATCCTACTCCCCCTATTTCCTCATCTTCTCCTGAGTCCTAGCGGGAAGTGTCATCACCTAGTCACTGAGGGGACTCTCCGCCTAATGGCATGGCAGCTTTCTGGCAACTTTGGACTCACCCAGGCCGTTCGAGACCAGCTGAGGAGCTCTTGTCCAAGGCTTGGGCAGACAGCACCTCTAAACGTCATCGCTCAGCCTCGGCGAAATAGGGGCATTGGTGTCTTTGACAGGGTTTGGATCCCTTGGTCGCCGGAGTTGTTGCTGTCCTGAATTATTTGGCAGAATTGGCAACGTCTGGGTTATCATATTGTTCTATTAACGCGGCCTGCTCAGCGATTTCTGTGGCTCATTGCCCGGTTGACGGCTCTCCCTTGGGAGAGCATCCCTTTGTCTTCAAGCTGTTGCGGGATATTCGACTCTCGTTACCTCCGGAACCACGTTATTCTGCCTTAGGGGACGAAAATTTGGTCTTGAATCTTTTCCTTTCCTGGCAACAGAATAAGTACCTTTCTTTGAAGAAGCTTTCGGCCAAGCTGGCTATGCTTTTATGTCTGGTGTCTTGTCGAAGGGTGTCTGATGTTCGCGCTCTAGATGTTTCAGCGTGGTTTTTTCGCCAGATGGGGTGACGTTCACGGTGGGTCGCAGAACTAAGTCTTTGACTCAATCTATTTCTTACTCAGCATTTTTCGACTGTTCCAAGTTATGTGTGGTGAATTGTCTTAAGTCTTATGAAGACCTTACTCAAGATTTACGCCCTCCGGGCGAACGTCAACTTCTGATTACTTTACGAAAACATAGCAGTCTCCTCCCCCACCATTGCCCAGTGGGTGTGTTGGGTCATGCAAGAAGTGGGTATTGACACCAAACTGTTTGGGGCTCATTCAGTCAGAGCGGCAATGGCTTCTAAGGCTTTTTCTCTAGGAGCACGCTGAGAGATCTAATGCGAGCGGCGTTCTGGTCCTCTGATTCTACTTTTGAGAGGTTTGACTTTAAACTGGTCTTGGATGTGGCTCAGTTGGTGGTGAGTAAGCTTTAAACTAGCATATTCAGAGCCTCCACTCCTGACATAGAATTAAAATGTGCCTAGCGTAAGTAACAGTAAGTTTCAATTCTATTAAGGACGCAGAGGCAAGGATCATTCCACCCATTGCACTTTTGTGCAAATCCGCCCGAATGGGAGTAAGTGCTTACTTTATGCTTCATCTCTTTAAGAAATGTTTTGAATTTGATATGTCTTGTAGTTGCTTCTTGCATTATGAGGTTGTCCGTGAAATGCCTTACACTGTTTTTGCCTATTCTAGGACATGATGGTGCTAAACAGAACAAATAAACCTGTTGCGTGTGAAGGACTGGGCTATTCTAAGGCCCAGCGGTGCCAGGGGACAACACCTGAAACCTTCGTGGGTTACCTGTTCCGGCGTACAAATCACAGAGATACGGCACACTTCCTTCGGCTTCAAAGATCAGGGTTTATTTACTGCAGGGATACAGAGATCGCAAGAAGTATACAAAGTGTAGGTTCTGAGAGACTGCTTCAAATTGCAAAAGTGGATCGCTCCTTTTATACACATTTTCGTCATTGCACAACATGGCGAACAAAAGGTTACAACTCAGTTACCGCAGTAAACTTCAAAAGGGTTGCATTCATGTTTTCAGGAGCCCGGAACATAATTACAGTAGCATCGCCGGTTCCCAACTGTAAAAGCACGTTATCCCACCATTAGGCACATTCCATTCTGGCTGTAAACGAGTTAAGAAAAGAGACAGAAACAGGTGCAAGGAAGACAAAGACAGACAACAGATTGAAAAAGAGTGTAGGGGGCAATATCGGAAGCATGATCGCAGGATCAAAGGATTCGTGCCTAATGCATGCACGGCTGAAACAATAGACCGGCACGGCAAGATGAGCCTCGAGCGGAGCCATCTGCTTTTTGATGTGTCATTCCCCTAGTCATAAAGACACACTCAAAGGAACATGTGTCTTCCGCAAGAGCTTGGGAATCCCAGGGTCACGAAGCGGACATTGTCCGTTCGCCGGCTACGTGAGGGCAAGAAACAAAATGGATGCCGTATCTAAAATGGAACCCATGGGTTCAGATGGAGAAACCCACGAATAGGACGAACGGTGCAAAGTAGAGTAGCGAAAACGCGTACACCCACTAAACTCGTCATTTGCGGTTCATAGATACCAAACTTCTCCATATTCTAACAAGTCAAAAACGTCATTACGATTTTCACGGAACCTCAGACGCTCCTTTTGCCTTCATGTAGGCAAGCACTAGTCGATATCAGAATCGATCTCGATATTCATCAGATCGTTCAGATGTTGCTGTAACATTATTCTGTCCATCAATGTTTCTTTGGTAACAGATGGCCGTCTTATACACGTTGTAGCACAGAGGCCACATAAGGCAGGACCACACTGCACGCAAAGACAACACGTGAACAGAAACGTCACAACAACCCCGACGATCATCAGAATCTTCCAACCCCAAGTCGACATCAGGCCCCAAAACCATCCTAGTAGCGTCCAATCACCTACGTCCACGTGTATGGACTCGGAGATCTTATGCAACTTCGAGATGGCTTGTTATACAGTTGGAGCGTTATCAGGAATGAAAATACAGCAACTCGAATGAATCACCTTGCACACACCACCTCTATCTGCGAGAACAACGTCTAGAACCATACGGTTCTGCAACGTCATAAGTCTATCCGCCTGAAGCTCTGCTGTCAGATTACCAAGAGCACTTGCAGTTATGTTAGCAGTCGATTCTACCACACGAGTCAACTGTCTCAGGTTCCTCCTATTAACCATAGGTCCCCAAAACGGCAGGAAACCCTTAAAGAAGTCTCCTGCTTCTTGACCGGCAGTGTCCTCTTTGCTAATAACGCCTCTCACAACTCTAGTCTTGTGATAGTCCGAGGCAACTGTGAAAGTTGGTGGCAAAAGATTCGCAATATAACAGGTGCCCGAGAAGTCACGGGGCAACCACGAATATGCGCGATCATAACATACAAAATAGGTACCCTTGGCAGTCAGGAAAACAGGGGAAGAGAGCATCGGTAAAACATACGTTTCAGTACAAGCACTCTTCCCAAGCTGAGCTCTCGGATTTCGACCAAGACCTTGCAAGCAGAAATTACCGAGGTGGGGTACGATCCAGATCGGAGACGAGCTCTTAAGCTGTCTATCACCCACTGACATGCTATACTCTGCCTCACTCAGATCCTTGTATGTTCGCACCTCTTCCTCCGGAATAAGCGATGCATCAAAAATATCTCTATCTAAGTCAGCAATCGCTATTGCCAAAGTCTTGTGGTACGGGCCAGGACCAAGGTCTGCAGAGCGTGGCTCTCGACGGGGGTAGGAATCTAGTGCACTACGGAACATGGTTTAGAATGCCCGAGCTGACCCCTGGGAACTATAAGGAAGAACCAAATACGGAATACCCTTATCCATGGTATGTGGCATTAACCACACACCCAACAGTTAGTAGTATTTATCAACAACTGATGCTGATGTAGGAGTTGGACAAAGGAGTTGTTCATGAATTCCGCACGTCTAACCTGTTCATGTTGGGGCAGAGGATTAAAGGAATGTAGAGAAACAGTGGGAATAGAATTCCGTTCAGGATAAGAAGAAGTAAATGAAGTGGAAGGCAATAACGACTGGATTCCGAAATACACTCCACCTACCCATAGCATAGAAACAGTCAGAAACAGCAGGAATACCTGAAACAGAAAACATTTTGATCGTAAAACCTTATGCAATTTTGATCTTTGCGCCGACATCCTCTCTACTTCCGACAGCTTAGAGAACTCCATCCTCTAAAAACCGTCCGTAAGTTCTTGACGCACTTCGCTCTGAGTAGCGATTATCAATTCCCAGGAGTTCCCAGGAATCGACAAAAGTAACCGACCTAAGGTCAGGAACCTGCTAAACAGAAGGAAGTACCCGCACGGCCCTACGGTCAACCCGGATGATAGGTTTTCTTAAACAAACATTCAATTTAATACAAGTCTCCTAGCTGTACAAAAAGAGGAACACATGTGAAAAAGAACTCAAAAATCAATAAAAAATGCAATTGTTCATAATGTTCGTAGCAACAGTAGGGGGTAATATGAATTCAAAAACAAAAAGGGATTTTTTTATTAGTCTTTGTCACGTGAACGAAGAAAATATCGACTTCTTCCAGGTCGAGTTTGCTCTTCAAATAACTGTTCAGATTGCAAAACAGTGTTCGATCGTTCAGATGACAGTTCAGACCTTGAATTCTCCAATGCTGACGATTCAACAGGTGTATCTGGCTGCGCAGAATTGCTTTCTACAGGTTGAGCATCACTGAACGGCACATAACGTAGAGGGGTCTCGGTCTCCGTTGGGGCGATTCCAGTTCTTACCCAGTTATCGTCTGGCAAAGGAATTGGGACTTTCTTTGTATGAGTGGCATGCACCCAGTTCTTCCTGCCTTCCAACCGAACTGCAGTCCTTGTTGCCAGCAGAACTTGATAAGGTCCCACAAATCTCGGCTCGAGATTACGCTTTCTCCCAAAATTGCGGGTAACCACCCAGTCACCCGGTTGGAGCCGATGTCCAGGACCCTCTGTCTGTGCTGGTAGAGCTTCAAAAACCTGTTGATGAATTAAACTCAATTTAGCAGTCAGATCATAAAGATAGTCAATCAACATTGGATATTCAAGACTGTCGAATGCCTTAGGCCTCGGAACTCCCCAAATGTTCGCAGGACGGCCGAACACAATCTCATATGGGCTAAGCCCTACTCGAGAGTGCACAGTCGCCCTGGTTGATAAGAGAGCTAGAGGCAATGCATCAGGCCATGACAGACCAGTTGTCGCTTGAATCTTGGCAAGTTTCAGTTTCAGAGTACCATTGTACCCTTCCACTAAACCTGCTGACTGGGGATGATTGGCGCTATGGAATTTCTGGCGTATTCCAAGGCCCTTACACACACTCTTCATCACACTCCCCACAAACTCACTTCCGTTATCCGACCATACGATCCGTGGCATTCCATACCGAGGAAAGTATTCCTTCAGTAGGACTTTCGCTGTGGACAGGGCAGTATTATCCTTAAGAGGGTAGGCCTCGATCCATCTGGAGAACGCGCAAACCACAACCAAAACATATTTCAGGTTATTGCATCTCTCCATATGGATGAAGTCCAATTGGATAACTTCAAAGGGACATGTAGGAGGAGCAAAATGACCAGGTGGAGTGGGGGTGCCCTTGCCAGGATTATACATCAAGCATACCATACAATTCTTAACCACTCTTTCAGCACACTTAGCAATCCCATCATTCTTCCATACAGGAGACAACAACTTACATATACCTTTCGCGCTAATATGTGACATGCCGTAGGCCATAGTAACAACGGCAAGCACATACGCATCCGGTAACATCCATCTCTGACATTCTGACAAATCAACCCAACATCCATGCGCGTCTAACTTTCCCGTGCTTTCTTTCCACTTAGTCTTTTCAATCTCGGTAGCCTCATTCTGAATCTCTTTCACGCTCTCAACAGTGTCCTCACACATACCAGTCTCCATCGGCTATCTCGCTGAACTCATAACATACATTCGAGTTGTCAGATACTTAGCCGTTTCCTTAGCAATCTCATCCGCAAACGAGTTACCACGACCAACATCATCCGTAACCTTTCGGTGCGCGCTGCATTTAATGATTGCCACCTGCTTAAGCAATGTAAGTGCATCCAAAAGATCGTTCACGAGCTGTCCGTGTTGGATCTTCGTGCCATGCGATGTCTTAAATCCTCTTTCTCTCCACAATCGTCCAAAGCTATGAGCTACGCCAAATGCATATTGACTATCAGTAAGCACATTCACTCGTTTTCCTTTAGACAAAACACACGCTCTCGTTAACGCAATCAACTCTGCCGCTTGCGCTGAATTCTGGCTCAATCTCGCAGTTTCCACAACCGTACTCAACGTCACTACAGCATACGCGGTCATCACATCACCATTCGGCAACTTGAAACATGAACCATCAACATACAGAGTACCATCGGGATCTGTCAATGGAGTGTTTTTTAGGTCAACACGACCCTTCGTTTCTTCTTCAGTTCTTAGATAACAATCATGTGGTGCTACATCATCTGATTCCATATTAATCGGCAACAATGTCGCCGGATTCAGCACATTACAACGCTTTATTTGAATATGACTTGCCAAAAGTGTCAACTCGTAACCAGACAACCTTGCGCTCGTCAAGTGTTGAGTTTTCGTTCGATTCAAGAGAGTGTAAACTGCATGCGGGACCATCACCGTAAGCATATTATCCATGACCAGGCCTGCAGATTGCCGGATGGACACCGCAGCTGCCGCTGTCGCTCTTAGACAACTCGGCAATGCTCTAGCTACTGGGTCCAAGGTCGAGGAAAAATATACACATGGACGCTGCTTACCGCCAAATTGTTGCGTCAAGACACTCAACGCACAACCCTCTCTCTCATGAACGTATAGTGTAAACGGCTTACTGTAATCAGGAGTACCTAACACAGGAGCCGAACACAACGCATCACGTAATTCAGAAAAACTTTTCTGACACTCTTCAGTCCATGGCAAAGGAGTCGGAACATCCTTGCACGTGAGAGCTAACAATGGCTTCGCTAGCAAAGAAAAATTTGGAATCCATTGCCTGCAGTATGACGTGATACCTAGAAAGGCACGCACATCTCTCTGAGTTGTTGGCACAGTCATTCGAGCAATCGCTGCAATTCTTTCTGGGGTCAACCTTCTTCCCTCCTTTGACAATAAGTGACCTAAATAGGTTTCTTCTTGGCAACAATACTGTAGCTTAGAAGGTGACGCCTTGTGATGTAAGTCACATAGATGCTGTAACAGCGATACTGTAGCAGTTTTGCAAATCTGCTTAGTGTCAGCAGCCACTAACAGATCATCGACGTACTGAATCAAGGCCGCACCAGCTGGTAACACAAACACGTCAAGTTGACTCTTAAGGGCTTGGCTGTAGATCGATGGACTCTCACAGTTGCCCTGAGGAGCGCGTTTAAACCTGAAGCTGCGACCACCTAATGAGAAGCCGAATAGATCTCTGCTTTCCTCAGCAATCGGAATGCTAAAGCAAGCATTCTTCAGATCGATTATCGAGAACCAAGAGGCAGAGGCTGGAATCAGGGTCAACAAAGCTGTAATGTCAGGCACCACAGGAAATTGTGGAATCACAATTTTATTTACCTCTCTCAAATCAATGACAAAACGGTACACAGGAGGCTTGGATGGATCAGTTCGTTTCAAAATAGGTAACACAGGACTATTACACACATTTCCCCGAGTTTCCTCAATAACATCCTTCTTGATCAAGTCATAAATGATCGCTAATAGCGCTCGTTCACCATCAAGAGAGATACGATACTGGGGGATATGTGGTAAACGCACATTCGATTTCAATTGGACAACATAGGTGATATGTCCAGCAGGCCCACATCATTGGGACCTGTTGCCCACAAAGACTCAGGAAGAGAACTCAATTCCGGTGGGAGCTTATCAGTTGACAAGTACATAGGAGAGATCACTCTCTGACCCAATGTAAGCTCCACTCCCGCAGGAGAACAATACAGAGTCGCATATAACCGCTTCAACAAATCCAGGCCCAAAATATTCTCACCACAACCAGTAGTTAAAATCAAAGGAGCTTCTAGCTCACGCGACCCAATTGTAAGGGGCAAAGGGCTAGAAACTGGATTGCTAACCGGGGCGCCAGAGAATCCAACGGAAACATTCGTTAAGCCAGACAAAGGTGCCCCAGGGAGTTTCGAATGCATAATGGAACTTTTCGCTGCACCAGTGTCCAACAGAAAAGGCTCAACTACGCCCGATGTGGCAACTGCGACGTAAGGCCCTATCTGATCAACCGGAACTGATACTACTCCCTCTCTTAGTAATTACCGTCAGCATCAATGTCATGCTCGACGTAATAGTCGTCCACATGATACTGTGCAGATCTACCAGACGATGAATCGCGCTGATCAAAGCAATTGTTCGAGTCCGATGAAGTACTAGAACGCTCATTCTGATTTTAAGAGATACCGTGACCTCTACCACGCGATGCCTGTTGAGGACCACTACGACCACCTAGAGCCGAAACACCATTATTTCGGTCACGTAAAACAGGACAATTAAACTTCAAATGGCCCTCACCCCTACAATATGCACATTGATTATACCCAAGCATAGATCTTGGTGTAGAAGAGTCAGTACGCGACTGCGTCCTAGAAGACTGTGATTGTGATCGATATTGCTGTTGTGAGTCATTTTGATTCGAGCGCGGAGGATATGCCTGCTGCAACAAAACCTTAGTTTTAAGCTCCTTCGTTTTCTTATCTGCACGATCATGTTCTTCTTTTTCTCTATTTTCATAATATTGAGCCGTGGCTAATATTTGAGCAGTGGTCGAAACAGCCCACGAACTTTCTGAATTTTTCAGTTTGTTGCTTAGCTCAGGCAACAAATTTGACACAAATGTATCAACAAACAGTCGCTGGCCTCCCTCAGTGCTCATATCCTGACCACTATGATCGATAAATGCCTCCTCAAATCTAGTAAAGAAATCGGATACACTCTCGTCTTTCTTTTGCTTGCACGCAGACAGTTTATCCCAGTTAACTCTCATTGCTGGCATAAGTGTCTTCATAAGTGTAATGATCCTTTGAGGTAGAGCCGTAATTAACTGCTCAGGCTTAGCCCCACCAACTTGTAGTGCGTCAGCCGCTGCAAGTGCGGCCCAATCACCGCCTAACTCAGCTGCGTGATTCTCTTGACGGATTTTCGGCCAAATCGGTTGCGGTACTACGTTACCAAACAACATGTCAATATCGGCAAGGTTCATAATAGTAGCATACACGAGTTGGGATAACTCCTTATAATAACCTGCCGGATTTTTCCGGGTTTCAGGCAAAGATTGTTTCACCTGTAAATCCTCCGACCGCTTCCATGGGAGGTGTATCCAGACTCTCTGGAAGTGTGGCAAAATTGCAGGATTGACAGTAGCATCACCTGGCATCCACACTGGGGGAACTTCTCGCATAGGATACCGACCAGGTTGTGCTTTCCAATCCTCAGAGTCGCTGTCAAACAACACTCGAGGATGCACTGTAGATCTAAAGGCTAAGAGACGCTGTAAAGCACTTCGGACATTACCGCCCACAATCATACCGTTCGAAAACTGATTCTGAAGTTCAGTCATCTCGGGCGGTACATTATCTACCTCATCATTATCCCACTCCTCTCTCAAGGATTTACACATTTCCTCAAACACGAATCTTTGTGTGGGCTCATTAAATTGAGAGAACGTATCGTAAACTATGCGCGGAGTGTACTTAGCAGGATGTCTAATCCATTTACGCGTCATATTCACAAACGTCTCTCTCTCCCTACCACCAGGAATTTGGCTTCGTCTCTGAGAGACATCAGAAACATCGGACCTAAGTATCGGTCCGAAAAGTGGAGAGTAAAGATTAGCAACAGCATTAGGTATGCGACTACGAACAGAAGGAGAAGAGGAGAGAAGTACAGGGGCAACAACGTTAGGACTGAACATAGGAGCAGTAGGAGTAGCCAAGATAGCAGAAGTAGCAGGAACAATAGACTGAGAAGGTATAGGCAATGGAGCAGTAGGAAGAAGGGCAGGTAAGGGAGCAGGGACAACTTGAGGAACAAGAGGATTCGGAGGAACAGGACCAACGACAGGCTGACCAGCAGCTGCCGGAACAACAGGTTGAGGGACAGGAGGAACCACAGGGGCTGCAGTACCCTGTGCGTAAGGAGGTGGTGATTTCAGTAGATAGGACAGCAAAGGGTCCCCTACCGATTCCTCTCCCTTCTTATCAGAACTTGACGGTAAAACCGGATAACATTTATCCACCGCCATATGATGCAGTCTAGTAAAAACTTCCTTTTCCTTCTCGTCTTTGTCTTGCTGATACTGTTCTGCATTTCTCTTAATCTGTTTGATTTCTTTCTGCTTGGCCTCTTTACGCCATAACCGAAAGGAATCAAACATGGCCGGCCTAGCTTTCTTTTTAAACAATTTTGCTTCAAGATTATCTAAAATTGCAGTTTCAAAGCTACCATGGGGTGGCCAACTAAGGACACCATCATTTTTAGTATAGCGGATCCAATATTCATTATATACGATAGGACCCACTCCGTGTCGACTATAGAGCTCATAAATTGGAGTTCCAACTGGAGGTATCGGACATGAGTCCTCCAACCGGGAATCCGTACCGCAACATTTAAGGAAACCAAACAAAGTACTACGGCCAGGCATCGTGGACACTAACCGAGCTTACAAACTTCAAGGGTTAGCGAATTACGATGTCCTCGCAAAATGCAAGACCCTCGGTTTTTGGCAATTGCAATCGTCAAATAAAAACCCAACAACTAAGAACCAACAACTAAGAACCACAAATGCAATGGAACCATGCAAATAACCAAGTTTCAACAACAACAACCAAGGTTTCTGGGAGCGACCCACAAATACTTAACTGAAAGAACAATGGCGTCACCAGGAAGGCCCGTCTATCGTCTCGCCGTACAAAGGACTACGCCAGGCGCCAAAACAGGTCGACAGTCAGGGCATCAGTCCGTCGCAGCCGTCAGGAGGCGGGAATCTTCGCGGGAAAAGTCTTCGGACCACTTATTTCGACAACAGGATCGATGAAGCGGGGTGCACCTTCCCTCGGAGATTTCACACGAAGTTCCTCACGATCGTCGGGCTTTGGACCGGTACCGCTGATGTCGCCCGACGTTGGGCGCCAACTGAAGGACTGGGCTATTCTAAGGCCCAGCGGTGCCAGGAGACAACATCTGAAACCTTCGTGGGTTACCTGTTCCTGCGTACAAATCACAGAGACACGGGACACTTCCTTCGGCGTCAAAGATCAGCGTTTATTTACTGCAGGGATACAGAGATCGCAAGAAGTACACAAAGTGTAGGTTCTGAGAGACTGCTTCAATTGCAAAAGTGGATCGCTCCTTTTATACACATTTTCGTCATTGCACAACATGGCGAACAAAAGGTTACAACTCAGTTCCCGCAGTAAACTTCAAAAGGGTTGCATTCATGTTTTCAGGAGCCCGGAACATAATTACAGTAGCATCGCCGGTTCCCAACTGTAAAAGCACGTTATCCCACCATTAGGCACATTCCATTCTGGCTGTAAACGAGTTAAGAAAAGAGACAGAAACAGGTGCAAGGAAGATAAAGGCAGACAACAGATTGAAAAAGAGTGTAGGGGGCAATATCGGAAGCATGATCGCAGGATCAAAGGATTCGTGCCTAATGCATGCACGGCTGAAACAATAGACCGGCACGGCAAGATGAGCCTCGAGCGCAGCCATCTGCCTTTGCCGTGTCATTCCCCTAGTCATAAAGACACACTCAAAGGAACATGTGTCTTCCGCAAGAGCTTGGGAATCCCAGGGTCACGAAGCGGACATTGTCCGTTCGCCGGCTACGTGAGGGCAAGAAACAAAATGGATGCCGTATCTGAAATGGAACCCATGGGTTCAGATGGAGAAACCCACCAATAGGACGAACGGTGCAAAGTAGAGTAGCGAAAACGCGTACACCCACTAAACTCGTCATTTGCGGTTCATAGATACCAAACTTGTCCATATTCTAACAAGTCAAAAACGTCATTACGATTCTCACGGAACCTCACGTGACGGGCACGAAGAAAGAAGAGGGATAGCCTGGACATGGGAGCTATGTAGATTGCATGGACACTATGAAAGGACTTGTATGGACAATGCCCAGGGTGATCTTGGGGGATGTAGTATAATTTGATCGTTGTTGCGATGTTATGATGTTTTTTTTCGTTATTTCACTGTTTGTGGAAGAAAACGATGAAAGTGTAGTTTGTTTTTTTTGGCTGCTGGAAAATTGCAATAAAATAAAGTGAAGAGAGAATATGCATAATCCTCGCCTCCGTGTCCTTAATAGAATTGAAACTTACCGAGCAGTCAGGCTTTTATCAGAGGAAATGTATAAAGCATTTGTACAAAGCACACACAGTAACACAGTGAAAGCACTACAAATGGACACCACACCAGTTTAGGAAAATAACAAATCTTTATATGAATCAAACAAGGCCAAAATGACAACAATCCAATATGCACAAGCAAATGTATCACTTTCAAAAGTTTTAAAACAGTTCAGTTCTGAAGAAACTATTGATGCATCACTTTTATAGCAAAGTACCTTGGAAGTGTCAAAAACAAAGACAAAAACAGGCACAGGGGAGATGAGGTGCCGGAAAATCAAAGACAAAAACAGGCACAGGGGAGATTAGGTGCCGGAAACAAAGCAATGTTTTGATTCCTTACCTGCAGGGGAGGTGATGTGCTGATTCCTTACTGCCAAGGAAGGTGATGCTGTAAGTTTGTGAGGACGAGCTGCCGCTCGGATACCATTTCTACCCAAGCGGCAGGGAGACAAGTAGCAAAACTCCATGAACTATGCCCAGGCCTGCTCCATAGGGAACAGAATCTCTTACTAAACTTAGAGAAAGTGCAAATGGAACACAGACTTAATTCCGCCACAACAAGGAAAAGGGCCAGTCATGCATACAGGTTGAACTAAGAGCTAAGACTGCCTAAATCTGGCAACATAATAACAAGTTTGCTGAAGTTGAAGCAAAAGTTCCATGAGAAAGGTAGAACATTTGATAAGATGCTTGCAAACAAACTGAGTGTAGAAAATGAAAAAGATGATGGAAAGCACAGTAAAAACTTTGTTCCCAGGATGCGGTAGAAGCTGCCACTGCAAAAGGTTAATGGGTCTTTTTTATTAAGTTCTAAAAAACACTATACACTTCATGGCAGGAGAAACAGGAGGATATCTTGGCTTTTCTTCACATGCCAACTATCACCCTAGATTGGAAAGCAGAATTAGACAAACCTATCTCCATTCAGGAGCTTTGGCATACTATCAATTCTATGCAACCTTACCAGGCTCCTGGCCCAAATGGTTTCACTGGAGCATTCTATGGAAAGCTTGCACTTCTTTGTAAAATGTTTCAACTCTTTACATTAAACAACATGCATCACCCGTGCTATGAGGGAAGGAGAGGTTGTGGTAATCACAAAACCAGGGAAAACAGCTGCAGATTGTAAATAATGCAGATAACTAGCCCACCGGAACATGTAAATTAAAATCTTAACTGAAGTACTAACGGAGTGTCTAAATAGAGTTTTACCCATCCTGGTCGAACTGTAAAAGAAAGACAGGGGGATGAAAATGTAAGTAAAGTAATGTGATTGCGAAATGAAAAAAAAGAGAGGGTTCTTAGATCTTCTGATGTCTTCACTAACTGAGAAAGCATTTGTCAGGGTGAGCAGGAACTTCCTCACAGCATTATCAGATAGAATAAGTTTGGGACCTAATATAAATAAATATTTTAACTAACTACATACAACCGGCAGGCAGAACTAAGGTTAATGGCATATGATCTGAAAAATTGACGCAGCAGCACGAGACAGGGATCCCCCCTGTCAACCTATCTCTATGTCCTTGCCATTGAGCCCATAGCAGAGATTATAAGATCTCACACCTTTATATAGAGGTCTGGTTCAGAAAGAAAGAATATAAAATAAGGCTCTATTCTGACGACATGTGCCTTACACTAATGGAACCCAAGATTTCTTTACCAGGGACCATGGAATGACCTGAGGACATTGAGAAAGCTTTGAACTTTAAAATTAATAAAGACAAGTTAAAGATAGTAAATATCTCCATCCCAAGAGACAAGGAGTCAACATTGAAGTCTTTTTTGTCCGATGCATTGGGCTAAAATCTCCTTCGGTTCCCACTTTTTAACCACACATCTTGCACCTAATTATGAGTTGCCATTCTCTCAAGGCCTTGATCATGCACATGGGCCTGCATGTATTCATTGCTGTATATCCTTTACAATGTATAACAGTATTAGATATGGCCTTTTTAGCACCATGGAGAGGGTAGGGAGACCCTTGCTTCTAATTACTCATCTATAGGTTATTCTCTTCTTAGTTCAGGGTGGCATCTTATCCGATTTCGCCTTCAGCACCAACTTAAATGTGATCCTTGTCACAACTCCTGATTTTCCTTCTTAAATCTTTAAGTGTATTGGCCCCTGTAGTGGCCCATTTGTTCAAATACTTGAGTCAAACTCCCATTTCCAGGGCACCAGGTAATTTCCACAACATAGTTATGCAGCATTTAATTAAGAGGACCAGCACCGGATAAATAACCCTGGATAAGTATTTAGGGCCTGATTTGGAATTCAGTGTAAAGGATATTTGTCACATGTGTGAAAGAGTAACCTGTCAGCCAAACTCTAAAGCAGGCCCTTAATCTTTTTAGACCTTTTATGTGAGACCCAGAGGTCACATTAAGGGAGCCCTCCCTATTATTTCCACAAATGCCTCCAGTGCTTCAGCCAGAACTGCATTATTATGGGAAAACATCACAAAATATGGATCAAATATGCATCCACCTGGCAGTGAGGACGTCTAGAACTGGCTCCCTCAAACATATGAGCGATGTGTTGAGGGGTGAGGAATGTCTTGAATTGGGTATATTTCAATCTAGGGTAAGGAGAGACTCGTTGTACAAAACTTTGAAGAAGAAGCCATGCTTTATCTTTGTTAATATTGATAAAATCAATGGCACTGTTTATAATGGTACATTCATATGTAAAAACGAAATTGCGTCTCTGTCATCAAATTCACCCACCATGAACTCTTCATCAACCCCGACCCTGGAACACGTGGTCTGGCAGATGCTGAGACCTAAACCTAAGGTTACTGATTGACAGGTCACAAGTGGGGTGACACAGGAAACTCAGGTCAATCCCTCAGAGAAGCACAGCAACACCACAATGGTCTAAAGAGATTGGCCCCAATCAAGCGCATATGGCCAGAGGGGTGCTTGCTTTCCCAAAAACATCATAAAGTCCGATGTTACATGAATTTAGGAATACACAATCAATCAGCACACAGCACACATAGTGATCACGCACCTCTCATGTCGGATATCTGGATACATTACCGACTGGCCCCCTTTGTGTCCACCAAAGGTTGAAGCCCACCTGCATTTGTTATCAGGGGTTTTATTTATGACTCCAAAGTAAAATTCTGCATTCTTATACCAAAAACGAATCGATGGAAGCACTTTACAGTACCCAAAGAAATTCTTAAAACCTTGTTCAGATTGATTGTACTATGAGACAGTCCTCAGATCCGCTTCTTTAACTGTGCTCCTGGTCAAAGTATTTTAATAAACCAACTATTTCTGTTTTGTCCCTTTGATTTTTCAAGGCAAATTCACGATTGAGCCACATTTTGGCGAGCCAGCCAGGAGGAATTGGTACCTCAGACCCGACTGCAGCCAAAGGAAGGGGACCACACCCTGATGGATTCTTATTTGTGCATCAAGGAAGGTGAGAAAACACCGCAATTGATTGGCAGTTCTGCTGAATCTGCTGGGTGGTGGTCCGTCCTAAAGCTGCAGTCAGCAGGTAAGAGGCTACATCTGATTCTTAGTCCCCACATTGGACATATGGCAAACTAGGAAGCAGCGCACTATTTCAACCTGAGCGTCCTGCCACTTACAGAAATCAGGCATGTTTCCTATTTTATGTGTCCAAACTGAATAGTTTCAAGGCGGTCTCAGAGGCATTCCCGCTAAGGTCACTTATTTTGATAGTCAACATGCTAGGTAAGGTGAATATTGGTTGGACTGCAAGGTGTGGCACAGATGGTACACTCCTCCCCTGGGTATGATACAGGGTTGAGGCCTCACTACTTGGACTGCTGGGTGTGACATAGATGGTAAGTTCAGGCCCTCGGTGTGATATAGGGCTGGCACCTCAATCTTATTTTTAGTATAAAAGTGCTACCGGTTTCTTAACAATGTTGGCATCTGCAAAAAGTTGTGAGGACCGGTGGGCATGACACAGATAGTACGCTTGAACCCTAGGTGTGATAGAGGGGGTGCGATTCAGATGTTAGGGAAAATAATTTGGATCTAGAGATCGGGTGTAGCTTGTGTTTGCCCAAGAAGGGCCTGTGGTTCTTAAAGTTATTCATTGCTCTGCAAAAAAGGATTGTAATTTTCTTGGTCCCAGAGCTGATGCTGACAGACTATCAGGCTCACTTAGTCCTGTGTACCGTGCAGGTCTTCCCCTAGTCACAGGACAGCATGCGCTAACAGAGGGCTAATATATTTTTGACAAAGTCATAATTTTTTCTCTATGGGTTTTTTCTTTATTATGAGTATTGAAGTTGATGTAAGGTATATTTTACATTGTGGTGCTTTATAATTAATGCAACTGTGTTTTGTCTTAAGTGTTGCATATTGTCAATGAATCAATGTGGTAAATGAAAGTGCTGTTATTTGTCACAATCGTTGTTTGATTCCACAGCCAAAATTAATTATTTGATACCAAATTTCATATCGCTCGCTTACCAATTACACTTTCTTCTAGCCTGTGACCTTACATATGCTTTGTATTTTGTGTTTGTGAAATATCCATGATGATGCATCTGTAGACAGCACTGACCTCATAGTAATTATTTAGAACCAGTAAACCTCTGTGTATACGTTTTCACCCATGATTAGAGAAAAACTAAAAGGATTCCCTGAATAAGAGAAACTAGGGCGCATCTGTCCTCTAAAAAAGTACCCAAGTCATCATTCAGCAGCCACTACAATGCATGCAAATCACTTACCCCACACAGGCAAAAAAATTAACATGTTTTGCCACACATGGCACACACACACACACACACACTAAGGCACACAGGTTTCCCTGGCCCAAGGAGGGAACTTTCGACACTAGCACAATCAAACGCATAGGAAAAAACATATACCCCAAATACGCAGGACAGAAGGAGAGTTCACAGATAAAATATTGAAACCACAAACATCGTGGGAGATAAACATTGTGACAAAAATATTGTGACAACAACATTGAGTACAAAAATATTGTTGTCCAATACTAATAATGTAAATAACAAAAATATCAAAAAATAAATATTCTTATACACTAATATCGGACACAAACATATAATTCTTTTACACAAACATAGTTAAACATTGTTAACATTAAATATATTAACATTAAGCAGTAATATAATGTAAATTAAATTTATTTATATAATTTAAAATTATATATACATTCGGCGGTTTCAGCTAACCAACACCGGACACCACTACCACCACAGATGCCGATAAGCCAACCATCACAACCTGGGATCCCGCCACAGTCTAACTCATCACCACGACCATGAAGAAAACCCACTCAGGAGCCCCAACGGGCCCCTGCCCACCGCACATATTACACAGGGCCACCGCGGCCATGACACCCAAACTATGACGGGCCATCAACTCCTCCTTCAGTTCCGGCATCTGCCCAGATGATGGAGGTCAAACCTCTTCTCAAAAGAACTACCGGAAATTTAATTCCAGAGGACCTCATCAGGCTGTAAATTAGGAACATATACAGACAACATGTAATATATGTATATTATATACACATTAATACCAAAAATACTTTAAATACATTTCATGACAAACAATTGGAAACCACTACAAATCTCACTATTTTTATACTTCCTTAGACCCACAACATGCTGTGTTATAGATTTAAAAGCCTAATGCCAATCTGAACATATTACATCTTGTTTCATTGTAGTTGTATCCCAATAGAACCTCGGAGTTGTACTTGTAATCTATCCTGTATTTCTGGGTTTTAGTCCCTCATTTGTCTTTGCTACATTTCCCTACTTTAAGGTACTTCATCAAAATGTCAGTCTCTAGGCAACCGTTATATAGAGTTAACTCACTTGGAAAATCCATGAGTAAAACATGGGTTAGTTTGGGAGGGAGCATGTCTGGTCCTATTAGCATTAGGTATAATGGGGTTGCCGTGTGTGCCTCGGGATCTGGGTATATAAGTATAAACTACAAGTGGTCCTATCGGGTGTCACAATTTCATCAGAAATTGTGAGAAATGCTTTTTATTAATCATGGAAATGAAGGGTCCAATGAAGATCCCTATCAGGCTGTGTGTGAGAGCGACTATTAGTGATTCCTTACTTGCTTCCGCACATCAAAATTTCGAATGTCCACAAACCACGACACCGAAGAGTAATTCATCAGTCACATGTATGATTTTGACTGTCCAAAACATACTGATTACATATAATACAATAAATTGAACTAACATAATGTGGAAAATCAATTTTTTTTACAGTGTTCACATATACAGATATGAAACCACAAAAGCCACACATAGTCAAATGACCGCACTTGTGAAGCTGCAGGTATCCTTGTATTGTTTATTTTATATAGTTGTAGAATAGCTGACGCAGGACATTGGATAATTAAGTCAACGTTTCGACCCTCAGACAATGTGTTAATGGTTATACGTCTTAGAGGGTCTTCCTCAGAACGGGAAAATCAAAACTACAACATATGGGAAAACATATATATCAACTATTAGTGTTGTGCACCTTATGTACATTGATGTGAAACAGTTTGACCCCTAGATGGTCATTTACCTCCAAAAGGAAAATCCAGGATCACAAAATGAGCATCCAGTGAAAGGCCATAAATGCATATTCCATTTCATCATGGTCCAGAGCATGGGTACGCACAGTATGTAAAATGGGGTAATTATCATCCAATCATCCTTTTCTGTTAAGAAAGCAAAACCTTTTCAAATGAATTCTGAAAGAGACATGGTACAGATAAAAAAATTAAAAAGTGCAAAAACACCTCAAGAAAGTTAGATTGAGGCCCACACCATAGTGCATGTGAAGCCTTCCATATTTAAAACAGTGTGTAGGTGTCCTGTCACTGTGGTCCGGGATCAGTCTGTGCAGCTGAATGAACCTGTCCGCAAATCCATGTACTTTATATAAGGGTGTACTCCCAACAAGTTCTTGCCGGAGCTTGCTTTTAACAAAACATTAGACCCAGTTTAGCTGTGAAGTAATCAATGCATGTAGCTTACTTGACTCAGTGCACACGTCGTTCTCATCCCTGTGTAGGTTTAATCAAAACAAATTGGGTCTTTACAATCTTTCTTAAATTTCAGGGTTTTATTCTCTGAATTGTTTTGCACCATTTCCCTACTTTATGGTAATTCATCAAAATATCAGCCTCTAGACAACCATTATATAGAGTTAACTCACTTGGACAATCCATGAGTCAAATATTCCAGCGTGATACTAGATGTTCTCCCCTATCCAGTGTCTTCAGAGAATAGGTCCTAAATCCGGGGGTTATAGTATCCCCTATTCCATCTAAAAATCAAAATATTAGAATAATATGCCTCGAATATATAGAAGATTTATTTGTTTATTTAAGAGTTTTCTATAGCGCTGGTCAGACCCGAAAGTATCGGAGTGCTTCACAACATTAGTGGCGACAAACTTACATGATAAAAGCAGTAATACAAGCATTGATTCATAACGAATGGAAACCATCTGAGCGCTTTACAGAGTTAATAGTAAAGAAATCCTAAAATATAACAGTAGTATATACAATGACTTGTGACGAGGTCCGCTCGCAGAGAGACTAACTCGGGAAAGGGGAGACCAAGAAACGAGTCAGGGGTGGCGGGGTGTAAGACTTAGTTATAAAGTGGCGGTGAGCTGCGGTGGGCAAGATTCAGTGATAAGGTGGCAACTATCCCTTCGGAAGAGACTGGTTGAGGTAGAGTTTTTCGAGCTGCCTTTTGAATTTTAAAAATAGAAGAAAAACTTCCTATCAGAAAAATAGTCTCCTTTACTACAACCACACCAATTCGACCCGAATTTTAAAATATCCAATGCCGTAACTACCAAAAATCTGAAAACCATCCATTTTTTCTAATATTTTTACCAATTAAAAAAATATCACTCAGCACGGACACCATCCAGTTCCTCCATATGGTCAGTGAGACCTGCTCAGAACTGCCCTTCATAGCTCATAGCACAGTAATCAAATGCGGGAAATCAGTAAATGAGTGTCTCAATCACTACCTTGTTATTTAAACACACCAACGACTAATCACATACAACTTTTCATATCCCATTGCACTTTTACCTCATGACTATGTGGCAACCTATCACATTACTTGTGGTAAATACATCTCTAGCACTTTCAACCATTTGCTGGTCATCTGCTTTTTCCGCAGTATTAATGAACTTAGGTTTGATATCTGGTCTGCCAATTAAATCTACCCACTACACGCGGCATGACCCATATCAGAATGTTGTTAGTAAACAACAAACCAATCAACGGAGTACAACTTCATTCAAGCAGTTCATAGGCTTACAAACATGCGCCAAAGCCATGTTATCCATCCCAGCAAACGTTTCCGTCTCAGTCAGTTTATTATCTGGTCTGTTTTGTGTGTCGACCAATCAGCTGCCTGTTTGCAATTGAGTATACAAAACCCGATTAAAAAGCAACCTTCCACTTTCTGTGATAGGTCGAAGTTCTGAATACATTAAGGCAACACACATAGAGATAGCAAAAACACAAACAACGATTGCGCTATATAAAAATAAGTGACTAGAAAATGGTAATAAAAATGTGGACCCAATCATCGTGGTACAGCTTAATACAAGCAGTTCATAGCCTAATAAACAAGCCCCAAAGACATCTTATCCATCCTAACACCTGTTTCGGTCTTAATCAGTTTTCTCTCTGGTCTGTTTTGTGTGTCAACCATTCAGAGGCCTGTTTCCAATTGAGTATACAAAACCCAATCAGAAAAGCAACCTCCAGCTTTCCTTGATAAGCTGAAGTTGTGAATATATTAAGGCAAGGCTTGTAGTGAGAGAGAAGACACAAAAGGCGATAACCTGTTTAAATAGAGTAATTAATTATGAATTAACCTAGTGTGGGCATTCATGGAGGGCCCCACAATGCAATAAACCTCACTATTACAATCCAAGCAATATTCACCCATTATAAGGTATTAAGTCATAAACGTGTGAAAGATTTAAAACGTGGACTTATCCCGGAATTCACACAATTATAATTCTTGGAGGACATATGATTCTGGATATTCTGACTAACAGAAGCCTCCCAATTTAGTTCCGATCAAAAATTGCATCAAATCCTCAAGTTTGCCCTGATACCAGGGGATAGTTTAGATAGTCCCCCATGGATAATACACAATCTTCCTATCAAGATATACAAGGGATCGAATATCAGAAATATCACCTTCTCATCCTAGTGCAAATTAGTCAGCCTTCAATCCTCCATAGCAAAACATGCTTCAGGACTTTTTTCTCTATAAATAGTGTAGATAATTTTCAAGGTTTAGACGAACCTGCACAGTTCTCAGTCTGCTAATCCACTTTGCTCCTTCCTGTCTTAATTTTAATTCAATGTCTCCTCCCCTTGTGTCTTTGTCAAATCTCTGAAATCCATGAAACTTAAAAGAAATATTGTTTTGTGGCACTCCTTGATATGTTGTGCTATAGGTGACCATTGATCCCCATTCAATATAACTGTATGCTGTTCCTGAATCCTTAACTTCTGTGCTCTCTTTGAGCTACCAATATAAACAGTTGTATCATTGCATATAATTACCTATATCACAAAACAACTATTACAATTGATGTATTGATTTATATAATATACTCTCCATGGAGTGTTATTGAACTCTTTGAGTTTGTTTAATCCTTAACTACATATGATGCATGAATCACATGTAAAAACATTTTTGGCTGTGTGGGCAACCAGTTTGATCTGGAGGATTTTAAATGTTCCAGATCGTTTCTCATTATCTTATTTCCAATCATAGGGCCTTTCTGATACATGAAAGTAGGCTTATCAGCAATCACATTTGTTCACCCAGGAACACCCTTTAACAGAGCCTAGTTTTTACACAATATTTTATATATTTGTTTGTGTTCTTGGCTGTAGGTAGATATGAAGGCTAATCTGTCCCTCCATTCCCTTTTAGGCTTTTGTACCAGAGTATCTGCTCTATTGATGCCACACAATCTTGTTTCTGCTTTTCTTAAGATATGTTCTGGATTGCCATGAACCCATTAGTTTATTCTTCAGGTCTCCTAGACATTAATTAAAATCACCTACATCACTACAACACTAAAGATCCTTTGGGATACAGCCACAATGAATCAATATTTAATCTTTTCAGCTGTTCATTGGGCTTTTCTAATCTATAACACTATTTAGCGCAGTGTGTATCTAAGGAGGTATAAAGGTAGGGAGTCTTGTAGTGGTTTCTAATCGTTTGTCATGAAATGTATCTAGAGTATCTTCATACTTATGATACTAATGTGTCTATAAATGCATAAATTACATTGTGTCTGTATATGTTCTTAATTTACAGCCCTGCTAAAGTCCTAAGAGATGAACACGTTGGCTGGGCTGATTGACTTTTTGTTTGAGAAAAAGAATCAATAAAGTTGGATTTGAACACAAATACAGGACTCCGGTCAAACCAAATTCAATTGAACTGATGCTATTGGATATATGTGGATGTTATAATACTTTGAGCTTTTCATTGCTCAAGTTGAGCTATACTTATGTAACATTTTATGCTTCTTTATCAGTTGCTGCACAAAACTATAAGGGGAACATCACTTACAACGCATTTTTTACAACGCACTACCATTACATCGCAACCATTACAACGCATACCATTACAACGCATTGCGCTGGGGGGCGCTCTAGGATAGGGAATATATTTAATTTACTATCCAACACCTTCCCTGCTATCCACGGGGACTGGAGTTGGAATAGTAAATTAAATAATTCACTATCCAGCGCCTAAAAGCATTATGCGTTGTAATGGATTGCGTGGTAAAAACCGCGTTGTAAAGGCATGCGATGTAAAAGCATGCGCTGTAGTGACACCAATCCAACTATAACAATATAGTAATAATACATATACTATTCCCACTCCAATCTCTGCAACAATTGGTTATTTGTTGGACTCAGGAGGAGTACACTTTACTATTCCCACTCCAGTATGTGTACCATTGGGGAAAGCATTGGACTCACAAGGGGTACAATTTACTATTCCCACTCCAGTCTGTGCAACAGTAGGGATACTATTGGATTGTGAAGGGGTAAAATGTACTATTCCCACTCCAGTCAGTGCCACAGTAGGTAAAGCGGTGAACTCAGGGAGGGTAGAAATAACTATTTCAACTCCAGTTGATGCAACAGTAGGGAGAGTGTTGGATTGCAGAAGGATACAGTTTACAAATTTCCTCTCCAGTGACTGCAACAGCAGGGAAAGTGTTTGACTCAGGAGCAGTAAAATGCACTATTACCACTTCACTCTGTGCAACAGTAGGGAAAGGGTTAGACTCAGGAGGGGTAACAATTTACGATTCTCACACCAGTCGGTGCAACAGTAGGGAAAGTTTTGCATTGATGAAGGGTACAATTTACTATTCCCACTCCAGTCTGTGCAACAGTAGGGAAAGTGTTGGGCTCAGAATGGGTAAAATGTACTATTCCCACTCCAGTCTGTGCAACAGTAGAGAAAGCGTTGGACAGCGGAGGGGTAAAATATACTTTTCCGACTTCAATCCATGTAACAGTAGAGGGAGAGTAGTTCACTTCAAAAAATGTAATATTTTAACAACTACATTAAATACCAACAAATATAAATATTTAAATTTAAAATGTATACTTTTTAATGAAACAAATTACATATTTATTACAATATTTTATAGATATTTTACATTAAAACATATAGTAATATAATTAAAATATCACACCATATTTTCACAATTATAACAACCTACTAATAATGCTATTTACAAAAAGAAAGCATAACACAATTAACATATATCATAATAAATAACAATTTTTACGTTATCGCTACTTAAATAACTTCCTACCCTATACCTCCACAAAGTCAACAACACACATCGAAAATATATCTTGAAATTATAATAAGAACAAATTTCATATAATTATCAATTAAACAATTAACAGTAACTAACTAACAAAATAATTCAATGTCATTAACTTTCAAACCTTTAGCCATAGAAACCCAATAATGCACCCCTAATCTGTATTTAAAAAAATATTAATTACATAATTTACATGACTAATTATCAAGTGAACAATTAATGACAGAACCGGTCCAGATATCAAGGGGAAAAAGAAAGGGCTGTCCTTTGCCTCCTCTCCTATTTGATCTATACATAGAGCCATTAGCTAGAAGACTCAGCGGTTCTACAGAAATTTTAGCATTCCAATATAATGGCTGGAGTGAAAAGATTGGACTATATGTAGATGATATCTTGGTCTTCACTAGAGATATTCACAGTGGATTTGAGTCCGTTTTAACAATTACTACTGATTTTGAGAAAATCTCAGGGTATAAGATTAATAAGCAAAATACTGAGGTTATGACTTGGAATTTAAAAGTGGATGGAATAAGATGGTTTAAGGACATGAGATACATAGGGGTAAAGATTACACAGACATAGCCAACCTCACGGAAGAAAATTTAGAGATAGTTGGGCAGGAAGTGGTTACCCTGTTGAAGAACTGGGCGCATCTGACTCGGTTTGGTCGGGTTAACCTCATAAAAATGGTAATCCTACCGAAGTTCACCTTTTTTGTAGGCGATTCCTCTCCCCTTTTGTAAAGTTTGTTTTTTAAAACTCCGGAGTCAGATTGGATCCTTTATCTGAGCCTCTAAAGGGCCAAGAATTTTCTGGTAGAAGCTGAGAAGGAGGCTGGAAAAAGGAGGCCTAGCGCTACCCGATCTGCCTTTCTATTCCTGGTCTTTTTTGTTAAACAATGGAAGAATGCTTTTGGTCACACCCTCTAACTCAGAAATGGGCTGAATTTTTGAGGTCCAGTTGAGAGGCCATAGCCTGATGGAAGGAGGTTTTATGTTTAAGTATGCAGACCCAAAATACTTTAAGAAAGTTAGACTGAAAATTTTACGAGGCATGGCTGAGACATGGTAGGAGAGCTGTGAAATTGCCATATTTTAGACATTTTGCTCCTATCTGGGATTCTCCAGGTTCCCCCGAATGGGCTAAAGATGCGCTGGCTGTACCATTGATGGAAGTGGGCATAGTAGTCTGGAAACATCTCCTATATGAAGATCAGTTGATCTCTTGGGAGGATTGCAACAATTTTCACACGAAGCTCCTCACGAACCTCTGGCTTGGACCGGTACCGCTGACACCGCCCCACGTTGGGCGCCAATTGAAGTACTGGGTTTTTCGGAACCCAGCGGTGCCAGGGACAACACCCAAAGACTTCGAGTCCTTCCTGTTTCAGACTACAGAAACACAGAGTCTTCTTGGTGAAGTCAAAGATCGGATTTATTGGCTGCAACCAGTAACAGGCATCCTAGAAGTACAACATGGTGTAAGTTCTCAGGAGACTGCTCAATCTTACAAATCCAGCCTTCTCTTTTTATACAAAATATTATGCTTTAGGCAAACATTCCTTATTTTACAGTTGACCATTCACATATTTTCACTACAAAGAAAAAGCAGAGTCATGATGACAAGCCCATATTTCAGTTTGTTCAGCCCATAATCAGTTATCCGGCAAGGCCCAGTATTTCCATCAGATATCGACGGACCCCTAATAAAAACGGGCACCTCCTCCTTGTAAAGCAAGTCATAAAGAAGAAACCAGGGACAGGTGTGTGTGAGATTAGGCATGGTTTGTGTGCGATGAAAGGTTTATGATGTTGTTGTGCCCTGATACTAATCTCATTCGGCCACTGGGAGGGGGACTGGCAGAACAGGTTTGGCTTCAGGCAGTGGACTCAGCTCGCCCAGGTCACAGAGGAGTCAGCGAAGGTATACGTGTCCTTCTGACTCGTTTTTGGCTTAGTCATTGAGCCTAGGTGAGGGCAATCGCAAAATGGCTGCCGTTCACAAGATGGAACCCGAGGGTTCAGGACGGAAACTCTGATTTCAGGGTGATTTCGTCACACGAATGTGACGGAAATGCTCATATATGGTATCCCAATCAATACCGGTCTGCTGATACCAACATCGTCATAGGACGACGATGTTTATAACACAGGTCCAGGATTTTCAGTACCACAGAATCAGATCAGGAACATGTCTTTCCGACTGAATCAGAAAGGTTTCCGACCGATTGAGTACGATGTGAGTTAGGGATTAGTAATGTCCCAATCTGAACCTGATGGCATTCAGAATGACCGAGCTGTACATAGCAGAATCGTATGTCTCAACAGGCCTTGTTTTTGAACGATCGATTACGATGCTGGATTCGTTCAGCCTTCCTGAATCGTGCTGTCCAACTCGGATAGGCAGTCGGAATCAGATTTCGGGGGCCAGTAGCGGGCCCCCCTGCACCTGGAGAAATCCCAATCGGGCCCGTGGGGGTACCCATGGGTCTCCACTTGCCAGCCATGCACAGTCTTGCAGGCTCCAGAGGGTGCCCACCACAGGGTGCCAAGCCACCCTTTTGTTCAATGGGAGCCCATGCATTCGGTCAGAACATAGGCTCCCATTGAAGTCAATGGGAGTCCAACCAAATCGTATCTGGATGCATCGTAATTGGTCGATCAGACTCTGCCGATCTGCGTCGGTCGGAAATCATTCCTAAACCGATCGGTCGGGAAGATTTCCAAACCGCATCGGAATCTGGCCCTTAATGTTTAAAAGTACGGCTCCCTTCTGTCAAAAAGGGATATGTTAACATGTACGTCTGAAGGTTTAAAAGCTGCAGCAGCCATGGTAAACATATAGGACTAAAGTCTTGTTTTCTTTGCCAGACTAGTGAATTGTTCAATATGTGCTGTAGTCCTCGGGTGACATTTAACACCTAGGCCATTGGTGTATTACCATGAAATATGGCCTTAGTGGAATGTTAATTATGGCATTTGGTGATTAGCTAATTTTATTATGTTTTAGGGGTCAACAAACATATAAAGGGGAATGGTCAGCAGTTCAAAAAACTGCAACATAAGACCTGAAAAAATGGGGACGATCACTCTAAAAGTGGCATTTTCAAACATAATCTTTGCTCTACACTACTGAACAAAATGTTTAATCAGTACTCTAACTGAATGTAAATGTAAATGTACAGGAATTTATATAGCGCAAATCACCCAGCGGTTTCTAAGCGCTTGCTTAGGGAACCCGTCCTGGTATTCCCCTGTCAGATAACCCTGGCAGGGTATCCGCAAGGTGAAAGCCAGGCATCCCGCCGCAAGGGGCCGTTGTGGAGATTAAGCAAGCTATTGCCCAGAGTCGCAGAGTGTGAACCTGTGAATCAAGTAGGCACCGGAGCGAGAATTGTCGAGTCCATGGACATTTTAGGACTCAAGACACCGCCGAGCCGGGAATTGAACCCTGGTCCCGGGCTGACTTCTGCTTCCGGGTCTGCCTCCTCTAACCAGTGAGCCACACTTCTCCATACTCTAACTTGGTATGAAAATAAAACCTTTTTGAGGGAAATGCCATTGCTCAGTGTAAACCTGTTTAGTATTTTTCAAGCACCATATTAGTATTACAAAAATATGCATGGTGAGCTACAAAAAGTGAAAAAGCAAGAGATCTCTTGACAGCTATTTTTTTATTAACTTATAATATTCGTGCCATTTGATGGATTCGAATGAATTTTGTCAGACGCTTAGCAAGTTTAGCTTACTCTTGCTAGTATTTAATTTGTGGCGATTTGTCGAGGTGACACACAGTTAAAAATGATTTACAAATTGGTAATTTGCCAATAGTTGTGACATAATTTGCAAAACCTCATGGTATGTGAAAGACATTTAGGAAGTCAAGTTTTATATGGGTGTAATACGTTTCTTAAACATCCATCAAGTGGGGGTAAAGTTATAAGGGGGACAGGACATATTCATGTGCTAATAATATATGTATGTATGTATGTGGATGGTATTTCTTATGTGTGAGCCTAGCTAAAAAGCAGTGGAGGTCTTTGCTAGGTCAAAGACAAAAATAAAGTCATCGTATGAAAGGAGAGGTAGCGGGATTGAGGGCAGATAATGCATTGTGATGTAGTGTTCTTTAAAGATTGACCATGATATTGTTTAATGAATCTGTATGAAATATGTCAGGCTGTTAGCAAGTTAAAGACAGTGGAACAATCTCCGGTTTCATACAGATCCAACAAAGGGGCAAAGTTAAAGAAGCGGACAAAAAATAATGAACGTGCTAATACGTTTAGCACAGTTTTACAGATCTCCCAACACTTGACTGACACTTACCATGTTTGGCTTACTTTTGATATTTTGAGTTTCATAAAACTCCATGAAGGAAAGCAAATAACCTCTTTAGTGCGTGGGCAAAGATATTCATGTCTTTTGCACTACCTCTACAGTGCAGGGGAGGTACAACCTGACACAGAAAATCAGAATAATTTACTCTTTTTGTTGAAAATCAAGCTGCAAGGGAAGAGCTTCCCTAGCAGCCAGGGTTGTGCTTATTTATCATTGTGATGTGCAGCACACCATGCACACTGATGTCACAACTAGTGAAATTGAAAGCAGCCGGAGCCAAAAGGCTCGAACTGCTTTCACTGTGTATGCTGCTCAGAGGCATATCCCATGAACTGATCACCACTGAACATATTCTGTTAGAAAGGGAAATTTCCAATGACACCTCTCTCTAGTGAATCCCTGCTTGAGGATCGCTGCAGGAGGGTGCTTCCCAAACGGAGATCCATTCACTAGTCACCTGGCACAGTTTCAAGGGGAGCGCTGCCTTCCAGGCATGGCCAAACACTCCCCCTCTAACGGGGACACATTTATTTTTGCCACCCACACCTTAGAGGAACAGAAAGCCCATTAGATACAAGGTTCTTTTTAACAAAAAACAATATGGTGGAGGGCCAACCCATCGTTCATTATGCCATATCCACACCCATAAATGGTGGAACATTATTTCTGTCTGACAAGGGCATATGGGAGGATTTTCCTTTAATCTGCCTTCTCCAGAAGTGGAATGCCCATTAGACATCTGTGCCCTTCTTATTTATATAAAAAATAGGGTGAGGTCCAGCCCATTCAGAAATCAGGCTCTACCCCTACACCTAAATCATCAACAGTCTTCCTGCTTCCCAGAAAACATTGAGATTTACCCCTAACCTACCCCTACCACCTGTATCCAAAAAAACCTCTGGATGATAGGGATCGATTTTTTGTTTAAAAAGAAAATGGGGTTGATGGTTGGTCCATTTTGGCATTAGGCTCTACCCGCACCACCAAAGACCCTACAATCTTGATTGTGACATTTACCCAATCTGATCACCCCGGGGTCAGAAAGACCTCTGAATATTTGACATATATTAAAACAAGCATTGGAAATGCAATAGGTCTCGCATTAGGAAAGTTTGAGCTATTGGTATTGTAAATGACACTTTTTTTATTTATGTGTTGGTTTTGAAAGTAGCAAAATTAATAGCTTTGTCAGTTACAATGTCAATAGTTTTAACTTTTGCAAATGTGACACCTATAGCATTTGTAATGCAATGTGTGTTGTATTTACGTGACTTAGATGTATTGATATTACAAATAACAATGGCTTTTAATTTTGTAAATAATTAATACTTAAATAAAAGTTATTGTAATTTATAATGGCAATAGCTTAAACGTTTGTAAATAAATGTTGTGAAGATTATGTTCAGTGTATTTTATTGTGACGACAATCCAAGAACATTGCATTTGCACCTACACACACACAGAGCCACACACATGTAGATGTGGTGGTGGTGGTGGATGTGAGGGATATGGTGGTGGTGGATGTGGTGGTGGTGGTGGATGTGGTGGTGATGGTGGTGGATGTGGTGGTGGTGGTGGATGTGGTGGTGGTGTTGGTGGAGGTTATCAATGTGGTGGTGGTGGTCGATGTGGTGGTGGATGTGGTGGTGGTGGAGGTGGAGGTGGTCGATGTGGTGGTGATGTGGTGGATGTGGTGGTGGTGGATGTGGTGGATGTGGTGGTTGTGGATGTGGTGAAAGTGGTGGTGGATGTGGTGGTGGAAGTGATGGTGGTGGGTGTGGTGGTGGTGGATGCGGTGGTGGATGAGGTGGTGGATGAGGTGGTGGATGTGGTGGTGGTGGATGCGGAGATGGATGTGGTGGTGGTGGTGAATGTGGTGGTGGTGGATGCGGTGGTGGTGGATGTGGTGGTGGATGTGGTGGTGGTGGATGCGGTAGAAGTGGTGGATGTGTTGGTGGATGTGTTGGTAGATGTGTTGGTGGATGTGTTGGTGGATGTGTTGGTGGATGTGGTGGTGGATGTGGTGGTGGATGTGGTGGATGTGGTGGTGGTGGATGTGGTGGTGGTGGATGTGGTGGTGGTGGTGGATGTGGCGGTGGTGGATGTGGTGGTGGTGGTGGATGTGGCGGTGGCGGATGTGGTGGTGGTGGATGTGGCGGTGGATGTCATGGTGGATGTGGTGATGGTGGGTGTGGTGGTGGTGGATGCGGTGGTGGATGAGGTGGTAGATGAGGTGGTGGATGTGGAGGTGGATGTGGTGGTGGTGGTGGATGTGGTGGATGTGGTGGTGGATGAGGTGGTGATGGTGGATGTGGTGGTGTTCAGTGGGAATTTGCCGGACAATTTACATTAAGATGATTTATACTTCATGGACATTTTCAGGGTTGTCTTTGCTTTGTTGTGAAAACTAAAGGGCAGACCGAAACGAAGATCTGAACCCATCTACCCTTGAACAACCAACATAGTACCATGGCACTCGTGCACTGCAATGCTTGCACCAAAATCTGCACAGAATGAGCAATGCAAACACATTTGCACCGATTGCTGCAGAAGCCCGTTTTGTGCAGCCATCTTTCTGTGAAAATATTATATTTGCACTTAGAAGGTCGATGCAAAAAAAGCTCATGCAAAATTCACTGCACTTGTACAAAGTTTGCATAGTCTGGCCACACTCAGAAGTTTTTCGTTGTCCAGGCTGCAGTTACACGTGTGCTTACAAGCATCTTTCTGATTGTGTACGTGTGTGTTTGAGAGAGAAAAACAGAGCGAGAGAGAGAGAGGGGCATAACATGAGAGAGAAAAAGAGACAGTCATGAAGACAGATAGGCTGCGGAAAGAGTGACTGAAAGAAAAAGAGTAAAAGAAGGGGAACAGCAGAGAGAGTAATGAAAGCTGAGAGCAAAAAAAAATGTGCATGCAAAAGGGAGAACGAGAGTGCCACGGAGGCTAAGAGTAAATGTGTGTGTGAGCGTGCGAGTGAGAGAATACAAGAGACAAGTGAAATGTAAATGCGGGGGCCTTTGAAGTGAAGCTTCACTTGTGTGTGAGAGGTGTGGGAGGAGTGCGGCTCGACTGAGCCAGAGCGCACGCTGGGGGAAGCTTGTGGGGCGGAGCTGCTGGGGAACAGATGGCTGGCGATTCGATGCTGTGCACGAGCATTTCACGGGCACAGCACCAAATCGCCAGCTAGTTAAACATCTGTTTAAGCCCCTTTATATCGAGCTCCCGCTCTCAATGCGCATGTGCGCATTGAGATAGGTCGCTCGACCTAAAAAGGTGCTCAGTTCGGGGATGGGGGGAGTTGCCTCAAGACTTAAGGGGTCAAAACGGAGTGTTCAAAAAAGCAGTAACTACCATGTTAACTTCCGAACAGTAATTGAAGTTATGGTTGGGAGCAATAAAAAATATTATACCATATATTAAAAAAACAATCAAATTCACTGAAAAACAGAGTTATCGTAAAGAGCCGCTGAAATTTACCTGCAAATCGTCCATGACGTGCACCCCATAATGCATTGCTCATGACTTCACACATGACATCACGTGCAACATGTTGCATGACATCATTAATGAGAACAATGATGGCAGCTCAAATGACATTGGTGACATCACCGATAAGATCATCCATAATACTGCTGTACAAAATATTACTTTATTTCTGCCTTGATGTAATGATAATTTTATTAGCATCATGTTTGATATGAATAAAGTAATTTTTTAATACTTCGTTTTGGAAGTTATGGTTTTCCTGATAGCTTTGTTTTAAAAAGTACTGAATACATTTATATTTGATATGCATGATTTTTCATACTATTATAAAGGCTACTTGTTGAATAATAGTTACTGCAAGTCTCTATTGGCGATATAGGTTTATGTTGTACATGATTTATACTAAGGTGAGTGTATTGTTTCGGTAATACTACTATTGTCTGCTTGTATGTTGGTCTATAGGCTAATGATAGGGAGTAGCATGGTATATCTGTACATGCTTGTTCTACTTTTTCAGAGTCTATACATTTTGATTTAGTGATTGTATCCATTAAGGGACATTTTGTCATGGGGCTTATTCATATGGTTATGTTACAAATGTTTTTATATGATGGAAAGTTTGTATTAGCTTGATAATGGATGCCACACTTTTATAGCTGTTGTCTGGCTTATTTGGCTGATTTTCTGTGGCAAATGTGTGCCATTGAGATAGTGGCTGTGCATCTGTATATTGTTTCTTGTTAAGTGTTTTATACTAGTTGCTGAATTAGGGAACAATGTTGTAGGTAATATCATTGTTAGTTTATAAATGGTTGTAGGTGCAATATTTCTTTACTTATAAAGTTTTGTATAGTGGGTACAAGACCAGAGGGTATCAGAGCACTTCACAATTTTGAATTTTGGAGATACAAAAGAGAGAAAAAAGTCATTTGAGAATGCATGCGAGGATCGGTGAAGAGGGGTATCAAATAACATCACATTTAGATTAAAAAAAGGGTGCTAGGATAAGAACAAACATACCTTGGTAGTATAACTGAACTACTTTGTGCTTAACAAGTGATGTTGTATAAAGGAGAGAGTAGTAGTGATTACACAGTTAATAAATTGTTTAATAATGAGTGTGTCACTGTCACTCACAATGTCATAAGTGATGTAATATGTGAGGTCATAAGCAGTGCATTGCAGGGGTGTAAGTTATAGTTAGCTCAGGTAACTATAATATCTGAATTTCACTGGCTTTGTACAAGTGACGGGGAGGAAATATGGCGTCTGAGTAGCAGCCGCATAGCTCAGCTCCGCCGGCCCATCCTCGTAAAAGCTGTAACCCCTCTCTAAGCAATCGCTATGAAGACCTCAAGTCAAACGAAAAGTACGTGCCAGACCCCCGACATATGGATCGGGAATATTATCTACAGATTACGGTGGCTTCCACTCGATGTCGAGGCCAGAGTGGGCTCCGTATCGCAAGAAGACATCTTACCGGTGTTTCAGTTCTGACTCTAGCATCCTCAACCAGCACTGCCCTGCAGCGGTCCTCTACGCCAATCATTATGACTTGAAGCCGGAATGGACTCCTTTTGGCTCTCCGCAGCCTTCTGACGTTTCAATCGACTCAACCACGGTTTACAAATGCTGCCACTAGCTTCTGTCTGCCAGTTTGGAAAGAAGCAGAGAACAAAAGATACATTGTTTCCAGGACTCAGGAAACAAATAAGTAAGAATGGCGGAACAAGGGGCAAAAACATCGAAACAGAAATATGCATTTGTCAGCCACTGCCATAAACGAAAGTGCACAGACTTATCCTGATCCCACACCGGAGATTAGCCAAAAACGCCCGACACACGGGTTGCAAAAAACCGGGAGCAAACTGAGAGAGACAATTCTGTAGAGAGGAGTGACCGGGTGGCTAATCCAGGAATAAAAACGCAACCAAAAAAGGCCAAACTCACGAATTCTAGACAAGTGAACACAGCCCCTAATTTCTAATATATTTGGCTTAAATGAAGGGAAAATGGACAATCAGGACAATCAGGAAACAGATGAGGGGGCAGTGCCGGAGGGGCAAATCACCTCAACTGACGAGGCCCCAAATAATGTCACTGCTTCTGCCCACAATGCTGCAGAGAGTGAGAGCAGCTCCAAAACATCTATGATCGACTCAGAAAAATCATGCTGTCATAGTGACTGAGACTGGCACTGAGTCTGAGACTGTTAATTCTGTCACTGAAAAGAATGCTGGGCTTGTTGGCCCTGCAGAGAATGAAGCAAATAGCTTAACTAAACCAGCATGTTTTCCATCTAAAACACCGGATATCAAAGGAGAATTACATGTATTATCAGATGAATCAGATTTATCCGATAGTGGCACATATACCTCCAGTGATGGAATGAAACACGATGAGGAGAGTAGTATTATAATTGGGTTTTGTAAAGCGCATAGTCACCCGTAAATATCCCAGCGCTCAGATCCGATCAGTCCAGAGGGGAGCTAAGGGGAGAGGGGAGGGGGGGAAAATCAGGGTAACAGGTGTGTCTTCAGCCGTTTCCTAAAACGGAGATAATCTGGTTCCATCCTGAGGTCCCGGTATGGACAGTAATACAGATTCAGAGACCCTGATAAAAATGAATGCCCCAAAAAAATCACTGACTAAAAAATCTAATACAAAATCCAGGGGAGACCAAGGTAGTAAAAGCAGTTAAACAGATCTTAGCTTGGACTACTCATTCTCACAACCATTAGCACCATCTGACTCAACTGCTTAGTCAGGCGGTAATATGGAACAAGGGGTGATAAGGGAGATGGAAACCCGGGAAACTCTGGTAGCAGGAACAAACCCACTCTCTTAGTGGTGCTCCATTCAATTAAAAGCTTTCAAGAAGAAGTCAAGCAGGATAATCGATTAACGCGTCATGCCACACAAAAACTACAATCTTGATCCAGAGGCGCCTTCTAATTATAGGCCAATCTCGCTCCTTCCAGCACTGACCAAGATCCTGGAGAAACACGTGCATAGCGTGCTTTCTAACTTCCTGGAGTCTAATGAGTTACTTCATGAATCCCAATCGGGCTTTTGTTCCAACTTAAGCACCGAGACGGCGCTCCTGGAAGTCTCGGAGATCGTGAAGGAGGTGCTGGACACGGGAGGCAGGGTGATGTTAGTCATGTTAGACCTGTCGGCGGCGTTTGACACCGTCCCCCACGAGGATCTCCTCACTAGACTTCATAACATCGTTCTAGGGGGGACGGTGCTCAACTGGTTTCGTTCCTTTCTGGCCAACCGCCGGCAGACGGTCTGGGTCCCACCGGGTCCGCCGAGATGCCGCCATTGGGAGTCGGAGTGCCTCAGGGCTCTGTACTGAGCCCCACTCTATTTAACATCCTTATGACCCCTCTGGCGACACTGGCGGAGTCCTACGGGGCCCGGATCGTCTCTCATGCTGACGACACCCAGCTTCTATTCACCTGTCGCAAGAGCGAAGAGTTCGATGGAGAAAGGATCCGCGAGTGCCTTGGGGCTGTCTTTAGCTGGTTTTCACACAACAGCCTCAAATGCAACTCGGACAAATCCGAAATACTATTCTTCGGATGCCCATCAGAACCAGATTGGCAGGGATGGTGGCCTGCTGACATGTTCCCTCCCACTCAGTCCTCTAAGTGGGCTAAGAACCTGGGGGTTAAAATTGACAACGAGCTCTCGCTCAAATCCCAGGTTTCCACTCTTACGGGAACATGCTTTGGGATACTCAGAATGTTGCGCAAGTTCTTTCCCCTTCTCTCGGAGGAACATCGGAGGATCACTGTTCAGGCACTCATAGGGTCCAGATTGGACTATGCTAATGTCCTATATCTGGGTCTGCCTGAATACCTCCTCCAGCGTTTGCAGGTTACTCAGAACGCTGCTGCTCGTGCAATTTTTGGCTTGCACCGCCGCACCAGTGCCTCCAATCTCCTTGTATCCCTTCACTGGCTTCCGGTGCGGAAGAGGATACTTTTCAAGGCCATGACTCTCGCCCATAAGGCCTTGCATGGCAATGGTCCCAAATATCTTCAGAGGAGGTTGGACTTCTATCGACCTGTACGATCCCTCAGGTCAGAAGCTTTGGCTTTGGCTCGGGTGTCACGCATCAAAAGGGCTCGGCTAGGCGGCCGGTCCTTTAGATTTCTTGCTCCGCAGCTATGGAATTCCTTACCGGTGTCCTTGCGAAACACCGCAAACCTGCTTGTCTTCAGAAAAGACTTAAAAACCTGGCTGTTCACTGGATAGTCTGCCCCCTCTTTTAGGCCCCAGCTCTTTTTACTGTTATGTTTTCCAGCTCTTTCTTTGGTCTGGAGCACAAAAGCGCCGGGACACTCCTTTGGAGTAGCCGTTGCGCTATAAAAGTCCCATTTAACATAACATAACATAACAATAAGGAAAGTGGGCAGAACATGTGCCGAAATCGTTGACAGAATGGCCTCAGCTGAAATACGCAAAGAGATGAGCATGAAGGAATAGTCAGACTTAATGCTCAAAGTCGAGGAACAGGAATATAGATTTCGACGCAACAATCCGCGCATTTTAGGAATCCAAGAGGGAGCGGAAGGGAGCGACCCAAGGGCTTTTATGATCACCCTTCTTAAAGGTGCCTTCCCTGAGTTGCATTCATGTGACTGGGACAAGGAGATACAACATGCTCATCGTTTTCCTTTGACACCATCTAAACGACCTATGTCTTCAACACAATACCCACACGCCATGCTATTATACTTTGGCAGTTTCCTCCTGCACCAGCTACTTTAGGACCTAGCAAGGCCTGCAAATAAGAGGACATTAAATGGTGTTTCCTTTTTTGCAAAACCTGACTTTGCCTATGCCACCGTTGAGTGCAGATGGAGGCTAAGACAACTCTTTGCTCCCTTGCAACAACTAGGCCGAACCGTATATCTACACCATGCAAAGCTTTCATTCCAAAGTCCAGGCTCAGCTATATTTACGAGAGATCACTGATGCAAGAAGGGATAAAATTAAAGACTAAAAGACTAAAGCTCGATTTTCGTTCATTCTTTTTAATATTTTTTTTTGCAGGGGAACATAGTAATAGAAGTGTTATTGATTAGGGGTAAAAAAAAACACACAGAGGGGCTTAAAATAGATAATATCAAGGGTGGAGGTCGGGCTGGGGGGGAGGGCACAGGGTTATGATTGCTCAGATGATCTCATCCTGGCTCTTGCAAAGCCAGGTAGCCTCAGTGGTTGGTGGGGGGTGGTGGGTGATGAGTGGGGTCAGAGGGGAGAGGGGGAGGGAGTAGCCGCAGGATAGGGACAGGGGTTGGTACTGAGGGGGCTAATTGTATTTTTGGTTTTTTCCATTTCTTTGATACTAACTTTGTGAGTATACATAATCTTGCTAACTGCAATGAGTAAGCTAAGAGTAGCAATAATCAATATCTGTGGCCTTAATGATCCTAAAAAATTGCGAAATACTGCTGCAGCACTTCGGCTGCTAAACGCTGATATTATATGCATGCAGGAAACACATATTAAAAGAGCTCAGATTCACCTTTTAGATACACTTGGTTATACAGTTGTAGGTGCCACGACACAAAACACAAGGACACGTGGGGTAGCAATTTTATCGGCTAATTCTATGATCCAATCTACACGCACAGCAGTTGAGCACAACAGGAGGTGGGTTAGTACAGAATGTCGTAGAAAGAATGGAGAAGTGTTCACTGTAGGGACAATATATGAAAGCGTTTTAGATAATCCGGCAATTTTTGACTATATGAATAATGAATTGGCCACATGGCCTTCACCTATGATCATATGTGGTGATTTTACCATAAATTTACCCGCCAACAAGAATATAATTAGCTATAAAAATTGGATCTATAGTGGTCGGAAACCAAAGGTACTGAAAGCCTTGATGACACTGTGTCATGAACCAGCACTTACTGACGTCTGGCACTCACAACATCCTTTAGATCCTGGATACACATTTTATTCCTCTCCACACAATACTCTTGTGAGACTACATTTTATGTTAACATCCCAGTATATTCTCCATGCTTGCTCAATTAAAACAGCACCCGTATAGTTGCAGACCACACTTCCCTAATAATCGAACTTAGAGGGGCAGGATATGGAAATAGAAGTGTGACCAACTGGAGTTTTGAACGATCGTTACTCCTCAATAATGAAGTGAATTTGGGAAGTACAGGGATAGAAGTAGTGTGGTATGCACTGAAGGCAGCAATCCGAGGCGAGACACTCAGCTTTTCACTTTTTCTGAATAAAGAGAAACATCAGTTTTTAAATGATAAGCAGAGTTGTCTGGCAACGGCAGAAGAAGAGCTGATCACAATTATACAGAATGGGGGGGATCCTGCGACACACTTACAAAGATAATGATAGCTAAGTCATCTATCATGGAAATAATAGCTAAAAGGGCAGCAGATAGATTAGCTGCGTGGAGGCAGGACGCATATGAATGTATTGAACAGGTTGGTCACCATCTAGCGATTAGGGCAAGACAAAACGCTACACAGAATTTAATTGCAGCAATTAATGACCCCACACGGGGTAAAATAACAGATTCAGAAGGTATACGGAAGGTGTTTTATTTATATTATCAAGATTTATATCATGAGACCAATTCTGATTGTTCGAAGGATATTAAGATTTACCTTAATCAACTCCCAGCTACACAATTAACTCAAGATGATCAATTGCAGTTTGAAGAGATCCCTTAATTGGTTGATATTTTATTATGTATTAATAGCCTACCTAATGGTAAAGCTACTGGCCTAGATAGCATCCCATTAGAATTTTATAAGAAGTTTTCGGCCAAACGGAAAGAGGTTATGCAACAGTTAATTGGGCATATATAAAGGCGGGAGGCCGCCTGAATCATTGTCTCAAGCAAAAATAATAGTTGTGTTAAAAAAAAATTAAAAACAGTGCTAGAACCTGGTTCCTATCGCCCTATAACTCTGATCAACGCTGACAGCAAGATCTATTCTAAATTTCTAGCTGTTCGCTTAGCGGGGGTAATCCATAAAGTAGTGTATCCTAGACAACATGGATTCATTCCAAGGCACATTACCGCGGACCATTTCAGAAGCGTTATCTCACTTTTTGATGCTGCCGATATTTCGAGGAATCCAATTGCACCAATTTTATTCGATGCCGAAAAGGCCTTTGACAGGGTCTCCTGGCCTTTTTTATGGGAGACCCTGGCAAGGGCCAGAAAAAAACAGCGATTTTTACAGGCATTTAAGATGCTCTATTTTCAGCTCATAGCCAGGTCATTTCTAAATGGAGAACTCACAGCTCATTTAATATAACCAGAGGTACTCAACAGGGTGCCCAAACTCGCTGCTCCTGTTCGCACTCTACATAGATCCATTTTTACGACAACTAAAGGCTAATCTTAATATCAGCCCTATCGTTACCCATGGCTGGAAAACTAAGCTGTTGGCTTATGCCGATGATATTGCCTTGGTAACATCTAACCTGGGAGTATCTATGTGTGAGGTAGAGGCAGAGGCCGAGAGATTTGGGACACTATCAGGATATTCCTTTAATAGCACTAAGACACAAATGATCTGCAAAATGGTAGTATGGACAATAATACTAGACAGGTGGATATGGCCATAGACCTTCCCTTTGCTTCATATTAGGCCCCCCTATGGTAGGCCCAAGGCAGGGTGCATTGTAAGTATAAGGTAGGACATGCTCTGGTGTGTGTAGCATGTTCTAATAGTGCATTACAGCCATTTTCGTTTTTCACTATTTAATGCTACCTGTTCTCATAGTCCAGAATGTGAAGTTACAATATTAAATTCTTATAATCCTAACTGACTCAGGGAACACGGTAGAAATTCGAATTTAGTATGCCTGAACTCAGAATAATAAAATGCATCTTTTAGTAAAGTTTATTTCAATATTCTGTGTTTGCAAATACCACTTTTAGAAAGTAGGTATTTGCTTGCCTAGCCATTTGATCCTGCCTCTGCTGGGTTGTGTATTCCTTGTCTGGGTTTGTGAGTGACAGGGCTGGGCGGTTCCAGGAGATAGGCTGGGGCAGCCCGGTGGTAAATAGAGAGGCTGGGCCTTCCCTCTACAATGCTGGATCCACCTCCTGTGGCTTGTCTGATGTCTCTGCCCTGCACTGTGAAAGGATAGGAGGAATCATGTCAACAGAGTGCTCCATCTTCCCTCCCCTGTGCTTGCTCCACCTCCTGTGGGGTGTCTGATGTCTCTGCCCTGCACAGTGAAAGTAAGAAGAGAGTCATGTAAACAAAGTGCTCAGGAACTGGTTTGGAATTGGCAGAGGCCTTTCTGCCTTCAGAGAACAAAGGATTTTGGGGTATAAATATTGGGACCCTGATCCCAAGAAATTAGATCACTTCTGGGACAAGAAACCTTTCTGCCAAGAAGAAGAACCAAGGAAGCTGCAGGAGTTGTACTGCCCCTCTGCCAGTGTGCGGTTTGCTGGGTTGGCCTGCAGTGGTTGCTTCATTGCCAAGGGAAAGGAGAAGGAACTTTGTCAGAATATTCTCCAAGGGCTTGAACTGTGCTTGCCTCCTGCTGAAGTCTCAGGGACAAAAGACTTTGGGCCAGATGTAGGTTCCCAATTACTGGTCAGTAACGGCTGAATTCGGCCGTTACCGACCGGTAATTGGATTCTGAGATGTAGGGCCCTTCATTTTACAGAATCGGTAAATTTACCGAATCGGTAAATTTACCGATTCTGTAAAATACCGAATCAGTAATTTTACAGATTTCGGTAACTCAAGATGTAGGTGGCACTCCACAGAGTGCTGATAATTTAAACAAGAAGAATCCTACTCAGGGTGTACACCTCAGGAAGTGGGGGACACCCAGTGTTGTGTTTAATACCCCTCACACACCAACAGGCCCCTTGGTGTCATGCTTCATCATCGGGGTCTTCGCACCCCGCTAGAGGGATGCGGCGTGCTACGACCAGCGGCTGCGCGGGAGCACTAGAGTGGTTGGCTATGTGTGGTGTGTGTTATGTGCTTGTGCTGGGGTACATGGGAGAATGTGAGTGAAGGGTGTGGTGAGGATTAAAAAGACACCTGGCCAGTAGGTTGTGAGAAAAATTTATTCGAAAACTCTGGCTGGTGCTATTAAAAAAGGTGCAAGGCGAGGTTTTAGTAGTCTTGATTATGGACTCAACCTCTGGTGTGCGTCAACATGTTTCGGAACTCAGTGTTCCTTCTTCAGGACGGGTGCACAACTTCCCAACCCTACTCACGTATGTTTTTTTAGTAAAAAATGTTGGTTTCTAAACTTTAGAAAAAAGTGAAAATTATTTACAGTGAGAGACTAGGCTATAGTGTGCCTACATCGGTTTGTCGGGATCATGCAGTTGCATGTCCTGAAAAGAAAAGAAAAAAGATTTTGAGTTTGGTTACCACTCGGGAATGGCTCAAACAAGTGCAGTCACTTGGAGCCCCAAACGGTTGAATAAACCTGTAAAAGAAACACAGACACAAAAGATACATAAAAGACACACTTTTTGTTACTAATAGTTCTGAATTCATACTCATTTAGACTGTCATGTTTTGCCTTACGAGCATGTCCAGAAAGCCAGGGAAGGTAGGTGGACTCCTAATCTGTAAAAGGTTTGAAAAAAAGGGGGATTTAGTCCTTTCCTCACTATTCTCAGTTTGTTCAGTGGGATTCGTTTGTAAAGGAAGTTTTTTCTCATACTCACAAAGTCCGCCAAAAAAGGCTTCTTTCCTCCCTGCTATACTCCGCTGGTAATGTTTAGCGCGCAGGGTTTGTGGTATATATGGGGCCTATGGCGCTCTATGATTCGTTAATTACCGGATGTGATTTTAAGACCATATATGGGACATCCGTCTCTGTGCCTATCATGATCGTTGACCTGTTGGAGGGAGTAACGTGTGTCGATCTGAGCATGTAAAATGGGTTAGTGACTCACTTGCTTATAGCGCATGCGCATGTTAGGTTGTTTTCATGGGTTTAACTGTTATGCGCATGAGTAAAAAAAGGTGGGGTTATTTAGGTACACTACTCCTCTATTTACATAGATCTGGCACGGTTCATGATCTGAGCACAGTATTATCAAAAGAACCACTTGTACTTGATAAAGTGGGGGGCGGAAAAAATGGGAGGTGGGAGCCTGGCTACCATTATTTTGCGGATTCAGAGGACAATTTCTGTTGCTTCTCCATTGTTCTATCCGGACAATTGACCCCAAGGAATGTCATCATTCAGGCCGTCCAAATGGGTGCCCAAACGGAAAACCCAGCGCTGTTCTTTTTGAAGTAGGCCATTTTCAGAAGGCAAGCGTTCAATTACGGTCCATTGCAAATCGTTGACACAGTGTTGTCTGTCTAAAAAATGCGATGCCATTTTTGTAGTTGTTTTTTTGCATCGCACGTTACTTTTGTGTTCTCCAATTCTTACTTTCACTGGTCGGGATGTCATGCCTATGTATTCAAGGCCACAGGGGCAAGTGATCATATAGACAACATTTTTTGTGTTGCAGTTCGAGAATTGTCTTTGCTCCCATGATGTGCCATTTCTGAAGTGTATTTCTTTGCTTTTGCGTGTGAGGTGGCAGCTGCTGCAATCACCGCAGGGGAAATGTCCTTGTACCCCAATGTTGGTTTGTCTGCCCGTGGGGTTTTGGCGAGGTCTTGTGTGGACCAAAATGTCTCTGATATTTCTACCTCTACGGTGTGCATACATCGGTTTTTCAAAGTTCAGCTGGCCACAATTCAATATTCTCCAATGTTTATTGATTACTTTCGACACTTCATTGGACAGGGTTGTGTATGTTGTGACACATATTGGTCTTTTCTCTCCTTCCTTTGACTTGGGGTTGTCTTCTAGGAGTGCTTCCCTGTGATTATTCTTTGCCCTCTTTAATGCCCTGTTTATTGTTTTCACTGGGTACTGCCTCTGTATCAATTTCTTCTTGAGGTCCTTTGCCTGGTTATTGAACTGGTTCAGTTCCGTACAGTTTCGTCTAAGGCGTAAGAACTGCCCATAGGGTAGGTTCTCCCTTAGGTGCCTGGGGTGGAAACTATCGTACCTCAGTAAGCAGTTCCTCGAGGTGGGTTTGAAATGGGTTCGACTTTTCAATCTACCTTCCTCGCTGTATATGCTCAGGTCCAGGAATACCATGCTGGTGTTTGATATTGTGCTCGTGAATCTTAGAAATCGATTCTGATTGTTCAGCCATGTTACAAACTCCTGGGCACTCTCCATATCTCCATCCCAGATGATAAAAATATCGTCAATGTACCTCTTCCATGTGTTGATCTGGGAATGGTATGGATTGTCGATGTTGAGGATTTTTGTATGTTCAAGATGGTACACATACAGGCCAGCCAGACTCGGCGCAAAAGTGCTGCCCATGCTTGTCCCATGGGTCTGTAAGTATAGCGTTTGGTCATATTGGAAAAAGTTCTCTTGTAAGGCTATGGAGATGCATTCCATGACCAAATTACGTGGGGTCTGGTATTTCCATCTCTCGCTGAAAAGTACTTCTTCAATAATTTGTAATGTTTCGTCATGCGGGAGGCTCGTGTATAGGCTCTCTACATCGAGGCTTAGTAGGAACTGTCTAGCCGGGTCGAATTGTTTGTCTTCGAGGAGTTGTAATACGGCTTTGGTGTCCTTGAGGTAGGTGCTGGTGGATTGAACCAGAGGGCGCAAGAAGGCGTCTGCGAACTTAGATAGTGGTTCGAGAATCGACCCTATCCCGGAGACGATAGGTCTCCCCGGTGGATTGCTGATGTTCTTGTGAATTTTGGGTATGCAGTAAAAGTACGGTATCTTCGGTGATGGTTGTTGTAGGAAGTCTGCCTCTTTCCTACTTAGCCAGTTATGGGTTAAACCTTCTTCTACCATTCCTCCGATCTTTATCCGTAGTCTTTCCGTAGGGTCTTCTTGAAGGATTCTGTAATTGCGCTCGTCAGCTAATAGCCGTTTGCATTCTATGTCATAGGCCTCCAGGGTTTGTAGGACGATGGCTCCCCCTTTGTCCGCTGGTTTTATTATCAGTTCGTTGTTGCTTGTTAATTCCCTCAGGGCTTGATGTTCTTCACCGCTGGTGTTATGAAAAGTGCTCCGGCCATTGGGGTTCATCTGATTAACCTCCGTAATGACTGCTTTTTCAAATGTTAGTATTTCCACCGGTATCGCTGAGTCTGGTGGGCTAAAAGTTGATTTTAACCTCAAACCGGTGTCTGTATTGTCCTCCGGTGGTGGTTTGTCCTTGAAAAAGGCTTGGAGCTTGAGTTTCCGAAAGAACTCCTGCAGTTCCATGTTCAGTTTGAATAAGTCCGGTTTGTGGGTAGGTACAAACCCCAAACCCTTGTTTAACACACTCTCTTGTGTTGGTGTCAGACTCAACGGTGTTAAGTTGACTATTAGGTTCCTCTCTTGCTTGTCGATGGCTGGTTGGGGAGGGACCCGGTCATACTCCTGGTTGTTCGTGTGTTGGGTTGTTCCTGGTCCTGCCATGCCACGTTGTTGCCTTTTCGGTTTCTCCCTCGTGTTATTTGGCGTGTGCCTAAAAAAGGCTGCTGTTGACCTCCAAAAGCCTGTTGTTGGCCGTAGAAACCTTCATTATATTCTTGGTTCCACTGTGGGTAGTTCATTGCCATTGGAGTTGGTCCAAACTGGTAGGGGTTGAATTGAGGGTGGCCCATATATTGTGGATACTGGTTTTGAGGCTGGTAACCTCTCCATCCCCTTTGCTTTGGGAATTGTTGTCTGCGTTGTCTCCATCCACCTCGTCTTTGTCTTGATCCTTTGTTGCCACTTGAACTAGATCCTGACGAGCTGTTATCTGAGACGTCGCTTTCAGCATCACTGTTAGTATTTCTGGAGACATAGTCCGCTTTGGTATACGGATATGCGGTCTCTGGAGTGAATTTGGCTACATCTTTTGCCAATTTGTTTGTTTTGCTTTGTTTTAAAGTACACTCGAATTCTGTCATCTGCTGGTTCAGTTCTTCCAGTCTGGTTTTTAGTTCGTCTGTACTTATGTATGTGTTGAGTTGGACCTCAATTTTATTGATTTCAATTTTCAGTTCATGTGTTATCCTTGCGGCAGTTTTTACTATAAGTACCAACCAGTCTCTCGAGCAGTGCCAGGAAATCAGCGACCATTCTTTTTTAAAAACCATGTCATTCTGAAAAATAAAGGGCTCGTTTTTCACAATTAGTCCTGGTGGGGCCATTTTGTTGCGCAGGTACTCTGTCATGAAAAGGCCATGGAGGGCAGCTTTTATTTGGCTGCGTCTCAAGTTCAACAGTTGAACTTTGAAAAACCGATGTATGCACACCGTAGAGGTAGAAATATCAGAGACATTTTGGTCCACACAAGACCTCGCCAAAACCCCACGGGCAGACAAACCAACATTGGGGTACAAGGACATTTCCCCTGCGGTGATTGCAGCAGCTGCCACCTCACACGCAAAAGCAAAGAAATACACTTCAGAAATGGCACATCATGGGAGCAAAGACAATTCTCGAACTGCAACACAAAAAATGTTGTCTATATGATCACTTGCCCCTGTGGCCTTGAATACATAGGCATGACATCCCGACCAGTGAAAGTAAGAATTGGAGAACACAAAAGTAACGTGCGATGCAAAAAAACAACTACAAAAATGGCATCGCATTTTTTAGACAGACAACACTGTGTCAACGATTTGCAATGGACCGTAATTGAACGCGTGCCTTCTGAAAATGGCCTACTTCAAAAAGAACAGCGCTGGGTTTTCCGTTTGGGCACCCATTTGGACGGCCTGAATGATGACATTCCTTGGGGTCAATTGTCCGGATAGAACAATGGAGAAGCAACAGAAATTGTCCTCTGAATCCGCAAAATAATGGTAGCCAGGCTCCCACCTCCCATTTTTTCCGCCCCCCACTTTATCAAGTACAAGTGGTTCTTTTGATAATACTGTGCTCAGATCATGAACCGTGCCAGATCTATGTAAATAGAGGAGTAGTGTACCTAAATAACCCCACCTTTTTTTACTCATGCGCATAACAGTTAAACCCATGAAAACAACCTAACATGCGCATGCGCTATAAGCAAGTGAGTCACTAACCCATTTTACATGCTCAGATCGACACACGTTACTCCCTCCAACAGGTCAACGATCATGATAGGCACAGAGACGGATGTCCCATATATGGTCTTAAAATCACATCCGGTAATTAACGAATCATAGAGCGCCATAGGCCCCATATATACCACAAACCCTGCGCGCTAAACATTACCAGCGGAGTATAGCAGGGAGGAAAGAGGCCTTTTTTGGCGGACTTTGTGAGTATGAGAAAAAACTTCCTTTACAAACGAATCCCACTGAACAAACTGAGAATAGTGAGGAAAGGACTAAATCCCCCTTTTTTTCAAACCTTTTACAGATTAGGAGTCCACCTACCTTCCCTGGCTTTCTGGACATGCTCGTAAGGCAAAACATGACAGTCTAAATGAGTATGAATTCAGAACTATTAGTAACAAAAAGTGTGTCTTTTATGTATCTTTTGTGTCTGTGTTTCTTTTACAGGTTTATTCAACCGTTTGGGGCTCCAAGTGACTGCACTTGTTTGAGCCATTCCCGAGTGGTAACCAAACTCAAAATCTTTTTTCTTTTCTTTTCAGGACATGCAACTGCATGATCCCGACAAACCGCTGTAGGCACACTATAGCCTAGTCTCTCACTGTAAATAATTTTCACTTTTTTCTAAAGTTTAGAAACCAACATTTTTTACTAAAAAAACATACGTGAGTAGGGTTGGGAAGTTGTGCACCCGTCCTGAAGAAGGAACACTGAGTTCCGAAACATGTTGACGCACACCAGAGGTTGAGTCCATAATCAAGACTACTAAAACCTTGCCTTGCACCTTTTTTAATAGCACCAGCCAGAGTTTTCGAATAAATTTTTCTCACAACCTACTGGCCAGGTGTCTTTTTAATCCTCACCACACCCTTCACTCACATTCTCCCATGTACCCCAGCACAAGCACATAACACACACCACACATAGCCAACCACTCTAGTGCTCCCGCGCAGCCGCTGGTCGTAGCACGCCGCATCCCTCTAGCGGGGTGCGAAGACCCCGATGATGAAGCATGACACCAAGGGGCCTGTTGGTGTGTGAGGGGTATTAAACACAACACTGGGTGTCCCCCACTTCCTGAGGTGTACACCCTGAGTAGGATTCTTCTTGTTTAAATTATCAGTGCCCGTGGAGTGAGAATCCTATCTCCATACTCTACCTCCCTCTGTTGATACTTGTTGTTCTAGGCAGCGCAGAGCTGCGGGAGTCCTTTTACTCCGACTACACTGAGACACACACATAAAAGACACACACTGTATTCAAAAGAAGCCAGCGGTCCAACTCCTATCTCGCAAATGGAGGACGAGCATGGCCTTACCTTTCCTGAGGATGAAATTGACAAAATCCTATCGGACTCTAACCTTTTCGAAGGTTTGAGCAACCAAGAAACTGGTCCTAACACTAACGACTGGAATGAACTGTTGAACTTGAGACGCAGCCAAATAAAAGCTGCCCTCCATGGCCTTTTCATGACAGAGTACCTGCGCAACAAAATGGCCCCACCAGGACTAATTGTGAAAAACGAGCCCTTTATTTTTCAGAATGACATGGTTTTTAAAAAAGAATGGTCGCTGATTTCCTGGCACTGCTCGAGAGACTGGTTGGTACTTATAGTAAAAACTGCCGCAAGGATAACACATGAACTGAAAATTGAAATCAATAAAATTGAGGTCCAACTCAACACATACATAAGTACAGACGAACTAAAAACCAGACTGGAAGAACTGAACCAGCAGATGACAGAATTCGAGTGTACTTTAAAACAAAGCAAAACAAACAAATTGGCAAAAGATGTAGCCAAATTCACTCCAGAGACCGCATATCCGTATACCAAAGCGGACTATGTCTCCAGAAATACTAACAGTGATGCTGAAAGCGACGTCTCAGATAACAGCTCGTCAGGATCTAGTTCAAGTGGCAACAAAGGATCAAGACAAAGACGAGGTGGATGGAGACAACGCAGACAACAATTCCCAAAGCAAAGGGGATGGAGAGGTTACCAGCCTCAAAACCAGTATCCACAATATATGGGCCACCCTCAATTCAACCCCTACCAGTTTGGACCAACTCCAATGGCAATGAACTACCCACAGTGGAACCAAGAATATAATGAAGGTTTCTACGGCCAACAACAGGCTTTTGGAGGTCAACAGCAGCCTTTTTTAGGCACACGCCAAATAACACGAGGGAGAAACCGAAAAGGCAACAACGTGGCATGGCAGGACCAGGAACAACCCAACACACGAACAACCAGGAGTATGACCGGGTCCCTCCCCAACCAGCCATCGACAAGCAAGAGAGGAACCTAATAGTCAACTTAACACCGTTGAGTCTGACACCAACACAAGAGAGTGTGTTAAACAAGGGTTTGGGGTTTGTACCTACCCACAAACCGGACTTATTCAAACTGAACATGGAACTGCAGGAGTTCTTTCGGAAACTCAAGCTCCAAGCCTTTTTCAAGGACAAACCACCACCGCAGGACAATACAGACACCGGTTTGAGGTTAAAATCAACTTTTAGCCCACCAGACTCAGCGATACCGGTGGAAATACTAACATTTGAAAAAGCAGTCATTACGGAGGTTAATCAGATGAACCCCAATGGCCGGAGCACTTTTCATAACACCAGCGGTGAAGAACATCAAGCCCTGAGGGAATTAACAAGCAACAACGAACTGATAATAAAACCAGCGGACAAAGGGGGAGCCATCGTCCTACAAACCCTGGAGGCCTATGACATAGAATGCAAACGGCTATTAGCTGACGAGCGCAATTACAGAATCCTTCAAGAAGACCCTACGGAAAGACTACGGATAAAGATCGGAGGAATGGTAGAAGAAGGTTTAACCCATAACTGGCTAAGTAGGAAAGAGGCAGACTTCCTACAACAACCATCACCGAAGATACCGTACTTTTACTGCATACCCAAAATTCACAAGAACATCAGCAATCCACCGGGGAGACCTATCGTCTCCGGGATAGGGTCGATTCTCGAACCACTATCTAAGTTCGCAGACGCCTTCTTGCGCCCTCTGGTTCAATCCACCAGCACCTACCTCAAGGACACCAAAGCCGTATTACAACTCCTCGAAGACAAACAATTCGACCCGGCTAGACAGTTCCTACTAAGCCTCGATGTAGAGAGCCTATACACGAGCCTCCCGCATGACGAAACATTACAAATTATTGAAGAAGTACTTTTCAGCGAGAGATGGAAATACCAGACCCCACGTAATTTGGTCATGGAATGCATCTCCATAGCCTTACAAGAGAACTTTTTCCAATATGACCAAACGCTATACTTACAGACCCATGGGACAAGCATGGGCAGCACTTTTGCGCCGAGTCTGGCTGGCCTGTATGTGTACCATCTTGAACATACAAAAATCCTCAACATCGACAATCCATACCATTCCCAGATCAACACATGGAAGAGGTACATTGACGATATTTTTATCATCTGGGATGGAGATATGGAGAGTGCCCAGGAGTTTGTAACATGGCTGAACAATCAGAATCGATTTCTAAGATTCACGAGCACAATATCAAACACCAGCATGGTATTCCTGGACCTGAGCATATACAGCGAGGAAGGTAGATTGAAAAGTCGAACCCATTTCAAACCCACCTCGAGGAACTGCTTACTGAGGTACGATAGTTTCCACCCCAGGCACCTAAGGGAGAACCTACCCTATGGGCAGTTCTTACGCCTTAGACGAAACTGTACGGAACTGAACCAGTTCAATAACCAGGCAAAGGACCTCAAGAAGAAATTGATACAGAGGCAGTACCCAGTGAAAACAATAAACAGGGCATTAAAGAGGGCAAAGAATAATCACAGGGAAGCACTCCTAGAAGACAACCCCAAGTCAAAGGAAGGAGAGAAAAGACCAATATGTGTCACAACATACACAACCCTGTCCAATGAAGTGTCGAAAGTAATCAATAAACATTGGAGAATATTGAATTGTGGCCAGCTGAACTTTGAAAAACCGATGTATGCACACCGTAGAGGTAGAAATATCAGAGACATTTTGGTCCACACAAGACCTCGCCAAAACCCCACGGGCAGACAAACCAACATTGGGGTACAAGGACATTTCCCCTGCGGTGATTGCAGCAGCTGCCACCTCACACGCAAAAGCAAAGAAATACACTTCAGAAATGGCACATCATGGGAGCAAAGACAATTCTCGAACTGCAACACAAAAAATGTTGTCTATATGATCACTTGCCCCTGTGGCCTTGAATACATAGGCATGACATCCCGACCAGTGAAAGTAAGAATTGGAGAACACAAAAGTAACGTGCGATGCAAAAAAACAACTACAAAAATGGCATCGCATTTTTTAGACAGACAACACTGTGTCAACGATTTGCAATGGACCGTAATTGAACGCTTGCCTTCTGAAAATGGCCTACTTCAAAAAGAACAGCGCTGGGTTTTCCGTTTGGGCACCCATTTGGACGGCCTGAATGATGACATTCCTTGGGGTCAATTGTCCGGATAGAACAATGGAGAAGCAACAGAAATTGTCCTCTGAATCCGCAAAATAATGGTAGCCAGGCTCCCACCTCCCATTTTTTCCGCCCCCCACTTTATCAAGTACAAGTGGTTCTTTTGATAATACTGTGCTCAGATCATGAACCGTGCCAGATCTATGTAAATAGAGGAGTAGTGTACCTAAATAACCCCACCTTTTTTTACTCATGCGCATAACAGTTAAACCCATGAAAACAACCTAACATGCGCATGCGCTATAAGCAAGTGAGTCACTAACCCATTTTACATGCTCAGATCGACACACGTTACTCCCTCCAACAGGTCAACGATCATGATAGGCACAGAGACGGATGTCCCATATATGGTCTTAAAATCACATCCGGTAATTAACGAATCATAGAGCGCCATAGGCCCCATATATACCACAAACCCTGCGCGCTAAACATTACCAGCGGAGTATAGCAGGGAGGAAAGAGGCCTTTTTTGGCGGACTTTGTGAGTATGAGAAAAAACTTCCTTTACAAACGAATCCCACTGAACAAACTGAGAATAGTGAGGAAAGGACTAAATCCCCCTTTTTTTCAAACCTTTTACAGATTAGGAGTCCACCTACCTTCCCTGGCTTTCTGGACATGCTCGTAAGGCAAAACATGACAGTCTAAATGAGTATGAATTCAGAACTATTAGTAACAAAAAGTGTGTCTTTTATGTATCTTTTGTGTCTGTGTTTCTTTTACAGGTTTATTCAACCGTTTGGGGCTCCAAGTGACTGCACTTGTTTGAGCCATTCCCGAGTGGTAACCAAACTCAAAATCTTTTTTCTTTTCTTTTCAGGACATGCAACTGCATGATCCCGACAAACCGCTGTAGGCACACTATAGCCTAGTCTCATACTGTAAATAATTTTCACTTTTTTCTAAAGTTTAGAAACCAACATTTTTTACTAAAAAAACATACGTGAGTAGGGTTGGGAAGTTGTGCACCCGTCCTGAAGAAGGAACACTGAGTTCCGAAACATGTTGACGCACACCAGAGGTTGAGTCCATAATCAAGACTACTAAAACCTCGCCTTGCACCTTTTTTAATAGCACCAGCCAGAGTTTTCGAATAAATTTTTCTCACAACCTACTGGCCAGGTGTCTTTTTAATCCTCACCACACCCTTCACTCACATTCTCCCATGTACCCCAGCACAAGCACATAACACACACCACACATAGCCAACCACTCTAGTGCTCCCGCTCAGCCGCTGGTCGTAGCACGCCGCATCCCTCTAGCGGGGTGCGAAGACCCCGATGATGAAGCATGACACCAAGGGGCCTGTTGGTGTGTGAGGGGTATTAAACACAACACTGGGTGTCCCCCACTTCCTGAGGTGTACACCCTGAGTAGGATTCTTCTTGTTTAAATTATCAGTGCCCGTGGAGTGAGAATCCTATCTCCATACTCTACCTCCCTCTGTTGATACTTGTTACTCCACAGAGTGCCACAGGCCCTTAAGAGTCGGTATTTTACCACCCAATCCTATTGGGTGGTAAAATAACGAATCCAGGTGTGCATGCACATCTGTACATGCACACCTGTGCCATGTGACACACAGACATGCCCTTAGGGCATGTCTGTGTGCCACATGGCACACAAACCTGGACTTGGGGTGCTAGAGGGTGTCAAAGTGACACCTCCTGCACCCTTGGTGGATTCGGTATTTACCGATTACCGAATCGGTATTTCCCTTTGATTCCTATGGGCTCCAAAGCCCATAGGAATCAATGGGGAATACCTATTCGGCATTTACCGAATCGGTAAATACCGAATGTTGCAGAATCGGTAAATAAAAATAATAATTTATCTACATCTCCCTCCTTCTAATTTACCGATTCATAAATACCGAATCGGTATGATTCGGTATTTAAGAGTCGGTAAATTAGATTTACCTACATCTGGCCCTTTACCGCCAGCTCCCTCCTGAATTACCTTGCTGGGAATTCTGACTCCAGTCACTTGCGTGCCGCTGGGAGCTGGAAGCGCGGCGCATCGAGAAGAAGCGTGTGGCTGCTGCAGCTGAAATCATTGCAATGCCGGAGAAGCGAGCCTTCATCGCATATCCCTGGAAGCGTGTGTTCATCGAAGCTGCTTGCTGTTGGATCACCGGAGAATCTTGACGCCATCAAGAGAGTCGCCATTGCATCACCGGAGAAGCGGGTCGCAGGGCCTGTCGCGGCTCCAAAGTACAGAGTAGTCGCAAGGCTGCAAGGGCACCATCTTCTCGCATCGCAACCGGATGATCGCATCGCATGAAGACGCCATCTTGCGCACTGCAACGGGCCCACAAGCCGAGAATCTACACATCATCTTTGCTCCGGTAAGGCTCACGACGAGTCCCCTACTCTTTGCAAGCATTGATGCGGGACGCACCATTCCCCCGGTTCACGGAACAGACGCATTACCCCTTTGTGAGCCTTTTGTTTACTTGGCGTATCGCATCCAGGTACTTTGTTGAGAACTTTGTTGCATTTCCCAACATTTTGAACGAAGCAACATAAGTCAAAGTTTAAGTAATCTTAAGTGTAGTATTGTGGATTTTTGTCGTTTGTGGTTCTGTGTTTAAGTCTATATAAAGAATACTTATTTTTTATAAAACCTCTGTTGTGCCCATTTGTAGTGTTTTCACTGTATTACTGTGTATATTCACAAATGCTTAACACACTGCCTCCGGGATAAGCCTGTCTGCTCGTGCCAAGCTACCAAGGGGGTGAGCTGGGGTTATTAAGGAGTGTAATCCCCTTATCCTGACTTAGAAGTACGGGTCCCTATTTGGACAAAGGTGAATACCATTACCAACTAGAGACCCCCAGATCTAACAGATACTTTTATATGTTAGAACGAAATCACATCTCAATTATTTAAGCAATCCGTTATGAACTCTCCATCCACCCGACGCAGAAATACATGGTTAAGCAGGCTCTGCAACCTAGGCCTTTGGCAGTTCACAGGTGGGATGCCATGTAGCCGGCAGACAAACGAGCGAACGGTAAACTCAGGTCAATCCTTCAGATAATTGCATCAACACCGCAATGGTCCAAGGAGACTGGCTGCAATAAAACACATGTGGCCGGAGGGGTGCACGCATTACCAAAAACACCATAAAGTCAGATGGCACATGAAGTTAGGAACACAGAGCCATTCAGTACACAGCGCACACAGCATATGCAGTGATCACTGATGCCTCATGCTGGACATCTGGACAAGTTGCCCACTGTCCCCCATTGTTCCCATTGTGTCCACTCAAGGTCAAAGCCAATCTGCATTTATTATCAGGGGCCTTATTTATGACTCCAAAGACGAGGACCACATTCTTTTACTAAAAAAGGACTGATGGAAGCACTTTACAATACACAAAGAAGTGTATAAAACCTTGTTCAGATTGATTGTACTTTGGGACAGTCTTCTGACCCCCTTCTATAACTGTGCTCCCGGACAAAGTGTTTAATTAAACCAACTGTTGCTGTTTTGCCAAACTCCTCTTTTATTTTGTTTTTTCAAGGTAAATATAAATTTGAGCAACATTTTTTATGCCTTGCCCTAAGCATAATACTCATTTGTACCTCACCGACTGTCGGCCACTTGCATGTAGTGCCAGTAATGATGTGTATAGTACCACCACTGTCTTCTTATCACAGTCATTGGTTAGCATTGATGGGAGTATAGTAGTGTGCAGTGTAGGCGATGTGACCTGTTAAAACTTTTATAACACATTACGCATATATCAGTACATTCTATATGAAGAAATGGACAGGCCCTGAGCCCTGTGTGTCTTGGATGTCTAGTCTTGTGCACAAGGTCCTGTTTTTACACGGTTGCCTAACTTCAGTATCACCGCTTTCACTCAGGGACTATTCCCATGGATATCAAGAATTGACCTGAACAAGGACATGGACCACAGTGGGGTGTCCAGGTTACAAGGCCACATTTGCCTCTTAGTATTGTCAGCAGAACTTGCCAATCACTGTCCATTATTGTGGTCTTTGTGTCCCAGCCCCAAGTACATCAACCTTGGACTAATTACTCTTGCTCACTTCTAAGGCTCCTAGTACCACTCCAGCAGAGGTCATAAGCACAGTCCAGTCAGGTCCCACTTGCCACTGGTCAAACACTCACTCCAGGAAAAGGCCTCTTGCAGCTGTTGGTGTCCTTGTACAACATAGGTGGTCAGTCAACTGCCCCCTGGCGCTCACTTCTAAGTACTGGATACAAGTTTGAACAGGTCCAGCCCTTCAAGTCACAACACAGGTCATAGACAGCAGATATAGTCCTCTACTGTTCTTCCATAGGTACACATGTGTTCTGAAGAGCTGGGGTTGATGTTCTTTGTTTGGTCAATTCATTAGTCAGTAGCAAGGCTGATTTCTGGACACCTTCCGACCAATGCATAAAACGTTTCCAAGGGTAAGTCTTTTCCAGCACAACCTGTTGCATTACTGCTAACTATCCCACAATACACCCTTGTCAGTGAAATCCAACATGACAGAAGATTTCTGCCTTGGGAGGATGCTTGTGACACACCAAGGGTTGTGTCTAAGGTAATGGTCAATCCTCTCCCAATCAACCACACCAAACTAATTATAGGGCCAGCTCCCTCCTCAGTTGAGACTGGAGCCAAAAGGGCTCCAATGCATCCTGGGATCAAAAGATCTCTGTTTTTCAACCCTCACTTATCACTAAACTAAACAGAGGGCCCGCCCTCTTTCAAGTTCAGGTTGTCCCTGCACCCTTCTGAATTACACTTATTGGGTTAAGCTGGGTCAAATACCTCATTCAGCGCATCCTTCCAGGACCAAGCCAAGGTCTCTGCTTTGGGATCAATATTTACACCTCAACAAAAGGTAGCAGTGACAGGGGTAGCTACAAGCAGGCTATTGCTAATTAGCCTACTAGAGCCTCATGCAGAAAAAGAATAACTTACCTTACTGTTCGTCTTTATTCATCAAACACTTATATTCACCATTGAATTCGTTTTTCAATAAATATTCAAAATAGTGGTTGATTGAGCTTTGTAGGTGGTTCTAAACCAGACACAAAAATGTTATTTTTATTGTACTTCAACAAACAAACTACTGAGCTATAGAATCAAAATAGATTTTAAGAGCTAAGAACTGTAGGAACTTGCCAACCCTAATTTACGTACATGTTTTACACTTTTTAACACTGGGCAACCTATCTCTTGGGTGACAAGGCCTAATTAGTGCTTACAAACTTAGGGGCCAATTCCGATGTGGTTTGGAAGGCCTCCTATCGGCATTTGCTCCCTCCGAATCAGATCAGGAACATGTCTTTCCGACTGAATCGGAAAGGTTTCCGACCGACTGAGTACAATGTGAGTTAGGGATTCGTAATGTCCCAATCTGAACCCGAGGGCATTCAGAATCACCGAGCTGTGCATAGCCGAATCGTATGTCTCAACGGGCCTTGTTTTTGAACAATCGATAACGATGCTGGATCCAGACAGCCTTCCTGAATCGTGCTGTCCGACTCGGATAGGCAGTCGGAATCAGATTTCGGGGGCCAGTACGGGCCCCCCTGCACCTGGAGAATTCCCAATCGGGCCCGCGGGGGTACCCATGGGTCTCCACTTGCCAGCCATGCACAGGCTTGCAGGCTCCAGGGGGTGCCCACCACAGGGTGCCAAGCCATCCTTTTGATCAATGGGAGCCTATGCATTCGGTCAGAACATAGGCTCCCATTGAAGTCAATGGGAGTCCAACCAAATCGTATCTGGAAGCATCCGGATGCATCGTAATTGGTCGATCAGACTCTGCCGATCTGCGTCGGTCGGAGATCATTCCTAAACCGATCGGTCGGTACGTCTGAAGGTTTAAAAGCTACAGCAGCCATGGTAAACAGATAGGACTAAAGTCTTGTTTTCTTTGCCAGACTAGAGAATTGTTCAATATGTGCTGCAGTCCTCGGGTGACATTTAACACCTAGGCCATTGGTGTATTACCATGAAATATGGCCTTAGTGGAATGTTAATTATGGCATTTGGTGATTAGCTAATTGTATTATGTTTTAGGGGTCAACAAACATATAAAGGGGAATGGTCAGCAGTTCAAAAACCTGCAACATAAGACCTGAAAAAATGGGGGCGACCACGCTAAGAGTGGCATTTTCAAACATAATCTTTGCTCTACACTACTGAACAAAATGTTTAATCAGTACTCTAACTTGGTATGAAAATAGAACCTTTTTGAGGGAAATACCATTGCTCAGTGAAAACCTGTTTAGTAGTTTTCAAGCACCATATTAGTATTACAAAAATATGCATGGTGAGCTACAAACAGTGAAAAAGCAAGAGATCTCTTGACAGCTATTTTTTTATTAACTTATAACGTTCGTGCCATTTGATGGATTCGAATGAATTTTGTCAGACGCTTAGCAAGTTTAGCTTACTCTTGCTATTATTTAATTTGTGGCGATTTGTCGAGGTGACACACAGTTAAAAATGATTTAAAAATTGGTAATTTGCCAATAGTTGTGACATCATTTGCAAAACCTCATGGTATGTGAAAGACATTTAGGAAGTCAAGTTTTATATGGGTCTAATACGTTTCTTAAACATCCATCAAGTGGGGGTAAAGTTATAAGGGGAACAGGACATATTCATGTGCTAATAATATATGTATGTATGTATGTGGATAGTATTTCTTATGTGTGAGCCTAGCTAAAAAGCAGTGGAGGCCTGTGCTAGGTCAAAGACAAGCATAAAGTCATTGTATGAAAGGAGAGGTAGATGGATTGTGGGCAGATAATGCATTGTGATGTAGTGTTCTTTAAAGATTGACCATGATATTGTTCAATGAATCTGTATGAAATATGTCAGGCTGTTAGCAAGTTAAAGACAGTGGAACAATCTCCGGTTTCATACAGATCCAACAAAGGGGCAAAGTTAAAGAAGCGTATAAATATAATGAACGTGCTAATACGTTTAGGACAGTTTTACAGATCTCCCAACACTTGTAATTGTAAATTGATACTTGTATAGCGCACTACTCACCCGCAAGGGTCTCAAGGTGCTTGTACGAATACCGCTGTGGAACCCATCCTGGCTTTCCCTGTGAGGCGTCCACTCCTGGGCACCCCCAAGGTGGAGGCCAGGCATCCTTAGCGTTGTGGGGGCCATTGTGAAGATTAAGCAAGCTATTGCCCAGAGTTGCAAAGTGGGACTCCATGATTGTAATAGGCACCGAGGCGAGAATTATCAGGTCTGTGGAATTTTGAGCCCAAGACCCGCCGAGGCGGGGAATTGAACCCTGGTCCCGGGCTAGACCTCTGCATCAGGGTCTGCTGGGAATTGAACCCTGGTCCCGGGCTAGACCTCTGCATCAGGGTCTGCTGCTCTAACCATTGAGCCACACTTCTCCACTTTTGGTATTTTGAGTTTCATAAAACTCCATGAATTATAGCACATAACCTCTTTAGTGCGTGGGCAAAGATGTTCATGTCTTTTGCACTACCTCTGCAGTGCAGGGGAGGTACAACCTGACACTGAAAATCAGAATAATTTACTCTTTTTGTTGAAAATCAAGCTGCAAGGGAAGAGCTTCCCTAGCAGCCAGGGTTGTATTTATTTATCATTGTGATGTGCAGCACACCATGCACACTGATGTTACAACTAGTGAAATTGAAAGCAGCCGGAGCCAAAAGGCTCCAACTGCTTTCACTGTGTATGCTGCTCAGAGGCATATCCCATGAACTGATCACCACTGAACATATTCTGTTAGAAAGGGAAATTTCCAATGACACCTCTCTCTAGTGAATCCCTGCTTGAGGATCGCTGCAGGAGGGTGCTTCCCAAACGGAGATCTATTCACTAGTCACCTGGCACAGTTTCAAGGGGAGCGCTGCCTTCCAGGTATGGCCAAACTCTCCCCCTCTAACGGGGACAAATTTATTTTTGCCACCCACACCTTAGAGGAACAGAAAGCCCAATAGACACAAGGTCAGTTTTAAAAAAACAATATGGTGGAGGGCCAACCCATCGTTCCTTATGCCATATCCACACCCATAAATGGTGGAACATTATTTCTGTCTGACAAGGGCATATGGGAGGATTTTCCTTTAATCTGCCTTCTCCAGAAGTGGAATGCCCATTAGACATCTGTGCCGTTCTTATTTATATAAAAAATAGGATGAGGTCCAGCCCATTCAGAAATCAGGCTCTACCCCCTACACCTAAATCATCAACAGTCTTCCTGCTTCCAAGAAAACATTGATATTTACCCCTAACCTACCCCCACCAGCTGGACCCAAAAAAGCCTCTGGGTGATAGGGATCGATTTTTTGTTTAAAAAGAAAATGGGGTTGATGGTTGGTCCATTTTGGCATTAGGCTCTACCCGCACCACAAAAGACCCTACAATCTTGATTGTGGCATTTACCCAATCTGATCACCCCGGGGTCCGAAAGAACTCTGAATATTTGACATATATTAAAAAAGGTGCTCAGTTCGGGGGTGGGGGGAGTTGCCTCAAGACTTAAGAGGTCAAAACGGAGTGTTAAAAAAAGCAGTAACTACCAGGTTAACTTCCGAACAGTAATTGTTTTTATGGTTGGGAGCAATAAAAAATATTATAACATACATTAAAAAAACACTCAAATTCACTGAAAAACAGAGTTAAGGTAAAGAGCCGCTAAAATGTACCTGCAAATCATCCATGACCTGCACCCCATAATGCATTGCTAATGACTTCACACATGACATCACGTGAAACATGTTGCATGACATCATTAATGAGAACAATGATGGCAGCTCAAATGACATTGGTGACATCATCGATAAGATCATCCATAATACTGCTGTACACAATATTACTTTATTTCTGCCTTGATGTAATGATAATTTTATTAGCATCATGTTTGATGTGAATAAAATAATTTTTTTAATACTTCGTTTTGGAAGTTATGGTTTTCCTGATAGCTTTGTTTTAAAAAGTACTGAATACATTTATATTTGGTATGCATGTTGTTTCATACTATTATAATGGCTACTTGTTGAATAATAGTTACTGCAAGTCTCTATTGGCGATATAGGTTTATGTTGTACATGATTTATACTAAGGTGAGTGTATTGTTTCTGTAATACTACTATTGTCTGCTTGTATGTTGGTCTATAGGCTAATGATAGGGAGTAGCATGGTATATCTGTACATGCTTGTTCTACTTTTTCAGAGTCTATACATTTTGATTTAGTGATTGTATCCATTAAGGGACATTTTGTCATGAGGCATTATTCATATGGTTATGTTACAAATGTTTTTATATGATGGCAAGTTTGTATTAGTTTGATAATGAATGCCACACTTTTATAGCTGTTGTCTGGCTTATTTGGCTGATTTTCTGTGGCAAATGTGTGCCATTGAGATAGTGGCTGTGTATCTGTATATTGTTTCTTGTTAAGTGTTTTATACCAGTTGCTGAATTAGGGAACAATGTTGTAGGTAATATCATTGTTAGTTTATAAATGGTTGTAGGTGCAATATTTCTTTATTTATAAAGTTTTGTATAGTGGGTACAAGACCAGAGGGTATCAGAGCACTTCACAATTTTGAATTTTGGAGATACAAAAGAGAAAAAAAAGTCATTTGAGAATGCATGCGAGGATCGGTGAAGAGGGGTATCAAATAACATCACATTTAGATACTAAAAAAGGGTGCTAGTATAAGAACAAACATACCTTGGTAGTATAACTGAACTACTTTGTGCTTAACAAGTGATGTTGTATAAAGGAGAGAGTAGTAGTGAATACACAGTTAATAAATGGTTTAATAATGAGTGTGTCACTGTCACTCACAATGTCATAAGTGATGTAATATGTGAGGTCATAAGCAGTGCATTGCAGGGGTGTAAGTTATAGTTAGCTCAGGTAACAATAACTTCTGAATTTCAATGGCTTTGTACAAGTGACGGGGAGGAAATATGGCGTCTGAGTAGCAGCCGCATAGCTCAGCTCCACCGGCCCATCCTCGGAAAAGCTGTAACCCCTCTCTAAGCAATCGCTACGAAGACCTCAAGTCAAACGAAAAATACGTGCCGGACCCCCGACATATGGATCGGGAATATTATCTACAGATTACGGTGGCTTCCACTCGATGTCGAGGCCAGAGCGGGCTCCATATTGCAAGAAGACATCTTACCGGTGTTTCAGTTCTGACTCTAGCATCATTGACCACCACTGCCCTGCAGCGGTCCTCTACGCCAATCATTATGACTTGCAGCCGGAATCTACTCCATTTGGCTTTCCGCAGCCTTCTGACAGTTTCAATCGACTCAACCGCGGTTTACAAACGCTGCCACTAACTTCAGCCTGCGAGTTTGGAAAGAAGCAGAGAACAAAAGATACATTGTTTCCAGGACTCAGGAAACAAATAAGTAAGAATGACGGAACGAGGGGCAAAAACATCGAAACACAGAAATATGCATTTGTCAGCCACTGTCATAAACGAAAGTGCACAGACTTATCCTGATCCCACACGGGAGATTAGCCAAAAACACCTGACACACGGGGTGTAAAAAAACGGGAGCAAACTGAGAGAGACAATTCTGTAGAGAGGAGTGACTGGGTGGCTAATCCGGGAATAAAAACGCAACCAAAAAGGGCCAAACTCACGGATTCTAAACAAGTGCACACAGCCCCTAATTTCTAATATATTTGGCTTAAATGAAGGGAAAATGGACAATCAGGACAATCAGGAAACAGATGAGGGGGCAGTGCCGGAGGGGCAAATCACCTCAACTGACGAGGCCCCAAATAATGTCACTGCTTCCACCCATGATGCTGCAGAGAGTGAGAGCAGCTCCAAAACACCTATGATCGACTCGCTAACAGAAAAATCATGCTGTCATAGTGACGGAGACTGGCACTGAGTCTGAGACTGTTATTTCTATCACTGAAAAAAATGCTGGGCTTGTTGGCCCTGCTGAGAATGAAGCAAAGAGCTTAACTAAACCAGCAAGTTCTCCATCTAAAACGCCGGATATCATGGGAGAATTACATGTATTATCAGATGAATCAGATTTATCCGATAGTGGCACATATACCTCCAGTCACGGAATGAGACACGATGAGTAGAGTAGTATGGACAGTAATACAGATTCAGAGACCCTGATAAAAGTGAATGCCCCAAAAAAAACCCTGACTAAAAAATCTAATACAAAATCCAGGGGAGACCAAGGTAGCAAAAGCAGTTAAACAGATCTTAGCTTGGACTATTCATTCTCACAACCATTAGCACCATCTGACTCAACTGCTTAGTCAGGCGTTAATCATGGAACAAGGAGTGATAAGGGAGATGGAAACCCGGAAACTCTGGTAGCAGGAACAAACCCTCTCTCTTAGTGGTGCTCCATTCAATTAAAAGCTTTCAAGAAGAAGTCAAGCAGGATAATCGATTATCGCGTCATGCCACGCAAAAACTACAAGGAACAGTAAGGAAAGTGGGCAAAACATGTGCCGAAATCGTTGACAGAATGGCCTCAGCTGAAATACGCAAAGAGATGAGCATGAAGGAATAGTCAAAGACTTAATGCTCAAAGTCGAGGAGCAGGAAAATAGACTTCGACGCAACAATCTGCGCATTCTAGAAATCCAAGAGGGAGCGGAAGGGATCAACCCAAGGGCTTTTATGATCACCCTTCTTAAAAGTACTTTCCCTGAGTTGCATTCTGGTGACTGGGACAAGGAGATACAACATGCTCATCGTTTTCCTTTGACACCATCTAAACGACCTATGTCTTCAACACAATACTCACATGCCATGCTATTATACTTTGGCAATTTCCTCCTGCACCAGCTACTTTAAGACCTAGCAAGACCTGCAAATAGGAGGACATTCAATGGTGTTTCCTCTTTTACAAGACCTGACTTTGCCCATGCCACCATTGAGTGCAGATGGAGGCTAAGACAACTCTTTGCTCCCTTGCAACAACTAGGCCGAACCGTATATCTACACCACGCAAAGCTTTACTTCCAAAGTCCAGGCTCAGCTATATTTACGAAAGATCACTGATGCAAGAAGGGATAAAATTAAAGACTAAGGGCCAGATGTAGGTGGCCATTTACCGACCGGTAACGGCCGATTTCGGCTGTTACCGACCTATAAATGGTGATTCCTGATGTAGGGCCCCATTTTACCGATTCGGTAAATTTACTGAATCAGTAAAATACCTAATCGGTATTTATACCGATTCGGTCACTTCCTAATGTAGGTGGGACTCTTCTGAGTCCCACAGGCCTCACAGAATCGGTATTTTACCACCCAATCCAATTGGGTGGTAAAGTACCGAATCCAGGTGTGCATGCACATGTGTGCATGCACACCTGTGACATGTGACAGACAGACATGCCCTTGGGGCATGTCTGTGTGCCACATGGCACACATGCCTGAATTCGGGGTGCTAGAGGGTGTCAAAGGACACCCCTTGCACCCTTGCAAAAATCGGTATTTAGCGAATCGGTAAATACTGATTCGGTAATGACCATTGATTCCTATGGGCTTCAATGCTCATAGGAATCAATGGGCTTTACCGATTCGGTATTTACAGAATCGGTAAATACCGTATCTTAACGATTCGGTATTTACCGAATCTGAAATACCTACATTTCCCCCCTTCTAATTTACCACTTCTTAAATACTGAATCGGTATTATTCGGTATTTTAGAAGTGGTAAATTAGAATTACCTACATCGGGCCCTAAAAGACTAAAGCTCGATTTTCCTTCATTCTTTTTAATATTGTTTTTTTTTGCAGGGGAACATAGTAATAGAAGTAATAGAAGTGTTATTGACTAGGGGTAAAAAAAAAAACACACAGAGGGATTAAAATGAGATAATATCAAGGGTGAAGGTCGGGCCGGAGGGGGCACAGGGTTCTGATTTCTCAGATGATCTCATCCTGGCTCTTGCAGAGCCAGGTAGCCTCAGTGGTTGGTGGGGGTGGTGGGTGATGGGTGGGGTCAGAGGGGAGAGGGGGGAGGGAGTAGCCACAGGGTAGGGACAAGGGGTTGGTACTGAGGGGGCTAATTTATATTTTTGGCTTTTCCCATTTCTTTGATACTAACTTTGTGAGTATAAATAATCTTGCTAACTGCAATGAGTAAGCTAAGAGTAGCAACAATCAATATCTGTGGCCTTAATGATCCTAAAAAATAGCAAAATACTGCTGCAGCACTTCGGCTGCTAAAAGCTGATATTATATGCATGCAGGAAACACATATTAAAAGAGTTCAGATTCACCTTTTAGATACACTTGGTTATACAGTTTTAGGTGCCACGACACAAAACACAAGGACACGTGGGGTAGCAATTTTATCGGCTAATTCTATGATCCAATTTACACGCACAGCAGTTGATCACAACAAGAGGTGGGTTAGTACAGAATATGGAAGCGTTTTAGATGATCCGGCAATTTTTGACTATATGAATAATGAATTGGCCACATGGCCTTCACCTATGATCATATGTGGTGATTTTAACATATATTTACCAGCCAACAAGAATATAATTAGCTATAAAAATTGGATCTATAGTGGTCGGAAACCAAAGGTACTGAAAGCCTTGATGACACTGTGTCATGAACCAGCACTTACTGACGTCTGCACTCACAACATCCTTTAGATCCTGGATACACATTTTATTCCTCTCCACACAATAATCTTGTGAGACTACATTTTATGTTAACATCCCAGTATATTCTCCATGCTTGCTCAATTAAAACAGCACCCGTATAGTTGCAGACCACACCTCCCTAATAATCGAACTTAGATGGGCAGGATATGGAAATAGAAGTGTGACCAACTGGAGTTTTGAACGATCGTTAGTCCTCAATAATGAAGTGAATTTGGGAAGTACAGGGATAGAAGTAGTGTGGTATGCACTGAAGGCAGCCATCCGAGGCGAGACACTCAGCTTTTCACTTTTTCTGAATAAAGAGAAACATCAGTTGTTAAATGATAAGCAGAGTTGTCTGGCCACGGCAGAAGAAGAGCTGATCACAATTATACAGAATGGGGGGGATCCTGCGACACACTTACAAAGATAATGATAGCTAAGTCATCTATCATGGAAATAATAGCTAAAAGGGCAGCAGATAGATTAGCTGCGTGGAGGCAGGACGCATATGAATGTATCGAACAGGTTGGTCTCCATCTAGCGATTAGGGCAAGACAAAACGCTACACAGAATTTAATTGCAGCAATTAATGACCCCACACTGGGTAAAAATACAGATCCAGAAGATATACGGAAGGTGTTTTATTTATATTATCAAGATTTATATCATGAGACCAATTCTGTTTGTTCGAAGAATATTAAGATTTACCTTAATCAACTCCCAGCTACACAATTAACTCAAGATGAACAATTGCAGTTTGAAGAGATCCCTTAATGGGTTGATATTTTATTATGTATTAATAGCATACCTAATGGTAAAACTACTGGCCTAGATAGCATCCCATTAGAATTTTATAAGAAGTTTTCGGCCAAACTGAAAGAGGTTATGCAACAGTTAATTGGGCATATATAAAGGCGGGAGGCCGCCTAAATCATAGTCTCAAGCAAAAATAATAGTTTTGTTAAAAAAAAATTCAAACAGTGCTAGAACCTGGTTCCTATCGTCCTATAACTCTGATCAACGCTGACAGCAAGATCTATTCTAAATTTCTAGCTGTTCGCTTAGCGGAGGTAATCCATAAAGTAGTTAACCTAGACAGCATGGATTCATTCCAAGACGCGTCACCGCGGACCACATCAAAAGGGTTATCTCACTTTTTGATGCTGCCGATATTTCTAGGAATCCAATTGGACTAATTTTACTCGATGCCGAAAAGGCCTTTGACAGGGTCTCCTGGCTTTTTTTATGGGAGACCCTGGTAAGGGCTGGAAAAAAACAGCGATTTTTACAGGCATTTAAGATGCTCTATTTTCAGCTCATAGCCAGTTCATTTCTAAATGGAGAACTCACAGACTCATTTAATATAACCAGAGGTACTCAACAGGGTGCCCGAGCTCGCTGCTCCTGTTCGCACTCTACATAGATCCATTTTTACGACAACTAGAGGCTAATCTTAATATCAGCCCTATCATTACCCATGGCTGGAAAACTAAGCTGTTGGTTTATGCCGATGATATTGCCTTGGTAACATCTAACCTGGGAGTATCTATGTGTGAGGTAGAGGCAGAGGCCGAGAGATTTGGGACACTATCAGGATATTCCCTTAATAGCACTAAGACACAAATGATCTGCAAAATGGTAGTATGGACAATGATACTAGACAGGTGGATAAAGCCACAGAGCTTGGAGTAGACATTATGGCTAATTTAGAAAATATTGTGAATGGCACTATCGATCTATTGATAGCTAAAACTAAAACAGATCTAGCAAGATTGCTTAATCTACATCTATCAATAATAGGTAGATGTAATTTAATTAAAATGCTTTTTTCCCCAAATTCTTACATTTTTTAAGGGCAATACCACTAGAATTCTCTACCAATTGTTTGAAGAAAATTAAAGATTTATTTTCTCGCATTATATGGGCATATGAAAAGACCAGCAGAGTTTATAAATATATATCTTTGTCAAAAGAAAGGGGGGGGCTGGCTCTACCACATGCAAGATTTTATTATTGTCAACTACTCTTTTGTGCAACCTAACTCTTATTACTGACAAGCCAAAAGACAAACCTTTGGTTGATATACCGACACCTATTGCACTCATATTGGGGATAGACGCATGGGGATGGGCTTGGAGATTTCTGAGCAATTGCCACTTTAAGAAGGTGCGCTTTAAGATGCTAGCGGGTGGATATAGAATCATGGAATCTGTTCGTAAAATGTTGGAACTAGGCCGCTTGAATTCCTACACACCGATTTGGAATGATCCCAATCTGCCGGATATTTTTAAAGATGCTATAGTTAGAAAGTGGCAGGAAAAAAGCCAAACCAAATTGGGCGATTTTTATTCTTTAACGGATATAGCTTCTTTTGAAAATCTTAAGGAGAGGTATGAATTAGACCAGAGAGATTTTTATAAATATCTCAAAATACGTGATTTTTAAAGTAAAAAAGGTGGTGTTCCGATTGGCTTTGCTAATAATCATATTATAGATAGCCTGAGAAGGAGCATTCCTTTACCTATTGGAGTAGTTTATAATGCATTCAATTTATCAATTCCGGATGAGATGGAGACACGAGCTATAAAGTGGAAGGAAGACATAGGATTTTCAGAAGATTTATTTTACTACTTAACAGAGTTATGTTATGTTAAAGATTTATTGTATAGCACGCGTACACCGGGTTGGTTTCTTGGTGCTTCTCGGAGGGGACTGGGCCCAGTGTCAAGATGTTACTAGTATGCCTGTTTGAAAAGCTAAGTTTTCAGCAGTTTACGGAAACTCATGAGATTTGGGCAGGATCTGATCTCCAGAGGCAGAGAGTTCCAGAATTTTGGGCCTAGGACGGCGAACCTAATCCCTCCAGTGCGTTTGAGACTGAAAGGAGGAGTATTCAGAAGGTGCATGTTGGCGGAGCGTAGATTACGGGTGGGAACGTATCTGTTGATGAATTTTGGGCTCTTGCTGTTTAAGGATTTGAATATCATGCAGCCTAGGTAGATAGAGTTGGCATAATCATTGTGTGATAATACCAATGTATTAGCCTGTGTTTTCGCTTTCTGGGTGAGGAATCTACTGATTTTTCTTATTTTCCTGAGTTGAAAACAGCAAGTGGAGATTACAGAACCGATTTGATTTTTCAGGGTGAGTTCTTTATTAATTATGATTCCTAAGGTTTTAGCAGATGCAGAGGGGGTGGGTGGCTGACCAAGTTCTTTAGGCCAGAAGATAGAGCTCCACTGGTTCTGTGCGCCTCCTGTGAGGATCACTTCCGTTTTATCCGGGTTTAATTTGAGGTGGTTGTTGTTCATCCAGTCGCGGATGAACAGCATGGTTTCCTAGAAATTCCGGATGGTCTCATGGGAGTCGTTGATTGGTAGTATTAGTTGGAAGTCATCTGCATAGTTATAAGTTTGGACTTTCCTTTCTTTTAGTGCATGAACTAAGAGGAGGAGGTATAGATTGAACAGGTGTGGGGAAAGAGACCAGCCCTGGGGGACGGCACACGTGTTCTTTATCTTAGGGTTTTAAAGTTTTTCAGGTGGACAGCTTGATAACGGCTGGTGAGAAAGGAGTTAATCCATTCCAGGGCCGAGCCTTGGATTCCTGCGTCTCTGACGCGGTCGATCAAGATGTTATGGCCGACCGTGTCAAACGCGGCAGAGAGATCCAACAGTACTAGCACCTGGGGGGTGCCTCCATCTGCTCCCTGTCACAGGGAGTCCAGAACTGCCAATACCAATGATTCGGTGGAATGGGCTGGGCGGAAACCTGCTTGGTGAGGATCCAAGTAGTCTGATTGTTCAAGAAATGTGGAGAGGCTTATTGCTACGTGGGCTTCAAGTATTTTGGCTAGATAGGGGAGCAGTGAGATGGGGCGGTAATTGGAGAGAGTCCCTGGATCTGCTCCTGGTTTCTTCAGGAGGGGGATGACTGACGCCTCTTTGAAGGCCTCCGGTACATAGCCCTGAATTAACGATTTGTTAAGGAGGGTTATGGCTGGTTCTGGGCAGGCCGTAAAAGCTTCTTTTAGGATCCACGGGTGCCAGCAGTCTCTGGTTGAGCCAGATTTTTCTTTGTTTAAGAGTTCTGAGAGAGACTCTTGATTTATCATTGGGAATTGATCTAGTTTTTGTTCATTTCTGGATTTGTTGTGGCAGTTGGGCTTTGTGCCCATGGGGATGCTAGCTTTTTTGATAATGATTTTCTCAATAAAGTTGTTCAGGGAGTCACATAGGGATTGCGAAGGTATGATTTTTAATGTGACTCGATCGGGATTGGATGAGTTGTTGATTATAGAGAAAATATCTTTTGATTGGTTTTTGGAAGTGATGATTTTGTGTGAGAAGTATTCAGCCTTTGTGGTCAAGATCAACCTTTTATAAGTTCTAAGGGTAGTTAGGTAACTGGTTTTGTTGTCAGGCGAGTATTTACTTCTCCATTTCCTTTCTGCTTGAAGCACTGTCAGTTTGGCTTTTTTTAGTTAATCGGAGAACCATTTCTGGGCTTCGTTGCGCCGTGCTCATTGTATTTTCCATAGTGGGGCATGTTTATTACTGGCTGCTAAGAGCCAGTCCGTCAAGGTTTCCTCATTTTCGTCTATGGAGGGTTGGTCTCTGGGGATTGAATTGGCCAGGGTTTCAATGAATTGGGCTTTATCAATGGTGTTCCGGCTCCTGACGTATCTAGATTCAGGAAGGGGTATATTGTGTTTCGGGAGGTTATATATGTTGAATTTTATGAGGTAGTGGTCAGACCAGATGCAAGGGGAGACATCTGGATCTGTCAGCGTTAGATTAGATGACCACAACTGGTCTAGTATATGTCCTTTGATGTGAGTGGCGGAGGTTATGTGCTGATGGAGGTTTAGTCCGGTAAGGAGGTCAGTTAATTCTACGGAGTGTGGGCCGCCTGCTGGGTCATTAGCCCAGTAGTTGAAGTCACCAATGAGTAGTATCTTGGCGTGATTAGTTGTGACGTGTGTCATCTGTTCACTAAGAAGTTGTGCAAAATGAGGCATGCTCTGGGGTGGCCTGTAGAGTATGACACAGACTAATAGGGTGGAGACGGACTCTAGTTTGATCACTAGATTGTCTACTTGCGGTAGGTCGAGGGGGGGTAAGAGCAGAGAATTTGCGGTCTTGATATATTATGGCTGCTACTCCTCCTCCAATTTTTCCTTGGGGGCAATTTGCTTGGAGGATGTAGTAGTCGCTCGATAAGGCAGCTAAGATATCAGGGGCGGAATCTTGTGTTAGCCAGGTTTCTGTAAGCAGAAGGCTAACTGGCTTTTCGGTTGTTAGTAGGTTGTGCATTTCCAATTGGTGTTTGACCATGGATCGGGTATTTAAATAGATGACTGTTAGGGGTTGTTCCTTCCTTGTAGCTTCCCTGTTTGGTCTTTTCTGTAAGTGTGTGTGGTAATGAACTTCAGGAAAGGAAGATCTTTCCACCAATAGATTATTTGTGGTTATATTGGCTAAACAGCCCTGGTCTATTTGTAATTCTTTAGAGTGGAGTAATTTTAGATCATCTGTGGAGTAGGTGATGATTTGGGTATATTGGTGTGCCCCTTGCCCCGATCAGCCGTGGACGGGCGCAGACAGCCTTGCCTTTGGCACCCCTTTGGCGCGAAATCGGCGCGCCCGCTGCACGCGCCCGCTGCGCTCCCGCGTTGTTGGTAGCATTTATATACTTTAGTCAGCCCCGGCCCCTCCCACGTACAGCTCTGCATCAACGCAAACACGGGGGCCAGGCCAACTTCTCTAGGTGACCATGATGCAGATCACATCTACAGCCAGCCCTGTTTTTGCAACAGAAGGAAAGGGGAGAGGTTTCTCGCAATCTCTCCTTGTGTTGAGAAAAAGGTATTAAAGATGCAGAATCTTGGCTCTCAGACAGGAGCTCGCTGTGAAACAGACGGGTCCCCTAAGGGAACATTGGGTGGTCCAGATCAAAACTTCTGAATGATTGTCAACGACTCCTCAGTGGTACTGGCTAGAATGTTGAAAGACACTCTTTTAATGATGTATTTCTATTACTTACTTTATGTATATATGCTTTATGTTTCATTACTTCATGTGTATATTTCATATGTTTTTTGTTTCTGCTGTGTATACATGCTGTTTATATTTGACTTCTATTATTCGACATCTGGGAAGGTGTATTGCCTAGTATAGTTTGTATTTCTTCTAAAAGTGTTCCTATTAATAAACACACATGTTCTAGTTTAAGAGCACATTGATTAGTTTATTTGCCTCATTTTTAGAGTGCTCCATTTCTATGTGTGAAAGGGGAAAATAAAGGTCAGTAACGAACTAAAAGAGGCAAAATAGAGGTCACACACTCACACATGCTTACACACAGTCACACAACCACTCATATAATATATATTAGAAGTAGTGTAGTACACCTAGTATACAAATTTAACTTTTGTAGTACTTTAGTATATATTTTTAACAATCAAAAACTCTTAGAAAATATTTAAACTCACTGGATGATGTCATCACTAGTATCATTTGAGATGTCATCAGTGAAGTCAGTGATCATGTCATGAGTGATGTTATATGTGGGGACATAAGTTGTGCATTGTTGGGGCATACGGTATAGTTAGCTCAGGTAAATGTAACTGCTGAATTTCACTGGTTTTATATGAGTGAAATCTGAGCCTGACTATAACGTCCCTGTAACCTTTGTTTTTTAGTGAATATATATAGTATTTTTTTTTAAATATAATAAATAAAATATTTATAAATTAAATACATTTAATATCTAATTAATACTAATTAATTAAATACATTTAAGTGAAATATAGTTTCTACAAATAACACATAGATTGCTAACAAAATAAATAAAAATAATTTTAAAAAGCAGTATATTGTTAAAAATCTATTGTAATCAACAGTAGGGAAAGTCTTGAACTTTGGAGCAGTTATATTGACTATTCCAACTCCAGTCTAAATAACAGTAGGGAAGGTGTTGGACTTGAGATGGGTTACATGTATTTTTCCCAATCCATTCTAAGCAACACTAGAGAAGGTGTTGGATTTCGGAAGGCTTTCAACTTCAGAGGGGTTTGATTTACAATTGCCATGTGAATCTAAGATGACTAGGGAAAGGATTTTGGAGGAGTTAGATTTACTAGTCTCTATCTGTTCTTAGCAACAGTAGGGAAAGTGTTGAATTACGGTGGGGTTAGATTCACTATTCACACTTCAATCTAAGCAACAGCTATGAACTTCAGATTGGTTAGATTTAATATTCCTACTCTAGTATAAGCAACAGCAGAGAAGGTGTTAGACTTCGGATAGGTTAGATTTACTATATCCACTCCAGTTTAATCAACAGTAGGAAAAGCATTGGATTTCAGAGGGGTTGATTTACAATTCCCTCTCCAGTATATGCAGCGCCAGGGAAGGCATTTGGGCTTCCGATGGGTTAGATTTAATATTCCCTTACCAGTCTAAGCAACAGTAGAGAAAGTGTTGGAATTGAGAGGGGTTAGATTTACTATTCTCACTCCAGTGTAAGCAACAATAGGGAAAGCATAAGGCTTTGAACAAATTAAATATAACCATCAAAGGTCCAAATGAGTATTAAAACTATTTCAATACAGAACACAACATAATAAATTACTAATCATTGAATATATTAACATTATATTGAAAAACAAAAATCTAAACATCAATAAAATGCACAAACAATTAAATTAAAAACTAAAATATCCATTTAAATGAACAAATAAATAAAAAACTATTGTAACAATTAAACAAGTAACAAAATGATCATAATTAATAATCAATGTATTAATGAATGTCCATCAAAAACATTCCAACCATTAACATTAAATCATATTTAATTTAATTTTCTTCCTACCCTATTTCCTTACAGATGCAACAACCACTACTAAAATATATTATTTTAAGAATACTATTAGTAATATTATAATCAATAGAATACTCATATTCATATTATAATTGAAATATACATTAACATTAAAGTAATAAAAAGTGTAAACTAAAAATTAAAAAATAAACATAATTAATGACCAATTAGGTAATTAATTAAAATGAATTGCCATTAAAGTAAAATTAATTATAATTTAATTAATTTCCCACCCTATTTTCCTATTTCCCCAGTCAGGACACTCAACAAGCTACTGAACATCCAGTCTTTGACATTAGGTTACATTTTGCAAACTAACATCCAATAGTTCAAACTTCTTCCTCTCAAAATCTTTCAACCCATATTTCTCTTACAGTATTGTTGTTAATGTTTATATGCTGATTCACCAAATGCAAGCTTTTTAATTGATTAATCTCTTCACTCTTTTATCATTTTAGACTTACCTGCATATTTTGTATGATGGGGGAATTTATTGACTCTCTTTCAAGACCCTAGCTACTAATGATAAAGCAAGATATACAGTGTAGGAAATCTGTGTTTTTGAGTGACCCTATTTATAGTGGTATTAAGACTTAGTGCACTTTGACATTGTCATTCAAGCCACAGTGTGTGCTTCGCCCATAAAACTGTACTGTATAATTGGCTTCCCCCATTGGATATTTTTACTTTCCTGTAGGCCCATTGAAAGTTGGTGCAGAAATGTCATCGGTGGTGTGAAGTTCAATGTTATATGTGGGTGGCAATGTGAATTTCCACCACCCACATGTGTAAGAACATGTATGGCTACAGAGAGCAACATTATGCATTGTCAGCCCGCTGTATAAAAGTATTGCAGTGATCAGGAATCTGTGCTCCTGGATTTGCATCAGCACCGACTCCAGGATCTACAGATGTTGTTGTTTGGTAGGAGCATGCGGAGGCCAATCATCCAGATATGGATAGAGGCAGACACTTTCGAGATGGAGAGAAGCTACAATAGGGCCACCACATTGGTTAAGACATGAGGAGTCGACTTCTGACCAAAAGGTAGGACATTTAACGGAGAATGAATGTTGGTAAAACAGAACCATAGATGCTGATAGTTCACTGGATGGATTGGGACATGGAAGTAGGTATTCCGAAGATCCAAGGTGATCATCTAATGACCCCTGCAAACAAATGGAATAATTCTCTGAAGTGTCTCAATTTGGAATGGAATGGACTGTATGAACGTGTTCAAACATTTATGGTCCTATACCATACGAAATCTCCCAATAACCTTTGAAGCAGAACCGGGAAACCTCTAAATTGCTTCCTTCTGCAAAAGGACTGCTACTCCTTCCTGAATTGCAAGCCTATTCTTCTTGTAAGATGGCCAAGGGGTTGGGCGCACTCCTGAATCCGGGGGAATTAATATGAACTCTATCTGGTGATCTGATCAAATTATCTGGAGCACCCAGGAGCCTAAAGTGTATCTGTTCCATGTAGTTAGGAAAAAATGCAGCCTGCCTCTGACCACACAGGGCAGGCCATCTCCTAAATGGTCAGGAGTGCTGCTACTTTGAAGACTTAGGCTTTTCATCAGGTATAGAATCAGACAAAACCTTCTGCATACCGTAATAGGATATAATTGGCAAGCCCCAAGAAACCGTTGGTGTATTCGCGCTATATGAATAATTTTTATCATATCATATCAATTTAGCCTTGAAACGTGGCATAAGAATCCTATCAGGATTCTCTATGCAATACCCCCAAAATGGCTGGATCCATCGGGAAGTCGAACTGGGCAGTTTGCTGAAATTGTCACAAAAGACTAACAATAGAGGATGAAGTTGTAGGAGCTTTTTTATGATAGGCCTCCAAAGCTGATCATCTTCCTCCTCCTTATTCACTCTTTCGGGGACAGAGAGGATAAGGAATCACTGCAAGAGGACTCAACATGCCTCCGTTTGAGGGAATGCTTCCCCATCACAATCTCAGCCAAAACAAATATTTAGTGTGGCATGAAATCTCCAAAATTCTGTTAATCAAGTAAACAGAAACTGCTATGTGCTTGTACCTCAAGATGCAGGTTTAAATGCTCTTCTCCCTGCTGTATGAGAACTGAAGCCGCCTCCACTGCATATGCACGCTCACCCTGGACCCGTGCATGCTCTGAACAAGGACCAACCCTCAGCAAGCCGACAATGAGAATGTGACTGACTTCCAAAATGTGCCCACATCCACAGCAATCCATCTTTAATAGCAACACGTGGTGCCTAATCCCTGAAGCGGCCACCACTGGTAAGTGAAAACAATTCTAAGCCAGCTCCCACCCGCGGGAGCCTAACGTCTTAATCCCTGTCTCAAGAGAGAGAAAACAAATACGAGGAATTCTGGGTAGTGTGTTCCTGATAACCCTCTTAAAGAGATCTCCAATGGCTCCCAGTCAACAAAAGAATCACCTTCAAGCTCCTCACACACACCTACAAAGCCCTCCATGATGCCAGACCTGAATACCTCAACCACCATCTCTCCTTCTACACACCTACCAGGCACCTCTGCTCCGCTCAACTGGCCCTAGCCACATCCCACGGATCTGCAAGACGTTGGCTGGAGAAAGATGCTTCTCCTGCCTCTCTGCAAAGACGTGGAAAACCCTGCCTCTACACCTCTGGCTATCACCGTCACTGCCTCAATTCAGGAAGGGCCTCAAGACCTGACTCTTCGACTGAACCCCTGTCTCCCCCACAACACCTTAAGACCCTTACCAGTGAGTAGTTGCGTGATACAAGTACCTGATTGATTGATTGATTGGCTATTGCATATGGGGGAAGGTAACCTTTCAGCATTTCATCTTTTTTTCAGTCTCAGGAGGTGAATTCACCTCATAAAAAATAAATCTGACAGGGACAAGAGAATGCAAAGGTAATGCAGAATTACTCTTCTCATGTAGTTCTGATAATTCCGCATGATTATGCTACACAGAATTACGCGGGTTGCGTCCACCCCTAATCACAACTAATGCTGCACAACTATTTATTATTATTTCATGGGAGTAAATCTGCTACGAGAGGCAGGAGCTGCATGAAATGTTCAAATATTTGACAATCACAAAATCGAGCGTTTACAAGCATTCAAAAACCTTTTCTCCACAAATTTCACTCTGGATATTATTGTATGTTATAATAAGGTATACAAAAATATTGCCTGACGTAAATATTGTGTCCTAAATATTGAATTTACAAAAGTATTGTCATATTGTGGATTTTCTATCATTAACTCCAAATGGGTGATATCTTTCTAGATTATATTTAGGGTATGATATTAATGTCAAACGGTATTGTAACAATGATATTCTGGAACCTCACCAATTGACACTTGCAGAATTTTGCACCATTGGCATTTGCACATATGTATGTAAATGCTTATGCATGTGACTACTCCAGGAAAATGTGCCTATCTGAGGTTCTCGGAATCTCGCTCAAAGTTCCAAATTCATAAAGTTACTCCTGACATAGGCACACTTCAATAGAAGTAGATTTACAATTTTGTTTTTGTGATTGCGACCCATAGTTACTGCAAATGACCTTATTCATACTGGCGTGTTTGAAAATACGCCTCACTGTTTATATATATTTTTAAGTGTGATACGTTTATTGTATTTATTTATTTATTTATTTATGCGATTTTATATAGCGCAGACTTCACCCGAAGGTGTCAGAGCACTTCCCAATAGGACCAGTAATGATACAAGAGGAAACAATTACAAATGAACAAATTACAAAAGCAAACGTTAAGTTACATGGATCAAAAGTGACAATAGTGAGCAACCAAAATACATGAGGTAGCAATCGGTACATTACAGAAGAAAAAAGTGATATGTGTGCAGGTTACAAAAAACGTACAAAGTACCAGTAGAGGTATAATACTGCAATAAATGGCAGACACTCCAGCACAAGAACAAACGTTACATAGGCAATGGTGGCACTTGTGCAAGTATCTAAAGCAAACAAAATGTGAGGGGTAGCAAACAGTGTGTTACAGGAGAAAAGTGACGTGTGCAAGTTACAAAAGGGTACCATACACAAGTACAAGGATAATACTTGGAAAAAAAAATGGTAAACATTCAAACTACCAGAACACACTGGGAAGGAACTTCCATAGTCCTGGACAATAGACTTTTCAATAATGGGAGGTCTTCCTTCAGATGATAGCGAGGGTGTGAATTAGATTTGGAGGTGTCTTTGGAGGAGGAGAGCTTTGAGGTCCAATTTGAAGGCCTGAGAGGAGGAGGTAGTCCGGAGCTGAGGCAGGAGTGAGTTCCAGATTCTCACTGCGTTGCCTGAAAAGGATTGGGCCTTCGATCTTTCCTTCTTGAAAGTGGGGGGTTCAAGCAGTACCTTGAGTGGAGGCAACCTTGAGGTAGATTTGAGTGTCATCTGCGTAGAGATGATAGTGGATCCCAGATTTACTTAGGAGATTTCCCAGTGGTTCTAGGTAGAGGTTGAACAATGTAGGTGCAACTATAGAGCCTTGAGGAACACTTTGACCTACCGCCAAAGGAGATGAAAGACTGCTCGCTATTTTGATCATTTGGGATCTATCAGAGAGGAAGGAAGCAAACCATTTAAGCACAGTACCCTCCATGCCCATTCTCTGTTGCAGAGTGTTGAGGAGAGTGTTGTGATTGACAGTGTCAAAGGCTGCCGAGAGGTCAAGGAGAATAAGAAGACAGGACCCCTCCCCGAGTCGAGTATCCTCAGTGCGTCATCAATCACTTGCAATAGGGCTGTTTCAGTGCTGCAGTTTTGGATGAAGCCGGACTGACAATTGTCAAGAAGATCATTGTCTTGATATAATGAGAGAGTTGTTTCGCTACACATCTTTTTGTGATCTTCGCAAGAAAGGTTAGGTTAGTGATGGGGCGGTAGTTGTTGAGGTCATTCGCATCAGCAGTGGGTTTTTTAAGCAGAGGGGTGACCTGCCCTGTTTTGAAGGAGACAGGAAGGGAGCCTTGACAGAGGGAGAGGTTGACCAGAGTGGTCCAATAGGACAGTGAATGGGAATAGAAGTCGATGGCAATGGCACTTGGGATGGGGTCAAGAGAATGGTTGGAGGGCTTTGTTTCGTGGATGCATTTGAGGAGGGCATCTTCAGAGATGGGGTTAAAGTTCTGCCAAATGGCTAAGGATTTGCGCTCCTCTGGAGGGGTAGGATGAGCGACCTGAGCCACAAGGGATTTCACTTTTTCGTCAAAGAATAGAGCAAAATCTGTTGCTTTCTTTGTAGAGTCCTCCAGCTTGGAGGTTCGGGGAGAGCGGTTAGGAATCTTGATGAGATCGAATAGTTTTTTGGGTCTATTTTTGGCAGAGTCAAGGAGGGTTCTGAAGTGCGACGCTTTCCCAAGGAAGATGTTCTTATGGTACTTGGATCTTGCAGAACGAAGTGTGGCCGAGTTATCGGTGGAGGGCGCTTGCCTCCATTGTTTCTCCAGGAATCTTAGCTGCTTCCTTTCTTCATAGAGGGATTTGTTGAACCAGGGTGCTGAGGGAGTGGGCCTTGTCTTTTTGCTTTGGAGAGGAGTGACGTTATTGATTTCGACTGCAAGGACTGTGAGGCATTGGGAGGTGAGTTTGTCAACATCTAGGTTCGGGTCTAGCCTTGGAAGTGATAACAAAGCTGATTCACAGAGGGAAACAACGTCAATATTTTTAGCATCACAGAACCAGGAGGTAGCCCTCTTAGGTTGGCCAAGAGTTATAGAGTGTGATAGGTGAAGAGAGAATGGGAAGAGAAGGTGGTCAGACCAGTCTACGTGAATAGGGGTAGTGATAGAAAGCCTGTCTGCTTTGGAAATAACAAGGTCCAGGATTGAGCGCTTAGAGTGTGTTGACTGTGTGCAGTGTTGGATAAGAACGTTTGCAGAGAGGAAAGTGGCCAGCGAATTCGCAGAAGAGTCTTGCGGTGAGCCCCAGGGGAGATTGAAGTCACCCACAAAGGTCTGATTGTCACTTTCCGAGTATTGGTCGCTGATGAAGTCAGTGAGTTCTTCCATAAACGAAGGGTCGCTACCCGGCGGGCGGTAAATGACATGGAATCTGAGGGGTGAGCGATGGTGCAATTGGAGCTCAAGAGAAAGGCCTTCAAAAGTGTGGAAGAAGCTGAAAGGAAAATCCTTCAGTTGAAGGAAGTTTCTAAAGATGACTGCAACACCTCCCCCAACGCCGTCAGTTCCTGCCATTCTTGAGTATAGAATAGCCTGTGGGTAATAGGAGATCAAAGATAGAGTGAGAGGTATCGTTGAACCAGGTCTCTGTGAGGAAGAGCATTTCAATATTGTGAAGGGTGATGGTATCGGAGATTTCAAGTTTATGTTTTACTGCTGATCTGCAATTGTGGAATATGCAAACACAACAGGTGATGGACCGAATGTGGATCAATGTCACACACTCACCCCAGTCCAAAGATCTGGGCCCAAATCCATCGTTTTTTTGCACTCCACACCACCCTGGGTTAGACAATGGCGATATGCAAATCAGCTCTGACCCTGTGCCCCATGGGAACAGTCCAGTCCGAACTACAAAAGCCATGTCCTTCCCAGAACGGAATCAAGCATCCGAGGACCGGACCGGTTTCGAGGTAACACCTCTCATCAGCCCGGCTAGCTTGACTCCATTGGTGTGGAGTGCCTGGGACCCACGTCTGGGCATCCCCAGCGCAGTTAGGGCGGAATATGCAAACACAACAGGTGATGGACCGAATGTGGATCAATGTCACACACTCACCCCAGTCCAAAGATCTGGGCCCAAATCCATCGTTTTTTTGCACTCCACACCACCCTGGGTTAGACAATGGCGATATGCAAATCAGCTCTGACCCTGTGCCCCATGGGAACAGTCCAGTCCGAACTACAAAAGCCATGTCCTTCCCAGAACGGAATCAAGCATCCGAGGACCGGACCGGTTTCGAGGTAACACCTCTCATCAGCCCGGCTAGCTTGACTCCATTGGTGTGGAGTGCCTGGGACCCACGTCTGGGCATCCCCAGCGCAGTTAGGGCGGAATATGCAAACACAACAGGTGATGGACCGAATGTGGATCAATGTCACACACTCACCCCAGTCCAAAGATCTGGGCCCAAATCCATCGTTTTTTTGCACTCCACACCACCCTGGGTTAGACAATGGCGATATGCAAATCAGCTCTGACCCTGTGCCCCATGGGAACAGTCCAGTCCGAACTACAAAAGCCATGTCCTTCCCAGAACGGAATCAAGCATCCGAGGACCGGACCGGTTTCGAGGTAACACCTCTCATCAGCCCGGCTAGCTTGACTCCATTGGTGTGGAGTGCCTGGGACCCACGTCTGGGCATCCCCAGCGCAGTTAGGGCGGAATATGCAAACACAACAGGTGATGGACCGAATGTGGATCAATGTCACACACTCACCCCAGTCCAAAGATCTGGGCCCAAATCCATCGTTTTTTTGCACTCCACACCACCCTGGGTTAGACAATGGCGATATGCAAATCAGCTCTGACCCTGTGCCCCATGGGAACAGTCCAGTCCGAACTACAAAAGCCATGTCCTTCCCAGAACGGAATCAAGCATCCGAGGACCGGACCGGTTTCGAGGTAACACCTCTCATCAGCCCGGCTAGCTTGACTCCATTGGTGTGGAGTGCCTGGGACCCACGTCTGGGCATCCCCAGCGCTGTTAGGGCGGAATATGCAAACACAACAGGTGATGGACCGAATGTGGATCAATGTCACACACTCACCCCAGTCCAAAGATCTGGGCCCAAATCCATCGTTTTTTTGCACTCCACACCACTCTGGGTTAGACAATGGCGATATGCAAATCAGCTCTGACCCTGTGCCCCATGGGAACAGTCCAGTCCGAACTACAAAAGCCATGTCCTTCCCAGAACGGAATCAAGCATCCGAGGACCGGACCGGTTTCGAGGTAACACCTCTCATCAGCCCGGCTAGCTTGACTCCATTGGTGTGGACTGCCTGGGCATCCCCAGCGCAGTTAGGGCGGAATATGCAAACACAACAGGTGATGGACTGAATGTGGATCAATGTCACACACTCACCCCAGTCCAAAGATCTGGTCCCAAATCCATCGTTTTTTTGCACTCCACACCACCCTGGGTTAGACAATGGCGATATGCAAATCAGCTCTGACCCCGTGCCCCATGGGAACAGTCCAGTCCGAACTACAAAAGCCATGTCCTTCCCAGAACGGAATCAAGCATCCGAGGACTGGACGGGTTTCGAGGTAACACCTCTCATCAGCCCGGCTAGCTTGACTCCATTGGTGTGGAGTGCCTGGGACCCACGTCTGGGCATCCCCAGCGCAGTTAGGGCGGAATATGCAAACACAACAGGTGATGGACCGAATGTGGATCAATGTCACACACTCACCCCAGTCCAAAGATCTGGGCCCAAATCCATCGTTTTTTTGCACTCCACACCACCCTGGGTTAGACAATGGCAATATGCAAATCAGCTCTGACCCTGTGCCCCATGGGAACAGTCCAGTCCGAACTACAAAAGCCATGTCCTTCCCAGAACGGAATCAAGCATCCGAGGACCGGACCGGTTTCGAGGTAACACCTCTCATCAGCCCGGCTAGCTTGACTCCATTGGTGTGGAGTGCCTGGGACCCACGTCTGGGCATCCCCAGCGCAGTTAGGGCGGAATCTGCAATTGTGGAGCAGACAGCGCTGCTCTGTCAAGACTGTTTTGGTGATGGGGGCACTTGGGCTCTACAGGGTGATCGGGAAATTGTACTTATACGGGGGTGCTCGGGAGGGTTTAGGTGGATGCTTGGTTCTGACAGAGGAGATGGTCGGAATAGAGTAGACAGTAGGGTAATCGGGAGGTGCAGGTTGAAGAAGGGTGGCATTCGAAGGCTTGTGTAAGTTAACTAAGTTTGCAGACGATGGGTTGAGCTTAGCTATAGTGGGGTGAGGGGGCGAGGTGCTTCTCGTGGGATGGTGAGGGTTATCCAAAGGAATGGAGGTGTATGAAAAGGTGGGAATCTTGGAGCTTAAAAGTGAAATGGCACTTCCAAGCTGGGAGATCGAGGTGATCAGGGAGTCTAGCTTGTTTTCCAGGGAGAGTAGGGCAAAGCACGGGTGGTTGGGAGGGTGGAAGGAAACAGAAGGGGGTGGAATTGGTGGAGGAAGGCAGGGAGAGGTGGCGGTAAATGAGGGGAGTTGGGGTGTAGGGTTCGAAAGTGGGGAAAGGTGGAGGTTGAGAGCGGGAGTTGGTGAGTCAGAGGCGAAGGGAGAGTTGTCTTTGTTGGAGTTGCAAGAAGGGAGGGAATTAAGGACAAATTTAGGGGGAGATCGGTACAGATCAGGGCGGTATGGTAGAAGGAGAGGGGAGGATTGTGTGGAGTCATGGGAATGTAGGAGATTAGGGAGGAAAAGAGGGGAGGTGGTTGAGGAGGTCCTGTCGTCGGGAGGAGGTGGCTGTAGGGGAACGGGCATCTGGCAGAGTGAGGGGGGTTGTGAGAAAGGGAAATTGAAGAAAGGAAGTGGTTCTGCTGTGCCCGAGGGAGGGAAATGGAAAGGGTTACCAAGGGGGGAAAGGGGGTAGCACAGCATAGATGGAGGAGAGGGTGGAAGGAGAGAGATGCAATAGGTTTGAGGAGAAATCGGGGAAAAAATGAGGGGAGGAGGGGGTAGAGGAGAGGGGGGATGGAGGAATAGGGGGAGCATAGGAGGGTTAACCTGGGGAGAGGGTTGGAGGAGAGGTGGACTCAAAAGGGGGGTGGCAGGTAGGAATATGGGTGAGGTGAAGAGATTGGGGAACCGTGATGATGCAGATTGGACGATGAGCGTATTAGTTAGAGGTAAGGCTGAAGTGATGAATGGGGGGGGAAACTGTGAAGGGGGAGGAATAGGAGAGGAGGGCACAGGGGAGGGGGAGGGGGAGGGAAGTGGGCCTGCCTGTGCTTTTTGAGGGTGCACCCTAATAGTGTATAGGGGAGTCAGGGGAGGAGAAAGTGAGTAGTGGGTGGAGCTAGGTGAGGAGTTAGGGGATAACCCAGTCGCAGAGGAGGGGAGTAGGGAGGGGAAGAGGTGGTCAAAAAGCGAGAGACAGGAGTCTTTGCCTTGGATCATGACAGTACTGTTATTATAGAGTGAGATAGTGAGGTAGCCATTGAAACGCGCAGAGGGGGAAATTTTTAGTTGTTTGCCATGAGGGATAGAGGCGGAGGAGGTGACGTTAAGGGAATTATATAAGCTGGCGGACCAAGAGGGGGTGTCGTGAGTGAAGAAGATGAAATCGTTTTTGAGCCTTCCAAGATGACCATTGTAAAATTGATCAACAAAAAGGGAATCAGGGAAACGTTCAATAGTGTTATGTTTCAATCGTTTTACTGAAGCTTTCTTCTGGTTGGGAGGAGAAATTATTTTGCAGCAATTAATTCCAGTCTTAACTCGAGTGGTAGCCATGTTGGGAAAATGAGCCGGAGGGAGGTGGGGGGGATATGAGAAGGGTATTACTAGGAAGGCTGTGGTGATGAGAGGTAGGAGGCCAAAATGGAGGCACATATTCCAGATGTTGGGTGAAGAAATCAGAACTAATGTGTCGTCCTGGAAGTGGGGTGGGTATTTGTTGGGCCCTTCATCTAAGTATGCATGGTGTCACTTGGCACTAGATAAACAAAGGAATAGTTTACATATGAAAGGACCAACTGGACCATTTTCAGAACCATCACAAAGCAAATTTTGTCAAAGTAGAACAGATTATCATGAACACCCAGTGACCACTGGTGATCACTGACTTTAGCATCAGCCTGTAACAGAGGCACATTCTGCACCAAACGTGTTGCACGCATATAATCTCAACAGACTACTATTGAACCCTAATCTCTAGAGAAACATTAACATTAGGGGCAAAGAGCATGGGGTGGAACAAGATCTGACTAACAAGGTCTAAGAATGCACGACAACCTCGTCATCATAAAACCACCTCTAGAGGTACTCAGAACAGGGTGCGTAACTTATACTACATGGAAAATATTTCCTAGCACCGCATATCCGTATAAGAGCCTGGCGCCCTAAATACCTCTGAGACTCCGAGGCCAACTCAGCAGGGGGCCCTGAATCAATAATCCATAATGTCAAGGCTGCTGCCAAGGCAGGGGGAGTCCTAACTCAAACAAAACTGTCTCCACTGATAAAGTTGTTTAAAAGATGCAGATGGCACTACTTGCTGCACAGTAGTTGAAGGCCTAAACGATGCAGCTGGCACTACTTGCTGCGCAGCTGTAAAAGGCCTAAATGGAGCAGCTGGTACTACTTGCTGTGCAGCTGTAGAAGGCCTCAACGATGCAACTGGCACTACTTGCTGCGCAGCTACTTGCTGCACAGCTATAGAAGATGCAACAGCATCCTCATGATGGTCATGTGGCCTCCTTCACGGCCAGCCTGACGGTCTGCGCTGTGCAGCAAGGTTGGAAAGTTGAACCCTGTTATACAGGGTTGCTTGAGCCACAGACTAAGAAAAGTGGCTACACACTTGCCTCTGCCACAGGCCCAGCGGATTGCAATTATTTAATCTAGCGTTCAGGCCCCGGCTGTATTCAGCCCAGAAAACTATTTTCCCCGAACCGTCTGTGCAAATTCAACCCCCATCGGGCCAATAGTCCTCCTGCTACAGTGGTCCTCAACTCCTTCACACACACTTAAAATCTCTTTCACCCACAGGACCTCAGGGCCATACAGTCCGGCAATGATAGTAAGTGTGTCCATTCTTCCTACCCATCGCCGCGTCTTCAGCACACACTCTCTGTCCTAGGGAGTCAGATAGCACAGCTCCGGACTGGCGGCTAGGGGGGGGGCGGCCTCACCACTCACGAGTTATTCACTTTATTCAGTGCCCTGGCTATCTGATCGTTGCTGGTACTGGGCATTGGCACTGATTAGTACTGGCACTGGTACTGAGCCTCACTGGCACTGGTCTCCAATGTTGATCACTGTGGGCCTGGGTTACAGTCACCGAGCATGGCCGAGCATGGTGGTGTGTATTACAATGTCCCAAATCCGCCATCTTAAGGTCAGGCGGCATGGGCTGGTCGTGTTCGCTCAGGCAGGCTGCAGGCAGCATTTTAGCAGACCGCATATGAGAGTCCAGTTGAGAATGGGCTTTGAGAGTGGTAAACTCGCTGCAATGGAACGCAGAGGGCAAAATGGGAACAAATAAGGTCTTCCAAAGCAGGGCTAGTCAGCAGCTGTTATGAGTAAGCAATGTAAAGAACAGGTATGATGCTGGTGTTATAAATTACATTGTTTGTTTGTTCCTAGCGCCTCTTCTGTGTTCCTCTTGGATGAGGGCGGCTCATGTTGATTAAAACCATAAAAATTTAAAGGAAAATCAACATGATACAAAATACATAATTACCAATAAAAATGAGCAAAATTCCTTTATTCCGGTAGTCAGTTCATACCTATTGTCTTATTGCCTCCTTTAATCATTTATAATAGTTTGTGCTCAAACAAAATCCATATTGAATTTTGAGTTATTTTTTGCCCCTCCAGATGAAGAAAGCCAGAAAATACAGCTACTATTTCTTTACTCCGTCCAGCATTTATTAGTGACATATTTTCTCAATAATCATGCAGTAACTGATTCCCTTGTGCCTAATACATTGTTTATCAAACTGTAAAATATATGATTTCCCCGTTCATGCTTTGGTATCACGATCAAGTTATTTTTTTACACAAATTGGATGTTGCCGGGGGCTTGGATCGATGCCCATGTAGAGTTCTGTATTAGGATTATCTTTCTTTAAACACATCTCATGTTATATTTAATTTGAGGCATCTAGATTTATACGCTCTCCAGGAGAGTGTGTGCCAGGGTTCAAATTGATTTAATTGGTGTCAATTGACGGGGGCCTGGAAGTGAAATTTCCATATAATCCACAATGCTGCGGGTTATCATTACATGTTTGAATCCATCATTGTATTCAGACTGTGACACTAAGCATTTGTTCCCCACAAGTTCAGTGCAGCCCTAAAGTAATTTCTTCTTGTACTAAACATAGACCATATAAAATGCATGCTCTGGGTTAGAGAGAGGTGAGCGCCATTGTGCAGCAGAATGAAGAAGTGTAGCCTTTACCAAAAGTATGCATCAAGGTTGGCTTTTGCGAATGCTTAATTACGATTTTTAAGAATCACATTTAAGGAATCGCAAAAGCCTATGCATGTAGAAATTTCTTAATTGCGACTCGCAAATTACGAATCGCAATTAAGGAATACCTCCCCATTCATTCCTATTGGCCTAGAGGCCCATAGGAATGAATGGGAAGACATTCTCAATTTGCGATTCTCAATTAGAGAATCGCAAATAGAGAATGCAATTTCAAGGGTTCCAGGCTGGCAAAAGGACACCCTGTTGCACCCCTAAAATTGATCTGTGCACATGCACACACACATGCCCTAAGGGCATGTATGTGCGCAACATGAAACTTTGAAAAATGCACAAAAGTGCATTTTTAAAAGTTTTTGCAAATTACCATGAAGTTCAACTTCATGGTAATTTGCTACTACTATTAGCGAAATCGCTAATTTATTTACTTTGATGCATTGCATTTAAGGAATCTCAATTTGGGATTCCTTAAATGCAATTGCAATTTAATAATCTCAATTTAGAGATTCCTTAAATTGCGATTTTTGCATTTGGGATGATGCATCCCAAATGCAAAAATACTGGTCGCAAAGGGGCAGATTCTGAGAATCTGCCCGTTTGCGACCGGTTTTTAGCTTGATGCATGTGGCTGATGGTACTTATTTTGTCTTTATCTGCCTCATGCAAAACAAAGGTTCTCATAGCAAGTTAGGTGGAACAGGGTGAGGTATTTATTTACCACACCTGGTTACCGTTACTGCCAGTGTGTGATAATTAGCACACAACTCAGAGGGCCAGATGTACAAAATTCTTATTTTACATTTCCTAAAAAGCAATTTTGTAGGTATCGCAATTTAGGAATTGCAAAATGATATGTACAAGATTCACGATTTCCTAATAAGAAATCACAAACAAATGCAACTGTATTCCCACCTATGGGCCAAATAGGAAATGGTTTGCATTTCCTAAATTGCATTTCCTAATAGTAAATCTCAATTTAGGACATCCAAACCCAAGGGCACCTCTGGCTTTAGCCTCTCCCCCTCCCCAGGGCATCCGAGGCACCCCGAAATTCGTAGTGAACATACAAGTGCAAATATGCCCTAAGGGCATATGTGCGCTTCATGTCACAGTAAAAAATGCATTTATTAACTTTGCACATGGTTACAATGGACTTTGAGTCGATTGCATTTCCTAAGTGCCGAATTCACATTTAGGAAATTCTTTGTGCATGTGTTTTAGAAATCACAACTAGTAATCAATATTTCGTTTCCTAAATAGCGGTCGCAATTTGTGATTTCTACCCGGTAGAAGTTGCAAATTGCGACCGTTTTTCGCCTTTGTACAATGAAAAGGCAGTTTTTTTACGCTTCGTAACAAGCCAAAATTGCAATTCGGCTTGTTAAGAAATGTAAAATACTTTCGTATATCTGACCCATAATTCCGATTCCAGCTCAGCGATCAAGATTTAGCTCTGAACTTGTAAATAGGGCTCCTGTTCACATCATTCCATGAATTTTACTTTCAGCACTGTAGTTTTCAAATGTGAATTATTTTGGGGCTGATTCTCAAAAGCATGTACACAGTAGTACTCTATTATATACTCACACATAATTGTTTGTGAATCAGTCCCAAAATATCAAAATCTCTATTAGTAACTGTGCAATTTCTCTGTGTACTAATCGTGAATGAAAATTCCCTGAATATTTCCATTTCATGTCTATTTTAGTACATAATGGGGCCAGTTCACAAAGACATGTAAGAGTAGGTAAAAGAGTACCATAACAGCACTACTTTACAAACTCAACTTTGCCTTTGTGAATAGGTCCCCACTATGTTTAGCTTAAAAATGTATGCTTCATTAAATGTGAGAGAAGATCGTGATGAAAACAATCTTGACCTTTCAACAGCAGAATGAATTAACAGAATTTACAATTATAACACTGGCCTTTAACACAGATATTGTGTGTAATCACTAGTAGCAGAATGTATCAGGTGGACTTACCCATTGAAAAAGTTTGCCTTACTCGTGCTTGGAGATTCGTAAAAACAGAATGTCACTTATTATTAATATTATTATGATTACTAATATTATTTACTCATCCAGAGATGTGCTTAAATCATGCAAAGTATATGTAAATTCCCCATTAGTAAACTAACCTATGGTGTACAGAAGTGGGCAATCCACAAAGAGATTAAGGGCCAGATGTAGGTAATTCTATTTTACGGATTCATAAATACCGAATTTTACTGATTCGATATTTATGAATCAATAAAATAGAAGGGGGGAGATTTAGGTAAAATCGGTAATTGAATTACCGATTCTGTAAAAATCGGTATTTACCGAATCGGTAAATACCGATTTGGTAATGCCCATTGATTCCTATGGGCATTGAAGCCCATAGGAATCAATGGGCATTACTGAATCGGTATTTACTGAATCGGTAAATACTGATTCCGGCAAGGGTGCAGGGGGTGTCACTTTGACACCCTCTAGCACCCCAAATACTGGCATAGGTGTGCATGCACACATGTGCATGCACACCTGGATTCGGTATTTCACCACCCAATTGGATTGGGAGGTAAAATACCGAATCTGTAAGGCCTTTGGGACTCAGAAGAGTCCCACCTACATCAGGAAGTTACCGAATCGGTAAAAATACTGATTCGGTATTTTACCGAATCGGTAAATTTACCGATTCAGTAAATTTACCGAATCAGTAAAATAGGGCCCCTACATGCCAATTACTAAATACCGGTCGGTAACGGCCGAAATCGGTCGTTACCGACCGGTATTTTGGCTCCTACATCTGGCCTTAAGAGAGGTTATCAGGAAAATCAAGTGAACAGCTAATACCTGTGTCGATATTCCCTATCATTTACCAATTCATGTTCTGAACTAATCCACCCACCTAAAGCTGATGATCCTAGTGCAAGTGCTGCAGCAAATGTGGGAATGGCAATAAATTGTGCAGTATTTCCCCCCTTTTTTTTTAAAGTAGGTATGATGAAATGAGAATTATTCGAAAAATAATAATAAAGAAAGACAATGATATGTCATTTAGAATTATAATGAGGAAAGATGGTTGAAAAGCCAAAAGAGCTAATGAGTTTGGCAAGGGGTGTTACACAAATGTTAATTAGTGTGGGACTAAGCGACGATGCTCGTTGAGGTACACCATATGGCAAGGAGAAGGGAGTGGAGACAAAATCTCATAGCATAAAGAGCAAACAGTTATCTGAAAGGAAGGAGCGCAAGACATCATGGGCTCACCCAACAATTCCTATCTCCATTATCCTTTGCATCATGACCAAATGGGTGACAGTGTCAAAGGCTGTGTTTAGGTCCAATAGGACCACTGCAGTTTTGCCTCCATTATCCATCAGGGCTGGATTGGCCATAGTGGACTACGGGCATTTCCCCGGTGGGGAGCCAGGGTGGGGACCGGTTTTGGGTCCCTGGGGGGGCGTTTTTGTTACCGAGGTCGGCAATATCTGCCCCATGTAACAAAATCGGCCTAAACCGGCCTTAGCAAATAGCTCGGCTGCACCCACCCCTCCCTCCGGGGTGGAGGGAGAGGGCAGCCGAGCAGTTTGCCAGGGACGTTTCGGTTCCAAGTCCAGCCCTGTTGTCCATGATGTTCCTACTTTCTTCTGTGGCCACTATGAGTGCCAATTCGGTACTGTGCACCCTTCTGAAGCCAAATGGGGCTTCATCCAAATTCTGATATGGTGAGGTTGATGTGCTTTTTCAATATTTTTGCGTGGAAGGGTCGACGCGAAATGGGGCAGTAGTTCTTTTCCTCTAGAGGATCTAAAGTCGTTTTTTTAAGCAAAGGCAAGATGGAGGGTTTTTCTACTCAGTCAGAAAGGTGCTTCTGTTTATAATGTGGTTTAATAGTGTAGTGAGATGAGGACACAGTGCTTGTAATCGCGGGAGTATTTTGGGGGATGCAGGGATCACATGGAACACCTGACTTGGTTTGTTTGAACAGGTCCAGTACTCTCTCAATAGAGAGAGAAGGAAAATTAAGGAGCTTAGGATGGTTAGGTTCCTCCAACTCATTTACATCACAAGGGGTGCTAGGATTTGTAATAATGTTGAAGTCCTACATAGACGGTCTCAATTTTGTTTTTAAAGATTTTCAGCAGGTTAGTGCAGAAATGTTCTTTCACCATTTCAAATAGTTCTCAACTTCAGTTCTTTGCCCTATTGATCCTTTCTGTGTAGATGGTAATTTTATCTTCATTATTCATGTTTTTATTAACCTGAATTAGTTGTTTACAGTTAATCCTCCAGACTCTCTCCAATTCCTTTTCAATTCCCTGGTTTTTGGCAAAACCAGGGTGCAGTTGGACGCGTTCTGAAGCTTTTAATACATTTGGCTGGAGCCAATTTATTAGCTGCTAGATTAATCTATTCCTCATTTTGTGTCCACACAAAAAAGCATACATCATGGGGCGATGTATCAGCCCACTATATCCATTAGCTGTCTTGCACTATGAACAAGAAAATGTTGCCTTATCACATGTATGCAGTCACCTGAAAAAGTACCAGGCCGGTTGCCTAGTTACTACATTTTACTTTGCTGAATTTTTTTAACACATTGAATATGTTTGTATAAATAACTAAAAAACACACACTTGCCAAGGCTAAACCTATCTGCTTTACCAAGGAATGTTTAAAATTGTGTCTAAATTAACATGACTTATTGGTATACTATTAATGGTTGTTGTTTTTGCCAATTTGAAAACAGGTCTTTAGGACATATAATTACAATCTGCCCTGGCTTCAAACATCTAAGAATCGAGAATTTAAAGATTGCACGATGACCTTATTTGAGGATACAATTTAGTTTTTCTTAAGTAACCTAACAAGATTGCCCATCATGTTGTAAAGTTTGTGTCAAAGTAATTAAAGTTTTAAAACAGCTGGATTATTTTTCATATTGAAATGATTGATCCCCTAGCAGCAGTCATAAACATATTTTAGATTCTGTTCTTAAAGGGTTCACAGTGCTGCCTCAAATCATTTTTTAACCAAAATCTTCATGTTGTGGCGCTTTGTAGTTACCAAAGCTGATTGCGCTTGCATGTTAAAAATGGCATACTTTGAATTGCGTCCCTAGGATTGCTAAATAAAATTAATATATATCACATCAATGCACTGCAAATTTTCTACATTTTGTGGAGGGATTTGTGAGTATGTAGCAGAATTCAGTGATTCTGTTCATGGAGAAACCATGCAACCCTTTTATAAATCACCTCAGTAAAATATTATCACAATTTAAACTATATATTTTGCTCCAGATGAGATACCATACATGCCATATTGATCTACACATCTCTCAAAGAGCGTGCTGATGCTTAACAGAAAATTCGACCCCAGAATAAAGGTGCGAGTTAAACTTTTGGTCATCCACAGAGTGGTGTGCTTTTTGGCCCCAATGCGAACGAGGCATATCTACTGCCTCTGCCCAGGCCCAATTCCCTCCATAACCATGCATTATCCATGAGTGCTGGTGCCAGAATTTGTCCTTGATTATTCAAGAAGTTGAGCCATGGTGGTGTGAACGATGTTTTATCTTTTACCATTCTAAAGTTCTTGAAATAAAATTTAGGCTAGCTGGGAAAAATGGATTGCTGTTGATCTTGAAGTGATGTTGCAGCATATTACCTAATCAATGTTATTTCTCACTGAGAGATGGTGAGCATTCCCGGAGGATTCTCACCATGCTGTACTTAACCAAGGAAATCCCAACTGTCTCAGATTATCGTTTATACAATGTGTCAATTATAATGCTTGACAAACTGTAAGAACAACTGAATTCGATGCAATAGTATCATGAGAGAATCCACAAATGTATTCTGTACTAAAATGTTTCTTCTTGCTTCTTCCTCATTGGTGCATACCCTGAGAACCATGCACCTGGTCATTTATCTGAAGTTCTATAAAAATTTACTTTTCCTCTGTAACCAGACATCCAATTTAACACTTTTGTAAGGTGAATCTATGCTGGATTTTTCATTGAACTTTACTGAGTACCTATGATGTTTATGCTTTACAGCCAACAATACTGATGATACTCGATGTATATTGGTTAATAGTTATTTATATAAACTTCTGAAAATTATTGACAAGTGTCTGTCATTCTTACTGAGAATGTCACAACTCTTACAATAGATTTGAGAACACAGGTCCACTCGGGAAGCAGAAAAGTCTGTTTATGGCCTACACTACTACCAGTCCAAGCCATTGGCCAGCTCTTGATAAGGTTATGAGACTCTGGTCTGTAGTGAACCCCATAATGTTATCCAACTGGTGGCCTTGGAGGAGACCCCTATCCCTGTGGAATTCACTGGATCCACCCGTCCCCCTTATAGCTGTGTATGCAGGTAGTGCAGGGTTGAGGGATTCCCGAATATTTTACAAGGCCAAGAAATTCAATGATACAATGGTAATCTGCAGCATTGCTTTCCCAGAGTGCCCAAAACTGCACCAAAATGAGAATCCCAAGGATTGCCTAATTGCTACCAATAATGCATGCAGTACCAGCAAGAGAATCCCCTTTGGTCAGTGGGAGGTGGCGGCAAGGACGTTAATCTTAGTGACTACCATGGAACCTTTTGGTGCAGGCTTAAGAGCAGCAATATTCCCTCCCAAAAGGTCTGTGAATCTCCAGGGATTCTCTGAGTCGGGGGACGATGTGTGATCTGCCACTATCTCAGAACTGGCATACTCCATCAACATCCTATAACCCAACCAAAGGTAAGTATTAGCCCTTTCTTAGATGTAAGGAGTTTGGCGGGCACAAGCAGGGATACCACTATAATTGGCAGAGGTTGTACCTTGACAGAGGGAGGACTCTGCCACCTTCCACAAAGCTAAAAAGGGGGCATGAAAATATTAAAAATCATAAAGATCATGAATATTCACAGCAAAAGTAGTCTAACAGAAATTTTTGTAAGCTTTTTTTTATCCTAATAAGAAGACAACACCCACTCAGAGATTTGCAGATTCTACATTTAAGTCTACACAGGTCGTCACCATTCTTGAGTTAACACAATGAGTGATATTGACTTTATTTTTATTTTTAAGCACACAGCTACCTCCGGAGAGGTGTCTCAGCGTTTGGGGCGGTCAGAAAGATTAAGCAAGCTATTGCCCAGAGTCATGTGGTGCTGGGCTAACCAACTGCTATAGCCGGGGATCAAACAATGAACCCTGTGGTCTGGAGTCAGGCATCCTGGGCGCTGCGCCACACCTTTTCATTTGGCTAGTGGTAAAATCAAGGATTTGCTCAACCAAACGCTGCTCAGTTGGGAGAGTAGACACAATGACAAGCTAGTGCCCATGATGGAAATAAAAAAAACACTATAACTTTGCAATTAATTACTCATTTGTAGCCTCATGTAAAGGTGCACTCCAGGATATTAAGAATCAACACAAAAGTATTCTTGAAGATTTTTTGATCATTCACATAGAATACTAAAAAGCAAACACCTCTAAAATGAAGTGTGCAGTAAGAAAGAACCTGCTCATATAAGAAAGTAATCTGTTTATATCACATCAAGTGTCCAACTTGTAATGTCTCATTAAATTAGCTTTCTGTTGTGATTCTGGCGCGATTCATGTGGTGAAGCTTGTTTGCACGAGGTGCATTAGTCGTACAGGCGTTTACTGTACGCTTTCTATACATTTGCGAATTGTTCCCCCTTTGTACATTTTGTTAAGTGTTCCGCTCCATTAATAACTTTCCTGGTTGTAAAGTGACGGAACAACTGCTTCTGACAGATCACACCCGTGTCAAGCCCCGTATTTCACCTTACATTAATCCCAGACTAAAGACCAATTTTTTACGGCTTTGAAAAAAGTGCTGCCGCGAATTCATATTGCTCAACAGGCTTTTATGGAAGTACCACAATCCATGTTGTCAACTTTTTAAATAAATCCCAATCAAACAGCTGCAAAATTGCACCGCCAGAAACAGGACCCACAAAGCTACCATTTCACGAAGGGCAATAATAGTCAACTTGACATACTTAGAATTTCTCTAACACCATTTTATGAATTATATTAAGCTCTCCATTTAAAAGCAATTACACACACTTCCAATGCAAAGTGATAAAAGCTAGCCATTTCAGATTTCCTCCTGACATTTTTATTGGCAATCACAGCTCTAACACGTCCAAGCTCAGGCACACTGATTGGCCGCTGAGCTTACTAGCAGTATATTTGCACTTTTATGAGAAGCACTCTATTTGAAATACCTTCCAAATTATTCACTGGCTGCTTCTGAAATAGCCCTCTGTTGCTCCTCGGTAAGACTCAATCCAGGGTTACAGCATTTTCCAACTCATTAGACAGTCAGTGTGGCTGTCCTGCTGTTAAAGTGCAGCTGGACAGCAGCTCGAGTTGACCCAGATGGCAGAGCTGGGTGTCATGAACCTCTGAATTTTTACCACCTCTTTACCTGCTCTAGAAGACACAAAAGGAGTATGTCTCATATTAAAAAAAAAAAAAAATTGTGTAGAAAGCAGCATCTCTCCTAGTTTTTTTCAAAATCTTTCCAGCGAAAGCAGAAAGGAGATAACAGCAACAACAAACTGCCAGAACAATAAAGCTCCCAAAATCCACAAGACAGATATGAACCTGATGCATCGCCCTCGACAAAATGTATCAAATTCATGAATACACTGATCACAACTCACACATGACACATTTGATCTTTTTAATATTGTCTACAAACCTAAAAAATTCCTTGGCTGCTGAAGAGGAGTCCAGACTGCATGGCCCGAGGCCAGGCAGCTCTTGTCTCCTCCTCCTGTCCAATGAAGAAGAAGATGACTTCTAAAGATACCACTGACGGGAACCCTCTGGGAGGACACTGAGAGGCGGCTCATGAGTTTACAAGAAAGATATGGACAAGTACAGTTGGGAACCACAGCTTAGGTAATGGATTTGATACTTCGCTGCCAGTTGGTCTGGATCAGTGGAGGTGCAAATTGCTCCCATTCATGTAGTGATCTCAATCTTCAACAATTAAAGGCAATATATGTAGTCATAAAAAATCAAGCAGCTAGGCAGAAACCCCTTCAATGTCCAAAAAGCATCAGATTAGTGAGATTTACAATTTGTTTAAAAACATCTAATTAACGCATCACCAGCTTGCACTCATAAGCGAGCGTTTGGGCAAAGCAAACCATGACCCTCATTCTTAGAGGTGCAGAAAATTATTGCACACCACAAAATACTTAAAGCACAAAGATCACCAATTCTGGGATGCATGATTAGCATATAATTACAAGTAATTCCCTAAGAAATGGGGAATAACCATGATAATTGGTGTTTGTGCTCCTGATTTCAGGTTAAATCCTAAATTCTGCACTGCTTCCTACCTGCACATGTTGCCAGGCTTTGTTTGTTAAAATGACCGGGGCTAGGGTTTGTTACAAGTAATTTAGAGTCCAACAGCAATTCCTTCTACCAAATTAGGATATACTCCCAAATCAGGAAAATTGCCTTTTTATGTCTTGGCTCATTATCAGAGTGACAATAGCATAATTACTTTTCTCAGTAGTACAAGCCTGAGTGCATTAAATCTGTGCTCCAATTTAGACGGCATTTTATTATCTGATGTAGTGGACATCTGTAAGCAATGGAGGGAATGTGTGATACTTCTTTCGTGTCACCATACATTATTTTTTACTTACGTTTTTTTCACTTACGTTTTTTTTCCCAGTCTACAGCATCTTGCAGCCTCTGGAAGCCAACGCCATGCCAGTACCACTGGAGAGGTAGGGGATAATGTTTCCCTAAGAGAGTAGTTAACAGTGGTTCTGGATGACCTGGTGTCCTCCAGCTGTGGTCTTGTGGATCCATGGGATGGTGGCCAGTGACAGTTGGGCAGAGCAGAGATGTCTGGTGAAAGTGTAGGAGAAGCGGTGGTTGAGGTATGCAGGTCTGGTGTTGTGTAGGGTATGTATGCATGCGTGAAGAGCTTGAAGGTAATACTTTTGTTGCTATGTAGCCAGTGAAGGTCTCTGAGGTGGCCAGTGATGTGGCTGTTTGTGGATTGATCAGAACGAGTCTGGTGGAGGCGTTCTGGATGGTCTGCAGTTTTTTTGGAGTTTCTGGATGGTGCCAGCATAGAGCGCATTGCCGTAGTTGAGTCTGATACTGATGAGCGCATGGGTGACCGTTTGCCTGGACTCAGTGGGGATCCACTTGAAGACCTTACAAAGCAGGCGGAGCACATGGAATCTGGAGGACAAAACGGTGTTGATTTGGCGGTTCATTGAGAGCAAGAAGTCCGGGATAATGCAGAGGTTTTGTGCGTGGTCTGTAGGTGGGGGGATTCTGAGAGCTGCGGGCCACCAGGAGACTTCCCAGGCAGACTGGCTGTAGCCCAGGATGAGGACTTCAGTCTTGTCTGAGTTAAGCTTGAGGCAGCTGTCTTTCATCCAGGTGGTGACTGCCTTCATCCCATTGTCGAAGTTGTTCGTGGCCGCTGTGGATTCGTCTGTGGAGGAGAGCATTGGCTGGCTGTCGTCGGCAAAGGAGACAATATTGAGTCTGTGGCTTCTGACTATGGCTGCAAGTGGGTCCATGTAGATGTTGAAGAGGGTGGGGCGCAGGGAGGATCCATGAGGCACTCCGCATCTGATCTGTGTGGGTTCTAAGTTGAAAGGTGGAAGTCTGACTCTCTGTGTTCGGCTGATGAGGAAGGAACGGATCCATTCTAGGGCTTTGACGCGGATGCCAGCATCGTTGAGTCTTGAAACGAGGGTGTCTTGGGAGATGGTGTTGAAGGTGGCTGAGAGGTCCAGGAAGATGAGGGAGGCAGTTTCTCCTTGGTCAAGGAGGGTGGAGATGTCATCTGTAGCAACAAGGAGAGTGGCTTCGGTACTGTGGTTGCTTCTGAAACTCGTTTGGGAGAGGTCCAGGATGTGGTTCATCTTGATGAACTCGTAGAGTTGGGCCTTGATAGCTTTCTCAATGACTGTGGCTGGGAAGGGGAGCAGAGAGACAGGTCTGCAGGTCTTGAGGGCTATTGGGTAGTCAGAGGGTTTATTCAGCAGGGGGTTGATCTCTGTGTGCTTCCAGTCTTCCGGGAAGGTGGTTGACTCGATGGAGCAGTCGATGGTGCTGCAGAGTTCAGGTGCGATGGCGGTGCTGTCTCTTTTTAAAGATGTCGTGAAGGCAGGGATGCAAGGGGGTTCCAGAGTAGATGCTCTTCATGGTCCCGAAGGTGTGGTCAGAGGGGTCCAGTAGGGCAAGGTCTGCTGGGGTCTGAAGCCATTGGGTGTGGTGGTTGCGGTTGTGGTGGGTGGATCTTGGGTTGTGAAGCTGTCGTAGATCTCCTTGATCTTGGGATGGAAGAAGGTGGAGAGTTTGTCGCAGAGTTCTTGAGAGGGGGAATGTCTGCTGTGCTGGATTTGGTGAATTCTTTGACCATGGCAAAGAGTTCTTTGCTTTTGTGTGCATTGACTTTGATGTATTCCTGGATGGCTGCTTCTTTGTTGTTCTGCTAAGGTGGTGGTTTGTGGTGGAGGCAGTTTTGATCTGACACAATTTTGTTGCTCATCCATCTTTTCTATATCCGTCTGCAGGTGCGACTGGACTCTTGAAAGGCAGGGGAGAACTATCTGGCATTCTTGGAGGGCTGTTTGCCTGAGGGGAGCCAGTGTGTTGGTGCAGTTGTGGTTCCAGTGGTGGAGGTTGCGTGCTGAGGTGTTTTCATCTGTTGATGTTGGTGGTGGGGATTTGTTGTGGGAGGTGGTTAGCTGGTCTTGGGTGACCATGTTCCAGCTTCTGCAAGGATCATAGTGGGTGTGGTGTTGCACGGTGTGGTTGGTGAAAGAGAAGTGAATGCAGTGGTGATCAGTCTAGTGTGTCTCAGAGGTGTGGCTGACAGAGATGTTGTTGCTTGCGGAGAGTGTGTCCTGCTTAGTGGATTGGCATTGTGACCAATGGTGGTGAGGTTCTCCAGTAGGGAAGAGATGTTGTGGTTGTTGAGGTTGTCCAGGTGGAAATTGAGGTAATCGAGGAGGATGTATTCCATTGCGGAAGAGCATGGTGAACGATGAAGTCGGCTATAGCTTCACTGGAGGGTGGTGCTCAGGTTGGTCTGTATCTGGAAGTGGAGATGCTCCATGTCAGGTGACTGGTCATTGGAGCTGTTGGTGAGGCGGTGGGTGTTTTTGTGTACAATGGCAATGCCTCCTCCCGGTTAGTTAACGCATTCCTTGTATATGATTTTGTAGCTGTTGGGGATGACGGTTGCGATGTCCGTGTCTGATGTGGGGTTCATCCAGGTTTTAGTAAAGAAAACGACGTTGGGGGAGATGGAGTCAAGCAGGTCCCAGATCTCCATGAAATGTCTTTTAAGAGAGTGGGTGTTGAGTAAGAAGCATCTCAGGTGGTTGGGTCCGGTTCTTGATGGTTATGAGGTTGGTGGGTCTGGTGTGCAGTGGCAGGTGGCAAGTGAAGGTGCGGTCGCAGTTGTAGTAGGTGAGCGGGTCTTGGATTTTCTTCACTGGCGCAAGGTGGCAGGCGTTGAAATGTCCGGTGTTAAGGGCATGAAGGCACTTGAGTCATAGCAATGGATGGTCCAAGGACCAGGGTCCATGGTGCTGGGTGCGGTCCAAGAGCAGATGGGCTTGCCTTTTGTGCACCAGCGACCCAGCCCCACAGCAGCCGCCATTAAGCAATATTAGGGAGGGCTGTACAGCTGGTAGGCGGGCATTGGAGAAAACGGCACTGGAGGGGGGTGGGGCCGTGGGGTCGAGCAGTGGCAAGGGCACAGAAAGGGGAAAAAGGCACAATAAGAGTAGAAATAAGAGAAAGTGAAAAACCAATCATAGTAAGAAAATCAATAGATAGAAAAAAGGAAGGTGAAAAAGGAGCAGATGAGCAAAAGGTAGAAAGCAGAAATACAGAGGCAGAGAGCAATAGCAGGGCAGAGATGCTCCCCATTGGACCGCCAAGGATCAGGGCCTTGAACAGAGGACCTGGAAGGGATCAAGGGGCAACAGCTACCAGGCTGATCTGTGCGGCAAGGGAAGCAATTTACTGACAAGGACATTAAGATCGCCAGAACATTGAGAAGCTGCAAGATGCATCATGCATAAATGGACAGATGGAGAGCGTGTCTTCTTGTCCTACTCAACTCTTCTGCTGCCTTTGACAATATTTATCCCCAATGGTTCATCAGGATCCTCAAGACCCTCATGTGCTACTGTAGAAAAGTCCTCATTGTGTTTTGTTTTTTTCCGCACCAATCACTAACTGATGGTTAGACTTTGTGCTGCCTCATCCAACTCAAAGAACATCATCAATGGTGTCCCATAAGGCTCTATGGGACTTCTCCCAAACCATGTAACCTTAATATGAAGCCAATGAACGAACGAATGGAGGACATAGAATTAAAGATCTACATTCATGCCAACAAAACCCAGATCTTAATGGAAACATACTAACTTCATGACATTTACATTCTGATAAACTGCTTAGTAAAGATGTAAAACTGGATGACCACCTGCTTCATCAGACTTAATCCAGAGAAAACTGAATTCATGCTCTTCCAGAAATGACACCACCTAAAACTTAACAATGAATGGCTCAATGAATGTCATTCCTACTGCTTCAAGCAACATCTCTCAATAGTTGGCCATTTGGATTGTCACTCCCTTTCTATTACATCACACATAAACCAAATCACCAAATCTGCCAGACTATCTGCTCTTTCTAAAAACATTAAAACCTTATTATCCACCAACCAAAATTCCTGTTGGTATTGATTATGGTGAAGTGACTCTTATCGGAGTCACTAAATATTCACTCGATCCTCTCAAGACTGTTCTCCATTCCACTGCTCGATCAATCCCTGGCACTCACAAATTCAATCACACCAGCCTGATACCAATAGTGCTTCTCTGGCTCCCCATTGAGGCACAAATACAGTTTAAATTAGCCTGCAACATGTATTTTAATGCAATTCACTCTCCACATCTAAACTAAACTCTACTATAAAAATCTCAGGAGGCAAAAAACATTTTTATAAGGAGAGACATTCTCAGATGTGAATTCCAAAATTCTGAAAACCATGCTAGCCTGGTCATGGTCCTTCTTTGCTGCAGTGTTACTGCTCCACCTGCGCAGTGAATGGCTCATGGGCAGCAGGGGTTTGGGATGCACCTTTATAACCAGTTGTACATGTGACCACCTAGGCTTCACCCACCGCTCCACATGTTTTTGCATTGTTCCTATATTCTACACTGGTGCACTCAGTTAAGTGACCCTCTAGCCCCTGCCCAACCTTTTGCATGCATAGTCCTTACATCGTCCCATATTCTTTGGTGATGATTGTCTATCCTAGTGTTTTCCAAACACTTCCATTCCCTGGAGATCCATATTCCCCCAAATGAATCCTGCCTCCTTTCATTATAACTACCAAATTATCGCGAGATCTTAGCGTCCCGCATGATTTGGCAGCCATCATTAGTACTGTACTGTAAATATCACGCCAGTGCCTGAAACTCTTGCCTGAATTCGAGTGTCCTGATTTGGAGGGTTCCGGTTCTAGTTCTCCCCAAGTCCTGCTTATCAGAGTTACGTCCAGTGGTCCATTTCAAAGGCTGGTTGGTGAGCCGCGGCCTGTTCATCTTCATCCGCGGCTGCTGTCTTGTCCCTGAATACAACCCATCTCAGGTCAGTGCACTGAACATTTTAAGTTCACAACAGCTTGAGAAAGACTTATAGTTTTCAACAAGATTGCCTCAAATATACAAATACAATTAGTACAAAGACTTGGAAGATCCAAATGCCTTTTAGGGGATTGTCTGCGATTTGAGGCACTCTCCCAGAAAAGGACTTCTGCATCAATAATAGTTGGCAAATGAAAGCAATTGGTTATTCCATCTCAGAATAAGAAGTAATATTCTATTTTAAGTGGTCTTCTGATGCGCTGGATCTCACTGAAGTTGAATGTACTGGTGGGCACTTCATAGAGGGATTGTGGTGAGTGAGTTTATTGAAATGAAAGATCCCATGATTTTAATGTCTCTGTATCACTGTTACTGAGGTTGTTGACACATGAATGAATGACACATTTCTAGAGTGCACGGCTACTCTGATGAGTGTCCCTGCGCAAATTGGGAAGTAAGAGTAATAAGAATGAGAAAGCTATAGAGTGAAAAGCCAGGACTGTATGTGCTTTCTAAAAGGCCTCTCCTTTTCAATTTGGTGTAATTCAGCAGGAAGTCAATTCCAGGCCTTGGGGCCCAGAAGAATCTGTCACCTTTTTTTGCCAGCCTGACCCTGGGCACTTCAGCCAAATGGACATGGGAGTAGTGTAAAGTTGTAATCGGCCTGTAGTAATGGATCCTAGATGCAAGTACTCAGGGCCAGAGTGGTTTGATGCTCTATGCAGTAAAATTAGAGTCTTAAACAGGTTCTTCAGGTGAACCGAAGCTCTTCTGAGTAAATTGAGAACTAGGTGGGCAGCCGCATTCTGAACCATTTCTAGTTTCCTCAACAAATGTTGCGGTACTCCCGCATAAAGGACATTGGTCTGGACACAATCAAGGCCAGGATCACCGTAATCCTCATAGGCACAGAGAGAATCTGCAAGAATTTATTTTCAGTGCGCAAGAGACCAAAACATGTGCCGACTATTGCATTGGTTTGGTTTTGAAGATTGAGCTGTTTTCAAACTTGACACCCAGGTTTTTTACTGTGCCAGCTTGTAAGTTGGGCTGAGGGGGGCCTGTCAGGCAAATGGGATTGTAGCCAAAGCTCAAATCCTATGTTTTATCGCATTTGCTAATTGTGTGTCTATGCTCCGCTGAGATCCCAACAGTGGCAAACAAAAATCCTGGTGCAATCCACTCTCTAAGCGTGGGTTGTTCTAGGAGGACCTGGGCTGACTGTTGTTGTTCTTGCAGATCCCTGTGTTTCAGGTGAGTAGACTCTTGACAAGCAGCACCCTCCCCCTGGAATTCTCTCCCACCTAAAGTGCACTTTCAAGAAGCCCTGCTTATGTTTCTTTTAAGTTTTTTAGGTTCATATGCACAGAACATCTCTGATTGTTACCAAGCTTTGTTCTTTTTGATCCCTAGTCCTACATTTTCAGTAAGTTCATCCCCTTCTTTGTCTCTCTTCTTTTCTCCTGTCTTCTCAATCCTGTCAACGCCATTTTCCCTATCACCTCTGTCTTCCTTCTTACTACTTCTCTCCTGCCTGCCTCTTGTCCCTTCACTCTCCTGTCCTTCTCTTCCCACCCTCCACCTTGGCTTATCCGGTCCTTCTATAAGGTCCCTTTCTCTCCCTTGCCCCAGCCACTCTTGTTCCTCTCACCTTCCCAGTATTCCTCTTATACTTACCTCCTACTTTATCCTCTTACTGTTCCCCTCACCACCTCCGCTGATACTCACCTGCTTCCTCCTTTCTTTATTCTCCCTCTTTCTCCCTTCTCTTTTGATACTCACTCTCCATTGTCAATTCCTATCTCCTCCTTTTACCTTTTATTTTATTTTCTTCCCTTTCCCTGATCCCAATTAGACCCTTTCTTGCTGCACCAATATTCCCTATCTTGCTTCTCTTCTACCTTTACCTCTTCCCCATCACCCTATCCTTTTCTCTACTTCCCTCCCCCCTCATTCTATCTTGCCTTTTCCTCCTAGCATGCTCCATCTTTACTCTGCTCCAATCTCCTAACTCTCACCCAGCTGTCTTAACCTTCTTGTGCCTTTCCCTTTTGCCTCCTTGACCATCCCACTTTAAAGGCTCTCTGCAAGGCCTACTTATAGTCAGTTTATTGATATTCAAATGTTTAATATAAAACAAGACTCACACTTCTCATTTTGTTACATTCTAAAGTGTGCTAACACCCTTGGGTAGAGTGGCCCTATAGGAAAAGTATCAATGTGTTGCAGCAAATTATATTATTGACTTCCTTAAGACACAGTATCTGTATTCTGACTCACTTGGGTAAGGTATGGCATGAAAAGTCATTAAGAACCACTGTTTATTGTTTGGAAATTTCATAACCTCAAAATTTGAAGCCTAAAGAAATGGACCCTACTTATGTTAATTGTCACTCTCACAGTACTACTAAATGCTTGCATTGACTCTGAGGTGGACAAAAGCATAACAAATGCAGCAAGGCCAACATCGTATGGACCACGGGATTTGCAAAGAATAGTCTTGTAGAGATTGGATCCAAGGAATTCAAAATACCAAGAACAGAAGCCCAACGAAACAGAAGAAGTCATATGAACCCATGAAGAATGAGCAAACAGAAAGATTCAGTTCATTCCTCTTCAAGCCAAAGGACATAGGAGCTGTATGCTAAATGTGCTAAAAGAGAATTTGAAATAAATGAGTGATGAGAAGACATGCAACAGAGCAGAAACACTAGAACTACAGATATAGGAAGTGAAAAACTAGGGATACAGATATAGGAAGTGATTAATTTACCCCAAATTAACAGAGTGGACACTTATATGATTATCCAAGAAGGATAATTAAGGGATGACTGAAGATGCTTGTGTTATCCACTACAATTCTGTGAGCTATGAAACATTGTAATGCAAAGGGTGTAAGTTTTAGCAACATTTTAGTTATCTCTCTTGAAACCTTTAGTAATATTAGTGGAATGCAATATGTAAATGTGAATGATGTTGGATGTTGGCCTCTTTCAGTGAGTTTCTGGTATCATATTGAAGAAATATCAAGCTATGAGACTAAGTAAATGTTGGTTCACTTTTTAAATAAAAAGTGGTCCAACATGAGGATAATCTGTTCAGATAGAGCAATCCAAAGAAGGGCTGTGCTAATTGACAGGGTTTGCCTGCAGATGATTGGAAGCAAAGTAAGGTGTTCAATAGTCTTACTAGATTTTGGAGTACTTGTGGGGATAGATTTCAAGATACAGGAGGTCAGACATTTTGATACTTGATTTTTAGTAGATCTGTGTGTGGGGTAGTAGTTTTAAAACTGTATACTCATGTCTTGCATTAACCACAACTAAATGAAATACACTAAGAGGAGCAGATATGTGTCCTACTCTCCTAAAAGCACAGTTACATCAAATCATTATTATGCAGAGTTGACCAAGTACAAAACACAGATAGCCATGATTTATCCATGAACATAAAAAGAAAAGGCTTTAAATTAGGTATCATACAGTCAATACTGCCATGCAACTAATCTGAATTTGGGGACAGCTTTAATGGAAATCCATGGGCGTTGTTTGAAGTAGAACTGTGTTTCTGAAAAGAGATATGTTGAAATGGAAGGTTTTTATGAACTTAATTGCACTTGCATGTTTACTGGTAAGTTTTGATCCATGATTCTACATTTTCTGTAACAAAGAAAGTCCATCTATGCCGTTTAATTTCTACACACACACACAAGGGGTTATTTTCAGTTATAAAGCTGCCTGTGTGGATTGGGGCAGTACTATGTTTCTCTGTCAGCACCCTTCACAGTCTGCTTCATCACATTTCTATGAATAGCTTGGCAGTTGGCCTTTGTGTGTTCCTCCCAGACAGTGAGACAAAGGGAGACCAGGTGTTGGCAGGATGGGCGGAGCCGTTCCCTGCCCCACTTACATTTCCAAAGAGCTACCTCCAGCACAAATATTAAGGACACTGACACGAGCTTTTGTCACCCCAGACATCCTGGAGCCTTAGCAGGGGAAGGAAATAACTTACCAGAACCAGATGTTGGGATAGCCAGGATGCCACCCTACTCCAGAGGCTGAAACTAGATATAAATATTGAACCTTGTGAAAACCGTTCCTGTACACTCCTGAAACTGAGGAAGACTTTGGAATGACTGCCTTGTACTCCAGATGATGGCCCTGTTGCTTGAGGCCTGTCTTGTAACTCGGAGGACTGCCCTGCTACTATCAGAGGGCTGCCCCTGCTGCTTGAAGCATGTCTTGTTTTTCAGAGGACTGCTGTACTGCTGCATGAGGACTGCCTTGCTGCTTGAAGGAGAGAGGACCATCTCCTTGAACCCAGGACTACCAGAGTGACCTCAAGGGTTAGTTGGCTGGCCTCTTGTATTGAGGGCAGGGAAATAAGATCCAGAGACCTTCAACCCTGCACCTGTCATTTGTTGTAGTGGGTCTTCACTCCCCAAGTGGTGTCCCTCAGGTCCTACATTCTTCAAAGTGGTGTTAGAGGTGCTGCTTTGACTAACCATAAAATTTGGCACATGAAAACATTTTCACCAAAAAGGGCCAGAAGACCGGGACCTACCTACTATCCATCCAAGGTGCAGCACTTGTCGCCTGACTGCGTTATTTCCTGCTGTTATTTCACCACACTAGAAATTCAAGTCAGTTCGACATCCGAGTGGTGGTATATAATTTCATGGAGCCCTTTTCGGCTATGGCTTGCATCTTTATTTGGTTGGAGGTTTTAGACTTCCATAAAGTTGTCTTAGTCCGAAGGTAAAAATCTTCATTGGGCACGCTGGTGATAGGCTCCCCAACAATGACAATGACCCCCTCCACCCGAAAAACCATTTACTCCTGCACCATCATCATCAGCTTCACCGAGACCTCGTATAGAGTTCCCCTTGTATCAACGGCTTCTCCTCGGACACAGCAGCTGCCTTGCCCCTCTGAACTCTACCTTCTCCTGGACGTTTCTTCAGAAACATTTCTAAGTCCAAAGGTAAGCTAAGACCTGGCCTGATTGCCTTCTGCAGCCAAACCGCGCTTCATCACCATCAGCCTTAACTTTTGATTTTGCCTAGGTCTCACCTGACCAGATACCCACGGTTGGTGCTTATATCTTTTAGGCTCTATTTTTCACTAAAACGTAAAAAAATTATATTTTCAGTTCTGCTGATTGGAGGTACTTAGTTTTTGTGTCATTTTATTAATTAAAATTGTCTAGATTTTTCTAAATTGGTGCAGGATTTTTCTTTTAGTGCAGTTTTAAAACTGCACATTCGACGGTCAAAATCTTCCTTTTTAAAAACATACAGGTCATCCAGAAGGTATACCCGAAACAGCCAATAGGGCAGGGTGCATTGTATTAAATAAGTAGGATATTAGTTTAAGTTTTCCATGTCCTGGTAGTGAAAAACTCCTAAATTCATACTATGCCTCCCATTGGATAACATTAGGTTACCTAACTACATATGATAATTGCTAACTTTTGTTTGGGAATAGATAGAGATGTCAAGTTTGGACTCAAATGGATTGTAACTTAAAATCTCCTTTAGAGGTAAAGTCAGATTTTAAGGTACAATTCTCATAATTCCACTTCTAAAAAGTTGGCATTTTCTTTAGCAGTGGGCGAAATTCGCAAAGTTTCCATGGAGTTACATAAAAACTCTGCGAGATTCTGCATGGGATGAAAATATGCAGCTCATGTTGCAATTAAGCACAGGTAGCACAAACATCGCTAAAAAAGCAGTGTGATCTGTACCATGCGCGCAGCCATTTAAGTTGATTTTACTGCTGCACACGTATAAAATCTACTCAAGCAGCAGCTAATTTATTCTAAAAGCAGGCCTCTGACCATGGCTGACAATCCAGCATTAGAAAATCACACTAGAGGATGCCAAATCTTGCTCGTGTTTGGCAGCTCACACTTTCTGGAGCCTCGTGGGTGAAAAATTCTGCCAATCAGCGACTGGCAGAATTTTACCCGAACTATGGGTTACAGAGTAACAAAAAGTGACCACAATTCTGCCAATTCCACAAGCAGAATGAAACATTTCACCCACTCCTACTTTTCTTGGCCTAACCATTTGGTGCCTGCTACCTGTATACTGGGTCATATAACTATGAATAGCTTGGCAGTTGGCCTTTGTGTGCTACTCCCAGGCAGTGAGAGACAGGGAGGCCAGGGGTTGGCAGGATGGGCTATCCTACCAGGATGAGAGGGGTGGAGTTGTTCCCTGCCCGCTTACATTTCAATTGGCCAGGTCCAGCATACACACAAAGGACCCTGACAGCAGTCTTCTGTCACCACAGACTTCTTGAAGCATTTGCAATGGAAGGGAATAACTTTCCAGAACCAGATGTAAGGGTAGCCAGGATATCATGCCACTTCGATGACTGAGTGAGCTCCTAAACACCTTTTCCGTACACTCCTGGACCTGTGGGAGACTTCGGAAGGTCTGTCTTGTACTCCAGAGGACTGCCCCTCTGATTGAGGCCTGCCTATACATTAGAGAACTGTCCTGCTACTTGAAAGAGAGAGGACCATCTCCTCAAAACCAGGACTATCATAATGACTTTAAGGGCCAGTTGGCTGGCCTCTGTGAGATCTAGGGACATAACAAGACCCAGAGACGTTGAACCCTGCACCTGGCCTCTGCTGGATTGAGTCTTCACTCCCCAAGTGGTGTCCCTAAGGTCCTGGACCTCTAGAAGTGGTGTTAGAAGTGCTGCTCCTGCCTAAACCTAGAATTTGGAAAACATTTCACCAAAAAGTGCCAGAAGACTGGGACCTTCCAGCCAACCATCAAAGGTGCATCACCGGTTGCCTGACTTTGCATTACTTCCCACTACATTCTTCTCCACAGCAGAAACTCCTAGTCAGCTGGACGTGCAAGCCTTAGTATCTGACATTATAAAGCCTGCATTAACTTTGACTTGCACCTTTATCTCTTTAGAGGTTTTAGACTTTTAAAACATTGTCTAATTCCGAGGGTAATAATCTTCACGGGGCTCCATGGCGATAGGTTCCCCACCGACGATGACAACCTCCTAGACCAGGGGTCTTCAATCTGTGGGGCGCGACCCCCAGGGGGGTTGTGGAGTCCTGGGAAGGGGGTCGCAGATTGTCAGTTTGCCTCAGTGGCGCTGGGATGATTGAGGGTGCTCAAGGCGGAGGCCTAATTTAGACCGAGGGGTGAAAAACAACAAAGCCTCATTAACAAGTAAAAGGTCTTCTAAAGACCTGTGACGTACTGGGGTGCGGCTTTGTGTGTGTCCCTAAAGGTGTTTAAGCCCGACTCACATACACGAGGAGGGGAAGGGATGGGGGGTAGGGGAGGAGGCTGTAGCCCTTTGAGTTCAATGGACGTTGCGCGCCTGGAGCTGTGGGTTCTGCCTGTAAAGCACAAAGCACGAACCCTCATACCTGGCGTCTGTGCAGGAGAAATGTGCCTGAGAGTCTGTTCTTCAGGTGAGATGTTGTTACAGCCTGTCCGCCCCCAGCAGGGAGGCACAGAGATGCCCGCCCATGAGAGATAAAGAAGAAGGAAGAAGACACAGAGAGATACTGACCCCCCCAACCCCTCCCACCGATGAGAGGCACAGAAAAGGTGGGTGGATGAATGGATGAAGGGGTGGATGGATGAAGGATGGATGTATGGATGGATAAAAGGTTGCATGGATCATGATGGAAGGATGTGTGAAAAGGTGGGTGGATGAATGATGAGTGGATGGATGGATGAAAGGGTGGATGGATGAAGGATGGATTTATGGATGGAAGGATGAAAGGGAAGATGGATGAAGGATGCATGTATGTATGGATAAAAGGTTGCATGGATGAATGATGGATGGACGTGTAAAAAGGTGGGTGGATGGATGATGGGTGAATGGAAGGGTGGATGGATGAAGGATGGATGTATGGATGGAAGGATGAATGGGTGGACGGATGAAGGATGGATGGATGAAAGGATTGATGGATGAAAGGGTGGATGGATGAAGGATGGATGGCTGTATGGATGGATAAAAGGTTGCATGAATCATGATGGATGGATGTGTGAAAAGGTGGGTGGATGAATGATGGGTGAATCGATGGATGAAAGGGTGGGTGGATGAAGCATGAATGTATGGATGTAAGGATGAAAGGGTGGATGGATGAAGGAAGGATGGATGGATGGATATGTGAAAAGGTGGGTGGATGAATGATGAGTGGATGGATGGATGAAAGGATGGATGGATGGATGAAGGATGGATTGATGGATTGATGGATAGATGGATGGAAGGAAGGATGAAACAATAGATGGATGAAGGATGGATGTATGGATGGATAAAAGGTTGCATGGATGAATGATGGATGGATTGATGTGTGAAAAGGTGGGTGGATGAATGATGGGTGAATGGATGGATGAAAGTGTGGATAGATGAAGGATGTATGTATGGATGAAAGGAAGAATGAAATGGTAGTTGGATGGATATATGGATGGATAAAAGGTTGCATGGATCATGATGGATGGACGGATGTGTGAAAAGGTGGGTGGATGAATGATGGGTGGATGAATGAAAGGTAGGGTGGATGAAGGATGGATGGATGGATGAAAGGGTGGATGGATGGATGTATGGATGGAAGGATGAAAGGGTGGATGGATGGATGGATGAAAGGGTGGATGGATGGATGGATGGATGAAAGGGTGGATGGATGAAGGATGGATGTATGGATGGAAGGATGAAAGGGTGGATGGATGAAGAATGGATGTATGGATGGGTAAAATGTTGCATGGATGAATGATGGATGGATGGATGGAATGAAGGGTGGAAGGAAGGGTGGATGGAAGGGTGGATGGGTGAAGGATGGATGTAAGGATGAAAGAGTGGATGGATGAAGGATGGATGTATGGATGGAGGATGGATGGATGGATGTGTGAAATTGTGGGTGGATGAATGATGGATGGATGTGATGAGGTCTAACAGGCGCATGTATGGTTGTCGATAGTTGTTGATGATGAGGAGTACCAGTTTCTAGAAACTTTTGTTGGGAGGGGGTCCTTAAGCCTAAAAAGGTTTTACAAGGGGGTCTCGGCATCAAAAAGTTTGAAGACCTCTGTCCTAGACCCAGACAAACAACTTCACTCCAACTCTGACCACTTGTAGCAGCTTCACCAGTTCCCAGTCCCCAATTCAAACAAGAATATGAAATAAACGTACACCCCTGAGGCCCCTATGTTCCTCTTCTAAAAACCTTTTCACATGCTCTCTTTTAAATATTTGAAATAGATGGAAGATCATTTAGGCTCCAGGGCCCGTATTACAGAAGTGCCACAGTAGCCCAAAGGGCTTTTGCACCTGCTTTGTGTGCTCCCCGGGGCACTTTGGTATTGCTGAAGGGGCCGCTGATGCTTGTGTGGCCTCTTCTGTAATACAGAGAGCACTGGTGTTTTCTCATTTGCATGGAGGCGTGGCTGTATTATAGAAGGGGGCGGGTTAAAGAAGCTGTTAGTCGGACCACTGACAGTGTGCCACAAAAAGGTGGTGCACTCTCAGTGTGCCCCCTGATGGCAACCTCTGGACAGGGTCCTGGGGGTGCCAAAGAGCTCCCCAGACAACCCCTTGCAGGCAGGTGCAGTCACTCACTTCACCTGCCTGTCATTGAATATTTCTCTCCTCTTTAAAGCAGCAGGTGCCACTTGCAAAGTGAAACAGAGCGGCTATAAAGAGACGCTCCAAATTTCACTTGAACGTGCTGCCCTCCTCGCAGCATTAGTTTGCGGCTGCCCTGAAGGCAGCACATTCAACGTAATTGGGTGCACTTTCCCTTAGTGCCCACACCGCCATACGCTCCCCCGCTTATACAATACACAATTCAAATCCCACCCATAGGAAACTCCGGAGACATATTTGTGGTAAAGAACTGCTGCAGGTTTATTTCATACAACACAGGTATGACGTTATGGTGGGTCATCTTACGGGCGATCCAAAGCAGGCAGCCCCTCGCTGACCCACATGCCTAAGGAGCCATCTTGCACGGCGAGTCGATGCTCTGACGGTGCAGCATATTACCATTTTTGTTATACTCCCGCCCCCCCTGTCAGGGCGGAGCGGTGTGGCACACCCCGATCGGTTCAGGCCCCCCGATCGCCCGAAGGACTAATGGGGCGCTGTCGCGGTTTCCAGGAACCTCCTTTGGCTCCTGGTCCTTGGCTCAGGCACCCTTACTGTGCCAGGCAGAGGTACCCTTACTGTACCCTTCTGCCGCAGAGGTACCCTTACTGTCCCCATCTGCTTCCAGATCGCCCTGTAACTCTGCCTGCAACACAAAACCAGATCATTACAACATTCTAAAATTTCGCCCCGCCGCTCTAGCTGCTGGGTCAGGGTTCAGGGTGGGACAGAGCAGAGCCGCGGGAAAAACCAAGCAGGAGAGAGGCCGAGCTATGGCTGCTGCCGTATAAGTAGCGGGGGCGCCCCTCCTCCCCCAAGTGAGCCCTCCCCCTTGGCCAGTGAGAGGTGGACGCAGGGAGGGGCGCTGATAGGTAGGCTCGCTAGCCGGGTGGGACTAAAGCACTGCCTCGCCCATGTTCCCCTGCGGGTCACGCGGTCAGCGGCATAGTGCCCACACCGCCATGCGCTCCCCCCGTTGTACAATACACAATTCAAATCCCACCCAAAGGAAACTCCGGAGACATATTTGTGGGAAAGAACTGCTGCAGGTTTATTTCATACAACACAGGTATGACGTTATGGTGGGTCATCATACGGGCGATCCAAAGCAGGCAGCCCCTCGCTGACCCGCATGCCTAAGGAGCCATCTTGCACGGCGAGTCGATGCTCTGACGGTGCAGCATATTACCATTTTCGTTATACTCCCGTCCCCCCTGTCAGGGCGGAGCGGTGTGGCACACCCCCGATCGGTTCAGGCCCCCCGACCGCCCGAAGGACTAACGGGGCGCCGTTGCGGTTTCCAGGAACCTCCTTTGGCTCCTGGTCCTTGGCTCAGGCACCCTTACTGTGCCAGGCAGAGGTACCCTTACTGTACCCTTCTGCCGCAGAGGTACCCTTACTGTCCCCGTCTGCCTCCAGATCGCCCTGTAATCCACCACAGCTCTGGAGGAGGCCCCCGTCGATGACAGAGCCCCCCCACCCATCATGCTACTTGCAACCTGCCGCTGTCAGAGCCTGCCGCTGCCTGCTCGTAATACCCTTCGGTTCTGTCTTGTATGAGTGCATGCCTAATGAACCCCAGGCCCCTCTTTTCCATAAACTTCTGCATGGACCTGTTGAGCCTCCTGCGGGACTGTTCTATTGCGACCAGAGATCTGGCACCCCTCTACACTTTGCGCGGGACAATTTCCGACCAAAATAGCTCAGTAGCCCCCAGCCTGTTGGCTACTGCTGACACATCCCTCTGCATGGCCTGAATCAGGGCCCTTCTCCCCAACGTGGCTGGATCGTTCCCTCCCAGGTGAATAATGAGGATATTGGGGGGACCACCCCTTCCCACCAGGCATTGCTCTAGCTTGTACTTCAGGTGACCCCATTTAATTCCAGGAACACCCAACCACAGAATTCGTGTCCTCGCGAAAGCCAAGTCCCATTTCTTGGATGTCGCCCATTTGTTCCAACCGGGGAACATAGGAATGGCCCATCACCCACACGCAACATTCAGCTGTAAAGAAACAAGACAATGTTCAAACAACTAAAAAAAGTGGGAGAGGACTAGAACCATTATATGAACACACTTTGTTTATTAGTGCACACTGCACACTGCACCTGAAAGACGTGATAGATACATATATACATAGATATCCAGCGACCCATTCACTGATAGCTGTAGCAGTCAATTACATATGATACACATTACTAACCACTTTGTACAGTAGAACGCCCCAGCGACCCTCCTAGGGGCGAATGTAGCGCTGGTAGCAAGAAGATGACCACCTTCCTACCCTCTTGACTCCTTCCTCATCCAACCCCGCTCTGAATGCAGTCGTGGCTGCCCCAATCCTGAACGAGTGGCTAGAGAATTTTTGCCCTGCCTTTAACAAACCTGCCTTGGCCAAGGCTGCGCCCATTACGCGTTCCAACTGGAACCTGGTTAGGGGCGTTCCATCAGCATGGATAAGGAAGTGCCCCCCCAAAAGTGGCCTGATCCTCAAGTACTCCCTGACCGTAGCCACCGGGCAATACCTGGGGTCCTCCAACGCCTGCAGCACTATTGTCGCGCCCTTCCCGGCCTGGTCCGTCTTGGATTTCCGAACCCTCAGAACCAGGGCGTCCCTTGCACAGACATCCAGCATATCCAAAGCTCTCCCAGATCTATCTGACTTGGATTTAGCCACCAACTCGCTTGCTCTAAAGGCGCCGAAGAACGCCAAGCAAAAGGCAGTTGAAAAAAGCTGGGCTTCAAATGCTGAATTGGTCACTATTGGCAAAGTGTCTATCATGCGCTACAATGCGGGAAATTCGATCCCTACCCTCTTGTCGACAGACCTAACCTCCTCCTGGGCCCACCCCTTGAGTGCTGTCCTGATCCTGAATGCACCTGAATGAGCTTGGTGTCATGTTTGAAAGCCGCCAGGTGGCCGCACACCCACGAATGCGCCTTGCCCACCTCCTTGGCCCACACCACAAAAGCCTCAACCTGTTCTACGTGACTTAAAGCAGAAGCTCCCAAGGACAGGATTATTGTTCTGAAAGTGGTCAGCTGGGCAGCATATCTTCTCCGGGTGGCCTGTGCCAAGGAACGTTGGCCCATCATCTTCAAACGCTCCCCCACCGAAGGAGTCGCCACAGCGGCGCCGGGAATGGTGTCATCTCTGTCCTCGCCCACGGCCAGGCCTCTCGGACACTGAAAGCGAGAGAGAGCGTCAGCTGCCACATTCTTTACACCTTCAATATGCCTTGCCCTGAACTCAGTGTTACTCTGCAAACCCGCCCTGACTAACTCCCTGAGCAGGCTCAGAACCAGGGGGCAGTTGGCTGACATCCCATTGACGGCCTGTACTATGGCCATGTTATCCGACCAAAAGACTACTTTCCTGTTACCCAGTCCACCCGGCCACAGGTGTAGTGCCGCCACTATGGGGAAGAGTTCCAGTACTGTTATGTTTGCGGTCACCCCTTTCTTGCGCCAGGCGTTTGGCCATCGCATGGCACACCACTCTTTACCAAAAATCACCCCAAAACCTTCCCGAACCAGATGCATCTGAAAACAAGCAAAGTTCCTGACTGCTCTCCCATGGTGCCCTCCAGATCACAGTACCATTAAAGTGCATCAAAAATTCATCCCAGATCCGCAGGTCTGCTCTCAGCCCAGGACCCAGGCGCACTAGGTTATGCTTCTTTCCAATGTTAGCCGTAGCCTTTGCGAGCCGGCGAGAGAAAACCTTGCCTGCTGGTATAACTTGTGCTGCAAAGTTCAACTTGCCCAAAAGGCTCTGAACCACCACCAATGTTGCCTTGTCCCTGCCGATCAGTGACCTAATGTCCTGCCTCAATTCGCTAACCTTGTCAGCTGGGAGCCTAGATTCCCCTTTGATGGTATCCAGTTCGATGCCCAGGAAAGTGAGTATTTGTGCCGGCCCCTCTGTCTTGCCCGGAGCCAGGGGCACACCCAAATGACCTGCCAGTACTTCAAAGGCTCGCAAACATTCCTCGCACTCCTGAGTACCCTCCCTGACAAAGAATAGGAAATCATCCAGGTAGTGTGTAACCTGGGAGATGCCATGCTTGCTGGTGAGGACCCACTGGAGGAAAGAACTGAACGCCTCAAAGTAGGCACATGAGACTGCGCAACCCATTGGCATGCAGCGGTCAAAAAAGAATTTGCCATCCCACTTGAAGCCTAACAAGTGTTGACTAGCTGGATGGACAGGCAGGAGGCGGAATGCTGATTCTATGTCAGCCTTGGCCAGCCACGCCCCCTTGCCCATCTTTCTGATCATATCAATGGCCATATCCAGTGAACAATAAGACACGGAACAAGCCCCCTCCTCCAGCCAATGGTTGACAGAATTGCCCTCCGGGTAAGATAGGTGGTGAATCAGGCGGTATGCCCCGGGCTGCTTTTTTGGCACAACTCCCAGTGGTGAAACCAAGAAATTCTCCAGTGTGGGGGGGGGGGAATGGGCCAGCCACCCTCCCCAGGTTAACTTCCTTATTGATCTTCTCGCTAACAATCTGAGGCAGCTCCCTAGCTGATTTAAAGTTTAAAGCGTCCCTGCAACCCAGTGGCCCTTTGTAAGGTATCCTGAAACCATCCACGAAACCCTCAGCCAACAACGCTTGCTCCTTCAAAAACGGGTACAGTCTGACTAAAGGAAGAAAATTCAGCAACACGATGGGGGAGGGGCCCTTGCCACCCAGTGCCCTACTGGCGTGCTCCGTCTGGTCCCTGTGCCTGGGAGGGGGGGGTTCTGGCCGTTGGTACAAGTGCTGGCTGCGTGCTGTGCACCACATTTGCTACAGTTGTGGGCAAACTTGCAGGCTCTGCCCCAGGTGCATGATCCCCCATTGAACAGTCTGCACGTTCCAGAATTGAAACGTCTCGTCCGGTCCCCTCACCCCTCCCCCGACCCCCACGAAAGGGCTGCTGAAAGGGACGCCTCGGGAACTGTTCCCATTTCTTGGTGTCTAACTCACCCTGCGCCTTGTATGGCGTGTCTCTTTTTCCGCTACCTGTCCTGCACATGTGTTTGATCCAGAGCTGGATATCCTTATGGTCCCACCCCAAGTCAGGGCAGCTGGCCATTGTTTTCCTAAAATCCTGATCATACCAGAACCAACCCATCCCCCCAGACTCCCTTGCTCCCTGTTGGATGGTGTTGGCATATTCCATCAATGCCTCACTCTGAGCGGGGTCCTTCTGCACTATCACTGCCACTAAGATGTTAAAAGCCTCAGTCCAATTCTCTATCGTCTTCTCTCGCCAACGCTGGCACCTAACTTTTTTCTCATCATCTTTCCCCCCCCATTCTCCTAGTGTCTGCACCCGCGGTGTCATGCATCAACAGTGTCAAAATAAAAATGTACTCCCTCCTCCATATTCGTTCCTTGGCCGCCTCTGGTACCTGCCGAGCCAGGGAGCAACGCCCGGATGCCAATGGAGCCTGTGTAACATTCGGCTTGGACGGCCCTACCCCGGCCGGTTGTACTGTTTCAACCTGAGCTGGGGCGGCCCCCACCGGGCCAGGTCGTGCTGATCCCGCTGAACCACCCGTGCCGCTGACTGTGATTGTTGCAGCACCCCCTGCCACACTCGCCGGGCGGGCGCCGACCCCATAGCAGGCACCTGGACGGCATTCTAAGAGGTGGCCAGGTTGACTGGCGGCGCGGCTGTTGCCAGTACTGCGACTGCAGGAACTTGCAAGCTAGCTACTGAAGGCCCATGACCGTGTGACCCTGCAGTAGAAGTTCCCTGTTGAGCCCACACTTGCACCACCGGATCAGAGGTTGTAGGAGCGGGGGGGGGGGGTGCCATACCTTTCTGCACTGCCGCCACATCATCTAAACGTTTTTGGAAGAGTGCCATTAATCCCAACATTTCGTCCATGGCCTTACCCATTTGGGCCAAGTCTGTTAGGCCCGCGGCCGTCTCATGCACCACGGTAGGTGTCACAGTCAATTCGGCGGGCCTCGTCGCAGGGGGCAGTGGCGTCGATCAGGGTTCCTTTCGCGATGGCTCGGCCGGGAATTCTTTGCATGTGTGCTTTCGCTTCCGAGTGGACCTTCGTGACGCTTTGCCTGAGGGACCCGCCGCGTCCTCGGGGGTGGGGGCACTAGTTCGTCCAGCGTCCTCTTGCCTACGCGCCTCGATGAAGCCCTGGGCCCACGCTGGCCCCTTCGCCTGTGCCACGGCCAAAAATTCTGCCCACAGCCCTTCTTGTGGTAGCGTGGCACCGCGAGTGCCCATAACAGTGGCTTCTACCCTTGCGGGTTCCTGATGGTATCCTTTTTAATTGTACAGCGGCTGCCAGTCCTTCCGCAGTGTCCCCGGGCGCGACCTCGCGATTCAACGATGATCAGATGACGCGAGACGACACGGAACAGAGCAGAGCCGCGGGAAAAACCAAGCAGGAGAGAGGCCGAGCTATGGCTGCTGCCGTATAAGTAGCGGGGGCGCCCCTCCTCCCCCAGGTGAGCCCTCCCCCTTGGCCAGTGAGAGGTGGACGCAGGGAGGGGCGCTGATAGGTAGGCTCGCTAGCCGGGTGGGACTAAAGTGCTGCCCCGTCCATGTTCCCCTGCGGGTCACGCGGTCAGCGGCATTTTGCACGCGCCGCATCTGTTTGAAGATGTGCCGAAGATGCGCCGCAGTGCAAACAGGGAAAGTGCGCCCTATTCATACAAGGGCCTCAGAGAGCTAATCTCTGAAACCAAATCCCACCTGATCTCAGAGCTCAGTTTACGATCTGATCTCTTAAACAAGCAGTTCAAAACATGGCTTTTCCCTTTTTAAAGCTCGTGAATTACATTGTTTCTTAAGCAGCTGGTTAGTGCGATGAGACACCTCTGACTGTATATGCACTTTATGAAAATAATAGAAGTAAACAAATAAATACATGAATTTCTGAAAATATTTTATCATGATAAAATAAATGACTAATGAGAAATGTTAATCAATCATGAATGTGTCGATTTCAGAGTTTTAATCCCAATCCGTGTTTTTTTTGTTTTGTTTTGTGCAGAAACTGGAAAAAAACGGCAAGACCATTTATCTAGTTTGTATTTAGAGAACAAAGCCGGTGCTGATGCACTTTGGATGGCTGTGCAGGTACATGTTAAAAAAGTAAAAATACAGCAAACTTATAATATTGTTAAACTGAGATAGCATCCCGTTTGATTAATAGGTAAACATTTACAAACACATGTTAAATGATGTGGTTGATGGCATGTAGTTTTTTTTAATCAAGATTTTAATTATGTAGTTGAATGGATCTTTCCATTCCATTCGATCTTCAATGAACTTCGCAAATGTTCAATGTCAACGGCATGTCACATCTTTGCCTTCTAAAACCTCTAAACAGTGAGCAATAAGATAACTGAATAGCTTTCGGTTCATGAAATGACTAAATTAGTTATTTTAGTTCTTGCTCAAGTGTATCTATAAACAAAATAGTTAAGTGACTGGTTCTTCTTTTCCAATGCTCCCAACTGCACAATATGAATTCTACTGCCCGAGCCAGTATTATCTGATCACTTGCTAGCTTCTTCCAGTAAAAGAAGCATTAATCCATTAGTACTTATTTTTCATCCAGCTTTTCGACTCACAATTTCCTCTTTACAAGGCTGAAGCTGGCTGTGAGAGTTCCTTTTAATATCCCTGTTACTTAATGAGACACACTAGCACTAAGGTCCAAAAAACTGCACTGTCTTTTAAAATCCTGGCAACTACACGCTCTTCTTGTACTTCCAAAATAATAAATTAGTAAGTCTGAGTTCCAAACTTCTTCCTTCATCAATATGTACAATGTCAGAATTGTGCCTGTTTCAGAAGCATCTGCAGCTAAGGGACTAATGGACTAAGCCTAGGTTACATTCTAGTTGGTGTTTTTTCACACTGTTTGGTTTGCGAGTTGTGTTCATTTTTTGAAATGTGACTAGTGTGCTGATCAACCACACTGCAAAATGGCCGTTTACAGAAGTTCAACATGTGTAATGGGACCCCCTCAGCATTAACACACATAATTTGATTTTGACGAGATCATTGTTGAGTCACCAATCTATGACACAACTTGTCAAGGCATTCCGATTTTACACATGACGGCTTGGACATGACCCCCGTCTTCAATGCACCTTGGGAACTTTCCATCACTAACCAATTATGTGAATTTACTATCCCGTTGTCATTTGACACTTACAATATGGCCGCCGCAATGCAGTCCGTCGTCTATTATTATGACGCCATGCTCTCGCGTCTTTCTTCGCCGCTTCCGCGCTAATTGTGTCTAATTAGGGAGAGTATAAGAGTAGGCAGACGCCAACACTACTCCACGGAGGGTCCCGGACACGCGGAGAGGCTTGGATGCTACCAACCGGACACTAAGGTAAATTCGACAGAAAGCTGTCTTACTCAGAGGAGTATAGAGCAGTTTCCCCTGTAAACCCTTAGATGTAATCTCCTTCACGGCGTAATATCTCCGACTTTCACAGCAGGCTTCATCTTTTGCTGTATCTACATTTGGTTACCCTTGGAATGTGGAACGCCTCTATTGATCGGTCACCATATGTAGTTTGCCATATATTTTTTCGGCGTATGTGCAACTTGTTCTCCATTTCCGAGTATAGAGCAGTTTCCCCCGTAGACCCTTAAATGTAATCTCGTTCACGGCGCAATATCGCCGACTTTTACAGCAGGTTTCACCTTTTGCTGTATCTACACTTGGTTACCCGTGGAATGTGGACCTCGGATATGGATCAGCCACCATAAGTAGTTTTCCATATATTTTTTCGGCGTATGTGCAACTTGTTCCCCATTTCCGATATGCCCGTTAATCTTACTCACACTTATGCCCGAGTACTTTATTATATGCACTCTACTTTTGTTTTGCAGGGCGGAGGTGGCTAATCAACTTCAAATCATTTCTTGGATTAACTACACATTTGTTACAATCCACCTTTACTAAAAAGTAAGTTGCCATGTAACCCTTCTGGTCCTTCCACTTCTCTAATATATCGACAATGTTGAGGACCCCCTTTTACAGCCGTACTGGTATCTCTCTTCTTGTCATCAGAGTTTGAATCTACACAAAAGTTTACCCTCTACGTGGACTGGAACCCTCTCCTTGTTTTTATGAGATAAGAGTATCCTCCCAGAATCCCAACCGATACGTCAACAACTTGCCCATTTCGGTATGTTCTACTAAACATTTACTATCAGGGGTCTAGCCGTCTCACAGTATTGAGGTTTACCTCGTTTAGAATAACCATGACATAGGCTATTACATATTTCTCTTGTAGCCTCCAAACCAGTAATTGGTTTCCAAGACATTAAGATGAAGTTTTGAGGGTCACCTAGCACATCGGACCTGACATTATGGGTAAGCCTATGAAACAAGGACTACGCACACATGCAAACCAGTCTCTCTTTTTTACTATCACCTACCTTAACTTCCTACCTTGGTTCCCCCACAGAAATGATGCAACCTATGTGACCTTAGCCTCTAACTCTTAAAAGAAAACTCGATCTAGTGATAGCTGATCTCTTTCACTCGTAAGTACTGTTATCTGACTGGACATGCCTTTAAATGTAATAACAACTTATGCAATATGGGAATCTCCCAGCTTACTTGATTTCCCATATTTATTAGTTATCCAGTGTCAGCATTTCTTGCGCATGTATGACTTGGCTCCTTTGCTTGTTATTCCATATCGTAGATTTATTCTTTAACTACAGTGATGAGCCCTGGGTTCTAACCCAACAGTATATGCATTAATGTTTTTTTGTACATAGTTTTTTGGTGTATGTGCTAGTGACAGAGATTTATATATGTATTTATTTCTTTTTTAGGCCAAAACTCCTCTTGTTTGATCCCCTGATATCTTCACTTTTTTGGTCAAGAAGGTCCTGATGAAGGTGGCTTGCCCACCGAAACGCGCGTAGACCCGCTACAAGGGCCAACAATTACACCTTGGTGCCCTTGGACCATATTAGCATAGTCATCTTGCTATTTGGAATCCAGTTCCTTCTCCATTCTTGTATGTGGTATGAATGTAGAATGATTGTTAGCACGTGAGTGAGGTGTGGTGCATGATTGCTTTTCAGGGGACCTGTTAATTTGCTGTTGTTTTTATGACTGTCTTGTGCTCTTTATGAAATTTCTCAATTAATCTATGTATTACCTATTAAAAAAGGTTTCTTTTGTTGAATAATAATATTTATATGAACTTATACCTAGAAACATTTTTTTGAAAAAAGAATAAATAAATATTTTTCTAAATGAACTTTGTTTGCACTTTACCTTCTGTCACTGCCCCTTGTGATTACTTAGAGATGTATACACGTTATTGAATCATACGGCCACTGTAGGAACACCCCTCTTGTTTTGCGTTTACAGAAGTTCATAAATATTTCTGCCTCGTTAATATGTATGAGCCAAAGCACAGAGGCAGAACGTGCATTTGCGCTATGGTTAAAAAAACAAGGGGGCACATTAGCAAGAACCTCGTTAAAATTATCGCCGGTTAGATGTGCAGGACATCTAACCTGGACTTCTATTGGAATTCTGTAATGCATATTAGCAAGCCCATTATTGCCGTTTTACCAGCAGTTTCCTGCCGCTAAAACTACGATAATTTTAACGAGGTTCTTGCTAATATGCCTCAAGATCCTTCAACAAAAAAGAAGAAACAATTGTTCCATCTTGAGCGAAGATCGATGACTAAAACTATGCGACAGAGTGGCCATCATCAATACACACTAAAATGCAATGCAAAACCAACCTCACCTTGAATTCCTCAAAATAGCTTTCACCATCCAACACCACCTGTCTACACAAATTGGGGGGTCTCGACAGACAACGGAATATGATTTATTTATTTATTTAGTTTTCCCTATTCCGTTGTGTCGACTTACCCCTTCCCAACACACCCCTGCCCTGCCGCCTCACCGCACTTACCTGCACGGACCGCCGCTGCTAAAAAAATAGAATCTAAATAAATACAAGGGCAACTTCAAATCGAATCGCTAAACCAATCCTTACAACAAAGTACTTGAACTACACCATCTTTCTCATCTATCCTTAAGCTCAACAAACAACAAGAAACATTTTTGAGACACTCCTACTCAAGTTAACTGGCTTAACCATTCCTTGTACCTTCCAAGAATCAGCTAATTTCGCTCACACTTGTCCATTTTAGGCAAGTGAACAGAGAGTGTAAAGCCATCACGGAATACAAGGACAGTCTTCTCCTACCAATTACCATAGATCTTTCAGCATACATGCACTCATGAATATACAATGATGCAGCATACTCTCATAAGAATATACAATAATGCAGCATATACATTTGTTAATTCTACGGTCCCTCTTACACTAAAATGATTTCCACCTGGTTCAAGGAGTTTCCCTTCAGAGAATACCCAATCGAAATACTGAAAAATCCTGGCTGCTCCTAAAATACTCCAATATTTGGACTAAATTAAAAACCTTAAGAACAGAGTACAAGAAATCAACTATGAATATCAAAGCAAATTACGTCCTAGAGTAGGTCACTACCTCCTCAAACCCCAGAGGTCTCTTTTCAAATACATCCACATATCAAATTCTTATCAAAACAGAAGGCGGCTCTGCTGGAAAGACACAATGAATTTTTATTTTTATGGACCACGTTGGCAGCATAAGAGAAAAGATCCCACCTAACCAGTCTCCATTTATAAAAATAGCAATGTAGTTCAAGCCTACAAGTTACTGCCATGTCCTCCTGCCAGTGAAGATCTAGAAGTCACATTTCTACTTCTTTGTACTTGCATGGAACAAAATGTTCAAGGTCTCAATCACATTAAGGAATCTTACACAACTCCTACAAATAGGCAAGTTAAGCCTCATCCTAAAAAGTCCGCTGTGGACCCAAACTTATAATCCAACTGTAGACCACATGCAATTTACAGTGAATGTGCAAAGTTTATGAGCGCTTTGTCTACCCTACATCAATTACAACATCTTCTAGCAGACCATCAGTCTGGATTCCGAGTTCTTTGAAAAACCTACATCAATGACAGCAATGACTGGCAGCCCATCAGTCCACATCCCAAGCCAGCTTCAGGACTGAAACTGTGATAGTCATAGTTTGATGGATGGTGCACACTCACGACTACACACTTTTCAGAATCTGAAAGCAAACCTTGACCCTGGATAACCAGAGGCTGTTTCACTCTTTAAAGCATAGAATGAGCCCCAGCATTGTACTCCTAAAACAGTTATTCTCTTTCTTCCAGTGCCCTTCAAGGATGCTGATTAGCATGTGCATCTCAAAAATCTTATCTATACAAAGTGGTGTCTATCTGGGATTCATACCTTTTCTAAGAACTTTCACAATATACCTGTGTGGAAACTGGGTTACTGGTTGAGGAGGGTGAAACCATTCTCAAGTACCAACCACAATTCTTCTAAGGTTGAGGACACAAGCCTACCCTAAATTAACATGTGCTCAACCCTCGGGTAGATTGGCACAGAGCAGTCAGGTTTAACTCAGAGGCAATGTGCAAAGTATTTGTGCAACACTTCAAACAGTAACTATGTGAAATCTCACCACAAGTGGATTGCAATTTTTAATAAATGAGACCAAAAAGACAAAAGCTGAATCAGTAGAATTGGAGATGTGTAATTTTAGTGAAAATATTGCCAAAAGTGTAAAAGTGCAAACTGTGGATATCTGGTTGCGCCAGACTAGAAAAAGTCACAAGTTCAGGCTGACTGCGATAGAGCATGTCTACATGGACACAGCTAGGCCCGTTGAACAAAGTACATTAAATCCAGATTTTCAGAGCATTGCGAGGATCTGCATCAAAGGTGGGGCACGGAGCCAAAGTGATTCGTCGGTTACGAGTTGCGGTGAGTCTGTGATGTGAGTTCCTGTGTCGTCGCTGAGGATCCCATTGACAAGGGCCTGCGATGTGGAGTACGGCATTGAAGATGCCTTGCGGGTGGTGCGTTGGTTCCCGGAAGCTGCAGGGCTGCTATGCGGCATCCAGCATCATTGTTGAGGCTGCCGTCGACAAGGGTTGCGAGGGCCTGCTCTGCAGATGCATCACATAGTGGCAGTTCTGATGCGTAAATGGGCTGGGATGTGGGTCTATGCGACAGTTCCGATCCACGCAGCAGCAGTGATGCATTGATTGTATTCAGGGTTGCGCCCCACAGCAGAAGAGATGTGTCGATTCTGCTGGAACCATAGAGGCTGTCTGAGCACCTTAGGCCCACTTCCTAGAGTCCAGGACTAGGGCGGCACCACTTGGCAGGGTAGACTCTCAAATGGCGGAGTCCAGGTGCTGGGTCGAGGTGGTTGGAGCCTTCTATCCCTGAGTCTCAAGTCAGAAGGCCAGCCAGGTAGCTCTTGGTGTCACTTTGGGGACCTCAGTTCAACAGATACCGGCCCAGGCCCTCACATCCAGGCAAGAGGGCAGCAGGTAAACACAGTAAGGCAGCAGTCCAGCAAGGAAGTAGTCCAGTAGGGCAGCAGTCCAGCAGAGTGGCAGTTCTTCAGCAGCATAGCAGTCCCTCTTCCTGGCAGAGTATCCAAAGGTCCAGAAGTGTGCTGAAGACTTGGTGTCTAAGGTCTGGTATTTATACCTATTTTTGCCTTTGAAGTAGGGAAAACGCTTCTAGAGTTTCCCTTTAAAGTCCCAGGCATCCTACCTTCCCTGCCTTGGCACCAGACTAACTATGCAGCCATTTGTATGGAGAAAGAGCACAGCCTGTTTGATTGTAAGTAGCGCTGAGTTCCGCTCCACCCTCCCATCCTGCCAGTCATTGCCCATCCAGGCACACCTAAGCTCTCTACTGTGTGTGGCTATCTAGGATGAATACACAAAGGCCAACTGTCAGCCACACCCAGTCATGACATCAAGAGATAGCCTAACTGCACTAAATGGCTAAGTTAGGAAAATGCCAACTTTATAAACTGAGAAATTGACTAGGGAGGAACAGTCCTAGACAGAGTGTGCACGACCGAATGCACTCAGAAGTGAGTGTATTATCAAATTACACATCAGTCATAATACAATTTAGGAATATTATAGTAAGTACTCAGCATAAACAAAAAACATTTTTCAATGTGTCTACAAATCAAAACAAAACAATGACTTTGTCTGTCATTTTCACTGCGCTTGTTATTATTCCGAAGCACAGTTCATTATTGTGTGCAACTTCAATGACAATGGACATATTCCTGACAATCATGAAGTAGATCATTCCCATTGCATTTCAGGTGTATTAGATGCCCTTCGTGAGGGGAAAACTACAACAAAGCATGTACACAATGAATTTGAGTTATCACTTACATCATGACTAAAAGCAATAGTTGTACTGGCCTATATTGTCCGGGATAGGATAAAAAGGTATAAAGATTGAAAGAGCAGATGTTATATGAGCCAACCATGTGATACCACCAAAAAATGAGAAACAAGATTCAATAGAAAAGTACCACATCCCCATTCAAATGAAATAAATTGCTGGTACTATTGATAGAGTACCACACCCATGGCATGCTTAGCGTCGCTAATCTTTCTGCTGTAGTAAGTGCCCATAGTGAATTCCTAGGCACACTAAAACCATGAATGTTACCCATGTACTTCCACTTGTCTCTAGGAGATCAACATGGTGTCAAGCAGTAATCCATAGCCTACAGACTCTCCTGCTCCTCCAGCTGAAGATATTAAAAGAACGCTAAAAAATGTGCCGTCCTCATTCTAAAATACAGAAAAATAGACTATAGTGCAACTCACTCCAAGTCTGGACATTGCAAACCCCCAACCGCCTATCGTAACTCTCACCTGCAGCCTGATTGCCCAATACTGAAGGAAATCTTGGTGCTAGGTAATGATTGTTGTCAATTAAATCTCCGTAATTCCACCTGCGTAAAATACAAACAGATTGTAAACATGCGTTCCGGCACACACCCTACCCACTAGCCTTTTAATCGGCTGCTATAGAAAAGAAGAAAAACAGGAATCAAGAAGGACTTTTAAGTGCCATAAGACCCAATCGAATGTGAAATACGGTATAGTGATGCTGTAAGAAATAAGATTGAGATCAAAAACAAGAATAACTGCATGTGGTTCTGGCTGACATCGTGTAATACCTGGATCAAAGAGCTCAGACATATCTTCCTACATATGCTAAGAAGTAAAAACCTGCAGAACAAAGAGACTGTGCCCTTTCTTACATAGAGTGAGCATGGAATTACAGAAACGTATTTTAACAATGATTAACTCTTGACATATTGTTAATATGCTTGTACATAATCTGTTCTCTTTGAGTTAAGATCAAATAACAGCAGATCCACATGAATCCCCCTTATATTGCTTCAACAGGTGACTTCATTGCTCACTATGTGGTATTTACAGTAATGTGTGTTGCTCTGTTAAACCAAGGAAAAACAATGAATAGAAAAATTAATGAATAAAAATTTAATAGTACACAGAATGGTGGTTCCCTTCGTAAATTGACAAGAAATAGTGAAGACAAACAAATAAACTATACATCAGGGTGTCATCTCCCCCTAGTGTACCTCATACCACATGTCATGTATAAAGTTCTTATATTGCCCTTTCGAATAATGAAAATCAAGCACAGTCACAAGGTTCGTTCTAAAGAAAACAAGAGAACTCTAATTTGTCATTTAACCCCTTTGGGGCCATGGTATCCGAATACCGAATCGAGAAAGTCTCCCTCTGCGTGATGTATTTTGACATATCTCTATCATTTTGGTTCATTACTGTCTCTAGTACTGTGAAACTTAGCTGGGCTATGGTGTGGTGTGCATTGTTCCAATGACTAGCTAATCGCAAGCTCAATACTCTGATTCTAATCCTGCTCTTGTGTTCAGTTATACGAGTCCTTTCTGTCTTCCCTACATAGTACAGAGCACTCAGGCAACACATTGTATAAATTACATTCTGTGTGTTGCAGTTTGCAGTAAACCGCAATTTTATAGGTTTTCCTGACCATGGATGTGATATGGATGTACCTGTGAGAACATTTTTGCAATGTGAGCAATTATATCATTTTAGCATACCCTTGTGCTGCTCCGTTTTATTGCTAGTTTTCTTCGTGAGTGACTCCTGAAGATTATTGGACATGTTTTATATGCAAAAATGGGAGGATCCTGAAAAAGATTGCCAAAGTCAGGTTGTGCTTGCAACAGATCCCAACTGTGCAAAAACATTTTCTTGATGGCTGGTGACTGAGTTGAAAATGTGGACACAAACACTTCTCTTTTGCTTTGAGGTTTTTTTTTCTTCACCAATAACGTCTCTCTCGAGATCCCCCCTGCCCTTCTGGCTGATGCTTTCACAATCTCAATAGGATTCCCCCAGTCCAAGAAACTCTTTTCTCTTTTTTGATGCTGCTAATGCTTCTTTATACTGAAAACTGTTCGATGGAATGTGCTTAATCCGCAAGAATTGTGAAAAAAGGGAGATTTTTTTAAAGTCTCAGGATGGAAGCTGCTGAAAAGTAGTGCGTTATTGCGGTCCGTGGGTTATTGTACACCCCTGGGGTGATTTCTGTGTCATGCAATTCCACACTGTCATCCAGGAATGAAACTCCTAGTCTGTCCAGTGTGTATGTGAACTGCATTCTGGGATTTATGTCATTCAACCCAACTAACTTGCTTTCCAAATCTTGTTTCATGTCCTGCCATATGATCAATATATTGTAATTCAACACATTTTCTTATGTGTTTAAATGTAATCTATTTCCATTAATTATAGTTTAATTATTAGTGTTGTTGCATTTGTTTTTATTGTGTTCTACGTTTAAAGTAAATACACAGAACTGAACTCATATTAATATTCAATGTAAAATATTTTTTATATTTATGTATTTATTTTTGAGTTAAATAATTGCTTAAATGTCCCTTAAACTTTACCAAAGGGAGATTCTGCAGTCGGGATAGAGCTCTACATATGATAAAGTATAGTAAAAAATACAAAAAGTTACTTATCTGAAATATAATTGAATCAATATTATTTATCAGAAGTTTTAATAAGCAAATTTATTCCCGTCCATAAGGAAAACATTTAAATGGCCATTATTCCCTATGGGGTTTTATTTTAAGTACCTACCTCCATTATTTTCAATGAGCGGGTGTTGCAGTACCAGAGGTTGTTCATGTGTAGTGCTGGACTTAGATCTGTTTTTTCTTTTAGTGGGAACTTACTCTTGGAGTTTGTGAATACCAAGAATTAGTAGACTTACTAACATGTGTAAACTTACTCAAAAGTTTAAGTTATATTTGTGAATCTGACCAGAGTTGATGAATACAGAAAAGAAGTAAACTTACTCAAAAGTGTAACATACTCAAAAGTGTAAGTTACCTTCATGAATCAGGACCAAGCTGTATAGGGAAAATATAAGTGTAAATTTATGAATGAAGTAAGCACCATTTATTCATCATCATCATCATCAAAATAACTTTATTCGATCTAGTTAAATGACATAGATCATAAAAGAAGACAAGTTTAAAAAATAGTAAAAATAGCCATTTTAAAAATGAATACATGGTGGTTGAACAGGTGGAATATTAGCTCCAGCAAATTGCCTTCTAGCACTAATAAGCTTAATTGTACAAGAGTCCCTTCCCAGTCACATACTGTTGAATAATAAAACCACGGAAAGAGAAATGAGCAGATAAAAAGTATGTGTGCTGCTTAAAAACAAATCACAAAACATCATGATTAAAAATGCAGAACTTTAGGGAAGGGATAAGGAGCAGAAACATATCAACCTTACAATACATGCCGCCTGTGCAAACAAGCCCACAGAAAAGATGCTACACAAAAGCAAACATAATAATCATGGAGTTTCTTCATGAAAAATAAGTCAACTCCACATTGGCGAAACTTATGACACCGTAAAATAGGTAGGATATATCTATGTCTCAATTCCCTACAATATTTACAGAAAAAGAGAATATAAAGATCAGATTGCGTTAACTGATTATCACGGGGACAACAATCCAGGGCACTAATAGAATATATTTTGTCTGGAAAGTCCAACATCATTGGAATCAAATTGATACGGAATCTTAGAAGGATGAATTTATGCTGTGCGTTGTTTTCACCCTCCAGATACAAAAATTCACCCTCAGTTATCAGGGGGATTTGATGGTAAAGTTTCACCACTGATTTTGCCTGGTGCATCTCCTTCCTTACATAGTCTTCTTTAGCCAGAAAAAGGGACTTTAGTTTCTTTTTAGGAAATTTGGAGCTATACGATAGATTATTGTACAATTCCAGGACGCTTAAAGAATGTAGCGTAGATTTAACATAATCCAACCAAGCAATCTTGTGGGCATTGTCTAATGACAAACAATTTTTCGGAGTATAGTCTGATTGACATTCAAAGTGTTTCTTTTCCAAACTGAATACCACAGCATGATCTGGGCAAGTCTTATGATATCTGTTATGTGAGGGAATCCTAATTCTAGATGACAGACATAGTTGGAGAATGAGTGGGGGAGGAAGTAAAACCTTTTTATAAAACTGTCCTCTATCTTCTGGAAGGAATCGGTAGGTACCATTCCCCACAGACCCGCCCTGTATGTTGCAACTGAAATAGCTTTCGCATGAAAATAGTTTTTATCATTCCTATGGGTTTAGATTCCAATTTTGTACAAAATGTTTTAATTGTCCCTAAAGTCCTTTCCATTGTGGGTGCTCTATATTTGACTATATGCGCCCAGGTTTGCTTATTATCAAATGAGACTCCTAAATATAAGAAGATCTCTACTATATCTAGCTTCCTTGTCCCAATATAAAAAGATGGTAACCAATTTACAGGTGAGGAACCAGACACCATCACAAAAGATTTAGCCTCATTGACCTTTAGGTCCAGTGATGATGATGACATGTGGCCCACATAGATGTTAATTAGTTTTTGAAATGCGCGGTCCCCATTCAGGCTATTAACACTGCATGGTTCACATAATCCAGAATTGGTAGTGATACTGGGGGGAAGGTTGGGACGTCTGCTGCAGATCCTGTTAGAGCGTCTCCCACCTCATTTGCATATAATGAGAACAAGAATGGGGCAAGCACACATCCTTGCCTGACCCCTCTCATGATCAGGAAGGTTCTCGTACATTCCCCTTTGCTACCATAACGAACGCTAGCAGTCGCCTGTGAATACGTTTCACAAATTAAGTTGATCAGGTGACGGTCAATGCCCATATCCAGCATTACATGCCATAACTTTACATGGCTTACGCAGTCAAAGGCCGCTGATAAATCCATAAAAACCATACTGATATGGCTTCCCTTTGCTATGGTATATTTTGCGATGGTCTTGCTGATGTTCAGGCATTGATCGATCATACCTCAACCCTTCTGGAAGCCGTACAGGGTTGGCATTAAGATATCTTTTTCCCTCGCCCAGTCTTCCACTTTGTTCAATAAAACACAGCCTAGATGTTTTCCAGTGCAATCCAAAAGGGAAATAGGGCGATAATGCTGGGGATTAGATTTGTCGCCTTTCTTATGTATTTGGCCTAGGATGCTTGTTTTCCATGAGGGGAGCGCTCCTTTCCTAGCAATTTCGTTAAAAATGATAGTTAACAAAGGTGTCCACATCTCTTGATGTTCCACGAAAAAATCAGTTATGACCCTATCCAGCCCGGGGGCCTTAGTGCGGCTATATTTATATAACGCTACTTTCACCTCTTCTAGATTAAAAGTCGGGGCTCGCTTTGAAGTGCCAATTGATTAAAAACGTCATCCATTGAATTATCACTACTACCAAAGATACCTTCAAAATGCGACACCCAGGCGTCTTCGCCTACATGATTATCCAGAATTTTATCTGAGGTTTTTTTAAAATAGGGGGCATTCACAACTTTCCAAAAGTCCCTGAAATTATTGCCGGAGGCTGCTATGGCTAAATCTTCCCATGCCTTTTCTCACAGCTCTGTTTCCCTATTTCTCCTTGGTTTCTTGTAATTCAGCCATAGTTCTTTAACCTGATTCTGATCTCTGGGAGATACCTTAAGGGTCTTATGGAGGTCTTTTAGGGCCTTAGAGCAGGCCTCATCAAACCACCCGAGTTCCCGTCTTTTCTTGTTTTCCCCATACCGCATTAGGGCTCATTTAATTTCCTGAAGTAAATGTAGGAAATTGGGAATTAAGGTACCCAACTGTACATGTGGGTCTAGGCACTTGGTGATCAGGTCTAATTTATTGGATACAACCTGCTGTATAATTTGTTTTCTATCAATCCTGTCCCTATTCAAGTGAAATCCATTCTGTCTAGCTAAAATTGGTTCAGGGGCCTTTGACCACCTACACCAGTAACTTCAAACTAAAGTGTCATGTGATTACTGAAGTTAGTGAAATCTGTGTTAGTAGGAACAATGTTACCTTCAAAATTGGCAGAGGCAACTACAAAGTCAACTGTAGACCCAAAGTTGCCCCGGGAGAACGTATTGTCTAAAGAGCCTCCAGCTGGATCTCTTTTGTTATTTATTTATAGGTTCCATGTGGTTACCAGCCTATTAAGGCTGGTTCGATATTCCCTCTGCCCTGCCAGCTGGAGATGAACAGCATTAGTTTGAAAGGATCAGTAGCCATTGATTGAAATGGGGTATGTTGCCCAGGTTTCCCGGAAGCAGATAATATCTCTGCCATCCCATATTGATACCCACTCCAATAAAGTCTGCTTAGTAGCGATACCCATCAAATTCCATGTGGCTAATTGCAGCGCCAGCTCTGATATCCCCTTCTTTCCACATTAGACGTTGTAGCTACAGCACTTATTTATTCAATATTGCCTGTTGACTGATTGACGCAGCTTCCCTAAGTTAATTTAGATTCAGTCGATACCTCCAAAATCTTAGATAGGTCCCCAGGGCTCTTACTATTTTCTATAGGCACATTTTTGGGCAGTCAATCACAAAATTCCAAATCAGCCAAGGGAGAGAATCTGTTTGGGTGCTCTTGGATTCCCTCAGATACATATTTGGTTGTATTATCCTGCCTTTCAGAAAATAAGGGACCTCTGGCTTGGTTAGACACTCACAGGTTGTTGGTTATTTGATACTGATATAGTGAGGGTCGTGGGGTGGGTCTATAGAAATTTGCTAGCGAAGAAAGAGGGATTTTTGAGATAAAGGAGGGAAAATTGTTACAAACCGTCAGCAAGTTTCTCACCACCTGCTGATTATTAAAATTCACAGCCACACAGTCACCATTTATTGTTTTGAGAAATGGCCCTACCCAGGGAACTCTTCTAGCTATAATGAAATCTGTGTCTAGTCTAGGACCTACTATCTACAGATATGCAGTTCCTCTATTCTCAGAGCTAACACAGCAGATATTCAGGGAAACCCTGTTTAAGAGTGTAAAGTGGGTAGTTCAGGCAGCGAGAGAAGGAGGGAATTCTTCATGTTGGAAATAGGGTCCTCACACACCCAGTCAACTAGGTGTCATGCTTCATCATATGGATCTGCTCTTCGTCGAGTCGGAGTTGCAATACCCGATGGGCACCCATAAACAAGCTCTTTAGCGGAGATCTTTTGTTCCTTGCTGTAAGGTGCAGTGGGTGTGAGGGGCCTAAAAGTGTAGATGTGGTGAAATGGTGGCTAAAATAGGTAGGATAGTCCAAATTAGACTTTTATTCAGGCTGGCTACCCATCTAACTAAAAACAAGAAGAGTAGCAGCTTTCTGACGTAATGGTTCACTTAAGCTATGCTCAACTCTAAAGGACAACATTTTTCATGCCTGCTGGTCAGTTGATCTCTGGCAATTCTTCAGCACTTAGTAAGTGAATCTATCAACACAGAGTGGTGGTGAAGAGTTCTACCTGCCACGTGTTCACACTGCGAGTACAAGTTTTTTGCCGTGTCATGAAGTGACCTAAGAGAAGGGAATACAGAATGAAAACACAGCTGTATCAAAGGTGTCCAGGTCACAGGACATCCAACCTCTCTCGCATGAGAATACCCTGTTCATGAACTAATAGTGGTGCATTGTAAACTCAATGCAAGTGGTGTGGTGGTGAGTGGTCATTAATAGCCCACCCAAAGCATCAGGTGAATTGACTAGTAAAACCAGATTACAACCGCACAGACTCATTGATCTCATTGTAACACACTGACCTACTTGTGTGCGAGCACCCAGAAATTCACCATGTCCTACTAAGAAATTTCGAGTATCACTGATAACCGTGCCCAAACATTTGAATTTTCCATAGAAGAAACCAATTGAATTTACGTATTGATTCAGGAGGTCGACCCCTCCACTACTAGCACTATTTCTACTCAGAGCATGTTAAAGCAACTATTATACATCTCAAAGCAAGAAATTAACCAGCGTTTGCACGCAGGTACCCTAATAAGGTATCACAGAGCCCAAAGGATCCCGAGAGGGCTACAAATGTAATTGAAGCCTACTCTCTGTAAAAATAGCCCTAAATTCAGCCAACTATGGTTTGCCATCCTTAACAAATGCTCACTCGATTTAATCTGGTTGATCATCAAGGAACTTTCCAAGGTCATCGAGGAATTAGATAAGGAAATCAAACAATTAAAACGTGATCTAAGCAGCAGATTGTCTAAAGATGAACTCGATAAAGCTTTGAATGACATTAACATACAACTGGAGTCATACGCCAAAGAAGATAATGAAAGGAAAATTAGGAAATATAAACGAGATACAATTGACTACAAGTTGGGCGAAGTTGACAACTGGTCAGAAGTGTACGCCCAACGAAGACAACAAAGACCATTTTCCAATCAATCCTCAGACGGAGACAGCTCTACATCTAATGAATCATCACAAAGATGGGGTCCCAGGAGGGATAGACAAAAGAAAGAACTACCAATGAGAACTGAGGCCCCGACTGGTCCATCTACCAGCACTACAACCAGAATGCATTTTTTAGAAAGTGGTCAAGTTCCAGACGTCGAACCCAGAGGGGAAAGAGCAACAAAAGGCCCAGATCTACCTACAGCCAAATCCACACGGAGCCAAAGAGTTTAATCATTAATATCTCTAACAGCACGTTAACTAAATTCCAAATTGCCACACCACAAAAAGGCACATCATTTGTAGCGATATACCCCTCAAATGAGTTGGGAACGGAAATCAGTCTGTTTAAATTTATGAGAAATCTCAGTTTGAAAAAAAAAATCTGCAATGTGATGACTTCACCATTAACATCTTCAGAAGGCACCTAGATGGGTTTGAGAAGCAAAAGTACATTTATCAATCAGCCATAAGATTCTTGACTCTTACGAAACTATCACATTGAAAGAAATAAAGAAACTGTTAAAAAAAAACAATTTGAAAGCCACTAACTTGAGTACCAAAGAAAAACAAGCCATTACTCAAATTTCCAACAACCAAGACATCCGATGTTGTAAAGCTGATAAGGGCGGCGCACTTGTCGTCTTGGATTCTTCATTTTACAATCAAAGTGTTGATGACCATGTTCATGGCATGAATTTGTACATGAAACTACCCACCAATACAACTGAGGAATTTGTGAAAACACTCAAAGAAATCATTGACAAAGCATGTATTAATGGTGTGATTACTGAGAAATATAAAAAATATTTGATTCAAGATTACCCCAAAAGTTCATACCTATACATGTTGCCGAAGGTGCATAAAGATCTACGCAAAATTCAATCCACAAACCCACTGATAAATATCTAGACAGACATGTGCAACCTGCTGTAAAACGGATAACGTCATATGTACGTGAAACCACAGATTTTTTTAAACAAATTACACAACGTCATACTGGGGAAGAAAGCGTGATTACACTATGCACAATTGATGTTTGTTCATTATACAAGTCAATCCCACATAATAGAGGCATGGAAGCAATTGAATCATTTTTAATAAATCATGATATCAAAGAAGATCTGAGAATATTTTCATTAGAACTTCTCCAATTCACCATATACCACTCCTACTTCCGATGGAAAGATGAGTTTTATCTCCAACTGCCCGGTACTCCTATGGGCAATTGCGCAGCCCCCAGCTACGCAAATTTGTTCATGTACTCGTTCAAATTTGACAACTTTCTATCCAACCTTCAGAGGTCCGACAAGATTTTGAAATATTGGTGGTTTATTGATGACATTTTCCTCATGTGGAAAGGTTTACCGGAAGAATTATCTGAATACATTGATTACATTAACAATATCAATGATCATATTCAATTCACTTACTCCACGAGTATGGAAGAAATCACATACCTTGACGTACTCATTACTCGACATGGTAATAAGATTGAAACTGATGTGTTTACCAAAAGTACAGACAGGAATAACACCTTGCACTTCAATAGCTGTCATCAGATGGCCCTAAGGAGATATTTACCCTATTCGCAATTATTGAGAGCAAAACAAATTTCCTCCAAGCCAGAACTGGATGAACTAAATAAAAATAAGATTCTAACGAAGTTTAAAGAGAGAAAATACCCAGTTCAAATCTACACTACGTAATAATTTAGAAAGATTGCACAAAAAACTAATTCGCACAGAATTGCACGCTAAATTTCTAAGAGATTGCCTTGCAAATAACATCATCCCCATAGGTCTACAAGTAAGGAATATACCTTGCATTTTTGTAGAAGATGAGGAATATAAGACCGGTTTCAGTTTTGTTTCCAACAAATGTTCCATAAGTTGGATGGTGCTAAGTATAGAAACAGCGACACGACTCATTGATAAACTTAAGACAGAAATCGCTGACTTAGAGAAGCAAATACGTGAAGATCCTGCAATTACTGATGCGAATGATTTTTTAAGCAAACTTGATATCACTATAGCTGAGTTTCAAAGGACTAATATCCTTAAGAAAACAGAGAAACTACAAAAAGATCTGAGAAATTACAGTCGTGAACGTACTTATCCGTACCTAAAAAAAGACTTTTTTCAGCAAACAAACAACCAAGGGTACCAAGGACCCAAGCACACCACCTTTTCAGATTCAGGCTCCTCTAATTCTGAGGATAATTTTAACAGATCTACTTCCTCTTTTAGGTCAAATAGAGGTAATAATTCTACTCCTTTTTTAGGAAGAGGTCAGGCGCCACACAGGGGACGGGCTCGGAACCCCAGACGAGGCTGGTTTCGCAATCAGTATACTCCGGGGTTCAGACAAACCCGGAACAACTATTACGAGTGGTAAGCACGACACCGAATGTAATGACAAATACCATCATGACAAACCACTCGAATAGGGAGATTGTACCCATTTTTAATCTGTCCTCGTATCAATTAAGTACTAGAGAAGTTGAAGTGTTGAGTCATGGTCTTTCATTTGTACCCACGAACCGTAATGATCTCTTCTCTATTTTGGTTGAGACACATAGATTTTTCAGAACCTTAAGATTAAAACACTTTTTTCACAAAACCACCATCAATACACCTATGAACATCAGTGGCTTGAAGTGTCCCTCAACATTTTTCCCGGCAAATAATCTGGTTCCAAAAGAAATAATCACTTTCGAGAATGTGGTTATGACGGAAATAGAGCAACTCTTCCAAAACAGAAAGTTTGTGAAGTTCAATCTGTCCAAGGATGATATGTCTACCATTAAAACATTGGCCGAACGAGAAGACCTAGTGGTCAAGCCGGCCGACAAAGGCGGTGGGATCATCCTACAGGATAAAACTTCATATGATCAAGAGGCTTTAAGACAACTTGCCAATCCTGAGCATTACAAAAAGCTCTCCTGTGACCCTACTACTAGAATTAGAAAACTCATTTTGACCCTGACCACTAAGGGTTATGAGGGACTCTGGATCAGTAAAAAGGAATTTGAATACTTGAATAAAGATGACTTCAGTATTCCAGCGTTTTATACGCTTCCCAAGATCCATAAGAACAGCCAACAACCGCCTGGAAGACCTATAGTGGCCGGCTGCCAGTCGGTGTTGCAACCGCTGGCAGAATATGTTGACCATTTTTTGAAGCCCTTTGTCCCGAATACTAGATCATTCACTCAAGATAGTAGGGACGTTATTGTAAAACTTGAAGGTGTCCATTATAGTCCAGATTCTAACATCCTGGCTACAATGGACATCGAAAGTCTATACACTAATATACAACAGGCAGAAGCAGTAGAAATGATTCATAACATCTTAGAGACTCGTACACGGCCCCACCAAGTACCGACCTGGTTTATTACCGAGTGTGCTAGGATTGCACTACACGAAAATTATTTCCTTTTCAATAATGATTTTTTTGTGCAACTGAAGGGCGTGGCCATGGGGGCGGTTTTTGCCCCCACAATAGCGAATTTGTTTGTTGCAAACTTTGAGGAGCAAGTGGTTTTCAACAATAACCCTTTTCTAAAACATCTGGCAAACTATTTAAGGTACATCGACGATGTCTGTATAGTTTGGGAAGGCACACAATCTGAATTACAAGATTTTCATCGATGGCTGAACACAAAGGACAGGAACTTACAGTTTACCTTGGAAAATGATGCTAACAGCATCAGTTTTCTTGATTTAAATATTATGCATGTGGATGGGACACTGGCCGTCTGCTTATACACCAAACCGACGGCACGAAACACTCTCTTAAAATACAGCAGCCATCACCCCCGCAGTTTGCGAGACAACCTCCCTTTTGGCCAGTTCCTCCGTATTCGGAGGAACTGCACCAGAAGGGAGGATTATTTCCGGGAGGCCAAAGTACTACAAGAGAAACTAGTGATGCGTGCATATCCCTACCGTCTGGTAAAACACGCAATGAAGCGTGCCTGGTTTTATGACCGACAGGCCCTACTGCAGACAAAGCAGTCCAGAATTTCTGAACCCAACACTGAGCAGATTACATGTGTTTTGACTTTTGGTACAGAATCGACAGCTATAACCAAAATTATCAGAAGCAACTGGCATCTGATTAAAAAAGCTGAACCCCAATTGGCTATGCCAAGATTTGCGTTCAAAAGGGGAAGAAACCTAAGGGATCATCTGGTTAGGGCCTACACTGAGCCTAAACCGAACACCATCCCTAACATGTGGGGTTTGGCCCCAATTGTGGGACACTTCCCTTGTGGTAGCTGTACTGCCTGCGCCACCACCCAGGCTAAAAAAACTTGCTGCATCAACGGAAAAACACTTGTGTTTAAATATCACTCTAACTGTCTGACCAAAAATGTGGTCTACTGTATCCAATGCCCATGTGACCTCTATTACATAGGAAAAACATCGCAGAAAATAAGAAAAAGGATTACCCAACACCAATCGCGTATCAGATGTAAAGTTATGACAGCACCATTAGTTGAGCACTTTATTAACATGTCGCATGCTCCTACTGATATGAAATGGTATGTAATAGAATGTGTAAGAGGCACAAGGAGAAAATCCAATGTCGAAAAATTACTGACACAAAGGGAAAACAAACTGATTTGGTTGTGTGATACAGTCGAAAATGGGTTAAATAGCCTTATTGAATGGCATAATTTAGCCACTCTGACTTGACTGGCTTCACGCCTGTTGTTCATATTTGTATATGCTGTCTGAAGATTATTTGTGCCTTACTATTTACCTTTGATACTACTGCCCTACTTTTTGATTCAATTGTGTAGGAATAATTAGCCCTAGTGGGCTGTTTTCTTTCTGAAATTTCCGACATTTATCACGTTTTTTTAGTAATTTTTCACTTTTTGTTTTGTTTTGAGAAACTGTGGTGGATATATGCCGAGCATTAATACGGTTTCTTTGCACTCTACTGACTGTTTATGTTATTTGTTATGACTGTTAATCGGAGTTATACAGCACCCCCGGCCATTGACTAGGCTAAGATGGCCGCCGCTCTAACAGGCCGCGTTGTCGTCATACTACTTAACCACGTTAGGGGTTGAGATATCCTGGCGTCCCGAGTAGTTACCGGTGAACGAGCACGGACTTTGAAGAGCCGGCGCATAGCTGCTGCTTCAGTAAGTTTTACTTGGTTGCTCCGTTTTTGGAGCCTGGTCCGTGTTTCGAATTTCGAATTAATATATGCCTGACTGTGCAGGCGAATACTCTAATGCTTCCCCTTGTCACTTGTTTATAGATTACGTGGCGACTATCTGACATGTGAGTTGACCTTTGCTATTTGGTGTACTGGTGCAGGTTTACGTAGTGGCAGGCATTAATTAGAAAAGTCCCACTGGAATTAATGCCTTATGTTTGATTTTTGATTTACAAACAGAACGACCTGAGTGGCGTTTTTATTTTTCGTGAGTATTGCACAGACCTTGTGGTGCTGATTTTTACAGTTATAGATATTGATACACCCTCGTGTTTACTTGGGGTTTCATGTGATTACTGTTGCATGCGGTGACATGTTTAGTACTAGTCATACACCACCTCACGCAGTTTTGAACCCGCATGCTCACTGGTTGCATGCGGTGCATGTTCCATGTGGTGTGTTTGTCAGCTTTTAATTCGCAATTCACTTTGTTGGTTTTTTGTGCTGAGCTGGATATTGGTCTCCGTGTGCCTCAGGGTTTATTATTGTTATTACTGTGTTTATACTAGACATTGCTGTGCAACGTCTCTGTCCTGAAGATGGTCCGACGGATCGACTTGACCAGCATGGACCGAAACGTCGACGCTTAACACCTAACATGCAATACACTGTATAATTCACTGTACAAATTGATTTGTGAATTCTTATGTGTAAATACTTACTTTTATGTGGTTTATGGAACGTAGCCACATACTATGCTGTAGGTGTATGTAGACTATCATTCAGTTTACATGTTATGTTAGTCTGTCTGTTGCCAGTTCTGAAATTTCTTCCATGTATTTAAAAAACAAAAATTGCGAATCAAAAATAAATTGAATATATTTTTGATATAAGCCCTTTGGTTACTCTACTGATTTGTGTGATCACTCAGGTGACACTCATAAATGTAAAGTGTTTGTTTTGAATGAATCCTACCTGGACATCTAGCTTTTCTATCTGATATTACCCAGTCCCGGGTGGGATTATTGGGTGGCTCTATTCTATAAACAGTTCAAATCTTAGCATCAGCAGCTGAAAGGGCAGAAAAAAGTGAATATAAAGATCTACTGACTACACATAAAAGAGAAAAATCTGGTAATAGACCTGTGTTCGTATCGAAGTTCTCAACAAAAAGTTACCAGATCAAGAAAAATAATTCTTAAACACTGGTGAATGATACAGAATGAAACAGACTTTAAAGGAATTTTTGATAATCTTCCACTGTTCGCATACCATCGTACAAGAAATCTTAAAGAATTTCAAAATACAGCACCTCAACCTAAAGGCACCACGTACAAAGGAACTTTACCCTGTTTGAATTGCGCACATTGCAATAATTTTATCAGGGACACAACAATGACCCATCCCACTATGGGTACTCCGATCAGGCTATTTACCACAGCTACGTGTGATTCTAAGAATTTAATCTACCTCCTGAAGTGCTCGAGCGGGCTCATTTATGTGGGAAAAACTGAACGAAAAATCAAAACAAGACTAACTGAACACAAAAGGACCATAAGAAATCATGTCAAAAAAGCACCAGTTGCTGCTCATTTTACCATGCACAGGCATAATGTGAGTCAATTAAGATTGTTGATCTTGGAAGCTGTTCCAGTGAAGGAAGGTGTTTATAACAGGAAGAAATTGTTACAGCGTGAACTTTACTGGATACAAAAATTGGACACGTGTTACCTGAAGGGTCTTAATGAACACTTAGAATTTAGTTGCTACCTGTAAAGTGATTTCAGTTAGTCGTATAGATTATTTCCATTTACAATTCTCATCCATAATTTTTTGTTTTAATGATGAACAAACGGTTTAGGGACTATGACCCACAGTCATTGGTTTAATTTTTTACACCATGTTTTGTGTTACCTTGTCATACTAGGACCGATTCCAGCAAGTACAGCCATTGAAAAAATGTTTTACACCTATGTTTGTGTCACCTTGTTGTACTTGTTATTTTAGTTTTTTCGTAACCAACTGTGCACTTTTTTTTGCACTTACGCTCCATTCCACTTGCATTTTATTCTGCTAGTCATCACTACAAGATGGCCACTAAGTCCGTTGACTTCAGAATCGTTTTCTGAATACATCCCATTTCAAGATGGCAACAGTTTTTTGTGTTTAACGTCCGCTTTCAGCGGGCGCAAGTTTGTCGACGCTTGTACCCGTACGTGGTCAAACACGAAGTTTCAGAGGCACCGTGTATATTATTAGTTAAGAATTCCACTTGCATCCCGCTGTCGACACCATCACTTCACTTTTGCAAGACCGTTTTCTGACTGTTTTCTGGTTTTAATTTCATTATATCGCCTAGAGTTCGGAACGAAATGGAACATTTAAGCAGATTGCAACGGACTTGCTGCATATAATAAAGAACCACTCAATCCTTTACGTAAGTTTTCACTGAACGCACAAGCACTGTATTTTTATACATCTTGGGTATCACTTTCTTAGTACACTTGTTGCGTTTTAAAACCCTCATGGTTGGCTTTACCTCTATAGTTGTTCACATCTTAGTTTTTCTAAAGTTATGTTCACGCTCTATCTTTGCGCCTTTTAACCGCACGATTAGGTGTATCACCCATTTTTGTTTGTGATAGACACATGGCGAGCTGGATTTATCATTTCTCCTATTAGTCATTTTTTGTACATTGAGGCCAATCCCGGCCAATGCACCATGGTTCACTTGAAAGATTTACTAAACATGCCATGATCTGCACCCTTAAGAAATTTAGAAACCTTTCAGAAGTGTGCAAATAACTTATTAACTGTGTGAACTCGTGGAGGCCAATGATTCCCTTGAACCATAATCAAGGATTATGATGAAGGGCCTGGTCCCGAAATGCAATGGGAGCATTAATTCTTTATCAGGATTCAAAGCAAGTCGCATTCATGCATCAGAAAGATAATTTTTGAATATATAAACTTTAGATTTGAGCATAGCTTAACTGAACCATTACGTCAGAAAGCTGCCACTCTTCTTGTTTTTAGTTAGGTGGGTCGCCAGCCTGAATAAAAGTCTTATTTAAACTATCCTACCTATTTTAGCCACTATTTCCCCACATCTACACTTTTTAGGCCCCTCACACCCACATGGCAAGGAGCAAAAGATCTCCGCTAAAGAGCCCCTTTATGGGCACCCGTCAGGTATTGCAGTGCTAACCTGACGAGGAGCAGGTATATATGATGAAGCATGATACCTAGCTGGCTGGGTATGTGAGGACCTGAGTTCCGACAGGAAGGATTCCCTCCTTCTCTCGCTTCCTGAACTACCCACTTTATACTCTTAAACAGGGTTTCCCTGAATATCTGCCATGTTGGCGCTGAGAATAGAGGAACTGCATATCTGTAGATAGTAGGTTTTGACAGGGCATCTGTGCTGGACCTCTATAATAAGCCCTTTTCATCCCTTCTTTTGTTGATTGTCTAGTCTAGTACCCCATAAGCCAGGCCCTCTAGCGTAAGTGTTGAGCCAAACAAGAACTTTACATCTGACCCCTGTTCAGCGGGGAAACACCAACCAGGATCAGAACATATGGGAGAGCTGCCGGGGGGAGATCTAAAGTGTGGAGCTCGCTCAAGCCTGTTGGCCTTTTGGCAAAGTTTCACCGCTAAACGCTGTCTCACCCACAGGTCTTTCAATTGGACCTATTTGTTCGTTGGAGACCTGTGGTCTAAGCCCACCCTCTGTGTTGCAATTGATAGAGTTGTGTATACCCTGTATATTACTATTTGCGTGTCCTCCCATACAACTAGGTAACGGCCGGACAAGCCACTGAGCTCCCGCCTTCCAAATTGTGCGATCGCTCCTTGTGGGTTGGATTCCCCAACCATCACGGTACCTCTAGCTGGCCGTCCTCCTGTATTGAACGCGAGCCATCGCTCCCGGTCTGGTCTTAGCAATCTACCTAATGCGATAAAGGTATAGTGTAATTGATTTTCTGAAGACAACAATGATTGATTTAACTGTCCTGATGATGATGCCCTGTATGTAGCGTTGGCATCGAAACTTCTTCGACACCCAAACACCATATGCAATATGAATAAGCAATATTGTAGTGCGCAATGGTGTAAGAAATAATGATCTAAGTCTGTAAAATTCAATACAAGCATACAGACGTATTTTGCCTTGCCCTTTGGCCATTCTGTTTTCGTTGTTTTGTCTAGTGTTCTGTGGGTCACGGCTGTGCCCACTTTTCATCAAATGTTTCAAACAACTCCTTAAATTTGCCCCTATATGGAAAATAAATTCTTGTCCGGCTGGACAAAAGACATACTAACTATTTAGTGTATAATTATCGTCTGGATGTACTTTTTCTTATCAAAATAGGGACCACTGTTCTCTACAAAAAGATTTCACACACACAACATAATAAATATATATTATGCCAGGTTCTGAATCACGCAGAAAAATTGTTTACAAAAATGTATTTTCGTTTAAATTTTAATTTGCCCCTAACAAACTTAATAAATTAAGCCGACCGCAGTTTTGTGCACAGTGGTGCACTGATTTCCGTGGTAACCACACGCATCTGAAGTAATAGGAGAATAGTGCCATCTTAGACTTCAAACACTGCCATCTATTAACATAAGTAAGGGGCTCATTACGATGTCAGTGGGTCTGACACCAATGGCTCTTTGGTGTCGGACCCACCGACATCTGCCCATGCGGATGCCACATTACGATGCAACGGGCGGGCGGAAGGAACACAATAGAAAATATACACATTGTGACGGCCATGAGGACAGTCACATTGTATTCAGTGCAGAGGGACCACCGACTTCTAGGCCCAAAGTGTAAGTTGAAAACAAAACACATTTACATAGAAAACAAATTATTGACAAGCCTACAAAATATTTTTACATTTTTCATATATTCACAAAACTTGAAGAACATATCCAGCAATACAATACCCATATTCTGTGCAAAGTAAGTGAATGTTTAAAATAAATCTGATTTAACTTTAACTGAAAATACCCAAAGTCAAAAATTACATTTTAATTTTAAAAACATTCACAGACTTTCACCATAGACATAAAACAATCAAAATGTGAACCGATTTCAGAAGAATTTCTTCAGTAAGTATACTGTCAACTGTTTGTATTTCAAAGAAAACTATATTTCCAGTTTTAATTAAACAAAATATGGGGCCGATTATGATCGCGGACGGACTTGAGTCCGTCCGCGACCCCTGAGGATAAGGGAGCGACCTCCGATCAGATTAGGATGTGACCACCAGGGTGGCGGTCACATCCTCTATCTGTAACATTGCGGCGTGTGCAGCTTCAAGCTTCAACCTTTTCCAAGAAGCATTCCCACCCACATAAACCACTTAAAATGCTGCTCTACCTAATAAACTGTTTTAGCTGGCAAAGCGCGGAGATACCCTTCCGGGATTGATTCCTGCGCTATACAAGAAACTAAAATAAAATAAAATAAAGCTGCACCCACCGCAAGGCTAAAAATGCATGCATTGCATTTGCATGCACTAAGCGGCAGGCACCGCGCATTGCCTGCTGCTTTGTGCACACAAATGCAACGGGCCCCCAAAGTGAAAGTCCGTATGCTCATTTCCGCCGTGGAAAAGGATGTTTTTCCCACCATCCTAATATAGCTAGAGGTGTCTGTTAGACACCTCCACCATATTAGGGCTTTTCCGCCGCGGTCGTACTGCGACCGCGGCGGAAAAGCGGCGGACAGAATTCAAGACCTACCAGCCATCCTAATATGGCAGTGGGTCTTTGGAGGCTCCGTAGCGGTTTTTCCGCATTCTCCGGGCCGGCGGTGGCTTCCGCCGGCCAGGAGGATGCGGAAAAACCGCAATCATAATCGGCCCCTATGTTGGGGGATGTGCTGATCAGTACTAGGGCCAAAATGACTATTCTAACTCTGCTGGGCAGTTGCCTTTGTGAAGGTGCGGGTCTGTGGTGGGGGGAAAAATTACTATTTTAACTCCACAGGGTGCTTGCATCAGGGAAGGTGTTGGTGACTGGTGGGTTGCTAAATTACTAATCTAACTTTGCTGTGTGCTTGCCTCAGAAAAGGGGCTAGTCAGTGCAGGGTAGAAAAATTACTAATCTAACTCTCCAGTCAGATTGCCTCAGAGAAGATGCTGGTCACTGGTGGGGGCAAAATTACTATTCTTACTATGCTGGGTGCTTGCCAAAGGGAAAGTGGTAGTCGGTTGTGGGAGGCAAAATTACTATACTAACTCTGCTGGGTGTTTACCTCAAGGAAGGTGCTAGTCAGTGATGGGGGAAAAATTACTATTCTTACACTGCATGGTGCTTGCCTCAGAGAAAGTACTAGTCACTGGTGGATTGCTAAATTGCTAATCTAACTCTGCTGTGTGCTTGCCTCAGGGAAGATGCTGGTAGGGGCAGAGGAGCTACTATTCTAACTACCCCATGTGCTTGCCTCAGGGAAAGTGCTGGTCACTGGTGGGGGCAAACTTACTATTCTAACTCCACTGTGTGCTTGCCTCAGGGAAGGTGCTGGTCAGTGGTGGGGGCAAAATTACTATTCTAACTACGATGGGTGCTAGTCTCAGAGAAGGTGCTGGTCAGTGGTGGAGCAAAATTACTATTCGAACTCCACAGCCAGCTTGCCTCAGGGAAGGTGCTGGTCACTGGTGGGGGTCAAAATTGCTATTATAACTCTGCTGGTTGCTTACCTCAGGGAAGGTGTTGGTCACTCTTTGCTTTAATAAATGTAAACAATAAAAAATTACACATACAGTCATTTTTTTTGCACAGCTTAAATAAACAGAAAACCATCATGTGGACTGTAAAACATCACCTCCAGCAGTAGTTCGACAACCAGAAGGCCTTTCACAGGAAAAATAGTTGAAAAACCTAGGGCCTCTTTACGATGTCCATTGGAAAGGCTGTAAACAGCATTTGGATTTTCCTAACTCTAGTTGGAAGCAAGGCTTCGGACCGACTTGGAAACATTTCCGACTGACCGATTATGATGGAAGGTAATCGTTTCGTTTGTCCGACTTGTTTCCGACCAGCACTCGGAGACTCTGAGTCGGTTGGAGCCGAATCGTACAGCTCTATGAACCGTATTTCCGGCCAACGTATTACAATGTCGGATTCGGACAGCCTTTCCGAATTGGTTTGTCAAAGCGAAAATTCTGTCGGATATTGACTTTGGGGGCCCGTAGCAGGCCTCCCTTCACCCAGAGCAAGCCAGGTGCGGCCCGTGGGGGTCCCCATAGGAACCCCCTTTGCAACCATGCACAGTGTGACAGACATCATGGGGCGACCGCCACAGGGTCAAAGATTTTCCGAAACCACCCTTTTCTTCAATGGGAGCCTAAGTTGTTGGTCAGAGCACAGGCTCTCATTGAAGTCAATGGGAGTCCGACCGAAAAGGTGTACAGAACCATTGTAATCAGTCAGTCAGACTCCATAAACCCGAGTCAGTAGGAAACGATTTTAACACAGAGTCGGTCGGAATGCTTTTCGACCGATATCATAATGAGGTCCCTAATGTTGCAACAAAAAATATTCACAAAGCCAAAAGATAAGCAGGCATCAATCATTAAAAATCCACTATTCCTTTTAGACCTTCCTGACATCACCCAGAAGAGAGAAAACTAAAATCCACAAAAACAGCCAAAGCAACAATTCTACAGCAGCAAAAAGACAAACAATCAACCAAAGGAACTTTACTAAGGTGAGGCGAACAACTTAAACTATATAAATAATTTAACAGGCAATTCTTAATTAATTCTCAGTATTCCTCACTGGTAACAATGGTTAGAATATAATTCAATAGAAGGCTAATGACTTAATAAAAGTGCCTTTGGTTAAAAAGAAAAGCTGTACTGTATGTCTGTTTGAGGCTAATTGTTTTAAGACTAGGTTCAGGATTCCTCCCCGTCTTCATTTTGGGGCTTTGAATTTATTTTTAGTTGCTTTTACACACACACAATTTTTTTTACCAGTTTTTTGATCACTTGCGGCTGCTCATTGTTCCGTAGGAAACTGGCGGCAGATGGTAATGTCCGTGTCCCCTCCTTAATCCATTGGAACCTGAGTAATCTTCTGCAGTCTACCTATTGTGTAGGGCATATACAGAGCAAATTAGTTATTGACTCCTGAGATTGCATAGTCGGCATATTTTCAAATCTGGTTTATCCGCCCATGGCGGAGACAGGTCTAAGGACGCAAAAGAGCCAATCCAAAGCTACAGAAATTTCATCTTATTGTGGGAGGAAAATGTTTTGTTAATGTATGTTTGTGGGCCTTTTTTGTCATAGCTACCGAGCACCAGGTAAGCATGTTCTCTTTAAGCAAATGCTCTTTGATCAGATTTCTGTGATATCATTTATACATTTCTGTTCGGGGCTGTTTTGAACTTTAGAAGAGGTAATTTTAAGTACCAGAGCTCCCTTGATTGAGTTTGCACCAGTGCTTCGTCTAGGGCTTGCGACCAGACATTCGTGCGATTTGTGCTGTCAAGACACGCAACTTCCCGCCAAATGAGATATAATGATCCTTACTCAGCTAGTCTTGTAGAATGCAGGTATTGTATTATACTGCCCATTTGTATAAGCAGTTGATCCTGTAATGTGAATTCTATCCTAATTCAAGCTGGCGAGGTGTTACCTGACAGTTGATATAAAGACCTAAACACTGCGCTCTGTGCCCTATTTATAAAAGTCCTCAGTTTTCCCGGGTAGGCCAAAAAACATAACACAGAACATGTTCCTCAAACACTCAATGAAGAACTAAATAACTATTAACCAGTTTTTTTGCAGGTTTAAAACAATAAACAATATACAATTCCAAAACCACATATTAACAGCAACACATTGTAAAATATGTTTATTGAAATGTCATTAGTCAAACGTGTCCAGGGACTAATCTTACTCCTAAAGCATGGTGGCTACCTTTATTTATAAGGAAAGATTAACTGAGCCCAGGAGTTGCTGGAGGTGTGCGCAGTATTACTCATCCCATTGCACAGGCAGAGTGTTTCCTCTTGAGGACACTGTTGAAAGTCCACAGAGCATAACCACTCTGCCTCTGCAATGGAGATTGAGGTTAGAGAGAACATAAATCAAATGAAAGTACTTGCATCCACCTCCAATGAACCTTGTGGGGCAGTTTTTAGGGTGTTAATTAAAATCATTCCTATGCATGTAGGAAGTTCTATGCCACAAATCCTACTTTACGCAGAATTATCCAGAGGAAAGAACAGGCAAGTAACCCCCAAGGTATAACACCCCAAACGATCTCTGATATTAAAATTCCTCCTGAACTAACTGCTACGGTTACTAATGAAACCTTTCTTTAACATGACAATAAAAGCCCTCAGAAAAGGATAGTAATCTTTAGCACACCCCATAACCATGCACATTTAGAGACTAGTGATATTTAGATGATGGATGGATCAATCAATCAATCAATAATTTGTAAAGCGCACTACAAACCTGCGAGGGTCTCAAGGCGCTGGGGGGGGCACTACTGTTCGAACAGCCAGGTCTTGAGTATCCTCCCGAAGGTCTTGGGTCTGTCGTAGGCTCAGTGGGAGGGTGTTCCATGTCTTGGCGGTGAGGTGGGAGAAGGATCTCCCACCGGTTGTTGTTCTTCGGATGCGCGGAACGGTGAGGAGTGAGAGGTTGGCGGAGCGTAGCTGGTGGTTGGGGATGTAGAAGGAGTGCCGTCTGTTGAGGTAGGCTGGGCCGGTCTTGTGGAGTGCCTTGTGTGTGTGGGTGAGGAGCTTGAAGGACATCCTCTTGTTGACGGGGAGCGAGTGTAGGTTTCTGAGGTGGGGGGTGATGTGGTCGTGGTGTGGTACGTCGAGGAACAGTCGTGCCGAGGCGTTTTGGATGCATTGTAGTTGTTTGATGAGCTTGGTCAGGGCTCCCACATAGAGGGCGTTTCAGTAGTCGAGTTTGCTGCAGACGAGGGCCTGGGTGACTGTCTTTCTTGTATCTGTCAGGATCCATCTGTAGATCTTTCGGAGCATGTGAAGGGTGTTGAAGCAGGAGGAGGAGACGGTGTTGACTTGCTTGGTCATTGAGAGCATTGAGTCGAGGATGATTCCCAGGTTGCGTGCATGGTCGGTCAGTGTCGGGGCTTCCCCCAGTGCCGTCGGCCACCAGGAGTCATCCCAGGCTGAAGGGTTGGAGCCGAGGATGAGAACCTCCATCTTGTCCGAGTTCAGCTTCAGATGGCTGGTCTTCATCCAGTCAGCGATGGCCTTCATTCCTTCGTAGAGGTTGGCTTTGGCAATGATGGGGTCCTTGGTGAGGGAGAGGATCAGCTGAGTATCAGCGGCATAGGAGATTATGCTGAGATCGTGCTGTCGGGCTACGTGTGCGAGCGGGCCATGTAAATGTTGAACAGTGTCAGGCTGAGGGAGGATTCCTGGGGTACGCCGCAGATGATCTCGGGGGCATAGGAACAGAATGGGGGGAGGTGGAAGCTCTGGGTTCTGCCGGAGAGGAAGAAGGGGTCCAATCTAGAGCCTTGTCTTGGATCCCTGCGGCGTGGAGGCGTGCATGTAGTTTGCAGTGGCAGACGGTGTCGAAGGCGGCAGAGAGGTCTAGGAGGATGAGTGCTGAAGTCTCACCGTTGTCCAGCAGGGTCCTGATGTCGTCGGTGGCGGCGATGAGGGCAGTCTCGGTGCTGTGATTTCTGCAGAACCCTGACTGGGAAGGGTCCAGGATTCTGTTTTCTTCGAAGTATCGGGTTAGCTGTCTGTTGACGGTTTTCTCGATGACCTTGGCCAGGAAGGGGAGCAGAGAGATGGACCGGAAGTTCTTGAGGTCTCTTGGGTCTACCTTAGGTTTTTTGAGTAGGGTGTTGATCTCGGTGTGTTTCCAGATCTCTGGGAAGGTTATGGTCTCGAGGGAGAGATTGATGATGTTGCACAGATGGGGTGCGATGGAGCTCCTTGCTCTATTGAAGACGTGGTGCAGGAATGGGTCTGACGGAGAGCCGGAGTGGATTGTGTGCATGGTCTTGATGGTGTCATCGATGCTCACGCTGGCCCAGGCTAGCAGGGGGGCGTGGTCGATGGTGTGTGGAGGGTCTGTTTTGTTGCTGTCTGTTGGGGCTGTCTGGGCATTGAAGCTGTCATGGATGTCTGCTATCTTGCAGTGGAAGAAGGTGGCAAGGGAGTTGCACAGGGCTTGCGACGGCTGGATGTCGTTGGTGTTGGAGCTGGGGTTGGAGAGTTTTTTCACGATGTTGAAGAGCTCTTTGCTATTGTGTGCATTGTTGTCAAGGCGGTCTTTGAAGGAGATCCTCTTGGCCGCCCTGATGAGGTGATGGTGGTTGCGGATGGCGTCCTTGTGTGCTGCGTGGATGTCCGGAGTTTGTTCACTGTGCCATTTTTTCTCTAGTTTCTGGCAGGCTTGCTTGGAGGCTAGGAGTTATGGGGTGAACCAGCTGGCCCTCTTGCTGGTGTTTCTGTGGGGGGGTTTCCAGCAGGGCAAGGGTGTTGGCGCAGTCCTCGATCCAGCATCTGAGGCTCTGGGCAGCGTCGCCATTGTTGGAGGGTTCGGTGGGTGGGCTGAGCAAAAGGTTTGCGTTTAGTTGGTCTTCAGTGATTTTGCTCCAGCAGCTGCGGGGATCTGTTGGGTGCGGTGGTGTGTGGTGGGTTTCTGGAAGGCCAAGTGGATGCAGCGGTGGTCGGTGCAGAGGAGTTTGGTGGTGTGGCTGATGGAGACGTGCAGGCTTGAGGAGAGGATGGGTCGAGCGTGTGGCCGGCGGAGTGGGTGGGCATTGAGACGAGTTGCTTCAGTCCAAGGTTGGCAAGGTTATCAATCAGGGGTGTGGAGTTGTTGTCGTTGTTGTTCTCAAGGTGAAAGTTCAGGTCTCCCAGGATGTAGTCGGTTGAGGGCAGGGCGTGTGTGCTGATCAAGTCGGCGATGGAGTCACTGAACTGGGGGCTGGTTCTGGGGGGTCGGTAGATGAGGGTGGAGTTAGGGTTTGTGTGGATCTGGAAATGCATGTGTTCAGCGGTGCTGAGCGCGTCGTCAGTGCAAGTCGAGACCCTAATGCTGTTCTTGTGGACGATAGCGGTTCCTCCTCCGACTCTGTTGGTGCGGTCTCTGCGGGTGATCTTGTAGCCGTCTGGGATGGCTATGGCGATATCGGGTGCGGAGGAGTCGTTAAACTCGGTCTCTGTCAGGAAGGCGACGTCCGGGGATGTTGTGTCGAGCAGGTCCCAGAGCTCGACGGCATGCTTGCGAGCGGAACAGGTGTTCAGTAGTATGCATCAGAGGTGGTTGGGGTCTTTCTTGGTGGGTGGTTCATCGGCTCTGAGGCTGGTGTAGCTGCAGTTCAGGCAGCTGAAGGGGCCGTGTGTGCGTTTCGGGGCGGCCTTGAAGCAGGTGTGGCTCCGTCCGGAGTTGAGAGCGTGCAATGTGCTGGCGCGTAGTGGCGGCGGTCGTTGTGGCTGGTGGCTCTGGTGCTGGGCACGGTCCAGGCACGGACGGGCGCAGCCGGGCTTGCCTTAGGTGCAGCTTCGGTGCGCCAGAGGCGCGGCCGCAAAGCGGCCGGCATATATGGGGAGGTGGGAGGGAGGAGCAGCTGGGAGGCAGGAGGGGGGCAGCAAATGGGCAGTGGGCAGTCAGGGGGAGCAGGTGAGGGACAACAAAGGTAACAGAAGGAAAAAGGGGCACAGAAACGAGGGAAAACAAGTGGGACAGAGGGCAGAAGGGCACGAAAAAACGGGTGGAACAGAGGGCAGAAGGGCACCAAAAATGAGTGGAACAGAAGGCAAAAGAGGCACAAAAACGAGGGAAAAACGAGTGGCACAGAAGGCAAAATACAGAATACAGAAATACAGGGAGAGCTAAGAACAGAAAGCAGAACGGGCAGAGAGGCACGGGGCAGCGAGGGGAACAGAAGAGAAAACCGGGCAGGGACACGGGGGCCGCGAGGGGTACAGAAGGAAAGACCGGGCAGAGACAGCATGGGGACAGCGAGGGGAACAGAGGGAGGAAAAAGTGGCACACACCACATACAGGCAACGGGGAACAGACACAACAATGAAAATACAGGCAATACAATAAAAACAATAAAGCGGAGGATGAACAAACCTACCTATGGCCTACCACTGGCCACCAGGGATGAGGCGCAGGTGGTAGCCTGTGGGTGGTGGAGAGACTCAAACTTCCTCAGCAGCGGCAGCTGGGTCAGGGACACACAGGCGGTGATGTGCGGAGGGGGAGCGACCTACCTGGTGGGGTCAAGGGTTGTTTGTCCCATCCATTCACCCAAATATAAGCTAGTCATGCCTATATTAATAAGATTGTAATCCCCTTAGGGTACAGTTAACTCCCTGATAAGCAAACCTCAACATACACTGAATTTTTAATAGTGGTAAAATCTGAAACACAGAATAAAAGTCCTAGAAAAAAGATAATTGATTTTGAATTACCCATGATTAACACCATCACCAAAATGTATCCAGTTACCCAAATTCAAGGATGTTTTGTTCACTTTTCACAGACAAAATTCTAAAAACGTTCCTTGCTGAGGATTACATATCAGACAGTAAACTGCAATTCAAGTTAAAAAAACTAACAGCCCTATGATTTGTTCCTCATGACTGTGTGGATGAATACTACACATCAATTACTGAATCAGAATATTTTACAACAAACGTAGACAAATTGGGCACACTACTTTAATTACTTTGAGGACACATGGATTGGCAGGTTGGGTCACAGGAGGAATCTAAGGTTTCCTGTGAAGTGGTGGAACTGTTACATGACCTGCTTAGAAGGAGGAGCAAATACTAATCATGCAATAGAGGGTTGACACAACTCCTTCAACAAATAAATTGGAAAACTTTGCCCAAACTTTCATAATTTTTGGGACATTTTAAGGCAGGAGCAAAGTTTCCAAGAAATGAGAATAGCGCAATCATTGACTTGGAAGTCTGAACCCACGAATTTCCAAAATAACAAAAGAAATGTCCTAGCGATCACTGGGACAAATTCAACAGTTTTAGTTGATTGTGGCTTCAGACTACTTAGACAGTATTGCACACATACTACATTTCTAACTAACACTAACACCTATTCTATCTTACTTGCCTGTTTTGCAATTCATCTTTCTAAATTAAATTGGTATTTTTCAAAACATTTTTCAAACTTTAAAAAAAAGTTGGGTTGACTACCTTCAGTTGTTTTCTTTTTTCGACTCTTGGACTTTCGTAAAATTCCACAGTTCATCAAGAATCTGGACCATGCCAAATATCCAAATTATCAAAATCATTATCCACGATGGAATCCAAATCCCATGTAAAACCATCAAAAGACTCATAGATTGGCATTGCCATATTTTACAGAAAACACAGGCATCCCAAAAAAGAATCCAGAAAAATGAAGTAATGTTAGAAAAAAAACATCCATCATTCCAATCCACTATCCATACATTTTTAAACCATCCATAATCTGGCACCAAGGGCCAGATGTAGGTAGGCAAATACCGGTCGGTAACGGCCGAAATTCGGTAATTTCTGCCGTTACCAATCGGTATTTGGAAAATGAGATGTAGGGCCACCTAAAATACAGAATCGGTACATTTTACCGATTCAGTCATTTTACAGAGTCGGTAAAATTACCGAATCTGTATTTTGCGAGGTAGGTCGCACTGTAATCAATGCTACAGGGCTTTCAGAATTCGTTATTTACCATCAACTAGAAGTTGGTGGTAAATAATGAAAAGCCTTGAAAAAGCTTTTTTTTTGCTTTTCAAACGCTGCCATGTTGCAGACATACATGCCCTTAGGGCATGTATGTCTGCAACATGTGCACCCATAGACTTGTGAGGGGTGCAACAGGATGTCAAAGTGACACCCTGCCACCCTTCAATGTTTCCCCCAATTACCGAATCGGTATTTACCGATTCGGTAATTGACATTCATTCCTATGGGCCTACAGGCCCATAGGAATGAATGGCAATTAAATACAGTAAATACAGATTCGGTAATTACCAAATCTTACCGATTCAGTAATTTAAAAATAGAAATTACCTTCATACCATTTACCTACCTTTAAATAACGAATCGGTATGATTCCGTATTTAAGAGTAGGTAAATCGAGATTACCTACATCGGGCCCCAAATCCCCAACAATCCAAACTTTAAAATGGAGTGGAAATCCTGCATAAATTTACAATCCTTTACAAAAACTTCCAAATTGTTCAAAACATCCATTCCGCCATCCATGCCATCTGTGTTCTCCAAACTTCCACGTGGTTAAACAGCCATGAATACACTATATTATGTTTTTTTTAAAAAGCACCACAAATAATACAACAATATTGCTTTCTCTACACATTTTTTAGTTTGAAATAAATCTTAATTTTTCTCTGTAAATAGTTTTTTAAACCAAGAGTGTTAAAAAAGAAATCAACTCAATGTGCGCCTACAACCGCTACCTTCATAGGAAGGAAATGGTAGTTAAAACATCAGAAACATGCATCTAAATACTAAAATATAGCTGACTACCTCACTCCTCTCTCCTTCAATAAACTATACCACCTACAAATTTGTCTTACTTGACCGCATATCTTCCTTGCTTCTGATCTTGACCACCATGCTCCACCGACTGTAGAAACAGAAACACAACCGGGAACCTCATCTCTAAAAGGAAAACAGGAAAAAAGGAAAAAGACCAAGTTCCCCCATTGAGTTCAATGTAAAAGAAAAATGTAAAAAATATCTAAATGAACTACTTTGGACAAGTTTAAATTTGTCTAAATTAATATTTATTTAAACATATGTATAATACTTTTCTTAATTGTTGAATTCATTGTTATATCTTTTTTTTAAAATACATCTTTTTATGATTAACTTTCATGTGTCCTATATAATTATATAAAAACTTATATATGAATACATTTCTAATTTTTAATATATTATTTACTGTATGTTTATATTTTTATGAGTGTTAGTATATACATATTTACCTATTATTTTGTTTTAATAATGTATTTTATATTTAAAAATATTTATAATTAAGTTTTGAAAAATACTACACAACCCCAATTTAAAACCCTAATTCCCTATCATCCCATGCCAGAATATGAGTGGCAAATCCTTTAACTATTGTTTTCAAATTTCAGCATATCCATATAATTAATATGTTTTAAAAATGTAATTAATATTCAGATATTCAAATTTATACATGGATATTAATACCTTCCCTCACCCAAACCCCCTCATGCTCTCAAAGTCAGTACATACTTTTTAAATTTCAAACCAAATTAATATTCAGATATTGGAATGAATACCTGGATATTAATACACTTCATTTTAATAATTTTAAAATAACCAACAAAAAATATTGAAATCAATACTGAGTAATACTCATATATGATCATTTCTACTTGATTAGTAATACACAACCTCATCCAAAATCCCTAATTCCCTTGCATCCCGTGCCAGATGGAAGGTGCTACGCCCTCATAAGCATTAATTTTAATTTTTTTTAAAGTCATTGCATAATTTTTAAAATTCAAACCAAATCAATATTCAGAAATTGGAATAAATACCTGGTTATTAATACACTTAATTTTAATTATTTTAAAATAACCAACAATTAAAATTGAAATCAATACTGATTAATACTTATATATGATAAATAGTACCTGGGTAGTATTACACTACCTCACCCAAAACACCTAATTCCCTTGCATCCCGTGCCAGAGGGAAGATGCTACATCCTCATAAGCATTAATTTTAATTATTTTAAAATAAATAAAAATTATTATTGAAATAAATACTGATTAATACCCATATATAAATAAGTACTCAGGTATTAATACATTTCCCCATCCAAAACCACCAATGCCCTTGTATCCTGTGCCAGAGAATGAATTTTACATCCTCATAAGTATTCATTTCTAAATATTTTTACATTTCTAAAAAACAATAATAAAGTTAATAGTTATTAATACCTAGATATTAAAATTACTAACTAAGTATTAATACACATCCACACCCAAAACTCCAAATTCCTTTGCATCCCCAGTTAGAGGGTGGGTGTTACACGCTCATATGCACCTCATATGCATTTATTTTAATTATTTTAAAATAACTAAAGATTTATATTGAAATCAATACAAATTAACACCCATATATTAAAATGAATACCTAGGTATTAATATACTTTACTTCCACACCCAAAAAACCAAAGTCCCCTACATCTAGTGCCAGATGATAGGTGTTTCATCCTCATAAGTTGTGATTTTTAATGTTTTACATTTCTGAAAGCTAATATTAAAATCAATACTGATTAATAGCCATTTCTAATACCTAAGTATTAATACACTACCTAACCCAAAATCCCTTCTTCCTGTGCATCCCTTGCCAGAGGGAGGATCTCATATTCTCTTAGGTATTAATTTTAAATATATTTAAATGACTACAAACTAATATTAAAATCAATACTGATCTAAAAAATATATATATACCTTAACAAAAACACTTACCTAAGTGACAAATCCTGTCACCCTTAATTCTCATTCTAATGGCATGTGTTGTAATAGCATATGTGTTGTACTGGAATGCATTGTAATAGCATGCCTTGGAATGGCATATGCATTGTAATAGATGCCTTGCAATGGCATTATGTAGCAATGCCTGCGTTGTAGTGTTAGTTTCCCATGGAATATACTAGGCTTGACTAGTAGACCCTAGCACTCTTTCTCAAGTGCTGCAATGCAGATAGCATCGATGCTGTTTGGGCACAGTCTCAGGGCTTGCAATGGATGGACCCGATCTTATCCTGATAGATTACCTACATTTAAAAGAGGCTTTTATTCAAGTATTCAAGTGTTACAGATTAGATATCACTTGATGTAAAGATTTTGCCGCTGCTGAGTGATATGGTAATTATGCCCTGACTTGACAGTGACCATAATCAATCCATTACCTTTAACCTTAAGCAGACAGGCTCTCCACAGAGAGCTGGTTAGGTGTCTTACTGTAATGTCGGAAACAACACTAGCTCATAACTCAAGAACCGTTTCAAGGCCCCAGTAATTGGTTAACGATAAACTGCACTCATAAATTTATAAATGGTTTGTGCACTTTCTCCCTCCTTTTGAAGGAAAAGTAGTAACTTCTATCCCAATTTTGGATATTCATTATCTCACCTTTTTCACAAAGATTTTTAAAAACTAAGGGCCCCAGGTAGGAAGGGAAACCAATGGTATAATGCAGAATGTAGAGTGCAAAATCACAGTTAATAGCAACAATTAATGAGTGTAATAGTTCTAACGTTAGTGTGGCACTATAGACATAAATTGGCATAAAATGAGGCTAAGAGGGAATGGCGGACATGAATTGGTATGCCATGCTGCAGGCTATTAGAACAAATGACAAGAGGGGGTTTTGGCATATAATCTCCCAATCGGAGCTCAGATACTGTCAAAACAATCTTTACTATATTGAACAAGAGTAATGGGTCCATAATTTTACAACACTCATTACGATGATGGTGGGACCTCCACCCACAGCTCTTAGGTGGCGGTCCGACTGCCATCGTACTGATGATTTCTGCCCGCAACATTAGGATGGCGGGCGGATGGGTGGCGGTCGGAGAGACCGACCGCCACGGGTCCGACGGGCTGAGGAAGCTGCACCGCCATAGGGATTGTGATGTCCCGCCCCACCAGCCGTTTCATGGCAGTTTACCTGCCATGAAAAGGTTAGCAGAAAGGGACATAGGGGGCCAGTAGAGGGCCCCTTTCCTCCCTCTGCCACATAGTGCAGGGATATGTACAGGGTACATTGTTTGTACTGTGGCTTGTGCTGCATCCTGCAGTACCCCCTCAATACAAAGAATACATGGTGCAAGACGTCTAGTCAGTTGGTCCCATTCCTGAAGGGATGGTGGTGGAACAGAAGTCCGACCTCCATCCCAATCAGTCCCTATATTCAGAAGAGTCTATTTCATCTTTGCTGCACCCTCCAAATCAGAAGCGTGATCTCAGTGATAATAGAAATATCTCTAATGATGTTAATCTAGCATTCAGTTTGGCTGACACATCTTCTTCCATTCGTTGCCCTAAAGCAGCTAACGCCCCGGTCCCTGACCACATCCCATGCGATTTGTATGAATCTAAACCCTCAATTTGGGAATTTTATGTCAGTCTCCTATCTAACTCAAATGCAGCTGGGAGTAGGATCCAGGACACATGGAGGGGTGTAGAGGTAATTCTGTTTTGTAAAAAAGGGATGTCTCTAGTCCATCCAACTATAGACTAAGCAACCTCATTGATAATCTGCAAAAAATTATTTGCTAGGTAACTGCTTGAGAAGTTGCAAGAATGGATGGACACTAATCAAATCCTGTCACCATTCCAAGCCGGAGTCCACGCTAAAACGAGCACGTCAGACCAAGTTCATAGTTTTACATTACTTTTTTTAAGTTCAAGAAAATTTTATTTGATAATGACAAGAGAAAAACAAGGTGTCAAAACAAAGTACAATGGAATATAAACTTGAAAACTATGAGAAAAATAAAACAAGCATACAATTGCAAATAGTATGAAAAGGTAAATCTGGGTAATGGAGGAAAAGAAAAAGAAAAGACAAGAAAAAAGCATTTAAAACAGTAATTATAGTAAGCATGAAAATATCCAAAAGGAACATATAGATGATACAGTGAAGAAAAATGGAATGCAATGAGCAATTAAGGAGGTTTGAGGACTTCCTGTTGCGAAGGCGGTGGATGAAACAAACGGTTAGCACATGAGTCCAAGTAAAGCGTGACAGGGAGCCATAAATCCATGCGTTTTGCAGCCATACAGGCCGGAAAAACAAAAGCAGTGTCAAGTCTATGGTTATGGTAGACATTAAACCACCACGCCTTAAAGGAGATATTGGAAAAGTCCTTCCAATTAACCGTTATCTGCTGGAATGCAGCAGCCAGTAGTAAATCAATAATCTGAGGTTTTAGTTCAACACTATCCCAGCAAGGGGAAAAGCTGCCTAAGAAAATGTTTGTATGAGAAAAGGGGATACAAGTGTGAAAAATCATATTAATTTGAGCCCAGACCTGTAGCCAAAAACTATGAACAGGAGTACATAAGAATAACATGTGAAACAAAGTGGCTTGTGGGGATGAGCAAGACCAGCATGTGTGCGCAGTGTTTGGAAAGCGTTTGTGAAGGTCAAAGGGTGTGTAAAGAAGTCTAATGTAAATAAAAAACAAAGACTGTATCAAGGTTGCCGCTCTTGAGGATTTACGGATCTTGATCCAGACCTTATCCCAGAGTGAAACTGGCCAGGACGTGGATAGGTCATGTTCCCAACATTCCTCCACCTTGGACTTAGGTCTGATAGAGTCAATGTTGTGAAGGTATTTGTAAATAGCGGCAGCCTTTGGAGCATTGCGTAAAAAGGAGTGGAGTGAGGAAAGGAGAGTGGGAGAAGCAGGAGGAGGATATAACTGAGAGAGCCGATTATAAGTTGTTAGTACTGCGTCCCTAAGTAAACGGTAGTTGCGAGCAAAGGAGGTAGGTAAGTCATAAAGGGAGCGGAGAGTAGTGAAAGGTAGGAAAGAGGATTGAGAAAAGAGTTGGGAGATCCATATCAGCCCCTTGCAATGCCATGTTTTCCAAAAGAAGGGTTTGTTACGGATAAGCAGAGCAATGTTATGCCAGATGGGGGAGGAAAGGAAATCAGCAATGGTCGTGGGAAGAGAATGGGAAGAAGATAGGAGCAGTTTAGTTGTAAATTTATGAATGGGAGTGGAAATAGAGGAGGGTTTGCGAGAGAAGGAAAGATATTCGGCAAAGGAAAAAGGAGAAAGAAGAAGACGTTCAAATTTAGCCCATAAAGGGCAGGGAGTGCTAGAGTCCTGCAGCCAGAAGGAGGCTTGTCATAATTGAAACGCTTTATGGTAAGCAGGGAAGTCAGGGAAGTTAACTCCACCCTCCGTCTTAGGACGGATCAGTCGAGCTAAAAACATTCGAGGCTTCTTTTTATTCCAAAGGAAGGACGTTAGAATGGAGTTAATTTTTTTTTTACATTTGGAAGGAACGGGGACTGGAATATTAGAGAGAGTATAAAGGACTATGGGAGATAACATCATTTTAATAGTATCAAGGCGACCCCACCAGGACAGGTAAAGAGGAAGCCATTTGGACGTGAGATCCACTAATTTATGGATACATTTGGACATACAAAGGGAGACAGTATCTGGGATGGTAGGAGCAATATGCAATCCAAGGTATTTAATATTGGAGGACTTCCATGTAAAATTAGATGCAGCGAAATCAGGCTTAAATGTAAATTTTGTCAAGGGTAGGATCTCACATTTATCGTTGTTAAGCTTATAACCAGATATTTGGGAATAGGTCTGTACTTCAGTAAGGAAGGCGGAAATCGAATCAGTGGGATTAGAGATAAAAAGAAGGATGTCATCCGCATATGCGGCTAGCTTGATGTGGGAGTCTGATAACTGGAAACCTTGAATAATGGGGTTTTGACGGAGTTTGGAAAGAAAAGGTTCTAAGGCCAAGTTAAAGAGAAAATGAGATAAGGGGCATCCTTGACGAACGCCTCTTTTCAAATCGAAGAAAGAGGATATATGACCATTAGCACAAACAGCTGCATGCGGGTTGGAGTAAAGTAAGGAAATTAGAAAAATGAAATTAGGACCAAAACCAAACCAACGAAGGGTGTGAAAAAGATAAGTCCATTCAACTCTATCAAACGCCTTTTCAGCGTCAAGGGCAATGGCCGCAAGGGAATGGGGTAAATGACGGGACTTAGAGAGAATATTAAAGAGCAGTCTAGTGTTATCAGTGATGAAGCGACTTTTGACAAAGCCCGACTGTTCCTCACCCAGAAGATCCGGGAGAAGCAGATCAAGACGTGCTGCGAGAGACTTCGCAAAGATTTTATAATCAATGTTAACCAAGGAGATTGGTCTGTAATTTTTACAATGTTGAGGATCCTTCCCCTCCTTGGGTATGAGGCAGATATGTGCATCAGAGAAAGAGCCTGAGGAGGAACCCAAGGTGAGGAAAGCGCCAAGGAGGGAATTAAGTTTTGGAATGAGAAATTTTGAAAAGTGAAGAAAAAATTCTACAGTAAAGCCATCTGGCCCAGGAGCCTTATCCTTTTGGAGAGTCTGAAGTGCCGTGAGCAGTTCTTGTTGGGAAATGCCAAGCTCTAAATGAGAGAGGTCAAGCGGGAAGTGAGCTGGTTTTTGAATGGCGGAAAAAAAGTGGTCTAGGGATTGAGAGGAGGACTGGGTTTCAGAGGAGTATAAAGTTTTGTAGAAGGTAGAAAATTCAACAAGAATGTCTGTATCCGTATGTTTAAGAGTAGAGTTAGTGTCGTAGATTGATTCAATATTCAACTTATTTTGCTTAACCTTCAGATAATTAGCTAGTACCTTTCCAGCCTTATTTTTGCCCCCATAAAACTTGGCACTTGATTTCAATAGATACAAAGACGCATCATCCGTGGACTTTTTGTTAAATTTCATTTTAGCATTAATCAAGGCAGTTAAACTTTCCTGTGATCGGGAAGTAAAATAAGAATGCTCCAGTTTCTTAATATCAAGAAGGATAGCCGTTGTAAAGCTGCGAGCAGCCCTCCGTTTTTTTTCCACAAAGCCAATTATGAAGTCCCTTGCTGCAGCCTTAAAGGCGTCCCAAATGGTGTGCTTGGGAATGGAGGAATTATCATTAAATGAAAAAAATTCATCTGAAAATTCAGTGAAGGAAGTAGTGAATTTGGGGTCTAAGAGAAGAGAGTTATTAAAGCGCCAACGTTTGGGCCCACCTGATTTGGGTAAAATATCCAATTGAACCAAAGTGAGGGCATGGTCTGAGAGTAAAATCGGACCAATCTCAGCATTGGTAAGGGTTTGGACAATGTTGTGAGTAACAAAAATGTAATCAATCCGGGATTGGGAATGATGGCATGGAGAGTAAAAAGCGAATTCTTGAAGCTCTGGATTACATAAACGCCAGGCATCAGTAAGTTTATGTTGGGAGATAGCTTGAGAAAAGGATTTATGTGACTTATTAGGAACAAAGTGAGCCTTGGAATTTCTGTCCAAAAAGGGGTCCAGGGGCTGATTACAGTCCCCTGCTAAAATAAAGTTATCGTCAATAAATCTGGTAATGTGACGGGAAAATGTATGCCAAAAAGTAGGATCACCAGCAGTAGGGGCATAAACATTTAAAAGAGAAATTGGAACATTCTTAATGGAGAGCTTAGCATACGTCCAGCGACCATCATCGTCTGATTCCTGAGCGAGCAAAGAGTGAGAAAGAGCTTTGTGACAGAGAATGGCCACACCATTACGTTTACCATCCCCAGGAGAGTAGTAAGGTGCTCCCACCCAACTTCTCTTCAATTTAGCAGATTCTTCAGCAGACAAATGGGTTTCTTGTAAAAAAGCAATATCCACATTTAAACGTGCAAGATGAGACAAAATTATCTGTCGTTTGATGGGAGAATTAATGCCCTTAACATTCCATGTAATTACTTTCAATGACATATCACATAAGAAAAAAAAATGTCAACGTGAAGAAAAAGGATATAAGGAGAACCCAGAAGGGAAGGGAAATCAAAAAGAATAAAAAAGTCTAGAAGAGGCAATACAATATGAGATTGAAAAGGAAGATAAGGAATAGGAAGAGAGAGTAAAAGAGTGGTGATGAAAACCAGTTGAATAATAAAACGAAATAGGGTAATGTAAGTGAAAGAGAAAAAGATAGGAAAAAAAGTTACAGCACAAGAATTGTCGAAAAACAGAAGAGGAAGACACCTGTGAAACAGGGAGAACTGGTAAAGATAATAGAAAAAAAGATAAAAAAGAGGATGCGAACAACAGGGAAAGAAGGGAGAACATACTTACGGAGGACAGAACTGGGGAAGGACAATCACCGGGGAGAGGAGACGAGAAGAAAGGACTGAGGGGGGAGCGCCAACTAGAGGAGGCAAAACATCCAACGTGAGCGAACCACCAAACCGAGGGGGAAACACACTATAGGTTGTGAAACCTGCGGGAGAGAAGAAAGAGAACAAAAAGCTTGAAAAGAAGAAAACACGATGAAGGTGAGTAGTAAAAAACGAAATAGCAGACAATAGTAAACATCACATAACTATATTACATGGATGCAAGGAAACGAATGAGAATCAAAAAGAAGCATATACAATGAAAGGTGTTGGGGAACTCAATAAATGCGAACAGTAAAACAGCTAGCATCAATTATGCGGAGTAGCTAAGACAACAAATCAGCAACACACGAAAGTCATGGAGGAAAAGCTGATGAAGAGCTGGATAAGTCCATATCAGACGCTTGTGCAGAGTTCAAAAAACTCCGGAGACGAACAGGATCCTCATAGGTCGTTGTTTTGTTATTATGAGTAACTCTGAACAGGCAAGGATGGAAAAGGCCATATCTGGCTTCAATAGAACGGAGCTCTGGTCGCATATCCAGAAGGCTTTACGACGGTTGGCTGTGGCTCTGGCGTAATCTTGCGCAAAAAAGAGAGTAGAGCCGGACCATGTAAGACGAGGAGAGGCACGGGCCGCTGAGAGGACTTTGAGAAGATCAGTGTATTCTAAGAAATACATGATGACACCTCTTGGTCGTGAAGAAGTAGAAGAAGTGGAGGAGATGCGGCCAAGCCTATGTGCTCGCTGGATGTTAAGCGTGGTACCTTCGGGCAGGTGAAGAAGCTTGGGTAAGAATGATTTAAAGAAAGCAATGGGGTCATTGCCCTCACAATTTTCCGCCAGGCCGTAGAGTCGAAGGTTATTGCGTCTATTTCGGTTCTCCAATTCTTCAACTTGCTTCTGGAGAGAGGAAATCTGCGACTGCATGTGTGTCACCTAGGAGGATGACTCTTGAAGAGAAGATAGAGAGCGTTCCACTGTAGTTACTCTCGCATCCATCTGTGACCAATTGTCAGTGAGAACTTGTAACTTGGAATTAGTTTCCTCCATGAAAGGTCGGACAGCACGTATCTCCTCCAGCAACATCTCCATAGATACAGCCGATGTGGATCCTGTCTGTGATGGAGGATCTTTTTTAAGGCGTTTCGACGTGACTTTTCCTGAAGGTTAAACAGGGCGCTCCGCGTTGGACTGCGACATTTGAGCGGCAAGCGCCTGAGAAGCCTCGAGATGCGCCAATGCAGAAAAGACTCTTGAATTTTTGATGAAAATACGACGTGGAGTTTTGGGAGTACGAGTGGTTGCACCTTTCTCCATACAAAAAGAGCACCTCCAAAGGAAAAATAACAGAAAATCTGAGTCCAGTAGTATCCCCTGCGTACCTCCAAAAACTAATACATGTGCGTAGGAACACCTCAGTGAGCCGAAACACACAAGCTCCAAAAAAGGAAGGAGGAGAAGAAGGTTCCCTTTTCGCCACTTAGGAACGCCAAAGAGTCATAAATAGGTACAAAACAGCATCCATATACTTATGTGGAGGAGCCCTTACGCTGAAGAACGAAGTGGAGAATCACCATGTCAATGGAATTCAATAGAATAACGTGTGGTGGAGTAGAAGAAGTCTATTAGAAGAGGCACATTATCATAATGGAGAGGAGCAGCTGGAGGTGAATGCACTGACTAGAAAGCGCATAAATAGCATGAGAAACTGCCAAAAATACAGAAAGTCCACATGTGAGAAAGTGCAAGGAATTGCAGTGCTTTTGATGAAGAGCAGACTCAAATGAGGTACACAGGTAGTCTGCGTGATACAAAATGGCCGCCAAATTCGTAAAATCGCGAGTGAGACTCGCATAGGTCAGCGCAAACAAGTTAAGTGGAGAAGTGTGGCTCACTGGTTAGAGCAGGCAGACCCTGAAGCAGAGGTCAGACCCGGGACCAGGGTTCAATTCCCGACGCGGCAGGGTCTTGAGCTCAAATGTCCATGGACTCGATAATTCTCGCTTCGGTGCCTGACCTAATCATGGGTTCACACTCTGCAACTCTGGGCATTAAGCTTGCTTAATCTCCACAACGGCCCCCTGCGGCGGGATGCCAGGCTTTCACCTTGGGGATGCCCTGTAGGGGGCTATCTCACAGGGAAAAGCCAGGACGGGTTCCCAAGGCAAGCGCGGAGATACCCCTTTGGGGGTCGATTTTGGCGCTATATAAGAAACATAATAATAATAATAAGTGGAGTGACAGTCAAGAAATCATGAAATTAGCTCACCATGAGCAGTTGCTGAATGTAGGAGCGCTGTGGCAGACACGCATTTCCCGTGGCAAGGTGCGCCGTGAATCGCGCTATTAAAGGACAAAATGGCGGTCGCGGCCGTCAGAGAGCCGCGTCCGCCGAATAACTTGCCGAAATGCCCATGTCAGTGACCAAAAACCGCCGTAGCTGGAAGCGCATCAGTTCTCATATGCTCCGGTTTGAAAAACTTCATTCGGCAGGCGTCGGTGACGGGAAGAAGAAAGCGAAACCCCCTGCCGACCTGGAGCGCTCACATCGCCCCATAGTTTTACATTGCTGTATTGGAAGTATTCTCTGATCTGTAATCATAAACTCTATGTGGCTTTCATAGACCTATGTGCGGCCTTCGACTTAGTTCCTCAACAGATTCTGTGGAAGGTGTTAATTGAGATGGGGGCCCCATCCAACCTCATTAATTTAATTGCAAGTCTGCATGAAAGTAATTATGCCCCGGTAAGATGGGGCACACCAAGTGGAATTAACAGAGCAGATTCCAATTCATCATGCGGTACATTAAGGTTGCGTTATGGCTCCTAATCTGTTTACGTTATTTATAAATGATGTTGTTAAGGAACTGCAGGGCAGTGACAACAAATGCTTTTTGTACTGAATGGTAGCAGGATTCCTATATTACTTTTTGCTGATGATTACTTACTCAGATCGAAAACCTGTACCATCCTTCATAATCTAATTTACAAATCTTTCTGAACTGTGTTTCTAAGGTACTGGAAATAAATGCATACAAAATTAAATACATGATTTTTGTGAAAGGTCCCATTAGAAATAGTACTGTGAGAGTGGCTGGTGAACCTAGTAAAAGAGTTTATTTCTTCGATTACCTGGGTGCCAAACTAACCAACAAAGAGAGCCCCAGCTTAGAAAAAGCACATTGCTCCTGACACAAAGATACAAGGCAATATTCAGATTGCATAAATAGACCTAGGCCAGAGCGATATTTCCAGCTTTGGAGGTATATTGATCTAAAGCACTGGGTGATGCCCTTTTTGGTGTCAACTGGGGGTATGAGGATACTCAGAAATTAACAGTGGAGGAGAATTCATTCATCTTGTCACTTATCTGTATTCCTTCAAGTACTCCCCTAATTCCACTTTTCTTGGTCTTTGATAGCAAACATATTGCAGATATGGTACACCTAAGATGTTTGATGTTTCTGGGTTCGTAACTGGTACACCCTATATTTAGGGGAGCACTGAGTGATTTAATGAAGATCAGTGGTGCCCTTAAAACCCCTTGGTTACAAGACATTTGAACATGGTGTAAGAGATTGGGGCTAAGCAGACACTGGGATAGTCCTGAGAAAATTGGAAAGTCTGAGGTTGGTGTACTCAAAAGCAAGGAGGTCATTCATCCTTTCATGAAATGGGACCGCTCTCCATTGGTGGGGGGTCCCGTTGGTGACATTAGGATGTGCCGGCCACACTGGCGGGCACATCCTGCTTCCTTGACATTGCCGTGGGCGGTGCTCTCAGCACCGCCCGCCGCAATGCCAAGAAGGCATGCCGTGCACTTCCATGCACAACGTGGCAGGCACCGCGCGGTGCCTGCCATGTTGTGCATGGAACTGCAGGGGGGTACCATAGGTACCCCGCATATGCACCCCCCACCCCCAGAATCCCTGGGGGCCGACTAAGGGCCCCCAATTGCATAAAACTCCTTCCTTTCTGTGGCGGCGTTGCTGTCACGGAAAGGCATGTCCCCACAGATATGCTAATATGGATGGAGGTGTCTCCCAGACACCGCCTTGAAGTTAGCAGCTTTTCCGCCCGGTCGACTCTTCGTCTGAGCAGAAGACCGGCAGACGGTCTTTCCGTCCGACGGTGTCCCCCCACCATGGTAATCTGGCGGGGGAAATTTCAATGCGGGCGGTGGTTTTTGGTGGGCTGATCGCCACAGCCATACGAGTAGAGTACTAGATCTAGACATGTTTATTTCAGGTGTGCACGGAATTATTATTTGAGTAAAATCTTTCTAAAGTCCCGATTTCAGGTAGCAGCTGATTTGCTTTTCTACATCTGCACCATCATGTAGTTTTTAGACGAAAACTGCAATTTTTCCTAGAAAGTGGAAGTTGGTGCTGGCATTGAATGTGATGTTTTCGCACAAATGAACTTAAAACCTGTTTTCCTCTCCTATTTTGATTGTCGATGTTGGCCGCATTTTTACGCTTAATTCAACTTACTTAAAAGGTGCGTGTCCCACTTTTTATGTGAAAACGCATAATCAGAAAACGATCAAAACTATGGGTAGTAATCATAGTAATCAAGATAATTGTTTACAACTTCGAGCACCACTCAATTGAATACTTCCTGCAGTGGATAAAATGGTTTGCAAAAGGGCAGCCAAGCTAATACATAATGCAATTTGTTTCCTCTGATGAGACAATTTCTTACTACTGATAAATTGGTGCTCTCTGCAAAATACATTAAAAGGATATAGAGTTCCAGTATTTAACATATTTTGCAGAATTGTACATTTTAGAAGCCAAATATTTAAAATAGACTTAGCAAATGTTTATAGTTAATGACACCTTCTACTTTTCTTCAAATATTTGTTTGATGTTTGTGAAGAACTGTGTCGATGAGTTATCACGTGTTGTATGGTAAATGTAACTAGGAATAATATTGAAAATGTCCATCTGGATTAAATATAAAATGCATTAGAGTTGATATAGCCCAGCTTCTTGCATTTGATAAGTTTTTAATAAATTTCCTGATCCTGAAATAAACATAGATAGCATAATATATTCCGTGGCTTAACAGTATATATATACTGTCTTGAAGTTTTGTGAGGTGCACATTGTATGCCACAAAAGATTAGTATCCAGTGTAAAATGTTTGAAGTCGTATTTCACAGCTTCCTGCCCTTTGATTTTGTGCTAGGCTTTAAATAAATATCCATTTAACCACGTTTTTTTTTTCTAAAAATTTTCGGCTACATTTGATAGCTTCACAGACTGTGAATAAAAAGGCAGATAGGAAAGGTACCATCTTGCCTTTGAAATTATTCTACCACAGATGTTCAGCACATAACGAACAAATAAGACATTTTGAACAATTTGCTAATTTAAAAAGTTCTTAGTTCATTCTTCCCCGCAGTGGTCTGGCTGAAAGAATATAATAAAATGTATTTATTTTATGTGGTTTTTAGAGCGCGAACTGGAGTTTCAGTTTTGAAAACAGGGGGTACAAACTAAAAACTAACAAAAACAAAAACATAGAGCTACATCCATTGCCAGTAGGTATGGATGCCATATGAGTGAGTCATATAGCAAGTCAACAAACAGAAAGCATTTTAGGTTTACATACAGACATAGTTAAAACACGGAAGAGATGGAAAATAATAAGTGGAAATAACATAAACTCACACTAAAAGTGTTGAGATATGGACTAGGGCATCTATGACAGAAGTGAGTAGGAGCGGTGGGTAGGAGAAAGCATAGGAGGTGGCAAATTTAAAGGCAGCTGTGCAGTGGCATGCACCAAAAAAGGAGCAGAAATTTGAAGACTGAAGGTTATTCTCAATCACAATCAAATAGCCTGTGAAACAGGAGGATTTTTAACTGACTTCTGAATATTAAAAAAACAGGTAGTGGTGCCTTCGGCTGGTGGATGTCACGGACATCGATTCACCAAAATGCCAAGGTCAGTACACACAGCATTTGACCTCAGTGACATCTCAGGTAGTGACATTGTATGACCTTTGACTCTGAATTCCAGAAAGTGATGCCAGACAACCTTGATCCTCATTTAAATACTTGATGTCAATGAAGTCTAGTGAATGAAAGAGAAGATGCTTTGACAAATCACTGGGAGATTCGCACAAAAATAGATTCAGAAAATTATAAAAGTGGTCATCCCACTGGTATTGATTTATATGAACCATACATTGAATATGAACTAATTTATTGGCTTGATTTACTCCTGATCGTTGTTGATACGTTTTAATGTATGATCACTTGTAAGGAACTATCAAATGTGCAAAGCATAAGGGTGACTGTTTTGTTTAAACACAACATTAGGTGTAGCCTCTAGATAGTTTTAGCTGTTGTGCCACCCTCATTTAATGAAAAAAATCATAAATGAAAAATCATAAATACACACAAACACAGAAGGGCTTTAATTCAGCTCTTTTCATTCATTGGGCTGTTCAGAAGTCATACACAGTTTGCTTCCACGTACCGCAGGATACTGCATAGAGTAAAAGGTCAGCCCACTTTGCCATCTGGCCGACTTGTACTGTGAGTGGTGGCATTTTTCCTGATCACATATGTACATCTGCCTCAAAAGAAGTGCACTTCATTGTCAGCTATGGTGAACCAATACTTTAATTTTTCAAATGCATTTTTCTTTACATTAATTATCTTTGTTCATTTTTTTGTGAACTTGTGTGTTCAAAATATATCTTGTGGTTATGTTAATTTAGAGTGAATGGTATCTTTTTTGTACATCACTAGGAATCATATTTCCTTTTTCTTTAATTTAAAATTGTTGTTGCAAGCATATGGTGCCATCCTTTTCTATTTTTGTGGCATATCCTTGTAATAATAAAACAAGCATTTGCAATGCAATCGGTCTCGCCTTATGGACCTTATACGTATTTAGTTATGCAGCACATTAGCCTGGATGCTGAAACATGTTGGCATTTTCTTTTCCTAACCATTTGGTGCCTGCAACCTGTGTCCTGGGTCACGTGACTGTAAATAGCTAGGCAGTTGGCCTTTGTGTATTCCTCCCAGACAGATAGACACGTGAGGACAGGTGTTGGCAGGATGGCCCATCCTGCAAAAATGGGTGGTGCTGAGCTATTCCCTGCTCCAATTATATTTAAAAGGGCTGCTTCAGGGCACACACACAAAGGGGCATGGCACTGACCTTTTGTAACCCTAGACTGCTTGGAGCTGTGACATGGGAAGGGAATAATTTTGCAGAGCCAGATGAGGGGGTATCTAGGTTGTCATCCCACTTCAAAGGCTGGCACCAGGTATAACTGTTGGACCTCCTGAACCATCTATTCACTACACTCCTGGACCTGCGGACTACAGAAGAAGGACTGCCTTATTTCCCAAATGACTGCCCTGGTACTTGAAGCCTGCCTTGTTCTTTGGAGGACTATCCTCATGCTGCAAGAGGGCAGCCCTGGTGATTATTGATGTCTACCTTGTTCTCCAGAGGACTGCCAAGCTGTCTTTGAAGCAAGAAAGAACCTGTTCCCTTCATCTCAGGTTAAACTGAGTGACTCCAAGGGTCGGCTGGCTGTCCTCCTGTTCTGTGCTTCAGAGACTCAAAAAGCTCCAGACACCTACTGGCAACTGCTTAGTCTACCTGAGCCCTGCTGGCCTCTGGAAGAGTGCCACCCCACGTCCTGGACCCTTGGCTAGCATCAGAGTGCATTCCTCTGGAAGAAAATAAGAAAACCTGAAGTGTTGGGCTCATTACAAATCAAGAAGACAGCCAATGTGAAGCTCCTGTGAAGACAGTCGAGACCTGCAACACAGCAACCGCTAGTGACAACCGGCTATGCAAGATCTATACTTTGTGCTACAGCAACTACAGTCCATGGTGTTAAAGTGAAGCTCCAGCAATGACTGTCTGCGATGCCTTGCAATATATTCATGCTAGCGTGATGGCCGCCTATGATGTCCGACCTGTTTTTCGTGCTACAGCAACGACCATTTGCTACACTCTTCTCGTGGCCTCCTCCACCCCAAACTAGACTCTTCACCCAGACTTTTAGAAGGTAATATTTTCTGCATGACTAACCTGGTCCCTGAATCCAGCCCACACTCCTTCACGGTCAGCCTGAACTTGTGTCTTCCCCCAGTCTAGCAACAAGATGACTGGGAGTGGCGCTATACATACCTAAAACTTTAAAATTTCACACCTCTGGTTCTACTGATTGGATTTTTGTCATTCATTGGTATCATTTTATTTATTACATTTTACTCTATATTTTTAAATTTGTGTGAAACTTTTATGTGTTGTGTTCTTTGTTACTATTTGTGAGCTTACTTTGTGGTTCACCCTGACAGGGATTGTAGTTGTTCCTTGAGAAGGGTTTACACCACGTCAACCAATTGTGTTGGGAGAAGTCTGAATGTACACTGCTTTGGGAAATGCTTGTGTTCTGAACAGTGTGAGCAGCACTGAATGTTGACAAACTTTCCATATATGTATACATTAAATGCAGATGTGTATCTCTTTGCATACTCATTTATAGGTTCAATTCTAGTAGTGCCTGCTGGGCAGTGTTTGGTTGTTTAGTGCTCTGGCTGAGAGTGAAGAGAAACATTTCCTTTTATACTGCTCTCCTGTACTTTGGAGCTAGGCCGCTACTAAATCCAATAACTAAAACAAGTATTAGCAAAGCCAATCATTCTTGCCTTGGTGAGCTGGCTCAAGGGTTGCAGTTATTTTATTGTCGTTGTTCAGCCTTTGTTGTAAAGGCTGTTTCCCATTTTATTTTGCATTGCAAGCATATGGCAGTAACATAAAAAGAAGTCAAACAAAAGTATTCGGGCACCAAACAATGGTGATTATATACTTGCAGTAAAAACAAAGAAAAATGAAAGAAGAAGAAGTTAAAAAAACATGCGCCCACGAAAATATGCTGATCATACACTTGCAGTAAAGCGTTCAAATACAAATAACTGTTGCTTTTAATTGTAATAAGACTATGGGTGTTTCCTGTCAAGTTGGGGTGCTTAGAGCATATATAAAAGCCCATTTAATTTTAATGCACTTCATAATAAAATATAAATCGAATTAGAAGGGAAAAGGCATCATTGGTTATAGTTCATTACGTCCTAAATATATAGTTTTATCACATAAGGATGACCAAAAAATAGAATCAACACTAAAAGAGAATTCAAAAATAAAAACAGATGAAGAATTGAAAAGAACGCATCAATAGCTAAGAAGTATTGCCCAAGAGCTTTGGCACTGAAGTACACATTTTTCAGGCAGACGTGCACAATTTGATCAGGTAAAAGGCTGTCAATTATAGTGCAAGAGAGCCTATAGCTTAAGTGAGTGTCCCACTGCCAGAGGCCGTATGCTGCGGTGGGCGGAAAAAAAAAGCGAACAACAGTTGTACAGGGGGCAATAGAAAAGAGCTATCTCAAAGCCCCTTTATGTATGGATATTTACATGTATTTATTTATCTATGACTTTATTAGATTGCAAGAGGCTGGCGAGACAGCTAAGGATGTCTATAGGCCAGAATTAAAATTGATGGCGATGTGATTACAGGATACTTTACATCCCTGCATATAATAGGAAAATGTTCAGTTTGAGCATGCCTGGTTTGAGTTTCTGAATCCCTGCATACCTGTAGTCTGTGACTGCCACAGTTACCCCGTGCCCATTACTGGATGTACAATGGGATGCCAGCAATCATGCATTTACGAGAGTTTAAGCTATAGTCATTTACAATGGCAATAGCTCAAACTCTTCTAAATGCAAGACCTCGGCCATCATTGTTCCGGGCAGCGTGAAAGTGAAATCGAACGAAGTGCTGATGAAATAAGACTCCTGTGGGGGGCGTGGCTTTGATGGCAAGGAGGGAGCACTCGTAGGTCTTGTGCTCCCGACCCCCAAGTCGAACAAACGGCGATAGCAACGGCGGAGGAGCTGGGTGTGAGGCACCGGGCACAGCAAAAAACGCATGAAGGCAGGCTGCTCCCACACACAGCACCGGCAGTAGAAAAAGAGCAACGGAAAGGAAAGTAACGGGGACAAAACAACAGTCTCGGTACGAGAGTGAAGGAGGTGCAAGATGGCGGCGGAGAACCGCGAGCGGGCTAGCAGACAATAGCAGCTACAGCGCACGCCAGACAAAGAGGGAAGCACCAAGGCAGCAGAAGCACATCCCTGGAGTGAGGCAGGCAGCCAAGAGCGAGGACAAAAATAACTCGGGGCAGCGATAGGGGGTGAAAACAGACCCTACCTCTCCCCCCCCCTCCTTAGGAACGAAACCGAAACTAACAAGGAGACGCCATCTTGAAGAGCGGGGACAAGCGACACACCGGCACACCAGCGAGCGTGTGGAACAACGCGGCAGCCCGCAAGGCAGGTGAGCCGGGGGCAAGCGTGACTGCGGGTCAAGTGGCACAGACCACGGCAAGCACAGAGAGAACAGAGAGAGGAATAGCGCAGTGTGCATCGGTGGTGGGAAGACTCATAAGCAAGTTTAAAGGGGCAGAGAGTAACATCAAGGTAGCGGCCACGCTAAGCCGGGAGTAACAAACGGAAAACGATAAACCAAAACAAGCAGCGGCCATCTTTTGGGAGGCACAACAGCACCAGGGGCGGCCATCTTAGGAGGGGGAAAAGGTCGGAAGACGAAACGGCTAAGGCGAAATAACACAAAAGCCCCAGACAAAAGCACGAGCGGCAAGCAAACACCAGCAACACTCCCCAAGGTGCGCTGCAACGACCAACCCCACGCTAAGGCATTCCTCCAACAAGGGAGCCACAAGCGAGCGGCACTGCATAGCAGGCAACCAATACCTCCGGTGGCGCATAGCTCATTAAGGGGCTGCATCACACCTACAACCCAGGTGTTAAGCACCCCAAACAGCAGGTCGAGGCAAAGCCAGGAAGGCAAAAGCAAATACATATATATCAGGCCATGGCAAGGAAGCACCCACAGACCAGCAACTGTAAGGGAACTGTGGGAGACTAAGACAAAGACTAGGACCAGAACAGTAACAGAGCCGAGTCGCTTTCGAGACAAATCCCTACTATCATCGAGTGCCAACCCAAGCAGAACCGGAAGCCCCGTCAAGCAACAAAGAACAGGAAGGCCCATTTTGCACCAAATTAGGAGAGGGTTCGAAACAATGGCGGGCAAGGATGATAAAAAGTTCGCCAATGACCCCAAAAAGAGCAGGAACGAATACCCGGAGTCCCCGGGCAAGCTCAAGAACGGCCAAAACAGCGAAACAATCACGATGGAGACACTCCTGAAGAAAATAACAGAGGGCAACGACTTGGCAACGGCTACAAAAAAATTAGTAGACAACATCCAGATGGAGCTAATAGCCATAAGGGCAGCACAAAGCAAAGCCGAGGGCAGAATAGACGAGGCGGAGAAAAGAGTCAGTAACCTGGAAGACCTCACAAGAGTAACCCACAAAGACCTGGGCATCGTCATCAGGAAAACAAACACCCTGGAAAGGATCCAGGCAGAATATGACGACAAGAGCAGGAAGGGGAACATAAAGCTATTAGGAGTCCCAGAAGGAGAAGAGGACACCCCAGGATCTTGTGCGGCAATGCTGGAGAACCTCCTACCCAAAATCACGGGACTAAGATTCGAGAGACCCTTTGAAATCGAAAAGGCATACAGAATCCCGGTGAGGAGGACCCAAAACAGCAACAGCCCGAGACCCATCTTATGCAAGCCACTGAGAGGCAACCAGACAGACGCTATCTTTGCCATAGCCAGGAAGGGCCAGCCGATACTTATGAACGGCCACAAAATAACGATAACGCAAGACTACTCCAAGCTGACAGTAGAAACTAGGAATGGCTTCCTGGCCCTACAGGACAAAATGAGAAGAGACAACATCACCTTTGGCTTCGTCGGACCAGCCAGAATGAAAATAACAGACAAGAACAACACACTCATCTTCGACGACCCCAACAACCTAAAAAGATACCTAAGAGGTCCGGAGCCAGAGAGCATGGAGTCACAAAGCCCGGGAGCAAAAAGAAGGGCCTCATCGGATGCGGCGGAAGGCGGAGATGAATAAAGCCTAAAATAGATGAGAAAACAACGGGACACTTGCACAAGCCCAGAAATGTTATACCTGGGCAGCCTTTTGAACTCAATCAACATATCTACCTCAAGTGAGAAAGAAGACGCCGCAAACGCCTTGAGCTGGGTCGCAGCTAGCACAAGGAGGAATCGCAACAGTATCTACCTCAGTCTCCTCAGGGAAACACAAGCGTAACAGACAATGCCAAACAGAACTTAAAGCCACAAGCAACGACGGAATAGAAGGAAGCGCACAGACCAACTACCTCAGAACAATGCAGCAAGCACATATCCTTTATTGCAGTGGCTTTTTCGTTTCCTTTTGAAGGGGGAAATACTAAATAACACTATGCAAGGACAAGTGTGACAGGGGCCTCTACCGCCTCCTCAGTAAATATACAGACTTGGGGGGAGGGAAAGAAAAGAGACTCTTGCTGTCACATGCTCACATTTCTAAATGCGGGGGCAGGGGGGTGGGACGGGAGAAGGGAGGAGGGGGGCGAAGGGGAGAATGGGAGAGCACGAACGATCACTACAGTACAGAAGCATGTTTTACTTTCTATATATGTCTTTACTATCTCTATTTTCCTACCTCTACCCACCTCTGCCTCTGCCTCTTTGGAGTCTTTTCCATGTACCTGTGTTTTGTGCCCTTTTGTAACATGCACACACCACTTTGCCCTTGTAACACACGATTTGCGACCTCTCACATGTTTTTACCTTTGATACTGGCACAAGTGCCACCTCTGCCTACATAACACTTGTTCTTGTGCCGGAGTGTCTAGCACCTTTTGCAGTATTATACCCCAAATGATACTTTGTCTTCTCTTGTAACTGCACACTTGTCACTTTTTCCTCCTGTGCACTTTTTACTACCTCATGTATTTTTGGATGCGCACAATTTTTACTACCTCATGTATTTTGTTTGCTCACAATTGTCACTATTACCTTTACTACCTCATGTATTTTTGACTGCTCACAATTTTTACTACCTCATGTATTTTGTTTGCTCACAAATGTCACTATTACCTTATGTACTGTAACGTATGCGTTTGCAATCTGTTCTTTTGTAATGTTTCTCATTATGTTTCATTTCTGTTCCTTATGTGAAGCGCTCTGACACCTTCGGGTAAAGTCCGCGCTATATAAAAATGCATAAATAAATAAATAAATAAATAAAAAAACCTCATCTACCCACAGCACAAGGGAGGGTCTGCCCAACGAACGAAGCAGCTCGACAAGACCCACAGTAGGCTTAAGCATGCCACCTGACGAACTACGCACGAGAGGCGACACAAAGGAACCACCACTCACAAATGTCACTATTACCTTATGTACTGTAACGTATGCGTTTGCAATCTGTTCTTTTGTAATGTTTCTCATTATGTTTCATTTCTGTTCCTTATGTGAAGCGCTCTGACACCTTCGGGTAAAGTCCGCGCTATATAAAAATGCATAAATAAATAAATAAATAAATAAATAAACCTCATCTACCCACAGCACAAGGGAGGGTCTGCCCAACGAACGAAGCAGCTCGACAAGACCCACAGTAGGCTTAAGCATGCCACCTGACGAACTACGCACGAGAGGCGACACAAAGGAACCACCATGACAGCGCCGACACAACCCCAACCATCACAAACCAAGCAAACACCAAATCTGAAGGTGGTGTCCCTAAACGTCAAAGGCCTTAATCACCCAGTAAAACGCAGGAAAACACTTGACTACCTGCCAAAACAGAAAGGAGACATCTACGTACTACAAGAAACTAGACTTTCACAGGAAGAGGCTTCACACCTGAAAGCGAGGTGGATAGGGGAAGTCCACTGCTCTCCCGTCAAACTCAAGAAACGGGGAGTAGTAACAATAATAAGCAAGAAAGCCAACATGACTGCGAAATCCACGTACGCAGACGAGGAAGGCAGACTACTAGTGACAAGTCTGGAAAGAGGAGAGGAGACATTACACGTAGCTAGCATATACGGGCCAAACTCGGACAACAAAGAATTCTGGGAGTAGACCACCACTAGACTATCGGAAATCCCACAAGACGACCTTCTCCTCATGACGGGAGACATGAACCAGGTCATGGACCAAGCAACGGACAGACACCCACACAGGATAAGCCACGACACCCACAATCCAAACATTCTGAAGAACTTATGCACCAAGCTCCACCTCACGGACCCGTGGAGACTGCAGCATCCTGACGCACGTGAATACAGCTTCTACTCCCACCCACACAACTCCTACAGCAGAATTGACTACATCCTAATGTCCAAAATATACTCCCACCTGATCGATCACACAGAAATAGCACCCATAACCATCTCAGACCATCACACATCACACTCTCAATGAGCGGAAGACACAATGAACATGCAGCCACACTGCATACAGGGAGGCAGAATGACGGAATCTATGGCAGAAGCCAATATCATTGTAATCCCCAAGGAAGGCAAAGACCCACAATTTCCACAAAGCTACAGACCTATATCACTCATCAACGTGGACTGCAAAATATACGCATAAATACTGGCAAAAAGACCAACACTCATCCACAACGCACAGGTGGGCTACATCAAAAACAGACTTTCACAGGACAACACACGACTGCTCAGCCACCTCATCAACCAAACAACACACAGTACAGAACAGGCGGTCATGATAGCACTGGACGCGGAGAAGGCCTTCGACAGAGTATCCTGGCCCTTCCTAGATGCATGCATGCAGAAATTTGGCCTGGGTACTAAGTACAGGACAATGGTAATGGCCCTGTATAACAAACCGAGAACCAGAGTCGTGGTGAATGGGGGCACATCAGAAGCTTTGACACTAGAAAGAGGCACGAGGTAAGGCTGCCCCCTATCACCCGGACTTTTCCTGCTAGCACTCGAACCACTGCTAGCCATGATTAGAGACAACAAGAACATATCTGGCGTCACAATCAAAGACAAGACGGTGAAACTGGCTGCATACGCAGACAACATCCTCATCACCACCACAAAACCCAAGACATCAATCTCAGCCCTAATGGACACCTTAGGAGAATATGCAGCCGCCTCAGGATACAAGCTCAACAAAGACAAATCTGAGTGCAAGCCAATGAACGTACACACCACAAGAACTGTACTGGGGCAATCAGGCCTAGCATGGCAAACAAAACCACTCAAATACCTAGGGCTACTGTTTGGGAGGGACCTAAAAGACACCATAGAGCACAACGAGGAAGCAACCTTGAAGAAAATAAAAGAGAGACTAGACCTCTGGTCGCCCAAATACATCAGCTGGTGGGGCAGGGTGGAAACAATTAAGATGATGGTAACGCTGGTGGTAAACTATACACTCAGCATGCTCCCCCTAGCCATGACGGAAAACTTCCACAAGAAGCTCGACAAATTATTGAACAAATTCCTATGGAGAGACAAAAGACCAAGAATAAGCCTACAGAAACTGAGACTGACAAAAAACATGGGTGGACTGAACTTAATGAACTTCAAACACTTCCAAACAGCCTGCCCGGCCAAACAAGGTCTCTTCTGGATCACAAACACCCAAGACTACGAACCAGAGTGGCTGAAGTTAGAGAGGAACATCTTGGGAGGACTAAACCCGATAGCACTACTCACTGCAAACAAGCACCCCCTCAGACTAAACCCTATCATCAGACACACCAAAGAGGCCCTCGTGAAGGTAGACAAACATATGGGTGAACGCATCAGAGGAACAAACTGGGAGTCAATCTGGCACAACTCGAAGATACTCTACCAGACCAAAGACCTTGACAACGAACTATGGATAAAGAGTGGAATCACAACACCAAACCAGCTAGAAACGAAGAACGCCCCACTCACCTTTCAGAACCTCCAACAGCTCCACAGCCTCCCAGATATAGAGCTGTACACATTCCTAAAAATAAAGACGGCCATAACAAGGACAAACCTAAGCAAAACACCACCAACGATAATCAAATACATGGACAACCTCAATGCCACAGGCCACCACACAGCAAAAATATACAAACTACTAAGCCCCCAAAAATCCACGCTGAATGAAAAAGTGATGAACACCTGGGAGGATCTAGCGAAAAGACACCTGAATGACGAAGAAAAAAGCATACTATGGAAATCAGCCACCACCAACAAAGTAACACCACAACTGGCGCAAACGAAATTTTGGCTCCTCCACAGAGCCTACTGGACCCCCGCGAGGCTCCACAAAACAGGCATAAGAGACACAGGAACATGCTGGAACTGCGAAAAGGAGAACGGCAGCCTGGAACACCTCGTCTTTGAATGCCAAAAAGTCAGGAACTTCTGGAAGAAGGTAAACAACTTCACCGACGACGTGTTAGGCAAAGACATACCAATCACCCTCGCTGATCTGGCCACAGGGTTCATGACACACAGCCTGGAAAACAAAGAGGAAAGAGACCTAGTTGACATCCTACTAACAGCGGCAGTTAAAATCATATTAACAAACTGGAAAAACACAGCCAAAGCCACCTTCAAAAACTGGATTAACTGGGTCACCTTCCTCAGAGGCGCGGAAAACATCACAGGCAAATACTCAAAAGAACACAACGCCAAAAACGGCATGTGGGAAGCCCTCGATGCATATCTCGAACAAGCCTGACCCCCCCCCCCCCCCTCTCTCCTTTCTTCTTTTGGTCGGGGGGACACCGCGCACAAAGGAATGTTAAACCAGGGAATATATGATACATAACCTGGTGGCAAGTCTGCCCATCCCGTACATACCCCCCCCCCCTCTTTGTCTTTTTTTTTTCTTTCTTTTTTTGCATAATCTGTACTGTCTGTATCTGCTGACATGCATACCTATATTTTAATTAAAAAAATTGGAAATAAAAAGAAAAAAAAAAGAAATAAGACTCCTGTGAACATTACACAGAATTTCTCGCTACTAGAGCTGTTCATAAGAACTGACTAAATGGTTGTAGATATCCTTTTTGTGACTGCACTTTCATGTAAAACGCGTTGGTTCTAAATTGAGCCGCAAAATGTGCGTATTCTATTTCAATATTTTAAGTATCTAAATTAAGCTGCAAATGTAATACTGTGCTTTTAGAAAATGATTTGGCACCCCCTCAGGATAGTGTGTCCCCTGCTCTACGGAGGTCTTCAGATGTCTGCCTAATGAACAGCTCGGACCAATGCACTACCAACTGAAGGAGATGGTGAACCAGTCCAGAGCCAGGCTCGGCTCAAGCAGACAGAATCAGCGCCATTCTGAGCTGCGTTGACTCGACAGGATACTATTAAATATGTGGCTAAGAATGTCATGTATCCTTATAAAAAAGCACACGGAGGGGGGCAGAAACAATGGGAACTTGGACAACGAGAGATTCGAGAACACGGACCATGAGAGAAGTGTGGGAATAAAGGAACATCCCTTACTCACGTAATGTTTAATAATAAGAAAAAACAGTGGTGGCGAAGTCGGAAAGGAAACGTTCGCCACTGTCCCGCTGCCTCAAAAGTGAAAGTTGGCGTGGCCGCTGACTGAAGAACGTGGTCGTGCTTGAGTTCGGAGAAATTCAGGGCTTGAACTAAAATTAAACATCACATCAGCTTGACCAGAACATATCTATATTGGCATTGCCCTCGCTTGATTTTGTGTATTCACAATAATTAAGCATTGCAAAAAGTTTACCACACTTCTCATTTGTTTCATTATATGTATTCAAGAAGTGCTACTCTGCTGAAGGCGTTTATTTTTACCAAACAGAATGTGTAATGTCCCAGTGGGAGTTGCAGAAAGTTAACAGTGTTTATCCTGGCTCTGTATACTGTGAGAAACTGGATCATCAGCTGAGGTGGATAGTAGTCCTCTTTAGCTGATAATGCCACTGTTCTTTACGATGATACAAACAAACAGTAGTTTGGAAGAAGCAACTACAACAACAGAAGAAAGTGATCTTATCACTTTCTCTTAACACTATATGAGATATGTGATAGAGAACGAATGCATCACAATCCACATAAACCAGGAGAAAAAAGGGGAGACACACACATACATAAATACTTCAAAGTTTTTAGTTTCAGTTTTTTAGTTGAATTTTTATAAAAACATGGTGATTTATGCATAAGCAATATAGACCATTAATACAAAATTATTTGTTTTAAAGGTCTGTCTTATATATACACAAATCACCATGTTATAAAAAAAAGAAATTGTATCATAAATTGCACAGGTCCTTCAGGTTAGATTTGGGTCACTCCATTATTTGTAATTACTGTCCTTTACTAGGCCAGTTAGATTGCAATATGTGAAAGCTTAGCGCATTCATTGGTAGCTGTACAACAGAGCAGACAGGCTTAATTTAGGACAAATGTGTAATGCATTTATCAGTAACAAAACTGTTACAAAGTAGAAAACACAACACAATAGAAATCCCACTCTAATTTTAAAAAATAGAGAATATTCTAATGAAGAAATAGACACCAAAGCGACAGAACCAGATATATGTTTTATTGTAGTTTTAGATCTTTCTAGTTACAAATACCCTAAAGCGCCAACCGTGGGTATGGGATCGTGCTACACCAGGTCACAGTCAAATGCTAAGGCAACTGCGATGGAGGAAGGGTCAGATAAAGAGACCAGGTTTGTCCCAGTGGAAAGTTAACCCTCTGACTTAAGCTTTTTGTGGAGAAAAGTACTCGTCAACGAGATCACTGATTTGGCTGTCAGTGGGTTGGGGTCAGTTGTGGTCGGTAGTGGGAGTGCTGCCGGGCGGTGACGTAGGGAGGGGGAGGGGCAGAGTGGGGGATAGTAAACTAGGGAAAACAGACAAATACAGGTAAGTAAACATAAAAATAAATACAACGAATTTGGTTGCGCGCCAAATGCAATGCAGTGCGCGCAACGAAATTAGTTTTATTTATTTTTATGCTTACTTACCTGTATGTCTTCCGTAGTTTACTACTCCCCACCCTGCCCCTCCTCCTCCCCCTCCCCACATCACCTCCCGGCAGCACTCCCTCTACAGACCGCAACTGATTGGGGTGCCTGCTGGATCTGAAGAGGGACTGTTAGGTGGAGCGCAGGACCTCAGTTGGATCCTTTGCCATTGTGGGAAGACCAAAGCTCCCTATTTCAAAGGCAGCAAAACTCAGAGAGGCAAAGTCCAAAGTTGCGGCCCAGGAACGCATATTCATCAGCGAGATGCTGCTCGACGTTGGTACCAGTTAAGTCCTCTACATTCGAACTTAGAAACGTTTTGGGAATTCAGAATCCTTTCAGCTGGGCAACCCAGCAAGTTGTGTCTGACTTGCGGTTCTTAGTGGCACAGGGGGTAAGCTCACTTCTAACCATTTCCGAAAGGTTAGGCAAGTCGTATTGCTAGAATCACACATGTTGCAAAAGAAAGAAATACTGCAATGCGTAACGATATTCTCTTGTACTGTGCAATAGAGAAACAATGCCATACGTAGCGCCACAATCATGTACTTTGTAATAGAAGGAAAAATGCCATGCGTATCACTACCAGCATGCCCTGTACCAGGAAGAAACAAAGCAATGTGTCATGTTACAGTCATGTACTGTGCAATGAAGAAGTAATGCACGGCGCCACGTTATAATCAGGTAATGTGCAATAAAGAAATAATACAATGTGCCACTTTACAATCATGTACTCTGCAAGGGAAAAATAAGGCATTGCGTAGCGCACCAAGCGTGTAGTTCGTCAGGCACAAATGAGGTCAGGTGTCATACAACAGTTCAATAGTTCGTTAGCAGCAATAATGCAAAGAGTAATACAACAGTTCAGGTGCTCCGTTAACAGTGCCCCGAATATGGATCAATGATGACACAAAAGTACTGCTTCTCAATCCGGCGCCAGTACTACCCCTCATTGGGCCAGCACGGTCGAGCCGAAGCAACAGGCTCGCACAGCTGATAGAACTGAGAGGCCAAGTGAGGTTCCCTCCGGGCCAGCACCCCAGCCCAAGTGGTGATCCACGTTACCTGGGGAAGCTGACCCCACGCTCCTCTCCTACTTCAGCGACTTGGGCCTTGATCCAGAACTCCGTCACGGGGTACGGCGAGCTCGGGCTGCGGGTCCGGGCTGCTGCTGTTTCACTCTGAGGGCGCAAAGACTTGGCCCTCCTTCCGGCGGTCTCAGTGAACACAGAGACCCGCCTTCAGCACTATGGAGACTTACTTCGAATTTGGTGCACACATTACCCAGGCACTCCTCACCAGTGTCTCATGTTGCACCTCGACACGCACTCTGCGCGTCCAAGACTCACTTCTTCTCTGGTGCTCATGATGACCCGGCACTCTTCACCAACACCTCGGCTTGCACCTCGACATGCACCCTGTGCGTTCGAATCCCTCCTCTTCTCCCCGTGCACACAATGTCCAGGCGCTCTTCACCAATGCCCTGGCTGCACCACTACACGCACTCTGCACATCCGAGTCTGACCTCTTCTCCCGGAGCACATGATGACCAGGTGCTCCTCACCAATGCCCTGGCTTGCACCATGACACGCACTCTGCGCGTCCGAGACTCACTTCTTTTTTCGGTGCACACAACAACCAGGTGCTCCTCACCAATGCCCGGGCCTGCACCATGACACGCACTCTGCGTGTCTGAGTCTCACCTTGTCTCCCCGTGTACACAATGACCAGGTGCTCCTCACCAACGCCTTGGCCTGCTCAACGACACGCACCCTGCGTGTCCGAGACTCAGCTTACTCCTGTGTGCCCACGATTACAAGGCACAACTTTTGAGGGTATCAAGCTGCAAAAGCACACGCACACTGCGTTGCTTGGGACTTCTATGGAAACCTTTATGTTCCTGTGTTTCCAAACAGGGAGCCAGCTCACCTCGGGTCCTTGGGGTTACAAGACACAGCACAAATCACAGTCCTCTTCAAGCAGGGGGGCCCAGCGCCTCCAAGCACACCCCCAACAGCCTCTCCCTTGGTTAGAACAGCAAACTGCAGACCAGCCCCAGATCACGAAGCAAGGGTTGGTTTTTTCACAGCAGTCTCTTCAGTTGCTCCTTCTTTAGCAGAGGTCCCTCTTGACCACAGAATGGGTCCAAGCATTTTTCAGCCTCAATCCATCTCTGTTTCATTCCAATGTTCAGGGGTTTGAGCTCTCATAGTTATACCCCTTAATGTCTTTCAAGTTTGTGCTCAGGGCCCTAAATCAATTCTGGGTGTCTCCCTCCCAGTGTCACCTTTCTTCCTTTGATACTAGGGGTCTGGATCCTTAATCACTCAGCAGGAGATGGGTCAATTGGTTTATAGCACCAGGCCAGGCCTTTTCACCTCCCGGGCTTCTCCTTCCCTACTCTCCAGATGCAGAGCAGCCTGGTGCCATCTCAACCCCTTCCTGGGTCAAGACCTCTCCCAGCTCCTCTCACCTCTCACCTCTCATATCCAGGCAGACAATCAACATTCAGCAGAGACACACAGAAGTGCTTAAAGCCCAAAACTCAGCCACTTTCTAAAACAGTGGTTTCTGAACACACAGGGACATATGTATCAAGCCCTTTTCCTGTTCGCAAATGAGCCGATTCTCAGAATCTTGAATTTATTATAGTTTATTCTATTTTACTGATTGGTTTGGGATTTTTCTTGTGTTGTGCTTCCACTTTATTACTGTTTGTGTGCTGCATAAATAGGCACCAGTAAATTTTGTGTTTTTTGTGGTTTACCCTGACAACAATTATGGTTGTTCCCTGAGTGGGGCTTTCATCCCCAACGACCAATAACCCATTTTCTTACATTGGTGCTCAGTGGTGGGATCCAGTACATACTTGTGTGCAGTGCCACTCAGTGATTTTATGCAAAACTTGAACCTCATATAAATAACCTAACATCAGATTAAAAATTTTTTGTTTTTTAATTATCGTCGATGTTTATTTTTTTTTTGCAGAGTTTTATATAGCGCGAACTAGACCCGAACCGAATCAGGTATCAGAGCGCTTTACATATTTTTTCCAGTTACGTTACATTTTACGTTTCCAGTTACTTTCATTTTTAGGCATGGGGAGATTAAGTGATTTGCCCAGAATCACAGGAGATTTTTGGCGTTGTTACCGAGACTTGAACCCAGATCCCCAGGTCCGAGGTCGAGCGCCCTAGCCGTTAGGCCAACTCCTCTCCCCTCTCCTCTTGATTGGCTACTTATCCTTAATGCACATGTAAGCCACGCCTTCACATCTTTCTTGCTACAATGGAGCTGCAGCTGAGCAACATTGACAGCCTCAGCAAGGTACAGCTGCAGAGACTTTGCAAGGAGATAAGACTGGAAGTAGGAAGAAAGGTCACCAAGGTTGACCTCTAAATAGCCTTCAGAGCTTTTGAGACGGTCAGGAGGATGCAGACCATACCAAAAGAGAAAGAGGAGGTGGACTAGGAGGATGAGGAGGAAATAGCCTGGGTACAGCAGCCTGAGGGAGAGGAGGACAACCTCACCACAGGAGAGAGATTTCCTGCAAGGGTGGAGATTAGTGTGTCACCTGAATTATTAGAGCACCGGAGGACTGAATGGGAGCTCGAGCTGCAGCTGTCAAAGCTCAACAAGGAGGAAGCAGCAGCTTGAGTGCATTGGGGGAGAAGAAGCTGCCCCCAGATGAGAAAAGGTTGAGGAAGAGAGGGCTTTAGAGGAAAAACACTTTTACTGGTCCAGAAGGTAACCCTGAAATAGCTGGACCTCAAACTCAAACAATGCACAGGGTCTAGCATCAATATTGGCAGCAACACAGTGCCCAGGGTAGAAACGAGGGTCCACATTTATCAGAACCTGATGCCTGGCTATGTGGTGGGGAATGACACTGATGAATGGTTTTCAGCTTTAGAGGTAGCCTTAAAAATGTACAGGGTTCCCAGTTGAGGATTGGGGTGAGTCTCTGAAAACACATGCCTACTTTGGGGCGAGATACCCTGCTGATATTAAAGTTAGAGGACAAAGTGAAGTATGCCAACATGAAAGCCATTGAAATCACCAAGTTTAGCTCACCCCAGAGAAGTACCCCATGAGATTTAAGGACGGTCAAAAGCTGTTAAATCACTTTTAGGTGGATTACCTTGATTACTCCAGCAAGGCACTGAGTGGTTGCGTGAGAGGCAGTAAAGTGAGTGATTTTAATGGGCTGTATGATCTGATTTTGGGCTGGCACATGCTCAGTAATTGCTTTACAGAGCTGTGCAAATACCTGATAGATAACAAGTCAATTTATCACAAGAGCTTGCCAAGCAGGTGGACCTCTGCAGCAGCACCAGAGTCCCCAAGAAGGTAGCAGGGTGTGACTCCAAGAAGGGTGGAGAATGTCCAAGTTGACACAGATAGGTCTTAGAAGAAGGTGGGAGGAAAGGATTTCTATGCCCCTTCTGAAGTTGCCATTTGTAAAACAGTTAAATTAAATTGACCTTGAGCAACAAGTCTGGTTTAATGCAACAATCTTTTTGATAGGTTGAAGTACCAGGTTTAGTAGTCCCATTTGGGAGTTATCACTGCTGAGTTGTCTGTGTGTAACTCCATACTTCCCAATAGGACTACTAGCCATTTTCACAGTAAAACTACAATACAGGGTTTTTACTGCCAGGATATGTAAAGTCATCAAAATACATGTTTATCTTTTTATAATAATGTACCCTGCCATTAGGTCTCTTTAGGGATGACTTACAAATATTAAAAAGAAATGTGCGGGATTTGCCAAGAGTTGAAATGGCCAACTTAAGTTAGCAGTTTAAAAAATTTATGAATTTTTGCACTCCGCCACTTGCTGAACTCCGTGGAGTTTTTTTGTCACTTTGCGGAGTTCCGCGAAGTGAAACTCCGCAAACTATGCCCAGGCCTGATTCCAGTCTGCAATGACAATGTGAAAGGGATCTGTAAACGTACTGACCCATCCATGGGATTGGGGTCATCCAAAGGCAGTTGGCTATCCTTAGAAATGCTGTGGTGTAATATCGATTCTTTTGTGTGTGTGGGTTTGTGGCAGTGTTGCAGAATTTTTTTTTCCTTATGAGCTGTTAGAGACACCCCAAAGAAGGCCGAAGTCCCAATAAAGCGTATTTGAGTCAGAGATAATCAGTTGCCTCACGCATTCTTAATGAGGTGGTATTATCACCCAGAGTGAGGTAAATGACATTTAATCTGATTGCTGAGGCATTTGACAGAGACAGACCAAAAAAATGCATTAAAATGAGGACCAATTAGTGCTGGGAGAAATTACATAATTTGTTTTGTACAATATAATGAAAATGCAAACAATTGTCACAAAATTTGGTTTGAGGTTTGAGTAGAAAATGTCTTTTGGTGAGACATTTTCTGTGCGTACTAGTCTGTCGCTGGTCTGTTACAAGACCTTTTAGAGAAAGATGTATACCTTTCTAAAAAAATTAAAAAAATTATGGTTTGTGTAATTTTGATAAATTTCACAAATATTGGAAATTTTGCTGGCATAATAAAAATGTAAACCAGCCCTGATATTGATCAATGGGTAGCATTTTGCACACATCCAGAATAACTATATACCCATGCCAAACCTCTCATTAGGATCACATCATTAAATAGGCATTCAGAGGAAAGAAGGAGGTCGAAAATACTTTGTGAGGTATATTTAAACAAGGTTTCTGTCAAAATTACTTTACTGTTGATCATCAATTATGCAAAAGGCAGCATAGAGAGGAAAGTACAGTTTTGGAAAATGGTGTATCTAATGGTTCTCTTGTAACTCGAATAAGGTTATAATGTTCTGCCTGCTTTGGTATGGGTGTGATATAAAGGAACTGTGGTCAATGATGGTAGGAATGGGTAAACTGAGGCAAGTCTGGTCTAGGCACAGTTGGAGACAAGATATAGGGATTCATAACTTGCAATAAGTTCCTGTGGTTATTATTTGACCTCATTGAAAAGAGTGCATTAGCTCTATTGTGGCAAGAATCAGGGTTATTTATAGGCATCACAGCCCATGCCATGTTGTTCTTCGCATATGGGAGGTTATGTTTGCAGTCATAATGACAAACATATTGAGTTTATCAATGGTTTTTGACATTTGATTATTAGTCCTGGTTAGAAAATGACATTTCTGAGTGAGATGAACCGACATGATTGGTTTAGCCAAGCTCAAATCCAAGTTAAAATCAGAGTAAGTCAAATCACTAAATATATTTTTCTTGAGGATTACATCATTCTGTGTTGAGCTAGTTGAGCTTTTGGTGGTGAGATCTATAGTTAGAAAGGCAGCAGGACGGTCCTGCATCTCTTCCATAAATTTTCACAAGCTGCTCAGTGACAAACATACGTACTGAAGGTGTGTTTGTTCCAAGACACATGTAGCGTGCAAAGACTTTTATGATTGAGTTCAGGAGCTGTGGTTCAAGGGAGTGATAAGAGTTTAGCAAAAATAATTGGTTAGAACAGATTTGGGTGCAGATAAAGTACTTCTGGGATAGTAGGAGAAGAGTGGAAAGTATTTGTGGAGATCCAGGAGGCTGGCCTGTGAGCTGACAGAAATGAAACCTGAGGAAGTTGTCAACAGAATCACATTGGGTGAAGACGAAGGGGTGAAGGAGAGTGCTGAGAGAAAATATAAATGGTTGTGAAAACAACATTGATACTCTCAAGTAAGCAGAAAAAGTAGGATTTGAGGGGTTTTCAAAAGTACAAGAATGGGTGAAGAAAAGCGGAGGTGAGTGTGAAAACGTGTTACATATATATCTGCAGCTTAATCAAACTAAAATTGGGAGGAAAGGATATCTTCACTGGTGTTAAAGAAAGAAAAGTCCCCCCGCCTTGCTTTGGGGAGATAGAAGAAAACTGAAGCTGAGTTGAAGAGACACTCAGAGAAAAAGAAGTGGGGGCTTCAAGATTCGGTAATGTTGGGGCACTTGAGGGATTATGAAAAGATTTGGGAGCATTTAAGAAGAGAAGAGTGAAAGAGAAAGACAAACTAAGCCAAAGTACCATCAGTTCAATCAATATATCAATATGTTTTTATTGTTGAATTAATAAAAATCCTTAAATAAGAAAAATAAGTTTAGCCGATATTCTCATAACAAATAACGTTAAAATTCAAAAACAGGAACTAATGTAGAAGTTAAAAGGGGTTAAAACTTAAAACTTTTCGTTGGGTCCCCCCACTAACAGCGTAGGGATTTGTAAAGTGAGCGTGGGAGCACCAGCGTGGAAGGATGTGCCTCAGATAGTATATTGGATGATCATTAACAGACCTGTAGCTGCTTTCTAATCTCAATCATAAATTTAAGTCCCCGACAAGTCAGGATTGGGGATGAACCTCCCAGCCAGATAATAACGGCCTGCCGACATGTTCTTATGTTCAATTTGTTCAGTATGTCCTGTAAGAACTGTCTTCTAGATACCATGAGACTGGGCACACACAAAACAAATGAATTAGGGATTCATTTTGATATCCGCAGAGTCTGCATTTTGGGCAATCGTCTTGGGGTTTCCAGGAAGGTCTTAAATCCTTGGATTCCTCAAGACCCATACTGAAGTTGATGAGGGTCTTTTTTAAATGTTGGCTAAAATGAGTTGCCAAATATGCCTGGGGTTGTTGAAGTGAATAGGAAGAAATAACTGTCCAGGCATGACGTTGATGGGTCAATATTTGTTTATCTTCCAGTAATGACTTCCTTTTGGCATTGGAATTAGCAATTTTGCAGAAACTGGCTTGGTGAATTTTTCTGTTCCATGCTTCTAGCAGTTCGAGCTCCGTAAGGCAAGTTTGCAAGTGAATGGCCCAGGGCTGGGTGGATTCAAAATTGATTACTCCCCAACAGAGATTATTTAAAGAGTCTAAGTCGGCAGCACGAAGTTTGTGGAAAAATTTGACGAATCTTGACTTGGACCGAAAGATTTGATTTTGAAGTCCAAATTCTAATCGCACCTGGGCTGATGAGGAGCATTTGGGTAAATTAAATACATCTTTGTAAATTTTATTTTGTAAGTTGTTGAATAAACCAGCCTCCCCTCCAAGCCATGTAACCAGACCGTACGATAGAGTAGGTAAAATCTGAGCGGCCATTACTTTTAAAAGGTGGGTGTAGTTTGGGCCACCTAGTTTTTGTAAGAGTTGCCTATATCCATAAATTAGCATCTGGGACTTGGCTTTTAACACCGTAGAATGTTCTTTTTTAGAGTTGTCTTTACCATCAGTTGATTAAATCATGATATTGCTGAGAGTTACGGTATGAAACCCATGTTTTTTTTTTACCTGACCACAGAGACTTTCTTGAAACATTGAAGCATTTCCATAATTACGACTTTGTATTATCAAGACACATTGAGCATTAAGCTACGTGATTCTTTGCCTTGAGAAAGCCCTGGCTACACGGGAGAAACAAATGTCGGCTGTTTTTTGGTCTATCTCTAGCAACTAATAAAAAATATTATATCTCAAACAACATTGGATTTTGGAATCTTTTCTCCAAAGAATTTACGCATAAACATTAGCCACCAACCTATCACACCTTCAAAATAATCTACTTCAATTTGGTGGCTCTTGGGTGTAGCCACCTGATAGGTAAGTGCCACACGAAGAATTGGGTCCTGCCCCATTGTGTATGAACCCCGGCAACACCCAATACCAGAATGACCCGAAACCCATGGGGTATACTAGACATAAAAGGAACATTCAGAGCATAAGAAAGAGTTTTCTGGCAAAGTGCAATGTTGCATGAAAAAAGATGAAGTTACATTTTGAAACTACCCCTCTGGGTGGAATGGTAATAGCTTCTGATCAGTATTTCAGAAAGCGATCTCAGAATCTTTGTTTAAAGTATTGGAATGCATATTTGAGAGGTTGGGAAAAGGAATTATGGTCTGCCTTAATTAAGCATTTTGAGATTAAAAGAAGAAATCGGGCTACCGTCTGGGGAGGGGTGAAAACTTACTCAAGCAGCAAAGACAATTCTCTGTTAGGGTGAAGTCACAAGCAAGCCAAAATTACCCTGTGCTCAATTCTCTGGTAACTAGAGGCAATGTGTAAAGTATGCATACAGTACTTCAAACAGTAATGAAGTGAAACAAAAAAAAATCCCACATCAATGAAGAAAAATAGAGTAAAATGTAATAAATGATTTAAGACGAAAACGTAAAAAAGTTAAAATGGTGCCAAAAAGCATAAAGCGCCACTCATGGCAATCACGCTGTTCAAAAGCGGGTGAAAGTTACAAGTTCAGGCCAACTGAAATGGAGCGCGGGCTGGATACACGGACCAGGCTAGTCCCTCTGAAAGAGTTACCTTCACAGTCCAGTGTAAAGAGGAGCAGGGAGAGCATTGCGGATGGCCGTCGAAGTAGTGTGAAGAGCAGGCCAGGTGTCGGGGATGGTTATCACTGTACCTCGGAAATCATGTTGGGCATAAGGGACAGTTGTGGCTAGAGCTTCATGTTGGCAGTCTCCATGAGTTGTCGATGCTGTAGTGTGATGTGCAGATCTTGCTCTATTGGGCATCATTGTCATTTGCTGTAGTAATGGAACTTTGCATTGGCGGTGGTGTGGGCAGCAAGAGCTTGGTGCAGATGGGCTCATTGGCATTCCAGAGGACCCTAAAAACATCCAGTAAGCTCAAATGAAGCCACACCAAGGGTCCAGGATCTGAGGGACACCACTATGAGGATCAGGAACTCACTCCAGCAGAGACCAGCCAGGCTTAGGCAGGTCCAGTTGCAATTCCAGTTGCATGGTCCAGGCACAAGGTCATCTGGGCAGTTGCAGGGAGCCTTTGGAGCTTTTTATTTCCCTGTATCTCACAACAAGTGAGCTGACTGACCCTTGGAGTCACTTCAACCGGGGATGAAGGGTGCAGGTTCAGTCTTCTTTTATAGCAAACGGGGCAGCAGAGCAGCAAAGTAATAGTACAACAGAGTGGCAGTCCTTCTGGCAGCACAGCAGAACTTCTTCTGAAGCATCCACATGTCCAGAAGTGCTGAAGGGTCTAATATTTATACATGTTGCCCACTTTGAAGTAGGAGAAGCTTCCAGAGGTCTCCTCCCTCTTAGTTGTCGGGCATCCCCTTTCTTCTGGCCCTGACTCCGGTTTATCTGGGGTCACAAATGTTCAGTGTCAAACCCATTGTGAGATTGATCAGGTAGAGTCTTTTTGATGTACAAGTGGGTAGATGACCCCTCCTCAACTCAGAGTGGCCCATCTACCCAACATGAAGCTTCCCTTTGTCTCACAAATTGGGAGCAGTACACAGAGACCAACTGTCAGCTACAACTAGTCATGTGACCCAGGAACAGGCTACAGGCACATAATTGTCAGGACAAGAAATTCCAGTAGTCAAAAAGTGGCATTTGCAGAAATGTGACTAAAAATCCGACTTTACCATTAAAGAGGGTTTTTACTTATAATTTTCGAGACACCAAACTAGGGCCCTCCTCCTGCTCCCAATTGAAAGTTATCACTTAAAATGTAATAAGGTAACCCAATGTTATCCATTAGGAGAGGTAGGCCTTGTAGTAGTGAAAAACTAATTTAAGAGTTTTTCATAATTAGGACACGTAAAACTTTTTAAATACATAGCACCCTGCCCTCTTGGCTGTCCAGGGCCACCATCACTAGGGGTGACTTATATTTATTGAATAGGAAGATTTGGGCCTGGCAAAAAGTTTATTTTACATGGTCGAAATGGCTGTTTCAACCCACACAGGCTACAATGACAAGCCTGAGACATGTTTACAGGGCTACTTAAGGGGGATGCACAATAAGTGCTGAATGCCCACTCGTAGCATTTCATTTATAGGCCTAGGGTAAATGCACTACTGCTTTACCAGAGACTTAAAAGTAAATGAAATGTGCCAATTGGGTGTAAGACAATTGTATCATGTTTAGGGAGAGAGCACAAACACTTCGGCACTGGTTCAATCAACCAATCAATCAATCTATTTGTAGAGCGTGCTATTTACCCGTGAGGGTCTCAAGGCGCTGAGGGGGGGGGGGGGGGTGGAAGCTTCGCTACTGTTTGAAGAGCCAGGTCTTGAGGAGTCTTCTGAAGGCGAGTAGGTCTTCGGTCTGCCGTATGTGGGTAGGAAGGGTGTTCCACGCCTTGGCGGCGAGGTAGGAGAAGGATCTGCCGCCTGAGGTTGTTCGTTGGATGCAGGGGACGGCGGCGAGGGCGAGGCTGGCGGAGCGGAGCTGGCGGCGAGGGGTGTGGAAGCTGAGTCTGCTGTTCAGGTAGGCTGGTCCGGCGTTGTGGAGTGCTTTGTGTGCGTGGGTGAGGAGTTTGAAGGTGATCCTCTTGTCGACGGGGAGCCAGTGTAGGTTTCTCAGTTGGGGGGTGATGTGGCTGCGGTGGGGGACATTGATGATCAGTCGGGCGGAGGCATTTTGGATGCGCTGTAGTCGTGGTAGGTGTTTTGCTGGGATTCTGGCGTAGAGTGCTTTGCCATAGTCCAGCCTGCTGCTGACGAGGGCCTGTGTCACCGTTCTTCTTGTTTCGGTTGGGATCCACTTGTAGATCCTGCTGAGCATGCGGAGGGTGTTGTAGCAGGAGGAGGAGACGTAGTTGACCTGTTTGGGCATGGAGAGGGAGGAGTCGAAGATGATTCCAAGATTGCGTGCATGGTCGGTGGGTGTCGGTGCTGTCCCCAGAGCGGTTGGCCAGCAGGAATCGTCCCAGGCGGAGGGGTTGGGTCTGAGGATGAGGACCTCCGTCTTGTCCGAGTTCAGTTTCAGATGGCTGCTCCTCATCCAGTCAGCGATGGCCTTCATTCCGTCGTGGATGTTGGTTTTGGTGGTGCGTGGGTCCTTGGTGAGGGAGAGGATAGCTGAGTGCCATCAGCGTAGGAGATGATGTTGAGGTTGTGGTGGCGGGCCACTTGTGCAAGGGGGGCCATGTAGATGTTGAACAGCGTCGGGCTGAGGGAGGAGCCCTGGGGGACGCCGCAGATGATGTTGGTGGCTTTGGATCGGAAAGGTGGGAGGCGGATGCTCTGGGATCTGTCGGAGAGGAAGGATGTGGTCCAGTCGAGGGCCTTCTCTTGGATACCGGCTTCTTGGAGGCGTGTTTTTAAAGTGCGATGGCAGACCGTGTCGAACTCGGCTGAGAGGTCCAGTAGGATGAGGGCAGATGTTTTGCCGCTGTCTAATTGGCGCCTGATGTCGTCTGTGGTGGCGGTGAGGGCTGTCTCGGTGCTGTGGTTTTGTCTGAAACCAGATTGGGACGGGTGCAGGATGTTGTTGTCTTCGAGGTGGCGGGTCAGTTGCATGTTGACAATTTTCTCGATGACCTTCGCCGGGAACGGGAGCAGGGAGATGGGCCGGAAGTTCTTGAGGTCCTTGGGGTCCGCCTTGGGCTTTTTGAGGAGGGCGTGGATTTCGGCGTGCTTCCAGCTTTCCAGGAATGTCACTGTTTCGAAGGAGATGTTGATGATCTTCCGTAGTTGGGGTGCGATGGCTGCGTCTGCCTTGTTAAATATGTGGTGTGGGCACGGGTCTGTCAGTGATCCTGTGTGGATGGAGTTCATGACCTTGCGTGTCTCGACGTCGCTGACGTTGGACCAGGAGGTCAGGCGGTTGGTGCTGTTGGTGTTTGGTAGAGGGGTGGAGTCTGGCGTGGTCGGGTCGGTCGTGGTGTTGAAGCTTTCGTGGATGTCTGCGATCTTGCGGTGGAAGAAGATGGCCAGTGAGTCGCACAGTTCTGGTGAGGGCGGGATGTCGTTGGTGTTGGCGCTGGGGTTAACAATGGTTAAACATGCAAAGTCCTAAAAGCCAAAAAAATGGGTTCAGAAAACTGGAAGGTGGAGGCAAAACGTTTTGGGATGACTCTGCAGAAAGAGCCAAGTCCAAAAGAGCTCCAACTGTGGTCATAGCGAGTCGTGACAAGTGAGCTCTAAGTGGTAGAAAGTGATGTTGAAGAGTGATAAATACAATAGGTTGCCAGTAAAAAGTAAAGCCGCTGCATACAAAAAGGTAGATGTAAACAAGTACTTCATTATTTCATGAGATCCATTCGTAATAATAATTACAAAATGTTCTTGACACAAGTTTAAACAGGGATGTAAATATCACTGCAGGTTCAAAGTAAAATTAAATAATGCAAAAAGCAGTTAAACAGGTAGCATGAGTACGAAATAAGAATTGGTGCTAACAGTCAGATCCTAAACAGAATGCTAATGGAGAGAAATCCCAATCAATGAGAACAGGTAGCCTAAATTGACCTCAGACAAAGATGATTAATATGAGTCTTCTACTAATACCTTGAAGTAGTTTAAATTGATCTCAGTCACCAGTAATTAAAATTGGAGTTTTTGTTATACCTCACACAAAGCAGGTCATCTCTTGGTAGTCAATAGAAAATAGGTATGGGGAGGCATAGAATTATAGGACCTGGTTTAAAGGCTGGTGGACAGAGTAGCATCCGTCGGAATCAGTGATGATAAAGTCTGTTATCCCTATGGTACACTGTCCATCTAATATACTATTATTGAGATGACGGCTGGCCCAGCGGTAATCTCTGTACCTTGACAGGAACCACCATCACAGCAGTTGGTGGACTGGGTGGCCACCTTCAGTATAAAAAATGGAAAAGCATTGCCTCACTTTTAAAAGAATTGTTTTGAGAAATTAAAATGAGACTGCTGTGTCCAGGAATAGCAGACAGCAAACCATTTTGATTGGGAAATTTAGCAAAATGGTAATATGGTTACTTTCATATTAAAATGTCATACCTACATATGTTAATAGCACATTTTCTCCACCGAGAATTCTAGAAACTGTTCAAAACAGAATTCATTCCTGCACAGTGTACATTTAGAAAACGTCGAGTTTTTCATCAGTTTTACTCAACCTTGCAATTATTTTCTGACGACCTGACACGTTTTCCTTTGTTTTGTAACAATAGTAACAATTATTCTGTGTCAGACACTGTTTTTAGTGGAGCCCCATTTGTTATTGTAACTAAAAGTTTGTGGTGTGCCAGAAAGGGGATTCCAGGACACTCTCGTGATGAATACGGTGTTACTCAACTTCATCTAAGTTCAAAAAGTTTGGGCCGGACGTACTGTACCTATTTGCAAGTCAGAGATGTGGAAATTGGACATTGGTTTGCGAATGGAAATTCAGTTTGCCATGTCACCTCTTTACTAATAGGTCACTTTGCAAATTGCCCATTTTCAGGGGTCAAAAACAACCTTATAAATATTAGTTAGGCATTGGGCAACTTCAGTTTGTCTTTGATAGAGAGATGCAAAGATGGAGTCCTGCAAGGAATAGCAGACTTCCTTCCCTGAATTTTTCTTCCCAAGTACAAATGCTACTTCTTAAAAAATATAATGTTTTCTGTTTGAGAAGTCATTTGAGAAGGAGGGACAACAGCCTCCTCCCCCCTAACCCCACCCGAGGCTGCTGACACGATTCCCAAAGGAGAAGCTGCCCCACACAGGCGGCTACCCCATTGCGAATCAAGTAACACCCCAACTCTGGGTTCACTGACTAACTGTTTGAGACCAAAATTGAAGCAACAAACCATTGACAAAACACGTTCCAAATCTTTGCTAGGAGAGTGACAGACTTTTATGATCCATTTTAAAAAAAAATATTTTTTTATGATTGGAAAGGGTTGCAAAGCCCTTGTATGAGATTGAGTCCTTTCCAAGTCATACAAAGGTTTTTGTGCATTGTGAAAAGTCATTTTGCAGTTGAAAACCTAGTGATTTTGCAAATAGCTGGAATTGAGACTGTAAAGATGCTTATACATCTGTTCCTTACTTCTGTGTAAAAACTGTGGCCACATCATCCGTAAATCTCCATTTATGCCTGCCGGTTAGCCACACAATCCTGCTTACATTTAAGCAGTGTTAAAACTCCAACCAAGGGGTGTGGAATAAGAGCATCCTGGTGTGGTTCACCTAAAGAGACTTTGAACACCACGAATTCATGTGTCTGTCTAACTCTTTCAACCCTGGAAATGGTCAGAGATGTGTTTCAGGAAAATGCTGAAGACTGGGCCGGTGCTCGGCATGGGCAGCATGGTCAGCTGCCCAGGCCTCACACTCGGCCCACCAACATTGGGCCCACCAGTGCTCCACAGCCAGCCCACATCATACTGTTCCCCCTCCCTGATCCAATTAAGCGGGAGCTGTGTTTTTGGTTGCAACTAGGAACCTGTGATTTTTGCGATTCCTAGTGGGTCGCAAATTTCGGCATCCCTCATTAATATTCATGAGGTAGGTCGATTTGCATCCCACTAGGAATTGCTAAATGAAACTCATGGACTATCATACATTAGGAATAGCTATTACCTAATTGCGATTCACAGGAAATCGCAATTAGGTACTCGCTATTTCCAAAATTGATACATTGGCCCAGAATGCATAAATGATTGCACTAATCTGGAAATAGTTTGCTAACATTTGATTGAAGATATGACTTTTGGGAAGACATAGGCAAAACCTTTCCACCTACTGTGACTGATGTATTTTAACTTCATATTTTAATAGGAGTATTATTTATGTCTTTATTGTTAAAGTGATATTTACACCAGGAAAGTTGTTTCTTGCAAAGTCGCATCAAGATGCCAGAGGACTAATAGCCAATTGATGGCACTTCCTGTGATGTCTTTTCCTGGATTGTCACGCGTTGATCAAATTAGAGAGAGGGCTCGCACATTCCCTTTCTGCACGGGACCCCACAAACTCTAGAACCATCCCTGGCTGAAGAAATCCTTTTCCATGGTGAGAGGGGTAACGAAAACTCCCAAACTACTTTCGGCAGAGAAGTTGTTTCTTCAGAGGAAAGAATGTTTCTCATGAAGAAAAGAAATGTAAAAATAAAAAGTTCCTTTTCCTTGAAGGCTGCCTTCCCAGTGCGGAATTCTACAGAGGTTACTGTTTCCCTTTGAGAAGACATCAACCCAGAAACCGGATATTCCCAGTAGTGCCTCTGAAAACCTGTGACTGCGATAGCTTTCCAAGGATATTTCTGGGAATGTATGTAAAATTTTCAGAACTCGTAAATCTACATCTGTGTGTATGAGTAAGTGTACCGAAGAAGATTTTAGCATTTTCTTTAGGGATCTTTATGAATGGGACACTGTGAAATCAGCCAATGACAATTAGAGTCGTACCTGTAACAATTATCTGTGTAATAGTCACAATTGGTGCTATGTTCCTAAGCAATGCTCCATTAAATCAAACGGAGCTTTTGTATTCACTGGCCTCTGCACGTATCACAAATCCTGAAACACAAAATAAGTCTCTGCGCCTTGAGACCCTCACGGGTGAGTAGCGCACTTACAAATCCCCTGATTGAAGGGTGGAGGATTGTGTGCCGAAGGCGCGCCAAAGGCAAGCACGTCTGCGCCCGTCCGTGCCTGGACCGCACCCAGGGCCAGACCCCCTGGCCCCCGCAGAAGCCATCCCACCCGCTGGACGTACGACGCCGCCACCCTCAACGCACTCAACACCGGCCGGACCCCCGGCTGCCACCGAGCCACCCCAGGAGGCACCCACGGACCCTTCACCTGCCAACACTGCTAGTTCTCCTGCATCCGGACCTGCACCACACCCACACCCGCCAAGCCGAGCACCAACTGCAAACACCTGGGGTGCATCCTGCTCAACACCCGCTCCGTCCACAGACATGCCGTGGAACTATGGAACCTGCTCGACACCTAATCTCCGGATGTCGCCTTCCTCACAGAAACCTGGATGAACGCCTCCTAAGCGCCCGACATCGCCATCGCCATCCCGGACAGATACAAGATCACCCGGAGGGACCGCGTCAACCAGACAGGAGGAGGCATCGCCATCGTCCACAAGAACAGCATCCGCATCACGACCAACTCCGACGACACCCTCACAGCCGCCGAACATCTTCACTTCCAGATACACACCGACCCCAAAACCACACTCAGAGGCACCCTCATCTACAGACCCCCGGGACCTCGCACACAATTCAGCGAAGACATCGCAGACTTCATCAGCCCGCACACCCTCGCTTCCTCCGACTACATCCTCCTAGGGGACCTCAACTTCCACCTGGAGAACAACAACGACAACAACACCACCACCCTGCTGGACAACCTCTCCAACCTCGGACTCAAGCAACTGGTGAACACCCCCACCCACTACGCCGGACACACGCTTGACCCAATCTTCTCCTCCAGCAAGTACATCTCCTTCAGCCACTCCACCGGACTCCACTGGACAGACCACAGCTCGTCCAATTCAGCTTCAGAAGGGCCACGACTCACCACCACCCACAACAGGTTCCCCGCCGGAGCTGGAATAAGATCACCACCGACCGGCTCATCAAATTACTGAACCAGAACCCTCCCGCCAGATCAACGGACCCCAACCAAGCAGCCAACAACCTCATACAGTGGATCACCAACTGCGCTGACGACCTCGCACCCCTGAAAAACCACCCCAGCAGGCCCAGAAGCAAGAAAGCCTCCTGGTTCAACGACGACCTCATGAACTCCAAGAAGAACTGCCGTACCCTCGAGAAAGCCTGGTGGAAAAGCCCGACTACAGACAACATGACCGCCCTCAAGCACCTTCTTACCTTGCAGTTCCTGATTACAATTTTTGACCTGTCTGCTACGATTAACCAGAACCCCTGAGGAAGGAATTTTATCAATTTGTATCTTCTACGGTCCCTGGTAGGTAGGGGATTGTCTGTACTATACTTACTTCCAAATACACCTACCTCTTTAATAGAGATGCATTGAACAGGAAGCCTTGCTACCCTGGGACATTTTCACAACAGGTATTTAGCCCCTAAAAAAAAATTTTTTTCCTCTGTCGGACTCTAACAGGAAAGAAAAATAGAACGTCCCTACCTCTGAATAAGATCCTTTTTTACCTGCCTCATGTGAAAAACTTGGACCCTTCTAAACCTGAATACACCTTGAAGCCTCGTGGATTACAGGTAACACCTTTTTGTGCCCCTTATGTGTCTTCACCCATCCATGATGGATATCTCTGAGGGACCTGAGAAGACTAACTAAAAGATAGGAAACCTCTTAAATCCCTCGTTTACATTTAAATGTGATCCCCTCCTGACTATCTGGACGCCCCCTAACTTGGCTGTGTGGGCAACAGGATCTTTGATGCTGTTACCCTTGAGACCTACTCAACCTAAAGAAACTCTCTGAGATGCAATTTTAGGAACCGAAATGAATACACCTATAGATGTTCTGGAATGTATGACTGAATGAACCTGTATAGCTGTACTCTCCGTCTTCACCTAGGCCGCTATCACTTGTTTGGCCTTTAGTCCCTGATCATGGGGGGCTATATCCTAGGAGCTATTACTGGTATTAGAGCCATAACTTCTCATGTGTCTAAATATATTATCTAAATTAATAAAGTGTATGTAGAACAATGATGTTGATAAATATGTAGATAATAATGTATGAAAACATTTTCTTTACAACTTAACACAAGAAAGTATATTTCAATTTCAGCTTGTGTGTTCCCCTCCCTGGCCACATCCGTCTGCCCTGACGAAGGTGCCTCACACCGAAACGCGCGTCGGCGCTACCACCCAGGACGGCAACATTATACCATCCAATTTGCCTTCCCTCTGTTACACCCCTGTCCATGCAACCGTAAGTCAATCGATCTGTTGCAGGCCGTGTGAAACCCACCTGTTTGGATGGTTTGAATGTGTATTAGTCTGAATGAGCCATTGATGGTGTGAATGTCTGTTGAGACCCTCTAAAGTGCCCCGGAGTGTGTGGAACACTGAACTGTATGATGATGTCTCCCCTTGACTTGATAAGAAATATCACATTGATTGCCTTTTTAAACTCCTGAATATCCCATCCCTGAATGTCTTTTTATAAATATGTGCATAAAAATCAATAAAAATGTATTTTTTCATAAATAGTATGATTTGAATCTTTGGCTCTGATACCTGGTAATGTTGCTCCTTCTTTAACAGAATTGGATCCCTTGAAGGACCATTGGGTACTTATTTTGGCAGGGTGTTCTTCTTTATTTCCGCCCTCAAGCACGCCACCCGCAATCACCACCAGCTGATCCACACCACCAAGAAGTCAGCATTCAAGGATCAACTTGACAACAACGCACACAAAAGCAAGGAACTCTTCAACATCGTCAAAGAGCTCTCCAACCCCAGCGCCGGAAACAACGACATCACTCCCTCACAAGACCTCTGCGACTCACTCGCCTCGTTCTTCCACAGCAAGATCGCAGACATACACAACAGCTTCGGCGAACAGACCACACACCCAACCACAGAACCAACGCCCCCCGCCACCACCCTACGCGCCTGAACCCCGGTCAGCACCGAAAACACCATCCACACGATGAACACCATCCACTCCGGATCACCAACCGACCCATGCCCCCACCACGTCTTCAGGGCAAGAACAAAGGTTTGGGTCCAGTATCTGAACTGGCTTGGACCACTAAAATATGCTAAACAAACAAAGAGCCTGACAGATTTAAATTTTGATCCCACCCAGTCATATAGTTCTGGAGGGTCATCTATTTTATTTTAGTTTTTTTGTATTTTTAGAAAAACATTCAACTGTTTCATTTATATATGTCATCAAATAGACAGTCAGCAAACAGTGAAAAAAACATAAGAACAAGTGAAATGTGCAATAATATACAAGTGCTGTACAAGTGCTCGAAACTCAATACTGTCAGTTCATACAGGCAACACCAAAAACAATAAATCAAATACCTAACAATAAATTCACATTAGGAACCAGTCCTTTATATTAGGTACAAGAAGACAGGCGGACATACAGTTCAAAAGGACTGCCTGCCTGTCTACCTAAGCCAAGGATAGGAAAATAAATTGGGGGGTTACAAAACTAGGGATAACACTTTTTCCAAGGCTCAGGGTCAACGCGTTTCGAACCACAACGTTAGTAAGGGTTCTCCTCAGGACACGGACTGGATGGAGCCGAAACTGAAAATAATAATAATGAGGAAGAATGGTGTAAGGGTTGTGCACCAATATTAAAATAAGTTAAAAACTCACACTCGTGACTCATAGGAAACTGTAAGAAAGTACCTGGGAATGACAGGTGGATGTCACTCATAAGTAGTTCAACATGGCCGACTCCATCATCGCACCCCAACTCAGAGACATCATCAACGCCTCCTTCAACACCGCCTCCTTTCCGGAGAGCTGGAAGCATGCCGAACTCAGCGCTCTCCTGAAGAAACCACCATCAGCAGACCCCACCGACCTCAAGAACTACCTCCCCGTCTCACTCCTCCCGTTTCCTGCCAAAGTCATCGAGAAGACCGTCAACAGACAGCTTGCCGCCTTCCTCGAGACGAACGGATCCCTCGACCACTCACAGTCCGGACTCCGAGCCAACCACAGCACCGAGACCGCCCTCATCGCAGCCACCGACGACATCCGAGCCCTGCTCGACAACGGGGAAACAGCAGCCCTCATCCTCCTGGACCTCTCCGCAGCGTTCAATACTGTCTGCCACCGCACCCTAGTACAACGCCTCAGCAACATCGGAATCCAAGAGAAGGCACTGGAGTGGATCATCTCGTTCCTCGCCGGAAGAACCCAGAGAGTCTGCCTCCCCCAGTTCAGATCCGCGGCCACCGGAGTCATCTGCGGCGTACCACAAGGATCATCACTCAGCCCCACCCTCTTCAACGTCTACAAGAACCCCCTGGCAGCCATCGCACGCCAACACAACCTCAAAATTATCTCCTACGCCAACGACACCCAGCTGATCCTCTCCCTCACCAACGACCCAACCACCGCCAGAACCAACCTTCGCGAAGGGATGAAAGACGTAGCCGAGTAGATGAAGAACAGCCGCCTGAAACTGAACTCAGACAAGACGGAAGTCCTCATCCTTGGATCATCACCCTTTGCCTGGGACGACTCCTGGTGGCCCCCTGCACTGGGCAGCGCACCCAAACCAACAGACCACGCACGCAACCTGGGCTTCATCCTGGACTCCTCCCTCTCGATGACCATACAAGTCAACGCGTCTCATCATCGTGTTTCAACATCTTACGCATGCTCTGAAAGATCTTCCTATGGATCCCCACCGAAACCAGGAAGACCATCACCCAGGCACTCGTCACCAGCCGACTGGACTACGGAAACGCCCTCTACACCGGAACCACAGCCAAACTGCAGAAAAGACTCCAATGCATCCAGAACGCCTCCGCACGACTCATCCTGGACATCCCCGACAAAGCCACATCTCCGGACACCTGAGAGACCTGCACTGGCTCCCCGTCAGCAAGAGAATCACGTTCCGTCTCCTCACCCACGCAGACAAGGCCCTCCACGACTCAGGCCCCAGGTACCTCAACAACCGCCTGACCTACTACACTCCCACCCGCCAGCTACGATCGACCAGCCACGCCCTTGCCGCCGTTCCACACATTCGAAGAGCCACCATGGGAGGAAGATCCTTCTCCTACCTGGAAGCCAAGACTTGGTACTCCCTCCCCATCCACCTCCGTCTTACCCAAGACCACCTCTCCTTCAGGAAGCAACTCAAGACCTGGCTGTTCGAGCAGGAGCGGACTCCCCCACCCCCCAGCGCCTTGAGACCCTCCGGGTGAGTAGCGCGATATACAAATTTGTTGATTGATTGATTGAGGATGGGAGATATATACGTGGTCTCAGTAAACTGATTAGGAGTCAGCATTGCAAATGCAATGAGTATGCACTAAGTCATAACATTGTGGATATTCGAAAATATTTGCCAATACTTATCTCCTCACTCATTACATTTCTAAACCTAATGCACACGCAAGAGCAACAAGAGGTGCAATCCGTATGGAGAAAATTGCCCTTAACAGACCCTTTTTTTTCAGCAGGCATAGAGGAAGGAAGTTCTTCGCATGTAAACATCTTTCACAAATGCATGTGCAAATTTTCATTTACTCTATTTTTTTGCAATCTTTCCTAATGTTATGCTTTCAATTTATTTTGTCTTCTTTCGCTGATTGCTTCTTTTTCCACCCTCTTTTTTTTAGCAGTTTCACTTCTGTTAGAATTGGCAGTCTATAGTTGGTAGTCGCATGCACCCTGTCCAAGTAGAGACCCTTTCTTCTAGGCAGGGTAAGGGAGTTACACATGCAGGATAACCCTTGCTCACCCCCTTGGTAGCTTGGCACGCAAAGTCATGCCTATCTCAGAGGCAATGTCCTAGCCACTTGGGCCAATGAGAATCACATAATACCGCCAACGCAAACTGGGTTTCGGAAAGGGCAAGGCACAATAACCAACCTAATGGTGCTGACCTTACTCATGAATGCAGCTAAACAGAGAAAATACCCCCTTTTCTTTTGTTTCATAGACTTTGTAGCTGCATTCGACCATGTTGATCTAATAAAACTCTGGCAAAAACTGGACGGCTGGGGGATACCTTCCCCTCTCCTACACCAATTAGGGAACCTGCATACTAATACATGGGTCAGGATAAAGCTTGGCGAACGTCTACATATATAAAAAAATCCCTACCACAAAAGGGCTAAAACAAGGATGCGTTCTAGCCCCCTTGCTTTTTAATCTTTTCTTAGCGGATCTTCCAGGGGAGCTGAACAGTTGCTTAGCCCACGCACCAAAATTAGGAAATACGACTTTGTCAAACTTGTTATATGCAGATGACTTAGTCTTGATAAGTCGGACCCCAATTGGACTGCAGCACCTACTGAATGCAACTCATAGATTCTCACAACAAAATGCGCTAAAAATAAGCTTCAATAAAAGAAAAATTATGACAGTCAATTATCACAAAAAGAAACATATCAATTGGTTTCTCGAAGGCTATTGTTTGGACCAAGTAGAAAGTTACAAGTATCTAGGGGTAATACTGGATCAAAATAACTAGTCGAAACCGCAAATGGAATCCTTGCGGAGAAACGAGGTAATGACCTACCTAGCCATAAAGCCATTGAAGAAGAAGCTCTTACCAGATCTGATGCTCGACCCTCTGCTAAGGACCCTGCAAACTAAACTTCATCCAACAATAACTTATGGGAGCGAATTGATGAAGGGTAACAATGCAATAATTCTTGATAACATAATATCCAACTCTTACAGAGCAATCTTTCAACTCCCTCGAAACGTCTCCCCAGTCCAAATACGGTTGGAATTTGGGCTTCAAAATCAGTCACTGTAATGAAGAGCAACATACGTGAAATGTTGACATAAGATCAAAGGCGATGATAAAGGATCCCTGAATGACCCACTCTGGAAGGAGCTGTCTCGCTCAGGAAAACGCCAGCAAGTAATTACCTCCAGGAATCATTGAACCTCTAGGTCTAACAGACTTGTGGAACACCTCGATCAATCATTTAGCTTTTAAAAAAACTGTAACAAAGGTAACACGCTTATTATCTGCCATAGAGGACAAAAAAACATTAGCCAAACGATCCCATGGCTGGGTGGTCTTAAATACATACAAAGCACTTAAACCCCTACTCTGTTTGAAATGGGAATAAAAATTAACATCAAGGAAAAATTCCTAAAACTCCGACTGGAGGTTGGGCCCTTTAATCAATTCCTACCTCCTTGGGAGAGAAAAGGAGGACCAGTCCTGTCGTTTATGTGGCTGTGGTGTCGAGGATGTCATCCACGTTATCTGCAGCTGTAAGATGGTAAACGATCTAAGGATAACCTTGCTAAAGCCATTGTTTAGACAGTATGGAGTTAGGTCTTGCAGACAAGCGGTAATGTTGTGTTTTAACCCAAAGCTGGTGCAGTTAATTTGCCGGCTAACCAAATTCCTTGACACAACCGCAAAAAGATTGAAAGACCGGACTGAGTTGGCCGAGGACTAATTACTACAAGAAAAGACATAATTTCTACAAGAATGGATGCAGTTGAAACAAATCTTATAGTAGAACATGATTAACTCATAGAAAGTTTTCATAATTGGAGCATTTTTCTATTGATCTGAATGATTTCATTTATTCTTATTACTTATTTTTATAAATATTGGGAATTTTAAATAATGTTTTTATTTTAAAAGTGTAAGATATTCTGTTGGACTTGGCCCTTTTTGCAGGGTCACCCCTGAATGTTTTGCCTTCCTCCTGTATTTTGTCTGACCTTTTTTTGTTGGTTTTATGACTCTGGGCACTTTGCCACTACTGATCAGTGCTAAAGTTCAAATGCGCTCCCTATTGTAAATTGATGTATGGATTAGTGACTCCATGATTGGCCTATTTGATTTCCTGTCAGACCCTAGTACAGTTCACTGCGTGTGCCCAAGGCTTGTAAACCAAATGCTGCTGGTGGTCTTGCAGCACTGGTTGTGCCACCCACAGAAGCAGCCTGTAAAAGTGTGTCTCAAGTCTGCCATTGCTGAGTCTGTGTGCAGTCTGGTACTGCCATGTTGACTGGGAAAGTGCACCCACTTACCAGTCCCTAAACCTTCCCTTTTCTTCATGTCAGACACCCTTATGGTAGGCCAAAGGGCAGGGAGCATTGTAAGTATAAGGTAGGACATGCCCTGGTGTGTGTGTGGAATGTTCTAATAGTGAATTACTGCCATTTTAGTTTTTCCACTATTGGAAGGCTATCTGTTCTCCATAGGCCAGAATGGGCAGTTAGATTATTACATCTTACAATCCTAACTGACTCAGGGAACATGGTAGAAATTCAAGTTTAATATGCCTGAACTCCGAATGATAAAATACATCTTTTAGGAGAGGAACCTGAAGAAACTGACTGGGGGATTGGCCTGCAGTGGTTGCCTGACTGCCAAAGAAAGGAGAAAGGAGTTTGTGTGCGCTTTATTCAACTTGTAAAGGATATCCAAGGGCTTGAAAAAAGAGTTTGCCCCCTGCTGAAGTCTCAGGGACAACAGACTTCAACCTCCAGCTCCCCAGAGTTCTTTGGAAGTGTCTGCTGCTGTTATTTGCCTTCTGAGAGACTGCGTGTCACAAGGAGCTGGAAGCGCGACTCAAGAGGGAGAAGTGTGTCGCAGCCGCTGCCGTCGCATCATGGATGTCGCCGCTGTAGCTGACGCATTGCACCGCATCTCAAGAAATATCCCGCAACCCAGAAGAAGCGTGTCGCAGACGCTGCCGTTGCATCTCTGAGTAATGATGTCACTGCTGTAGCTGTCGCATTGCACCGCATCAAGAGAAGAGTCTTGCACCGAGGAAGAAGCGTTTCGCCCTCGCACCCGCTGCCATCGCATCTCTGAGTAAGGATGTCACCTCTGTAACTGTCGCATTGCACCGAATCACAAGAAGCGCCTCGAATCCACGGAGAAGCGTGCCACCGTCGAAACTGGTGTCATCGCATCACTGAACAAGGGTGTCGTCGCTGAATTTGTCGCATTGAGCGGAAGCACCTCGCATCGTCGGAGAAGAGTGTCGCAGCCAAAGCTGCTGTCGTCGCATCACTGAACAAGGGTGTCGCCACTGTAGCTGACTCATCGAGCCGAGACTTCTAACAACATCGGAGAAGCGTGCCGCATGAGGAAGAACTTGAAGTCTTTATTTCTTTGCACCGGATCTTTGCCGCATTTCCATCGTTGCAACACTTTCGTTGCCCTGCATGTTGCATCTTAAGGAACATTGACTCAAAGTGTTGCATTTTAAGAACCAAAGAGATCTAAGCTAAACCTACCATCTCAAGTACAGTATTGTGGATTGTTGTCGTTTGTGGTCTTGAGATAAGTCTATATAAATAATAATTATTTTTTATATAAAACCTGTGTGGTGTCCATCTGTAGTGTTGTCACTTGAATACTATATGTGTTTCCAAATTCTTTACACACTGCCTCTGAGATAATCCTGTCTGCTCATGCCAAGCTACCAAGGGGGTGAGCAAGGGTTATTTTAGGAGTCTACCCCCTTACCCTGACTAGAGGCAAGGGTCCCTATTTGTCACAAGTGCCTACCTGTGCCAACTAGAGACCCCCAAATTTAACATATTCTATTTTAAAAGAATGAGTGTATGCAATGGTTTTATTTATTCAAGCATAATAAAAATAAACTTCAAACTTCAGAGGCAATGTGTAAAACATTTGTTCATAAAGCACACAGCAGCACAGTGAAAACACTACAAATGGACACCACACCAGTTTAGAAAAATAACCAATCTTTATCTAAACCAAACAAGACCAAACAACAAAAATCCAACAAGCACAATGCACCTTTGATGCGTCAAAATCTGAGGTGAAAAACAGCTGCAGAGGAGGGAAGAGTCAAAAAACACAAGTGATGCATCGGTTATTTAGTCCCAGGGGTCAGGTGGCATCAATCTGCTGCATGCAGGAGAAGTGCTGCATTGATTCCTTACTTTGAGGAGAAGGTATGCTTTGAATTCCAAATGCGGTTCTTTTCTGCAAGGCGATGCGCTGGAAACTTGGTGCAAAGGTAAAATGCGCAGAAAATGTAGGTGTGCTGGGGCGAAGCAGCAGTGAAATAGGCGCTGCATCAATTTCCATAGCAGCGGACAGGTTTTGTGTTGATTCCTTCAGCCGCACAGAAGGGCCTGCATCAAATTCGGAGTGGGTGTTTCAGATGTTAAAGACAGTTCTCTGGACTCAGGCTGCAGTGGTTCTTTTCGCTGCTACAGGAGCTGTGCCGATTTTTCACTATTTTTCAACTGCACATCGAAGCTTGCGGCAGGAAAAACGGCACTGAAGAGTGATACCAAGATTTTCAGCTACTGAAGCAGCAAAGCCACATTCAATCGCCCAGAACTGGAGTTGGCACCACTTGGTAGGTCAGAACTCCCAGCGGAGGAGTTCAAGGGGATCTGCAGATGAATTCTTTGATGGCCCTGAGACTTCCAACAGGCAGCAAGCACACACAAGCCCTTGGAGAACTATGGAAGGCAGAATGCCAGAAAGCAAAGTCCAGTTCTTTCGCTGCAAACTGAAGCAGCAACTGCAGGCCAACACAGCCAGGCAACACAGCAAATAGATGGTACTCCTACTGATGAATGAATGAATGAATGAATGAATGAATGAATGAACGAATAAAGGCATTTCTATAGTGCACAGTTACACAAAGAGTGTCCCGGTGCATCAGAGGCCCCTGGAATAGAATCTCACTACCAGCTGCACTAGCAAGGAAAAGAGGGGGAAACAGGGGCAACAGAGAGAGAGGACCGGAAGCTCACAGTTATTGGTTAAAGAGCAGAGTTTTAAGACGCATCCTGAAAGTGGCTAAAACAGTCACGGCTCTCAGTGCAGTGGGCAGCGCATTCCATGCTTGAGCACCAAGGAAGCTAAACGAGGAGCCCCCAGCCCGGACACAAGGAATTCTAGGGACAGTGGCTAGGTTCATCGAGAAGGATCTCAAAGTTCTGGAAGGAACGTAGTGAGCGATCCTTCTGCAAAGGTATATAGCCCCCATTCGATGCAAAGCTTTAAAGAATAGCACCATAGCTTTAAATCTGATTCTTTTCTTTATCAGGAGCCAATGAAGCACTCTGAGATGGGGGGACATATGAGTCCTAGCTTTAAGCCTGAGAAGGCTCTAACGGTGGCATTTTGTGCCACACGCAGATGCTTGAGAAGATATCCTGGAATACCGAGGTAGAGTATGTTCACATAGTCCAGTCTTGAAGTGATCAGTGCCTGTACCACGGAGCTCCTGTGATCTAAGGTCAAGAGTGGAAGGAATTTTCTCAGCATCCTGAGGATGCCAAAGCACGTTCCCACCACAGATTGGACTTGAGCTTTCATACATAAGCGGTCATTATCAAAACGCCATAAATTCTTTACCTTTTGTTGTGCAGTCAGAGGTGGCGACATATCTTCTGGCCACCAGAGCATCCAATCGACTGGTGGTTGGGTGCCAAAAAAGATCATTTCCGACTTTTCCGGATTGCATTTCAGATGCTTGGATCTTAACAATTCAAACACTTTTGAGAGGCAAATTTTAATCTTGGATTTCTCGAAACTCTTCCCTTTATCACAGGAGAAAAGGAGCTGAGTATCATCAGCATATGAAATAATTTCTGCTCCATATGTCTCTGCTTAAACAGCTAGAGGAGACATGTAGATATTGAATAATGTGGGACTCAAATTGGATCCCTGAGGGACCCCCACATCGATTCTCTGAATTCCAGCAGCAAAACGAGAAATCCAAACTTTCTGGACCCTGTCCTTCAGATAGAAGGCAAACCACTTTAAAACTGAGCCTCTAATACCGAGAACATGGATCCTGTCCAATGGTTTGTCATGGGGCAAGGTATTGAAGGCCACTGACAAATCTAACCAAATCAGAATGGCTTTCCCTCCCCCATCCAAGCTCTCTCTAATGTGCTCAGACTAAGCATGGGCGGAAAATCCGTTACGCTCGCGGATTTTGCGGATTTTTGGGAAATTCGCAATCCGCGAGATTTGCGAATTTCCCGCAAAATCCGCAAATTCGCACGCAGCGGATTTTTTTTGCGGCGCGCGGCGTTGGTGATACAATTTTTGCGGCGCGCGGCGTTTATCATCGTTTGCCGAGTAGTTTTTTTCGATAGTTTGCGAGTGCTGCGCCATTTTGGATCTTGCTGTGTGATCCCGCGGGAATTGGCGAGCGCGATTACGTCATCGCGGCTTGCCAGCGATAGTTTGTCAACGCGAGTACGGCGAGATCACGTCTCGCGGTACTTGGCAATTGCGAGATTTGAGATGCGGCGAGCGAAAATATAAATTTGCAATTCTGCACAAGAAATCCACCAGCAAGCAGCATAAACCTTCTAGAAATGATGATTTTTATCTGAATAACTCCTTAGTTTGACATTTGCCTGCACTTTTTTAGCGAGGAGTCCATTTTGGGGAGGGGGGCAGGGGGGTGGGAGGAAGGAAGTGCCCCACAGTCTTCAACTTCCTGTTCCTGTTCAGCAGGCTCCTCCCAGTGCTTTGTCCATCTCCTGGTCACTTTTCATTTGGGTCTGGAGCTGGAAGGATTACTTTTTGTGGATGCTGCTGGATATTTGGATTTGAGGCCTTTTTGACTTTCTTTGGATCACTGTTGGATTAGAAATTTTACAAGTAAGTTTGTTTGGGGCATTACAGTTGCTGCAATTAAAATTTTGGAATTTTCGATTTTTGGGCTGTTTTGGGGCCTTTTGCCCAGGGGTACTCAGTGGTGGGTGGACTGAGTCTTTCTGTGGGTTGTCTTGAACTTAAACATCATGGAGGCCATGGATGAATTGGGATTGTGCTGATTTTTCTGTGTTTTTCGATTTTTGACCTGTTGTTGGGGCCTTGACCAGGGGTAGTGAGTGGTGCATGGGCCTAGTCTTTCTGTGGGCTGTCTTGAACTTTAACATCATGGAGGGCATGGATGGAATGGGATTGTGCTGATTTTTCTGTGTTTTTCGATTTTTGACCTGTTGTTGGGGCCTTGACCAGGGGTAGTGAGTGGTGCATGGGCCTAGTCTTTCTGTGGGGTGTCTTGAATTTAAACATCATGAAGGGCATGGATGGAATGGGATTGTGCTGATTTTGCAGTGTTTTTCGATTTTTGGGGGTGTTCATGGGGAGGGACATGCCATGTGGCTGGTGGCCATTTTGAGTGCAGCTACAGGCACTGGCCATGTGCTGGCAGGCAAGTGGCCATTTTGAATGCAGGCTTTGTTGTTAGGCCTCCAACCATTTTGCCTACTTTTCAACCTTTATTTATGCCCAGGGGTAGTGAGTCTTGCATGAGCCTAGTCTTTCTGTGGGTTGTCTTGAATTTAAACATCATGGAGGCCATGGATGGAATGGGATTGTGCTGATTTTGCAGTGTTTTTCGATTTTTGGGGGTGTTCATGGGGAGGGACATGCCATGTGGCTGGTGGCCATTTTGAGTGCAGCTACAGGCACTGGCCATGTGCTGGCAGGCAAGTGGCCATTTTGAATGCAGGCTTTGTTGTTAGGCCTCCAACCATTTTGCCTACTTTTCAACCTTTATTTATGCCCAGGGGTAGTGAGTCTTGCATGGGCCTAGTCTTTCTGTGGGTTGTCTTGAATTTAAACATCATGGAGGCCATGGATGGAATGGGATTGTGCAGATTTTTCAGTGATTTTCGTTTTTTGGGCCTGTACTTGTGGCCTTTTCACCAGGGGTATTTGAGTCTAGCATGGGCCTAGTCTTTCTGTGGGCTGTCTTGAACTTAAACATCATGGAGGGCATGGATGGAATGGGATTGTGCTGATTTTTCTGTGTTTTTCGATTTTTGACCTGTTGTTGGGGCCTTGACCAGGGGTAGTGAGTGGTGCATGGGCCTAGTCTTTCTGTGGGGTGTCTTGAATTTAAACATCATGGAGGGCATGGATGGAATGGGATTGTGCTGATTTTGCAGTGTTTTTCGATTTTTGGGGGTGTTCATGGGGACAGGCCATGTGGGTGGGGGCCATTTTGAGTGCTGGTACAGGCAGGCCCTGGCCATGTGCTAGGAGGCAAGTGGCCATTTTGAATGCAGGCTTTGTTGTTAGGCCTCCAACCATTTTGCCTACTTTTCAACCTTTATTTATGCCCAGGGGTAGTGAGTCTTGCATGGGCCTAGTCTTTCTGTGAACACAGACCCAGTCCTGAGGCGGAAGCCGGGAGCTGGAGGTACTCGCATCCATCACTGGCAAAACCAAATTTTAAAAAATATCATTGTGTGGTGTCACGTATTTACCTGTGCAAAAACTGCTTTTAATTCATTGCCAACGACCTCTTTGTTACACACAGCGGTGCAGACGCTGTTGTGCTTGCCCTGTTGTCATAGCGGCCGCCATTAGAGCCGGCGCGCTCGACGGACACGCCCACTTGAGGCCACGCCCCTTCCGCATTCCTACTTAAACGCTGATCTTCAGCGCAACGATTAGAACACAGACCCAGTCCTGAGGCGGAAGCCGGGAGCTGGAGGTACTCGCATCCATCACTGGCAAAACCAAATTTTAAAAATATCATTGTGTGGTGTCACGTATCTACCTGTGCAAAAACTGCTTTTAATTCATTGCCAACGACCTCTTTGTTACACACAGCGGTGCAGACGCTGTTGTGCTTGCCCTGTTGTCATAGCGGCCGCCATTAGAGCCGGCGCGCTCGACGGACACGCCCACTTGAGGCCACGCCCCTTCAGCATTCCTACCTAAACGCTGATCTTCAGCGCAACGATTAGAACACAGACCCAGTCCTGAGGCGGAAGCCGGGAGCTGGAGGTACTCGCATCCATCACTGGCAAAACCAAATTTTAAAAATATCATTGTGTGGTGTCACGTATCTACCTGTGCAAAACTGCTTTTAATTCATTGCCAACGACCTCTTTGTTACACACAGCGGTGCAGACGCTGTTGTGCTTGCCCTGTTGTCATAGCGGCCGCCATTAGAGCCGGCGCGCTCGACGGACATGCCCACTTGAGGCCACGCCCCTTCTGCATTCCTACTTAAACGCTGATCTTCAGCGCAACGATTAGAACACAGACCCAGTTCTGAGGCGGAAGCCGGGAGCTGGAGGTACTCGCATCCATCACTGGCAAAACCAAATTTTAAAAAATATCATTGTGTGGTGTCACGTATTTACCTGTGCAAAAACTGCTTTTAATTCATTGCCAACGACCTCTTTGTTACACACAGCGGTGCAGACGCTGTTGTGCTTGCCCTGTTGTCATAGCGGCCGCCATTAGAGCCGGCGCGCTCGACGGACACGCCCACTTGAGGCCACACCTCCCCTACCACCTACAAATGTGCATGCACAGGAAGCGCAGCGGACGAGCGCAGCGGGAGCGCCGTCTGCGCGCCGAAGGCGCGCCTAAGGCAAGCCCGTCTGCGCCCGTCCGCGACCAGACTGCGGCCGGGGCCAGACATGCTGCCAAAAACGGTACATCTGGAGGACAGATAGTATGGTCAGGTGAGGACTTAAAGGCATTCAACTTACCATCCTATTGTTGCCCCCACTCTATAGACCCAACAACTTTTGACCCCGTCCAAACCTGTAGCAACTGTGGGATAACATTCGACAGCGCTGCCCCCGCAATACATCCCAACCCTAAATCCCCTCCTCAAACTAACATCAAAGCGGGCCTACTCAATTGTAGATCCCTCGTCAAACACACTGATGAGATCTGGCTCTTACTAGAAGAGCAGGATTGGGATATCCTGTTCCTAACTGAAACATGGATCAAAGAGGACAACCTGACCTCTACCGCTCTGGCTATCCCTCCGGGATTTAAAATATGCCTCGCCAACCGGCCTGGGACAAAAAGAGGCGGTGGCGTAGCGATTATTTTCAAAGAGCATCTAGTACTGACATCCTCGGCTGCCACGACTATTCAAGGAATTGAAGGTCTTCACTTCTGCTTCCAAGTAAGCCCTCAGCTCTCACTAGCAGGGCTAGTGATATATCGCCCCCCGGCCAGCGCGGATCCCATTCTCACTACCCTATTAGACACGATAGTACAGAGCTCACTCCTTCACCCCCTTTTTTTAGTGGTAGGTGATTTTAATATCCACATGGATAAAGCAGACTGTGCCATGGCAGAGACACTCCGAACAACGCTAGACGCGGCCGGCCTCAGACTGATCAATGAGGGCCCCACACATACTGGGGGCCATACGATTGATCTTATCTTTGCTAATATCAAGGATGTGCGGCCTGAAAAACCTCTCCCTCTGATATGGTCAGATCATTCACTTATCCCATTCACTCTGAACATTCGAAGCGATATCAAGGCGTCAAGTAAATGTTACTTTATGAAAAGACAATGGAAAAAACTGACCCCCGAGGCTATGTTACCGGCTCTGGCGCGAACCACCCCCCCCTTGACAAATAATTCCAATATGGATGCTGTACTACTCAATGAATGGATAGGAGGGATGGTTTCTTCTATTGCCCCTGCCTCTCGGGCTCTATCAAAAAGAGAATCCCCCTCAGCTCCCTGGTTCACGCAGGAACTTAGAGAGGAGAAAGCGGCTTGTAAAAAACTGGAAAGACTCTGGAGAGAAAACTACGGTCTAGAAGAAAAAACTAGATATAAGGATGCATCAAAAAAATTCCGGAAAGCCATTAGGAATAATAAAAAGCGCTTCTATGCGGACTCGATTAGGCAGGCAGAACAATCCAGCAAACAAGTTTTCAAAGTAGTACAGGCCTTCCTCAAACCTCAATGCATTGAAAGAGAGGTTACCCCCACACCATTACTTTGCGAGCAAATCTCAGAATACTTCGATCATAAAATCAAGAAAGTATATGACTCCTTTGGTCCAGTAATAAATACTGTGAAACAGGACACAGCGAAAAATGGCGAGACAGAAGAAACCCTCACCCAGTTCGCGTATATCCCTCTGAACGAGGTGAGGCAAGAGCTCAGCCGCTGTAAATCCGGTTCCCCTGATGACCCCTGTCCAGCTAAACTATGGAGCACCATAGCGGACTCTGTAGCGCCCACACTTCAAAGTATCTGGAATTCTTCCATTACGTCAGGAATCTTCCCTGACGTCTGGAAGCATGCCACGCTCCTCCCCCTAAAGAAAAAACCAAACGGGGACCCAGATGACCTTACGAACCTCCGCCCAATATCCCTTCTAGCCGCACCAGGAAAAATGCTGGAAAAAGTGATACAACGCCAATTGAGTAAATTTGTGGAAACCAGCAACATTCTCCATGAAACTCAATCTGGCTTTCGGCCCGGCTTCAGTACAGAAACAGCGCTCCTAGAGGTAGCCGAGTCAGTGAGGTGGTCGATGGATGCAGGAAGTTCAGCTATGCTGGTACTCCTGGATCTGTCGGCCGCCTTCGACACGGTGGACCACGCCAGACTACTCAGCCGGCTGGCAGAGATAGGCATTCAAGACCACGCGCTGAGGTGGATTAACTCCTATCTATCTCAGAGAACGCAGAAGGTGGCACTCGGGACGATCTCCTCCACACCTAAAACCCTCAACTGTGGAGTCCCGCAGGGCTCGGCCCTCAGCCCTCTCTTATTCAATATCTACCTGGCCCCCCTCTTTACGCTAATTGCCAACTGGGGTGTTAAGGCAATTTCTTATGCCGACGACACCCAGTTGGTATTTCCTTACTCTGAGATGACACAGGAATCCTTCGCAAACTTTAAAGGCTGTCTCCAGGACATCGCACACTGGATGAATACTAACAAACTAAAACTAAATGCCAATAAAACCGAAGTCATCTTCTTCGGTAAGGGTCCTGTCCCCGCCCCAGAGCTATGGTGGCCGGTGGAGATGGGCCCCTCACCCCTGCCCAGTCATTCGGCAAAAAACCTTGGAGTGAGATGGGATGATAAAATGTCTTTTACTTCCCATATCCAACAAGTGACCGGCTGCTGCCTAAGTAAATTAAGAAACCTCTGAAAATTTCTTAAACTTCTACCCGAGAGCTGCAGGAAAATGGTAGTCCATGCAACTGTCACCTCACGGCTGGACTACGCCAATGGTCTATACCTGGGCCTCCCAAAATTCCTAACCCATAAACTGCAGGTAGTTCAAAATGCGGCTGCGAGGCTGCTACTGCGAATTCCTTTCAAGCAGTCAGTCTCTCCGCATCTTCGAACCCTGCACTGGCTCCCTGTGGCCAACCGGATAAAATTCAAAGCCCTGACGCTTGCGTTTAGATCTTTGCATGGCTCCTGCCCACTCTACCTTAAAAAACGCCTTCCAAGGTATTCCCAAAGCCGTGCATTACGGTCAAACGACCATATCCAACTGGTTGTCCCACGAGCTAAAAAGGCACGCCTCGGCGGTCGTACCTTTTCAGCAAACGTCTCTGCTTTGTGGAACTCCCTACCTCAAGCAATCCAGCAGGCTCCATCTGAACCTTGCTTTAAGAAGTTGCTAAAGACTTGGCTCTTTTCCCAGCCTCGCTAGGTCTCCCATTTCTGCCCCTGGACCTCTGTGGTTCTTCTAGCGCCGGGACACCTCCTCGTGAGGTAGCTGTTCGCGCTCTATAAAACACAGTATTATTATTATTATTGTCTTGAATTTAAACATCATGGAGGCCATGGATGGAATGGGATTGTGCTGATTTTGCAGTGTTTTTCGATTTTTGGGGGTGTTCATGGGGAGGGACATGCCATGTGGCTGGTGGCCATTTTGAGTGCAGCTACAGGCACTGGCCATGTGCTGGCAGGCAAGTGGCCATTTTGAATGCAGGCTTTGTTGTTAGGCCTCCAACCATTTTGCCTACTTTTCAACCTTTATTTATGCCCAGGGGTAGTGAGTCTTGCATGGGCCTAGTCTTTCTGTGGGTTGTCTTGAATTTAAACATCATGGAGGCCATGGATGGAATGGGATTGTGCAGATTTTTCAGTGATTTTCGTTTTTTGGGCCTGTACTTGTGGCCTTTTCACCAGGGGTATTTGAGTCTAGCATGGGCCTAGTCTTTCTGTGGGCTGTCTGGAACTTAAACATCATGGAGGGCATGGATGGAATGGGATTGTGCTGATTTTTCTGTGTTTTTCGATTTTTGACCTGTTGTTGGGGCCTTGACCAGGGGTAGTGAGTGGTGCATGGGCCTAGTCTTTCTGTGGGGTGTCTTGAATTTAAACATCATGGAGGGCATGGATGGAATGGGATTGTGCTGATTTTGCAGTGTTTTTCGATTTTTGGGGGTGTTCGGGACAGGCCATGTGGGTGGGGGCCATTTTGAGTGCTGGTACAGGCAGGCCCTGGCCATGTGCTAGGAGGCAAGTGGCCATTTTGAATGCAGGCTTTGTTGTTAGGCCTACAACCATTTTGCCTACTTTTCAACCTTTATTTATGCCCAGGGGTAGTGAGTCTTGCATGGGCCTAGTCTTTCTGTGGGTTGTCTTGAATTTAAACATCATGGAGGGCATGGATGGAATGGGATTGTGCAGATTTTTCAGTGTTTTTCGATTTTTGGGGGTGTTCATGGGGAGGGACATGCCATGTGGCTGGTGGCCATTTTGAGTGCAGCTACAGGCACTGGCCATGTGCTGGCACTGGCAGGCAAGTGGCCATTTTGAATGCAGGCTTTGTTGTTAGGCCTCCAACCATTTTGCCTACTTTTCAACCTTTATTTATGCCCAGGGGTAGTGAGTCTTGCATGGGCCTAGTCTTTCTGTGGGTTGTCTTGAATTTAAACATTATGGAGGGCATGGATGGATTGGGATTGTGCTGATTTTGCAGTGTTTTTCGATTTTTTTGTGCTCTATAACTGAACTGATGTTCCTCTGTCTTCCATTTTTTTTAGGTGCACAAGACTCAAGAGAACCACCAGTGCCAGGAAGAAGTCCTGCAGCGGTGTGTGTGTGCAGCATAACGTCACGCGACGTCACGTCTGGCCTCAGACAACTCTACAATTCGTGCAACTGCGGCCTGCTGTCTGACCTGCTCTGAAGAAGATGGCCCCGCCCCCAAAGAAAGTTCTCCGTAGCTCCTCTAGCAAGAAAGTTGCTAGTAAGGAGCAGAAGAAGCAAGTTACCAAGGAGGCTGGTGTGCCACCCGCCACGTTTTTTGGGAGCAAAAAAAAAAGTACGCCTGCAGCAGCAGGATCTGCTGGGGACCAAGCTGGGAGCAGCACCCCTGCTCCATTGGGTTCAGTGCCTCCACCACCACGCCAACTTAAGTCAAAGCCCTTGAGTGCTTCAGAGGCAGTCAGTGTACTTCTCCAATCACCATCGACCAGTGATGTTGGCTCATCGCAAGAAAGTAGCAGCAATGTCCCTGAATCAACACAGGTTGTTGTAACTCATCTGACAAGTGTTGAACAACCACAGCCGCAACAACAACACCATGTGCAAGTACACGCCCAAGTACATGTGGAAGGAGAGGCAGCAAAAGGAGATGCGCAAGCAAAGGTGCATGGAGGTTCACAAGTGCCCACAATAGTTGTTCCTCCCGAAGTAGGGGCACATCAGGAAATCGACAATGAAGCCGAGGTATCATTGGAAGCCACTCCTCCTGATGATCATTCATTGTCTTCCACATCCCTAGCAAGGAAAAGATCAAGGGGGGTGTCTACATCTTCTTCAAGCCCACCTCGTTCTGATGCAAGTGATCTGTCTTGGGAACCACAACTGCGGTCTGACAGTGAGGCACACCATGATCTGACACCGGTACCTAAGCGTAAAAGGAAGGTCGTCCAAAAACTCAAACCTATGGAGTGTGATGAGGCTCAACAAGAAGTGACAGATACTGCTGGTGATGAAGCCTCTCACGATGACGACGAGCCAGTCATCACAAAGGTCACTGCAGCCCCACCGGGCATGCAGCAAAGAGACATTTTGACCCTATCCCGAGAAGCTGCTGAGCGTGATGATGATGTCGGCGAGGAGGCAATGGAAATGGAATCATTAGATTTGGAGTTAAGTAGTACACCAAAACCTACCGCTTCCATATTTCTTCCTCGCAAGAAGGTACCCACCTCGTCCTCGACCTCAATTCGTGGTGGTGAAAGTGCAAAACGTACTGAAGTTCGGCAATCCACATCCTCCACTTCATCTGGCATTAGCAGCAGGACCACCACCACCAGTATCGCCGCCTCCTCCGGCCCCTGAAGACATTTCAAGTCTCCAGTTTGGGACTTCTTTAGTGTTTGCCCAAAAAAGGAAAACGTAGCCATTTGTAGCCTTTGTAAGCTTCGATTTAGTCGTGGTAAGCTTGGTTCTAACTATGGTACCGGAGGCCAGAGAGGTCATCTTGAGAGAGCGCACCCTGTCCAATGGTTTCCGCACCTAGAGGCGGTCAAGAAAGCCGCAATTGCACGTAATGAAAACGTTGATTTTTCATCTGGTGATGACGAGGAGGTAGAAGACGATTCAAACACTTCACTTACACCCAGTTCCCCTGTCAGCAGCACACCCCATAGGAGCCACACTAAGAGTGTGGGAGAGAGTGAGACATCAATGCGGAAAAGTTCATCAGCGAGCGTAACTGGGTCGAAGAGATCATCATCATCCCGTAAATCCTTGGTCCAGGGCAACATTAAAAAGATGTTGTTTACAGAAGCGCAATATGAACGCAACCACCCAATGACCCGTCTGTATAACACTAAGCTGGCTAAAATGCTAGCTCTGGACCTTCTCCCTTTTTCTTTTGTAGAAGGGGTTGGTTTTCTAGAATTAGTGACAGCGCTCTGCCCTAAATGGAAGGTTCCTAGCCGGTTCTATTTTGCCCGAGTTGCGGTTCCAGCACTACATGAAGATGTTCTGAAGGTGATTGGGGCAGCTTTGCAGAAGAGTGCTGTTCACACTATACATCTGACAACAGACATGTGGACCAGTGGCGCAGGTGCTGATTACATGTGCATCACTGCACACTGGGTCTCTTTTTCAGGGGCTAAAGCAAAGCTAAACGCAGGTGTTGACACTAACATTGTTTTTAAAGGTGCTCGGAAACATGCAACACTAGCCATGTTTGGTTTGGAGAAACGTCACACAGCAGAAAACATTTTGGATGTCTTTAACACAAAGGTTCTTAACTGGCTGTCCCCACTAAAACGCAAGGTTGGTTATGTTTCCACGGACAATGGCGCCAATATAGTTAAGGCCATGAGGGACGGTTACTATTTCAGAGTGCCGTGTTTGGCGCACTGTATAAACCTGGTTGTCCAAAAATTCTTGGGTAATAAAGGCAGTGCAGCGTACAGTGTATTGGAGACCTGCCGAAAAATGTGCAAGCATTTCAGGCATTCTTTTAAGGCCCGGAAGCAGCTGAGGAGCCTGCTATATCAACGTCAAATGCCAGTGAAAGCACTGATCCAGGAGGTGGTAACACGTTGGAACTCAACCTTCTACATGCTTGAGCGTCTGTATGAGCAGTATACGGAACTCGATCAATATTTCTTTAAAGAGGGTACAGAGGAGCTGAGGATGGGTGGGCCGCAATGGAACATAGTTGAAAGCCTGACACGCATGCTTCGTCCTTTTGAGTTCTTCACGCGTGCAGTCAGCAAGGAGGACTCTAATTTGGGAAAAGCTATCCCATTGTTGTACATGCTGGAGGACCAACTGAAGGAGGTGTGTTCTGTGTTTGGAAAAGATGACAAAAACCAAGACTCTTTGCTTCTGGCTGAGCAATTATTAGAGCTCCTACAAGGTGATGAACGTCTTAAAAAGATCCACTCAGAACAGCATTACATTTGTGCTACTATTCTGGATCCACGCTACAAAAAGGCGCTGGCAGGCCAAGCATTCTTTCCTTTTGATGATGAACATGTTCCAAAGTACAAACGTTGGCTAGCCTTGTCAGCCAAGAAGTTTGAAACAGAACGGCTGGAAATTGAAGGAAATGGCAGTACATCAGCAGGCCATCCCCAGTCAAAACAATCCACTTCTGCACCTGTGGCTGTGGCACAAGTGACCTCTCAGCCGTTAAAGACACCGGCAACCGGATCATCTGCACGAAAGACAACAGAAACATTGGAGGCTGAAGAGGATTGGCTAGCTCTGCGTGGGTTTGGTTCTCAAAAGGTCAGAGGCACAGCAAGAGCTAAGCAAAGTGGAGGAACCTTGGATGAGGACCTTGAGTCGATGGTGAAGGACTATCTGAATGACTCAACAGAGGTCTATGTTAATTCTGACCCATTGGCGTATTGGCATGGGAAAAAAGAATTGTGGCCACAGCTCACCAACCTGGCTTTAAACTACTTGTCTTGCCCACTCGCAAGCGTGTCTTCTGAACGGGTTTTCAGTGCGGCTGGTGGGATTGTAACTCCCAAACGGAGCCGCCTCTCGCCCAAAAATGTGGAGAGGTTAACAATGATCAAGATGAATCAGCACCTCATACCACCAGATTTCAGAGTACGAGAGAGCGTGCCGGATGAAGAGGAGGTGGCCAGCAACATAGATGAGGGAATTTCTACTCTGTCAGGTGACACTGAGCTCACCCTGCCTGAATTCGCAGAGTATGATGACGAAGCCTTATTCTTATTCCTGGACCGTGATACCGAGCCCTGAAAATGAGACAACGAATCAATAACTTTCTTTTTCATCCTTATTCACTTTTATTCCTGTGTGTCTGTCTTTCTTTGTTGTGCACAGTTAATATAATTCAAACTTTAATCAGATAATCACAAAAACAAGCCCATCACCAGAACTGTCTTCACTTGTTTGCTAATTGATTTGAAGGTGCCGCAGTCTGCATTCCTCAGGTTCACAAGTTCAGAAGAACATGCTCCTCTATCCTCCTCCTCCAGACTCCTATTTCCATCAAAGCAGAGGGCTGGTTTACGCCCAATGAAGAAAGACTCAGCACTTGTGGGGGTGTTGTTCTACCTCTCTGCAGGTGAGTTGACGGGTCTGGGGCCATTGCTGGGAAGCACTAAAAGTGGTTTGGACCAAATCCGAGGCGGAAAATTTTTTGTGTTTTTGATGACTTGCTTGCCTTTGAGGTGCTCTTAGGGGGGGTTCCGTCTGTTTGTGGGTGAGTTTCGTGGTCTGGGAGCACTGCTGGGACACTCTAATCTTGATTGCATTTGCTTTTCAGGAAATCCGTCGTGGCAACCCCGACTTATGGCCTAGCTACGCAGTGCGTTTGGACCGAAGGCCCAGAAATATTGCAAGTATGAGATTTTGCTTTTGGCCTGTTTGGGGGTGTTATGCTTCTTGGCGGGTGGGTTGGCGCCGCGGGTCTTGGGGCATTCCTGGGAAAGGTCTAATACCGGGTAGAAGTGGTTGGGACAAAATCCAGGCCGATTTTTTTTTGGCTATTTCTGACATTTTGTTCTATGTAGTGTTTTCGGGGGCCTGTTTGGGGGGCTTCCTGGTGTTTGTGGGTGAGTTTCGTGGTCTGGGAGCACTGCTGGGACACTCTAATCTTGATTGCATTTGCTTTTCAGGAAATCCGTCGTGGCAACCCCGACTTATGGCCTAGCTACGCAGTGCGTTTGGACCGAAGGCCCAGAAATATTGAAAGTATGAGATTTTGCTTTTGGCCTGTTTGGGGGTGTTATGCTTCTTGGCGGGTGGGTTGCCGGGTCTTGGGGCATTCCTGGGAAGGTCTAATACCGGGTAGAAGTGGTTGGGACAAAATCCAGGCCGATTTTTTTTTTGGCTGTTTCTGACATTTTGCTCTATGTAGCGTTTTCGGGGGCCTGTTTGGGGGGCTTCCTGGTGTTTGTGGGTGAGTTTCGTGGTCTGGGAGCACTGCTGGGACACTCTAATCTTGATTGCATTTGCTTTTCAGGAAATCCGTCGTGCCAACCCCGACTTATGGCCTAGCTACGCAGCGCGTTTGGACCGAAGGCCCAGAAATATTGCAAGTATGAGATTTTGCTTTTGGCCTGTTTGGGGGTGTTATGCTTCTTGGCGGGTGGGTTGCCGGGTCTTGGGGCATTCCTGGGAAGGTCTAATACCGGGTAGAAGTGGTTGGGACAAAATCCAGGCCGATTTTTTTTTTGGCTATTTCTGACATTTTGCTCTATGTAGTGTTTTCGGGGGCCTGTTTGGGGGGCTTCCTGGGGTTTGTGGGTGAGTTTCGTGGTCTGGGAGCACTGCTGGCTATATATACTTTACTTTGCAAGAGGTTTGAAGCCAATCCATGGTGGCAGAGGGGAGTTAGGGCCTAGCTGCAGAGCGCTCGCGGAGTGATTTGGGAAATTTGTGAAAAATTGACTAAGTCCCAATTTTTGTACTTTTGCTCTTTGGCTGTTTGGGGGTCTTCTACTCGTTTTCTCCTGGGTTGACGGCTCTGGGGCCATTGCTGGGAAGCTCTAATACCGGATAAAAGTGTTTTGGACCAAATCCCAGGCGGAAATTTTTTTGTGTTTTTGATGACTTGCTTGCCTTTGAGGTGCTCTTAGGGGGGGTTCCGTCTGTTTGTGGGTGAGTTTCGTGGTCTGGGAGCATTGCTGGGACACTCTAATCTTGATTGCATTTGCTTTTCAGGAAATCCGTCGTGCCAACCCCGACTTATGGCCTAGCTACGCAGCGCGTTTGGACCGAAGGCCCAGAAATATTGCAAGTATGAGATTTTGCTTTTGGCCTGTTTGGGGGTGTTATGCTTCTTGGCGGGTGGGTTGCCGGGTCTTGGGCATTCCTGGGAAGGTCTAATACCGGGTAGAAGTGGTTGGGACAAAATCCAGGCCGATTTTTTTTTTGGCTATTTCTGACATTTTGCTCTATGTAGCGTTTTCGGGGGCCTGTTTGGGGGGCTTCCTGGTGTTTGTGGGTGAGTTTCGTGGTCTGGGAGCACTGCTGGCTATATATACTTTACTTTGCAAGAGGTTTGAAGCAAATCCATGGTGGCAGAGGGGACTTAGGGCCTAGCTGCAGAGCGCGCGCGCAGTGATTTGGGAAATTTGTGAAAAATTGACTAAGTCCCCATTTTTGTACTTTTGCTCTTTGGCTGTTTGGGGGTCTTCTACTCGTTTTCTCCTGGGTTGACGGCTCTGGGGCCATTGCTGGGAAGCTCTAATACCGGATAAAAGTGTTTTGGACCAAATCCCAGGCGGAATTTTTTTTGTGTTTTTGATGACTTGCTTGCCTTTGAGGTGCTCTTAGGGGGGGTTCCGTCTGTTTGTGGGTGAGTTTCGTGGTCTGGGAGCATTGCTGGGACACTCTAATCTTGATTGCATTTGCTTTTCAGGAAATCCGTCGTGCCAACCCCGACTTATGGCCTAGCTACGCAGCGCGTTTGGACCGAAGGCCCAGAAATATTGCAAGTATGAGATTTTGCTTTTGGCCTGTTTGGGGGTGTTATGCTTCTTGGCGGGTGGGTTGCCGGGTCTTGGGGCATTCCTGGGAAGGTCTAATACCGGGTAGAAGTGGTTGGGACAAAATTCTCGCGAAAAAGCCTTTAGTTTTGGCACTTTTTGTAACTTAGGGTTCGTTAGGGTTAGCCCTAGCAGCAGGATTGCATGTGTTTCGGGGTGTTCTAGATTTTTCCAACTGAGTTCTGGGGTCTTAGAGCACTCGTGAGAATGTGTAATTTTGGTTGCAAGTCATTTGAAGAAAATCCTGTGTGGGAAAGGGGGGATTTGGCATAGTTAAAGAAAGCCTTTGCCACTATTCTTAACTTAGGGTTCGTTAAGGTTAGCAGTATTTCTATTGCATGTGTTTGAGTGGGGGGGATTTCGAGTCTTGGAGCGATGCTGGCTATGGCTACTTTTGCTTGGTTGCTTGCAAGTGGTTTGAATGCAATCCACGGTGGGTAATGGGTAATTAGGAAGGGGGTACTTCGGCCTACTTTTACTTTTAAAGTAAGTTTTGTCACCAGTTTTCTGCTAGGCCTCGTTTTTTGAGATTTGATTGGGGGTCTTCTACATTTTTGCGACTGGCTTTAGTAAGGGTCTGGGTGGGAGCACTGCTAGGAAGATCTAATTTTGTTCTAAAACACAGTTTACAGTACACCTAGCTTGAGGGGCAAGATCCGCTACATTAATTTGCCCATACTTATTTATCCTTCAAAAGGTGACTCAGATTACGCACTTTCAAAAATATTGTACTGTCTACTAGGAAAATCAAATTGTGACTTTTTGCACTCCACAGCCTACATACCTTATATTTATTTATCAGTGGTGTTGTAATATTATATCACTTCCTGTTTTTCGTTGAATAACTACAGGCCGGGTTTCAGTCTCTGCAATGGGGAAAAAAGGATGGAGTCAGGCTTCACAGTAGCGAGCCACAATTCAGCATCAGGCAGGCAGTGGACAGGGTGTCTTCTGGTGACCAACATCGATGGACGAAGCGTCGGCTGCAAAGGAGGAGTGCCGCTAAAAGGAGGTTTTTTTTTCTGCAGGCAACTTACTTACCACTTCCAACAGGACCACTACAACCACATAGATACAGTATCCCTTGCCTTTTTCTCTGACTGTGACTGCATTTCTTGGATCTCTCTCTGCTTCTAAATTGATCCCTTAACACATCACTTAGTCCACTCCACTATCACATCTGCACCACACATAGTCATTTGTAAGTGCTCCTACGTAATTCGCAAGTCGCAGCACGCCCCAGGCCGTAGAGGACTGGGATGGCCCCAATGATGAAGCATGTCACCAAGGGGCAACCCTGGTGAGTGAGGGGACACCTAGAAAACAAGCAATTTCTCCTTTTCTATCTACTATACCTTCCAGACCAACCCCACTGAGTGTTGTTGTGAATGGATTTATAGTGACCAGCAAGGCTCTCGGGTATCTGGCTAAGTACAGAGACCTTATGTTGAATATCGTTATCAATAATTCCACACAGGCCCTGTACTGTCGCATTCTTTCTTCCACAGTTGTCGAATGTACTACTTACTTTTCACTGACATGCATGCAGTAGTGCATGCACTTTCAAAGATTGATGGATAGGTTTGTACCCAAAGAATTGTTTATGTTCCATTCTTTGTCTATGCTGTGCTTTTTTTTACAGGGTGTCTTCTGGTGACCAACATCGATGGACGAAGCGTCGGCTGCAAAGGAGGAGTGCCGCTAAAAGGAGGATTTTTTTTCTGCAGGCAACTTACTTACCACTTCCAACAGGACCACTGCAACCACATAGATACAGTATCCCTTGCCTTTTTCTCTGACTGTGACTGCATTTCTTGGATCTCTCTCTGCTTCTAAATTGATCCCTTAACACATCACTTAGTCCACTCCACTATCACATCTGCACCACACATAGTCATTTGTAAGTGCTCCCACGTAATTCGCAAGTCGCAGCACACCCCAGGCCGTAGAGGACTGGGATGGCCCCAATGATGAAGCATGTCACCAAGGGGCAACCCTGGTGAGTGAGGGGACACCTAGAAAACAAGCAATTTCTCCTTTTCTATTTACTATAGCTTCCAGACCAACCCCACTGAGTGTTGTTGTGAATGGATTTATAGTGACCAGCAAGGCTCTCGGGTATCTGGCTAAGTACAGAGACCTTATGTTGAATATCGTTATCAATAATTCCACACAGGCCCTGTACTGTCGCATTCTTTCTTCCACAGTTGTCGAATGTACTACTTACTTTTCACTGACATGCATGCAGTAGTGCATGCACTTTCAAAGATTGATGGATAGGTTTGTACCCAAAGATTTGTTTATGTTCACAATTGTTTGTCTATGCTGTGCTATTTTTTCTTGTCTCCCAAAACCTTTCCCAAAAACCCCCGTACCCATCCATTTTTCAAACCCTAACCCTCTTCCCCCGGGCTGTGTGGTTTTGATTGATGTGTGACTAAATGACAGCAA